>NC_137282.1:84735000-85985000 GCF_054371585.1 Giraffa tippelskirchi
TTTGAATTCTTTAGCCTGGATTTCTCTCAATTCAGGGGAAATGTTATTTCTTTTCTTTATTTTTTCAAGTTTTAACCTGCAGAGATGTCTAAACTGGCTTGTCTAAAGTGAAGAGGATTCTTGAGAATATAAAGAGAAGTGATCTCATCTAAGGAAGGTGGTTGGATGGTGGGGACTAGAGAAAGAGAGGGTTGAAACTCTCTGTCTCTCAAATGTGGCAGACTCTCAGGTCAGAGGGGGAGGATTCTGTACTAAAATCTTATCATTGAAACCACAGGTTCCCACCCTCATATACTGTTGGTGGGAAGGTAAATTGATGCAGTGCATGGGTGCTCAGTCATGTTCAATTTTTTGCGACCCCAGGGACTGTAACCTGCAAGGCTCCTCTGTCCATGGAATTCTCCAGGCAAGAATGCTGGAGTGGGTTGCCATTTCCTACTCCAGAGGATCTTCTTGTCCCTGGGATCAAACCCATGTCTCTTGCGTCTCATGCATTGGCAAGTGGATTCTTTAATCACTGCACCACTTGGGAAGTAAACTGGTGTAGCCATTAGGGAAAACAATGTGGAGTTTCCTTAAAAAAACTAAGACTAAAACTATCATTTGATCCAGCAATTCCTCTCCTGGCTATATATTTTAATAAAACAAAAATTAGTTATTAAAAAAACATGCATTTCAATGTTCACAGCAGTACTGTTTACAATAAACAAGAGATGGAAGCCACTCAAGTTGTTTCAACAACTTCAACAGATGATTAGATTAAGAAGATGTGGTTCGTATATACAATAGAATATTACTCAGCCATAAAAAATAATGAAGCACTACCCTTTGAAGCAATGTTGATGGACCTATAGAATATTTTTCTTAGTGAAATGTCAGCCAAAGACAAATACTGTATAATATCACTTATGTGTGTGCAATTTTCCAGGCAAGAATATTGGAGTGGGTTGCTATTTCCTACTCCAGTAATATCACTTATATGTGGAATCTAAAAAATAGTACAAATGAATACATATGCAAAAGAGAAACAGACTCACAGATATAGAAAGTAAATCTGTGGTTACTTAAGGAGAGAGGGAGGGGAGACAGACAAATTAGGGGTATGGGGTGAACATATTAATACAAACTTCTATGTATAAAGTAGATAAGCAATAAGATAAGTGTGCTCAGTCATTCAATTGTGTCTATTTGTGACCCCATGGACTCTAGGCCTCCAGGCTCCTCTGTCCATAGAATTTTCCAGCCATGAATACTGGAGTGGGTTACAATTGCCTTCTCCAGGGAATCTTCCAGACCCAGGGATTGAACCCACATCTCTTGCATCTCTTACATTGGCAGGTGAATTCTTTAGCACTATGCCGGCTGGTTTGATTCCTGGGTCTGGAAGACCCCTGGAGAAGGAAATGGCAACCCACCCCAGTATTCTTGCCTGGAAAATCCCATGGACAGTGCATGGGGTTGCAAATGAGTGGGACATGACTTAGCAACTAAACAACAACAAAGGATATACTGTACAGCACAGAAAATTATGCCCATAATCTTATAATAACCTACAATGGAATATAATCTGCAAAAATACTGAATCACTATGCTGTACACCTGAAACTAACACCATATTGTAAATCAACCAAAAAAAAAAAAAAAAAGACTAAAGTTTCCCATGATTTCTATGGACCCTCCCCACCCCTCTACCTCCTACCCCCACCTACACACACACTGTTCAAAATGGCCTGAGCAAACACCTGGGCAAGTGTCCACAGTGTAAGATCCCTGACCCATGGTGGAGCGCCACAAGTGATCAGCAGTTGAGTCTTGGATGGAGAAGACATAGAAGGTTGGATTGGGATGGAAAGTGTTCTATTTTGGACATCTATGAGCCTTCAGACCCCAAGAACAACTGATATTAAACTTATCAACTGTGCTGAGCGAGGCACTGAAATTAAATTTATTAAAGAAAAAGTAAGGTGACGTTTGTGCCTTAGTTTGCGGAAAACTTCATTCTCTTGACAGAGGAAGGAGAAATGGAAGCATCTGGAAAGCATAGGCTCTTTTTCTTCTCACATTTTCTTCCCTTCCTTCCTTCCTCTACCCCCTGGCCTGTCTTTATTTTCTTTTCACCTACTCATCACACATATATGCACATAAATTAAATGTAATTTTATATAGTATATGCAATGTTATTATTAATATAATAATAAATCATAAACCAACTTCACATTCATAAAGACATAAAAGTAATTACATCTGAGACATGATGTCTTAGAAGTAAAATAGATGGTTCATTCCATATTCAGCACTTGGAAAAGATATGGCCACAACACTGATGGAATGCCATGACCATATACCATATTGGTTTTCATCATCTTATGAACACATATTTAATTAAACCCAGTCTGGGGCTGCATTCTCACAGTTTAGGTCATTTCTGTGCTAATTTCCAGAAGCATCGTGCACATCCATTGGAATGTGTCAACTAAGTATAATTTGTAATTGTACAAAATCACTTTCCAAAAGTTTCTGCATAGCATCCATCAGAGTGCCATGTAGATAACAACTATTTGTGAAATAGATGGATGAACACTGAATAAATTATTTTTAGTCTTATTTTGTCTACAGTCAAGATTCTCCATCCCATAAAAACTTGAGTAAGCCTCTGCTCTGACTTAGCTTCCACCTCTGTGAAGTAGAAAACCATGATGAATATGGCACCATATGTTATGTAATTAGTCTTCCTCCCTAAACTGTGACTTTTAGAAACGTGGTGTCATTTTCAGACACACAACTGATTACAATGAATGTGATTTAGAGATTCTAGAAAGAGAAAGACGCCAGGAAAAGTGTCTCACCAGGAGAAAAAGGGAAACTGGGCTCTTTTATTTCACTGTCTGGTCATTCAGCTTTGCACCTGGACAGAACATGAACCTTCCTTTACTTCTGAGGATGAACCAGGAATATTTAGAATTTCCAAGAGAAAGGGCCCGCAATTATTTCCATGAGAATTTTGGCTAAGGGGACATTTTAACAAAATGGATTCCTGCCCTTGCCTGATTTCTATTAAATGTTCTATCTAGCCTTTCCTGTGAAAACTGGGTAGTGATTTCATGCTTTCGTTATTTCAACTGATCTGAGTTTCACCAGACACTTCGTGGCTATAGTCAATTCAAAAAACAAATATATTTCCTCGGTTTTACATGAAGTTAGGAGGAAAGCCTGTGGGGAATTAGATCCCCTGTGGAGGTCATTCTGCGGGGTACTTGATGGCAGAAACAGGTGACAATGATTACTTGTATTAAGTAATGATTAGTACATGTCATTGTACCCAATGATTACTTGTACTAGGAATATTGAACTTCACCTTAATTTTATCCATGTAGTGCAAGGAGTTTTATCCAATTGAGAATATGTGCTTAAAAGTCTTCAATTTCCCCAATGATCCTACAACATCTGCATCTGTATTAGAAGGAATTATTTAAATAAAAAATGAACAATGTCATCAGCTTTATAATTTTTCTGCCCCATTTCCACCCAGTGTTGCCTGGAACCTTGAGTCCTAAGATTGCCAGCTATTCCCTGCCTCCCAGTAATTCTCTCCTAGACTCTCCAGCTCGGTACCCTTAGGGTTATTGAACACTGATTATGAGTTCGGTCTGACTGAAGGTCAGAATTAAAAATAGAGCAAGGTTCTAAACTCTTAGAGAATGAGAGAATTCTGTTCTTCATATTGAAAATAACATTAACCCAATATCCTTAGCTCACGTATGGAATTAGCCTATCTAAGCCACAGGCAGTCCAGGGGGCTGCAAAGAGTCAGACATGACTGAACAATCGAACAGCAATAACACCAAAGCCGCAGTTTCCCAATCTTTACAATAGAAATAATAATATCATCCTTATGGGGCTGTTTTGAGAATCAAGCAAGTTATATGCAGAGGACCTAGCATATGGCACATGATATATTATGTGCTTAATAAATGAGAGGGTTTTTGTTGTTGTTGTTGTTGAAAACAATAGTGTCTCTATGTATATGCTGTTAAAACTACCCTCTTCTGTACTACTTAACTAAGAATCACTTGAGGACTCCTTGCTGCAAAAAACAAAAAGTGAAAGACAAAAATATTCCTTTAGAGATGCTGAGAGTCAGATGGATAAATCATTGGTAAGTGTATTTGATGAAAAGAAAGACCAATGACTAAGGACGGCAGGAAGAGATTGTAATGTAGATTTTATCGCTTATCCTGGGACTGTTTTAACAGGCTCTGAATAAATTCTGCACCATGAGTTTGCCTCCTGCTTTGTTCTTCCTATGCATTCCTGGGGGATGAATGAATACAGTTTTGTCAGACTATGACAATTCCTTGTTCAGAAGCCCTCACTGACTTCCTGATCTTTACTGAATTACATCTCAAACCACATAGTCAGTTTCCAAATTTCTTTAAAACCTCAGCTCTCCCAGCTTCTCTTCATAAACTCTAGCCAAATCAGACGTGTTTTACCTCCAAGGCATGCCTTATTCACTCCAGCCACAGGACTTCTGTATGTGGCTTCCTTCTCTAGAAATCTCACAAGCAGACCAGTTCAAATGTGATTTTCTCTTCTTCATTTCTAAGTTCTTTTTATGTACATCTGTTGTTGTTTAGTCACTAAGTCATGTCCTACACTTTTGGGACCCTATGGGCTGTAGCTCGCCAGGCTCCTCTGTCCGTAGGATTTCCCAGGCAAGAATACTGAAATGGGTTGTCATTTTCCTTGTCCAGTGTATCTTCCCAATCCAGGAATCAAACCTGTGTCTCCTGCATTGGCAGGTGGATTCTTTACCACTGAATCACCAGGGAAGCCCATGTACATTTGTATTGTCTGTTAAAATATTCTCTGCTGTATTATGTTCATTTTTCTGAATTTTATCTCATAGTCACATAAAGCACCGAAGACATTTTAATTATTTACCATGCAAGACTTAACACATGGTTGGTGATCAGTAAATGTTTTCCGAATAAATGAATGAATGACAGTGATTGTATTGAAATTGCTCAGTGTGGTTGAGAGACAAGATAAAAGCTTAAACATAAATGACAATGAGGTCACAGGTAGTGCTAGTACCAAGTAGGGGTCTGAGTAGGGGTCCAAGTCTGAGAGGAGAGCAAAATAATGAAATAATTGGAAGATTCAGTCCTGGCCATGGAAGACTTTAGTCCTCTCTCCACCAGGTGTTAATAGTTGAGAATAATGCCAAGACTTTCTCATTATCCGCACAGTAAAGCCAAAAAGGGGAATAATTTTGCTCCATATGCCAAAAATTGCTGTATATTCTGCAAATAAATATTATTGTTTAAAATATGTTGAAAGTTTTTCCCCTCCTTGGGACAAAGAAACATTCTAGAGTTCATATGTAGAATTTATATATTGGGTTGGCCAAAAAGTTCATTCGGATTTTTCTATAAGACGTGATGGAAAAATCCAAGTGAACTTTCTGGCCAACCCAATACTATTTTGTTGAAAATGAGAAAAGTCTTTGTAGACCATGTTTTGGGTTTAAAAAAAATCTACAATTTCTCCTTCATTAGGAGAAATCTGTAGCAATGGCTTAAACCTTAGTAGTTTCTACAAAACATTGAGATGATGTCTGAATGAATTATAACACACAGATTTAAATTTCCCTTATGGACATCATTAGTATTAAAATAATGAGAGTTTTTCACACATCTGGATTTTATTGACACTTTAGAAAAACAGATTCAAGAACTAAATGAATGAACCCATTAGACAGTTGAGTGGGAATGTACTTGTTTGCAATTTTAATGTGTTCATTTGGAATGTGGGAAATGATTCATGTGGGAATCTTCCTTAGATTATAATACAGTGAGGAAGATTGATACAAGATTGATACAATTGATTTGGGGGAAAAGGATGCTTCCTATAATGGCTTAGGTCAAATGTCAAAATTCAGGAACCCAGAGGTGGATGTTGAGAATGCAAAGGGATCTGAGGGCTTGAGGCCCATCTTTCCTCAATGGTGTTTCCCATCCACATTGACAGGATCGGTATCACCATCTGAAGACACACTCAACATGCTCCTGTGACACAGGGCAGGTGGAAAGCCAACACAGGATGTACTTTAAGCCCACAAAGGGGGAAAATACTCACTGTCCTCTCTTCGGAGGGTCCCAGTACCTAGTCCTATAGTCAATGTGACCAGCTCAGCCTGGTCTGCCTGAGACCTGCTTAGTTTTAGCACTATGTCCCACTCAGCCCTTAGTCCTGAGAGAATCAGGACAGTTGGCCACCTCACCTCTGGTCAAGGGTGTCATTTAAAGTGGTGCCTCTCTGCCTTGAAGGTGCACACCCAACATCTGTAGTGCTTGTTAAAATTCACATCTGGACTTAACATCTTAGGCTGGGGCCTTAGTTTCTGGATGTCTAACAAGCTCTCAGATGATACTAGTGCTGGGGCTGGTCTGGGGACAACACTTTGAGTATCAGGACTTGGAGCCTACTTTGCAGACTCTTAGAGGTTAGATGGAGACCTTGCTTCACCATTTATCCCATTTACAAATTGAACATCCTTAGTGAAGTGACTTAACCTCACTAAGCCTTGATTTCCTCATCTCTAATAGAGACTGACAGAACTATCTTCCTCACAGGGCAATGAGGATTAATTGAGCTAATTATGAACACAGAAGATGCACTCAACAAGTATTAATTGCTTTTATTATTAAGATTCCCTGATGGCTCAGACAGTAAAGAGCCTGCCTGCAATGTGGGAGACCTGGGTTTGATCCCTGGGCCAGGAAGATCCCTGGAGAAGGAAACCTCTTTTGTTATTATTGACATTTTATTGTGTGTCACTGAAGTAATCAAAGAGGTGGTTAACACTTAAAACACAAATAAGTTGAAGAAAGTTTCAGGTAAACCCCTAGTTGAAGGAGTCACAAGCACTGGTGTTTTGAAGGCAAATTAGAACGTTTGAGGCAGAGGCATATTACCAGGATGGGAAACAGGATTGACCCATTAGGTAAATCTTAAAATGTGTGTTCACCATAAAACACTAGTCTTTTACACTTTGTTGCACATTCTGCTCCGGATTCTGAGTTCCCTGGAATGGTAAGCATGTCACAAAAGTCTGAATCTCTGATTCATGCAGAGGAAATTGGACCCACGAAACAAGTATGCCCATGGGGTGGCAAAGAGTCAGATATGACAGAGTGGTAAAGCACAGCAAGCAGTTATGCCCCAGGGTCAACCTCGAGCCCAGCTGGGCTTCATGGACTTCATGGCCTGTACTGCCATTTATTGTATGAATTCGAAGAAGTTATACAACAACTTTGAACTTTAGCGTTCTTACGGCCCATGGGGATGATAACGCCTACCTCACAGTCCCATATGAGAATCAAAAGTAAAGTGCCTATGCAGGTCTGGCCCATGTTAACTGCTAAATAAATACTGGCTAGTGTTATAACTATCTTTTTGGTATTAAAACAGAACTATTTCAGCTTCATATTCATTAAGGAAGAAGAGCCATTGGATTGAGAGCTTCTTGGATGTACTGGTTCTCAAAAGATAATAAAGCCTTCAGATTTTGATGACAAGATGCTGCTGGTACCTGACTAAAAGGTAAGGAGCCATCTAACCTGAATTCCCTTCTCTATTATGAGTGATCTTGAAGCATAACTCATCTTCATTCTTACTCACTGGAGCAGGGATACACTTTGATTATTTGTTACAAAGAAAACCATTGTTGGGCCAATGATCTGTACCCAGATTGTCACTTGCCAAGCACTGGCTGATTTGACCTGTTTTATTACCAGGTCTGAACATTTGGATCTGAGAATGAAAATGTATGAAACCAGTCCTAGGGAGTGGCAGTTCCTGGTGGTGGTGGGCCAAGAAAGATGCAGAAATTTTTAGATTTGAGAGCTTGAGGAAATGGGCATGTCAGCAGTTAGAGTCAGAACTAATTTATTTATAAAGCCTCACTTTGTGTTCAAGACATATTTTCTAAAGCTAAGCCATATTTCTGATGTTGCAAGAAAAAGATCAAAAATACTTAATCCTAAGTCTAAGAAACAAGACTATTGTCCTATTCAAAATTTGGCAGGCCTATGTCTCAGAAAAACAAAACAGCAGCTCACAAATTCTTCTTTCAAATTACTTGACCAAACCCACACATGCTCTCTTGCTTCTCATACCTGGATGCCGTCATTGGATACAGAACTGGGTTATGAACCCATGTCTCAGTTCAGGGGAGGAGCGTTGGTTTGGAATCAGTTCAAGTTCTGGCTGCTCTACTGAGGAACAGTGTAGTTTTGAGGAACTTATTTAAACTCTCTGATCCTCATTTTCTTTCTTTATGAAATAGCTATAATCCCTTCTTCAAAGAGTATTGGGAAACAAATGATATAATATTCAAAGAGACTCCCACGGAGCTCAGCTCATAGGGAGTATTTAAAACATATTCATTTTCTTCCTCTCTTCTCCTATGCTTTGTACCTTAATATGCATTGGCTTGTTCCTCAGATTGCTGTCTGCCATCTGCTGCACGTTTGAGATACAGACAAAGTTTAAAGCCTCCTTGTAGGTGTTCATGATCTGATCTGTGTCCCTCAGGTCACTACTGAGCAGGATGTAAGCCCTTGATCCAGCTATCCTAGAGAACGACATCATCGGCACTCCTTACCTAATATTGATTTGAAATAGTGAGCATAAATCCAAATGTCTCCTGTATACAGTTCTCTGGTGGCCAGGACACATTGACATGGCAATGGTGCCATTGAAAGGTTTTCAGAGATCTTTTGTTTCACCACTTACCAGCTGGGACAGAGCACCTGTCAGTGAAAAACCATATTGTATTTCAGAAGAATATTTCTCAATTTAGCCAAAAAAGAAAATTGAAGGTCTCAATTTTAAAACTGCAATGCTTTTCTTTAAGTAGGTCTCATGCCATTTGGTTATAACAGTATGGAAGATTTTAGTGCATAATCGCAATAATTTCTTACAGTTTTAAAAACAGATGAATCTAAGAGTTCAATCACACCCTAAAAACCAAGATCTGAACTCATGTTTATCCCAAATTCCTCTAACTCTTGGCAAAGTGGGGCATACAACTTCCTGCTATTTAGTCCTTCATTTTTCATATTTTAGAGCTACTAAAATGTGAAACGTATAGGTTATGAAGCTCACTCTGTTGGAAGCTTGAATCAGTGAGGATAATTTGGTCCTAAATGAATATTCAATAAAATGTACTCATATAGTAGATAAATGAAAGCTTTATTTTTCCCTTAATTCTTCATAAGAATCTAATTTCCTTCATACACAGCAAACATATGTTTTCCTGTGTTTATGAATAGAAAGAGCACAAGCTATAGAAATAAGTAATTTGAATTTTAGCTAGAATATTTTCTTTTTAATGTGGACCATTTTTAAAGTCTTTATTTGAATTTGTTGCAGTATTGCTTCTGTTTTATGTTTTGTTCTTTTGGCCACAAGACATGAGGGCTCTTAGCACCCTGACCAGGGATCTGTCCTGTACCCCCTGCACTGGAAGGCAAATTCTTAACCACTGGACCACCAGGGAAGTCCCTAGAACCTTATCTTTTTGAGGAAGTAATTTTGTGAAAGTTGCTAACATTTTGGTGTTTCATTTTCTTCATCTCTATAATGATTTTGGCTAGCGGACTCCAATGGAAATCTCCATAAACTTTCATAATTCTGTATAAAATCCTCATTTTTTGATCTAAAATGTGCAGTGGTTAATTTTGATATCTTTTGTTTCTCCTTTGTTGAAATGCATAGAAATTATTCCTAAGAATACATATACAGTTTTTCATCGTATTAGAAAGGAACATTGCTTATGGTACAGCACAATGTCCTCGTAACGAGTGGGCAATAACTTAAAAATCTGGTAAATTGGCTAGAAAGCTGAACAACCATTGGTGGCCCAATATAATAGAAATTAAATCATCAGTGGCCCAACATAATGGGGAAACTGGAGAAAGCTGATATTACATTCTAATGAAACAAGCATTTTTTTTTTTTTTTTTACTTCTTCCCTGACAGGTCATAGGGCACATTAATTGTTCTAGTGTAAAGAAAAGTGTACTTTTCTGAGAGGACAATGAAATATTAGATACAAGCTGTGATTTTCAACATATGTAACCATATGTATGGCATGGGGTCCCACCAGTCAGAAAACACAAAGAATAACCATGGATATAAGCCTTAGAAAACTGAACCACATAGTGGGGAAGGAGAATTTAGAAAGCAGCATTGATATATATACATTACCATATATAAAACAGGTAGCTAGTGGGAACCTGCTATATAACACAAGGAGCCCAACCTGGTGGTCTGTAATGACATATATATATAGTTATGACTGATTCACATTTTTGTTGTACAGCAGAAACCAACACAACATTGTAAAGCAATTATCCACCAATTAAAACAACAACAACAACAACTAAAAGCTAAACAAAAGAAAAAACAATTTAAAAGTACTTTTACTGTTCCCATCCTCAAGGAGAATAATTTATTTTTTAGCAAATATGTATATCCCCAGTTTGAAAAGAAACAACCAAAGGGGGAAGCATGTATCTGATTCCTGCTACTTCCTATTCCATCTTGTCCCACCTTCCGCTTGCTCTCACTGACCATCCACATATGCCTCCTTCCCACCTCTGCCTAGACTGCTCTCCCTGCATCCTTGGACAATGGGTTCCTAATCATCACCCACTCTCTGAGGATATCGCATCGTCTCCTGAATAGGCTCTCACAGCCATCTTAGTTATTCCTAGTAATTCCCAGCACATTACCCTGCTTTGTTTTCTTCCAAGCATAGAGTAATAGCTGAAATTCTGTTTTATTTATGTTCAATATATATTTATTTTCTGTCCACTTCATGAGGGTCTGTATAGAACAGACTCGGGCTATCTTGTGCATGCCTGGCAAGTAGTAGGTCATTAATTAATATTTCAATAATGATAACATTAATGTGTATGTGCTCAGTTGTGCAGTTGTATCCAGCTCCTTGTGACCCCATGGACTATAGTTCACCAGGCTCCTCTGTCCATGGAATTTTCCAGGCAACAATATGGAGTGGGTAGCCATTCCCTTCTCTAGGAGATCTTCCCGACCCAGGGATCAAACCCAGGTATCCGGCATCTCCTGTGTTGGTAGAAGGATTCCTTACCACTGAGTCATCTGGGAAGCCAATAACATTCATGATAAATCTAAAAACATATGGGCACCTACTGCATGTCAGTCTCCACCTAGATTAGGCTTCCCTGGTGGCTCAGTTGGTAAAGAATCTGCCTGTAATGCAGGAGACCCGGGTTCAATCTCTGGGTCAAGAAGATCCCCTGGAGAAGGAGATGGCAACCCACTCCAGTATTCTTGCCTGGAGAATCCCATGAACAGAGGAACCTGGTTGGCAACAGTCCATGGGGTTGCAGGAGTTGGACACTGACAGGGAATAAACCACCACCACCCACTTAGATATCTTCCTAAGTCTCAAATCAACTCGATGAGATGGATCTTCATCTTAACAAAGGAGGGAAAAAGAGGCTTCTAAAAGGTTAGAAAAGATAACATGCTCAAGATCTCAATGTTCTTATAGGTGTTAACTGAGATTTTAATTTAAACCTCTGAATGCATTTTTTGCTGGACTGCCTCCTAATTAAATATGCCTCCATAATTAATAAATCAAGCAAAACATGTCCATTGCCTTGTATTAGCAGAACTGTTGGATTATATTACTCTTTAATGAGCAATAATTCTTAAGATTTTATCTTCATTAAGGAAGTTAAGATGTTTTTTGCACTCCCTTCCCTAATGAACCATGTTTCTCTAAGAGAATACATTACTAGGGTGTATCTTTCTTACCATAAATACCAATTTTAAAATATATCACTTTAAACACCCAGATCACTGTATCTAATATTTTCCTCAGACAGACACTTATAGATTGCGTATTTGTGCCCCTACAAAATTTATATGTTGAAACCTCTTTCCTCAACATGATGGTATTTGGAGGTGTTTAGGGTCATAACGGTGTGGAGCTCTCATGAATGGCATATTGGTGTTGCTCAGTCATGTCTGAGTCTTTGCAACCCCATTGACTGCAGCACGCCAGGCCTCCCTGTCCTTCACCATCTCCTGGAGTTTGCTCAAACTCATGTCCATTGTGTCATAGTGCCCTTATAAAAGAGCGCCCCCAGAGAGGCCCCTCGTCCCCTCTGCCTTGTGAGGTGACAGCTAGAAGGCATTGTCTGTGAACTAGAGAGTGAGCCCTCACCACACATAGAATCTGCTCGTGACTTGATCTTGGACTCCCAGCCTCCAGAACTGTGAGAAATCAATTCTGTTGTTTATAAGCCATCTTTCTATGATATTTTCATTATATAGTGACTGAGAGAAAGATGTTGGAACAATGAGGAAGGTCAGGTGCTGAAATAGTAAAAAGGTTTTAACAAAAGGATAGATTTCATGAATGTAATTCAGAAGCCAGTAAGTTAGAGGAAAAATAAGTGGGAATACTAGATAGTAGATTCCTATACACATATAAAGTCTTAATTTTTGACTTTTGAAGGGTTTCTTAAAAAATACCTAAAGTTTTCATACTGGGTCCTGAGAAAGATGACATGATTCTTAAAAATAGAAATTCCAAGGCCCAACCCCAGATCTACTGATTCAGAATCTCCGGGTGGAGGTGGGGGGAGGAAGGAAGAGGTATCCCAGAAGAACATTATATTTAAGCAAATTTGGCAAGACTGAGCCCAAGAATGCTTATTATGTGAGTAATACAGGATGCACAAAGATGATAATGTGAGGCAAGCAAGAAAACTTTATGAAATTCTTTACATGAAAGAAAAACCTTTAATCTATTATATACTCACTATTGTATTTTTGTTACTTTCCATTGCTTTTCACATAAGATAAGAATTCAGTAACTACTTTAGATGAAAGATTAAAAATTTAAAACACTCAAAACTTCCATCATCAAATTTTGTTATTGTTGTTGCTCATTTATTGACCCTAAGGGTATATTTCTTTCTTTTACTTATAATGTGTGTATGCATGCCTGCATACACATGCACACACACCCTCACATATGTGCACATGCATTCACACAGTT
Source organism: Giraffa tippelskirchi (assembly GCF_054371585.1). NCBI lineage: Eukaryota > Metazoa > Chordata > Mammalia > Artiodactyla > Giraffidae > Giraffa > Giraffa tippelskirchi. The sequence goes on from NC_137282.1 coordinate 84,748,127, forward strand.
CCATGGCAGCAAAGAAACCCTCACATTCCAGATATGTCTTAGTGAAGCATGATGGTTAAGAATTCTCAATATTTTCACGTTACTTGGAACACCAGTAGGTAGGTTACCCTGGCTCCATTCCCAGAATTGAACAGTAGGGGCCTTGTGAAATGCTAAATGATGTGTATAACAGTATTCAGGCGCTCCGAGAGCCAATCCGTCAAAACATTTGCTGCTTTGAAAATGTGTTCTTCAAAAAAATGGGCATGTGGAACTTATTACGCTGTTTGGTGGAGTTCAGGCAGCAGAGTCCAAAATAAGCACAAAACCCTTTTGAGGACACAATTCTACCTTAAGGTAACCGAGTCTCTGAAACTGTCCTTCTCTAACCTAAAGAGGTATAGAAGTCTCACAGGAAGTAGCAGAGTTCCAAATATTTTCCTGGGATTCAAGTGTTAGAACAGCATAAAAATTGGTAGAAGTTTTGAAAAGACCAGAAAAGTAATATTTAAATAAAAGCTTGGAACATTTGACCTGTTTCAGCAACGTTCCCTCAGTGGGTATCTCTTTATCACCCATTTCTATCACGGTCGTTGGCCCATAATTGTTGTTTAAGAAATATTTGTGAACAAATAAATCTGACATTTTACAGCTACATATTCAAGTAGAGATTAGAATGCACAGCTACATACTTGTGGAATTTTGATGGATGAAAGAGAAATTAAATCCTTTAATCTCCACGGAAATAAAAGAAACTTTTTAACAAAGAAGAAAACAATCAAAAGAAGGTCCATGATTAGCTTATTCTCATTTTTTTCCCTCCCTGCTGATTTCTGTGACACCTGGATTTAAGAGGATAGACTTTAAACTTTTTTTCATGTCCTTATATAATTGAAATAGTGAAATATCAAAGGAAGCTAATTGATAGAATTTATGAAGGATTAACTTACTTTGAACCTGCATAACATAATGTGTGCTGTACTAGGTGTTAAAAGAAAACCTGTGCTTCTTTCTCATTAGCAGAAAAGACAAAAAATGTTATTATCAGTCATTGCAGACAGCAAGAACAGAATTTAGGTTTTGTAGCTGAAAAGCCTCAAACTCCTTGCTGTGTTTTATTATGCATAACTGAAATTCTTCACAGTTACAAAAGTGTAAACTCCTCCTGATTGCATCAATATGTACTTGGAACAGGGAGGCCTGGAGCCCACTCGTTGTGAAGGAACTCCGCAGCTACATTTTGATTTGCTTTGAAGGAATAAAAGTAAATCGAGAAAGTGTGCTTTTCTGTGAAAGCCACGCAGGCATCTCATTTCTACCTTCTTGTGAATCATAAGGTGAATTCATTTGCCTTGAAAATCTCCTTCATCTGAAATTTCCTGATAGTCATAGACATCCCTTCTCAGCATGTTTGAGCACCCAAAGAGCCTTGCCTGGACTGCTCTTTGATGGTTTAAATTCTCCCAATGCAATGCTCACTTCTGCCCATTACCTTATTTTTCACTATTTCATGATTCGTCTTTTATATTTTATGACTGCTTCCTTTGGGATTTTTTTTTTCCCAAGAAAAATGACAAGAATGATCCACATAAGTCCATGAGAGAGGTTGTAAAATAAACATTATACCATGCGTGTGGGGTAAAAAAAAAATAACTACAAATGGCTGTTCTCACTTTCTGGCACTTACACACATGGCCATCTGTTTGAGGGCTGTTTTACTTGGCTCTTTCCCAGCATTTATGTAACTGGCCGATTGAAAGGAAATGACATCACCAAGTTTCCTGAAGACTATCACTGGAGCCACAAAAAAGTTAGGAAACAAATTGCTTAGTAAAGAGAAAGATGTTTTTCAAATGTCTCTTTTCTCTTCCATTTCTTTCTTTCTTTTTTCCTAACACTTCTAACAATTTTTCCCCCTACTTCTGCACCTTCTGTGTTAATATTTTCAATGTCTGCTTTAGGGCTTCTCCTCTGAATTATGAGGAATTAAGAGGGGTGAAAAATGCTCTTCTTTGGGTCCATATGATATGATCATAACATCTTGAAAAGTAAAGAGCTCTCAAACCTACCTAAAATCCAGTAATAGATTTGATTGACTTATTTCTCTCAATTGACAGCAGATTTTTGAACCTGTAGATTTAGGCTTTGAAAAGATCTGAAGTAGTTCTCACAAGACCTAAAATTTTCAGCTACCAACTTTCTCTTACAGCTTGACACATGGAGCATGATGGGATGAAGAGGAACATTTGGAAAGTATATCATATTTGTTGGCAACACCAAGATGTCAGAGGTAGGAATGATAGAGGTTTTTATATTAACAGCATAGTTTATAGGTCCTCTTATCCCAGTATCCAGTAATTTGCACCACTGGACCAAGGAGGCCTTGAAGCCATCTCTAGGGGAAGTCTAGCAGCTATTTTTAAGGCTCACAATTGGATGGAAAACATATTAAGTATTAGAGGAAATTAAGTATATCTGCTTAATATTTTCTCAGGAGTTCAGAGCAGAAGATTACCTAAACAGGGCCCTCTTTAATTCCATGTGTTAAAAATTTTGGAATTTTAAATGCCGTATATCATTCCAGTGGCCTTCCACTTGTGGTCTCCTGTAATATTGGACTGTCGGAGCTGCGTCATCCTGAATCAGCATTCTTCCAGCTGCGATGGGAGCATTAGTTTGAAAGTGTGCCTTTTTGACATTATATGGATTGGTTTGAAACTCACCTCCCCACCTCCCTGTCCTCCCCATCTCTTTCCCATCCATCATCATCATGGGTAGTGGATTCTGCTAGTGCCCCACCCCGACTGCCTTTGCCAGCTGATGCATCCATCCTTCAGGTGTTTGGGTTCTTTCTGAAGAATCGTCAGTAGTTGATGGGAGCTACCTGCTGGGGCTGTGACAGCATCACCCTTCCCCCCACCCTCCTATTTGGCCAGTGACTGACAGGTTTAGATGTATAAAATTCTTGAGGGGCTTCTTTGGTGGCTCAGTGGTAAAGAATCCGTCTGCCAATGCAGGAAACATGGATTCAATCCCTGGTCTGGGAAGATCCCACATGCTGTGGAACGACTAAGCCCATGTGCCACAACTACTGAGTTGCTCTAGAGCACGGGAGCTGCAACTACTGAGCCCATGTGCTGCAACTACTGAAGCCCACATGCCCTAGAGCCCATGCTCCACAACAAGAGAAGCTTTTTCTTAATAAGGTTTGGAAAGGTTTTCCTTTCCTATAACAAGTCACACATATCTGAAGCCCTGTCATAGACTCAGTTTTTTAGGGCCTCCTGCCCAAGGCATGGGTTTCCCAGTGCATAAGTGGTAAAGAACCCACCTGCCAATGCAGGAGACTTAAGAGACGTGGGTTTGATCCCTAGGTCCGGAAGATCCCCTGGAGAAGGAAATGGTAACCCACTCCAATATTCTTGCCCTGAGAATCCCCATGTACAGAGGAGCCTGGGGGGCTACAGTCCATGGGGTCACAAAGAGTCAGATACAACTAAAGGGACTTAGCATAGCACAGCACCCAAGGAACTCTGATTATCAACGATGATATCCAAATGATGAGACAATTACAAGAGCAATTCTGTTGAAGTCAAAAGCATGAGAAAGGTCCCTATCAAAGTTTATACAGCAAGACAAATGGAGCAGTTGGGAGGTTATCAGTGAGCAGCAGCAGCTAAAGAAAACAAAATTTAAGGTAAGAATGTAAGAAAAAAGAAATCATCAGTGATAGGTTACTTGAAAGATTTTAAAGAATCTGGTGGAGACTGCAGAGACAGATAAAAAATGTCGTTGGATTAAAAAAAAAACAACACATATGAATGAAAAAACTTTGGAAAACATAGAGAAGTAGAAAAATAATATCAAAGTCACCTGGAATCCTACTATCCAGATATAATCATTTTAGATATATTTCATTACAGTTTCTTTCTATCATTTATCTACATTTGTATTTTATTCATATGTATTAATTTACATACATTTATGCATTGGGAATTGCTACATATACAATTTAATATCCTGCATTTTCTTCTTGAACATTACTACTAACTTTTCATGTCATGTAGTACTCTGGAAATCCTGTTTTCAATGTCTACAGAACATAAATTCTATAGATTGACTATAATATATACTTATTGTCAGAATTTGGGTTTGCTAGCAATTTCTTGCTATTTACAACACTGCTATAAGGAATAATAGGCTTGTACATAAATCTTGATGTTCATTTTAGATTTTCATTTATAGCTTATACTAATAGTACACTATATTATACTAATAGTAAAACTACCAGGTCAAGTGCATGCAAATTTTAAATCAATTGTCAACTTATGTTCTGATTTTTGGCAACATACTGGCAGTTATTTTCCAAAAAGGATGTGCCAATGTGCAATTACTGTAACAAAAATTCCATCGTGTAGTGCTATTGCCAAATTCCATATGCAAATTAAATAGAAGAAAATTTAGTAAATTTTATAGTAAACAATATAATCATTTTTTTCTTTGTGTGTGTATGTTGTTTGGACCTTGATTCCTCTTGTGTAAAACTTTTTTTGTTGTTGTTGACTTTAAAATAAACATGCTCCTAGGAAGCAACCTAAGTATCCACAGATGAATGAATGGATAAAGAAGATGTGGTGTATATATACACAATGGAATATTACGCAGACATAAAAAAGAATGAAATAATGATATAATACCATTTACAGCAACATGGATAGGCCTAGAGATTATAATACTAAGTATGCCAGGCAGAAAAAGACAAACATCATATGATATTGCTTATATGTGGAATCGAAAAAATATGATACAAATGAACTTATTTGAAAACAGAAATAGCCTCATAGACACAGAAAAGAAATTTATGGTTACCAAAGGGAAAAAGTGGGGGAGGGATAAATTAGCAGTTTGGTATTAAAATATACACACTATGACATATAAAAGAGATAACCATAACTACAAGGACCTACTGTATAGCACAGGAAACTATACTGAATACTGAATATCTTATAATAACCTATAATGGAAAAGAATATAAAGAAGTATATATATATATGTGTGTATATACATATATGTAACTGAATCCCTTTGCTGTACATCTGAAACTAATGCAACATTGTAAATCAACTATATTTCAATAAAATTTGAAAGCATATGTTTATAAAAGATAAAAAGCATGTTCTTGATTTTTTCCTTTTTAATATGCTTTATTAGGGTCTAGAGAAAAATACTCCAATGAAACCCTAGGTTTCAAAAACATGAAAACAAACTGTTGATGAGGGAGGAGGGAAGAAAAAGGTGGTTGATTGGCTCACTGTTTTGAGGGACATGAGCCCAGCACACATGAATTTCTTTACTCCACTAAAGGAAATTGATTCTTTGCTCCACTTGAATTGTCTTAATACACTGACCTACTATATTACATACACAGCTACGGTATGCCTTGTCTTGTGGACATTTCATCCCCAAATGAACATTACTTGTACCTGAGTAATTGAGGAATTGTGAACAAAATCATAGCATTTGATAACAGTAAAAGCATAAAAGTCAGTCTCGTGTAAGCAAATTTAAAATAATGTGCAAATATCACATGGAAGAAGAATCATGCCAACAACTGGATGGTGGCTCTCGGAACTGAAAGAGGAACCGTGGAAGGAGGGCTGGGTACTAACAACTCTGCAGTGCTGGACAGGCAGGAGATAGGAAAAGAGACTGAACCATCTCATCTACCTCCCCAAACGTCTCTTGTGGAATGGGGTCTGGTTTGTTCCTGATTTTATAATGCACCAAGTGACACGCTAGGTAAAGATGCAATGTTGTAATGGTTAAATCACTCATGAATAAGTATGCTATTATATATAGCCAGTTTCCTTTACGTATTTGATTTACAATAGTAAGCAAACTGCACATGCGTGTTTCTGCTGTATGTATACATACGGATTTGTGGGCATGTGATTTCAATAACAAACTGGCATTTTTCCATTTTTAACGAATTATAGGTTTTGCCAACATGGAGTCTAAAGAAAGAAGAACAAAGGAATGAACATATAAGAGAAACAAATAGCAGAGGAGATGCCCAGAATGATTGGGAAGGAGTAGAAAGGCAGAAGAAGGGGTCAGGACGCGGGCCTGGCAGACTCTGCCAAAGTGAACATTTTGATAAGAAACAGATCCAAGCTCTCTATACCCAATAAGTCACTTTCCATCTGGTGCTGTTCTGACATCCAAGTTCCTCAGTGGTTGAGGTACTTCAACCAGTGCCCCGATTCTGGTTTCCTTTCTCTCTCTCTCTTTTTTTCTTTTAAATATGCTGCCGTTTACTTTTAAGAAAATTGTATCTTGTCTTAACACTTTGATATGCATAAATGTCATAAAATACACATTTTACCATATCACTTTAATGAAATACTTTATTAAAAAATTTTATATATTTACTATTTATTTTAAACTGTGCTGGGTCTTGGCTGCTGTGTGGGCTTTTCTATAGTTGTGGTGAATGGGGGCTACTCTCAATTTGTAGTGCATGGATTTCCCATTGCAGTGGCTGCTGTTGTTATGGAGCAGGGGCTCCAGGGTGCACGGGTTTCAGTGGTTGCAGCAAGTGGATTCAGTAGTTTCCGCTCATGGGCTCTAGAGTACAGGCTCAGAAGTTTGGCACACAGGCTCAGTTGCTCTGTGGCATGTAGGATCTTCCCAGACCAGGGATGGAACCCATGTGTCCTGCATTGGAAGCCAGAGTCTTTATCACTGAACCACCAGGGAAGCCCCTATTGGAATACTTTTTACAAACAAAATACAATTTGAGGTGTTGCAGGCTTTGTCTGTATATCAAAAATATTCTGACTAAAAATTTTTTTCTGAAGATTTAAAAAATGCTTATTTTTTAGACTGTAAACAATGTAATCATTCTGGAGTTACACAAAACAGAATCTTAGTTCCCCAACCAGGGATTGAAACTATATCCCATGCATTGGAAGCACGGGATAAGTCCTAACTATTGGACCACCAGAGAAGTCCTTGACTATATTTTAGTTTTAAAAATCTGTTAAATCCAGTCATTGGATTTAAATTGTTGGCTTTAATAGTTGGATTTAAACATTGGCTTTAAATTGTTTCACTTAAACAGTCTGCTCTGGTACCAGGCAGAGCTCTGTTAATGACCGCCCTTTGTTCTCATCCTTTCTTGTCTACCTAAGAGTTAAAATATGAACCCCATGAAGTATTTAACTCCCTAGATAGTTACTGCTATGCCACACTGAACCACGTAAACTTTCACATTCTCCAACTTGTAATTTAGAAATTTGATATGCCTTTAATCTGAATTTTGGACTGCTAATATCTAACAAGTGTGCACCATACTTTATCATTCCCTAAATTTTATTTTCTACAGATGGAATTTTTTCTTTTTTTTTTAATGTCAAGGGATAGTTTTAGGTGGGCTTCCCTAGTGGCTCAGTGATAAAAACTCCACCTGCTATGTAGGAGCTGCAGGAGAAGTTAGACCCCTGGGTCAGGAAGATCCCCTGGAGGAGGAAATGGTAACTCAGTAGTTTTGCCTGGAGAATCCCATGACAGAGGGGCCTGGTGGCCTACAGTCCACGAGGTTGCAAAGAGTTGAGCATGACTGAGCACACACATGCACACATATATGAGAAGACTAGTATGTGTGGAATGACCATTTGGGAACATTGGAGTTGCAAAGAGTCAGACATTAGGGTCGTAAAGTTTCAGACATGACTGAAGTGACTTAGCAGTGTACCTTTAGGTGGTAATTCATGAGGCCATTTCTGACTTGTACATCAAATTTAAAGCCAATGGATCACTGGATTCTTTAGTGCAATGAGTGATTACAGATGATATCTGAGACAGGCACTGTGATTCCAAAAGTGCCTGATTTTCCACCTTTTCCTCTCAAGATGTAGTAATGGATGTATAATGGATATAACCAGTTTAAATAACTGGTGAAACAAAATCACACCTATGGGTATTTTAAACATTTTTGTGTAAAGATTTTAATGAGACAAAACTAAAAGCTGGTTCTTTGAGAATATAAAATAAAATAGACAAACCATTAGCCAGATTCATCAAGAAAAAAAGGGAGAAGAATCAAATCAATAAAATTAGAAATGAAAATGGAGAAATTATAACAGATAACACAGAAATACAAAGGATCATAAGAGACTACTATCAGCAACTATATGCCAATAAAATGGACAACTTGGAAGAAATGAATGAATTCTTAGAAAAGTATAACCTTCCAAAACTGAATCAGGAAGAAATAGAAAATCTTAACACACACATCACAAGCACAGAAATTGAAACTGTAATAAAAAATCTTCCAACAAACAAAAGCCCAGGACCAGATGGCTTCACAGGTGAATTCTACCAAAAATTTACAGATAGCTAACCCCTATCCTACTCAAACTCTTCCAGAAAGTTGCAGAGGAAGGTAAACTCCCAAACTCATTCTATGAGGCCACCATCACCCTAATACCAAAACCAGACAAAGATGCCACAAAAAAAGAAAACTATAGGCCAATATCACTGATGAACATAGATGCAAAAATCCTCAACAAAATTCTGGGAAACGGAATCCAACAACATATTAAAAAGATCATACATCATGACCAAGTGGGCTTTATCCCAGGGATGCAAGGATTCTTCAATATTCGCAAATCAATCAATGTGATATGCCACATTAACAAATTGAAAGATAAAAACAGTATGATTATCTCAATTGATGGAGAGAAAGCCTTTGAAAAAATTCAACACCCATTTATGATTAAAAACTCTCAGAAAGCAGGCATAGAAGGAAAATAACTCAACATAATAAAAATCTATATATGATAAACCCACAGCAAACATTATCCTCAATAGTGAAAAATTGAAAGCATTTTCCCTAAAGTCAGGAACAAGACAAGGGTGCCCACTCTCACCACTACTATTCAACATAGTTTTGGAAATTTTAGCCACAGCAATCAGAGAAAAAAAGGAAATAAAAGGAATCCAGATTGGAAAAGAAGAAGTAAAACTCTCACTGTTTGCAGATGACATGATCCTCTACATGGAAAACCCTAAAGATACAACCAGAAAATTACTAGAGCTAATCAGTGAATATAGTAAAGTTGCAGGATATAAAATTAATACACAGAAATCCTATACATTAGCAATGAAAAAACAGAAAGAGAAATTAAGGAAACAATCCCATTCACCATTGCAATGAAAAGGATAAAATATTTAGGAGTAAATTTACCTAAAGAAACAAGACCTATATATAGAAAACTATAAAACACTGATGAAAGAAATCAAAGATGACACAAATAGATGGAGAAATATACCATGTTCACAGATCGGAAAAATCAATATATTGAAAATGAGTATACTACCCAAAGCAATCTATAGATTCAATGCAATCTCTATCAAACTACCAATGGTATTTTTCACAGACCTAGAACAAATAATTTCACAATTTTTATGGAAACACAAAAAACTGCGAATTGCCAAAGCAACCTTGAAAAAGAAGAATGGAACTAGAGGAATCAACCTGCCTGGCTTCAGACTATACTACAAAGCTACAGTCACTAAGACAGTATGATACTTGCACAAGGACAGAAATATAGATCAATGGAACAAAACAGAATGCTCAGAGATAAATCCACACACGTATGGACAACTTTTCTTTGACAAAGGAGGCAAAAACATACAATGGAGACAAGACAATCTCTTTAACAAGTGGTGCTGGGAAAACTGGTCAACCACCTGTAAAAGAATGAAACTAGAACACTTCCTAACACCGTACACAAAAATAAACTCAAAATGGATTAAAGATCTAAATGTAAGACCAGAAACTATGAAACTCCTAGAGGAAAACATAAGCAGAACACCCTCTAACATAAACCACAACAAGATCCTCTATGACCCACCTCCCAGAGTAATGGAAATAAAAGCAAAAATAAACAAATGGGACCTAATTAAGCTTAAAAGCTTTTGCACAATGAAGAAAACTATAAGCAAGGTGAAAAGACAGCCTTCAGAATGGGAGAAAATAATAGCAAACGAAGCAACTGACAAAGAATTAATCTCAAAAATATACAAGCAGCTCTTGCAGCTCAATACCAGAAAAATAAAAAATAGGCCAAAGAACTAAACAGACATTTCTCTGAAGAAGACCTAGAGATGGCTAACTAATACATGAAAAAATACTCAACATCACTTATTATCAGAGAAATGCAAATCAAAACCACAATGAGGTACCAACTCATGCCAGTCAGAATGACTGCTATCGGAAAGTCTACAAACAATGCTGGAGAGGGTGTGGAGAAAAGGGAACCCTCTTACACTGTTGGTGGGAATGCAAACTAGTACAGCCACTATGGAGAACAGTGTGTAGATTCCTTAAAAAACTGGGAATAGAACTGCCATACGACCCAGCAATCCCACTGCTGGGCATACACACCGAGGAAACCAGAATTGAAAGAGACACTTGTACCCCAATGTTCACCGCAGCACTGTTTACAATAGCTAGGACATGGAAGCAGCCTAGATGTGCCTCAGCAGACGAATGGATAAGAAAGCTTTGGTACGTATACACAAAGGAATACTACTCAGCTATTAAAAAGAACACATTTGAGTCAGTTATAATGAGGTGGATGAAACTGGAGCCTATTATACAGAATGAAGTAAATCAGAAAGAAAAACACCAACACAGTATGTTAACACATATGTATGGAATTTAGAAAGATGGCAATGATGACCCTATATGTGAGACAGCAAAAGAGACACAAATATAAAGAAAAGATTTTTGGACTCGGTGGGCGGAGAGGGTGGGATGATTTTAGAGAATAGCACTGAAACATGTATATTACCACATGTGACATAGATGACCAGTGCATGAAACAGGGCACTCAAAGCCGGTGCACTGGGACAACCCAGAGGGATGGGATGGGGAGGGAGGTGGGAGGGGGGTTCAGGAAAGGGGGATACATGTACACCTATGGCTGATTCACATCAATGTATGGCAAAAACCACCACATTATTGTAAAGTAATTAGCTTCCAATTGAGATAAATAAATTAATTAAAACAAACAAAGATTTTAATGAGTTGCCCAGCAGATATTTCAACTGAGATAATTTTTTATTATGTGGTATGGATGATTTAAAAATGATAAATGATAAATGTTTAAAAAGGATACAAATTAACTTATTTGTGAAACAGACTCACAGGCATAGAAAACAAACTTATGGTTACGGAAGGGAAAGTGGGAGGGATCAAGATTAACAGATCCACAGTACCATATATAAAATAGATAAGCAACAAGGACCTGCTGTATAGCACAGGAAACTATGTTCAACATCTTGTAATAAGCTATATTGGAAAAGAATCTGAAAAAGAATATGTACATATACACACACAAATATGTATAATTGAATCACTTTACTGTACACCTGAAACTAACACAACATTGTATATCTACTATATTTCAATAAAAATAAACAACTATACTAAGTCATTCTACATCAGAGCTATTTTTAGCCAAGTTGAGGACGCCATAGAAGCACTTGGAATTTGTGATTCCCCAAACTGGGCTTGTGTAATCCATTCCATTCATATGCATCTCCTCCATCCCACCCAACTTCCTGCTTTTTCTTCAAAATTACTGGCTAATTTTAATACACTCATGTTGGCTCCATTTTGACTGCAATGGGATATTTGCCTTGGCTGGTGTGTTTGCTTATATAAAATGAGTAGTGTTTACTTTGTGATAACAATAGCCTTCAGAATATTGCTTTTTTAGTATAGAATCCATACTTACAGAAAAAATAAATAAGTAAATAAAATAGAAATCTATGTTTAATAAACCGTAAAAGACATACCCTACTTTAGCTAGATATGATTATATGTAGGTCTGTATGTACATACAGATCTATATGTTAATACACACACACATATATATATATATAGTTTTGACATGTCCTAATTTTGCTATATGATAGTACTGCATGTATGTGTATGATTAAGAAACCCCATTTTAGCTATGTGTTACTTTTTCCCCTTCTAATCATATAATTCTATTTCAAATATGAAGTAAAATAGCTTAAAAATATTATAGAAGCCAAACCTCTGTGAGTCATGCAGTGACCTTCCTCCATCCTACCCCCGCCCCACCACCTCCCACTGTTATTTTTGTACATTTGGCATAATCGTTTCTCTTTAATGAGACAGAAATTTCCTTTCCAAGAAATGAATGCAAGCTCCAGACTGAAATGATGAAAATGCTGATAGTGGTATCTAGTCTATTCAAGTTTCTTTCTCCAGGTATGTGTTATATATATGTGCAGCTATTTTGCTGGCATCTAAAGTGTCAATTCTTTTAGCAGAATTGTCTACTATCTCTAAAATAACAAGAATGACCACTAAGAAAAAAATAAATATGAAATTACACTGCTGAGAATTTTTATGCTTTTTCCCCTCTTTTGGTGGTGGAAGGACCTTTGTCATGCAAAGGCAAAACTAGCAAGAACTTTATACTTTTGGCTTAAACATTAAACAGAAATATGTCCATTTAAATCTTTGAGTAGACAAGATGGGTTTAGGTTCGGCCTCAGGAAAGACACGGAATGGGTTTAAATGTGAAGTGGGTAAAAAGCGTGGTTTTGTCTTTTTATGACAGGTGTGATCTAGAGGAAGTAAGAGGATTTATCTCTAGGTCCAAAGAATTAAAGGAGGATGAAAACAGGCTTACAGTATCTGATTCGGACTCCCTATTGTTTGTGTCACAGTTTACATCATTTGTTCACAGTTGGTCACAAGCCCTCAGTCTCTATTTCGTGCTAGGAATGTAGTTTTTCAAAAACAGGAAGCAACACTTGAAGTAACTGCAGATTTACAGTGACTACCAGACCGATCCCTGGTCTTTGTCGCCGCTTTCCTGTTGAGGTCTGGAGGAAGTGGCAGAGAAAGAAAAGAGAGGGTGGGGGAGGTGACTCGATTACAATGAGATTACAATGACGGGTTGGACTGACCCCGGACTCATCTAGTGCAAGAGTGATGAAAACACTTTAAAGAGTTGCCAACAGATCAGTAGAAAGTATTTGACATCTCACCTGCATCAACAAGCAAGAGTTAAAGGTTAAATCACACACACTCAAGTGCTGGGAAAAGGATGTGTTTATGTCATCAACTTTCTTTGTTCTAGGACAGCCTATGTCAACAAGGGGACAGACACGTTCCCTGGTTGGAGCCACCAGGACAATAGAGATGGATCCACAATTTGTACATGATAAATCCCCTTCTAAGCATTTGTAGTTTGCTGCTAGTTACATGGGCTTCTTTATGGTTCTCTACATGTATTTGAATCACTATGTATTTAGAACGATGTGATTTTGACCTTTTCTCTTTCTTCATTCAGATTCTTGGGGTCCTAAGCATGAAGCTAAGTTTAATAGGAGGAAAACCTGGGAAGGGAAAGGTTTTCTCTTCTTACATGTTTCCAGTGTTGAGTCCAAGTTCAGTGAGCCCCCACCCTAACATAACTAACTGGTGCTCACACACTAGAGGAGCTTTTTTGGAAAAGCATTTATTTAGTGCTCTTCACAAAGCTCTGAAAGGTTGAACAGGAGATTTCTCGACCAGGTTAACAAAGATCGAAATTGACATTGTGAAGAAAAGAGAATATACCTACCCAAAAGAGCAATGCAAAACTATTGTCAAGGAGACCGACAGGTGTGCCTTGGAAGGGAAAAAAGAGTATAGAAAAATGCATCATATTGTAGGCAGGTCAAGTTCCTTTTGAAGATCTGGTGAGAGCAATGGAATATCTATTTGCACTAAAGCTTATGCCCATGTTCAGTAGGATCAGAGACTCCTTGATGACTGTCCACAGGAGTCCTAAAGGTCCTTGTAGTATTAGGGGACAGCAAGGTGGCTCCCATGCTTCCTCATCATATTTTGACAGTTAAATAAAGGACAATACAAAAAGGTAAGAATAGGTATAATCAAAACACCTTAACAAATAAATGTTTTCTAAAAACAAGATTCTGGACCCTGGATGGTGCATGGTGAGCAAGGCTTTGTACCTTTACATTTTCTGTTACCTGTAGATTTTGTATAAACATCAGTCACTAGATTCTTTCATACATGAACACTGTCATTTAAACTACAACAATACTTACTTGTTATTCTTATTTTTGGCCTAGAAAACATTTGCTCAGGTCTATGGACTTATTTTTTTTCTGATCTCTGTGGTAAGGAATATGTCTAATTTGAGATGGATACATTAAGCCCTCACCATCTGATATCACGAAATACTGGCAACATTGAAAGAGCATCCTTCACCAACAATCTGATCAGTTTTCATATAGCATTACAATGACTGCATCTGGCTTGAGTAAGTCATTCCTGCAACGTGCTTGACACGGAAGCTGAGACTTCACTAGATTTTTAAGGTTGTGTGATTGTATTTGTTCTGTTGTGTTGCTACTAAATGCTGCAAATAATGTCAGAATTTAGATTGAGACTTGCTTTCATCACAGTACACCAACATGGCCTGGTGTGGCTCCTGGAGGGGATCTACAGCCCTCATCTACTCTGACCATCAGAGGCTATACAGATCCTACCAAGAGAACTTGACAGTTTAAAGCAGCCGACTTGGCTTATGTCAATTTGCCTCCACTTTTCAAAATTGGTCTTAGCATTAAGCATTGCAGTGTTTTCCATGGGTAATTGGTTTTTTTTTTTTACTTTCCAACATTATTAACCTTGTATCTGTTTTCTTTCCTCTTTGTGTTGGCTGTTTGACAGTTAAGAGTTAGTCTGTTGGTCGCCTGTAGCAAGTATATAAAATTTCATGGAATAACTTTCATACTTCTGTTTCATTTTTAGAAGGCAACACAGTGAGTGATTAAGAGCATGAGTTCTAGAGACATCTTGAGTTCAGATCTACTAAGTCAGTAGCGCAGTGCCTGGACATGTTAGCCTTTCAGTTTCCTTATCAATTTTCATAGGGGTATCCATGATGGAATGAGATAGCACATGCAAGGCACTTAGAGCAGGATCAGAGCCCTGGTAAGAATGAATAAGCGTTAGATATGATTTTTGATCCATTGTATTTTTCTAGTTTATTTTGGCCTTGCCCCAGTTTTCTTCTTTTGTTTGTTGAAATCTTGCTATGATATGGGATTGACTTCCCTAGTGGCTCAGATGGTAAAGAATCTGCCAGCAACATGGGAGACTCAGATTCAATCCCTGGGTCAGGAAGATCCCCTGGAGGAGGAACTGGCTATCCACTCCAGTATTCTTGCCTGGAGAATCCCACCGACAGAGGAATCTGGCTGGCTACAGTCCATGGGGTCACAAAGAGTCAGACATGACTGAGCGACTAACACTTTCACTTTTCTATGATGTAGAATACATGTGTTATAAAAATGCCTTAATTTCTTCTTGTGTTCAGATAGCAATGTCGAGGGTGTATTTGGAAAGAATGGGATTAGAAGTATGGAAGTCAATTAGAAGAATATAAAAATAATCCATCTGATAGAAGATAACTAAAATAGCAGCAGTAGAGGAAGAGAGGTATTTGAGTTATTTATGAGATTGAATTGACAGGACCCAATGATGCATTTTATGTGAAGGGTAAATAATAGTACATCTGGGGTGATTTTTAACTTGCTGGTTTAGCTGACGGGCAAATGAAGATATTATCAATCAAGATCAGGAATATAGAGGTGGTTGGAGGTAGTGATAAATAATGAATTAAGTTTTGGCCATGATGAGTTTGAAAGTTTTTTGCCAGATAATGAAGTGAAGCCTAGTAAAGCATTGAAAATAAAAATCTAGAGCTTAGCAAAGATTATAAAGATGGACACATTGGTTTAGAATTAGCAGAATATATGTTTTTAGCAATTATTATAGGTAAAATTGCCCAGTATTATGTGAAGGCCATGGAACTTTTGGGAAATGAATTTGAAGACAAAGCTGTATCTTCTTCACCTATGTATTTCCATCTAGGATACTAGCCCAATCTCTGGTACAGGGGAGATGCTCAGAAAACTTTTATTTCATGACCTATCAAATGGAATGAGTGAATAAGTAAATAGAAAAGCCTCAGAGGAGACTAAGAAAGAACAATTAGAAAGACGACAGAGTACTAGCAGAGAATGATTTCTCATAAGAACAAGGGTTTTAAGAATGAGGGTACAGGCAACATTTTGGGGTGTTGGGTGACATAAAATTGAGACAGATAGCAGGTACACTGAATGACAGAACTATGACAGAGAGCAGACAGAGAATAGTTACATTGAATGACAGAACCGGGACTCAAAAGATCTCGAGAGTGTGGAAATGAGAGTTAAATCTCATTGCTATTTACTAGGGATAAGTTGGAAATCTTAACTTAGGTACATAAAATCAAATGCATAAGTAGTGGACATAGATGACCTGATTTAATTGCATTCCTGGGGTTTAATAGCATGCTGAAAATTCAATATAAATTAATACTAGAGCCTGCCTGCCAGGGTATGTAATTAAGCACTGCCAATAAAAATATCCAGCATGAAAATATGGGGATAATAATATCGTAGTACATATTCCAGGTACAGTTTGGGACAATGCATTTCAAGAGAAAAAACCATAAAACTACAGTATATGTAGGGAACAAGCAGAGTAAGGAAAAGCCTGAAAGTCATGCCATCACTTGAAGATGATCGAGGGAAGCTGGTGTGTCTTAACTTCATGCTGAAAAGGAACTAACTGTACTTTATGTAGTTAGGTCTAGATCAAAGGGCAAAACCATAGAAGTGATAGACAAAGACTCCAACTCACTTTGAGAAAAATTTTCTGTAATTGGGCCTATCTCTCAATGGAATTAGCTATTAATGGGAAAATAGTTTCTTTATTTCCTTACTTACTTACTTACTGAACTAATACTTTGAGGGCATCTACCAAAGTTTCTAACATACATATCCCTTGGCATACAGGATGCAATAGTAAACCAGTGACAGATAACTATTACCCTACTGGAGTTTGCATTTTAGATTCATTTATTTATTGAGCATTTATTGGGTTCATGCCCTATGCTAGACTTGTCCTATGTCTCCAGGATACAGGAAAAAATGTCTCTGCTATCACGGCCTCAACCATCTGCAGGGGAAGAAGACACTAAGCAAATAAGTATATAAATATACATGAAATCACGGACTAGACTAGAGGATAATTTGTACTATGTAGCCAGAGGAATTCTAAACAGAAGAAACTAACCAGGGGAAATAATGTTTTTGGTGAAGTCTGGAATGGTCCTTCTAAGAACTGGCAGATTGTAGGTAAACATGGAGGAATAGTATATGCAAGGTTGTGGTCAAGGATGGAGAGAAGGCCAGTGAGGACACTGATACCTTAAAATAGGATACATAAAAGGAAGGGGAATCCTTTGAATTCTGTATGAAGAATGTATTAGAGAAGGAAAAACTGGATGTGGAGAAAATAAGGACCTCATTTCCTCAGTCTCAATGAAAGGTCATAGTGCTTTGGAAGAGTATGGAGGCAGTGGAGATGGAGAGCAATGGATGAATTCAAAGTATATTTCAGAGGAGGCTTAACAGTGATTGAGGACATTGTCTGAATTGCACTGATTTTATATGAGGAGTTAGGATGAGGAGGATTTCAAGAACAATTTTCAAGATGCTAGCTCCTATAACTGGCTGCAGTCTGAGAGAAGGCCCTAGGAGAAGCTCCGTATTTGTGGTGGTAGGGAGATTGATCATGGATATTATTATGGATATGAGTCCTCTTTGGACAGGTGATATTTCTTCAGATGACTGTAGACATCCAAGTGATATCAGTTAGAACTAAATCAGAGTCAGGGAGTCAATATGTCTCCTATGGATAGGTCCATTATATTCCTTGGTGTTCAAGAGCTTTGTCTCCTTTTCACTTTCCCCTTTATATCTGGGATGGAAGGAGAATATGAAACTCCATTCTTTTTGTCAACAGAAAACTGTGTAAAAGATCTTTCAAGATCTTGTTTGTTGTTGTTGAAGGAATTCAGATAGAAGCCTTGTTATCTGCGTTGTTTCCAATCAGGGCTTCAGAAATGATGTTTTTCAGATAATCTGTGGTCTTGTATCTTTGGCTTTGTAGTCCTATTTATTTGTTGGTACTGAGGATGACTTCAGATGCCTCTTCCTATAATGAAGATGTTTTCTAAATGTTTAACTGCTTGTCAGCAATCTGAGAGAATTCATAGACATGTAGGTTGCAGATATTTCTCCTACCGAATTATATTGTACAAGAATCTCCTCTGAGAAATTGGGAAATCACCTAGAAGTTGTTAAACAGCAGTGCTTCTTTGGTAATATTGGTGATGGATATGAGAGAAAAGGCCATTAAAGCAGGAAAGGTAAGATAAGCATTCCTAAGAAAGTACACTTCGGCAGCTGTAATTAAGTGCCAGAAAGTCTTTCAAACAAACACAATAAAAGGAGAGACAAAATAGCCACCAAACAGAATGATCTCCTCCACTCACAATGTCATGTCATTTTTCTTTATAGTCTCTTGATCCACTACTTCTACACTTTAGCCAATAATTTAGTATACCACCTTATTTTAATGCATCATCTCATACATGGGTTCTTGAAATAAGGTCTTGCTTTGGTCTCCTCTCCCCTCTGCACTCCTGCATTCTATCATCAAAGTAAATTTTCAAAAATGCTTCTTTCATAATACCTATCTAGAGTTCAAAATCTTCCACTCAGCCTACAGGTTATGATGGTAAACAAAAAAATCCCATCTCCTTAGGCTGATGCTTAAGAAACTCTGAAGGATGCAACCAATCCCAGGAATGGTATTTCGTGCCCGGGGCCCCGCACCCCTCCCCCCCACCACCATTCACCGAAATAGTTCCATCTCAGTGTTTGTTTGTGTGGTTCACTCCTCCAGAGTGTCCACCTCCCCCCTGACTTTGCCCTTCTTTCAAGCCTAACACTGAGCTCCAGCTCTGGAAACACTCCTAGGCCACGATGCTCTCCTGCCCCCATTCTCAGTAATCCTCTCCAGAGAGGGCCTTCTGAACGCCTGACTGGAGGTCAGTGGGATCACTGAGGTCATCTATATTTAGATTCTAGACAGTTTCCAGTAAGGAAGGAGATAGGCTAATTTGAAAATCCAGTGTTGGAAGTAGGAATGAAGAAAGACAGCTTTTGCCAGATGCTCTGGGAAGTAAACTGTGCAATAAAATGTAAGGCATTTTTTATCTCTTCTCTCTTTCTCTGTCTCAGCTTTTGGAGCCAACTTCCCCATGTCTTGAACTGACAAATTTTCTGATTTCTTCCAGAACCTGTTTCCTCCTTCAGTCTTTTCATAACCTCTAAGCATATGTCCTTTCATCGTCTCTTTTTCTCTCCCAGATCATATGAACAAAATTATTTATTTCATGGTCTAACCTTTACTCTTTTTTTCAGTTTTTAATACTTTCTTTTCTTTTTTTTTTTTTACTTCTTAAACTTAATTTTTATTCATTCATATTTTCTTGCTGAGTCAAGAGAGACTTCTTTTTCTCTTTCCTTCCCTCTGAATAGTTTATCACTAAAGGCAGTGACAACTTTATACAGAGAACATCTTGCATTCAGATTACCACAGAGCAGTAGCTTCTTTTTATTCCTCATTTTCCTGGCCAATTATAATTTTGAGTACATTTTAATATTGTCTGAAAGTTTATTTGGAATGGAAGGTAAGATTTTATAATAAATTACTCTAGAGTACTTGGTTTTGCTGTCAATTATGCTATACTATCTACCATATTGGCATATATTGTCATGGCAACCCACTCTAGTTTTCTTTCCTGGAGGATCCCATGGACAGAGGAACCTGGTGGGTTACAGTCCTTGGCGTCACAAAGAGTTGGACACAACTGAAGTGACTTAGCAAGTATGCACATGCTATATTACCTGTTATTTACATATTAGCTTGATTACTGTCTTTAAATGGCTCTGAGCTATCTGAAGCCTTCTCTGGTGGAATAATCAAGGAATGTTTTTGTTTTTGCCCTTAAACTCCTACCATTTAAATCTCTGGTATCTAAAGGAAAATGTTGCAGTAGCTTATCCATCTGATACACAGTAAACAGTATGTTAGACACATACAGAAGATGGGGACTGTTGTCATGTTTTAAGCAAATAGAGGCATTTCCTAGCCACGTAATCTCATCAACTCTTTCTCAGATGAAGTAGTAGTAGTTTCCTTCCTTCTGATGAAAATAAATTCTTGTTTGAAGAAGAAGGATGATTAAAAGATAAATGCTTAGGGTTTATGAAAAGACTGAAGGAGGAAACAGGTTCTGGAAGAAACCAGAAAATTTGTCAGTTCAAGACATGGGAAATTGGTTCCAAAATCTGAGACAGTCCTAATCTCGTTGACTATATTTACTCAGACTGTATTTACTCAGCATTATAATAGCGAGAAAGAAATCAGAGCAGTTGCCCAAATGTGGACTCTGTCCTAGGAGAGGAAGGGGAGAATGAGGTGTCTTAACAGTTAGGTGAATACTTTTCATGTCAGTACTTGGGTTCCTCTCTACGCTGGGAGTAATTTATCCCTGACTGGGACCAGAAAAGTCAAAATCCTTCTACCCTGAAACATTTCCAGGATGCAAATGCAAAATTAATTCATGTGAAAAATGTCACTTATTGTTTTGTAAAGCACAGTTTGAAACTGAATTTCTATTTTTATTTATTTATTTTTGTCCTTCCTGTCCAGTATTCACTGTACTTAGATTTTGAGGTATGCTACTACAGCTTACAGAGATTTCAGGTTTCTTTAGCTGAGTAGCCTGGACTCTTGTTTAAAACATAATAGATTTGAAGGTTTTCATATATTCTGACATTCCATATTGTTCCTGTCTTAGCTTGCTTTATTTTCAGTAACTGAATAAAATGGAAACAAAAACAATATTGTGTGTGTCCTCAGTTGCTTAGTTGTGTCCAACTCTTTGTGACACCATGGACTGTAGCCCACCAGGCTTCTCTGCCCATGGAATTTTCCATGAAAGAATACTGGAGTGGGTTGCCATTTCCTTCTTCAGGGGATCTTCCCGACCCAGGGATCCAACCTGAGTCTTCTGTGGCTCTTGCATTGATAGGCAGATTCTTTACCTGGGAAGAATTCTTTACCTGAGCCACCTGGGAAGCTAAATAACAATAGCAATAGTAGTTTACTAAGCACTTAAAGTATGCAAGGTTCTGTCCCGGACATTATTATAAATTACATCAATTCATCATCACAATAATCCGATGATATAGGTAGTGTTGTTCAATATCCATTTTCAGATGAGGAAGGTCAGTTCAGTTCTGGTCAGTTGCTCAGTTGTGTCCAGCTCTTTGTGACCCCATAGATTGCAGCATGCCAGGCCTCCCTGTCCATCACCAACTCCCAGAGCGTGCTCAAACTCATGTCCATTGAGTCGGTGATGCCTTCCAACAATCTCATCCTCTGTTGTCCCCTTCTCCTCCCGCCTTCAATCTTTCTCAGCATCAGGGTCTTTTCAAATGAGTCAGTTCTTTGCATCAGGTGACCAAAGTATTGGAGCTTTAGCTTCAGCATCAGTCCTTGCAATGAATACCCAGGACTGATCTCCTTTGGGATGGACTGGTTGGATCTCCTTGCAATCCAAGGGACTCTCAAGAGTCTTCTCCAACACCACAGTTCCAAAGCATCAATTCTTCAGCACTCAGCTTTCTTTATAGTCCAACTCTCACATTCATACGTGACTACTGCAAAAACCATAGTTTTGACTAGACAGACCTTTGTTGGCAAAGTTATGTCTCTGCTTTTTAATATGCTCTCTTATTTAACTTATATGCAGAGGACATCATGAGAAACGCTGGGCTGGAGGAAGCACAAACTGGAATCAAGATTGCCAGGAGAAACATCAATAACCTCAGATATGCAGAAGACACCACCCTTGTGGCAGAAAGTGAAGAAGAACTAAAGAGCCTCTTGATGAAAGTGAAAGAGGAGAGTGAAAACGTTGGCTTAAAGCTCAACATTCAGAAAACTTAGATCATGGCATTCGGTCTCATCACTTCATGGCAGATAGATGGGGAAACAGTGGAAACAGTGGCTGACTTTATTTTTCTGGGCTCCAAAATCACTGCTGATGGTGACTGCAGCCATTAAATTAAAAGACGCTTATTCCTTGGAGGGAAAGTTATGACCAACCTAGACAGCATATTAAAAAGCAGAGACATTGCTTTTCCAACAAAGGTCCGTCTAGTCAAGGCTATGGTTTTTCCAGTAGTCATGTATGGATGTGAGAGTTGGACTATAAAGAAAGCTGAGCGCCGAACAACTGATGCTTTTGAACTGTGGTGTTGGAGAAGACTCTTGAGAGTCCCTTGGACTGCAAGGAGATCCAACCAGTCCATGCTAAAGGAAATCAGTCCTGGGTGTTCATTGGAAGGACTGATGTTGGAGCTAAAACTCCAATACTTTGGCCACCTGATGCGAAGGGCTGACTCATTGGAAAAGCCCCTGATGCTGGGAAAGATTGAGGATAAGAAGAGAAGGGGACGATATAGGATGAGATGGCTGGATGGCATCACTGACGCGATGGACATGGATTTGGGTGTACTCCGGGGGCTGGTGATGGACAGGGAGGCCTGGTGTGCTGCAGTTCATTGGGTTGCAAAGAGTCAGACACGACTGAGCAACTGAACTGAACTGAACTAGGTTGGTCACAACTTTTCTTCCAAGGAGCAAGCGTCTTTTAAATTCATGGCTGCAGTCACCATCTGCAGTGATTTTGGAGCCCAAAACTTTAAAGTCTGTCACTGTTTCCATTGCTTTCCCATCTATTTGTCATAAAGTGATGGGACCGGATGCCATGATCTTAATTTTCTGAATGCTGAGTTTTAAGTCAACTTTTTCACTCTCCTCTTTCACTTTTATCAAGAGTCTCTTTAGTTCTTCTTCACTTTCTGCCATAAGGGTGGTGTCATCTGCATATCTGAGGTTATTGATATTTCTCCCAGCAATCTTGATTCCAGTTTGTGCTTCCTCCAGCTCAGCGTTTTGCATGATGTACTCTGCATATAAGTTAAATAAACAGGGTGACAATATACAGCCTTGACGTACTCCTTTCCCGATTTGGAACCAGTCTGTTGTTCCATGTGTTGTTCTAACTGTTGCTTCCTGAACTTAGACACAAAACAATAATTAATTTTGCTCAAGGTATCTCTGGTCCACCTGGGGGCACCATTACTAAAATTAGACTTTATTTCCCATTTTAGTGGCTACTTCATAGTAAAGTTGTAGTGACAGAAAAAATAGGAATATTTTTACACAGTGGCAATGATTGTTTGAGTAGAGAGAGGATAGAACTGATTTTCCAAATTTAGTTAGCCTGATTTCTATAGTCCCTAACATGCTTGGTGAAGTCAGGAAGTGGGATTATTTATTGGGTGCTAAAATTCCATGCTCCAATTTTATCTGGGTTTCTGTGGAGGTATAATGCAAATGCTTCAGAGAGTGTAATTCTTTTACCTTAGTGAGAAGACAGTAGCCAAAAGAGAATCTAGTGGTGAGTTATTAGAGAGTCGGTAGGAAAGTTTGTTGAAAGAAGGGAGTTTTGTAGAGAGAACAATGAAATGTTTTATAGTAAGCTAATGGTGAAAGGATCATGGTGACTGCAGTATAGTTGGTTATCATTATCCAGTTAAAATCATTCTTGAAACTCAGCAGTAGTCTCTTTCCTTGCTTGTGACATTTGCCATTATTTCATAGGTTTGAAAATACAAACTTTGGAAGTTCAAGCCCTATCTGGGTTACATCTTTCTTTTTAGGACCATACGCATTATTATGACAACTGTAATGAAGTGAATAATGGTGTTCCTTAATGGAAGCATAGGTCCAAGGACAAGGTTGTTCCTATGTGTGGATGATAAAGAGGGATGGAAATAAATAATAAGAATAACATGGGTTTTTAGTACAGAATAGCTTTTCCCTAAGAAACCTAAATTTAGTGCTCTAAATTATGTACTAAATAAGAAACTTGACTTTACTTCAGAACCTAAAGAATGAGATTATATAGAACAGTATTTAAAATCAATATTTAAAAACTCTTAGATGTCTTAAAGTTGTCAAGTGTCATACTTACTGTTTAATAATAACTCTGATATTTCCCTTAAACCAAGGAAATCCTACTCTCTTCTTATGGAAGAAACCTCCAGGTTTTGCTCACTCCCTGAGGGCATGTGTTCAGTGGCTCTTTTGTTGTTGTTGTTTAGTTGCTAAGTTGTGTGGAACTCCCTGTGACCCCATGGACTATAGCCTGAAGACTATAGCCTGCCAGCCTCCTCTGTCAGTAGGATTCCTCAGTCAAGAATACTGGAGTGGTTTGCCATTTCTTTCTCCAGGGGATCTTCCCAACCCAGGATCAAACCTGTGTCTCCTGCACTGGCAAGTGAATTCTTTATCAGTGGCTCTTTCAGTTCAGTTCAGTTCAGTCGCTCAGTCATGTCCGACTCTTTGCGACCCCATGAATTGCAGCACGCCAGGCCTCTCTGTCCATCACCAACTCCAGGAGTCTACCCAAACCCATGTCCATCGAGTCAGTGATGCCATCCAACCATCTCATCCTCTGTCGTCCCCTTCTCCTCCTGCCCCCAATCCTTCCCAGCATCAGAGTCTTTTCCAATGAGTCAACTCTTCGCATGAGGTGGCCAAAGTATTGGAGTTTCAGCTTCAACATCAGTCCTTCCAATGAACACCCAGGATTAATCTCCTTTAAGATGGATTGATTGGATCTTCTTGCAGTCCAAGGGACTCTCAAGAGTCTTCTCCAACACCACAGTTCAAAAGCATCAATTCTGCAGCGCTCAGCTTTCTTCACCATCCAACTCTCACATCCATACATGACCGCTGGAAAAACCATAGCCTTGACTAGATGGACTTTTGTTGGCAAAGTAATGTCTCTGCTTTTAAATATGCTATTTAGGTTGGCCAAAACTTTCCTTCCAAGGAGTAAGTGTCTTTTAATTTAATGGCTGCAATCACCATCAGCAGTGATTTTGGAGCCCCCAAAAATAAAGTCTGACATTGTTTTCACTGTTTCCCTATCTATTTCCCTTGAAGTGATGGGACCAGATGCCATGATCTTAGTTTTCTGAATGTTGAGCTTTAAGCCAACTTTTTCACTCTCCTCTTTCACTTTCATCAAGAGGCTCTTTAGTTCTTCTTCACTTTCTGCCATAAGGGTGGTGTCATCCGCATATCTGAGGTTATTGATATTTCTCCCGGCAATCTTGATTCCAGCTTGTGTTTCTTCCAGCCCAGTGTTTCTCATGATGTACCCTGCATAGAAGTTAAATAAGCAGGGTGACAATATACAGCCTTGACGGACTCTTTTTCCTATTTGGAACCAGTCTGTTGTTCCATGTCCAGTTCTAACTGTTGCTTCCTGACCTGCATACAGGTTTCTCAAGAGACAGGTCAGATGGTCTGGTATTTCCACCTCTTTCAGAATTTTCCACAGTTTATTGTGATCCACACAGTCAAAGGCTTTGGCATAGTCAATAAAGCAGAAATAGATGTTTTTCTGGAAATCTCCTGTTTTTTCGATGATCCAGAGGATATTGGCAATTTGATCTCTGGTTCCTCTGCCTTTTCTAAAACCAGCTTGAACATCTGGAAGTTCATGGTTCACGTATTGCTGAAGCCTGGCTTGGAGAATGTTGAGCATTACTTTACTAGCGAGTGAGATGAGTGCAATTGTGCAGTAGTTGGAGCATTCTTTGGCATTGCCTTTCTTTGGGATTGGAACGAAAACTGACCTTTTCCAGTCCTGTGGCCACTGCTAAGTTTTCCAAATTTGCTGGCATATCAAGTGCAGCCCTTTCACAGCATCACTTTTGAGGATTTGAAATAGCTCAACTGGAATTCCATCACCTCCATTAGCTTTGTTTGTAGTGATGCTTTCTAAGGCCCACTTGACTTCACATTCCAGGATGTCTGGCTCTTTAGTAGTTTGTTAAATGGATCTTTCCTCTGTCCTTTAATTCATTACGCTATTTAATCCTCACAGCAACACGACATTACAATTAAGACATGGAGAAATCAAATAATTGGCCTCAGACTACATAGCTAGTGAGTGGATTTGAATTTTGGCAGCTCTACTCAGAATCTAGGCTTTAAATCACTACCAATCTGCTTCTTTAATTCTATTCACTTATTTTGGAGAATTCCAATGATATTAGTCTAAGAACAAACATCTATCACTCCACAGAACAAAACAAACAGAATGCACCATTTTGTAATAAGATTTCACGGAAAAGATCACTGGTACCTTCCAGATAACATCAGATGGCTTGTGAATCAGGTGAATTACGCTCTTCAGCTGACTCCCTCTGCTTGGCTTTCTCAATATTAAATCACAGCTGGACTACTTTTACAACCTGTTCTTTAAGGGATGGGATCACATTTCAAACATATTTGAACAAAGGAATTTTTAAGCCAGTATAATTGCCTCATTTGATAGGAGAGAATGAAGGAAATTAAATATTTTGAGTGCCTCTTAAAAGTATCAGTGTGTCACTAGGGGTGAGCATATTGTTTATTTCAATTAATCTTCCCAAAGAATGTGTGAAGTAATTATTATTATCTCACTTGGCAGATAAGAAAGCTGAGATTCAAGAAAGCTTACTAACTTTCCTAAAGCCACAAAAGGCAATGCCAGACTATAAACCCAGATTTTTTGGTATTCAGAATCTACATCTATCATTTTAGGGTGCTGAAGACTGTTCTGTTGGACGCAAAATGTAGCTTTTAATTTTAGGGATATATTTGTGTTAAGCTACCCACACTCTTTTCTTCAAAGATGCAGACTGTGGGCTTGGAAAGATGCCTTCTAAGAATCTCTGCAAGAAAATCAATGTGGCAGAGAAGTAAGGACTTGGAGATTTATAAAATGGTGTCTAGATGGCTAGTGGTGCATTTACTGACGGCTTGAGTTGCTTGAAAAGCTAACTGCAAAGAAATTTAATGAGTCCAATTTGGGATGTATTAAATCTGAAATGATACTGGAACATATTGAAACAGCTGGCTGGAAGGCA
The DNA here is from genome assembly GCF_054371585.1 of Giraffa tippelskirchi. Classification (NCBI taxonomy): domain Eukaryota; kingdom Metazoa; phylum Chordata; class Mammalia; order Artiodactyla; family Giraffidae; genus Giraffa; species Giraffa tippelskirchi. Next base: position 84,775,199 of record NC_137282.1, read on the forward strand.
ATTGGGAACAGAGCTCAGGAGGGAAGTTGGAGCTCAGGTTGGGAGCACTCAGTGTATAGTTGGAGATCTGAGTTAGGGAGAGGATGAGATTTCCCAGATTGAATATGTACCAAGAGCAGAGGACCAAAGATAGAATTTTGTGAACCACTGAAGGGCTGGGAACTGAAGAGGAAGATCTAGTGAAGGAGACTGTAGAGCACTCATGGACAGAGGACCTATTTCGAGGGCCCAGTACTTTTGAAGAAAAAGTGGGAGAGACTTTCAAGTAGAAAGGAGGTGTTAGTCATGTACAACAATAAAGATAATTTAAGAGGATGAAAGCTGAAAAGGGGCCACATGATAAAAAATTAGTAAGGCATTAGGGCATTACTAATTAGGGCATTAGTAAGGTATTTTAAAAAATAAATGTGTTTTAATAATGGAGTTTGTAGACCAGTGTTTTCTTTTTTTTTTTTTTAGACCAGTGTTTTCAAATCACAAAGAGAACTAGTTTTCACTGTAGACCAACCTATTACAAGCAATAGAAATCATTCTGAAAAAAGAAACTTGCTAACAGATAATTAAGCATATGGCACATAATTATTTGAAATGAGACAAGTCTTCTGGGGAGCTCAAGGAATGGTATAGAAGCCTGAGTTGTTGGAGCAGAGAAAGTGAAGAGGAGAGCTGTAGGAGATGGAGTCAGAGAGAGAACCATGAGGGTGGAGAGCATGGGTCCTGAGAGATTACTACATAGAGAATGCCACTCTCCTCTCTGAATGGGATGGAAAGCTTCAGTGGCTTCTGAGTAGAGGAATGACATGATCTGACATATGCTTGAGCAGAATCACATCCAGATGCTATGTTGGAAATAAAGTAGAGCAAACTAGTGGCAAAAAAGAAAAAAAACCCAAAATGGGAAGGCCATGTCAGAAACTATTGGGATCCATTAGACATGACAGTGCCTTGGGCTAGAATGGTAGTGGTACACTTGGTGCTATGAAGTCAGACAGCAGATGTGTTTTGAAGGCAAAACCCACAGGGAAAAAAAACGTTGAACAGAAAATGGGAACTATATATACACACCATTTTCTTTCCTAAGATTTTTTTTTTTCCCTGTAGAAAGTAGTTGGTGGGAGGTAGAAGCAGTGTTGAGGTGAATAGTTTTCCAGACTGGGAGAAGTCACAGCATATCTGTTTGATAATGAGAAAGCTGTAGCAGTAAGGAGAAAGTTAAAATGGGCAAATTGCCAGCATGGTGTCCTTGAATAAATGAAAGGGGAAGGGAAGCAACTATGCCAGCTGAGAAAAAAAACAGCTCATTTCTACTCTGTAGTCAGACCTGGTATGTCCCGAACTTTTCATGTAATTTTTTTTTTTTTAACATGAATGATTTTCAGTGATTATCTATGTTAGCTTTGTACTGTAAATACTGATGGATGAAGAAAATACAGAATGATGACTGTGTTACTAACTATAACAGTTATATGAGAAGCATTGGTTTAGTTCAATTTAGCCCGATGTTTTGTGCATATATAGACCACAATATCCTTGACACCAGAGAGTCATGCCTATTGTCCACTGCATGGCCCCTTGCTTTCTGAACATTGCCTGCATGTTTCTGCACATGCAATTTCCTTCAGGATGCTCTTGTGTCTTACACATCCTTCAGGGCATAGCACAACTCCTCTTCCACAAATTTTTTTCAAGCACAGGCTTCATCTCTATCTTTGTGTTCCAATAATTAATTTCTTCCTGTCCTTTACCCATATTCTGTTTGTATAATAATTGAATGCACACTGTATATTTCTGGACCCCTACACACTTTAAATTGTGTACTGTGCAGACATATTATTTGTCTATGTATCTTCTCTCCTCTATTACCTGAGATTATTTCATCCTAAAATGATGTCTTGCTCATTTGGTTCCCCAACAATGGACAGTTCAGTATTGAATGAAATGGAAATACTTGAAAACTGGATTTATTTTGTGGTGTTCCAGAGGACAGAATTAGTGGGAAAAAGTAAAACTAAGATAGATTTTGGCTTGATCAATGGAAAGGCATTATAACATGATGACATTTCAAAAATGGGAAAGACTGTTATTTAAAATATGGATTCCAGGCAGCCTGGATGGGAAGGGAGTTTGGGGAAAGATACATACATGTATATGCTTGGCTGAATCCCTTTGCTGTTACCTGAGACTGTCATAACATTGTTAATCAGCTATACCTGAATACAAAATAAAAAGTTGAAAAGGATAAGTTCCAGGCAACTGAAACAAACCCAGTCAGTTTTTCTCCCAACTATCATTTAAGCTCAGAGCACTATACCAAGTATGTTATAAAAACTAGTATCACATTTAGTCTTGATATTAGTCCCCCAAAGAGGAATTTCAATCATCCCAATTTTACTTTAAGTGGTTAACCAACTTACCTCAGTGTACGGCTAATCGGTGAAAGTGGGCTGGTATTGGAACTCAAGTCTATGTGGTGCCCAGGTCTAGACATTTGATTCAGATGATTCACTGTGTTAGAGAGATTCCACATTGGGTAGGATGTAGGCGTAGATAAATCTCTGAGGTTATAAAGGAATGTACAATTCAAGGAAAAGGCAAATTATCTAGGTAGACTCCTGTGTCTTTATGACTGTTAAGCAGGCTTGCTTTCCAAAAGAGAATCAAGAGATGAAACCGGAAGAGACAAAGCAATCCCTAGTGAGGTGCCAAGATATTCTTTCAGTTTGTTCATCTCTATATGTTCTTAGATCCCAGTTATCCCTGACTCAAAATGAGAATGGGTTCACGGTCTTTGATAACTGCGTTATGACTGAGTAAACACAGAGTGGGGCTTGGGGAGCTTAGAAGACCTGTCCCAAAGTGGAGCACACCCAAACTCTTTGAGAACTGGACACGACTCACAGAACTTGTCATCAACATTACCAGAATTTTCAGCATGTGCCTGCAGTAGGCTTTTAATTAATTTTATCAATATCTCCTCTCTCCTCCATCCTCTTTGAGTCCATATATATCGCAAGATACTGTCTTGAGTAGCAATAACATAAAGGTATCATTTTTATTTGACACTGTGCTATCTATGAATATAAGAAAGCATAATGTATATTTATATGGTGAGCCTTTGATCCAAGTCTTCACAAAAGGAGAATGCTATATTTTTGCAAAAGTTTTACTTTTGATGTTTTGTTCAAGAAAACATGCATTTACATGCATAGAATGGAAATAGAGTGTTAAATAAATTCTACTTATGCATTTTCTTACCATATTTCAAGATGTTTACTCTTTCAGCAAATAATCTGACTTGACATTTCTGAGCTTGTAGCATGGAGAGAGGCATTACTACCTCAGCCTTTTGTGTTTCTGCTGGATTTTTTTTTTTTTTTGACAGTCCACTCAGTATAACCCAAGAAAACTTTATTCAAGTGAACCTCAACTTCACTTTTCACAGAACTATGACCTTAAAAAACTAGTCTCTTAACTTCCTTCAGGGAGCCATGTGACTGACTGCCTTGTCAGCAAGCTACTTTTCCTGAATCTAAGTTATTTCCTTTCCTACAGAGAAAAATTGCTGTTATCACTTCCAACCCTTTCAGTAATGGCCATTTTCATATGTAGTTTACCCCTTCAAAACAAACAAAAAAAGAATGCTTTTTTTTGCTTATTTGCTAAAAAAAATTGTTTATCCTAAAGAAAAAAATGTAAGGATATAAGCACATTTCATGGTCTATGGAAAAATCAGCATTTCCAGAGATTTCTGATCCAAGAGACAGCTAAAAGTTCTCTAAAACACCTATTTTAAGAGATTCATTTCAACTATCTAAACATAAGAAAAACACGGTCTGGTTAAAGCCAGCATCACCCAAGTACTTCCCAATTTCTTTATCTCATAACCATTTCTTTTCAGTTTTTATTCTGCATAATTTTCTCTAACATCAAACTCTGGAACTACTTCTGTCTTGTATGACATTCCCCTGGTCTTGGCTTTTGAGAGATGCTGTGTCCTGATTTCTTCTCTTAATGATTTTTTTCTCACCCCTTTTCCAGAACTCCCTTCTCATTCCTTGTGGCCCTTTAAATGTTCTATCCTTAGCATCTTGCTCTCTTTCTACATATTCTCACTGGATACTCTCACAGTCACTTGCCTAGGCTCAAGCCTTGTCTGCTCACTGATTATTCCCACATTTAACCTAGACTTTTCTCCTAAACTCCGGCCCAAATACCTCCTAGCTTTCCCACAGTTCATCTTCAGTGTAACATGTCCCCAAGTGCACCCTTATCTCCTCCTCAGCCAGATCTTCCTGTGCTCCTCCTTATCTTAGCAGACTATTTCCATGTACCCAGACACCCAAGCTTAAAATCACTGAGTCATTCTCAATTCCATTCTCCTCTGAAAGTTTTCTCCTATCTGTTCCTTCTCTTTCTTCCTGACACTGCACACAGAGTTCAGACACTCACCAATTCCCCCCAGGTGATCACAACTCTTTCCTAACTCTCTGTTTTCTTATCCTGGTCTACCTTGAGGTCAGAGACTTATTATGAAAATGACATTCTGTGAGTTGGCCCTTTGCTTTTAAACCTTTGATATTCCCCATTTTACATGAAGAAAAAACCCAAAACTCTTTAACAGACAATCTAAAGCCACCTGAAGTTTAGATTCAAGTGGCTCTGGCAGGCCCATCTTTTGGCGTCACTCCACCCCAAAGGATTCCCAGGTGGCTCTAGTGGTTAAGAACCCACCTGCCATTGCAGAAAACATAGGAGATGTGAGTTTGGGGACGATCCCTTGGAGGAAGACATGGCAACTCACTCCAGTATTCTTGCCTGGAAAATCTCACGGGCAGAAGAGCCTAGCAGGCCCTAGTCCATTGAGCCGCAAAGAGTCAGACACGACTGAGCGACTTAGCACACACTGCAAAGGCATATGTGCTGAGTCTTTGTCATTGCACATGCCATTATTATCTCTACTTGAGATGTTTTCCCCTATTTTCTTTTTCCTACCTAGTGACTGATGGCTTTCATTTTTCAAGAGCCACATCGGATGATGTCTCTTCTTTGAAATCTATCCCGACTTCTGTAGAAGCATGTCCTCTGGCTGTTGTTAGTGGCCTTAGCCTACCTTCACACTAGCATCAGGATGCTGTGTTGTAAATATTACACAATAGTAAAGGACTCTGAAAGAGCAGGGGATGTCTTCTTTTCTGCAGTGCCAAAGTCTATCATTATGTCTGACTTGTGATAAACGTTTGGTTCTTATTTGTTAAATGAAAATGAAATTACTGTAATAGGTAATAATGAAAACTCTTAAGAATGGCCCAAATGATTCCAAATAGCTGTCCTAAATATTTATGTTTACTCTATATTTTCTTTCTTCCAAAGAACTTTGTTTACTTCCATTTTATTCTATCAGTGGGACACCTCAGACTGGCAACTAAGACTCAAGGGAAAGGACAGAGAAAGAACTCAATAACTGCACTGACAGACATTGGAGTCAGACTCAACATTCCTAAGAGGTGATGGGTGTGGTCAGCTACTACCAGCCTCCATCTGGTACATTTTGTTGTTGTTTAGTCACCAAGCCATGTACAACTCTTGTGACCTCAAGAGCTGTAGCCTGCCAGGCTCCTCCGTCCATGGGATTTCCCAGGCAAGAGTACTAGAAGGGATGGCCATATCCTTCTCCTGGGGAATCTTCCTGACCAGGAATCAAATCCGTGTCTCCTGCTTTACAGATTCTTTACCACTGAGCCACCTGGGAAGCCCTCTGCTACACTGCTACACTGAAAAACTGGCAGCTAGAGAGTGAGGAGGTAAATTCAAGGGTCAATAGAATAGAGTGTGCGTGAGATGAGAGGCAACTCCCTACCCACAGGGAATGGAAATAGGGATACCTGGCCTTTTCCCCTAAAAATCTCCTTAGGGATTCTAAGAGAATTATTCATAAAGACTGTTGTATCCTTGGTCTTCTAGCTGGGCATTTGCAGAGGAAAAGAACTTGAATTTATCATGGGAGCAGGGAAGATGAGTCTTGGTGAAAGGGCTAGAGGGAGGGGACAGTGTTGGGGCACTCGGTTTAATGGCCAGGAAAGGAGATTTCTGTGGGTCAAGTGGATGTGAGTTTGAATGAAGGTGAGGTTGATTCACCCTAATACCAAGACAGTTTCCCCACCACACTCCAGCTACAGAAGACTATGGAGTACATGGCCAGTGACAAGAGCTGAAAATGGATTTCCAACTTCTCAAATCATTGGATCTCAAAGAACGCATACCTCTAGCCCCCAGAGTCAGAATTTGGAGCCTGCCTCACAGCGGGCATCAAGGACCAGGCTTTGCCCAGAGAAGCAGCACTCACGAGGAGAGAGATGTTATGGTGCTATTTTGTTGGCTTGGTGCTCTTCCCATTCCCTGTGCACCTCTCAGCTCAACACCCCTGAAAGGTAATCCTAGAAGGGGGACACAAGGTGGTGGTAACCTTGAAATAGCCCTGCAATCAGGTAGGGCACCAGTTCATACTTGGACTGGGGAGAGAGGCAGTGGGTAGAAGGTGAAGATAAACTCCAATTGAATGGCTGGACTGCGGCTTAATATCTGAAAGTGAAAGTCGCTCAGTCGTGTCCGACTCTTTGAGACCCCATGGACTATACAGTCCATGGAATTTTCCAGGCCAGAATACTGGAGTGGGCAGCCTTTCCCTTCTCCAGGTGATCCTCCCAACCCAGGGATCAAACCCAGGTCTCCCACATTGCAGGTGGATTCTCTACCAGCTGAGCCACAAGGGAAGCCCAAAGATACTGGAGTGGGTAGCTTATCCCTTATCCAGCGGATCTTCCCAACCCAGGAATCGAACTGGGATCTCCTGCATTGCAGGAGGATTCTTTATCAACTGAGCTATCAGGGAAGCCCTTAATATCTGAAAACAACTGGAAAACTATGACATTGCCTCAAATACCTGAGGAGACCTACTATCCAGTAGAGAATTAATACTTGATATCATACAATTGGGAAGAATGATTGAGAAACACAAAGGATTCATGTTTCTTATTGAGTTAGCACTGCTTTCTAAAGTCGGTACATGTGGAAACTCATTTAAATTCATAGACGCTCTGCACAAAGTTCAACCAAAATTCAACCCCTAACTGCTATCAAAGCAAACCTTCCTTTATTGTTTTATCACTGAATCTGACAGGTAGCACCATCCACTAATGTCCCTACTGAACCCTCTGGGGATCAGAACATGGTCAGAGGTACCCATGGAGGACATGCAGAAATGCAGTCTTATTCTGACCCAAAGGGGTTCACAGTATAAAAATGAAGTGAAGATGTATGGCAGCTCCTACTCAGATCAGTTTAGGATGAGTATCTAACCAGTGTCAGGATGATCTGGAACTTTCCAGAACCACTGAGAGCTCTGCTGATTCGTATATTAGGAGATATATTATGTAAGCCGTCCATGTTTGGAAATAGCTGATATGTTTGTTCTCTCTAGAGCAGAAATGCAAAGTATTTCATGATACTAGAGAATAATAAGAGTACTTTCTCTCATAATTCTTCTGAGGGAAGACTAGGCCATGTTTGAACTACTTCTAATTCTGTCTCTGTTCCCTCAACAATATCACACCTCCATTGTTTGTTGTTTGTTTAGTCACTAAGTTGTGTGTGACTCTTTGCAACCCCAATGACTGCAGCCCGCCAGGCTCCTCTGTTCATGAAATTTCCCAGGCAAAAATACTGGAGTTGCCATAAGCATTATATATATATGTTTCATCACTCTTGTTTGTAGACTTCATTCCTGCCAGTCCTTTATTAGTCTAAGTCTATTTTCTGACCAATTTCTTGCTTTCTCAGATCATTCTCCCATAATCACTCTGAAAATCTGAGGCACTCTGCTGTAATAGAATTCCTTGCACCATATAATATTAGTCTTTGAAGTAGTATGTGCTATACTGTGCTTAGTCGCTCAGTCCTGTCTGGCTCTTTGCAACCCCGCAGACTGTAGCCCACCATGCTCCTCTGTCTATGGGGATTCTCCAGGCAAGAACACTGGAGTGGGTTGCCATGCCCTCCTCTGGATCTTCCCAACCCAGAGATCAAACCCAGGTCTCCTGGATTGCAGATAGATTCTTTACCCTCTGAGCCATCAGGGAAGCCCTTGGAGTATTATATTACCCGTATACCTGTCTGGAGAAGTCTTCTGATTTTTCAACTTCCTTCATGAATGATGCCTCTTCTCCTATTAAATCCTTTATGTTCCAGCCAATTCCCCATCACCTCCCACTTCTCTGGGACTGCTTCCCTGAACTTCAGCATTCCCTTAACTAACTCCCCTAGAAGCCTATTTTACTACTCCTGGGGACATTCTTGACAACGTATAAGCAACACTCACAGAAATGTGTATGAGAAATTGTAGCATTTTAGCTTCAGAAGGTTTTATGCATAAGGGTTCTGTTGATGCTAGAATGAAACAAGTAATCAGAGGTAGGGGGCCATGAGAATTAGCTAAAATGCATAAATGCATTAACATTCATAATAACATAGTTACAGGTAGTATAGCATACGTGTAGTAATAGTCATTTACTCCTTGACTCTGTGTGAAGTCAGATTGTGTGTTTTAGGACCTTAAAACAACCTGATAAGAAACAGAGCAAATATTGTTTCTAATGATAATCAGTGAGAGTGGCCTCCCAATCCCTCCCTTAATTTTTAAATGGGCCCAAGTAATTTAAAAACCAGAATTACTGGATGAAAGTAGTGTGGGCAGCATTGATATACCTTATGTGGTAAGGGTAGGTGGATTTTGGCAAGGTGGTTACAATGGCTCTTTTTTATGCCTTGGATATCCACTTCAATTAGGGACTTTGGGACTGCAATAACTATATGAGATATGCTTTATTACATGGTGATGGAAGCAATCATGAAATACTCGTATGTTTTGCAGATGCTGGCACTTCTTCCCTTTTGATGTAAAATATAACATGAAGTCTTTGCATTAAAATCAGAGGCATAAAATTTGCTAGCATCTGTAAATATTTTATTCTTTAGGTACTCCCTGGTCCTGAAAAGAAAAAGTAGAGAATCTTGCCGGAATTTCAGTCATCACCTCCGTCCAAGAAGAAACCACCCACGGTTTCTTTATCATAACAGCGCCCCCTGCTGCTTCAAAGCGAAGGCTTCGAGATTGTTTGCCCGTTTTCCTTTCAGTCTTTGAGAGACTCTGGAAACATGGCTGGAAAACATTATCCTCAACTGAACCACGGCCAGGGAAGTCTCAGGAGGGAATTCTTTCCTGACATAAAATTAAACCTGGCTTCAGCATATCTTTTGCGGGAGGGGGTGGGGTGGGGGGTGGTGGAAAGGAGGAAAACTTACTGTTGATGTTTCTTGGCTTGGCTTTCTATTCTGTTCTTAAAGCAACATTATTTTAAAAATCTGTAACAAAACCTGTCATCTGCCAAGTCAGCTCCAAGCCTCCCAGTCTCTCTCAGCACAGCTTTCCCTGTCTTTCCCTCTTCCGTCGCCGCACTCCACTCACATTTGGCAAAACTTATTCATAAACAGATTCCATTTAACTCACCGATGGTAGGAGCGGTGACTGACTGTCCCCGCTGTGGCAGGGAACCTGGTGCCAGGAGTCCCACGGAGTCCCAGGCACGGGGGCAGGGAGGTGGGCAGGAGTTGGGGGCACCGATGTGGCAGTGGAGCTGTGGAGGAAACAGGCCTCCAAGTGACTTGCTTTCAGCCTTGCTCAGTGGAGAGCTGGCCCTCGACTTCAGAGGTGGCTCAGGAGCAACTGGCAGCAGGCGATATACTTTCAGGTCCAACTGGACGCACTGCTTGTTGAGAGCGGAAAATCTGGAAGCTGTGGTGGGAGAAGGCTTTTGCCTCTCTGTTCCTGTGGGAGACCGTGCACTCATGATTACCCTGTGACCTGATGCCACTGGGGAGAAGGTGCCGGGTTATTTATTCACCCAAGGGGCAGATGTTGTTAGAATCATTGAGGTTTTTTTTTTTTTTTTAATAATATTGAATTGTCTCAACCAGGGCTCTGATGTTATGGTGGATGAAAATGATCCTGCGTCTCAAGATGAGCCCACACGAACTTAATAAACCAGTGCTGGTCTGTTGTTGTTGTTCAGTTGCTCAGTTGTGTCTGACTCTTTGCGATCCCATGGACAGTAACCCTCCAGTCTCCTCTGTCCGTGGGATTTCCCAGGCAAAGATACTGGAGTGGGTGGCCATTTCCTACTCCAGGGGATCTTCCTGACCTGGGGCTTGAACCCATGTCTCCTGCATTGGCAAGTGGATTCTTTACCACTGAGCCACCAGGAAAGATCATGGGCAGATCTGGAAGTCACCTTTTTCTCTAGCATGACCTTCCTTTCTATTCCGATCAAAAATAGTGACTTAGAAAGTTTGTCCATGTGTGTGAGAGGATTACAGCAAGAGAACTGACACCCTTCAGAAGTTTTGTAGCACATAGCATGATCATTATATTAGGTTATACTGGGGTGTAATAGGTTCTGGAATGTTCAGGCCTTGGTCCCTGGCTCTGAAGCGGCTACTCTCATTAAAATGCATTTGTAGGATGGGCTTCCCAGGTGGCGCTTGTGGTAAAGAACCCGCCTGCTAATGCAGGAGATATAAGAGATGAGAGTTCAATCTCTGGATCAGGAAGATCCCCTGGAGAAGGGCATGGCAAATGACTCCAATATTCTTGCTTGGAGAATCCCCATAGACAGAGGAGCCTGGCAGGTCCATAGAGTCGCACAGAGTCGGACATGACTGAAGTGACTTAGCATGCACGCATATATGCAGGATAATAGAATGCAATGTTTGACATCATCTAACCGCACCCTGTGCGGACCAAGAAATTATATGTGACACGCTCCACGTAGTCTGCTAAGAAGGGGCCAAGATGGGGTGCTAGACTGCTAGCACACTGAGAACTTGCCTGTGTGATCTGGTTTAAGCACTGCTTCTAGCTGGTTTCCTTGCTTAAGAATATCTTCTTCAACTGGCTTATGTAGGAGACTGCTTTTTGGAGGTGAAGTTGTTGTCCACCTGAGACAGTCATTTAAAATTTAGTAGTAAAGTAATGTTTTACAGTGAACTGTGTTTTTGAAAGGAACAGCTAGCCAGTTGCCTAGGCAGGCCCTGAGGGTGGGATGACATTAGTGATTGGGAAGTTGTCCTTGGAAGAAAGTGGGTTGAAACAGAAGGGTCAGGCCAGAGGCAGTGGGAGTCACTTGGGAGGGTGTGGGAGGGCCTGTGAGGGATCACAGGTGGGGACACCTGGGCATCTTGGGAACAAAAGAAGAGCACTGTGAGCTGGGGCTTGTTCCATAGGGATGGAAACTGTGGGGTCCTGTGAAAGGAGAGATGCCAGGAGAGTGGGCTCTGAAGATAAATCTGATTTCTCTTCCACAGTTTTCTGAGGCCTACCCTTGAGAATTGGCCCTGCTCCCTCTATATCTAGATACTTAGAAAGTGATTTCATTGTTCTTTGTCCTAACAGGTAACTTTCCTCTCCATCCACTTGTGTAGGTCTCAGAACAAAGACAAGAGAGTTGAGTCCTAGAAGAGAAGGCACAGTTAATACCAGCTGTCATGACATTAGCCTGCCTGTCTGTGTCTCCTGCCCGGTTCAATGAAGTCTTATTCTCCTCTCTACTCCTTCATTCCAGGTTCATCTCATAACCAAAGGCAAGCTTGATGATCTCACTGGCCTACCAAAAGATATTAAATGTTGATGTATGGTCAACTGAATAATTTCTCACTTGTGGGAGATCAATTTATTGTTATCAACTATTTAGCCCTCTTTCCTGAGAGAGGACTATATATCCTCACGCACAGCAATGTAACTTGTAGTGTCTCCTGTGTTGGAGGGGTATCCCTTGCTCTACTGATGTCAGGCTTGGCCGTATGATTTATTTTGGCCAATAGAATATGAGCAGACACGACATAGGTCTTGTCTCTGGCAGAAGCTTCAAAAGGCATCATATGTTTCTGCCAGTCCTTTGCCTTGGAGAAACCAGGTTTCTCAAGGAAGAACAGGTCTTTCAGGCTGAGTCAAAGAATAAGTTGAGAAGACATATGATATGGAGCCATAGGAGCCACCAACATGGAACACAAATGAGAAACAAATGTCTGTTGTTGTAAGCCACCGAGACCTGGGGTTTGCTTGGTGCAACAGCACAACTGACTCATACAATTCCACTCCAGTTTATCCTCAATCTACTTTTCTAGGCTTATACAGCATTACAACAGCACATGTTCCCTACACTCCAGCCAATCTAGAAGCATCTCCATTTCTCAGCCTCTCTCTGTGGTTCTTTTTCCTTTTGGCTGTACCCCATAGCATGTGGGATTTTAGTTTTCTGATCAGAGATTGAACCCACACTCCCTGCGTTATAAGGCAGAGTTTTAACCACTTAGATCACTGGGTAAGCCCTTCTGTGTTTCCTTTATTTATCTCCTATCTCTCCTAGAGCCCAATCTTGAACAAATCTTACTTTAAAGATTCTTCCAGCTAGCTCTAAATCTATCTTACCTACAAAATCTTACGAATGTCTTGGTTTGAAATGATTTTTCCTTTTTCTGAATTCCCAAGTTTATGCTACCAATCACTCTATTTGTTAATAATAAAAAATTGCTATTTACAGAGTGAGTACTACATACCAGAGATAACTGTACATGTTTGTGTATCTATGTATCTTTGTACACTAGATGTTGATTTTTACCAACTGTGTTTGTATACACTAAGATTGGATAAAAAGAAAAAGGCTTATTGTGGGTAAAAACACGTGAAGGGTAAAATGGGAGGAGGTTGAAGCAAGGGGCAGGAGTCTTCTTACACAGTGATTATCTGAGGCTTGAGGAAGAAGACTGGGAGGGTGGAAGACTGGATAGGAAGAGTTTCAAGCTGCAATGCAATTCCAAGAAATGTTCTGCCAAGTCAGTGGGAGTCTTTAAGCCAAAGTCACCTTTGTGGGCCAGAGGTCTTATAGCTCAGGTGATCTGCATTGGTACCAGTGTTGCGCTTGACTATTAGCTGGGAGCAGCCTTGTGGGAATAAATGATAGTGGATCCCAAACAACAAAACTGGGGTTGTTCATCAGTGATTCACACAACATAAAAGATGAGCAGTTCTTTACCATGGTCACCACATCAACATTAGCTTGTTGAATCTTCATAAAACTCCTATGCGGTTAGGGCTGGTATCAGTGTTGCTTTAAAGTAAGGACATTGAGGCCTAGAGAGGTTAAGTGCCTTTGTTGCCATCACCCAGCTAGTAATGGGCTGGAGTCTGAGCTTGTCCTCTAAACTACCACTAACTTCAACTCCTATCTCTTACTAAACCCATAAATGAGTAAATGCACCTTAGTGTTGTCTGTAAGAAGGTGGAAACCTGGGCCAACACTGATCAATGCCACTCTTGTTTTTGTTGGATCCAGAAATGCACAAGCCTCCCTTCAATTTTTATGACATGCAAGCTCTTCCCCTGTGGGTCATGAGATAGAATTAGACATTTTTTCTAGAAGACTGTCATGCACTGTTCAGATAAACTGTTATGAAATATTTTATGAATAAAACAGCTCATTAGAAATGCTTCCTAAAACCTCAAGGAAACAAGGTTCTCAGATGTTTTTATCCTGTAATTCTTTTCTTTCTTTCTTTCTTTCTTTTTTTTTTAAGAGAAGGAAGTTGAGAATAGAGTGGATGAAGAACAAGATTTCAGAACTCTGAGCAGGGTTGAAGAAGCTGTCCAAGAGAATATAGAGAGCCTTATGGGGTAAGAGACTGGAAAAGTGAAAGGGTTGGGAGAGCTTGGCTCCTTGTGACCATAGGCATAGGGTACCCAGAAGGGCAGGATGGCAGGGGCAGACCATTGAAGGTGTAAACATCTGATGGTCAGGCTTGAATTGGTGAAGAGCATGGAGCCTAGAAGGTAACTGAAGCATTGGTTACCTGGAGATGCTGCCTAACACAAAGCGGGTAAAACTAGTTCTTGGATTTGGGGTTGCTGCTGCTCTGAGAGCTACTGAAAAAAAGGCCTTAGGTCAGTGATAGCAGCGGCAGAGAACTTCCCTCATAGCTCAGTTGGTAAAGAATCTGCCTGCAATGCAGGAAACCCGGGTTCGATTCCTGGGTCGGGAAGATCCCCTGGAGAAGGAAATGGCAGCCCACTTCAGTGTTCTTGCCTGGAGAATTCCCATGGACAGAGGAGCCTGGCAGGCTATAGTACATGGGGTCAGCAAGAGTCAGACACAATTTAGCGACTAAACCAAACAAAACCAAAGAGTGGTAATAATGAAAACGCTCAACAAACCCTTGGTTAAAAATCCACCGAGGTCAATGCCATACTCAAAAGAAAGCAACCCACGGGCTCCAAGTCACATGTGCATGTTAAGTTGCTTCAGTCGGGTCAGACTCTTTGAGACCCTTAGGACTGTAGACCCCAGGCTCCTCTGTCTATGGGATTTTCCAGGCAAGAATACTGCAGTGGGTTGTCATGCCCTCCTCCAGGGGATCTTTCCCATCCAGGGATCAAATCCTCATCTCTTACATCTCCTGCATCTGTAGGCAGGCGGGTTCTTTACCACTAGTACCGCCTGGGAAGCCCCCAAGTCACAGGTGTGAGATCAAAAAGGGAAGAAAAAGAAATCAAATCCTCCCTGTGATAGTATAGTGGGCAGAGCCAAAGCTGTATGAAACCTTGGGAGAAAAATTAGTACCTCACTTGCAAGTGCTGAAGAGGAACAAAGAAATGAAAAAATGTGAGGAAGGCAAAATCTACATTTTGCGACTGTTGTTATGAGAGGGAGTTGCACCATTTCTGGAGAATACCAGCTGTATGTGTAGAGAGAAGTTATGTAAGCTCCTGTTCCAATTCCCTGCTGCAAAAATTTGCTCCATTTACTGTATTGTCCTCAGATAGATGATACATCTGATAAGAACAGATACTACACTTGATCTTAGCCAAAAGGCCTGGAAGGAATTCTTTCCTGTAATTCTTGAGCCATTATTCCAGCCCTATTTCCTGCTGCATCTAATCAATGCTGGGTTGTTTTAGAATGCCTGTTGTTTTGTTCTTATGAATCCATACCTTTTTCTCCTGAGTTTAATTTTTTTTTTTCTTTCTTGTTCTGTAACTGTGTTTCCCATTATTGAGAGGCTGTGAATGGTCTTGCTGAGAGAAGCAAATAAGGACCAACTTGATATTTTGAAAGGATATAAACTACTCTCCCTCTACCCAAAAAAATTAAAGAAAGGAAACAGAAGGACTTTTAGGGCTAGAGTTTATTTTCCTATAAACAAATATAAGTAGGAGAGAGAGATGGGCATATGGTATGATATATAGCTATATCTATATGTATGGTGTGAATACATAAGATAGACTTCTTTCTACTGTAGTAAGTGGAGTTTATGCAGAATTCTGCCATGTGGTGAAATCAAAAGACTTCCTAGGCTGAATGCTCTGCAAGAATCTTCTGCAAGGAAAAACTTGTTTTTGTTTAGTCGCTAAGTGGTGTCCAACTTTTTTGCTACCCCATGGACTGTTGCCCACCAGGCTCCTCTGTCCATGAGATTTCCCAGGCAAAAATACTGGAGTGAGTTGCCATTTCCTTCTCCAGGGGATTTTCTTGATCTAGGGATTGAACACGTCTCCCACATTGGCAGGCGGATTCTTTACCACTGAGCCACCAGGGAAGCCCAAGGAAAAACTAAAAGACACCAAGCAAGCAAACATACACCCAACTCCCAGATGCTCCCTGGATCCTTCTATTTATCACTGTTGCCCTGACCACAGTGTATGGCATTTTACTCTTCAGCTCTGTGTGAAGACCTGCCCTGGACATTAAAATGGGGGTGGGATCAACTCTGTCCTGTAATCATTTTTAACTGATGCCATAAACAAGCCTAGTTTATGGGCTTATCATTAAAAGGCATTTTTGTTTGATTGCCACTTTAAGATGTACTCATTGGGAAAGATATTGTTTTCCTGCCCGTGGAAGAAAACTATCAGGCATAATGACATTTCTGGTCATTCTAATTTTATAAAATGAGACCCCCAAATCTCTTAAGTATTATTTCAGAAATTAGGATCTTCAGTTATAATATGTTAATTAACACTCCAATTTGCATTCACAAATAAGATGTCCTCCATTTGCTAGAGCTGGAACTGGAAAAATTTGTCTTTGGAGAAAAGGATGTGATGAACTTCTTGCTTCTTTGTTCATCTTTCTCATTAGTCAATAGCTATTCTTTCTGACTTTGAGGTTGAAGATAAGAGAGGAAAGAGAAAAAGGAAAGAAAAAACCTACTTAATTGTGCTGCCTGTAAGCTGCCTTCTTGTTTTCAGAACCTCACAGATGGTCTTCCAGACTCCCAACCTGCTTGGCTTTCAGACGACAGCAGTTCTCCTCACCTCTGATCTATTGTTCCATTCACCCCTCAGCCTCCAATTTTCTGGTGCTTCATTGTGCACAGATCTTCTCCAACCCAATTCCCTGTCCTCCGGCAGAAGTTCTTTTATGCATGTCTTTAGGTCCCACATAAAAGGACCCCAGACATCTCCACCTGGCTATAGGCAGCACAGATCTTGACTTGTAGTCAAATGGGGACAAAGTTATCTCCTAATCACAGTTCTCTCTGCTCCCCTAGAGCACCAGAGGGGCTTTAGTATGTGTCGGAGGAACCTCCCAAACTCAGCAACAGAAGCAGTTTCTCTTAGAGTTTCTCCTTTGAAAGCTCTCCTACTAAACTCCAAGTCAGGAGTCGGCCTTACTCTCGCTCCTTATCCCAGAGTGGAGGGTAAAACTCACAGTACAGCTTTCTCTATCTAAAAGTGTTGAGTTAGTCGCTCAGTTGTGTCTGACTCTTTGCGACCCCATGGACTGTAGCCCACCAGGCTCCTCCTAGCCTTTCCCTTCTCCAAGGGATCTTTCCGACCCAGGAATCAAACCCTGGTCTCCCGCATTGCAGGCAGATTCTTTACTGTCTGAGCCACCAGGCAAGCCCTCTCTATCTAAAACTTTCTCTTAAATCTCCCTCTTAATTTCCATTTGGGGAATCTTTATACCCTTGAAGTGGGTGACGGCCCCAAATCATGTACGTGATTCCATGCAATTTACTTAGAAATTTGCATCTTGATTTTCAGCTTCTCCCCTCCTCTAACATCTGAAGTTCTTTACATGGCATCAGCTGAATCTTTCATCTGATACATTTGATATCATGTGTCATATCTTTTCAGTGTTCTCTGCCCCTTTTAGCACCTTCTCTGGAAATTTCCATGTTCTTATGCTGCATACTCTACCAAGTCCCTAACGTGTGTCACTTCCGGGGGCTTAGCCTTCCTTGGTCCTCCTCATCCCTTTTTGACATCTTACCTGTTCCAGTCCCCTCTCCCCCCATAAGCACCCCCATCATATTGTAGATTTGGGGCTCCAGCCTCAGAGCTCCTCTCTTTGCTAAGGGAGCTGCGGTGACTCCTGGGAATGCTGTGTCCTGTGTTCTTTATCCACATCGGCACTGGGCATGTTCATACACTGTCAGCTGAAAGTGACAACTTGACTCAGAAGTTTTCTAAATTTGGGAATGGTTTGTTATTGTTATTCTTGCTTTTACTTCTTAGTAAAACCCTTTTTGCCAACTAAACAGCTCAATTCATTTGCTAGTAAAAATTTCAAACAAATAAAATAGGAATAAGCGGGAATAGAGTGAGAGTGGGGTCTGGGAGACCACCCATCTGGTGTCCTCCACAGCTCCACAGGCACTGATAAAGAAGCCCGGGGCTTCAGGAAACACACTTGGAAAATCTTGACTTTAAAACAAAACGTGACTTTTAAAACAGGAGCAAAGCATGGAAGATTGATTTGAGGGAAGGCTGTGTGCCCCACAGTCCTTCAGAAGTCATACCATATGGGCTTCTGCCTCCTCTCTGTGAAAATGAGTGAATATTAGTGGCCCCAGCCCTGATTCCCCGCTTACTTCTGATGCAATCAGCTTCTAAATGCCCCCTCTTGGCAAGACCTCAGTGGGCTTTGGAATTTTGTTTATTTCTCTAAAACCCAAGCTTCTGAAATGGAATCCCTATGACGAGACTCATAGAGGCAAGTGAGTCTTTTCTTTAAAAACAAACAAAAAATAAAACCTAAACTAAAAACAAACAGTTCTCAAAACTTTATTCTGTGGATTATGTTTATGGCATTTTAATGCCATTCCTTAAATCTCTAAACTGTATGAACTGCTGAGACGTGAACAGACTAATTATGCTTCTGGCCTTTTGAACCCTGACTGCCAGGGACAATGTTATTGCTTTGAGTTTTAAAAGAAGAGCCAAAATGTCCCTTTACCTTTTCCATGTCATTTTTTTTCCTGTAAACTTTTCCTGTAGTGACACTGCTACTGTCCTTTAGCGGACATCATCTGGCCAACACAGAGGAATGGACTCTACCCTTTAGCTGTTCCAACCCCCAGCCACGTGGGTGTTCACACATTCTCATACATATTCAGATTTTCTGGTCAGGCATGTGGAGCGAGTCAAGTGGTTGCTTCTTAGGGAGGAGTTGGCAGGATGACTCCACTTCTTTTCAGGTGAGCAGAAGGATTCATGAAGACTAGAAGGAAAAGGATTCAGAAGTAACACTGGAAAAAGAAAATCATCTCTTTTCTCCCTCACAATCATTTCTCTGTTGGTGACTCCATAAGAGCTGGTGTTTGGGAAATAGGACTGTTAAGGGTTCAGGTCTATTGAATAAAATATGCTACCATGATCCTGATGAGCCACATGCTAGGATGATCAGAGTTGGAAAGGCCTGGACCCACAAAAATTTTGGAATGGTTATCTTGCATTGCTTGCATTTTATCCCTGGGAGCAACAAAGTCCAGAGCTGGTGGTGGGGTCAGGGGAGCCAGTGAGGAGGCTTGTGGGGCTTCTGGTGTGCTTTCTTTACCACCTGGGGATCCTTGATTGTTGAGCAGTCTGAAGAGAGCTGAGATTCTCAGAGCTTTGCTGAGGGATGACAGAAGACCAATGTGAGCTGTGGAAGCAGCTTTCAGGAGGTGTCTGTTCGGAACAACCTCTTTGGGACATCTTAGGTGGCAAGAAACCCTCTGCACTAATTGGAAAACATTGTTTGAAACAATCGCTACCTTTAGAAAGTAACCGTTTTTACTTAGAATTTATTTCCAGAGGATGTTGGACTGAAGGATTGATATCTAATGATTAACCTCTAGTAATTAACCTGCTTTTTTGCATTTCTTTTCCATGGGGATTGTCTTGATCCCTGTCTCCTGTACAATGTCACGAACCTCTGTCCATAGTTCATCAGGCACTCTGTCTATCAGATCTAGTCCCTTAAATCTATTTGTCACTTCTACTGTATACTCATAAGGGATTTGACCTAGGTCATACCTGAATGGACTAGTGGTTTTCCCTACTTTCTTCATTTTAAGTCTGAATTTGGCAATAAGCAGTTCATGATCCGAGCCACAGTCTGCTCCTGGTCTTGTTTTTGCTGACTGTATAGAGCTTCTCCATCTTTGGCTGTAAAGAATATAATCAATCTGATTTCGGTGTTGACCATCTGGTGATGTCCACGTGTAGAGTCTTCTCTTGTGTTGTTGGAATAGGGTGTTTACTATTACCTGTGCGTTCTCTTGGCAAAACGCTATTAGACTTTGCCCTGCTTCATTCTGTATGCAAAAAAGCAAAATGGCTGTCTGAGGAGGCCTTACAGATAGCTGGGAAGAGAAGAGAAGCGAAAAGCAAAGGAGAAAAGGAAAGATATTCCCATCTGAATGCAGAGTTCCAAAGAATCGCAAGGAGAGATAAGAAAGCCTTCCTCAGCGATCAGTGCAAAGAAATAGAGGAAAACAACAGATTGGGAAAGACTAGAGATCTCTTCAAGAAAATTAGAGATACCAAAGGAACATTTCATGCAAAGATAGGCTCGATAAAGGACAGAAATGGTATGGACTTAACAGAAGCAGAAGATATTAAGAAGAGGTGGCAAGAATACACAGAAGAACTATACAAAAAAGATCTTCACGACCCAGATAATCACGATGCTGTGATCACTCACCTAGAGCCAGACATCCTGGAATGTGAAGTCAAGTGGGCCTTAGAAAGCATCACTATGAACAAAGCTAGTGGAGGTTATGGAATTCCAGTTGAGCTATTTCAAATCCTCAAAAGTGATGCTGTGAAAGTGCTGCACTCGATATGCCAGCAAATTTGGAAAACTCAGCAGTGGCCACAGGACTGGAAAAGGTCAGTTTTCGTTCCAATCCCAAAGAAAGGCAATGCCAAAGAATGCTCAAACTACCGCACAACTGCACTCATCTCACATGCTAGTAAAGTAATGCTCAAAATTCTCCAAGCCAGGCTTCAGCAATATGTGAACCATGAACTTCCAGATGTTCAAGCTGGTTTTAGAAAAGGCAGAGGAACCAGAGATCAAATTGCCAATATCTGCTGGATCATCAAAAAAGCAAGAGAGTTCCAGAAAAACATCTATTTCTGCTTTATTGACTATGCCAAAGCCTTTGACTGTGTGGATCACAATAAACTGTGGAAAATTCTGAAAGAGATGGGAATACCAGACCATCTGACCTGTCTCTTGAGAAACCTGTATGCAGGTCAGGAAGCAACAGTTAGAAGTGGACATGGAACAACAGACTGGTTCCAAATAGGAAAAGCAGTACGTCAAGGCTGTGTATTGTCACCCTGCTTATTTAACTTATATGCAGAGTACATCATGAGAAATGCTGGGCTGGAAGAAACACAAGCTGGAATCAAGATTGCCGGGAGAAATATCAATAACCTCAGATATGCAGATGACACCACCCTTATGGCAGAAACTGAAGAAGAACTAAAGAGCCTCTTGATGAAAGTGAAAGAGAAAAGTGAAAAAGTTGGCTTAAAGCTCAACATTCAGAAAACTAAGATCATGGCATCTGGTCCCATCACTTCATGGGAAATAGATGGGGAAATATTGGAAACAGTGCCAGACTTTATTTTTTTGGGCTCCAAAATCACTGCTGATGGTGACTGCAGCCATGGAATTAAAAGACGCTTACTCCTTGGAAGGAAGATTATGGCCAACCTAGATAGCATATTGAAAAGCAGAGACATTACTTTGCCAACAAAAGTCCGTCTAGTCAAGGCTATGGTTTTTCCAGTGGTCATGTATGGATGTGAGAGTTGGACGGTGAAGAAAGCTGAGCGCCGCAGAATTGATGCTTTTGAGCTGTGGTGTTGGAGAAGACTCTTGAGAGTCCCTTGGACTGCAAGGAAATCCAATCAATCCATCCTAAAGGAGATCAATCCTGGGTGTTCATTGGAAGGACTGATGTTGAAGCTGAAACTCCAATACTTTGGCCACCTCATGCGAAGAGTTGACTCATTGGAAAAGACCCTAATGCTGGGTAGGATTGGGGGCGGGCGGAGAAGGCGATGACAGAGGATGAGATGGTTGGATGGCATCACCGACTCGATGGACATGAGTTTGGGTAGACTCCAGGAGTTGGTGATGGACAGAGAGGCCTTGCGTGCTGCAATTCATGGGGTCGCAAAGAGTCGGACACGACTGAGCGACTGAACTGAACTGAACTGAACTGAATTAACCTGCAGAAGGCAGAAAGAGGAATCAGAGCTTCATCACCCAGGATGTCAGCCCAGCTCCTCCACAAACACCCATGAACACCCCAAACCACTTTTCTCTCTTTTGATGTTTGTAGTTCACACATGCAGCTTGGCACATGAGTATGTACTATCTTACTCAGTGAATGATTGCTTTATGTGCTCTGTCTTGACTCCTCAGCAATATATTTCTTAAAGGCAGAGAATGAGAACATGTGTTACATTTTTAATGTATCACACAAGGCTTCTCAGCTCAATACTGAGCACAGAATGGGTCCTTATAAAATCTTGGTTTACTGATCAGTGACTGGCAAGTTACAGTAATTGTCAAATGCATCAAAGAACCTGATGGCCAAGGTTTAGTCCATTTCGGTTGATTGACAATATTAACCACAGAAGCAACCCACAGACATTTGGGAAGCTGTGGTCAGTTTTACGGCATTCCAGGCAGAGAAACATAATCTGTTCAAAATGCTTAAAATTAACTTGTATATTAAATATGACTAATTTTTTCTTCCTTGTCACTGAGAAAACAATTTTTCTGTGCCTTTGCATTCTCACTGTAATATAACCTAAAAGGTAACACAGACGTTTTATGGAGCATTCACATTTCAGCTCTGCTGTTTATTGGTTGTGACCTTGAGGAAATTATATAAACTCTAAATACCTCTCTCTCTCTTTTTTTTTTCTTTTCTCTCATCTTCAGACATGATCAGGAGAACTTCTTTGCTTGGAAGTTAAATCTCCCACTCTATACTGTTCAGAAAACTAGCCATTGATGTAATTCAAAATACTTCCACAGACATACACAGCTAGATATACATACCTAGACAGAGAATGACATGTAGATAGATGATGGCAGATAGAGGATACGTGATAGATTATTCTAATTGCTCTTTTAAGAGGTTAGATTATGACTCACTGACAGTCCAGACCTGGACGGGTTGAAGTGTGCAGTTTGGGCTATATACATGGGGAAGAACACTGATATTTGTACAAAGAGCAGAAGCATAGAAAATGTGGAGGCAAGGAGGGAACCTGAGAGAGGAGAACAGGTGTTCCAAGTGGAGCACAGGATCAGAAGAGGAGGTAGAGCTAGGAGGCCCCCACAGGTAGAGTAGACCAGAAGGAACTTTGAAGAGAAAAATTACTAGAAAGTTATCGATTTGTTCACCATGGGGTATGCTGGCATCTTTTGCCTTGTGTGTCACCCTTGTGTCTTTAATAAAATACCCTTCGGGGTATTATGCTCCCTGAGGCTTTACTGTGCAAGTTCTTTCTGTTGGGACTGTTTAGAGGATAAGTTTCACTTTCTTTACCTCTAAAATGATGTAATGATGGGGTTAGAGCAAATGAGCAAATGAGCTCATGCTTATGAAATGCTGGCATATAGTGATTTTTTTAATTAACATTTTAAATACATTGTGAATTGATTTATCTATTAGTTCATAACTGCCTCTGCTTTTACACTTACTGTTGGTTAGAATTGCTTTTGTGCACTATCATGAACATTTGAGAGTGCAGGCATTAGATTCAGACAAACCTGGGTTCAAAGGATGACTCGGCCCCCACCCCCACTTTTTGTGAATTCAGGCCAATGCCCTCTCTTTTCTTATTTGTAAAATGGGGATATATCTACGTCTTAGTGACATGGTAAAGGGGGAGGGCTAAAGAGACAGCATTCCAAAGCTGTATACTAAGAGTGCCCAAAGGAAAAATGATTGAACATTCAAATGGGGGTAATTGGAAGAGATTTTAAGACATGGACAATTTATCAAGTTGTGGGTAGGAAGCAACACAATGGCTGGTGCTCTATCCTTAGACCAGCAATAGAAGACCTGAGAGCTGTGGAGAGGAGTAAGGAGGGGGAAGACGGCAATCTGGAAGAACAGTTGTGTGGACAGAGAAGAACAGAGTCATGAAGGGAGTCAAGAAGGGAGTCATGTGATGTGGTCCACACTTGTCAGTATCTTTGGGCACAGAGCAGGGGTGGAGAGCAGGATGGAGATTAAGTACAGAGAGGCATGAGAAGTACCCAGAATAGAAATAACTAACAGAGTGACTAGTGTGGTAACACACAATAATTGATTGCACTT
Source organism: Giraffa tippelskirchi (assembly GCF_054371585.1). NCBI lineage: Eukaryota > Metazoa > Chordata > Mammalia > Artiodactyla > Giraffidae > Giraffa > Giraffa tippelskirchi. The sequence goes on from NC_137282.1 coordinate 84,798,929, forward strand.
ATTAAACAGAATGATCTTGTATCTATAGCTTTTTTCGGTACCTCGAAGAAATCAAAAGAGTATCTCATTTTATATGCCTGGAGAAATTAATTTGATTAAAATATTGGTTCTTGCCAAATTCACCAGAGTTCATTAGAGATTGCTCATATGTAGCTCATCCTCAGGAGTTAGGGGCAGTGTTTCCAGGTTCCCTGCTAAACCATTTTTCTCATGACAAGAGTATAAATATGCTTCATGCAGGGGAACTGCACTGCCAGTAATCATATACCCTGGCTTGCTCACTTTCCATCCATGCTACCCAAGCCGAGGTACCTCACCTCTTTGAGTCTCATGTATAAAAATGGTCTTCTATTTTTTGCAGCAACATGGATGGACCTTAAGAGTATTATTCTAAGTAAGGTAAGTCAGATTGAGGAAGATAAATACCATATGAATTCAGTCATATGTGGACTGTGAAGACAAAACAAAACAAAAAAATGAAAAGCCAAAATGAAAGAATTAACCAAGTTAAAACAAACACATAGAGAACAGAAGGGAAAGGAGTAAGGGAGAGTGAAATGGGTAAAGGGAGCAACTGTATGGTGATGGATGGAAGTAAGTTTTTGGTGGTAAGCACACTATAAGGTGGGTCTTACAGTGTAGCTCAGAGGGTGAAGAATCCGCTTGCAATGCATGAGACTTGAGTTTGATCCCTGGGTTGGGAAGATCCCCTGAAGAAGGGGATGGCTAAGCACTCCAGTATTCTTGCCTGGAGAATTCCATGGACAGAGGAGCCTGGTGGCCTCATCCAGGGGATCGTAAAGAGTCAGGCAAGACAGAACGACTAACACTTTGGTGGTCCAGTGAAATCAAAGTCTTGAAGAAAGTCTTTCTAATTTAAAATATACCTGATTTGGGTTTTGGGGGATAGACTCTTAAGTACTTACTTATGTTCTATTGCCAATAAAAGTGCTAATATAAAGTAATTTTCAGTTGTTTTTGATGTTAAAGGAAACAAGTGTTCATACTTAAATATCTTTTTTATGTATGAGTTTTAGGATAAAAGCATTCAGACCACAAAGATTTCAATGAAATGAGATAGTATTTGTGAAATTATCTGTCACAGGGCCCAGGATACGGAGGCGTCTTAGCAGATGCTTATTTCCTTCTGGAGGCAGGGGAACTTCTGTTGCTCCTGAACTTGGGGGTGGAGTACACGTTTTACCAAACCTGTTACTCCATTTACACAGTTCTTCCAATTCCATTCAACAGAAGCCATGTGGGCAGTTTGCAAAGTCAGGAGCACTGCCATGAAGACAAGTGATGATTTCTGCAGATTTTCCAAGTGTTCCCCACTATAGCCAACATAAATAATTACACAAATAATTCCTACAGTATCTTACAAAGTGCAGTGTTTCATAAACTGTGCTCCAAATCAATGCGAGCATCTGCAAGATATCAACTGAAGTCCCTCAGAAGAAATACTTCTTGGTCAGAGAAATTTGGAGAATATGGGGTTAAATGAGACTAAACAGATTCCAAATTACCGGACTTCTTTTTGTCTTTTATCTAATAACCTGTGTTGTGAGTCTTTTGGACAAAAGTCATACATGTAGGATTTTCTAAACTTACTTCACCACAGAACCATTCTAACCCTCAAGTTCAGCTAAACACACTTGGGAATATCCAGTGTAGTTTAGAAAGACTGGATTTGATTTTCATGGAATCCTCTAAGTTGACAGAAAAAAATATGATTATCCCTATCTTACAGATAAGACAAAGGAAACTCTCAGCATGATAACTGGTTTCTGCATGGACTGTAAAATGGTGGAGTGAACTAAACTATTAAATAGGATCTTTTGTGGAGAATTGTAATTTTCATTCCTTTGCAGCATATTGCCATCTGTATTAGTTTCCTATGGCTGCTGAAACAAACCACCATAAACTGGATTTCTGAACATGAATTTTTTTTCTCCCTCTCACAGTTCAGAAGGCTCTGAAGGAGAATCTGTTTCAGCCTTCTCCCTGGCTTTGGTGGTTGCCAGCACTTCCCAGAGTTCCTTGGCACTCCAATTTCTACCTTTGCCTTCACATGAGTTTTTTCCCTCGGGTGTGTCTCAGTCTCTCTCTCTCCTTATAAAGACACTTACTGGTCATTGGGTTTTCTAATTTATTCTGCTACAGAAAGGCTTGTATGTGCCAGCTTGAAGCCCTCATTTTTCTAGGCTAGAATCAAGTCTTTATTTTATGACCCAAAAGTGATTCTTCTTCACACCTTTAGTCAGAGTAATTACCTTTGTTTGAATATTTGTCAGCTAATTTCTTTCTCTTTATTTGAATTTACCAGAATTCCATGAAATATTCTAAGCAAAACACACCCATTTGACACAAAGAGGTTGTGATAAGAATTTTCTGATGATTCTCTGGATATCCATGGTTTTTGGGTCATGCCAAACTTTTGGGACAATCTTGATGAAGCTGTTAGAAGGAGTGTTTTACCCTTTCAAGACTGCTCAGTCAGTACAGTTTAAGTCTAGAGCTGCTGGTAACTGTCCTTGTCACTTCTCGGAAGACGACTGCTGAGCATGCAGCCAACATCCCAACATTGTGAGAGAAAGGAGGAAAAGACAGAGGAGAAGGAGGGTGAGGGAAAAGGGAGGGGAAAGAGAGATCTAATAAACCTAATCATAATAGTAGGTTATTTATAATATATATATGTATATAATTATAAAACTTAATATAATAAACCTAATCCATTTGAGGCCCTGGATCCAGCCATCGCTGAACTTCCTTATTATAAAGGACAAAAAAATTATTTTTCATAGGTAGGCTTCTATATTTTGCCTGACTTTGTCCAGGCAAATAGAGTATGGTATTCTTTTCATCCAATTTGAATCTGCTAAAAGTGAGGGAGGTGGACCTGTGAGCATGCACTTGCTTTGGGTAAGGGTGTGGTCACTTCAGTCCAATTCAGTTCAGTCGCTCAGTCGTGTCCAACTCTTTGTGACTCCATGAACTGCAGCAAGCCAGGGCTCTCTGTCCATCACCAACTCCCGGAGTTTACCCAAACCTGTGTCCATCAAGTTGGTGATGCCATCCAACCATCTCATCCTCTGTTGTCCCCTTCTCCTCCTGCCCTCAATCTTTCCCAGCATCAGGGACTTTTCCAATGAGTCAGCTCTTCACATCAGGTGGCCAAAGTATTGGAGTTTCAGCTTCGACATCAGCCCTTCCAATGAACCCCCAGGACTGATCTCCTTTAGGATGGACTGGTTGGATCTCCTTGCAGTCCAAGGGACTCTCAAGAGTCTTTGTGTTAGGTCCATTATATGTTATGTCATTTAAGTCTTATAACAACTCTATCAGTTAGGTATTGCTAATGTATAAATTAAAAAATCAAAACATTAGGATAGTAGTTTTCTTTAACTTGTAAGAATGAAGTTTAAAAATAAAATGAGGATATATGTGTATATATGTCTCTCTGTGTATATATATGTGTATATAAATACATATATATATAGAGAGAGGATGTATATATATATATATAAGTTCGATTCCTGGATTGGGAAGGTCCCCTAGAGGAAGAAATGGCAACCCATTTCAGTATTCTTGCCTGGAAAATTCTATGGACAGAGGAACTTGTCAGTCTATAGCTCATGGGGTCACAAAGGATTGGACATGACTGAGCACACACATACACACATTTATATTATTGTGAAATAAATGAAATTCATCTGTTAGTGGTGAAGAGTCTTCAGTTCTTTATTTAGAATCAGTGGAAGGGTTTCCACGGTTGTCAACTCACTTGTGCCAGGAAAGTCAATTTTTTATTAAAACCTTTGATTGCACATATAAATACTGAGAAATGCATTTTAGTTGCTCCCACAGACAAGTAGTCTGAAAAAAAGAGACACAGGAATGTTCTAAATTACTGGAAATCAGGCGGAGGAAGGATTGCAGCTGTAGGAGAGTAGGAATAGAACATCCCTTTCTATGTTGAGTACCTTGGAGGGAAATGTGTGAGGCTTTTAAATGGAACTTTGCTCTATTTAATGCCCCCTGGATGCATGAGTTCCTCTGAAATGGCCATTTCATTTAATGTCAAAATGAAGTAGAGGATTTACAGATTACCATATTAAGTAAAGTTAGTCAATCAGAGAAAGGTAAATATCAAGTGATCTCACTTGTATGGGGAATTTTTTTTAAAATGATACAAATGAACTTATTTACAAAACAGACTCACAGATCCAGAAACAAACTTACAGTTACCAAAGGGGAAAGGTGGGGGGAAGGGATAAATTAGGAACTGGGGTGAACATACAAACACTACTAAATATAAAATAGATAAACAACAAAGACTTACTGTATAGCAGAGGAAATTCTACTCAATATTTTACAATAATCTATATGGGAAAAATGATACCAACTATACTTATGTGTATATATATATATATATATATATATATATATATATACATGTACTTTAAATAAATGAAATAAAATTAAAAAAAATTAAGTGGAGTGACCCTACTATGGAAAACAACCCAGTAGCTACATACTTACAGTTTCTTACCCTTGCCACAACAGGTTATATCAATGCCATTCTCACACATATATATCGAATGCCTAGAATCTTTTAGTGACTTGACATATCCATAAGGTAAAAGCTCCTTATCTCCAAACTGGGGAGAATGCATTCTCCCAAAGTCCCCTTTGACCAGATCTGACTGTTGTCTACCTGGCCAGCCTCTTTTCCTCTCCCATGGCTGACACTTCAGCTAAGCCAGTCTGCTTGCAATTATACCAACACGTGGTACTCTGCAGTGATGTGCGGCCTTTGCACGTGTGTCCCTTTCTGCCTGGACTCCCTTTCCCAGCCCCATTTGTTTGACAAGCATCATCTTTTTAAAAAAAAAATTTTTTTTCATTTTTAGAATTTTTGCTTATGTTGGGTCTTCGTTGCTGCACAGGCTTTTCTCTAGTTGCAGTGAGCAGGAGTCACTCTCTAGTTGTGTTGTGAGGGCTTCTCATTCCAGTGGCCTCTCTTGTTGTGGAGCACAGCTTTAGAATTTGCAGGCTTCAGTAGTTGCATCTCCTGAGCTCTAGAGCACAGGCTCAATAGTTGTGGCGTACGGCCTCAGCTGCTCTGAGGGATCCTCCTGGACCAGGGATCAAACCTGGGTCTCTTGAATTGGCAAGCAGGTTCTTTACCACTGAGCCACTAGGGAAGTCCAACGAGCATCATCTTAATCTCTTGTAGGGATCTCTGATTTCCTTGATGAGGCACAGAAATCCAAGCTAATCACCTTGCTCCCTGTGCTACTTATACCTTTGCTTCCATAACACATATGTACATTTTTCATTCTGAGATAGGAAGGATAACACTTCTATCTAGTATCTGTATAAGTGGTGGATTTTGCTTTGGAAAAATAGTCAATTATAATATATACAGTCATAGGCTTTGGGATTAGACTGCTTGTGTTTAATTCCTAACTCTATCTCTTACTACCCACGAGACCTTGGATATTTATCTTCCTTGGACCTCAGTTTCCTCATCTATCAAATGAGGATGATAAACATTCCGGGGAATTTCTGTGAAGAAGAATTGAGACAGTCTAAGCCAAATGATTGTTGTATGTGTGTTCTTAACAAAAGACATGTTATTTTGTCTATTAACTTAGGGAAGAAGGATGCTCATTGCCAGAAATTGGGCAAAGTAGTGCTAGAGCATAATTAGTCCATTTTTAGGACACTGCAGAACAACTGTTTTATTTTCCTCTCTTGCTTATGCACATCAGGGGTAAGAACACCAGCCTTGTCAGTCACCCAGGGGGATACCACTATCTTGCTGTTTCCAGACTCCCCTAAAGGTTCCAGTCAAATTGTCAGCATCTAGCACTGATTATTTGGGACACATACAGCCAGCCCCACATTCTAACTTCTTCAAAATTCTATGCTCCATCTGAGCCTTTAACATTTTGCCTTCTTAACTCTCTGTTGAATAGGTCTAGCTGCTTCTCACCCTGTTACAAGAATCTTCTTGAGGAAGAATGAGTCAAACATGATTCTGGCAGGTTATAGTACTTCTTCTATAATCTAAGGATCTCAGACATTAGCCACCAGTACTTCCTTTGCCTCCTAACCCCTAAGGCACATCACTGGGCAACCATACAGTGGGAACTCTGCAGGTCACAGTGTCTATTCCGAGCCCAGCCAGCTCAGAATGCTCATTTGTGGCTTCTTAACTAGTGTATTTACCAGTGAATCTGATTCCATGTTGTAGACCTCTGTGGAGAGGTTTATGAACACTTGCTGCTGGTGAAGCCTGGTTTAGCAGAAGTGCTGCAGGCAGGACATACTCCTGCCTATAGGTCAGTATGTGTCTCACAAGTTGCTCCTTTTACAAAATCCATTACCATTTATTTGATTAGATAATCTGAGGCATACTTTCTAATGAATCAGAGTCACTATATCTTTTCCCTCCAGAATGAAAGATGCATTTAAGTTCTCTGGGTTTCTCTTCTGTGCTAGATGAAGGCAATTTGAAAATCTGATCAAGAAATATTCCCTTTGGATTCATCCTTCTACCTTCCTCCAAGGTCAGCATTAAAGGTGAACCAGCATCATGCTGCACTAAGCAGGGCACCAGATTATTCTTTAACAAAGCTTTTTGAACTTTGGTCTTTAACTCTTGAATAATGGTCATAGAGAGCCATTTCATCTAATCTATTAGCATCTATAAAAAGAGTTTCAGGCATTTACTTTTAGAGAAAATAATCTACTCATTTCAGTGGAACAAGATGGACAGTCAAGGTCAATGAGGCATCAAAAGTAAGTTTTCCAGCCCTTTGTGGAGGCAGGATGGAGGATTTTTTTTTTTAAATGGTATTTAACAAACAGAGTCGGAGTGGAATTTTAAATCAAAATCCCAGATGATAAACTCTTGGCGGAAGAACCTATTTTTTTTTAACACTTTTTTTTTTTTCCTCCTGACATCTGTTCTTCTCACTTTCTGAAATAAACATTTCACTTTGCTAATGTTGTGAGGTGTGGGGCTGGGAAGTTATTTACTGTCTCCCTCACCCACAGAAACAATTTCTTAAGGCTTAAGGGAGATTTCTTTTTACACACCCCTTTCATAATAGGTAAATCCTTTCCAAATTTGAAAAGCAATCAAACCAGAATGTCTCAGAGCCTCGTGATGGAATCCTGGCTTCCTTTTCTCGGGCAGGAGAAATACATCACGTGCCCCACCTAGAGGTACGACTTGGAATTGCCTGTAAAGGGGATCTAAAGTGGATTCTGGGAGAAGATCCTATTTACTGAATTTCAAATTTAAGCCAAACACTTGGAAACAGCGAGTGGAGAGAAGAGAGAATTAAAAGATAAAATGTCTATTCTCAAAGAACTGATAAAGGGGGAAAGAAGTAAAGAAGTAAAAATGGGCTTCCCCAGTGGCTCACATGGTAAAGAATTTGCATACAATGCAGGAGACCCGGGTTCGATCCTTGAGTCGGGATCGACCCAGTGTGGGAAAGAAGTAAAAATACTTAACATTTTTAACAAAACCATAATATGCAAGTGTGCTAAGTCGCTTCAGTCTTGTCCGACTCTTTGCAACCCTATGGACTGTAACCCAACCAGTCTCCTCTGTCCATGGAATTCTCCAGGCAACAATACTGGAGCAGGTTACCATGCCCACATCCAGGGGATCTTCTTCACCTAGGAACAGAATCTATCTCCATTGCAGGTGGATACTTTACCGCTGAGCCACTGGGGAAGCGCAAACCCTAATATATAATTTGTCAAAGATTCTGTGCAGATGGTAGGCTCAGTACATATTCTTAACCCCTCTCTTCCACCAGGGTCCCAGCTGGGCCCTTGAAGAGTTGGTTTGTGTGAGTTTGGGCCAGAGGAGAGGGAGGAAAATGTGAGCCATCTGTAAAGTTAGGAGAGGGAGAGGGGTCCCGGACCCTGCACAGCAAAGATCCAAGGCTCCTGGCCACAGTGAGGGAGCAGCCAAGTGGATTCCTTGTAAGACCCTGGAATGGGACAGAGGGGCTGAGAAACTCTCGCCCTTGAGGAGAGGCTAGGGGATCCAGAGGAGCCTGGGACAAAATCCACGGTCCCTGCAGATGCTCGAGGAGGTCAGCAGCTGTCCAGGCCTGTCACCTCAGTGACCCCAGAAGAGGTCTGCCTGGCCAAGCCAACTATTCCCTCTGGTGCTAACTCTCTATGCCTTGAGATCCAGGAGACGCCCAGGAATCTGGGGGCTTCTCTCCCTAGCCATTAATCCCAAACTCACAGCTGGTTGGCCTATTGTCACCAGCCTTCTGGACTGGTAAAGCTTTTTTTTTTTGTTTGTCAGTCTGCTAACTCACAACTCCCATGGAACGAGATCTGCTAGTCCTAAGGAATCTTTCTCCTAATGATAATATGCTGGGCTGCTTGTGGGTCTGAAAGGATGGTGATAAAATTTAAGAGCCTACTGTACTCTGTTGTTTTAAAGAACATACAAGCCTATTGTATTTCCTTCTCCAGGGGATCTTCCTAAACCAGGGATTGAACCCGGGTCTCCAGTTTTGTAGGCAGATTCTTTACCATTTGAGTCACCAGGGAAGCCCATATCGTAGTCAAAAATATCTAAAGACTGAGAAAAATATATATATATTGGTGCTTACAAGACTATACTGGAAGATTATCAGGATAAACTCTGCATGGAATGCATGTTTCTGAATGACACTTGGTGGGTGATCCAGATCCCCTGAGTCTTGTCCTGACAAATCCAGTTTGCTGCTGTCTCTGCTTCAAACTCATACTCCTCTTTTTCCTGAGTCTGCAGCTGGTAGGATATTCGAATCTGCAGAAGCCTCCTGTACTCCCGGGCTAAACCTTACCTCTTACGAAATTCTCCTACTCTTTGTTAAGTTCCTTAAGACCTTCTTTTATGTGATCCTGTTGTATAGCACCTTCTTCCTGTTCTTTTCCTTTTTTTGTAAGCTTTCTTGCACTCGAGCTTTTCTTATACACATGACCTCATTCCCAAGTTGCTCCCTTTCCTCCCTTTCAGGTCTCAGCCACCCGTCCTTCTCAGCCAACTTCTTTTCGTCTGTTATTCTGTCCAATTCTCTCTCCAGAATATCCTCCTCCTCACATTGCTCCACTACGTAGCCCTGAGAACACTTCCATTTTCTTCCCACATCTTCTCTTTTTTACTTCTTTGCTGTCAGTCTCTTCTGGAACTTTTGAAGGGCTCTCTGCATGAGCTTCACATACAAGCCCTGCTCTGTTCTCTACTCCGCCTGAATGTATCCTACTGTTTCGCTGAGGGCTTTTTGCAAAAAGTCCTGCTTTGTCTTCTCTTCCCCTAATTTATCCTGTCCTTTCTCAAGTTTACCCTTTGCATCATTGTTTTCTGCAAGGTGTGCCTGCCTCCTCTTCCCTCAGCTGCTGCACCACCTGTTTTGGTGATTTGATGGCAATGACCTGTGTGCCCAGTACCAAGTGTGTGTTCTCCACCAGCACTTTCTGTCTCCTCGCCTCCTGGGCTTGTCACTGTTTCTCGGCTCATTGGGCTTCCTCCCAGGAGTCTAAGAACATCTCCTCTTTCACCATTTTCTGTCCTTTCAGCTCCTCACTGAATTCTTCCTGTACTTGCTGCTTCTCACCACACGGCTTCAGATGGATACAAAGCAACTCAGCATAGACCCTCACCCCACACCTTCAGGGGCTTCCCTGGTGACTCAGATGGTAAAGAATCCACCTGCAATGCAGGAGACCCAGGGTCGATCCCTGGGTCTGGAAGATCCCCTGGAGGAGGGCATGGCAACCCACTCCAGTATTCTTGCCTGGAGAATCTCATGGACTGAGGAGCCTGGTGAGTTCCAGTCCATGGGGCTGCAGAGAGCTGGACATGACTAAAGTGCTGAGCACACACACAGGCATACCCTAGAGCGTGCTCACCACCAAAAGCTTAGTTTCTATCCATCATGACACATAATCCCCTTCACCCACTTAGACCTCCCCTCTCCCCTCTGGTAACCACTGCTCTGTTCTCTTTATCTATGTGTTTACTTTTGTTTTGTTTATTTATTTATATACCACATATGAGTGAATTCATAAGGTATCTGCCTTTCTCCATCTGACTTATTTCACTTAGAATAATACCTCAAGATCCATTTATGTTTTTGCAAATGGCAAGATTTCATTTTTTTCTGGCTTAGTAGTATTTCACTGTGTATATATTACCACATCATCTTTATATCCATTCATCCAATGATGAGTACTTAGGTTATTTCTATATCTTGGATATTATAGATAAATGCTACCATGAACATAGGGGTACATAAATCTTTTTGAATTAGGTTTTCATATTCTTCAAAAATCTCAGAAGTGGAATAGCTGGGCCATAAGCTAGTTCTATTCTTAATATTTTGAGGAATTTCCATATTGTTTTCCATAGTGGCTGCACCAATTTACATTACCATGAACAACGTATGAGGTGTTTCTTTACATCCTTTCCAACACTTGTTATTTCTTAGTCATTCTAACAGTTGTGATGTGATATTTCACTGTGGTTTGGACTTGTGTTTCCCTAATAACTAGTGATATTGAACATCTTTTGATGTGATTATTGACCATCTATATGTCTTTTTTGGAAAAAAAAACTATTCAACCCCTTGCCCATTTTTTAAATTAGGTTGTTTATTTTTGTTGTTGTTGAGTTGTATGAGTTCTTTCTATATTTTGGATATTAACCCCTTACCATATAAACGATTTGCAAATATCTTCTCCCATCTCGTAGGTTGTCTTTATGTTTGCTTGACTGTTTCCTTTGTCATGCAGAAACTTTTAGTTTGATATAGTTCTATTTGTTTATTTTTACTTTTGTTTCCTTGTCTGAGGAGATTTATTCAGAAAAATATTGCCAAGAGTGCACAAAATCTTGTATGCAAATTTTCATAGCAACTTTATTCACAGTGGCAGAAACATAGAAGCAATCCAAAAATCTATGAAATACTAATATGTAATAAAAAAGAATGAGCTACTGTTATAAAAACAACATAGATGGATCTTAAAATTGCTACCCTAAGTAACAGAATCCAAACACAAAAGACAGCATATGGTATGATTCCATTCATATAGAGTTCTGGAAAATGAAAGCTATAGTGACATATAATAGATTCAGTGGTTGCTAGAGCTTGGGGGCCCTTAGCGGTTGGAGGTAGAACAAGGGATATATGAAAAAGCCATAAGATACATTAGGGTGATAGACAATTTCTTTATCTTAATTGTGGTTATGGCTATTCAACTATTGTCAAAATTCATCAAATAATAAATTTTAGTGTATGTAAATTATACTTCAAAAATCTAATTAATTTAAAACTAGCTAATAAAAATCTGTCATTTAATAATAATACTATTATGAATTGGACTCACTGCTACCTCTTGGGATTATTTTTGCATAAGAATCCTATCTGTAGCGATATACATGATACTAGCTATTAATTCTTAAGGGTTTGCTATATGGCAGCACTGTTTTGAGTGATTTTATAATTTTTCTTAAAATAATTTTTCTAATAACCCTCTGAGGAAATTATTGTTATCTCTATTTGACAGGGGAGGAAGCTAATCACCAAGATGTTAATTAACAGCTAGTAAGTGGCAAATTTACATTTTGAAACAGGTAGCTTGACTTTAGAGACCAGATCCTCAAGTATGACTGCATATTGAGAGGCAAACACAGGAAATGTACATGTCAATATATTGCAATCTGTCTAATCTCCCAAATGAAGGGTACATGCAAATATGAATTCAAGAAGGGGGCGACTTGGCATAGGAATCCTTCACTGGGAAAGATAATTCTAGTTCTGAGTCTCAAAGGTTGAGAAGGAAACCTTTGAATTGTTGAATAGCATCAGAAAATGTGATTTCTGAAAGTCACCTGATACTAGACAAGGCACTTTTCTTCTCATAAAAATAATCATTTCATTCTTGAACTCAACTGGAATATTCTCAGTAAAAAAGGGTGAATATTCACAGTCTCATATAAGCAAAGGCCTTGTCAATTTGTTAATTGTAATTTGGTGTGCTATTCTATTAGATATTAAAATCCATATTCAGAGAGAATTTTTGAATACTAAAGCCAAACCTTTCACAGGTTTGAAAAAAAAGTTGCCTCAAATGTTGTGCTCTAATCATTCCAGCAGATGGCAATACAATCATTCTTTAAAAAAACATGGTTCCCCATCCAATTTAAAACATGACAAAAATGGCTTACTCTTTCTTATTTATTTATTTACAGTCCTCTGGCAAGTCCTTCTTTGTGGTAAGCTGAAACAATGCATTCTACACAAGAGTTTTTAAGATTGAAAAGTTTTCTAACACCCTAATTATAAAGGACGTTAATTGCTAAACTAGACACTGATCTTTATCCTGTAGAAAATGGAGAAAGCATAGATATCTTTCGAGTCATGACCGACATGGTCAGAACTGTACATTAGGAAAATCACTCCGACCGAGAAAGGACAAGCGGCAGGTTGTGGAAAGAGAATGAATATTTGTTGGAATGGCCTAGAACAGAGGTAATAGGAAATTATTCTTGAACATGGCAGTAAAAACTGTGGCTTAGGGACTTCCTTGGTCATCCAGCGGTTAAGAATCCACCTTGTAATGCAGAAGACGTGGTTCAGTCCCTGGTTGAGGAAGATTCCCTGTGCTACAGGGTGACTAAGCCTGTCCATTACAACAACTGAGTCCGTGCGCCACAACTAGAGAGTCCGTGTGCGGCAACAAAAGATCCCTCATGACACAACAGACATCTCATGGGCTGCAACTAGGACCCGATGCAGCAAGATGAATAAACAAACAAACGAAAAAGCTATGGCTTAGATGAGGAAATAACTGCAGACATCCACGAGAGATAACTGAACAACTGATTGGATGTTAGAAGTTCAAAAGAAGGAAGAGCCATAGATAACCCTTGTGTCTTAATCATGGTTTGGGGGGAAGATAACTAGAAGGCGCAGGAATAGATTTGGACAAAAGGGAATTTTTAGAAGTGCCAAGGTGCACCTATATGCTGATTTAACTTAGCATCTCACAAGACAGTCTTCCGTTTAGATGAGAAATAACATTTCAGAGATAGATGCAGAAGTGGTGGATATTTGTAGCCACAGGAGTAGATAAGAAAGTCTGAGATGAAAAAGGCTGAAGTCCTGGGAATCTTCTGGAGAATACTTGCATTTAGGAGAATCTGAGCATATGATTAAGTTTAGCAGGATTTTCAGGTGAGTGTGCTGTCTTTCAAAGCCTATGAACAGGGACAAATGGAATAAGAGTAACAGATATTTTTAAAAACTTTGTGATCATTTGTAAAGAGGTCATTGCACTTTGAGAAACCATTACACAAATGGATGGAGGCAGAAAGATTATTATGAGAAAGGAATGGAGAAATGAATAAAAAACATTAATTTTCTTCTGAGAAGTCTGGTAGTGAAGGGAAAAGAAGCTGTGGTTCTGTAGTTTGACTGGATGGTCGGGACAAGAGAAAATCTTTACAAAGTCCAGAGTTTTCCATATATTTGTGTCTGTCATGAAGGAAACAGTTGAAATTATACTAAAGCTGTTTTTCTTTTTTCTTCTTAAATGACATCTAGATAATTTAATGAAACTGCAGAACTTCATTTTCCTAGAAATTCATAGATGTAAGAAAAAATGGAGAATATAATTTGACAATGAATGTTGCAACATGTTTCTTATTATTTACTATTTATCCAGTGATGCCTGAAGCTTTGAGACTATGAGACTTAGTCATGCTATTCAAGTCTGTTTGCACAGTCCAAGATCTTTTGACATTGTGGTAAATGATAAGTCTGAAGAGGCTGCTGAAGCATCAACCAAGCATTTAGAATCATAGAAAGCTCTGAAGCCCACTGCTCTGTTACAATATGGAAGCATGTTTTCTTGTCCAAATTTAAATTTTATCCTTTCTGTTTTTTTTTATTTTTTAATTTTTTTTCCCTTAGGAAAAGAAAACTCAGTTGGCAATCCTTTATCTTGCTGGCAGAATTACTGAGGTGTAGAATTTGCTTCTTGCCACTAGAACTTTGGTGTCATGGTGTCATTTTTGTGCAAAAGAATCTGCAGAGGCTGCCAGTTGAATCTGGTGAGGAAAAAATAACATAGCCTTGAATTGCAAACAGCCAAGTCTGGCGTCAAATATGATAAACATACTGGTTTCATTAAAAACTAATAGCAAGACAGAATTTTCAAACACAGAGGCAAAAGAAAGTAAAGACAGGAAGAGGGTGGTGGCGGGGTTGGGGGGGCAGGGGAGGCACTTCCAGGAACTGTTATCTGTTGTTTTCTGTACAGATAAAGAGTTTGTTTATAAATTCCCAAACACCTGTCTCTGCTTTTAATTCTTGAGATCACTCTGTACCATTTCTGTCAACAGTCCTATCAAATGAAAGATGATGAAATTACTCCCTTCTACTAGATTTCACTGCCCACATGTTAGCATGTTAGGAGGCCTGGAAAGGCTGTGGTCTGCTACAAGATAGAGCCCCCAGGGAGGGATGCACAACAATTTTTATGTACATCAGAACCCAAGCAGAGAGAGCAAATACATCAACTTTCTTTTTATATCTGTAAAGATTAGAAATGCAATTTTAACTCCGAGTTTCAATAAACAGGTATTTATTTTCAATGGAGAGGGCTCCTTTTTTTATATCTTTACAGAATGGATTGATCAAATGGTAAATACATTATACACCTATTACCCTGATCATTGCTTTGAAAGTAGCAGGAATCCAAATTCATACAAAAAACAGATTCTCAAACTAGATTCTCCTGATTTCAATAAAGCTGTTTCCTAGGTTAAATCTCAAGAGCCTTAAGGACAGAAACTTGTTCTTAATCTTTATTCATATTTGTCATACAACGTATTTTAAAAATGTTACCTGTTCAACACTTTTAAATTTTGACAGTCACTTGGTCAACAGTCATCACCACTTCTGTGGCAATAAAACCCTTTTCCTGTTTACCTATGTGGTGGTAATGCACTCTGAGAAGGGACGGAGTTCCTCCCGCAGCCCAGGAGGTGAATGGTGATTGGATTAAACCAAATTGGGCACACCTAACTCCTCATTTCCTCAGGGATTAGATCTGATAGACAGAGTGCCTGAAGACCTATGAATGGAGGTTCTTGACATTGTACAGGAGGCAGTGATCAAGACCCTCCCCAAGAAAAAGAAATACAAAAAGTCAAAATGGCTGTCTGAGGAGGACTTACAAATAGCTGAGAAAAGAAGAGAAGCTAAAGGCAAAGGAGCAAAGGAAAGATATATCTATCTGAATGCAGAGTTCCAAAGAATAGCAAGGAGAGATAAGAAAGCCATCCTTAAAAAAAAAAAAAAAAGAAAGCCATCCTTAGTGATCAATGCAAAAGAATAGAGGAAAACAATAGAATGGGAAAGACTAGAGATCTCTTCAAGAAAATTAGAGATACCAAGGGAAATTTTCATGAAAAGATGGGCTCAATAAAGGACAGAAATGGTATGGACCTAAGAGAAGCAGAAGATACTGAGAAGAGGTGGCAAGAATACACAGAAGAACCATACAAAAAAGATCTTAATGACCCAGATAACAATGATGGTGTGATCACTCTCCTAGAGCCAGATATCCCGGAGTGTGAAATCAAGTAGGCCTTAGGAAGCATCACTATGAACAAAGCTAGTGGAGATGATGGAATTCCAGCTGAGCTATTTTAAATCCTAAAAGATGACTGTTAAAGTACTGCACGCAATATGCCAGCAAATCTGGAAAACTCAGCGGTGGCCACAGGACTGGAAAAGGTCAATTTTCATTCCAATCCCAAAGAAACGCAATTGCAAAGGACGTTCAAATTACTACACAGTTGCAGTCATCTCACACGCGAGCAAAGAAATGCTCAAAATTCTCCAAGCCAGGCTTCAACAGTATGTGAACTGAGAACTTCTAGATGTTCAATCTGGATTTAAAAAAGGCAGAGGAACCAGAGATTAAATTGCCAATATCTGTTGGATCATTGAGAAAGCAAGAGTTCCAAGAAAACATCTACTTCTGCTTTGGACTTCCCTGGTGGCTAAGGCAGTAAAGTGTCTGCCTATAACGTGGGAGACCCGGGTTCAATCCCTGGGTCGGGAAGATCTTCTGGAGAAGGAAATGGCAACCCACTCCAGTATTCTTGCCTGGAAAACCCCATGGACAGGGAAGCCTCGTAGGCTACAGTCCATGGGGTTTCAAAGAGTCGGACACGACTGAGCGACTTCACTTCACTTCATTTCGCTTCTGCTTTATGGAATATGTCAAAGCCTTTCACTGTGTGGATCACAACAAACTGTGTAAAATTCTTCAAGAGATGGGAATACCAGACCACTTGACATGCCTCCTGAGAAATCTGTATGCAGATTAAGAAGCAACAGTTAGAACTGGACATGGAAAACAGACTGGTTCCAAATTGGAAAAGGAGTATGTCAAGGCTGGATATTGTCACCCTGTTTATTTAACTTACATACAGAGTACAGCATGTGAAATGCCAGGCTGGATAAAGCCCAAGCTGGAATCAAGACTGTCGAGGGAAATATCAATAACCTCAGATATGCAGATGACACCACCCTTACGGCAGAAAAAGAAAAGGAACTGAAGAGCCTCTTCATGAAAGTGAAAGAGGAGAGTGAAAAACCTGTCTTGAAACTCAACATTCAGAAAACGAAGATCATGGCATCCAGCTCCATCATTTCATGGCAAATAGATGGGGAAACAATGGAGATAGTGACAGACTTTATTTCCAAAATCACTACGGATGGTGACTGCAGCCATGAAATTAAAAGACACATGCCCCTTGGAAGAAAAGCTATGACCAACCTATTAAAAAGCAGACATATTAAACAACAGAGACATTACTTTGCTGACAGAGGTCCATCTAGCAAAAGCTATGGTTTTTCCAGTAGTAATGTATGGACTATAAAGAAAGCTGAGCATTGAAGAATTGATGTTTTTGAACTGTGGTGCTGGAGAAGACTCTTGAGAGTCCCTTGGACTGCAAAGAGATCCAACCAGTCCATCCTAAAGGAAATCAATCCTGAATATTCATTGGAAGGACTGATGCTGAAACTGAAACTCCAATACTCTGGCCACCTGATGCAAAGAACTGACTCATTTGAAAAGACCCTGATGCTGGGAAAGACTGAAGGCAGGAGGAGAAGGGGATGACAGAGGATGAGACGGTTGGATGGCATCACCGACTCAATGGACATGAGTTTGAGCAAGCTCCGGGAGTTGGTGATGGACAGAGAGGCCTGGTGTGCTGCAGTCCATGGGATCACAAAGAGTTGGAACACAACTGAGCGACTGAACTGAACTGACCTCCTTATTTGTGATTGGCTTAGAGTGGGGTATATAAGCCTGTTCTGGCCCATGAGAACTGAGGGGAAGTCTGTGTGGATTTTTGAGAGTTTTTCTCGCTTCTGATTTGAAAAGGAAAACATAGAAGAGACTCTTTCCCCTCTCCTACTTTCCCCTTTCCTACTTTTCAATACAGCTGTGTGAGGACATGATATTTGTAGCTGTGGCAAACTCAAGAGGAAAGCTAGAGAACTGAAGAGAGCTGTGGGGGAATGCTGACTTAGTGGCAGGATTCACCAGCGCTCGCAATTGCTTCTGGGTTTCTGGCCAACAGTAATGATAATAAATGCCTTCATGACTTTGCCACATTTAGTTGGTTATTTTGTACTTCCTAGTCATAAACATTTAAACTGAGGCAGAAATTTAGAAACATATCTCACTTTACCTCATTGTTTCAGCTAATAATCTTGAATGTTAGCTGGAGTCCACAGAGGATGTTGATAGTCAGAACATTGATCTGACTTGAGGAACATTGCAAAACTAGCAAGTGGCAGACCTAACACTGAAAATCCTAACTTTGGATGGCCACTCACATACTCGGTGCAATGCACTTGATTGTTTGACTTGTGTCAAGTAATGACAGGCAAGGATCTGCAGACATGAGTGAAGCTGCAATCTTGGGGAAACTTCCTTTTCCTCAGGCAAGTCATCATGAACTTTCACATCTGCTAAAGGCTGATGTCTTCCTAATATTTTGGAGGAGTCCATTGTTAGCATGCCCAGAAATAAAAATTTGGAAGGAAATTCTTTTTCACATTCATCCCATCTTCTTCCTTCCTTTCACTGATTTGTTAGTGAAAATTCAGCCTACTTTTCTAATGGAATGCCCTTTTTAAAGGACCTCACTGTGATTTGAGAGGTGAGATGGAGTCCAGTCTTACAGGAGAATTCCAGTCCTTCCTCTCTCCAATCTTCTACCTTTGTTGGGCATAGGTAAGTGTGATTCCCAATTCCATTTCCATTTCCATAGGAGAGCATAGTTTCTCTGCTTCATTTCGGCTCTGACTTAGATTTGTGACCATCCCTGGATTGTACCAGACCCATTTCTGCCCTCTTTAAGCTTCACTAATGCCTTATAAACTACTTCAGGTAGAAGGTGTGATTCTTACCACTCTTTGTCTTAACATGGGTTCTTCAGAAAATAAAGCCTGCAGTATAAGCTTAGAAGTCAAAACTTTATTGAGGGTTCAGTCTTGGGAAATCTAGAGTGAAGGACAGTGAGTGTATTACTGAACTGGCCACACCTTGGCAAAATACACAACTGATTGTTCATCTTGCAGAACATCTTTAGAAAAGTTGTACAGATTACTGTGTCTTAGAACTGCCCGTAGAGGAAAAGGGTGAGCAATTTATCTGCTGACTTTCCTCCATCTTCTGTTTTGCTTCGGTCCAAGTTCATCCCTTATGGGAATAACTTTCTTGTACTTATAGGTAGCATTATTCAACCTCTTCAGGCAGATTTAGGGGGAGCTAGAGCCTTCACAAATCCAATAGGGTTATAACGCAAAGTCTCTTCCTGACAACTGGTGTCACATGTGGGTCTATGGCCTTCCCTGGTGGCTCAGACAGTAAAGAATCTGCCTGCAATACAGGAGACCCAGGCTTAATCCTGGGTTGGAAAGATCCCCTGGAGAAGGAAATGACTACCCACTCCAGTATTCTCGCCTGGAGAATCCCATGAACAGAGGAGACTTGTGGGCTAAAGTTCATGGGGTCACAAAGAGTCAGACATGACTGAACTACTAAGCAAGCACATGGGTCTAAAGTGGTGAATCCACTAGCTTCTGGTGCTTATCTCTGGGACCATTCTTGCTGGCCAGTAATTAAAGAAAGTGGTCAAATGTAGGCGTGAAGGGTCTGATAAGTTAGACTTACCGGCTTTGAGTGATGCAGAAACTGGGTCTAAACCCAATCTGTGTTTCCAACAAGCTGAGAGAAAATCTCTTTTTTCCTTCCAGTTTTATTAAAATATAACTGACATGCACCACTGTATAAGTTAAAGGTATACATCATAATGATTTGAAAGAGATTTCTTTTTTATTTTCTTCAGTTTTCCTCACTTTAAAGGGACTGGATCTCTCCTAGGGGCTGATACCCTTACTCCTATGTCTTCTAGAACTTACCTATCCTTCCAGAGCCATAGAGAGATGGATTTATTTTCATGGATGAATAAAGTCAATAATTCCTCTCCACCTCCAAGAATGTGCAAATTATGAAATCCTGTCTTGTATTTTCACTGTGTACAACATTCTTTAACTGTAAGGGAATAAGTTCATTTTTTAGGATCTGAGATCCTCTTGATAACTGCCTATTTGTGTTGCTACAATCATTACACTTTATCAGAACAAAACGTAAATCTAAAACTTGTTTTGTATTGTACAGTGTGTTTTGATGGGTGGGCCAAATTTTTTTCTTTTTCTCTATTAGTTTCATAAAACACACAGAAACTGATGAGATTGAATTATGTAAACCAAACAGGAAAACACTAGATTAGTTCAAGGGGAAGGAGATGAGGGTATGAGATAAACTTCAGATCATAAAAAATGGTTCAGTTCTGGGGCAGATTTTTGAATTTTATATATATATATTTTTCTTGTCTAAATGTTTCTATGTTTATAGAAACTCTTAAACACGGATTTGCCTTTCTTTAATAATAATCCAATCTCCACCAATGGAACTTCTCTGTAAAAATCTCTCAGCAATATATTTGGAAACTCATGTCTTAAAGGCAGATTTGGAGACATAAGTCTGATTTAACTCCAAATGTCAGCAGCAAGGCTTGAGTTGCATTCGTGTTAGCACTTGTCATGAGAAAATACAATTTAGCCAATCATTCTTGATGAAAAGCCTCACAGGCAACACAGGCAGCCCTGGGATCCCAAAGTCTATGGTGAAGACAAGCTCTTGGGCCCACTGTGCCACATTCCCATCTCAGCTGCACATTACAGTGTGGTGACCAGGCCCTGCCTCTCAGGACATGTGTGTTTTGGAACTAGAACATTTTAGCTGACCCCATAACCGCAGCCCTGGACTAGATTTATGATCTCGGGGAAGCACTCTGAGTTTTGGTCAACACTGTCAAAATAAAATAGCTTTTGAAGAAGAGTGGCTGCTAGGGAAAAAAGTCAGCCACAGATGTGCTGACTGATCTGACACTTCTTTTCAGATGCTAGAAAGAGCATAGTGTCTGAATTTAGACACAGTTCAGTTTTATTCCTGGCTTCATCATTTATTAACTCTACCTACTAGAGTATATATCTTACTTTCTTCTCTGCAAAGGTGGGAACACTAAATATGATTTCAAATGATTCATGTGAAGATGACATGAGAGGCTGTATGGAACTATATAGTCTCATATCTGACTCCTTGCAGCTCTTCATTAGGGTTCCAAGTCTGTTTCTCCTTGCTTCTCTGCCCAGCACACCCTCTCCTCAGCATTTCTACAGACCAGGTATCCAGTAGATTCTGTTGCTTGGCTTCCACAGCAGTTATCTCTGATCTGTCTTGATGCTTTCCATTATCCATGTGAGAAAAGATTTATCTTCTTTTCTCAGCTTCCTCGGCATCTAGAGATGAAGGACACACCTCTGGCCAATAAGACATAAAAAGATATCTCCTGAGAGTTTTCAGGGAAAGTTTTGGTTTGCTGATAAACAGACAGAAGCAACTGGAAACACTCTTCTTCCTATCTTGAATGCCTGGGTCTGGAACAGCCGTCTTGTGACTGGATGGCAATAAGCACTCTAGAGAATCCAAATGAATCACAGCCTTGCAGAGATGTGAGTTCTGACTTTGGCTTGCAGCTGCCTATCCCAGTCTTTCAGTAGGTACAATAAGAACAAAACTCTTGTTTGGTCAAACCACTTGGCATATATAATTAGGTAAGTGGGACTAGGGTTAGAGGAAGAGGAGAGAAAGAGAGTACGAGTATGAGAGAGAGAGACAGACACATAGACAGAAAGACAGACTACTCCCATGCAGCTGGGGAAGTAAATCCTCTGATTTCTGAGGTATAAATATCAATATGGTAGGCTACATAATGGTTCCCCCAAAGATATCCAGGTCTTAATCTCTGGAACCTGTGAAGATCACCTTGCATGCATGCTTGATAAATTACTTCAGTTTTGTATGACCCTTTGGGACTGTAGGGACTGTAGCCTGCCAGGCTCCTCTGTCCATGGGGATTCTCCAGGCAAGAATACTGGAGTGAGTTGCCATGCCCTCCTCCAGGGGATCTTCCCAACCCTGGGATCTTCCCCGCGTGTCTTACGTTTCCTGCATTGGCAGGTAGGTTCTTTACCACTAGCACCATCTGGGAAGTCCATGAAGTTCACTTTATAAGGCAAAAAAGATTTTGTAAGTGTGATTAAGTTTAAGATTCTTGAGACTGAAGAAATTATCATAGTGGGTCCTGAATACAATCATGTGTAGCCTTACAAGGGGCTTTCCCTTGTGGCTCAGCAGGTAAAGAATCCGTCTGCAATACAGGAGACCTGGGTTCGATCCCTGGGTTGGGAAGATCCTCTGGAGAAGGGAAAGGTTACCCCCACTCCAGTGTTCTGGCTTGGAGAATTCCATAGATTGTATAGTCCACGGGGTCGCAAAGAGTCGGACACGACTGAGCGGCTTTCACTTTTATTTTATAAGAGGGAGGCAGAGGAGACTGACACAAACATACACAGAACAGAAAATCAAGTTACCCCGGGGCAGAGATTGGACCCCTGTGGCCATAAGCCAAAAAATACTGGCAGCCTCCAGAGGCTCAAAGAGGCAAGAGTGGAAAACATCCTCTACCAGAGCCTCTAAGGGACCATGGTCCTGTCAACAGCTTGATCTCAGCCCAGTGATACAGACTTTGAACTTAAGAACTGTGAGAAAGTGTTTGTATTGTTTTAAACCACCCAGTTTGCAGTAATTTGTTACAGCAGCCACAGAACATTAATACAGTGAGCTATCAAAAATATAATGATTTCATGTTAGGGGGTGAGTAATAGTGATAACTGATATTTATTGAATGTCCTCTATGGACTGGGCAATCACCCTAAGCTCTCTGCATGGATTTCCATGTTAGCCCTTCCAAAAGTCCTCTGAAGCAACTTCCCTTCTTATATACATTTCCTAGCAAGAAGAGCCACTCCAAGGAAGGTAAGGAGCCCTCCCAGAGTCACACAGTGAGTGAATGCTGGAGATGGGATTTGAACTTGGACCACATGATTCCATATCCATTCCAGCCCTGCTGCTGAAGAAATGATAGGAACTTCCTGTCTATGTTCCCAGTTACAGCTCTAAGATCAGTTATTAAATAAAACAATCATGTAGTATTGGCATCTATAACTGGACATACTAGGTCCTTTAAGAGAACATTTTCTTCACAGATTAAAAAATGAGAGCTTACCAAGTGTCAGATGCTGAGTTGAGCACCAGGATGGCAAAGGTAACTAAGACAGACAGCTTTGTCTCCAGAGCGGCTCTCTGCCCATCTACCCACTCACACGACTGTTTTATGAAACCCTAGCCATTATACCAAAATTCCACGTCAAAGTATAACTTCCAAACTATTTCTTAAACCAAATATAAGTTGATATAACTTAATTGTAACTTTGAATGATCTATATTGTTATTCTTTTCCATATGTCTAAATAATGGAAAATAAATAGAAAAAATGGAAGGAAGGAAGGAGGGGCTACTTTCAATAACCACGGCATAGTTACTAATTACCTCATACCTCTGCTGAAAAAGTCCTTGGTTATTCTTTCTAATTGGCATATCAGTATTTTTCATGTAACAGTTTCAGAGCCTGATGATAAAACGTGTGTTTTGTAAGCACAAAACCTCTGTATTTTCTTACAGTGTTTTTTTTTTTTTAAACATGTCAATATGTCCAATTCTTGGTCAAATTCTTTTTCCAATTAGGTTGTTCCAGAATAGTGAGCAGAGTTCCCTGTGCTATATGATAGGTCCTTGTTGGTTATTCATTTTTAATATAGCAGTGTGTGCACGTCCTTCCCAAACTCCCTCTCTCTTCTCCTCTTCCCCTTGGTAACCACAATTTGTTCTGTAAGTCTCAAAATCACTGTATTTTGAGGTTAAAATTTCCTTGTATTTATTAAGCATTTCATTTTTAATTAGCTTCTGTGTTTCTTCTCATGTCTAAAAAGTGAATAGGTGAGAAAAGTTCTCTATTGCCTTCCAGGATTCCACAGAACCAGGTTTTGAGCCAGTTAGATCATTGATGGGCTTCTCTCTGGTTCAGATGGTAAAGAATCTGCCTACAATGCAAGAGACCTGGGTTCGATCTCTGGATCGGGAAGATCCCCTGGAGAAGGGAATGGCTACCCACTCCAGTATTCTTGCCTGGAGAATTACATGGACAGAGAAGCCTGGTGGGCTGTAGTCCATAGGGTCTCAAAAAGTCGAAAAGGACTGAGAGACTAAATGATTTTCACACTTTCATTTTTCAAGTCATTGACGCCTTAATTTGTGCATTTTTTTTTTTTTCCAGTTTCCTTTCCTCTCCCATCTGATCCAAATGAGGTAGGACTTTGTAGTTCCATATGCTAGGGCTTTTGCCAAGGAAAAGTAGAAATATCATCAAGTCAATAGTTCTTTCTTTTTTATTTTTATTTTATTTATTTATTTATTTTTCAATAGTTCTTTCTATCTTTTGTTAAGGGCTATTTGTCCTTGAATCCAGATTGGATCCATTGCATTAAAACTTCCTGCTAAGAGTGAAAATGGAACTGATATTGAAAGCTGTTCAATCAAATACTGTGTCACTGCAGCATAGTTAACATAGATGATATATATGGTTGTTGTTGCTCAGTCACTAAGTCGTGTCAAACTCTTTGCGACCTAATGAACTGCAGCAGGCCAGGCTTTCCTGTCCTTCACTGTCTGCCTGATATCCATTGAGTCGGTGATGCCATCCAACCATCTCATCCTCCGTCATCCCCTTCTCCTTCTGCCTTCAATCTTTCCCAGCATCAGGGTCTTTTCCAATGAATCTGCTCTTTGTATCAGTTGGTCAAAGTTTGGAGCTTCAGCTTCAGCATCAGTCCCTCCAATGACTATTCAGGATTGATTTCCTTTAGGATTGACTGGTTTGATCTCCTTGCTGTCCAAGGGACTCTCTTAAGAGTCTTCTCCAGCATCACATTTTGAAAGCATCAATTCTTCAGCCATCAGCCTTTTTTATGGTCCAACTCTCACATCCTTACATGACTACTGGAAAAACCATAGCGTTGACTTGACAGATCTTTGTTGTCAAAGTGATGTCTCTGCTTTTTAATATGCTGTCTATGTTTGTCATAGCTTTTCTTCTAAGAAATAATGTGTGGTTAGCACAGATATTAATACATTTGCAGTGAAAAGGTGTTTATATCATGTATTCAAACTATTATAAATACAACTGCTTCATCTACAGCTCCTCAAAAATTTCTTCTCAAATGAGAAAACTGGCAATAGAGAAAATTAAAATTGAGTCTTTTTAACAAATGTTTATTTAGAGACCTATAGCTTAATTCTCTTAATTTTCTTACTTCTGAAAATTTAAGCCAATTTTTTTCCTTTTTTTTTTTTTTTTTAGTTTTGGACTTGATTTTAAAAATAACAAAATAAAAAAATTACCTTCTCTAAACTACTTATTTGTTTAAGTAGGCAAATAATTAGTTGTTGGCCTATTTAAAAAATATCTTCCAAATGTTGCATTAAGAAACATGTCTGGATTTAATTTGTGAGAAATGAACACACAAATTGAAAAAAATGAAATTCTCTCTTTTGTACTCCTTTGTACTTTCAAAAGCTGCTGATGCTTTAAAATCAACCTCTGAAAAGTATTTTTGATCTGCACTTACAAACTATGAGACTATGCTAAATAATCTTAATATTCTCTCTGTGAAATCTCCATACTTGTAGCTGTGATGAAATCATCCAAATCAGTTCCCTGAAATCTTGAAAAACAAAGATGCTCATAAAGTGGATTAAACAAAACCAGCTTGAGCTCTTGATGAATACACTTGGAAGATTCAGATCTCTGTACCATATTGGCATTCTTTTACTGAATTCCCTAAAATATTACAAAACAGCCATTTAATAAAGCACAGTTAAATAGATTAGGAGTCACTGCAGTGTGACAGAACTCATTTTGACTGATTTCAGTAGAATCTCACAAAAGGGAAGTCTGAATGGACCTCTGTGCAAGGTTAGGGTCTGGGCAGTGTTTCAAAGTGGAGATAGGATGAGATTGCCCCAAATTTATGACATGATAGTTTAGGATTTGTGGACAGAGTAAGGTGAGTATCTCAAGGAAAGATTTGATGGATAAACTATCATCTGAAAAGACAACACTTTGCCCAAGTAATCAATGTATGAATATCTTGATAAAATAATATTTATTTGGTTTGGTCTCACCTTTTCTAGACAAACTTTTATTGAACATCTCAGTCATGTTACTATTGACAGTCTCAGTTTACACTTTTCATTTTGATATATATTTCTAGTTTATTCTTTTCCCAAAGATTTAGAGTTGTGAGTCTAAGCCCCTTTAGAGGTAAGACTATGATCTTTGGTGAAATTAAAATACTCTTATGTTTACTCAGTTGCTTTCACCAAAAAGGGTTGTGGAAGGGTTATAGTAAAAGAACGATGTATTCTAGTAATTCTCTGGCAATGAGCAATTTTGCCCATCTTTGAGGAGGAATAATTTTACTCTGAGAACCCTCTCTAGGGCATGACACACCAGGGCTGCTAATTGTGACTCTACTTTTTACATCATTCTCTGTTCAAGTGGGGCCAGGGAACCTGGAGAAGGAAGCAACATTTTCCATCAAGACTCTTCAGTGCTCTTATAATAGGTGTTGGTCCTAGAGTCTTTGTGTAGAAAAGGGGCAAGGTAGTTATTGATGACATATCTGTCTGGCAAAAGTGATCTTGACATTCATTTGGTCTCAATTAAGAAATTATTTTGGCTGCTTAAAAATAAAGCATGTTCGTTTCTAGTTTTTCCATATCTAGAAACTTGATTTCTCTTAGCTAATGTTTCTAATATCAGATTTGGTATATTTTGGATGGTAAAATTGACTGTTTGAACTCTAAAAGATAGAGTCCTTAACCAAGTTCATAATTATATTTGTAATCACTTGGGCAAAATTTATATTTGTAATTGGTCTGTGACTCTATTGGTCTGTGACTTCTCTTGCTCACTATTTGGCTTTTCTTCTAGGGAACAGGTGGCTGCAAGTCCAGCCATTCTTTGATATCCAGAAATAAGACTGAAAGGCTCTCATCTCTATTTTTCTCTGATAAGAGAAGAGATGTGTCTGCTCAGGGATATTGAATTAGAATTGATAGCATGAATAACATAATACGATTAATAGATGCTTATTGACAGCATGCTTCACTGCCACTGAAGCTCACTGAACCTCAGTTTCTTCATCTATCAATAGGAATAAATACAATGCTCATCTCTTAGAGCTGATATGAGGATTAAATGGAAAAAATGAATGTAAAACATTGAGCAGAGTACTTGGCACATAGTTAATAAGTGATTGCTGTGATCATATTTATTAAAGATTAATAAAATGTGTTATATATTTATGATATATAATAATACATAAGATGGAACAAAATAATTTAGTAATTTATCTTTGTACTCTCCAAATCAATGATTTTATGGGTTGGTAGCCTTGTCAGTAGAAAATTAAAAGAAAAAAAAAATGACTGTGACAGAGAAATGATTGGAAATAATTGTGTCTGTTTATAGTTACCAACAGTTGGATACCTACAACATATGCATTAGTAACTTTTATCTTACACTTTATTTTTTTACTGAATACTAGTGGTATTCTAAGTATGTTGATAAATGTATTCTCCATAGTGAAGCATTAGTTTTCAACCAGAGTCTGAACAAAATGTTAAGTATTCAGTAAGTATGTCAGGGCTTCATTGAAGAATGCTTGATCATAGTGATACTTCTGTTGTTGCTGTTGTTTAGTTATTCAGTCATATCTGACTCTTTTGCGATCCCATGGACTATAACCCACCAGGCTCCTTCCTCTGTCTATGGGATTTCCCAGGCAAGAATACTGGAATGGGTTGCCTATGCCCTCCTCCAGGGGATCTTCCCAACCCAGGGATCAAACCTAAGTCTCCTGCATTGCAAGCGGATTCTTTACCCACTGAATCACCTGGGAATATGAATCTATATCTTCTCTTATTAAGATTTGCCCCATAGAAAATTGTTTTCTCCTTACACATTTGTCAAATCATCCTTAAATAAGAAATGAAAATTGGGCTGAAGTTGGAACTCTTTAGAATGAAAACACTATAAAAGTCAGAGTCAATAGTATTTTTATAATAAACTCTATAGATAGAACAAATGTTATTTTTAAATACCAGAACTCATTTCAGTTTGCTTTGATTATTTTAGCTTTCTTTAAAAAACATACAAAATTAACTTACTGTCAAAATTTTTCAGTGTCACTTCATTTTCACTGTGTCTTACTTCCCACCAGTTTCAATGGGTTGGTCTACTTTAGTATCTTGGATCAGGTTTTTATTATTTGGTGGAAGACTATCAAAGTAAAGGGAAAGTTGTTTTTCCTTCCTTAAGTATACAGCCAGAAAGAACAACAATATTTTCAAGTTAAAAAGTCATTGCAACCTAATTGAAAACTTCGGGCTAAATGCTGGGAACACTGTGTGGTTGACCATTCTGAAAGAAATTGAAAACAGATTCTAGTTGGCTTTAAAATGAATCTAGCTAATAATCAAGATAGATAGTAAGTAGACACATAAAGGACAATTAAAGAAGGAAATAGTCTGAAATGAATAGAAAGGAGAACCAGGTTAAGTCAACAGGGTTAACAAATGAAGATTGTCATTCGTGTGGTTAATATAGAGTAGCTTTATTTTCCAAAGATAACATTGAAAGAATGTTGGAGAGAGCCCTGATGTCTCTGGATTTTGCCCAGTTCTAAACAAGGATTAACACCAACCATGCATACATCTGCTGTGAACCCAAGTGATCTCTCAAAGCTGTTGCTTATTTTCTCCAATTATCTGAGGATCAGAAAACAAAAAGTGTGTACTTAAAACCAAAGATTACATACAACTCATAGAATTGATATAGTCTGTAAAATTTAAGCTACTGGTTCACCAGGGTAGGGGATATGATTTGAGTTATTTTTCTGGCTTGAGAATGATTTTAGGTCATACTTCTGCTGGATTTTATATTGTTCATTGAAAAACAAGTGTGTGTATATATATGTGTGAAAATATATAAAATACATAAATATATATGTATAAATATAAAACATATACATGACATGTAAAACACACACAAATATATACATATATATTACATATGCATTATTCAATGAACAAAAAAGAACTCAGTAGAGGTGAGTCCTAAATTTAGCTGAAATTAAATTCACTTGCAAACTGAGAAAATAACTCAAAGCATATGTTCTACTAATAGTTAATCAATAGCTTAAATTTTACATACATAGTTATTTAAACATATACATATAAATATATATACAGGTAAACATATATGTGTGCATATACCTATGTATTTTTCCCATTAAAAAGCTACATAATCTAAACATAAATGTTATATGTAATATGTATACACATACATAATATGTATATATAATTTGAAGTGAGAAATTCTGAGATTGAGTATTGAATTCTGGCTCTGTTACTTCATAGCTGTATGCCCTTCGACAATTATTTAAGTTCTTTAATCCTGCAATAATGTTTATAGAATGAGGATATTATCATGCACATTCTTAGTGAAAGTGAAAGTCGCTCAGTCGTGTCTGACTCTTTGCGACCCCATGGACTGGAATTCTCCAGGCCAGAATACTGGAGTGGGTAGCTTTTCCCTTCTCTGGAGGAATCTTCTCAACCCAGGGATCGAAGCCAGGTCTCCTGCATTGCAGGCAGATTCTTTACCAGCTGAGCCACAAGGGAAGTCCTAACTTAAGAAGGGATGCACATTCTTAAGTTCATGAAAATAAATGAGAATGTATGCAAAGTTCTTAGTGTACTGGCTGGCACATAGTAAGTATTCTGTATGTGCCAACCATTATGTGAAAAGCTTTACATACATTCTCATTTATTATAATAAAATATTTAATATATATACACACATATGTAACAGAAAGAGAGAGAGAAGGAGGGAGGAAGAAAAAGAGTCACAGAGAGAGAGAGAAAGAGAGATACTTTTTGGGGGTCAGATAAACTGTGGATCCCACTCAGGCCAATACTGTCATATCCTTGGCATAACTTCTGCGAACCTCATGTTATGAACAACGGAGCTAATGAACCTGGGACCAGTCATCTTTGCAACATGGTATGCAGCCTTTCATGCAGAGGACTGAGGTAGATTTGTTCACCCTGGGATGCAGAGTTGTGTTGGGGAGCATCTTTCTTCTACAGCTTCATAGACAGGTGGCCACAGCGGCTCTGGAAAGCAATGGAAAAGAGGTGTTTCACTGAGTGACAAGTGGGACACAGGTAGATGACTGCAGGATGCATTCTCCAACAAAAACTGTAGGACTCAGGAGAGGCACTTGCCCATGCATGGAAAACAGAGATTGCCTCATACTTGGTATGCTTTGGGGTGTGTTATATAAGTTTTATATAACACTTAATATATCATAGAAAAAGCAAGAGAGTTGGATCATAAAAAATAAGAGATCATCGAAAAAGCAAGACCGTTCCAGAAAAATATCTACTTCTGCTTTACTGACTACGCCAAAGCCTTTGACTGTGTGGATCATAACAAACTGTGGAAAATTCTTCAAGAGATGGGAATACCAGACCACCTTACCTGCCCCATGAGAAATCTACATGCAGGTCAAGAAGCAATAGTTAGAACCAGACATGGAACAACAGACTGGTTCCAAATTGGGAAAGGAGTACGTCAAGGCTATATATTGCCACCATGCTTACTTAACTTATATGCAGAGCACATCATGCAAAATGCCAGGCTGGATGAAGTCCAAGCTGGAATCAAGATTGCCGGGAGAAACATCATAACCTCAGATATGCAGATGACAGCATCGTTATGGCAGAAAATGAAGAGGAACTAAAGAGCCTCTTGATGAAGGCATAAGAGGAAAGTGAAAAAACTGGCTTAAAACTCAGCATTCAAAAAACTAAGATCATGGCATCTGGTCCCATCACTTCATGGCAAATAGATGAGGAAACAATGGAAACAGTGAGAGATTTTATTTTCTTGGGCTCCAAAATCTCTGCAGATGGTGACTGCAGCCATGAAATTGAAAGACACGTGCTCCTTGGAAGAAAAGCTACAACAAACCTAGAGAGCTTATTAAAAAGCAGAGACATTACTTTGCCAACAAAGATCCATCTAGTCAAAGCTATGGTTTTTCCAATTGTCATGTAGGATGAGAGATTTGGACTATAAAGAAGGCTGAGTGCCAAAGAATTGATGCTTTTGAACTGTGGTGTTGGAGAAGACTCTTGAGAGTCCCTTGGACTGCAAGGAGATCCAACCAGTCCATCCCAATGGAAATAAGTCCTGAATATTCATTGGAAAGACTGATGCTGAAGCTGAAACTCCAATACTTTGGCCACCAGATGCGAAGAACTGACTCACTGGAAAATACCCTGATGCTGGGAAAGATTGAAGGCAGGAGGAGAAGGGGACAACAGAGGATGAAATGGTTGGATGGCATCACCGACTCAATGGACATGAGTTTGAGTAAGCTCCAGGAGTTGGTGATGGACAGGGAGGCCTGGTGTGCTGCAGTCCATGGGGTTGCAAAGAGTCAGACACAACTGAGCGACTGAACTGAAGATATGTTTAAGATCATAGAAAGAATTGAACTAATTTGAATTCACAACTGAATCTTAGTTCTGAGTGCACGTTAGGGCTAGTCATCAAAACAAGATCAGTAGTTTGCATCAGTGTGACTGTAGCTAAACTTTTATCCCAGATTTTAGATATTAGCAGTTTTGCAATGATCAAGAGCAGTGTATACCACTGAAGTCATATTTGTTGTTTTTCTGTTGCTTGGTTGTGTCTGACTCTTTGTGACCCCATGAACTGCAGCACACCAGATTCCTATTGTCCTCCATTATCTCCCAGAGTTTGCTCAAATTTGTGTCCATTGAATCGGTGATGCTATAGAATCATCTCATCCTCTGGTGCCCCCTCATCCTTTTGACTCTGATCTTTCCCAGTATCAGGGTCTTTTCCAATGAGTCAGCTCCTCCTTTCAGGTGGCTAAAGTATTAGAGTCACCTGATATATTATTCGACTTAAATATGAATCAAATTTAGTGAGTGGATTTTGGTATAGGAAAGCATAACCTTTCACTGAGCTTGTAGTAGATGCTGGGCGCTGTGCTAAGTACTTTCAAGCACTGATACCTAACCCTGTGGAAGAAGCACAACTGACAGCCCTATTTTTCTAGTGAAGGAATTGAGATTCAGAGGATCATATGGTTTGTAAGTACAATAGTAAAGCAAAGAGTCAAAGATTAGAGGGACTTCAGAAGTTGTCTCAGCTTGAAACTTGCTTCTCTAGTGTTTGTGCAAGAGTTCTTAGAAGTGGAATAACTACAAACAATTGAATGCAGAAACTTGAATAAGCTTGCAGTTACCTCTTTTGACCCCTAGATGACACTTTTGTATTTATAAGTTAAACTACAAATGGAAACTGATAATTGCAAGACGTGAAATTAAAAAAAAAAGGAGAAAAGAAAAAAGTACATATATATACATGTGTGTTGGCAGTGTGAATTTGGAGTAAAGGTATAAATTGCCCTTATAAAATACTTTCTCTCAACTTCCTTGTATATTTTAAAGCGTAATAGCTCTGTTTTATAAGTAAGTAAAGTCGCTCAGTCATGTCCGACTCTTTGCGACCCCGTGGACGGTAGCCTACCAGGCTCCTCTGTCCATGGGATTTTCCAGGCAAGAGTACTGGAGTGGGTTGCCATTTCCTTCTCCAGTCTGTTTTATAACATGTCGCGTATTAAATGCGTGTATCAGAACAGTCAGGTGCTTGTTGAAAATGCAGATTTCTGCTTGAGCTTTGCCTCACACTGAAAGGTAAGAGTCCAAAAAACTGTATTTTTTAACAAGTACCAGGTGGTAGTTCTACATAGGAAAATCTGAGAACCATTGTTTAGCTATGTAATCCTCAAATCTGCCTGCATGTTAGTTTCTTGAGGGAACTTAATGGAATTCAAATGCTTTGTCCCCATTTAAGATAATCGCAGCCTTTCTAAGGGTAGGGCCTAAGTATTGTATGTTAAAAAGTTCCCTCAGTGATTGCCCTGAGGAGCCAGAGACGCACGTTGAGAAGCAGATTGGGTGGAATTCAATAGTGACCAACCCCCTTAAGGTTACTAAGACTGGAATTACTGCTTCTGTGATTTCATGAAATCACATTGTCTACTTACACATACATGCATGTATAAATGTATCTTTTGTGTTATTTTATTATAAAAATGACTCATGGTTATAGCAAAAAGAAAGACAGAGAGAGAGTGAAAGAAAGGAAGGAAGAAAAGAAGAAATAAAGGAGAAAAGAAAGAAAAATACAGGAGAGAACTGAAAGTTAGAAACAGCAACCATTTCTCAAAATCCAGAAAATGACTGCCAATAGTTTGGTGTTGCTCCTTCTGGTCTTGTTTTGTTTTGTTTTGTTTTGTTTGTATTTACTTTCCCTTAGAAGATTTTGTTAAAATATTGGGACCATATCATACAAACAATTCTACATAACTGCTATTTTGTGTAACATCCTTTATGAACATTTCCCCTGACAGCTAAAGATTCTCTGAAAACAGTTTGCACTGGATACATACAGTTTCATTGATTAGAACACACCATAATATTCTTATTCATTCTTTTTCCAATGTAGATTCTTGAGACAGTAGCTCATCTTTATAATGTTTAAATAAATGATCTTAACTATAGAGAATAGATATTAAGGGGCACTTTATATTTTATATTCAGTTTATAATCTTTAAATTAATTGCAGTTGAGTTAGTTTCTAAAGAACCCACCTTGTGTGTTGGAAGACAGATCAAGGAAAGACTGGCTAAGTCTTCTATTAATAGATGCACGTTTACTTCTGAGTCAACATCCATCTGCATGCTCTGCTGGTGGAAGATCCAGAATATCATGTATATCACTAATTAGCATCATTCATTATGACAAATAAAGAAGAGTTTTCTCATAACTTTTCATGGGGTTTCTTCTTCCATATTTTTTGCGTATAATTTTCCCCAAATAATAATGATATTGTAGATAAAGAAAAGGAGTTGACTTCAAAGTATAACTATATAGTATTAATCTCAACAGTTGTATGTATTCAGGATCATTTGGAGACTACCGAAAGCCTCTAAGGACAATATTTATTTTTTATTAATTTTTATTGAAATATAGTTGCTTTGGGCTTCCTCGATAGCTCAGCTATTAAAGAATCCGCCTGCAAAGCAGGAGACCCCGGTTCAATTCCTGGGTCAGGAAGTTCCCCTGAAGAAGGGATAGGCTACCCACTCCAGTATTCTTGGGCTTCCCTGGTGGCTAGGACAGTAAAGAATCCACTTGCAATGCAGGAGACCTGGGTTCAATCACTGGGTTGGGAAGATCCCCTGGACGAGGGCATGGCAACCCACTCCAGTTTCCTTGTCTGGAGAATCTCCATGCACAGAGGTACCTGGAGGGCTACAATCCATGAGGCTGCAAAGAGTCAGACACGACTGAGTGACTAAGCACAGCACAGCACATAGTTTCTTTATAATGTTGTGTATTTTCTGCTGTGCGGCAAAGTGAATCAGTTAAACATATGCATACATCTACTCTTTTTTAGATTTCTATCTCGTTTAGGTCACCACAGAGCACTGAGCTCCCTGTGCTGTACAGTAGATTCACATTAGTTATCTATTTTATATGTAGTAGTATATATGTGTCAATCTCTAGGGACAATATTTTATTATCACATTATGGATACATACCCTTCTGACACACATATGGCAAATATTTCCCACTTCATTATTTTTCTTTTAACTTTATTCACTTGACTCATGCAAATCCAATAAAATTTTGATTTCCAGCTTTTACTCTTGATTTCATGGAAAAAAGATTGTTTCCTATTCCACGATAACCTGTGTTTTCATTTATGACTCATCCCCACTATTTTATTAAAAATTATTTCAAACTTAGAAATCATGAAAACAATTTACAGTGAAAACCTGTATTAGTACCCTCTGGATTCTACCATTAGCATTGTACTCTTTCTTTTCTTATATATCTATCCATCTTTCCATCACTCTATCCAACACATCAATCTATTTTCATTCGTTTCAAAGTGGCATTCATCAATTGCATCTCTTGAAAACCTCAGTATGCATACTGTATGTATTTGACATAAATTTTGTCTTTTTTGTGTGTACTGGAGATGATTTTATTTTATGATTAAAGTCTTAAAAGTTGCTGCAAGGGAACGAAAATCACTCTGACCTTAGATAAATATCAACACTAAAAGATGAAAGATTATTCCAGAAAATGGTTAACAGATATACGTGGGAAAACGTGGGGGTACCCATCTCTGGCGAGATGGGAGAGGAGGGAGGTCCAAGATGTAGAAGATATATGTATATATATAACTGATTCACTTCATTGCACAGCAGAAACTAACACAACATTGTAAAGCAACTATACTCTAACAAAATTTAAAAAAAACTTTCACACTCGTGATACTTTGATTTCTTAATTTCTTAGCCAGATAGAGCACATTTTAAATAGTAACTTCTGCCATCCCACATCAAAGAATATATGAGTGGTGCATTATTTGTTGTTGTTACTGGAGGATGTTTGAATGGATTTCTCTTATTTTGGTATATTTTCACTTACACATATAGTTTTGTTTTCTATGGTAGCTGAAACTAATTAATTACTATGAACTGAGTGGCTTATGGGATTCCCTGGTGGCTCAGACAGTGAAGAGTCTGCCAGCAATGTGGTAGACCTGAGTTTGATCCCTGGGTTGGGAAGATCCCCTGGAGAAGGAAATGGCAACCCACTCCAGTATTCTTGCCTGGAAAATCCCATGGATGGAGGAGCCTGGTGGGCTACAGTGCATGGGGTTGCAAAGAGTTGACCATGACTGAGCGACTTCACCTTTCACTTTTGGTCTCCAAACTATGGTTTGCCATAGTTTTCATGGCCCAAAGTGCAATTCTTGTGGTGTGGGTGGCTTAAAATAACATATTTATGCTCTTGCAGTTTTGGAGACCAGAGTGTGAAATCAGTTTCAGTGGGCTACAGGGGGCAGGACTGGTTCCTTCTAGAAGCTCTGGGGAGAACCCTTTTCCAAGACTTTTCTAGAAGCTTCTGACTGGCTGTGTCCTTTGGCTTGCAATCCCTTTCTTGTTGTTGTTGTTTAGTTGCTAAGTCATGTATGACTCTTTGTGACCCCATGGACAGTAGTCCTCCAGTCTCCTCTGTCCATGGAATTCTCCAGGCAAGAATGAGTTGGGTTGCCATGTCCTTCTCCAGGGAATCTTCCCAACCCAGGGATCAAACCTACATCTCCTGCATTGGTAGGCAGATTCTTTATGATTGAGCCACCAGAGAAACCCTAATCCCTTTCTTAAATCACTCTAAACCCTTTCTTCCATTGTCACATCTTTTTTACAGAAATCTCTGTCTTTCCCTTTCTTATAAGGACATTTGTGATTACATTTAGGGTGTATGCAGATAGTCTAGGATAAAGTTTCCATTTCAAATTCTAAACTTAATTACATCTGCAAAATTTCTTCTGCAAGACGGGGTAACATTCACAGGTCCCAAAGATTAGGACCTGGGTATCTATGAGGCTATCATTTAGCTTAACACACATGCAAATATTTTATCCTTTTTGTTTGTTTGTTTAAGCAGCATGAAATAAGAATCTGATGGAATTTTTCCAAACAATTGCCCCAATTTTTTGAAAATACAAATATAAAAGATTTTAAAATGAAAAATTCTCAAATCTAATTGAGATGATACTTTTGTCATACACTATATCCTCATATTTTCTCTATACACTGATTTCTTCTAAAGTTTAGTAACTTTTTGTCATTAGTATGACAAAATATGGTAATAATTTGATTTATTGAACTTTATTCTAGGTGCTTCTCTCAGCAAAATTTCTTTAAAGTTGGAAAAAAGAAGAGAAAAAAATTGAAGAATGCAGATTTGTTGCTCTAAGAAAATGGATATTAATGTCCTATATACTAATTTATTCTTTGCCAGAAAGTTTATATCAAATAATTATTTTATATGAAGGTGTGTGTGTGTGTGCCCTCAGTGGTGTCTGACTCTTTGCAACTCCATGGACTGTAGCCCTCCAGGCTCCTCTGTCCATGGAATTTTCCAGGCAAGAATACCAGAATGGGTTGCCATTTCCTACTCCAGAGGATCTTCCTGACCCAGGGATCAAACCAGTGTATCCTACATTGGCAGATATATTCTTTATCTCTGCACCATCTGGTACGGTGTTTCAATCCATTTGTAGAATATCAGAAAGAAAGAACGAAACTGTACTCGCTCAACTCTATCAAATATTAAATTATAAGCAGCCAAGACAAGACAATCAACTAGAAAACAAGCCAGAAGGCTAAAAACTATATACATCAGAATCTCCATGCTAATTCTAAAATATGTAGGCCGTTATAATTTGAGAGTTATCTTTGAGTGTTAGCTTCCTTCCAGTACAAACAACACTTGTACTTAAAACCAATACAATATTGTAAAGTAAAACAATGAATTAAAAAAAAAACAATTGGCTGTTTTCTAAGCAAGTTATAGAATTGCTAACATTAAAATATTTTAATTAAAACAAAACCTTTGGCACTGTACTGTAGTCTTTAATCTTTGGTAAATAAACATATGACTTTGCAAGCAAACACATTGCTGGATAAATGTTCCATGTTGAATTGATCAGACCCATTCTAGAGAGTGTGTTGCCAATTAATTGTTAACACAGAGCATGCTTTTTCAAAACAGTGGATGATGCATCTAGCTCTATGGACACACCCTATATGAATAAGTTGCCATTTTAAAGTTTTTACTATTCTAAACTATGGAGTCAGGGCTTAATATGCCTCTAAATTACTTATAAATAAATTCTGTCTGCATGTCTTCTACTTTTAATAGGATTTATTTTTCAGGTTCACAGAATAATTGAGCAGAATACTGAGAGTTCTTACATACTCCCAGGCCCCACCATATGCAACCCACAAAAGATTGGTATATCTGTTATAATCTATGAACCTACATGGGCTCCCCTAGTGGCTCAGCAGTAAAGAATTTGACTGTAATGCAGGAGCCACAGGTTTGATCTCTGGGTCAGGAAGACCTCCTGGAGAAGGAAATGGGAACCCACTCCAGTACTCTTGCCTGGGAAATCCCATGGACAAAGGAACCTGGTGGGCTACAGTCCATGGGGTTGCAGAGAGTTGGACATGATTTAGTGACTAAATAATAACAATATGAACTTATACTGTTACACCGTTATCACCCAAAGTCCATAGTTTATGTAAAAGTTCACTCTTGGTATTGTGTCTCCAATGGGTTTGACCAACTTATAATGATATATATTCACCATTAGAGTATCATATAGAGTAGTTTCACTTCCCTAAAAATCCTCTATGTTTTGGCAATTCAATCTTTCCTCCTCCACCACTCCTAGCATTGATCTTTTTACTGTCTTCATAGTTTTACCTTTTCCAGAGACTCATGGTTGGTATCATACAAGATACCTTTCTCAGATATGTTTTTTTTTCAGGTAGCAATGTGCATTAAGGTTCTTGCACGTGTTTTCATAGCTTGATGACTCATTTCTTTTTCAGTTCAGTTAATTTCAGTTGCTCAGTAGTGTCTGACTCTTTGTGACCCCATGAACTGCAGCACGCCAGGGCTCCCTGTCCATCACCAACACCCGGAGTCAACCCAAAACCATGTCCATCCAGTCGGTGATGCCATCCAACCATCTGATCCTCTGTCATCCACTTCTCCTCCTGCCTTCAATCTTTCCCAGTATCAGGGTCTTTTCTAATGAGTCAACTCTTCGCATCAGGTGGCCAAAGTATTGGAGTTTCAGCTTCAACATCAGTCCTTCAATGAATACCCAGGACTGATCTCCTTTAGGATGGACTGGTTGGATCTCCTTGCAGTCCAAGGGACTCTCAAGAGTCTTCTCCAACACCACAGTTCAAAAGCTTCAATTCTTCGGTGCTCAGCTTTCTTTATAGTCCAACTCCCACATCCATACATGACCACTGGAAAAACCATAGCCTTGACTAGATGGACCTTTGTTGGCAAAGTAATGTCTCTGCTTTTTAATATGCTGTCCAGGTTGGTCATAACTTTCCTTCCAAGGAGTAAGTGTCTTTTAATTTCATGGCTGCAATCACCATCAGCAGTGATTTTGGAGCCCAGAAAAATAGAGTCAGCCACTGTTTCCGCTGTTTCCGCATATATTTGCCATGCAGTGATGGGACCAGATGCCATGATCTTAGTTTCCTGAATGTTGAGCTTTAAGCCAACTTTGTCACTCTCCTCTTTCACTGTCATCAAGAGGCTCTTTAGTTCTTCTTCACTTTCTGCCATAATGGTGGTGTCATCTACATATCTGAGGTTATTGATATTTCTCCCGGCAATCTTGATTCCAGCTTGTGCTTCTTCCAGCCCAGCATTTCTCATGATGTACTCTGCACAGAAGTTAAATAAGCAGGGTGACAATATACAGCCTTGATGTACTTCTTTTCCTATTTGGATCCAGTCTGTTGTTCCATGTCCGGTTCTAACTGTTGCTTCCTGACCTGCATACAGGTTTCTCAAAAGGCAGGTCAGGTGGTCTGGTATGCCCCATCTCTTTCAGAATTTTCCACAGTTTGTTATGATCCACACAGTCAAAGGCTTTGGCATAGTCAATAAAGCAGAAATAGATGTTTTTCTGGAACTCTCTTGCTATTTCGATGATCCAGCAGATGTTGGAAATTTTATCTCTGGGTCCTCTGCCCTTTATAAAACCGGCTGGAACATCTGGAAGTTCACGGTTCATGTATTGCTGAAGCCTGGCTTGGAGAATTTTGAGCATTACTTTACTAGCGTGTGAGATGAGTGCAATTGTGAGGTAGTTTGGGCATTCTTTGGCATTGCCTTTTTTGGGAAAGGCACATACTTGTGGCTCAGATGGTAAAGCGTCTGCCTACAATGCGGGAGACCCAGGTTCAATCCCTGGGTCAGGAAGATCCTCTGGAGAAGGAAATGACAACCCACTCCGGTACTCTTGCCTGGAAAATCCCATGTACGGAGGAGCGTCATAGGCTACAGTCCATGAGGTCTCAAAGAGTCGGACATGACTGAGTGACTTCACTTAACTTCTTTGGGAATGGAATGAAAACTGACCTTTTCCAGTCCTGTGGCCACTGCTGAGTTTTCCAAATTTGCTGGCATATTGAGAGTAGCACTTCCACAGCGTCATCTTTCAGGATTTGAAATAGCTCAACTGGATTTCCATCACCTCCACTAGCTTTGTTCATTGTGATGCTTCCTAAGCCCCACTTGACTTCACATTCCAGATGTCTGGCTCTAGGTGAGTAATCACACCATCGTGATTATCTGGGTTGTGAAGATTTTTTTTGTATAGTTCTTCTGTGTATTCTTGCCACCTCTTCTTAATATCTTCTGCTTCTATTAGGTCCCTACCATTTCTGTCCTTTATTGAGCCAATCTTTGCATGAAATGTTCCCTTGGTATCTCTAATTTTCTTGAAGAGATCTCTAGTCTTTCCCAATCTGTTGTTTTCCTCTATTTCTTTGCACTGATTGCTGAGGAAGGCTTTCTTATCTCTCCTTGCTATTCTGCGGAACTCTGCATTCAAATGGGTATATCTTTCCTTTTCTCCTTTGCTTTTCACTTCCCTTCTTTTTACAGCTGTTTGTAAGGACTCCTCAGACAGCCATTTTGCTTTTTTGCTTTCTTTTTCTTGGGGATGGTCTTGATTCCTGTCTCCTGTACAATGTCATGAATCTCTGTCCATAGTTCCTCAGGGATTCTGTCTATCAAATCTAGTCCCTTAAATCTATTTCTCACTTCCACTGTATAGTCAAAAGGGATTTGATTTAGGTCATACCTGAATGGTCTAATGGTTTTCTCCACTTTCTTCAATTTCAGTCTGAATTTGGCAATAAGGAATTCATGATCCGAGCCACAGTCAGCTCCCGGTCTTGTTTTTGCTGACTGTATAGAGCTTCTCCATCTCTGGCTGCAAAGAACATAATAAATCTGATTTCAGTGTTGACCATCTGGTGATGTCCATGTGTAGAGTCTTCTCTTGTGTTGTTGGAAGAGGATGTTTGCTATAACCAGTGCGTTCTCTTGGCAGAACTCTATTAGCCTTTGCGTTGCTTCATTCTGTACTCCAAGGCCAAATTTGCCTGTTACTCCAGGTGTTTCTTAACTTCCTACTTTTGCATTCCAGTCCCCTATAATGAAAAAGACATCTTTTTTGGGTGTTAGTTCTAGAAGGTCTTGTAGGTCTTTATAGAACTGTTCAAGTTCAGCTTCTTCAGCGTTACTGGTAGGGGCATAGACTTGAATTACTGTGATATTGAATGGTTTGACTTGGAAACGAACAGAGATTATTCTGTCATTTTTGAGATTGCATCCAAGTACTGCATTTCTGACTCTTTTGTTGACCATGATGGCTACTCCATTTCTTCTAAGGGATTCCTGCCCACAGTAGTAGATATAATGGTCATCTGAGTTAAATTCACCATCTTAGTTCATTGATTCCTAGAATGTCGATGTTCACTCTTGCCATCTCCTGTTTGACCACTTCCAATCTGCCTTGATTCATGGACCTAACATTCCAGGTTCCTATGCTATATTGCTCTTTACAGCATCGGACCTTGCTTCTATCACCGGTCGCATCCACAACTTGGTGTTGTTTTTGGTTTGGCTCCATCCCTTCATTCTTTCTTCATTTCTTTTTAGTGCTGGATATACCACAGTTTGTTTATCCATTCATCTATTAAAGGATATCTTGCTTAGTTCCACCTTCGGCAATTATGAATAAAGGTGCTATAAATATCTATGTCCAGACTTTTGTATAGACATAAGTGCTAAATTTATTTGGATAAATACTGAAGACTGCAATTGATGGACTGTATAGTAAGAATATGTTCAGCTTTATAAGAAATTGCCAAACTGCCTTCCAAAGTGACTGTATCATTTTACATTCCCATCAGCAATGAATGAGGATTTCTGTTGTTCACTTCTTTGTCAACATTTGGTGTTGTTTGTGTTTCAGATTTTTGCCACTTTCATAGGTATGGAGTGGTATCTTTTTGTTTTAATTTGAAATTCGTTAGTGACATATGATGCTGAACAAAATTTAATATGCTTATTTGACATTTGTATATCTTTGGTGAGGTGTCATCTCAAATCTTTGCCCATTTTTTAATCAAGTTGTCCATATTCTTATGAAGGTGTCCACTTTCTTATGAAGTTGTCCATTTTATTATTGTTCAGTATTGAGTTCTTTGTATACTTTGTATAATAGTCCTTTACCAGATAGGTCTTTTGCAAATAGTTTCTTCTTCTCTTAGGCTTGTCTTCTTATTCTTTTCAGTGTACATATATATTTTGTTTTTTTTGTTATTCTATATCTGATGTTTAATATCTCTTTCTGTTATAATGTTTATTCATTTAATGTTACCTATAATGATTGTTTAGGGGTTTCCCTGGTGACTCGGTGGTAAAGAATCCACCTGCAATGCAGGAGCCACAGGAGATGTGGGTTCCATCCTTGGGTCAGGAAGATCCCCTGGAGGAGGGCATGGTAACCCACTCTAGTACTTTTGCCTGGAAAATCCTGTGGGCAGAGGAGACTGGCAGGCTACAGTCCATAGGGTTGCAAAGAGTCAGACAAGACTGAAGTGACTTAGCACATAATGATTGTTTAATTAATGTTGATTTTTAGAGGCATTTGAAAGAACTCCCTGTGAAGTTCAGATACTCCTTAATACAAAGGCAAATATAAAATCCTCACCATAAATTATGTGGGTGACAAAGAGTCAAATGTTACAGAATCACAGTGTGATGGATGTTGGGTCAGACAAGGCTTATTTATTAGCAGTGACTTACTTGGACACACCAGTCTCAAGGCAAAATTCAGACCATTGTCTCTGCAAAATGAAAAAGTACTGAATGCCAAGAACCTTCTGAGTTGCTTATAAATAGTTGAAATATGGATTGTTAAATATGCAAATGCTGATAAATTATTACATTTCAAATGAAGAAATAGAAATGTGTTTAAACTACATTCATTAAAGCTTGATTTTCTTCCCAAAGTTTTATAGCCTGGATTTCACGGATGCTTAGGAGATGCATAGAAGTCTTAGGAGTGTTTCTCAGACTACCTATTGTGAAGAGCTATTTTATTTTCCAGTTGGTTGTAGGTTGATACACTTGCCTGTAGGTTGATAAACTTGCCTTATATGTACCCCTCCTTTATTTTTACAATTATGGGTGTGTGTGTGTGCATGTGTGTGTGTGTGTGTGCATGTGTGTGTGTGCATGTGTGAGAGAGAGAGAGATAGTGGTACAGGCTGGTAATACTTGCAGTTTTGAAAAGCATTTTGACTCTTTTCTGTTGTTTGTAGGCCCTGGTGGACAGAGTGCCATTTAAATTGGTTCTCATATTTCAGTAGAAATTAAAGAATCTCAAGCTGTTGGAGACAAATGGCAGTTCTAAACTTGCAGACAACAGATGAGCTGTGTTTATC
This sequence comes from Giraffa tippelskirchi, assembly GCF_054371585.1. Classification (NCBI taxonomy): domain Eukaryota; kingdom Metazoa; phylum Chordata; class Mammalia; order Artiodactyla; family Giraffidae; genus Giraffa; species Giraffa tippelskirchi. The sequence goes on from NC_137282.1 coordinate 84,842,179, forward strand.
AAAGTAGGCAGAAAGCATGTAACAGTAATCAGAAAGATCTGAGCGCAAAACCAAAATATATGTGTAACCCACTAGTTTTATGCCTGATTTTTATAACTGGAAGAACACCAGAGGCCTCTTTTACCACTACTATTCAACATAGTTTTGGAAGTTTTGGCCACAGCAATCAGAGCAGAAAAAGAAATAAAAGGAATACAGATAGGAAAAGAAGAAGTAAAACTCTCACTGTTTGCAGATGACATGATCCTCTACATAGAAAACCCTAAAGACTCTACTAGAAAATTACTAGAGCTAATCAATGAATATAGTAAAGTTGCAGGATATAAAATTAACACACAGAAATCCCTTGCATTCCTATACTCCAATAATGAGAAAACAGAAAGAAAAATTAAGGAAACAATACCATTCACCACTGCGACAAAAATAATAAAATACTTAGGAATATATCTACCTAAAGAAACAAAAGACTTATATATAGAAAACTATAAAACACTGATGAAAGAAATCAAAGAGGACACAAACAGATGGAGAAATATACCGTGTTCATGGATTGGAAGAATTAATATAGTGAAAATGAGTATACTACCCAAAGCAATCTATAGATTCAATGCAATCCCTATCAAGCTACCAATGGTATTTTTCACAGAACTAGAACAAACCATCTCACAATTTGTATGGAAATATAAGAAACCTCGAATAGCCAAAGCAATCTTGAGGAAGAAGAATGGAACTGGAGGAATCAACCTGCCTGACTTCAGGCTCTACTACAAAGCCACAGTCATCAAGACAGTATGGTACTGGCACAAAGATAGAAATATAGATCAATGGAACAAAATAGAAAGCCCAGAGATAAATCCACGCACCTATGGACACCTTATCTTCGACAAAGGAGGCAAGAATATACAATGGAGAAAAGACAATCTCTTTAACAAGTAGTGCTGGGAAAACTGGTCAACCACTTGTAAAAGAATGAAACTAGAACACTTCCTAACACCGTACACAAAAATAAACTCAAAATGGATTAAAGATCTAAACGTAAGACCAGAAACTATAAAACTCCTCGAGGAAAACATAGGCAAAACACTCTCCGACATAAATCACAGCAGGATCCTCCATGACCCACCTCCCAGAATATTGGAAATAAAAGCAAAAATAAACAAATGGGACCTAATTAAAATTAAAAGCTTTTGCACAACAAAGGAAACTATAAGCAAGGTGAAAAGACAGCCTTCAGAATGGGAGAAAATAATAGCAAATGAAGCAACAGACAAACAATTAATCTCAAAAATATACAAGCAACTTCTGCAGCTGAATTCCAGAAAAATAAACGACCCAATCAAAAAATGGGCCAAAGAACTAAACAGACATTTCTCCATTGAGACATGTGTATTGTCATATGTGAAACAGAGCACCATTCCATGTTCGATGCATGTGACAAGGGCTCGGGGCCGGGGCAGTGGGATGATCCAGAGGGATGGGAGGGGGAGGGAGGTGGGTGGGGGGTTCGGGAAGGGGAACACATGTAAACCCATGGCTGATTCTTGTCAATGTATGGCAAAAACTATTACAATATTGTAAAGTAATTAGCCCCCAAGTAAAATAAATAAATTTATAAAAAAAAAAAAAAAAAAAATGGGCCAAAGAACTAAACAGACATTTCTCCAAAGAAGACATACAGATGGCTAACAAACACATGAAAAGATGCTCAACATCACTCATTATTAGAGAAATGCAAATCAAAACCACAATGAGGTATCATTTCACACCAGTCAGAATGGCTGCTATCCAAAAGTCTACAAGCAATAAATGCTGGAGAGGGTGTGGAGAAAAGGGAACCCTCTTACACTGTTGGTGGGAATGCAAACTAGTACAGCCACTATGGAGAACAGTGTGGAGATTCCTTAAAAAACTGGGAATAGAACTGCCATATGACCCAGCAATCCCACTGCTGGGCATACACACGGAGGAAACCAGAATTGAAAGAGACGCGTGTACCCCAATGTTCATCGCAGCACTATTTACAATAGCCAGGATATGGAAGCAACCTAGATGTCCATCAGCAGACAAATGGATAAGGAAGTTGTGGTACATATACACAATGGAATATTATTCAGCCATTAAAAAAATACATTTGAATCGGTTCTATTGAGATGGATGAAACTGGAGCCCATTATACAGAGTGAAGTAAGCCAGAAAGAAAAACAACAATACAGTATACTAATGCTTATATATGGAATTTGAAAGATGGTAACGATAACCCTATATGCGAGACAGAATAAGAGACACAGATGCATAGAACAGTCTTATGGACTCTGAGGGAGAAGGTGAGGGTGGGACGTTCTGGGAGAATAGCATTGAAACATGTATATTATCATATGTGAAACAGAACACCATTCCATGTTCGATGCATGAGACAAAGGCTCAGGGCCGGGGCAATGGGATGACCCAGAGGGATGGGATGGGGAGGGAGGTGGGTGGGGGGTCCAGGAAGGGGAACACATGTAAACCCATGGCTGATTCATGTCAATGTATGGCAAAAACTATTACAATATTGTAAAGTAATTAGCCCCCAACTAAAATAAATAAATTTATTAAAAAAAAAAAAGATATCACTGTATAACGTCAAAATCTTCACCCCAAATCCGGATCTAGCATTCCTTGAATTGAAAATAAGCTGGGTAACTTTGAGGATGTATCCTTCACTTCAGTCACTTCACAAATACTTCCTATAAATTTTCCCCTTACTTGCCTCTAATATGCTGCCATCCGCTTTTCAGAGTAAATGTATTCTGGGCAAGGGAAATAACCAGAGATTTCAGGTTTCACTGAGTACAGACTGTGAGTCAGGTCTAGCTCCTGAGATCCGGAACAGCACATCAGGAAAAGTGGAACTTTGTGTAGTGAGCTGATAAATGAGTTTTAATTGGATTCCATCTCAAAGTAAGCCCAGTAGAATACTGAGTCCATCTCCATTTTTAAGTGTATGCTTGAAATAAATGCTCTCAATAACTGGGGAACCCCAGCCTGATTTTACGTCACTGTGGAGAGCCGTATCAATATGGATATGATATCTCCAGACTCTTGACTGTGAGATAGTAATGAGTAACTAACTTATTTAAGCCACTGTTACTTTGGGTTTTTCTCTTACAGTCAAAATTAATCTTAACCAATACCTTACTTAATATTCTTTCAATTCTTTTTCTAAGTTATTTCTTTACTTATAATAGAAAAACTTAAATAGGACCTATTCAGATTATCTCAGTTCTCAAAAACACCAAGAGTATGTCTTTATTATTTTTTCATATTTTATTTTTAAATTAAAAAAAATATTTGGCCACACTATGCAGCATGTGAGATCTGTTCACTCATCAGGGATCAAACCTGCTCCCCCTGCACTGGAAGCACGGAGTCTTAACCACAAGACTGCCAGGGAAATCCTGGCTTTATTGTTTTCATTTTTATATGTCAAGTATCTGGGGTTCAGAAAGGTTAACGATACTGGAAAACATCACAGTAGTATATCTGCAGTAGGAAACTTCAGCTTTTTAATGCTACAAGCCATTCTCTTTATGCTTATACAGTATTACTTGGGTCTTTTTCTTTCTTTTTTCTTTTGGCCATGTGGCATGTGGGATCTTAGTCCCCCGACCAGGGATCAAACTCGTGCCTTCTGCCTTGGAAGTGCAGAATATTAACCACTGGATTTCCAGGGATGTCCCAGTATTACCTCTTATGTTGAGAGTTCCCTACTTATGGGATCTATTTTCTCTGTGAAATAGAAAATGAAATCATTTGCTTACCATGACAGGGATGGTGCTAGGTTAGTGGAGAGTGATGATGAGTATTTGAAATAAGAGAAGGAGATATAGAACCTTGTGACACAAAGTATAGCCATAGGTTAAGTAGTTTTGACATTCCATGGTAGCCTGATAGAAATCCGGATCTTAGCACCTGACCAACTGTATCAAATCTGCATTTTGAAATTTCCCTAGATGATTTTTTGTGTTCATTAAAGTTTGAGGTGCCCAAGGACAAGCAGACTTATTGTCAAGCAGCATTAAAAGGCCAGCTGAAATGGAGACTATGCATTTGTAAGCATAAATATTAATGTTTAGCAAACTTCTCTTGTTGCCTATCCAGAAGTCATTTCATGATTGGTGACAAAAGTGAACTCCTACTGAAATGGTCAAATCCTTGCTTTCTGTCTTGCTTTTGTATCAAGGGATTATGACCCAAACCTGGCCAATGAAAGTTTATGGGTAACACACTGAGAGAATTTTCAAAGAGACTTTCATCTCATTCAAGCAAATGAATAGGATTAAACTCCTACTTCTGCTTTATTGACTACACCAAAGCCTTTGACTGTATGGATCACAATAAACTGTGGAAAATTCTGAAAGAGATGGACATACCAGACCGCCTGACCTGCCTCTTGAGAAACCTGTATGCAGGCCAGGAAGCAACAGTTAGAACTGGACATGGAACAACAGACTGGTTCCAAAGTGTAAAGAAGTATGTCAAGGCTGTATATTGTCACCCTGCTTATTTAACTTATATGCAGAGTACATCATGAGAAATGCGGGACTGGAGGAAGCACAAGCTGGAATCAAGATTGCCGGGAGAAATATCAATAATCTCAGATATGCAGATGACACCACCCTTATGGCAGAAAGTGAAGAAGAACTAAAGAGTCTCTTGATGAAAATGAAAGAGGAGAGTGAAAAAGTTGGCTTAAAGCTCAACATTCAGAAAACTAAGATCATGGCATCCAGTCCCATCACTTCATGGCAAAGATATGCAGAAACAGTGGAAACAGTGGCTGACTCTATTTTTCTGGGTGCCAAAATCACTGCAGATGGTGATTGCAGCCATGAAATTAAAAGACACTTACTCCTTGGAAGGAAAGTTATGACCAACCTAGACAGCATATTAAAAAGCAGAGACGTTACTTTGCCAACAAATGTTGGTGTAGTCAAAACTATGGTTTTTCCAGTGGTCATATATGGATGTGAGAGTTGGACTATAAAGAAAGCTGAGAGCCAAAGAATTGATGCTTTTGAACTGTGGTGTTGGAGAAGACTCTTGAGAGTCCCTTGGACTCCAAGGAGATCCAACCAGTCCATCCTAAAGGAGATCAGTCCTGGGTGTTCACTGGAACGACTGATGTTGAAGCTGAATCTCCAATACTTTGGCCACCTGATGTGAAGAGCTGACTCATTGGAAAAGACCCTGATGCTGGGAAAGATTGAGGGCAGGAGGAGAAGGGGGTAACAGAGGATGAGATGGTTGGATGGCATCACCGACTGGATGGACATGGGTTTGGGTGGACTCAGGGAGTTGGTGATGGACATTGAGGCCTGGCATGCTGCAGTTCATGGGGTTGCAAAGAGTTGGACACGACTGAGTGACTGAACTGAACTGACCTGAAACCCCTACTTTCTTGATCTGAATATTTTTCTAACTATGTGTGATACATGACACTGTAGCAGCCATTTTGCAGTCTTGAAGGCATAAGCCCAAAAACCAAGCCAAGATAACAATCTGATGAATTAATGGTAGAAGTACCATCCCCTTGGATTTCTTGTTATATGAAATAATAAACATCTTTATTGTTTAAAGTGTTTACATTTAGTTTTTCCATTATTTTCAGCTAAGAGTTTCCTAAGTAAAATAAAATGGTTTTGTGGTTTTTCTCTTAAAATCCTTAGAACATTAGATTAAGGTAAAATGAAGCAGACTACCAAATAAACAGTAGGAATTTTACAGAGTGGGCATGACTGAATAAAATAGTCAAAGGTATAGACAAAATAGCACTCGAAGGTATAGGAACTGTTGCCCTGTGCCATATGGTTGTCATTGGGTAGGGACATCCCAACAGCCAGGATGGTGTTGAATGGATGACCAAAAACATAAGGTCTATATTTGATGAGACTAAAAAATTGCCACATTGAGAGAAAGAGTTAGAAAGGAAGCTGTAGTCAGAAAAAGAAGTTTAGAATTTGAAATTTCAGAGGTGAAACAATTCCTACAGATGCCATCCATGTAGATGGATGAAATGAAATAAATCTGAAGACCACTGGGGTTCAGGAAGTCAAAGAAGCATCAAACCAGGTTATCAAGTGAGTCAACCACATGAATATTGGAAACACTTGGAATTATAATAGATCTTGAGTATTAGTTACTCAGTTGTGTCCAACTCTTTGTGACCCTGTGGGCTGTAGCCCACCAGTCTCCTTTGTCCATGGAATTCTCCAGGCAAGAATATTGGAGGGGGTAGCCATCTTTTTCTCCAGGGGATCTTCCCCACCCAGAGATCAGATCTGGGTCTCCTGCATTTCAGGCAGATTCTTTACATCTGAGCCACCAGGGAAGCCCATTATAAAAAGGAGTTTGGATATATTCTGATTAACTGGTTGCTGGTGATAGTTTTCTAAACCTAGGGAATCAAGAGCTTTTACTTTGTGTGTGTGTGTGTGTGTGTGTGTGAGGAAACTTTCTCCATGATGTGGATTAGACAAATATCCCCACCTCACCCCTTTCTTTTTGGATTTTGTGCATTACTTGGAGCAGTTAGGAGGTGAATAGATCTGACTTAATTACAGCTGTATTTCCTTTGTTATATTGAATCCATTTGGGCATGAGTAGCTATAGTTCATCTCCCATGTCTGAATGAAAACCAGAGAAAGAGGAGGTGATTAAGTATTTTCCAGGACAATTATTCTGGTTTATCAGTCAGCTTCCCTGGTAACTCAGATGGTAAAGAATCTACCTCCAATGCAGGAGACCCAGGCTTGATCCCTGGGCTGGGAAAATTCCCTGCAGAAGGGAATGGCTACCCACTCCAGTATTCTTGCCTAGAGGATTCCATGGACAGAGGAGCCTGGAGGGCTACAGTCCATGGGGTCACAAAGAGTCAGACATGACTAAGCAACTAACACTTTTACACTTTGCTACGTTAGTAGACAATAGCATATGGGAAACAGCATTCATTTCTTGCTGTGATTATCTGCCAATCTCCTGGTCTCTACTGGAATCTATTGGACCTCACTGGCACCACTGGAGTCTCTTGGGTTTTTTTTTTTTAAGATTTTTTTGAGCTCTGTTGGACTCTACTTAGCTCTACTAGCAGGTTTTCAGAGCTCCACTGGATTGTGCTGGGCTAGACTCAGCTCCATGTACATTTTGGTAGTTACTTTTGGGGATATACAACTGAAGGCCAGAGTAGGAGGGCCACATATAAGTCATTCTGTGGTATTTAAAGGTTCTTCTGCATAACATGATGGCAAAGACACATTCTTTTAACTCCAGTCACATTCCTCTGAGCCTTTTTCTCCAGTAAGCCTTAATCTTGTCTTATAATACATCAGATTCTTAGCACACCCTTCTTCCCTCCTTGAACCCACACACATCTTTGATGATCCCAGCCCTTCTCAAAATGCATGCCTAACCAAGTTCAGTACTGCCAGGAAAATTTTCTGTTCATTCCAGAGTAAAACCTGGTGATAGGTTGACTCCTGAATTCCTTCTTAGAGGAGTTACTTGAGAAAACTTGCGAATATAAATCCCTTCTCTGCCCTTTCCACCAACCAGAACCATCTCATCCAGACCTGAGAGCCACCTCTTTGAAATGCAAACATTTCACGACTCTAGCTAATTTTTCCCTTGGGAAGATAAGAGCCTAACTTCCTACATGACTACCTCCTGTCATAAAGATACAGTAATTTGTTTCTCTTCCAGATAAGCACCAGCTAACAAACACAAATGACTTGGTCACAGTAACTGACACATTTCTTGCTTTTTGTAAGTTTTCCCTTCCCCAACTATGCTCAATCTCTGTTCTCTAACTCTTCCTTAAAAGCCCCATCACCTCTGCAAAGTTAAATTAAGTTCCTGTTGGACTCTTTTCCCTCTGCAAGAGTGTATTACTGAATAAAATCCATCTTCACTGCTTTAACTGGTGTTTATCTTCAACAGTGACAAATGTCACATTTTACATATTCCAAAGCACATCAAATGACCAAGCCCAGGGTTCGTAAGGCAAGGAAACATGACAAGGGCAGAGAATAAGCAAGTAGATAAACCAATGATACCATATATAGCTTTTTAATGAGTACTCTAGATTCTAGAAAATGTTCTTCTTATCCGATTTGATGAAAGGAATGCTAATAACAGTGTTTTGACACAGCAAATATAAATAGAAAAAATTATAGTTATGTTGCTTTCTTAATTGGTCAGTACAAAATTTCCTCAAGGGAACTAAACCCACGAATTTAAAAAAATGTATTAACTTTAATATCAGAAATATGTTTCTTGTTTTCATTCTGAAATGATGAGTAATATTCCAGCATTCTTTAAAAGAAAGCCAATTACATGTACTGCTTCATTATTAAAAATATGTATTTAATAGTGAAAAATAGGAAAAGTCATAACAATTGCAGAAAAATCGTCTGAAATGCATCTAAGATCCCTACTTCCTGTAAATTTTGTTAAAAATCTCTCCACCAGATTTTTAGTTTACTTAACAAAAGCAAGGTACACTGTGTGATTGTCACTTAATGTGCCTCCTCAGATCTTTTACAACCATTTTTTGGGCCACATTAGGATAGATAATGCCAACTATTTAAGACAGTAGGGTCTCTAGTGAAATTGTTCAGTCTTGTACATTTCAATTCACTATGCTCCAGCAGACAGCACAAAATGTACTATTTAGATGATTTTCACAGCTCAGTGTCAACCAACAGTCTCAGAATATTAAATTCCTCCCAAGTGTGTGTGTGTTCCCTTATGTTCTGTGATATTTGACTTGCAAAAAAAAAAAAAACAACTCTGCAATGTAGTGACAAATATGCAGTGACAGAGGTAATATATCTTCACTTCAAACTCATCTTTAAAATCTTTAACAATTAATGGGAGAGAGGGCAATAGACACAATAACAAGTGGACAATTACATTGAAAGATTTGCTGTGTTCAAGGCATTAAATGATCATCTGTTAGGTGAAAAGATTACCTACATTTTGTGGGTGAGGGAATAGAAAAAAAGGGAAAATTTAATAAAGTATCATCCTTGCCCTCCATGAACTCGTTGGGTAGTGAAAAGTTCCAGGAATTGACGTTAAACATTTATGTGTTTGCTGATGTTGGTGTTCATCGTGACATAGTCCTGTGTTCACAACAATATCACACTGAGTGGAGAATAGGAAGCAAAAGAGAAGGAAGCTGCCCTTTCAAAATTATTTGAACAAATCAGAGACATAAATGAACATTGTCAAAATAGCACTTAAGGAGATGAAAATTTATCTAATAGCTTGTAGTAAGCTTGGAGAGATTGTTTTATATAAATATGACTAAAATTTACATGGTTACAGCAAATCAAATAGGAAGTCAAACAATCTAAAGAATCAGATCAGATTTAAAAGAAGACTAATGTCAGAAATAACAATATTAACAATAGTAAAAATTACATATTCATTGAATATTTACTCTGGTGCCAGTCATTGTGCTAGCCTATTTACATATTCTTTAATTTAAATTTTAATTTTTTTGCAGCCTTTTTAAAAATTGAAGTATAGTTGATGTACAATATTATACAAGTTACAGGTGTACCAAATAGTACACCTGCTTAGTATAACATAGATTCACAATTTTCAAAGGTTATACTTTATTTTAGTTGTTATAAAATATTGGCTATATTCCTTGCACTGTACAATATATCCTGTAACTTATTTATCCCTAATAAACTTTTTTATATATTCTCATTTAATTCTTAAGCCTGGCCTGTGAGCTTTGGTGCTATTATTATCATCATTTCTCTAGTGGTGAAAACTGAGGCTTGACATGATCCGGTAACTCTCTCAAGTTTACAAGCTATTACGTTAGTGGAACAAAGATTTGGATCCATCTCCAGAATTTGTATTAGCCTGAATTATCTGCTCGGGTACCTTTTTAAGTAGTAAGAAGTAAAAAGTCTCTAGTTACGTGATCATAATATCATAATACTCTATAGACTTCCAAATAAGATACCATGAAATTTGGGTTTTATTTTCTCTGCAGAAAAAACCTTAATAGTCCTAGGACAGTAATTCTTTATGCTGGACCTTGTAATCCTAGGGGAGAGTAAGTGATGTTAAATAAGGGTGAAGGACAGACATAGAGAACAGACTGTGGTTGGCTGCCAAGGCTGAGGGCTAGAGGGAAGGATTGGGAGTTTGGGATTAGCAGATGCAAACTTTTATATATAGGATGGATAAACATCAATGTCCTACTGTATAGCACAGAAAACTATATTCAATATTCTGTGATAAACCATAATGGAAAAGAATATGAAAAGGAATGTATATGTATATATATATGTATAACTGAGATTTCCCAAGTGGTGTAGTGGTAAAGAACCTGGCTGCTAACAGGAGATGCAGAAGATGTGGGCTTGACCTCTAGGTCAGGAAGATTCCATGGAGAAGGAAAAGGCAACCCATTCCAGTATTCTTGCCTGGGAAATCCCATGGACAGAGGAGTCTAGCAGGCTACATTCCATGGAGTCGCAAAGAGTTGGACACAACCAAGCATGTACACAGTTGCACATACCACATGTATAATTGAATCACTTTGCTGAATAGCGGAAATTAAGACAACACTGTAAATCACCCACACTTCAATAAAATTTTTAAAAATGGGGGTAAAGGAGATGAGATTTTTCTGATATGATTCTCTAAAAGAGACAAGATTTTAAAGAAAGCAAAAACTGGAACAAATCTTATTCTGGAATCTATCTTGCTAGGAAGAAGCTATTTACAAATATTATTTTGCCTTACTGGGATTCTACTGTTTAGGAGTGAAGCCTGACTTCTGGCATATAGTCTATAGAGGGCAAATAACCCTGAGTCCTGGTATTTGGGAAATAAACATAAGGTTGTCCAAACTCCTGAGGTAACATTCCTGCCACCCCAAGTTCACTGAGCTGAGCATGGGGTGTTGGTGGCAGTTAAGGTGACATTTCTCCTCATCACTTGCTCAAGAGAACCACAGTGTAAAGCCAAGTCAGTCAAAGAAAACTATTGGTAAAATAGATAAAAACTAGTTTATGTGGATAAGTTCTAGACTGAGATTCCTTCTTCCTGGAGAGACACCTCTACCCAGGGGGTGATTTCAGTGATGCTTTATTGTTAGTGCCCCTCCCCCACTGGATCTAGAAAGCTAGAGATGCTCCTTGTGCTGGGAAGATTTTCCCAGGATAAGCCCAGTTCCTGGTTCTGTCCTTGGACATTGTCTTCTAACAATCCCAAACAGACTGACTCCGTCAGGACACAGAGGAGCCTTGATGAACTCAAGAAAGCCTCCAAAGACTCTCTGGGGACAACTATTATTAAAATTTCAGCAATATTATTTTTGATTTAAAATGGTTGGATTAGATGATCTTTTAAGTCCCCTTAGCTCTAACACTTTATGGCTAAATAGTTTGCGGGCAGGCCTGGGAACACACCCATCACATTTCTCTCGGAAAAGGCATTACAAATCCAAAGAAACTCAATTAATAGACTTCTGGAACACAACTCATTAAAGGCAAGAATAAACTAAGTGGGACCAAAATGTATAGGCTTTGGAAGAGAACATATTGTGTCCACATTTGGCAGAGCCTAGGGTCAGTTTGCTGCTCCAAATGCTGAAGTAAACATGGGGCCCATTTGATGGGTCTAAGAATGCCACTGAATGCTTTGATGGAATTTGGTGATGATGTTTTTTTCCCTCTGAGTTGAACTTCTTAGCTGGTTGTTTTATTGTTTAAACAAATGTGCACTCACAAGGAAAGCTATGAGAATAATAGAAACTTTAGAAAACCAGCTTCGTAAGGAAGAACTAAAATATTACGTATATGAGGCTATGAAGGAACCTTAAAATTTCCTTCTTGAATTTGAAAAGATGTTGTGTAGATAGATATGTAGATAAGACAATGGTACATTTTGCACAAAAAGTGAGGACACAACATCAGAAAATTATGAGTATTCTTAAAAGACAAAATAGAAAATAGTATTACTATCCTTGAAAATCTGAGGACTATGGTGGTGGTTTAGTCTCCAAGTTGTGTTCATCTCCTGTGACCCCATGGACTGTAGTCTGCCAGACTCCTCTGTCCATGGAATTTCCCAGTCAAGAATACTGGAGTGGTTGTCATTTTCCTTCTCTAGGGGACCTTCTCAACCCAGGGATAGAGCCAGGGCCTCCTGCATTGCAAGGCAGGCAGATTCTTTATTGCCCGAGCCACCAGGGAAGCCTGTATCAAGACTATATGTGTGTCCAATTTATGGGCTACCTTTATAGCTAAACTTGGTGAATAAGAATATGAGATCAATGGACTAAAAGCTATGAATGAGACAAAATCCTGTTTATGAAAAAAGAGGAGTTTCAAATGCTGAATAGTTGAAAATTCTTCTTTTAAGCTTTTGGGGAATAAATCTCCTCCTTTTCTTACTTCTCAAATATTGTAAATCACTGAGGGGTGAGAAGATGACATTGGATTTTAAGAGTGAAACAAAGTAATGCTCAGCATGAGACAGCAATGTCCTGGGACTTGGAAGTCATGCATGCTGTTAAAGATTTGGGGATGAGATAGAGTAAAAATACCCAGCACTGCCAAAAGATGACCTGACCCCAGAGATAGACTACAATAGCAGTAACGTGATGAACTAATGGTAAGAATACACCTAGCCTGGATACAATAAGTGAGTAAGTGTTAGTCACTCAGTTGAGTCTGACTCTTTGTGACCCCATAGACTTTAGCCTGCCAGTCTCCCCTGTCCATGGAATTCTCCATGCAAGAATGCTGGAGTGGATAACCATTCCATTTTCCAGGGGATGTTCCTGAGTCAGGGATCGAACCCAAGTCTCCCGCATTGCAGGCAGATTCTTCACTGTCTAAGCCACCAGGGATACAATATATGGTAAGTTCAGTTCAGTTCAGTCACACAGTTGTGTCTGACTCTTTGTGACCCCATGGACTGCAACACGCCAGGCATCCCTGTCCATCACCAACTCCCAGAGCTTGCTCAAACTCATGTCCATCTAGTTGGTGATGCCCTCCAACCATCTCATCCTCTGTCATCCCCTTCTCCTTCTGCCTTCAATCTTTCCCAGCATCAGGGTCTTTTCTAATGAGTCAGTTCTTTGCATCAGGTGGCCAAAGTACTGGAGTTTCAGCTTCAACGTCAGTCCTTCTAATTCAGGACTGATTTCCTTTAGGATTGACTGGTTGGATCTTCTTGCAGTCCAAGGGACTCTCAAGAGTCTTCTCCAACACCACAGTTCAAAAGCATCAATACTTCAGTGCTCAGCTTTCTTTATAGTCCAACTCTCACATCCATACATGATTACTGCAAAAACCATAGCTTTTACTAGATGGACCTTTGTTGGCAAAGTAATGTCTCTGCATTTTAATATACTGTCTAGGTTGGTCATAGCTTTTCTTCCAAGGAGCACATGTCTTTTAATTTCATGGCTGCAGTCACCATCTGCAGTGTTTTTGGAGCCCAAAAAATAAAGTCTCTCACTCTTTCCATTGTTTCCCCATGTATTTGCCATGAAGTGATGGGACTAGATGCCATGATCTTAGTTTTCTGAACGTTGAGCTTTAAGCCAACTTTTTCACTCTCCTCTTTCACTTTCATCAAGAGGCTCTTTAGTTCTTCTTCACTTTCTTCCATAAGGGTGGTGTCATCTGCATATCTGAGGCTATTGATATTTCTCCCGGCAATCTTGATTTCAGCTTGTGCTTCATCCAGCCCAGCGTTTCTCATGATGTACTCTGCATATAAGTTAAATAAACAGGGTGACAATATACAGCCTTGACGTACTCCTTTTCCTATTTGGAACCAGTCTGTTGTTCCATGTCCAGTTCTAACTATTGCTTCTTGACCTGCACACAGATTTCTCAGGAGACAGGTCAGGTGGTCTGGTATTTTCATATCTTGAAGAATTTTACAGTTTGTTGTGATCTACACAGTCAAAGGCTTTGGCATAGTCAATAAAGCGGAAGCAGATGTTTTTCTGGAACTCTCTTGCTTTTTCGATGATGCAGTGGATATTGGCAATTTAATTTCTGGTTTCTCTGCCTTTTCAAAATCCAGCTTGAACATCTGGAAGTTCATGGTTCACATACTGTTGAAGCCTTGCTTGGAGAATTTTGAACATTACTTTGCAAGCCTGTGAGATGAGTGCAATTGTGCAATAGTTTGAATATTCTTTGGCATTGCCTTTCTTTGGGATTGGAATGAAAACTGACCTTTTTTCAGTCCTGTGGCCACTGCTGAGTTTTCCAGATTTACTGGCTTATTGAGTGCAGCACTTTCACAGCATCATCTTTTAGGATTTGAAATAGCTCAACTGGAATTCCATCACCTCCGCTAGCTTTGTTCATAGTGATGCTTCCTCAGGCCCACTTTTCTTTGCATTCCAGATGTCTGGCTCTAGGTGAGTGATCACACCATTGTGATTATCTGGGTCGTGAAGATCTTTTTTGTATAGTTCTTCTGTGTATTTTTGCCACCTCTTTTTTTTAATATATTACCTTTGACTGTGTGGATCACAACAAACTGTGGAACATTCTTAAAGAGATGGGAACATCAGACCACCTTACCTGCCTCCTTGTACACGATGAACTATTTTTAATGCTAACCATGAAATTAAGCAAATAACGTTAGTGGTCAGGAATGATAATGAAAATTGTTACTGCTCTTTATAAATATATTTTACTTATATATAATTATGACCATAAAAACATGAAAAGTAGAATAAATACAACCATACTGAAATAAAAAAATATGGGCTGATATTTTAAAATTACATTTATTCATGTTTTGAAACAAATACATAAATATTTATAACTACATATTGGTCTGTTACAGTAATAAATAACATTACTGTGCTTGTTTTCAATTTCTAACTTCCAAAAAATTAAAGTGACTTCATGGAAATGATTTTTCTTTGTGTATTCACTTTCAATAGAAAGCACAGTCAAATTTGTTCATACTTGATGGAAGAACAATTTTTATTAATTTTACTTTCAAATTTTTCTTTCACATGCAGTAATAATTATATAAATCATCATATAGTTCAAAGATAGTTTAAAGAGTTCCCATGCACCAACACCCATTTTCTCCTATTAACAAATTACTTTGTACATTTGTTACGGTTAGCAAACTAATATTTAAGCATTATTTTTAACTAAAGCACATACTTTATTCAAATTTCCTTATTTCTTTAAACTACTGTCCTTTGTTAGGAAAAGTTGTAAGCATAAGAATATTAGGGATACATCCATAAAACTCCTCATTTTACAATACATTCAGGAAGTTGCAAGACTGTCATGTCTGTTTAGATCAATTTTAGTGGCTTTCAAATGATATATTCACCAAAAATCATAATTTCTATATATAATTTGGAGAAGTTTGAGATCTGGTATTATATATTTATGAGATGGATGAAACTGGAGCCCATTATACAGAGTGAAGTAAGCCAGAAAGAAAAACAACAATACAGTATACTAATGCACATATATATGGAATTTGAAAGATGGTAACGATAACCCTATATGTGAGACAGAATAAGAGACACAGATGCATAGAACAATTTTATGGACTCTGAGGGAGAAGGTGAGGGTGGGACGTTCTGGGAGAATAGCATTGAAACATGTATATTATCATATGTGAAACAGAACACCATTCCATGTTCAATGCATGAGACAAGGGCTCAGGGCCGGGGCAATGGGATGACCCAGAGGGATGGGATGGGGAGGGAGGTGGGTGGGGGGTCCAGGAAGGGGAACACATGTAAACCCATGGCTGATTCATGTCAATGTATGGCAAAAACTATTACAATATTGTAAAGTAATTAGCCCCCAACTAAAATAAATAAATTTATAAAAAAAAAAAAAAGTCAATTTAAGTGGAACAAGATGGCAGAATAGGAAGACCCTGAGCTTACCTTCTTCTACAGATACACCAAAATTACAACTACTTACAGAAAAACAAGCTATGAGAATGACATGAATACTAGCATAGAAGATTCCCAACTAAAGAGAAAAAGAAAGAGACACAACAAGATAGGTAGAAGGAGTAGAGATGCATCTAGTCAGGACCCACATTCCGTGGTCAGTGACTCATAAATGGAAAGGATATCACAATTGCAAAGATCTTCCTTAAGGAATAAGGGATCCAAACTCCACATCAGCCTCCTCAACCCAAGAGTTCTGCACCAGGAAATGAACCCCCCAAAAAAATCAGGCTATGAAAACAAGAGGCCTACATGACAGCTATAGGAAACAGAAACTCTGCTTTTTTGCCTTTAATCAACAAAAATTTAATATTTCTCACTGCTCTAAAAATTATTTCTCATGGTTCTATGAATTGACTGGGTAATTTTAGCCTCAGCTGGCTCAGTTGGGACTGGAAGATCTAAAAGTTCCCTACAGTCACAGGTCTAGCAGTTGGCTCAATGACCAGGCATCCCTCATCTTCCAGTGGGCTAGCCCAGCTCCTCCCCACAGAGTTGACTGCAGAGTTCCCAACAGCAAGAGACAAGAAGCCCCAATGCACAAGTACTTTTCAAACCTTTACTTTCATCATGTTTGCTAGCATCTAACATGCCAAAGCCACTCACATGGCTAGTTTCAACTTTGAGAACTGGAGAAATGGCCTTCACTTCTATTTTTTTTTTTTTTTTTGCTCTTGAATGTAAATTTGTTTTACATTTTTAGTTATCAGTATACAAGGTGGAAACCCACTGTTGTTTGGGAGACCCCCACTCTTACATGCATGTGTGCTAAGTTGTGTCTGACTTTTGTGATCCTATGAACCATAACCTGCCAGGATTCTTTGTCCGTGGGATTCTCCAGGCAAGAATACTGGAGTGGGCTGCCAAGGAAGCATGCAAAAATTTCACACACTTTGAGTCCTACAGCAGAAGAAAGTGGTCAGAGCAACTTTGCTTAAGAGCCTCCCACAGAGGCAAGAGGCAATGAGACAGCCGCTAGGGACTGAGGCAATAGTGGCAGCCATTTTGGGGACCATAGATTCTTTTTATTTCTTTTGCTAGCCTGAATGCTATGGCTAAGTTCTCCAATCTTCATAAATTTACTGAGATTGTTTTGTGACCTCTCATGGAAAATATTTTGTGTACACTTGAAAAGAATATGTATTCTGCTATTTTTGGAAGGAATGTTCTATACATATAACTATTAAGTTCATCTTGTCTAATTTATCGTTAAGGCCAATGTATCCTTTTTGATTTTCTGTCAAGATTATCTGTCTACTGATGTAAGTGAGATGGTAAAATTTCCTACTGTTGTATTTCTGTCAATTTCTTCCTTTCTGTATGCTAATAAGATTTTAATAACAAAAGGGTCTTGCATTTTTATACATAAATGATACATTTTTATACATAAATGATGAACCATCTGAGAAAGAAATTGAGAAAACAATTCCCTTTACAATTGCATAAATATATTTAAAAAACCTGGGAATAAATCTTAGCAAAACGTTGCAGCATTATTTACAATAGCCATGTTATGAAAGCAACATGTGTCTATTGATAAATGAATGGATAAAGAAGATGTGCTATATATAGTGGAATATTACTCAGCCATAGAAATGGAATTTACAACAACATGGAAGGTGGTAGGGGGCATTATGCTAAGTGAAATAAGTCACACGAAGAAAGACAAATACCATATTTTATCACTTATATATGGATTCAAATACAGAAAACAAATAGATAAATTTAAAAAAATGAAAATAGATTCATAGACACAGAGAAAATATAGGTGGTTGCCAGAGGGATGAGGGTGGGGATATGGGCAAAATAGGTGAGTAGAATTAAGCAGTACAAATGTCCAGTCATAAAATAAATGTCATGGGGATGTAATATACAGCATTAGCATTATGGCCAGTAATACTGGAATAACTTTGTATGTTCAATCACTATGCTGTATGCCTGAATTTAATATAATATGGTACAAAATATTTTTGGGGGGCGGGCTCCAAAATCACTGGATGAGGATGCACCCATAAAATTAAAAGGCGCTTATTCCTTGGCAGGAAAGTTATAACCAGCCTAGACTGCATATTAAAAAGCAGAGACATTACTTTGTCAACAAAGGTCCGTCTAGTCAAGGCTATGGTTTTTCCAATAGTCATGTATGGATGTGAGAATTGGACTATAAAGAAAGCTGAGTGCCGAAGAATTGATGCTTTTGAATTGTGGTGTTAGAGAAGACTCTTGAGATTCCCTTGGACTGCAAGGAGATCCAACCAGTCCATCCTAAAGGAGATTAGTCCTGGGTGTTCATTGGAAGGACTGATGTTGAAGCTGAAATTCCAATACTTTGGCCACCTGATGTGAAGAGCTGACTCATTTGAAAAGCCCTTGATGCTGGGAAAGATTGAGGGCAGGAGGAGAAGGGGATGACAGAGGATGAGATGGTTGGATGGCATCACCGACACGATGGACGTGAGTTTGAGTAAACTCTGGGAGTTGGTGATGGACAGAGAGGCCTGGTGTGCTGTGATTCATGGGGTCAAAGAGTTGGACACTATTATTCCAAGTATGCATATTTGGGAGCTGATGGTTATATTTTAATTTCTTCAAATTAACTTCTATGTAAAACACGGGGTCGCAAACAGTCAGACGCGACTGAGAGATTTCACTTTCACTTTTCAAAACACAATACTTATTAAAAAGATAAGTAATACAAATATGTCAACTTTTACCTTCCTCATTCAACAGTAAAAAAGACAATTGTTTAGATTTAGAACTTAGAGCAATAAAAAAACTTTTTTTCCCCTAAGAAAGAGTATTGTATCTCTTACATTGTTTAGAATTGCTAGCTGAAACAGACAAAACATTTAGTTGACTTTAGTAGTATCTTTAAATCTACAGACAATCCTCTTTCCCATCATTGACTGTGCTTCTCTAACCATCCACAGATCTACACTTGGTATATCACTGGGTATGTCAGTCTTCATAGCACCTTAGATACCAATCTTAGCTTCTTTCAACTGTTTTCTTAGGACATCCAGTTACTCCAATCCAAAAAAGCATTTCCCCCACTTTTTTATTTTAGTATAATAGACCAATGAAATTGTAAAATATTTGAAATGTACAGTGCTATGATTTGATATACATATATATTATAAAAGGATTAATTCCATTAAGTTAGTTAATACATCCATAATCTCATATATTTATCGGATTTTGTGGTATGTGAGAACGTTTACGTTCTACCCTCTTAGCAAATTTCAGTTATACAGAAACAGTTATTAACTATAGTCATATTTTATGTTAGATCCTCAGAGTTTTTCATCTTATAGCTTAAAGTTTGTATTTTTTATTAGCCTCTCCCTACTTCCCCCACCACTCCTAACTCCTGCCAGTCACTCTTCCATTTCAATGAGTTCACACTATTTTTTTACATTCCTCAGATAATTGATACCATGGGGTATTTGCCTTTTTCCATCTGGCTTGTTTAACTTACTGTAACAGTCTTCAGGCTTATCTATGTCATTGCAAATGATAGGATTTTCCTCTTTTTTAAGGCTGAATAAAATTCCTCTATCAAATTTTAGATGTACTGATGATGTGATGTATTAAGGGTGGGCTTGCACAGTTTGATCTGTTGGTGCCAAGGCTGTCATTGCCCCATCCACCCATCTTTAACCTTTCTCAGAAGCAACAAACAAATTCCTATCTTCCTTTGTCACTGCCTGCATGGCAATGCCACTCACCATCCCCCAACCCCTCCACTGCCAAGGTTATTACTGATTGTTTTAACACATATGTGTTCCTCCATCAAACAATTCTACTAGGGACTGCCAAGAAAATGTCATTTTGTCTATTTTGTTACATAAGTGATCAGATTATATGTAATTTTTTTCAAAGAGTAGTTCATTTTTCGCAGAGGATTTTAGTTTTGAGAATATAATGTATTGGTAGTCATCATTAGTCAAGCTCATGACCTGTAGCTAGAAAAACAAACACTAAGAAGCAAATTGGTTTCTCATTTCTAAAAAGACTCACTGGAAGCTTAATTTCACAGCATGTCCCAGGCACTTACAAACTATTACACTTAAGGTTTTGTCATTGATTAAGCCCCTTTATTAACATTTTGAAGAAAGTAAAGGAAAGGCAAGAATTATTTTATATATATATTTGCATATTTGTAAGCGGTTATTAATAAATGCTTGGCTGTCTTTTCCTTTTAACCAGACTGCATACATTTTATGTGAAACTTTCCCTCATAGTTATTGCTTCTAAAATTTTAATGATGCCTCTTGCTTTTTTCTAACTTTTCTACATTTAACAATCTTTGTAGTTATTTGATTAGCTATGACTAAATGGTAAACCTATACACAAATATTTTTACAACTTGTAACATTTAATAACTATATTTTGATTTTAATTGCATTAATTTAGTGGATTGTAATTTGATATAAGTACATTAAGTGTCTTCCATGCTAACGTTTGGGTTATTTCCTATATACAACCCATTTCCTTTCACTGGAAGCTGAACAGGATTTTTCTATTTTTGTTTTTATTTTTACTGTTCCCCAAGGCTTTTTCACTTGTGTTTTTCTTGGGTAGGAAACATCTTGCCATGAAATATTTGAGCCATGACTAAAGTAAACCCACATGCTACTTGTTAAATGAGTTTTTTAATGAAGTGTTTGGTTAACATGCAACAAAGACAATTTCTAACACGTTGTTCCACAGCCCAATGTCTAGAATTATCATAGAGAAATATAATTCTAGAAACACATTTTATATTTATTATTTGATTTATCACACAGTTGATCTCAGGAGTTGGTGGTAACAGTCAATGAAATACTATGCTTTAGGGAGAAGGTAAATAATGTTATTTGAATGCATTTGCTAGTTTTGTGTTTTACATAAAATATTTTGTTATATTCTTTCAGCTTTCATAAGCAATGAGGATGTTGGGGTTTATAGATGGTCAAAATCTTGGCCCAGATCATGTTAGTAAGTGGTAATGCTCCTTTCCCCAACTGCTCAAATTGATTCTTTTCTGATTTTTGCAGAACCCATGAATGATTAAAAATCATGAAATACTATGCTTTAGAAAGAAGGGAAATATTTTTTGAATCCATTTGTGAGTTTTGTATTTTGCATAAAATATTTCATGATTAAAAATTTCAAGATAGTTACAAAGGGGACTAAACTCAGGCCCATCTGAATGCGGAACCATGGATGACTGCAGTGGTTACACTCTCATGAAGCTGGCCCAGCTTGTGAACTTTGAGATGTGTCACTAATCGGCTGGAAATGGTTGACTTTCTCAAGGAAAAGTTGAAACTGAGACCTCAACAATTCAATGCACTTCATTTAAATCTAACAAAGACAAGTACCCAACTCACATTTGGGTTACACCTGTATTAGGACAAGGCTGTGGTCCAGATGGGTCATGGTGGAGAGGTCTGACAGAATGTGGTCCACTGGAGAAGGGCATGGCAAACCACTTCAGTATTCTTGCCTTGAGAAACCCATGAACAGTATGAAAAGGCAAACAGATAGGACATTGAAAGATGAACTCCCCAGGTCGCTAGGTGCCCAATATGCTACTGGAGATCAGTGGAGAAATAACTCCAGAAAGAATGATGGGATGGAGCCAAAGCAAAAACAATACCCAGCTGTGGATGTGACTGGTGATAGAAGCAAAGTCCGATGCTGTAAAGAGCAATATAGCATAGGAACCTGGAATGTTAGGTCCATGAATCAAGGCAAATTGGAAGTGGTCAAACAGCATTTGGCAAGAGTGAACGTCTACATTCTAGGAATCAGTGAACTAAGATGGACTGGATTGGGTGAATTTAACTCAGATGACCATTATATCTACTACTGTGGGCAGGAATCCCTTAGAAGAAATGGAGTAGCCATCATGGTCAACAAAAGAGTCCGAAATGGAGTACTTGGATGCAATCTCAAAGACGACAGAATGATCTCTGTTCGTTTCCAAGGCAAACCATTCAATATCACGGTAATCCAAGTCTATGCCCCGGTCAGTAATGCTGAAGAAGCTGAACTTGAACGGTTCTATGAAGACCTATAAGACCTTTTAGAACTAACACCGAAAAAAGATGTCCTTTTCATTATAGGGGACTGGAATGCAAACATAGGAAGTCAGGAAACACCTGGCGTAACAGGCAAATTTGGCCTTGGAGTACAGAATGAAGCAGGGCAAAGGCTAATAGAGTTCTGCCAAGAGAACGCACTGGTCATAGCAAACACCCTCTTCCAACAACACAAGAGAAGACTCTACACATGGACATCACCAGATGGTCAACACCGAAATCAGATTGATTATGTTCTTTGCAGCCAAAGATGGAGAAGCTCTATACAGGCAGCAAAAACAAGACTGGGAGCTGAACGTGGCTCAGATCATGAACTCCTTATTGTCAAATTCAGACTGAAATTGAAGAAAGTAGGGAAAACCACTAGACCATTCAGGTATGACCTAAATCAAATCCCTTATGATTATACAGTGTAAGTGACAAATAGATTTAAGGGACTAGATCTGATAGACAGAGGGCCTGATGAACTATGGACAAAAAAGCAAAATGGCTGTCTGAGGAGGCCTTACAAATAGCTGGGAAAAGAAGAGAAGTGAAAAGCGAAGGAGAAAAGGAAAGATATTGCCATCTGAATGCAGAGTTCCAAAGAATAGCAAGGAGAGATAAGAAAGCCTTCCTCAGCAATCAGTGCAAAGAAATAGAGGAAAACAACAGAATGGGAAAGACTAGAGGTCTCTTCAAGAAAATTAGAGATACCAAGGGAACATTTCATGCAAAGATGGGCTCGATAAAGGACAGAAATGGTATGGACCTAACAGAAGCAGAAGATATTAAGAAGAGGTGGCAAGAATACACAGAAGAACTATACAAAAAAGATCTTCATGACCCAGATAATCACGATGGTGTGATCACTCTCCTAGAGCCAGACATCTGGAATGTGAAGTCAAGTGGGCCTTAGAAAGCATCACTATGAACAAAGCTAGTGGAGGTGATGGAATTCCAGTTGAGCTATTTCAAATCCTAAAAGATGATGCTGTGAAAGTGCTGCACTCAATATGCCAGCAAATCTGGAAAACTCAGCAGTGGCCACAGGACTGGAAAAGGTCAGTTTTCGTTCTAATCCCAAAGAAAGGCAATGCCAAAGAATGCTCAAACTACCTCACAATTGCACTCATCTCACACACTAGTAAAGTAATGCTCAAAATTCTCCAAGCCAGGCTTCAGCAATATGTGAACCGTGAACTTCCAGATGTTCAAGCTGGTTTTAGAAAAGGCAGAGGAACCAGAGATCAAATTGCCAATATCTGCTGGATCATCAAAAAAGCAAGAGAGTTCCAGAAAAACATCTATTTCTGCTTTATTGACTATGCCAAAGCCTTTGACTGTGTGGATCACAATAAACTGTGGAAAATTCTGAAAGAGATGGGAATACCAGATTATCTGACCTGTCTCTTGAGAAACCTGTATGCAGGTCAGGAAGCAACATTAGAACTGGACATGGAACAACAGACTGGTTCCAAATAGGAAAAGGAGTACGTCAAGGCTGTATATTGTCACCTTGCTTATTTAACTTACACGCAGAGTACATCATGAGAAAGGCTGGGCTGGAAGAAACACAAGCGGGAATCAAGATTGCCGGGAGAAATATCAATAACCTCAGATATGCAGATGACACCACCCTTATGGCAGAAAGTTAATACGTGAACCGTGAACTTCTGGGAGTTGGTGATGGACAGGGAGGCCTGGCGTGCTGCGATTCATGGGGTCACAAAGAGTCGGACACGACTGAGCGACTGAACTGAACTGAACTGTGTTAGGACAATCTTTGGCTACATTGTCTTTTGGAACAGCTTTAACACCTTTGCAATTCATATTGTGTCTTTGTCACATTTGATATTCGTCTTCTCCATCCTGCATTAATATTGTCTTAGATCAGGCTTCCATGCATAGCAAGGTACCATAGTCTAGGTGGCTTTAAATAACAGAAATTTAATTCTCACAGTTCTAGAGTATAAATGTCTAAGATTATGGTGTTGGCTACTTGATTCCTGATGAAAACTCTCTTCCTGCTTTATAGATGCCACCTTCTTGCTCTAACATCATATGATCTTTCCTTTGTGCATTTCTTATGACTTCCCTGGTGGCTCAGATGGTAAGGTGTCTGCCTACAACGCAGGAGACCCAGGTTCAATCCCTGGGTTGGGAAGATCTCCTGAAGAAGGAAATGGCAACCCACTCCAGTATTCTTGCCTGGAAAACCCCATGGACGGAGGAACCTGGTAGGCTACAGTCCATGGGGTCACAAAGAGTCGGACACGACTGAACGACTTCACTTTCACTTGTGCATACAAATGGGAAGAGAAACAGAGAGATAGAAGTAGAGAGAGGGGCACTTTTCCTCTTTAGACAAAGTCATCAATTCTATCCTATTAAGATCTAATCCTCATGACCTCATTTAATCTTAATTACCTCCCTAAAAGCCTTATCACCAAATATGATTATATTGGAGGGGATGGTGGCTAGGGCTTCAACATATAATATTTTTTGGCAGGGGACAAAATTCAGTCTATAGCAAGTTTACATTTTAAAATCCCAAGTGATGGATTTCTTATTTATCCATATTCCACTTGATGTTATTTTATTTGGCCCATCTTTCTAACTGGCTGTAACACTTTGGGGTTTTATTTCATGAAGTAGACACTTGCATAGCTGTATTGCCATCTCATGCCCCTACACTCTTTAGGAAACCCTATCTTCACATGGAAAATCTGATGGACTCCAAAATTTGTCCCCTCCACCAACCCCAATCTATGAAGACGGTAACAGGAATAAAGTGTCCTTTCATTTGTCTAGATTTACCTCATTGAAAGGCAGTTTGGACTATAATAGTGGTATTTTCCTGTATCAGAATAATTGTCTCTACAGCAGAAGAACTGGTTGTGCTTCATCTATTGTAAGGAGTTGACACTGGAAATCTGCTGTTCAGTTCTTGATGCTACACTTAGAGGGACATTGATTCACTGGTGTCTGGCCAATAGGGATGGTTAGTGGTTTTGGGAGCATGATCGATGAGGAACAGTTGAAATTCTTAGGAGAAAAGAAGATGTGGGGGACATGTATCTGATTTTAAATGTTTAAAGGCCTAGCATATGAAAGAGGAATTAGCGTCATCCCAAGTGCCTTCAGAAAACAGAGCTAGTATTAATGGAGAGATATGAGAGGAAGGCAAATTAGTTTATGAGGAAGAACCTTTAAACAACCAGAGCTGTGCAGAAGGGGTTAGGGGGGCGATTCCTCTGAATCATGAAATAGGAAGCTTTTCTTCATTGATAATATTCAATCAGGGGAAGAATATTTTATACCAGGGTCATTGTGCAAGACTGAATTTGTCCTAGGGCAGGAGAATTGTGTTTAAATAGTAGGGAATGATTCTTAAATTGTGAAGCACCCTCTGGTGCTCTGAGAAGGCTGATTTTCTGTTATAAAGTGCTATGTCAGGATTTCCCTGGTGGTCCAGTGGTTAAGACTTCCCCTTTCAATGCAAGGAGTGTGGGTTTGATCCCTGGCTGGGGAGTTAGGATCCCACATACCTTGTGGCCAAAACATAAAACATAAGCAATATTGTAAAAAATTCAATAAAGTCTTTAAAAAATGGTTCACATAAAAATATTAAAAAAATAAAATGCTGTGTCAAGGAATGCATACTGTCTGTATCCATTTTCTAGGTATGCCATAACCAAGTATTTAAAACTAGGTGGTATTGAACAACAGAAATTTATTGTTTCAAATTTCTACAGGTTAGAAGTTCAAACTCCAGATGTTGGCAGGGACAGATTTTTTCTGAAACCTATAGGGGAAAAAAATCTTTCCTTGACTCTTCCTAGTTTCTGAATGCCATCAGTCCTTGGCATTCTCTGGCTTGCAGTTCATTGCTTCAGTCTTTGCCTCTGTTGTCACATGGCATTCTTCATCTCATAATGATACCAGTCATGTTTGATTAGGACTCATTCTAATGATTTCAACTTAACATCTACTAAAACCCTCTTTCTAGATAAGGTCATGTTGACAGGTACCAGAGCTTATGACTTCAACATATTCTTTCGGAGGACACATTTTAACCCTTAACAGCATCCCCAGGAGGTTGATACATTGCACTTTCATACTGTCTCTGTCCCTGCCATGCTCAATCATCTAAGCAAATCAATTTACCTCTTGGCACTTCAGTTATGCTTCTGTAAAACGAGAGCAGTAACTTTCTGTAGCCAACCAACAGAGTCTGATGTAACTATGTGAAGTGTTGAAACATGGACATGTGTTCTCAGAAACCCTCATATATAGACATGTTTATTTTAACCTTCTTATTATACGTGCATCTCTAAATGATAACTTTTTTTCCCTTGAACATAATTAAGGAATGCAGTGCTTAATCTCTAACAGATACAAAAAGATCAAGAACACTGACTACAAAAGGCCAAAAGGCAGAGTCTGCAATAAGAACATGAGAAACAGCACAGCTTTATTTCATTTTGGAGGAATCTGAGAAAATGAACTAACTTAGTCAATACAATCTCCCCAGTCCACAGAAGGAAGAGGAAAACACGAGACCTATTTTGGGAATTTATTCTGAGATTTATGATCTAATTTTTTCACCATGACAGTCACTTTGTTCTCACAACATCTTATTGAAAGACTTTCTGGTGACCTAAATCTGCCATTTACTTTTAAAAGACCATATTTTCCATCCTGTCCTTGATTTTCAGCTGCTCTTTGTGCTCATTGTTGACTACCATAAGTGAAAATTTGGAGAGGTGGCAACATACTTGCAAACAAAGGGGCTGAATGGTCTGGCATTTGAGGAAGGATTTAAAAGAAGCATTTCAGTCTAAAACCAAGCAGATTGGAAGGATATGTTCTCAGCAGCTTAAAGTAATGGATATGAATTGAAAATGGCAAAAAATAATCTTGAAAAGGAGCAAAGTGAAAGTACTCATACTTCCTGGTTTGAAAACTTATTACAAAGCTACTGTAATCAAGACAGTGTAGTACTGGCATAAGGGTAGATATATAGATTAATGAAATAGATTTTAGAGTTCAGAAGTAAACTCTTACATTAATGACACATTTATTTTCAACAAATGTACTAAGATAATTCACTGTAAGAAAGAACAATCTTTTTAACAAATGACACTGGGACAACGAAATATTCACATATGAAAGAGTGAAATTGGGGCATCTACCTCACACCATATACAAAAATGAACTCAAAATATTCATAGACTTAAACATAGGAACTACACCTAGAAAATTCTTAGAAGATAACATAGAAGTAAACCTTCATGATATTAATTTTAGACAGTGGTTTCGTTGATATCACACCAAAAGCAAAGATATAAAAGAAAATAATAGCTAAATTGGACTTTGCCAAAATTAAACAGTTTGTCCTGAAAATGATATAATCAAGAAAATAAAAAAACAACCTACAGAATGGGAGAAGATATTTGCAAATCATATGTCTGATAAGAGATTTGTATCCAGAATATATAAAGAACACTGACAACTCAATACTATAAGGACAAATAGCTCAATTAAAAAGTGGGCAAAGGATATTGAATAGACCTTTATCCTAAGAAAATATACAAATGGCCAATGTGCACATGAGAAAATATTCAACATCGTTAGTCAGTAGGGAAATGTCAATCAAAAAACTACAATGAAATACCTACAACTTCAAACTAACTAGGATTATTATAATTAAAAAAATGGATAAGCAAGCTTAGTGAGATGAAAGTGTTGGAGAGATCTCTAAGCCCTGATGATCCAGGGTAATTTCATCGGGCATGCGGATCTTAGACCAGGGAAAGATGAATGGAAAAACTTCTAGCCAGCCTTCAGAGGCCACGCAAATATCCAGAGCATGAATCACGGATCAGACACTTTCCACATGCTTTGTGGCCCAATAAGGGGCCAGGGTCTCAGAAACCAGAGCATTCACAGCCAACTGATAGAGATGATGGTGCATTTACAGTAGATCATTGAAGAGCATAACATACAGCTGATATCCAAGCACTTGCAACAGAACCTGCCACTGGAAGAGCAAAGGAACAATCAGCTAGGAGCAGGAAGCTCTCTTGGACCACTTAATCTGTCAACTGGTCTACCTCCTACAGTCTGAGGCCATGGGTGGCCTGGAGCTCCAACAAACTGTCTTGCCCTTCCCAGGATTGATGTCAGAGTTGGGCAGTGAGCCCATCATCCAGGTAGCCCAACCTCCTAGTTCATCCACTGAGAGATTTTGAAGCTGCGTTTTTCAGCTTTGGCCTGTCCAACCATAGGATTGACATCTCTGCCTTGTACTGCTCCAGCCTCTAGGATGACAAGAGCTGCCATAGAGACAAATACCAGGAAGACAAGAATACTTCGGGCTTCATTAACCCTGGTACTGATGAGAATAAGCTGTGTACTGATCTGATGACTGAAATCTTAAGTCAGAGTGACATGAACTGCATTGAGAAGATCCTGTTGCAATATCCCAATTAGAGAGGGCAATCATCTCTGAGGAAGAAGTGACCCCATTCCTGACCTACTACTGCAAGGCAGGTGCCCACCTTGATCCAGAAAACTTGATTTTTCTAAATGGTTGTTGCTCTGTCTTTCCCATGCTGGCCACAGATTTGTGTGATCCAATTAAGGCCTTTCTGATTCCTCACTCCCTTCTATTGTGGTTTCCTCTTCAGTTTCCAGCTGTGTGTGAAAGTTGAGCTGATGCTTGTCCACTGATGTGAACACCCATGCTTTCCAGCTCATTGTGTACAAGTTGGAGAAAGCCCTGCTTGAGGCTATGCTTATGGAGAATAAGCAAAATTAATCATCAGAATCCTCTGGATGACTTCTATTCCCCAGATTCACTGAAGGAATATCTGGAATTTGCCAAGAAATACAACCTACATGTCATCATAAATGAGATTTACATGCTGTCTGTGTTGGATGAACACAAAAATGTACTGGGCATAGAAAGTTCGTCTGACTTCAACAACACCTGATCAATCAATCAACACCAATAAGGATTTCAGCATCTCTCACTTTGGCTTGAGTCTGACACGGCTGAAGCAACTTAGCAGCAGCAGCAGCAGCACTTTGGCTTAGGTGCTCTGTAAACCCACAACAAGGAGGTAGGCTCTGCCATGAGCTCTGCAGCATTTCTGGTATCACCCAGGACAAGCCATGTTGGCTGCTACAGCACAGAAAACAGATTGAAAAAGTTTATCTGCTCACTAACTCTCACAGGTGCATTATCAACAGGTGAAGGTTTTGAAGATCTCCTTTCTCAACTGTGGCTCTGGCCTCTATGTCTGAGTCAGCTTGGAACATATCCTGGACCTGTATGCATGTGAGGAAGAGCTGCTCCTCCATTGCTGCTTCCTGAACAGCAAGCTGATGTCCCAGGGTGAAACCTACAAGTATAAGGTGCCTAGAATTTTCCACCTAATCATGGTGGATAAACTCATCTGCTAAAACACACCATGCACCAGTTCTATCAGGTGGTTCTATGGAGCAGAAGCAGGATTTGATAGTGAAGTGGCTGGAGGATGTGCAGAGGGAGTGAGTAAGCTCTCTTCCTCCCAGTCAGTCACTCCAGCCAATCACATGCACAGGGAGGCGTTGCTATCAGCCTCTGGTCTAGAACACTGGGGCACTGAGCTAAACTGGTGCTGCGGCTGAGCAAACAGTGGGCTCCTCCAGGAAGGTGCTCATGTGACTCAGTCATCAACCTCCTTCAGCTGAGCATCTATCATTTTTGGAAGCTTTGCATCCTTTCATTATTTGCTAGCTATTGCATGTGCAAACAAATTTTATGGGGTTGGAATGGGAAAGCCTACAGGAATAAAGGGAACTCCTTGGGGCCCTGTTTAGTTAGGTTTGTTTTTGTATTTGATGTCTTCTAAATTCCATATTTTTTTGAATTCCAGGCCTGTTCTTTTTCTTGTTGATATTTTTCATAATCTCCTTCGAAAGTTAGATGAATTTTTGTCCTTTTAAAAATTCTGAGGGAGGTTACACGTGATGAATAGTTCAGGGACAGGCCAGAAAGAAAGGGGAAAAATGGCCCCTAACTGATGGAACATATTCCAGGCATTAGAGGCACTGTCCCACAGGATCCTGACAAGGTCACACTGTCCTTGCCCACGGGTGATTGACTGACAGGGTGGAGGCAGAATTCCAGAAGTCCCTACTTCCTCTTTTTCAAAAGGCTTTTAAAATGAATCTCTTGTGACAAGCCTGGGGTCTTTCATTTCCAACTCTGGTGCTTTCAGCTGTTTTAATCACACCACTTGAGAGTTTCTCTGCAAAACTTTTGCAAATCTGAGATTTAGTGTGAACACTGCTGCTATGAAATGAATCAGACAGGGACCACCACCATTTTACAGATGATGATAGGGCTTTTAGAAACAACTGGTGGCTTTGGTCAGTCATTTGGGTTTGTGGTCATCCTCCCTCTTGGGTCTAGGTTCAGTTCAGTTCAGTTCAGTTCAGTCGCTCAGTCGTGTCCGACTCTTTGCGACCCCATGAACTGCAGCACGCCAGGCCTCTCTGCCCATCACCAACTCCCAGAGTCTACCCAAACCCATGTCCATCGAGTCGGTGATGCCATCCAACAATCTCATCCTCTGTCGTCCCCTTCTCCTCCCGCCCCCAATCCTACCCAGCATTAGGGTCTAGGTTAGGGGGTTCTTGTTCTTCAGTAATAATGTTCTTTTATAAAAAAATTAAAAAAAGAAGTGTACCAACAAATCCTGATTCTTCAATTTTTTTTTTTTTTTTTAATACCAGATAGTGTTCTTTAGAAATTGACTACAGCTAATAAAAAGAGAAAGGGAATGCATTGGAAAGATGAGGGAGCTAGACATGACCAGACACGCTCTTCTTAGGGCCTCTGAAATAGCAGCTAATAGACAGTCTTATCAGGATTCAGTCCCTAAGATGGGAGAGATGATACCTTCCATGGAAGAGATAGACTGTTTTTGTCTCCTGTTCCACAGATTCAAATAATAGAGTGGGGGAGGGGGGAGAGAACACTGTCACATCTACAAGTATGGAATCTCCCTCCATTATTTAGGTCTTTAATTTCTCTCAACAATGCTTCTCTAGCTTTTGGCATAAAAGATCTTATACATATTTTGTTAAATTTATCATTCTATTATGCTTTTCATGTTATTTTAAATGTCTTGTTAATTAATTCGTCTTCTAATCGTTTGTTGCTAGTATACTGAAATAACTGATGTCTATAAAATGAATCTTGTACCTATCAAGAACGTTGAAGATTCTGAGGTTTTACCATGGTGTTTTGTTTTGTGCCTGTATTCAGTTGTCTCCAACTCTTCATGACTCCATGGACTGTAGCCCACCAGGTTCCTCTATTCATGGAATTTTCTCTGCAAGAATACCGGAGTGGGTTGCCATTTACTTCTCCAGGGGATCTACCCAACCCTGGAATTGAACCCATGTCTCTTGCATCTCCTGCATTGACAGGCAGAGTATTTACCACTGTGCCACCCTGGGGGATTTGAAATTTTACCCTACTTGCAAACTAATAGATTTCATGGAAGTTGACAGAAGGCATGAGAAGCCTGGATCACAGACAAATGACAACTTATTAACCACAGTAACAGCAGTAATCAGAGTATTAATTTCTGCTTGGGTTCCCCAAGCCTTGCTTCCTACAGGGCAAAGTGAGGAGGACCAAGTGACGCCTGCATGTGCAACGGGGTGGGTTGCAGGAGAGAAAACCCACATTTAGAGAACCTGATTCTTTTGTAATGACCAGTAAGCCTGCCTAAAATTTGGCCCTGAGAGAGGCATTATTTTTACTATACTGAAAAATTGTATTCATAATTTTAGTTCAATAATCCTTGCTTTACAGATAAGGATTCTGAGCCCAGGGAGGAAAATCAAGTTTTACATCCATTTCTTTTCTCCTTATCCCCATGGTGCTTATTCTTGGTCAATTATTACCTCTTGTCTAGATTATTGTCACAGATTCCCATATTCATACCAATGTTCCTAAAGTTCTTCTTTGATTATTTAATTACTTAGTTAAAATGCTATTAATTCTTTAAATAATGCATGTTGAACATCCCTTATGTTTCATCCACGTGCCAGGCTCTGAAGTAAACGTGACAGATAGCGTTGTGCTGCTCATACTGCATGCATTTTCTTTTTCACCTTCTAGTAGCGGAGACAGATAACTAAAACAACAACAAAGTGTATATGTCCTGTCTGAGAAGAAAGTATGAATGTTACAAAGAAAACCAAAGAAAATCATAAACGTATAGAATGGTGGTATGGAAAGTACTATTTTTGATCCAGCCTTGTCTGAGGAGCGTGGTGAACGGGTACAACAGTGAAGTGAGGGATCCTGCTAAGAAAAGATCCAAGGAGAAAGCACAGCAGTAATGTACTAAACAGCAAGAGCAAAGGCCCTAAGGCAAGAGAACTTTGATGTATTTGAAGAGCCAGTAATGGCAACCCACTCCAGTATTCTTGCCTGGAGAATCCCATGGACAGAGGAGCCTGGTAGGCTACAGTCCATGGGGTCACAAAGAGTTGGACCTGACTGAGTGACTTCACTTTTCTAGTGTGGCTGGAACAGAGGAAATCTGGTGACGAATGGTAAGAGATAAAGTCAGAAAAGATACAGAATGGCCAGGTCATTAGAGTCCTCTATCCCAACCTGTTCAAATATGTTTCCTCAAATTTCAGTGAACAAAATACAGACTCCTTGACTGAGTAACCAAGGCCCCCATTATTTTTTTTTCAACTTTTTCCAACTTTACTTTAATAGTCCCCTTACGTGAATACTTCACGTCAGCCCAACAGTCTTCATCAGACCCCAAATTACTTCTCATGGATCTGCTACTAGAATGATGGTCTTTATGCAACCTCTGACTATTGAAATTGACAGGAGCTTCAAGGTCTAGTTTCAAAATCCTGCTTGTCGGTTTCATGTATGAAGGTGCATCTCCACATTAGACTTTACGTTTCTGTGTGTGTGTTTTGTCATTTCTATGGTGCATTCCAGGTTCCTAGAGACTTGAAGATAGCACCTTTTATCCCATTTATATCTAGTGTGGAGCCTTACAGATATAAAATATGATATAAAGGTTATTTGAGGAAAGAACCACATGTTTACAATTTTGGAAGGAAAAAGCTCTCTGAGTTGCATCCTTTCATCTGTAGAATAAAATAGGGAAATGATAGAAACATACATTATAATTTATTTTTATATTATTAGTTATCTGATATTGAGTAAATACTTATATGAATGAGAAAATGTCATAGAAGAATGGTCTAGGTTTTTTTCCAAGTATGGTAAATTCTCACGACTCTTTGAGACCCCATGTGGGACACTTCAGGCAAGGATACTGGAATGGGTTGCCATTTCCTTCTCCAGGGGATCTTACCAACACAGGGATCAAAGCCATGTCTCCTGCACTGGCAAGTGGATTCTTTACTGCTGAGCCACCAGGGAAGTATCCCTTAAATAAAAAATACTTTTTAAGTAGTTTTCATTTGGAAACCTAAACAGTGTAAACTAATTCATCACTTAGGAATCTTCAATTCTAAATAATGAAACTATAAAATTGTAGGTATGACTATGCCAAAGCCTTTGACTGTGCGGATCACAACAAACTGGAAAATTCTGAAAGAGATGGGAATACCAGACCATGTGACTTGCCTCTTGAGAAATTTGTATGTAGGTCAGGAAGCAACAGTTAGAACTGGACATGGAACAACAGACTGGTTCCAAATAGGAAAAGGAGTACATCAAGGCTGTATACTGTCACCCTGCTTATTTAACTTATATGCAGTGTACATCATGAGAAATGCTAGGCTGGAAGAAGCACAAGCTGGAATCAAGATTGTTGGGAGAAACATCAATAACCTCAGATATGCAGATGACACCACCCTTATGGTAGAAAGTGAAGAAGAACTAAAGAGCCTCTTGATGAAAGTGAAAGAGGAGAGTGAAACAGTTGGCTTAAAGCTCAACATTCAGAAAACTAAGATTGTGGCATCCGGTCCCATCACTTCATGGCAAATAGATGGAGAAACAGTGGAAACAGTGGCAGACTTTATTTTCTTGGGTTCCAAACTCACTGCAGATGATGACTGCAGCCATGAAATTAAAAGACACTTATTCCTTGGAAGAAAAGTTATGACAAACCTAGACAGCATATTGAAGAGCAGAGACATTACTTTGCCAACAAAGGTCCGTCTAGTCAAGGCTATGGTTTTTCCAGTAGTCATGTATGGATGTGAGAGTTGGACCATAAAGAAAGCTGAGCACCAAAGAATTGATGCTTTTGAACTATGGTGTTGGAGAAGACTCTTGAGAGTCCCTTGGACTGCAAGGAGATCCAACCAGTCCATCCTAAAGGAGATCAGTCCTGAGTGTTCATTGGAAGGACTGATGTTGAAGCTGAAACTCCAATACTTTGGCAACCTGATGTGAAGAGCTGACTCATTTGAAAAGACTATGGTGCTGGGAAATATTGAAGGCAGGAGGAGAAGGGGACGACAGAGGATGAGATGGTTGGATGGCAACACAGACTCAATGGACATGAGTTTGAGTAGGCTCCGGAAGTTGGTGATGGACACTGAGGCCTGGCATGCTGCAGTCCATGGGCTCACAAAGAATTGGATATGACTGAGCGACTGAACTAAAATTAAGTGAACTAAAATAATATTTCTTTTAAGAGTTTCAATAATCTCAGAAGATTTTGTCAGTACTATTGCTGACAAGGAAATTGTACAATTTGCTACAAACACATTTAGGAAATTGGAATCGATTTTTTCTCAAGGCTTTTATAAACTCATCTTTCAAGACCTGCTAAAATTTTGATGTCTCAAAGTAATACAAGCTACTTTTTGTCCAGTTTATCTCTTTTTTCTTTTTCTCTTGCTTTTAGTCCTTTTTCTTTCCTTTCAAACTATGTTTTATTTGTTGTTTTGTTAAAAGCATGCATACTAATTTTAAAGATCAAACACTATAGAATATATATAACCAAAATATTATCCATACAAAAATAGCATTTTAATGTAATATTCTTGAATCTGTATTTTTTTATTTCACTTAGCATTATTTCATGGCTATCAATAAGCATAGATCTTTATCATTATTTTAATTACCTTGCAATATTTATTTGCATATTGTGCATACCTTGTTCCCATACCTCTCTAAGGATCGTATATCTAGCTTCAGAATAAACTCATTATCGTCTACTGAAATAATGGAGGAATTATTGTTATGAAACAATGCTTCTGTGAAATAATTTGCAAGCAATGTTATACATTTAAGGTTGCTTTAATATATGTAGTAGCATCAATTTTTCAATAGCAAATATTTGGCCAGGTGTGACATAGACAGCATATATTTGAGGTTGGGTGAGTTTCTAGAGGTGAATTGAATTAAATGCTTTGTGATAAAGTTATTTTTACCCTAGTTCACTGATTCTTAATATTGGCATACATATTACATTCATATACATGCTTTGAACTTTTAACAAATATTGACAGCCAGACTGTATCCCAAACCAACAAGATTAAATCTTTGGATGAAACCAGAGCTTCTTCTGAGTCTAAAGAGAGAGAGTTGAGAACCACTGAGACTAATTCCAAAGTAATTTGTGCAGAATTTATAAAAATTATGTCCTTTTCATTTTGAGGAGAATGGAAACTCATCTTAAAATTGGGGAAATATGTATACTTGTGGAGTTTGTTCATTCTAGTTTGTAGAATCTCTTTTTGTGTATGCTACTTACTCCTAGATACTCTCTGAGAATCAAAATCAAGCCTTTGGATGGTTTTAAAAGAACAGTTTGTGGTTACTTATCTTTCTAACAAGTACATGCCACAGTGGTTGCCTTGAAGGCTCAAAGCTCCTGGAAATATATTAGTTTGTGGAAACTGCATTTTAAGTGGAACATTTAATGCAGAATTTTGAATTAGCTGAATTAAAGTCATAGATGGCTTTCTTGAAAGAGACTAAAATGTAAGAATGGGGAGGAAAACAGGAAAGACAAGAGGGAGTATATTGTCACTTTAAGTGACTGAACTGGATTTTGATATGAATGATGCCTAAAAGCCATAGGTGTAAGTAGTGACAATATCTTATTATTTATTTCACTAGCTATAGAAATAAATGGACCTTTGTCTACCTGCACAAACTTCACAGTCCAAAAATCTAAAGCATCCAATAAAGGTGGTTTTCACTGAAATAAAGTCTATAGAAAGCAATGTTTCCAAAGAAACATAGGCAAAAATGTCTCACAAACACATTGAATTTTTTGCTTTCTTTTTTTGTATTCTTTTAAAAAAAATCACACATAAAATGATGGTAGAGTAATGGCTAAAGGGCAACTTAGAAGTAAATGGAAAACTTTTGTTTTCAAATTAATCAATTTTCAAGTACCAGGAGAGCTTGCATTTTGAATAGAATTTTAAGATATAATGTCATGAAAGAAGAGAAATGAAAATGTATTTGTTGTAGATGAGAGTTTGTAAAATAGGTGAAGATGCAGAAAATAAATCAATATAACTGGATTTTCACCCAATTATTACTGGGTGGATGCGGTTTTTTAATCTAAGAGTGTTATAGAATACATCTAACACCAAATAATTTAGTGGTGCTTTTTTTAAATTTCATAAGCAGCTATAACATATTGAAAAAATAATTTGATGCCATTTTATGATAAGTGTAATTTGCAAGGGGCTTCTGAGGTGGCTCAGCTGTAAGAACCTGCCTGCAAAGCAGGACCTTCAGGAGATATGGGTTTGATCCTTTGGTCAGGAAGATCCCCTGGAGGAGAAAATGGCAACCCACTTCAGTGTTCTTGCCTGGAGAATCCCCATGGACAGAGGAGCCCGACCAGCTACAGTCTATAGAGTCACAGAGTCTGACACAACAGAAGCAACTAAGCACGCACGCACATACTTTGCGAGACTTGTTTTTTGATTGTTTGTATTGACTATGCCAAAGCCTTTGACTGTGTGGATCACAATAAACTGTGGAAAATTCTGAAAGAGATGGGAATACCAGACCACCTGACCTGCCTCTTGGGAAACCTGTATGCAGGTCAGGAAGCAACAGTTAGAACTGGACATGGAACAACAGACTGGCTCCAAATAGGAAAAGGAGTACGTCAAGGCTGTATATTGTCACCCTGCTTATTTAACTTATATGCAGAGTACATCATGAGAAATGCTGGGCTGGAGGAAGCACAAGCTGGAATAAAGATTGTCGGGAGAAACATCAATAACCTCAGATATGCAGATGACACCACCCTTATGGCAGAAAGTGAAGAAGAACTAAAGAGCCTCTTGATGAAAGTGAAAGAGGAGAGTGAAAAAGTTGGCTTAAAGCTCAACGTTCAGAAAACTAAGATCATGGCATCTGGTCCCATCACTTCATGGCAAATAGATGGAGAAACAGTGGAAACAGTGGCTGACTTTATTTTTCTGGGCTCCAAAATCACTGCAGATGGTGATTGCAGCCGTGAAATTAAAGACGCTGGAGAAGCCAATGGCACCCCACTCCAGTACTCTTTTGCCTTGAAAATCCTATGGATAGAGGAGCCTGGCAGGCTTCAGTCCATGGGGTTGCTGAGTTGGACACGACTCAGTGACTTCACTTTCACTTTTCACTTTCATGCTTTGGAGAAGGAAATGGCAACCCACTCCAGTGTTCCTGCCTGGAGAATCCCAGGGACGGGGGAGCCTGGTGGGCTACCGTCTACGGGGTCACACGTAGTCGGACACGACTGAAGCGACTTAGCAGCAGCAGCAGCAGTACTCCTTGGAAGGAAAGTTATGACCAACCTAGACAGTATATTAAAAAGCAGAGACATTACTTTGTCAACAAAGGTCCGTCTAGTCAAGGCTATGGATTTTCCAGTGGTCATGTATGGATGTGAGAGTTGGACTATAAAGAAAGCTGAATTTCAAAGAATTGATGGTTTTGAACTGTGGTGTTGGAGAAGACTCTTGAGAGTCCCTTGGACTGCAAGGAGATCCAACCAGTCCATCCTAAAGATCAGTCCTGGGTGTTCATTGGAAGGACTGATGTTGAAGCTGAAACTCCAACACTTTGGCTACCTGATGTGAAGAGCTAACTCATTGGAAAAGACCCTGATGCTGGGAAAGATTGAGGGCAGGAGGAGAAGGGAACGACAGAGGATGAGATGTTTGGATGGCATCACCGACTCAATGGACATGAGTTTGAGTAAACTCTGGGTGTTGATGATGGACAGGGAGGCCTGGCGTGCTGCGATTCATGGGGTCGCAAAGAGTCAGACACGACTGAGCGATTGAACTGAACTGAACTGAAGTCGATAAAGTACCCACATCACTGCTATATCATAACTTATTGTTTTAGCAAATATTCCCTAATCAAGAATGATTATTTAATGCTAGACAGTCCTATAATTTCATATGAAAGTTATATGGAAAAAAATGAACAGGATCACTTTGACAATTGTGGTGGTTTTCAATACCTAGAAACTTGGCAATATGTAGATAAAATGTTAAGATAAATTATTTTAATGTTTTAAAATGTTAGGATCATCTTTAAGTATAAAGTTACATTTTTCTCTTCTCCACAAATTAAATTATGTTTTATTTAAAGAGCTTGCTTTAGATAATAGCATTTCACAGATATAAGGGTTTTGCAAAAGCTCTTGAAATTCAATTCATCACTAGAATAAGTCAGAGTTTAAGTCATTTTTCCTGGGAATGATTTAGGACAAATAGGTATGAGATGGTGGGATTGGACTAAAGAGTGTTCTCTTTTCTTTTTTTTCTTCCAATTTGAGATATAAATTATAGATCTATATGTAATTATGTAAATATATATATTATATATTTTGTACATATGTATAATGTGTATATATGATATATATTTACATCATTATATAATATATTATGTATTATATATAATTTATATAATATATTATATAAAATTTAATATTATAATATTATAATTTTATATATTTTATTGTAATAAAAATGTATTTATTTTAAAATATATTTATATTAAATATATTTTTATTTATATTGTTTATTTTATTTATATAAAATAAATAAAATTTAATAAATTTTAAATTTTAAAAATTTAAAATATATTTTTAAAATTATAAAAATTATTATAATTATAAACATAAAAATATAAAATATATAATTATAAAAATTATTATAATGATAAAAATTATTTATAAATTTTTATTATTTATTTTATTGATATTAATTTTATTTATATTATTAATTTTATTATTTATATTAAAATATGTTTATATTAAAATATGTTTATATTAAAATATTATAATATTTTTATACATTTTATATTTATTTTATATATTTTTATATAATATAATATGTAATATAATAAAATATAATTATAATATATTAAAATATAATTCCTATATTGTATATTATATATATTACATAAATATATATTATATATATATTTAATATTTATATATTATATTTATATTATATTATATATAACATAAATATATAATGATAATATACATTATATAAAACATATATATTAAATATATATAATTTATAATATATTTATGTAATACATAATACATGATGTATATATAATATAGGAATTATTTTAATATAATATATATTATGATATATATTATATTATATACATTATATATTATATAATCTTCTCTGAAGATCCCTTGGAGAAGGGATAGGCTACCCACTCCAGTATTCTTGGGCTTCCCTTGTGGCTCAGTTGGTAAAGAATCCACCTGCAGTGGGGGAGATCTGGGTTCAATCTCTGGGTTGAGAAGATCCCCTGGAGAAGGGAAAGGCTACCCACTCCACTATTCTGGTCTAGAAAATTCCATGGACTATATACTCCATGGGGTTGCCAATAGTCGGACACGACTGAGCTACTTTGTACACTTTCAGTTCAGGCACTGATAGGTACTTGAAAATAATTGATCTAATGTTTAACAGATGAATGAAATTAATTCAGGCATTAGGCATACAATTTATTAAATTACTATTAAATCATTATACCATGGTATTGTCACAGAAGACATATAGATGGTTTAGGAAGACATATGTCAAGTTTAATTACCTTCATTAAATCTAATACAGTAATAATATGATTTGGCAGAATATCACTGCACTGGGCTCAGGAGACTTAGGGTCCATGAAGAGCCTGGAGTCCCATCAAAATCATTAATTCATGGAGTTGCCTGGATAGAAATGTTTTCTGAGGTATTCTTCTCTTTGTCATTATACGACAGAGGAAAGTAATGGTCTTGTATCCTAGACCCAGATGTTTTTGCTTCTCTTTTTGAGTTCTTCCTTTCATGACTTGGCCAAGTCCTTGACTACTCTAGCTGATTGACTTCTTCTCTAAAAGGTTAAGGTAGGTGTTCACAAGAGTTTCTCAGGTTACGAATTTCAGATCATTTATGGGGCAATGTCCCTTTCTTTGTTGATTTTTATTTCCTATTCACATTTTTAGTAAATTAAAACATGGTTTCCTTCTGTTTCTATGTTCAATAATGTTTGTTGTCACCTTACTGACACTTTATTTCTGAATGAAACAAATGACAAAATAACAACAGCAACTCTGCAATACATTTTAAAGGAGAAATAGAAGAATTTGATTCTGATCCTTCTTTGCCAGGGAACTTGTGTGGCCTTTTCCCAGTTCAACTTGTGCAAAGCTTAATCCTGTTTCAAGGGAAAACATTTCCAAAGTTGCTAGTGAATGTGGAGCATACAGTTCTGGAATCACTCCTGGTAACTTGAACAAACTATTCTGCAAAATTTCATACTATGGGAGAAAGGAGACCACAGTGACAGGAAGGCTCTTCTTGCCAAATGGTGAAGTTAGAAAGAAAACACAATGTTGACATGGAGAAAAAACAAAGAATTGCTTGAATTCTTCAGAGAATGCAGAAAACTCCACAATTGTTTTACTAGCTGGTAATGATTAAGGAGGCTTTAAATTTGTTGAAAGTTAAGTATTGAAACAGAATAAGTATCTATTAGCATTTTAAAATATTATATTTTTCTATCTATCTTTCTTTTTAAAGAAATTCCTATGGCTGATTCATGTTGAGGTTTGACAGAAAACAACAAAATTCTGTAAAGCAATTATACTTTAATAAAAAAATAATTAAAAAGAAAAAAAGAAAATTTTTTCCAAGAGATTTATTAGTTTACAAGGTTTAGATTCACCCTGATCTTTCCATGAGGATCCCAGTTCTCTCAGGAATCCATGTTGTTTACAGATGTATACCTAGAATGTAGGTGGCTTAGCATTATTTCCTGGTTTCCCGTTCATTTGTGCAATTGTCAAGGCAATACATGGAAAGGTGAGTCTGAATACCTGGGTCTTACTAACTGTTAAATCTTATTGGGTGACACTGAGCAAGAATCTCTTTAGGCTGTTATTCTCACCTATTTTAATCCTCAACCTAGGATCCCAAAACCTCTATGGGTCCTTTAGGATGTCAGGAGAATCTGAAAGTTTTATTGAATTTAAAAAAAAGTTTAATTGAAATCAATTATGTTCTTCTCAATTAGGGTAGATAGTCTGAAAGAAACTGTTTTCTTTACTTTTTTAAAGCAATAATAGCAGTTTAATGTAACCCCACAAGTGGTAATAAGAGCATGTAACCCCATAAGTGGTCTCAGGCTGAGCAGCTAATTTGTTTGAACATCATTATGTGCATTAAATTATTTAATTAATAAATTATAATTTGGTAGGTACAAACTTTTAAGGCAAAAGACAGCAAAGGAAAAAAGGAGCACTGTATTTTTTGAAGAGTTAAAAATGGGAACCTATGTGGTGGGTTATCTATAAAGTGTTCCAGCTCCAGGATGCTAGATCAGGGGTTGGTAAACTTTTTCTCTTAAAAGACCAGATAGAGACTATTTTAGACTTTGTCTGCCAAATGACTCTGTCAAAGCTACTCAATTTTGCCACTATAGTGTGAAAGCAGCCATAAACAATACGTAAACTAATGGATTTGTCTGTGTTCTAGTAAAACTTTATTTATAAACACTAGCAGTGGGCCACTCTTTGGCCAGCAGACACTAGTTTGCTGACACCTATATTTGGTGATCCCTGAGACTCTGAGACTGCTTACTCATCAAAGAAAGGAATACAGAGATGGAAGGAAAGATAAGCAGGCAGGAATGTTTAATGCATATTAAAGCCTTCTGCCCCACTTTCCAGTTTCAGGTGCAGTGATAATAAAATAACATCAGATAAATTAAGCTTTTGGAAAAGATTTTCAATGACTAATGTCCTCATGTTGTCCTATTTACTCTCATAAAGTCAAGCCTAATTTCATAGTAGTCAGCACTTGAGAACAATGCTGCTGCTGTTTAGTTGCTAAGTTGTGTCTGCTTTGTGACTCCATGGACTGTAGCCTACCAGTCTCCTCTGTCCTTGGGATTTTCCAGGCAAGAATACTGGAGTGGGTAGCCATTTCCTTCTCCACGTGGTTACCCACAGGGGATCTTCCCAACCCAGGAACCGAACCAGTGTCTCCTGCATTGGCAGGAGGATTCTTCACCATTGAGCCAGCAGGAATGCCCACTGAGGACAACAGGTGGATGCTAAATAAGTTGTAGCAAAGAGTATGCTACAGGGCACCAAGTTCAGCCTTCCTTTTAAGATTCCTAATTGGGGCAAGTAGAAGACTCAATATTGTTGACAGAAAGTCCTGGAAGATGGTTTTCACTCTCCTATGGCAGAAGGTCTTAGTCTGGATTAAATATCTACTTTTTTCCTTCTTTTTCAGCAGAACTTCTCATTTGTAGCTGCAATCATGACTGCTTGGGCTAAACATTTATCCTCTGGCCTTTTGCAGCTTTTTATGGCTTTGTGACTAAGATTTGGCTAATGAGATGTAAACAGAAGTGTTGTGTATGACTAGGAAAATGTTCTAAAAGGAGACAATGTGTTCCTCTCATTTCCTTCTTCCTATTAGCTAAAAT
Source organism: Giraffa tippelskirchi (assembly GCF_054371585.1). Classification (NCBI taxonomy): domain Eukaryota; kingdom Metazoa; phylum Chordata; class Mammalia; order Artiodactyla; family Giraffidae; genus Giraffa; species Giraffa tippelskirchi. The sequence continues at coordinate 84,885,289 of NC_137282.1, forward strand.
ACAGACATGATGGTTGTAGTTCCAGAAGCTATATTGGATGAAGAGGAGAAAGCCACATGCCAAAAATAACAGAGCTGCAAGATGAGAGGAACCTGGGTCCCTAATAATTTTCTTAAGTTTGAGACTTCTTTTAAGTGAGAAAGAAATCAGTTTCTAGTGTTTCAAGAATGCTGTTATTTTAGGCTATCATCAAGAAATCCAAAAACAATAAATGTTGGAAAGGGAGTGGAGAGAAGGGAACCTTCCTACACTGTTGGTGGGAATGTAAATTGGTACAGCCACTATGGAGAACAGTATGGAGGTTCCTTAAAACACTAAAAATGGAGCTACTATATAATCCTGCAATCCCACTCCTGGGCATAGGTCAAGAGAAAATCATTATTTGAAAAGATACATGTATCCCAGTGTTCCTTGCAGCACTATTTAAAATAGTGAAGACATGGAAGCAACCTAAATATCCATTGATATAGAAATTGATAAAGAAGATGTGGTACATATATAATGGAATATTACTCAGCCATTAAGAGGAATGAAATAATGCCATTTGCAGCAACATGGATAGACTTACAGATTGTCACACTGAACGAAGTAAGTCAGAAAGAGAAAGTATGATATCCCTTATATACAGAATCTAAAAAGAAATGATACAAAAGAACCTATTTACAAAACAGAAACAGATTCACAGACTTAGAGAATGATCTTATGGTCACCAGAGAGAAGGGGTGGAGGGAAGGGAAGTTAGGGAGCTTGAGATTGACATGTACACACTGCTGTGTTTAAAATGGGTAACCAACAAGGATCTGCTATGTTAGCACAGGAAACTCTGTTCAATGTTATGTGGCAGCCTGGGTGGGAGGGGAGTTTGGGGGAGAATGGATACATGAATAAGTATGGCTAAGTCCCTTTGCTCTCTGCCTGAAACTACATACCATTGTCAATGGGCTATATTCCAATACAAAATTAAAAGTTAAAAAATAAAGAATGCCATTATATAGATTTTCTTGCTTTAGGACAGAATTCTAACTTCAATTTCCCTTAAGAAAACAGTTTTTGTTTTACTTTAGAAGTTTTCATTCATTTAAACAAGGGAAAACCCCTACATCTGTTCTGATTTGAACAATTCTTGGATTTCTGGTGCATTTCAAAGTCATTCATAAATCAGGGGACTTTTAGAAATCGATCTTTTGATGGGAGTGGAGGGAGCAGGGAGCAGGGAGCAGGGACTGTTCCCTCCCTCTTGAACCTCCCTCCCACTGCCCACCTCATCCTACCCCTCTAGGTCATCACAGAGCACCAGATTTGAGCTTGCTGTGCCACAGCAAATTTCCACCTGTTACCTAATTTTTTATATGGTAATATATATGTTTTAATGCTACTCTCTCAATGCATAGCCCGTCTCCTCCCCCACCCTTGTGTCCACAAGCTCTCTACATCTGTGTCTCTGTTGCTGCTCTGTAGATAGGTTCATCAGTACCATCTTTCTAGATTCCATGAAAAATGAAAGAGAATGTTGGTCAGTCATGTCCAACTCTTTGCGACCCCATGGACTATACAGTCCTTGGAATTCTCCAGGCCAGAATACTGGAGTGGGTAGCCTCTTCCTTCTCCAGGGGATCTTCCCAACCCAGAGATCGGACCCAGGTCTCTCACATTGCAGGAGGATTCTTTATCAGCTGAGCCACAAGGAAAGCTGAAGAATACTAGAGTGGGTAGCTTATCTCTTCTCCAGGAGGATCTTCCTGACCCAGGAATTGAACCAGAGTCTCCTGCCTTGCAGGAGAATTCTTTACCAACTGAGCTACCAGGGAAGCCCTAAATTCCATATGTGTGTGTAAATATATGATATTTGCCTTTCTCTTTCTGACTTACTTCACTCTGTATAATAGACTCCTTTGGTTTCCTCAGGGTATTTTCCCAATAGTGGGATTGTTGTGTCATATGGTAGTTTATCCTTGACTCCTATGTTTTCAGTCATTCTTGTTTTCTGATATGATGACAGCCATTTGTCATGTAAAAGTGCTGCAGTTTTGAAGTTGTCTTTTCATTGTCATTCATCTGTAAGTATTTTCTGATTTGCTTTATTTCTTTATTCTTCACACAAGGACTATTAAGTATTGTTTATTTATTTATGTACTTCTGAAAAATTCATTTTAGTTTCCATATGGTGAGTTTTTTGTTAATATAAAACTTCATTTTGCTATTTAATCTGCTGCAGTTTTCCTTTGAGTATATAAATATAAACATAAATAATACATTTACGTAAATATAAGCCCCCCGAAGCATCTCTTCTTAATCACCACCAAAGATTTCTTAGCTTTTGTCATAGATGTTTCTTCTCCTATCATTTCTTCAATTTTATTTTCTCCCCAATTCTCAATTCTTATGATAATTCAGTTTAAAAATAAAGAAATATAAATAAAATAATGAGATTTATAACTCTGAGTAGACAAGAGGCTTTATTAACCTGGAAGTTAAAATGTGTCAGGAAGTACAGGTTGGTTTAGAACAGTCATTTCTATCTCTGAGAAGTTTATAAGGCTGTTTCTAAATTTGAATGCCATTCAAATGCCTTGGAAGACTTGTTTATTAATGTGGGAAGAGTAGCGGGGGAAATGTAAAAGTTCCAAGGAAATGAAAATATTGTCTCTAATGCAGAATATAATAAATGGGACTAATAATAAAAATAAATTAAGTAAAAGTTTTAATCTGTTTGATTTTTGAAAGGAGTTGTTCATGATAGGAAGCTAAGTGATAAATTTCCTTAGTTGGGAAAGAAGTGTCTAATTTGTCCCAGTAAACAAAATACTATGACCTGTAGTATAAAAAAAGACTCATTAAAACATTGTCCACATTCTCAGAGTAGAATAGACAGTTTGAAGACAAACAAAATTTACTGAATGTCAGGTTATTATAGGCGTATAGATGTCATGCATTTTTACCAGCTACTTAATTGTACTGAATCTCAATTGCATACATTTGAAATAATCTGACCTATTGAAACATACCTAGAACTCTTTTATGTAACAGATGAGATAAAGATGTTCTGAAAATCATATAGTTTCAGAGAAACTACAAAAAACATGTCAAGAAATAGTAATCATCTCCTTGGAATTAAAAGTCCACAATAACATGAAATTTGTTTTATGACATTATAACTATAAATTTTTTAACATAATTCTTAAAAAATACTTCCCAGAAAATAAAAGATAGAAATACTAATAGCTTGCATAAATTGAGCATTTTCTCTGTGCCAGGTAGGCAGTATGTTAGTTTTCATGATTATATCATCACGTTCTCACAATACTAGCTATTGTTGCTATTTGTAATGACCAAACTGAAGCTTAGGGAAGTTATGCCAACTTGCCTAGGGTAAAAATAAGTGGTGGTAATAAGTGGTGGCTCTTGAATTTAATACAGAAGTTAGTCTGACTCCAGAAGACAAGTCCAATTGCTTCGCCAAAGTGCCCAACTGCTTTGCCAACTTGAAATCTGAAACTTGATTAAATTAATTGTATGAAAATAGTAGGATTGGCCAGTGATGACAGTTATGAAAATGATTGTTAATTCAATACAACAAAACTTCAGAACTGTTATTGCCTATGACAATCATACCTCAACTCTGGTCTAGACTTATCTAAGCCTGGTTCTTCTGGGTGGGGGCAGGCAAGAAGATGAGGTGGGGTCATGGCTTCACGTAAACTGTTGTCAAGGGCCTTGCTTTTGTTTGGGGTGGTGGGTCCACCGGGCTTACCATGTTATTAAAAAATATCAATTCAAGAACTTACTAACTAAAAGCAGACCTTGCCTTAAATACAACAGTGATGATGCTGTCATGAACTGGGATTATGACTAATCCAAAACCCAATCCTCTGTAATTGATATCAGCAAAATAAATGACAATAAAAAGGAGGGGGAGAATGAAATTTGAATGTTCTCAGTTTGAGAACTTTCGTTTAAACACCTTTAGAAACATCTGAGGAGACACTATTCTCTTTTCCCAGTGTGTGGCACTCTTCTTCCATCCGATCACCTGCCCTTCTCTGAAAACCATCGCCACAGTACTTAAAAGTTCCTGTTCTGCTTCTCAGTCTCACCGGATGACTCAACTGGAGCCTAGTTGCTAGAAGTTAAGCAAATTATTTTGTTATAGAGAATGTAGGAAACGGGATACGTAGGGACATTTTGAATAATCAGGTTTTAGAAATAGAAAGAGAATGAAATAAAAAGCTGACCTGCCTGATATACTTATGACCACGGATCAACAGTTTTAGAGATAATTGGACCAAATGTCCTACTATGATTGATTGAATGTAGGGCATAGCTGTTCGTATATGGTCTTTTTTACCTGGTAATCAGGAAACCAGAAAGTTTGTTTTCTCATCTCTAACTAGCTTCAGGAGTTAAAAAAATAATATCAATAGTTAAATGACTCTTGCTTATATTTTCTTTTATTCAATTTTAGGACACTTGAGCAGATAATATTTAAGCTTCTATTTATAGAAAGATCTAGATAGATAAATACATAGATATAGATCTCTCTCATATAGACCATGAAGTACCTTGGCACGCTGAATAGTGAAACAAGTTTATATAACAGCATTCTTACTTTGCAAATTATTTGTTGCATACTGAATACTTTGAAGAAGTATGAGTGAATGTCATAAGAAGATTAAGTTTATGCTTTGGCAGTTGATGCTGCAAAAGTCCTCTCTAAGTAGCCTGCTGCATACATGAAATGACTGCATGTTCACAAATGGCTTTTATTCAGCTTGGGCTCCCTAGGCTCTCTGCTATGTCTCATCCCCTTTCTTTCAGTGTGTGTTCGACCCTCTTACCTCCTCTGAAGACAATATTTATCCCTCCTTTGTTGTTGTTGTTTTGTTGCTAGGTCATGTCTGACTCTGTGGACTGTAGTCCACGAAGGTCCCCTGTCCATGGAATTTCTCAGGCAAGAATACCGGAGTAGATTACCATTTCCTTCTCCAGGGGATCTTCCAGACCCAGGGATCAAACCTGTGTATCCTGCAAGAATCTCCGGCAGTCAGATTCTTTACCACTGAGCCACCAGTATCCCTCCTTAGAGTATTACAAATGGGACTCCTTGTTTAGTCAGCTTGCTTAAAGGAAGATGATTGCACATAAAGTATATAGTCTGTTTCACTCTTTATTCTCATTCCCTGTAATTCCGCTGCCCTAGCTTGGGAATGTGAAGGGTGGAATTGGATGAGGGGTGAGGAATACTTCCATTTAAACAAAAGAAGTATTTCTGGTTTTAGATTTTGCAGCTGGTTTGGCTTTTGGTGGCCATAGGTTATAGGAAATATATGTCTATAAAATTCAAATGAGGAAGATAATTTACAGTCAATGTTTAACATGCATTACTTCTTGTTTTCACAGTAACTCTGCAAGATAGATTAGTACAATCTTTACTTTACAAATGAGGAAACCAAGGCTTTCTGAGTTAAATAAATTGTCTATGGTGATAATGTTCAGTTCAGTTCGGTTCAGTTCAGTCGCTCAGTCGTGTCCAACTCTTTGCGACCTCATGAATCGCAGCACGCCAGGCCTCCCTGTCCATCACCAACTCCCAGAGTTTACCCAAACCCATGTGCATGGAGTCGGTGATGCCATCCAACCATCTCATCCTCTGTCGTCCCCTTCTCCTCCTGCTCCCAATCCTTCCCAGCATTAGCATCTTTTCCAATGAGTCAACTCTTCGCATGAGGTGGCCAAAGTAATGGAGTTTCAGTTTCAACATCAGTCCTTCCAATGAACACCCAGGACTGATCTTTAGGATGGACTGGTTGGATCTCCTTGCAGTCCAAGGGACTCTCAAGAGTCTTCTCCAACACCACAGTTCAAAAGCATCAATTCTGCGGCACTCAGCTTTCTTCATAGTCCAACTCTCACATCCATACATGACCACTGGAAAAACCGTAGCCTTGACTAGACAGACCTTTGTCGACAAAGTAATGCCTCTGCTTTTTAATATGCTATCTAGGTTGGTCATAACCTTCCTTCCAAAGAGTAAGCGTCTTTTAATTTCATGGATGAAATCACCACCTGCTGTGATTTTGGAACCCAAAAAGATAAAGTCTGACACTGTTTCCACTGTTTCCCCATCTATTTCCCATGAAGTGATGGGACCAGATGCCATGATCTTAGTTTTCTGAATGTTGAGCTTTAAGCCAACTTTTTCACTCTCCTCTTTCACTTTCATCAAGAGGCTTTTTAGTTCTTCTTCACTTTCTGCCATAAGGGTGGTGTCATCTGCATATCTGAGGTTATTGATATTTCTCCAGGCAATCTTGATTCCAGTTTGTGCTTCTTCCAGCCCAGTGTTTCTCATGATGTACTCTGCATAGAAGTTAAATAAGCAGGGTGACAATATACAGCCTCGACGTACTGCTTTTCCTATTTGGAACCAGTCTGTTGTTCCATGTCCAGTCCTAACTGTGGCTTCCTGACCTGCATACAGGTTTCTCAAGAGACAGGTCAGATGATCTAGTATGCCCATCTCTTTCAGAATTTTCCACAGTTTATTGTGATCCACACAGTCAAAGGCTTTGGCATAGTCAATAAAGCAGAAATAGATGTTTTTCTGGAACTCTCTTGCTTTTTCGATGATCCAGCGGATGTTGGCAATTTGGTCTCTGGTTCCTCTGCCTTTTCTAAATCCAGCTTGAACATCTGGAATTTCACGGTTCACGTATTGCTGAATCCTGGCTTGGAGAATTTTGAGAATTACTTTACTAGCGTGTGAGATGCGTGCAGTTGTGCGGTAGTTTTAGTGAATGCTAAACTACAGTTGTGGCCAGGTTCCCCGACTGCAGAGTGTGGCACCTGCCAGGTACAAGGTGTTTGATGAATAAATTCAAGAGAGCAGAGACTATTGTGTGCCCTCTTGAATTTATTCACTGAACACCCTGTACATTAGGTCAATGATAAAAAAAAGAGAAGATATCTAATTACTGTTTTCTGTGAAACTTTAGCTTCCTGACCATCAAATCAAGAATTTTAGAAAGAAAATTAATTTTATTGTTGAATTATAAGAAAATAATGATTCGTATTACTTATTTGACTAATATTCTAATTTCACTTCCCTACACAGTTAATGATATTGTTTCCTGAAGCATCTGAATTGAATTTAGCAGTATGACTTTTTACATCTCACTAATATTAATATGGGAGTAAATTCACTATAACCATGACAAATTCTGAAGCTAAAGGGCATGCTAAGACAATTAAATTCAACCCTGGCTTGGCCTCTTCATACTTTTGAACTTCAGTGGCAATATATCCATGAATAAGAACACATGCTCCTTACTTATTTCATGCAGTAAAGAATAAAATTAATGAAGTTAATAAAACAACAAAAGAATGTTCCAGAAACTTTGAATACAGATCCAAGACAACTTCTTTAACTTAATTTTGTCCCTTATTATCAGCTATTCATTGTTTTTAACTTTTTTTTTTCTGGTTTGTATTCTTTTATCAATTTTAAATTTTTTTAAAAAAATTTGTGACTATTCTGGGTCTTTGTAATTTTGAACGGGATTTCTCTAGTTGAGGTGAATGGGGGCTACACTTCATTGCAGTTCATAGCAGTGACTTCTTTTGTTGTGGAGCAGAGGTTCTAGGGGGATGGGCTTCAGTAGTTGCAGCACTATGGCACAGTAGTTGAGGCACATGGGCTTAGTGGCTCCATGGCATGTGGGATCTTCCTGGACCAGGGATCAAACCTTTGTCTCCTGCAGTGGCAGGTGGATTCTTATCTACTTGTGCCACCAGGGAAGTCTTCTTTCATTTTGAAGTCTGATTTCTCAAGGGATGAACTTAGACATACATCATCAGTGTTCACATATATTTGTATCAGTTCACTGAGCAACATTTCTAACACAAATTAAAGGGTACATGATAGTGGCAGGAAGATGTAGATTGTTTTTACTAGTGCTATAAATTGTCTTGGTATCTGTACATAATAATCGAATGGGTTTTATGTTCAACCTCTCAAGTTTCCTTTTATGATCTAATTTTTAAGATTTAGTTCATGTTTTACTCATCTAACTTTGCCATTACTTGAAAAATAAGGGCTTAGTAAATCAAGAAAATAAACATTATCTGCACAACATAATCTGCCTCTGGAACCATTACAAAATGGCCAGTTCTAGAAGTGTTGCTGCAGTAGCAACTTAAAGCCAAGCTACCGTTTATGATTTGAATGCTAATTGTAAATAGATGAACTATATAAAGTTCATAGTATCTTTGGAATATAAACAGTTCTAACATGTATTATGTAGTTGAAACTCCTACATGAAACTGAAGTTTGTTAGGGGGTGCGGTGGACTTTCTTTATGAATCTCTGCTAGTAACGAAGGGAAATTGCTAGGAAGATCTAAAACTGTGGCTTTAATCTAATAAAAATAGCTGTTTCCTTACTCTTGTCCCTTCTCTGTAGTCTCCGTTGACCCAAATAGAGTTGATAATGTGATAATGACTTGGAATAGATCAATGGACTTGGATGAGAAGCTGTAGATCCTCTTATGATTTCTTTGATTTAACAGGTGAGAAATACTAAAGCTCAGAATCCAATTAGGCAGACTTCTGATTCCCAGTCTCTTGTTCTTTCTTCTATTCTCCTCTACTTCTGTTTAGCATCTTCAAACTACACAAGGCCTACAGCTTATTTGATGTATTAAGTCACTAAGTAGCTTCCTTCTACTCCACCTAGATGAGATTCCTTACAGACGTGTAAAAGAGTTGCACATCTCTTGTTTCTACCTACAGTGATAAATTCCCCTAAAGTAAATCATCCCTTACTCAAAAGCAGTGTGAGTCAGAAATACATATTTCTTGCTACGCAGTAGCAGTTTTTGAGAAAAGAAAATAAATGTTTTAGGCGGCTTTGAAAACCACTCCACTCTGTTAGGACGGATTATTCCTAGCTTACACATGTTCATCTCCTTAGACATGTAGATTTTAAGTTTTAACAGTGTTTGACTTCTATGATAGCTTCATGATAGTTAATGATAAGACTCTCATGCCATTTCACATTTTAAAAATATATATAATGCATTTTGGACTTCATAGACTCTTGGATTTAGAAAGATATTGTGGTGTAAATAATAAAATATGAAACAAATCCACTTAAGGCACACTTCTCTGTTGGATGACATACCTTCTGGCAAAAAACTTTTAAGAAATGTAAGTACTCTTTAATGACATGTGACTAAGAGAGCCCATTTAAAAATGACATTTGATTTATACTTAGTACCAAATCAAAATCAAGTGATCCAGTGACAAGGATTTTCCATTTTCATATTATATTATGCACAATATTGAGATTTGAAAGGGAACAGTTTGGTTTTTTCGGTTAAAGAATATTACATTTACTTTGAGTTCTTAGTACTTTATAAAAACAGACAAGAGTACTAAAGTACAGTACTTTCTAGGTAAATGCACTACATGCTAATTTTTGAGAAGCAATTTCTTTTAAAACTGTTTTTTTAAATATAATTTTTAGTACATAAAGTAACGGTTCTGGGTAGCATCAGGGAAAAATCAGATGTGCAAAAATGTGGTTCCTTGCATGATGGAATATACATTAATAGGGACAGAGAGAGGAAAAGCAAAGGGGCACTTTTTTGTCCTGAGGGTCACTGCTCTCTATATTTGAAGCCTCTTGTCTAGGTCAAATGAAGCCCAGCCATCACAGGTCCTGAGTAATAGGACCGCTGGGAACACCCTGACCAGGACAGTCAGCCACCAGCTCCCAGCAGTCAGAATGCCTTTCATCTCCCCTTCCTTTCTTCTCCTTGTGCTCGTATGTTGCTCCTCCTTGTGGCCCTTCTCTTGGCTAATTTCTGAAATAGGTTGTCCTGGTTGGACTCTTTCACAAGTTTCTTTCATAAGAAACTATTTAAGACTGAAAACAAGGTCCTTTGTTTTCACATTTCATTTGATCAGATGATGCCTTGTAGACAGCATGCCTTAGCAGTGGTATTTTAAGCATTCTGGGGGGATGTAGGTGGGACATTTAAAAACACAAGCTTTCCTGATTCCTGTACTCAAATTATATGGGCAGCCACCATAGCAAGATGATCATTACCAATAATGTGAATCTCCCAGGCAGTTCGTATTTTCACTCCTTCATTCAATAACTATATACTGAATGCTGACAAAGGGCCAGGCACTGACTAAAGTGCTGGGCTAACAGCAATGAACATCACAGGCAAAATATTGACCTTCATGGAATTTATAATTTAACAAGTATGATGAAATGTGAAGGATGGGTTGTTATAGGAACACAGGGCAGAGAGAACTAATGTATCTGAAGAGGCATAGAAAAACCCTGGGATGGAGTAATAAGCCAAAAATAAGGGCTGGCCAGTAAGTTAGCCACCCAACAGTGCCCCAAATGCCTGCTATATCATTAGCCAGAGACATTTCTTTGCTTTCTGTCAGGCTCTTCTTGTCATTCCCAGCCTAATGATGGTTGGCACAGAAATGAGAGAAAACACACCCTCTGCTGCTCTGCTGAGGACTGACATTTATTCTCTATTTGTGCTTTATCTCTCTAGAATAGAAATACAGAATGTTATTTTTAAGTGTGGTATGTTTTCTGATCAGTCTTCATTAGGCTGATATGAAACTGGAAGTTTAGGAAAGAAATACTTGGAATTATAAAAGGTTAATGCACCAGGGGCTCAGCCAAAAAAGATGCTTAAAAATAAGGTGGAGTCAGAATATTTACTCAAAATATGATGAAACAGTTCATCAATCAAATTAGAAGAGATTTTAAGAGACCTGGTAAAAATGATAATTCACTGTTCATTGGACACTCCACACTAAAACATACACACACACACACACACACACACAACTCTCAATGACTGTTTTTCTTAAGGTTAGAATGGCGCTTCAGTAATAGGAATGTTTTAAACAAAGTCCTGTTAGAAATTTTTGTTTGAAAACAAAGTCAATATCCTTTAAACAAATACTTTCTGGGCAGCTGCTGGTGGCACTTTGCCACACTGGAAACAAGGAAGGGCACAGGGCAAAACCAGTCTTGCTTCTGTACTGCTGGAAATATATTTTTATTGTTTTACTCCAACTCAGTGTTTTCACTGCTCAAAAAGCTTTTCTATATGCTTTTTTATTGGAAAACTCCTTCCAAACATTATTCTAAAATAATAGCATATAAAATTTTGTCATCTACTTTATATTAAGTGTACCATAAAATACTTTCAATTTCAACTGAGTATGGTTTTCATTTGACCAGTCCGTTCAACAAGCACTGGATTGCTGAGGATTTTTACACAGTATCTACTTTCATCTCTCAATTCCTGACACACTATTAAACACAATTCCTGACACAGTCTATTACATTATTTCTTATATGACTGCACCATTAATAAATTTAAGGGAACTTATTTTGTTTAATGGATCCATTGTTTCTTCAGCATCTTTTTAGAAATCGTTCATTCTTGTTAGGTAGTAGTGACAAGTCAGGCCCTCTCCTATGTCTGGGTCTTTTGCTTCTGTATGTACCATTTTCTTCTGAGTCTGAAGTCTAAGAAGAAAAGCATCATCATCTTTTATTCCACTCACACAATGTTTTGTAGGTGAAAGCAAGATATTCTTGGCAGAAAGCTAATTAAAGTAAGATTAACTGTAGTGAGGAAGAAATTATATACCTTTTAGAAAATGTTTGATCAGTATAAGTATATATAGGAGTGCTGTGTGCTAAATTGCTTCAGTCATGTCCAACTCTGAAACGTTATGGACTGTAGCCTGCCAGGCTCCTCTGTCCATAGGATTCTCCAGGCAAGAATACTTTAGTGGCTTGCCATTTCCTCCTCCAGCGTATCTTCCCAACCCAGGGATCCAACCCACGTCTCTTACACCTTCTGCACTGGCAGGCAGGTTCTTTACCACTGGGAAGCCCATGACCTCCAGTAATCTCTCCATCAAACTCTGGCAAACTCTATCTTACAGGACACATCTGGCCCATTGTCCCTTTTTGTAAATAGAGTTATAGTGGGACACAGCCTTACCCATTCTTTCATGTTTTGCCTATGACTGCTTTTACACTATAATGTCAGAGTTGAGTAGGTTGCAGCAAAGACTATCATCCACAAAGCTGAAAATATTTACTATCTGACACTCTATAGGAAAAGGCCTACTTTAATAATTTTGCTTTGTTTCTTCTTTTTTGATTAACAGTACATTAACTTCTAATATTCAAAGACAGTTGTCCAACAGAAGCCTTCAATGTTATATGAAATTGGGCAAAAGAATCAGATTTATAAACTGATCCTGTGTTATGTTGCTTTTTACTACAGACAGTGAGTTATATGATATATGAACTCAACTAATTACTGCAAAATTCTCTGGAACTCATGCAGAGAGGCAAAATTTTGTAAAAGTGCAAAATTCAGAGAAACATTGTGTCTCATTATAAAGCTAAACAATTCACTAACTTTCTTCACTAACACAGCTAGATATAGTGATTATACCCTCTGGCAGTAATCTGTTTCAAAAAGAATTGGCTATGAGAATGAGTGGTCTTCCCAGGTGACTCAGTGGTAAAGAATCTGCCTGCAAAAATGCAGGAGACACAGGAGACACGTATTTGATCCCTGGGCTGGGAAGATCCCCTGGAGGAGTACATGGCAACTCACTCCAGGATTCTTGTCTGGAGTTATCCCAGGGACAGAAGAGCCTGTTGGGCTACAGTCCATAGGGTTGTAGAGAGTTGGACATGACTGAAGTGACTTAGCACAGTACACATAACAGCACTGGAGGATCATCTCTGTGACAACTGGAGAAAATGAATCCTGAGCTTTCAAAAACACTTCCAGCAAGACCATGGCAAAACTGGTCCAAAGTTGATGATAAGCAGGACTGCTGCTTTCATTTAGAGCTCATACTCTTAAATCAGGCTATTTAATGCATGAAATCATTACAGCTTTCTGACAAAGCGAACTTTACCTGAACCTGTTTCAAAGGAGACATACAAACGGGTGACATAGATGCATGCAATTTTGATAATTTGAACATTAAGAAGAGCCAGATTTCCTTTAATTAAATATGAGTATATTAAAGGAAGTAAGGGTGAGAATATTCAAAAAGCAGAATAACACAGTGTAATTATTGTTGGAACATTTTTAGTTCTTGGATATGATTACAGATGTGTCTTTGATCCTGGAGATTGAAATTATTTTATACAAAATTGTTAAATACATACACCTCAGAAAAAGCAAGATGTGTTACAGTTAATGATATGTACCTTTTGGCAGAGATTAGACAGATGCTTATTTTTCTTTCTGGATAAACAAACTGCAAATTCCATTTTCCCTTGCAATTCCATTTTCCTAGGTCTTGTCCTGTGACTGAGTTACAGCCAATGAAATATCAGTGGGAAGATGGGTGCTATTTCAAGGCTTGGGCTACAAAATCTCTCTCTGCACGATGACTTCTTCCTTTTCCTCCGTCTGCTAGCCACATCCTGAGAACCAGGCAAAGGCCTTGGCGATTGCCTAACTAAGATGGAAGGAGTTGGTCTTGGAATCACTGAGTAGAATACTCCCCAGGAAACATCCCATTGGACTGTGATGGACTCCATATTGATGTCCAGTAGATGGGGCTAAGTCACTGAGAGCTTTCTGGGTAAGCAGGAAGAGGTTCTGTCAGCTGATACACTGTGTCACAGTCCCCTCCTCCCCTATGGACTCATGCCATGTCAGTGACAGATGCAAAAGAAGAAACAGTCGATTCTATTTAAAGAGATGGAAGATACCATCCTTGAGTGGTAACTTGAAAACTGTACACGAGGACAATTCATCTAAAAAGGAATTTGGATTTTTGGATAAGAAAACTTTAAATTTATAATATTGATTTGTTTTTAATGTAAGATAACATGACACACAATAAAAACCCTTCCTTCACCTTCCAGAAATGCCATCTCCTTCTTGGCTTGCTATGGTGTACAAAGGGCCCTTTAGCTAAAGAGAATATCTTCAGAAGTCTGGGACTAAAACGCATGTTTTAACTAAAAAAAAACAAAGTTATGGGGACTATATTTTTTCTAAAATATTGCACATATGTTCATTTATCCTAAGAGCTTGTCACTTCGGAAATCAGAGAGTAGAATATCTAAATATACTGAAATACTCCAGTGGGATTTCTCTTTGCGTGCATGCTAAGTCACTTCAGTCATGTCCGACTCCTTGCAACCCTATGGACAGTAGCCCACAAGGCTCTTCTGTCTGTGGGATTCTCCAGGCAAGAATACTGGAGCGGGTTACCATGCCATCTCCCAGGGGATCTTCCCAACTCAGGGATCGAAGCTGCGTCTCCTGCATTTCCTGCATTGCAGGCAGATTCTTTACCATCTGAGACACTAGGGAAGCCCCAGGAATTCTCTTTATTAATATCCAAATAACAAGCTTGAGCTTCCAGTCCCAATTTTGTAAGAAGTCTCTACCCTCTCTCAAATCATGGAATTTCAGAGGGGATTATATTATTGTGCTTATTCCCTAATCTATATTTCTGATAATGCTGAATGATTATGCCAATTGTTGCCTCATTTCCTTGGCTGTCTTCTTTTCTTCACACCACTCTGGACTTCCTTCTTCCTTTCTCTCTTCTTTAATTCCTCAAATAATAATATAAAACTTTTGAATGCTTCCAATTGTAAAATAACAGTTTGCCCCCTTTGACATCATGGAGAAGTAGAAACTTCTTTTGATAAATAGAACAATCAGTATATCCTGAGTTAAGTTCAAACAGCGAAACAATACCAACATCAGCAACAAGAAGAAGATAGGTTTCTTATTGAATTCTAGTCTTTCAAAGAAAAGAAAACTCTAGCATTTCCTTTAAATTGCTAACTCTCTAACACAAACAACTTTATTCCTGAATTTTGCAAGGTAGTACCTGATGATATGAAGACATTTGTTGTTTCTTATATTCATGAAAGAAAGTTGTTTTCCACTATGAATAGATGAAGTCTAAACTCGGTAATATGGTTAAACTTTTAAGATTTTTATCATAGAGTACCTGTTTTATTTTTGTTGAATCAGTCTTCTAAGGTCTAGATCCTTTGTAATCATTTGCAAAAAAAAACTTTTTATTTTTCTAAATATTTCATCTCTAAAGGGAACCCTCTTACACTGTTGGTGGGAACTTAAGTTGGTATAGTCAATAGGGAAAACAGTATGGAAATTCCTCAAAAAAAATAAAAATGGGACTACCATATAATCCAGAAACTCCTCTTCTGGTTAAAACTATAATTCAAAAACATACATGCACTCCTAATTCATAGCAGCACTCTTCATAATAGCCAAGACATGGGCTTCCATATCTAAATACCCCATCACTTCATAGCCAGTAGGTGGGGAAATAATGGAAACAGTGACAGACTTTATTTCCTTGGGCTCCAAAATCACTGTGGGTGGTGACTGCAGCCATGAAATTAAAAGACACTTGCTACTTGGAAGAAAAGCTATGACAAACCTAGGTAACATATATATTAAAAAGCAGAGACATCACTTTACCAACAAAGGTCTGTATAGTTAAAGCTATGAATTTTTCCAATAGTCATGTATGGATGTGAGAGTTGGACCATAAAGAAGGCTGAGTGCTGAACAATTGATGTTTTTGAACTGTGGTGCTAGAGAAGACTCTTGAGAGTCCTTTGGACAGCAAGGATATTAAACCAGTCAATCCTAAAGGAAATCAATCCTAAATAGCCATTGGAAGAACTGATGCTGAAGCTGAAGCTCCAATACTTTGGGCACCTGATGCAACAAGCTGACTCATTGCAAATGATGATGCTGGGAAAGATTGAGTGCAGGAGGAGAAGGGGGCAACAGAGGATGAGAAGATTGGATTGCATCATCAATTCAATGGACATGAGTTTGAACAAATTCTGGGAGATAGTGAAGGACAGGAAAGCCTGGTGTGCTGCAGTCCATGGGGCTGCAAAGAGTTGGACAGGACTGAGTAACTGAAGAACAATGAGATGCAAACTGTTGTATATAGAATGGATAAACAACAAGGCCCTGCTGTATAGCATAGGGTACTATATTTAATATCCTATAATAAACCATAATAAACCATGGCTTCACCAACTCGATGCACATGAGTTTGGGCAAACTCCGAGAGTTGGTGATGAACAGGGAGGCCTGGCATGCTGCGATTCATGGGGTTGCAAAGAGTCGGACACGACTGAGCAACTGAATTGAACTGAATAAACCATAATGGAAGAGAATATATAAATGTCTAACTGAATCATTTTGCTGTGCAGAAGAAATTAACTTTGTAAATCAGCTATATTTCAATAAAAATAAAAATCTGAAATAAACAACAAATATTTTATCTCTGAGTATGACAGAACAGGTAAATCTTTCTGCAAATGTAGGAGATTTATATATGTAGAAAAATGAAGGAACATATTTTTCTTCTCTTATTTGATGAGGAATATACATTTTCTAAAATGCTTGTTTCTACAAAATTTACAACAAAAATTTCAAAGATATTTGGGAAACCATTCAAGTGAATAAACTCATGTAAGTTGAAGGCAGAAAATAGTTTTGTTTGCTAAAAATCTGAGGTGATTCTTTTTTTTTTTTTCCAAAAAAGTCTGAGTTGAATCCAGCATACTGTCACCTACTATAGTAGCAGTAATTTTAATATAAAAAGAAATTATTAAATACAATAATAAAATAAAACAACACAATCACTCAGAAATATTTGTATTGTGTTTCCCAGTATAATTTGGCCTAAATTCTTACCAACATGGACTCCTTTTTCATGTTCTTAAAGATGTGTTTATTGTAGAAATAGGCCATACGGTTCTCTAGTAATGAAGAGGCTGGACACTGAACTGTGATCTCAAACTTAGGAACATGGAAACAATTCCCAGCAGCTTATTTTTGTTTTATTCCTGGTTGGACTCCTCAATTATTGGTGAACATACATAGAATTTTCCAAATGAAGACAAGTGCACACTGCTGGACTGTTGGGTCCTGTCATCTATTGTGTATTTGTTATTCATTATTTTGGAGTCTCCATTCCAGACAGTCTCTCTTAACTCAATTTTCATTTGCAAGGATTACTACATTAAAAGCAGTAGCTCTATTAAGTCAAATGTCCAATTACAGAGCTATCTGCTTTCACAGGGAAGGGACTATAGGAAGAGGGCTTATATCTCCAAAAAACAAATCATTAGATTCTTATTTTATCTCAGAATAATAGGAAAAATAGTGAAAACAAGAGGAAAACTACTGGCAACTGAATCCACTTCTCATTTGAACAACTTAGATCCTTAACAGACATTGAGTTCTGGCTCCACTGAAGCTTTCTTTTATATATTTTTTCCTGTAAACTTTTTACTTTGTATTGAAGTATAGCCAATTAATTATGTTGTGATAGTTTTAGGTGAACAGCAAAGGGACTCAGCCATACATTCTGAATCTGTACCTAAGAAAGGGATTCAGGATTTAGAAAAAGATTTCCCAGTGGGATCACTGTTTGACCAATTTCTATTAAGATCATTTCAACATTTCTTCTATGTTTTTCAGTTGTGAATAGATTCTAGTATTTTAAATTAGAAGTAGAATGATGTTCATTGGATTATATTTTTAGTCTCTATTGCAGATGACTTTTTAAAAGGGGCCTGGAAAGTCAAAGTAGAAATGTGTCTGAATTTGTCCCTGATGAAATGAAAATGGATTCCAAGCTGTTGGAAATTTTGGTTCTTTCTAGAAGAGAACAAGGCTACCCGCAACAACAAGAAAGGAGGAATTTCTGTATAGTAAGTGGGACAAGTATACTGGTACAAAATTCCTTGTAGGATGATTTACACAGCTAAATTTGTCTTCACTCTTTTCCTTCCCACTCGAGAAAGGACACAGCCAACTTCATGTCTTCCTTTTCTGGCCTCTGATGCCAAAAAATTTGCTCAATTGTAAATTTAGGGAAATATGTTAATAAAACCATTTGGAAATCATAAAAGTAGATATTTGATTGAGCTATTTATTTTTTTAATTTTCAACAGAATTTCAAAACATTTTTTCCTTACTTCAGTAACTGAGAAGTAAATTGATTTGATTTAAAATGCCAGCTTGGCAACCTGAAAATTACATGGTATTCAGTAGGAAAAACAAGTCTCTAATTACATCACCTTCCCTTTTTGCAGCTAGCTTATTATTTTGTTGTGTTTTCCTTACATACGCCCAAAGGTACAAAATGCCTTTCTAATGCTCCCGGTGAATTAAGCACGTCATTCCAGCTTGCCGGCTTCGGGGAGGGCTAAGGCATTGTACTAGGCCAATGTCCCTCATTCTTTTACAACCTACTTTTGATGCACGTACTTAGAAAGGAGTTGACATACTTAGCATGTTATTCACTTCAAGAGTATTTAAACAAGAGACATACTCATCTTATGACCAGATGAAGCTCTAATGGTGAAATATTGGTATCTAGAAGTCCAGAGGGAATTAATTTATAGAGAGATTGTCTCACTGAACCTTAAAATCCCAAACCTTAAATACCTTCTATACAGGCACCACAGGACAGTTCTTAACATAGTTTATTTCCCCTCATACAGGTCTGAACGCTTCGGTCATGAATTGTGTATAAACTTACAAGGCTTGTTAATGTCTGCATGCCCAGCAGAAATAAATGTTATTGGTTAATTGGAGGCCCACCACTTTCAGCACTGAAAATGGATTTAGCAACTTTTGTTGCTAAACAAAATTCCCAAAACAACGGTCTTGGGAATGTGGCCCCAAGAATAGTAAAAACTAGGAAAACTATTTTGAACTTGGGTACATAGAGCATTAGCTTTACTCTCTTCAGATTCACAAATACACATCTACAAGAGTTTTTTTTAAGCATTATTCTTTGATTTTAATGACTCTAAGAAGATATTCTCTCATAATATAGCCTGTTTACTTTTGTTGTCAAGCCAAAAATAAGCCTGTCTGACTCTCCCATAGGTATAAAGGAAGAGCAAAAGATGCCAAGTTAGTCAATTTGACTACATATATTTTGAAGTGCTTCAGGTCTATGCTCTTAAGGTTTGTAAAAAGCAATCCAGTCCAATTTTTCAACTGATCATCACTTAAGGTAGAAGTCATTTTAATTTTCAAGATCCTGAGTAATGCATTTTTCCACCAACCTGCTATTACAGAAAAAAAAAATCAAAGTTAGAGGTTAGCAATAGCTCTATACTTTTAGTACTCTGATTAGAGGTCATGTTGATAGACATAAACTGGCATTTTCAAGGACTCCTGATGAATATAAGTTCTCAGACTTGAGGGTGGAATTCTATAATAACAGAAATATTTCTGATTTCTAATCTACCACAAGGGGGAAAAATGCTAAGAATGAAGGTGATACTGATGGTAAGGGTTTTCAGTTCTATTTTTGTGTGTGTACATAAAAAGTTTATATTATTGCATTAATTGAGATTAGGTTAAGTTAAATTGTTATAGAAAATCCCAAGTAACAGTGGCTTAAATAGGATGGGAGTTTATTTTTCATTCAGGTAAAAGTTCTAAAGGTGTCTAAGGTGTTGTAGTGTATTAATGACTCAAGATACTTATGGCATCCTTCTGCATTATGCTTGACCACCATTCCCAAGGTCACCTCATGACCAAAGATGGCTGTTGAAGATCTAGTCATTGCATCTGCACCACAGCAATCAGGAAAGAAGGCAAATAAGAGAATATAGTCTCTCCCTCTAGGATCACTTTCTATCACTTCTATTTTTACCTCGTTTGTCAGATATATAGCCAAGTGGCAGTACCTAGTTCCAAAGCACTGTAGGGATGTAGTCACTATTTTTGTGAGTATTCATTTCGCTAAGACTCAGGAGTCTAGTAATAGGAGAGAATGAATATAGGAAGACAACTGCAAGTATCCATTATAATTGCATACATAATGTGTGACTTTGGACAAGTTACTTTTTTTAGTCTCAGTTTTATCACTTATATAGAAATGATGGTATTTCTCTATCTTTTGGTGTCATTGGCAGAATTATGAGATAGTATATATAAACTCCTTTGCAAAGTGTCTGATATATGACAAGTTCACAATAAGAGCCGTGATTGCAATATATAGCATTTTGGGTCCAAATAAATTTTCCTGTGATCCTTTATAGCAACAGTTCTTAACATCTTAGAGAATTTCTAATGATTATATTTAGCTACCTACATCATTCATCTAACTACACCCCTAGATTTCCCTGTGATCCTTTCATAAGAATATGACCACAGAACTAAGAATACTTTCAACCTGATGTTGACAGACAAAGGAAGCAGAGCTTAAACAGACTGAGAAATATCTAAGCATTTAGTAGTAAATTATTTACAGTAATGCTAGCCCCCTTAGGTAAGCATTAGCTATTACTATTATTATTATTGTTTTAATATTATTATCATCATTATCATTTTAGTCACTAGACTCTGTGTCAGAATGTGGTTGGAAATATTTGAGTGGGTTGAAATTAGAGATCATAGCTCTAAAATAGTAGGAATGCATTAGTCAGGGTTAAGTCAGGGCAGCAGAGCTCCTTTGAACATTTGGGGAGTAAGAGATTTATCACAGACCTTAGATCTTACAGAAATGTGGGAACAGGTGGTAAAGTGAAGGTCTGGAACAGGAAGTAGAGATCAGACACAAACATTAACCAGTTAATGCCAAACACTCTGGCAAGAATGACTAAGTCAGAGCTTGAAGACAAATACAGAAACTAAGCATGCCCAGACAATGAAATAGATGCAAAGGAGGTTGCCATAGAGATGTCTACTAGAGGCCCTCAACCTCCAGGAAGCCATTGCCAAACATCTGTTGGCGGGCCCGGAACAGCTGTTGCCCAGCATGGCCCCTGGTTGGGAAGGCGAGCTGACCAGAGAGCAGGAAGGAGTGGGGATGAGCTAGGATCTGTCGGGCGCTTCTATGAAGAAACATTGCTGTAACTCACCCCACTGTCCTTCAATAAATCATGACTGCTATTTAACGTCTACCTTCCAAGTCCTATCCAGCACCGCACAGAGAAGGAGCTTCAGTAAAACATAAATCCCAGCTTCACCAAGTTGATGTAGCACAATCCATCACAGGGATTTAATAAATGAAACCCTTATTTTCAGCTAAAAGTTCACCTTAGTTAATAAATTCACTCCCCTTAAACAATATTTATTTAGTAATTAAAATTTTTTAGATTCTTTAATAATTTGTTTATGATGTTACAGAGAACTATTTTTGACTTGGAAATAAATCAGCAAGATGATTGTGCAACCTTTTAATGTTATGCCAAAGTGCTATCCAACACATCTGACTCCCTCAGAAAATGGAATTTTCACTATGGCAATCGAAATTTATTTGGATCCAAGCACTGTACAACTTTGAAATATAGAATTTAAGTTGTAGAAAACTGATAAGATGCAATGGTTTGTTTTTCTTCTGTCAGACTTGAGGTCTTCAAAACCACAGTTTTATTGCTCTATAGAATATAGCCCCATTTGTACATAATTAAGCCATTTTATTTCAGCACCTTTCTTCACTGATCATATAAAATTCCTGTTTTTTCATTCTATTGGTTCCCTCATTAATGAGCTTAAATGGTCAGGTATGCTTTATATATATATATATATATATATATATATATATATATATGCTTTATATATATATATATGCTTCCCAGGTGGCCCTAATGTGTAAAGAACCCGTCTGCCAATGCAGGAGACATAAGAGACACAGGCTCAATCCCTGGGTGAGGAAGATCTCCTGGAGGAAGGCATGGAAACCCATTCCAGTATTCTTGCCT
Organism: Giraffa tippelskirchi; assembly: GCF_054371585.1. Classification (NCBI taxonomy): domain Eukaryota; kingdom Metazoa; phylum Chordata; class Mammalia; order Artiodactyla; family Giraffidae; genus Giraffa; species Giraffa tippelskirchi. Next base: position 84,907,127 of record NC_137282.1, read on the forward strand.
GGAGAAACCCATGTACAGAGGAGCCTGGCAGGCTACAGTCCATAGGGTCACAAAGAGTCAGACATGACTGAAGCGACATGGCACTCACATAAATACATATATGAATGACAATTAATTTTTAAACATTTTTAAAATTTAACTTTGCAATCATCACAAGACTATTACTATTTTTATAAACAAGAGGACTTTTCCAAGGTAGGTAGGACTGAATGTGAGGAATTTGAGAATATCAGCACTGAGAAACTTACTGGAACAGTGTAACGGTGAAAGGAGGCAATTGCCAAGATACTTAGCAGGAGTAGGGATAACAAGAGTGTTTGCAGGAAGACTAGGCTGTAGAATGATGGGACAGAAGAACAGTCAACTAAAGCACAATGAGCCTGGTTCCTATATGGTACTATAACCTGAGGAGGGTTTTGTAAGTATTTTAAAAGGCAACACATGTAAAGGCACACACAAATAGAAGATAGAAGGACTCAGTAGATGTTTATCTATAGTAAAAAACAACAGTATAGTTTAACTTGGATAGCATTTCTTCTGGAAAAACAGACTCTAGATTTCCAACAGTTTAAAAAGAGCCCACCATTGTTAATGACACTATGACTTTCCTATTTCCACTCTCAGCTCCCCAAAGGACCACCAGGAAAAAACGGTGACCAAATGATGTTAATCAGACTCAAGGGAATATAGGAAGAATAACAAATAGATAGTACCTGAATCATGTCTTAGAGTGGAAAGTTTAAAGGAAAATATTTGTAGAGTTTGGGGTTTGGGCGCCAGTGATGGAAGGCAGATCTTTTAAGGGAAGGAATGAATTGGGATTAGGTAAAGTTTATGACTAAAGATCCCATGCTGAAAAATCAGCTAAAAGAGTCTGGATTATGCTGGTCCATTTTCCTGTACATATTCCATAAGAGCATGATACACTTCACTCAGTTGCTTAGTTGTGTCCGACTCTTTGCAGTCCCACTGACTGTAGCCCACCAGGCTCCTCTGTCCATGGGATTCTCCAGGCAAGAATACTGGAGTGGGTTGCCATTTCCTTCTCCAAGGATTGAACTCATGTCTCCTATATTGGAAGTCAGAATCTTTACCGCTGTGCCACCTGGGGAGACCAATAGCATATTTGAAGGTAATTACCACATAATATTGACAAATTTAATTTAAAAATCTGGTTTTCCTGTTCAGTACCTAAGTAATTCAGGAAAAGAAACTTTATATGTTTTTTTCCCCTGAATACCTATACTCTAAAAAACTTGAACAGACATGATAAAACTGTTAAGTGTTCTCTATTTTGAATTAATAGTAGATTAAAAAATAGAAGATATTTTACTGAAAGGACACTGAGGCAAAAAGAAGTTAACTTTCCCAAAGTTGCCAGAGAGAAAGCATCAGAGCCACTTAAAATTTCTGGTCAATCACAAAGGCTGTGAGTTACTAAATATAGATTGCGAGAAAAATGAGACTGATGGGCTCTAGCCAGACTCAGAATTCCTTGTGTACCATATCTATTACCACAGCCTTAGACAGAGTCTGGCTTGAGGCTATTGGAATTGGAAAGACAGGAAGAGAGGGTCACACACTAGCCCTGTCTCACTCGCCATTGTGCTTCCTTTCCTGTGCTGACTGGCTACAGACTTGCTCCCTGAAAACTGGCGGAATTTTCTCCAAGGAATATCCTCAATCTCAATTCAAACAAAAACATCTCATAAAACTTAAAATTTTATCATTTCTGTTCAAGTTTTCATAGCATAGATGTTCAAAGGAAAGCAATGCAAAAATCTTGATTTCCTGGAATCAAGAACAGACAGGAATATCAGATTTAAAAAATTAAATTTATCAACATTGGCATCTCTGTGGTATAGAATTGCCATCCTGCCCATGATTAGTTTGTAAGAAAATAGAATTTGCTATACTGCCTCATACTTACAATCTATTTAGCCCATGGTTTTATTGCCAACGAAGTCTCCAAGGGACAGACAACATATTTGATATATAGTTTTTAAAAATATTTGTTGTTATCAATTTCTATTTATAAACTCACTTCTTATGTAAATATTTCTTTATGATTTTTTCCCAAAGATTTACTACTGTTATTAATGTCCATTGTAAGCGGGGGAGAGAGGAATATGAAATCCTCAGATTTCAGTCCTTGGTCATTCTTCAAAATATATAAAATACAATTGCTATATAACTGAGCAATTCCACTTTTGGGTATAACCCAAAAGAACTAAAATCAAAGTCTAGAAGAGATAAATTTACATCATGTTCATAGCGGCATTTCTCACAAGCGCCAAAAGGTATTAACAAAAGCAGCCAAACTGTTCACGTATGGATTAGTGCATGCATGTGTACTCAGTTGCTTAATTGTGTTCGACCCTTTTCAACCCTATGGACGAATAGACAAACACAATTGTGGTATGTATCTACAAAGGACTATTATTTAGCCTTAGAAAGGAAGAAAATCCTGACATGTGCTACAATACTGATCAACTTTGAGGATATTATATGAAGTTAAATAGGCCAGTGACAAAAAGATGAGTACTGTAATTCTGTTTATATGTAGTATATAGAGTAGACAAAATTATAAAGACAGAAAGTAAATGGTTGCTTGCCAGGAATTCAGAGGAGCAAGGAATGGGAAGCTATTGTGTAATGGAAATGGAATTTGAGGTTTGCAAAATTAAAGAGCCCTAGAGACTGACTGTACAACAAAATGAATTTACTTAACACTACTGAACTGCATACTTCTAAGTGGTTAAGATAATAAATTTCATGTTATGTTTATTTTATCACAATTAAAAAAAATTATCACTAAAAAAATCAGCCATGATGCCAGACTCATGTTTTGCTGTTGTTGTTTGATTGCTAAGTTGTGTCCTACTTTTTTGCAACCCCATGGGCTGTAGCCCACCTGGCTCCTCTGTCCATGGAATTTTCCAGGCAAGAATACTGGAGTGGGTTGCCATTTCCTTCTCCAGGGGATCTTCCCAACCTGGGGATTGAGCTACGTCTCCTGCTTTGACAGGCAAGTTCTTTACCACTGAGCCACTTGAGAAGCCTGCCAGACTCATGGTAAATGATAAAAAAAATTAGCTATTACAACTTGAATGTAATATTCTCTGTAATAAGTAATACTGCAAAGTTGAAGTGAGGTAGAAGTTTTGTTTATTTTTTAAACTGAGAAAGGAGGAGGGATGCTGAGTTCATATGGTCAGTCCTAAATACTGGATGGACTAAGTATGGCATTGGGGAAAAGGCTATAACTGTCAATTCAGAATACATTTGTTGATCCCAGAGAAAGGGTGAGCCTCAAAGACTATACACATACTGTTCAAAGGAACTAGCAGTTTTGAGTCCTTGCTGTTTAGAAAAACTGTCTTAAGAGCTTTGGGTGGATAACCTCACTGAATCCTCAACCAAGGCTTTCAGTCAACAACCAGGTACTACTCTAACCCACTTTTGCAACTTCAGAGAAAAGTGAGGCAAGGAGAAATGGTGGAGGACCTAGAAGTGGCACCAGTAAAGTGGAATAAGATACCGCTGACAGGTGTGCCCATGTTGAGATCAAGCCCTGAGCCTTTGGAGTGGGAGTACTGAATCCAGCACCCTAGACTGCCAGAGAACTGACCCTAAGGGGTATCAAATAGTGAGAACTCACACAAAGGAAACCACTGTAACACAAGACCCGGCATCACCCAACCACCAATAGCATCCTGTGCAGGACATCTCAACTAAACAACAAACCAAACAAAAATACAAACCCAATCATCAGCAGACAGGATTACCACCTCACTCAGTCTTGCCCATCAGAGGAAAAACAAACAAATAAACAAAAACTCAGCACAAATCTCACCCTATAAAAAGCTTACAAAAACCACTGGACCAAACTTAGAGGGCAGAAACAAAAAAGGAAGAAAGAATTCAACCTTGAAGCCTGGGAAAAGGAGACCTCAAACACAATAAGTTAAAAAAAATAATAATAATGAAAAGGCAGAGAAATACTACACAAATGAAGGAACAAACTAGAAACATGGAAGTCCAAATAAATGTAGAGGATATAGGCAAACTACCTGAAAAAGAATTCCGAATAATGATAGTAAAGATGATCAAAAACCTTGAAAGCAAAATGGAGAAAATGCAAGAATCAATTAAAAAAGACCTAGAAGAATTAAAGAATAAGCATGCAAGATAAGTAACACAACTACTGAAATTAAAAATACTCTAGAAGGAATCAATAGCAAAATATCTGAAGCAGAAGAATGAATCAATGAGCTGGAAGATAAAACGGTGGAAATGACTTCTGAAGAGCAGAATAAAGTAAAAAGAATGAACAGAGCTGAGGACAGTCTCAGAGACCTCTGGGACAATATCAAATGCACTAACATTTGAATAATAGGGGTCCCAGAAAAAGAAGAGAAAAAGAAAGGGTATGAGAAAATTTTTGAAGAGATTATAGTTGAAAATTTTCCCAACATGGAAAAGGAAATAGTCAATCAAGCCCAAGAGGCACAGAGAGTCTCATACAGGATAAACCCAAGAAGAAACACACCAAGACACCTACTAATCAAACTAACAGACTAAACACCAAAAAAAGAATATTAAAAGCAGCAAGGGTGAAGCAACAAGTAACATACAAGGGAAACCCCATACGCTTAACAGCTGATCTTTAGCTGAAACTCTGCAGGCCAGAAGGGAAGGGCAGGATATATTTAAAGTACTGAAATGGAAAAATCTACAACCATATATTACTGTACCCAGCAAGGATCTCATTCAAAATTGATGGAGAAATCATAAGCTTTTCAGACAAACAAAAGTTAAGAGAATTCAGTACCACCAAACCAGCTTTGCAACACATGTTAAAGGGACTTATATAATCAAGAAATACAACAGAAGAAAACATATTTACAAAATCAACCCCAAACAACTAAAAATGGCAATAGGAACATATATATCAATAATTACCTTAAATGGATTAAATGCTCCAACCTAAAGACAGAGACTGGCTGAATAGATACAAAAATCAGACACATATATATGCTGTCTACAAGAAACCCACTTTAGACCTCAAGACACACATAGACTGAAAGTGAGAGGATGGAAAAATATATTCCATGCAAATGGGAAGTGAAAGAAAGCTGGAGTAGCAATCCTCATATCAGACAAAATAGACCTTAAAATAAAAAAGATTACAGGAGATAAGGAAGGACACTGCATAATGATCAAGGGATCAATCCAAGAGGAAGACATAACAATTGTAAATGTGTATGCACTCAACATAGGAGCACCTCAATACATAAGGCAAACACTAACAGACATAAAAGGAGACATTGACAGTAACACAATAATAGTAGGAGACTTTAACACCCCACTCACACCAATGGACAGATCATCAAAACAGAAAATTAATAAGGAAACACAAATCTTAAACGATGCATTAAATAGATGGATCTCATTGATATCTTCAGGACATTCCATCCAAATGCAGAAGAATATACCTTCTTCTCACGTGCACATGGAATATTCTCCAGGATAGACCACATCTTGGGTCACAAATCAAACCTCAGTAAACTTAAGAAAATTGAAGTCGTATCAAGCATCTTCTCAGACCACAATGCTAAGAGACTAGATATCAATTACAAGAAAAAAAACTGTAAGAAACACAAACACATGGAGATTAAACAACACGTTTCTAAATAACCAACAGGTTACTGAAGAAATCAAAAGGGAAACCAAAAAATTTCTGGAAACAGATGACAATGAAAACGTGACAACTCAAAAACTATTGGATACAGCAAAAGCAGTTCTGAGAGAGAAGTTTATAGCAATACAATCCTACCTCAAGAAACAAGAAAAACATCAAATAGACAACCTAACTTTACACCTAAAACAATTGGAGAAAGAAGGAAAAAGCCCCCAAAATTAGGAGAAGGAAAGAAATCATAAAGGCCCAAGCAGAAATAAATGAAAAAGAAATGAAAGAAACAATAGTAAAGATTAATAAAACTAAAAGTTGGTTCTTTGAGAAGATAAAATTGACAAACCTTTAGCCAGACTCATCAAGAAAAAAAGAGAGAATAATCAAATCAACTAAATTAGAAATGAAAAAGGAGAGGTTATAACAGACAATACAGAAATACAAAGGATTATAAGAGACTATTATGAACAACTAAATGGCAATAAAATGGATAATCTGGAAGAAATGGACAGATTCTTAGAAAAGTTCAGTCCTCCAAGACTGAACCAGGAAGAAATAGAAATTATGAACAACCCATTTACAAGCACTGAAATTGAAGCTGTGATCAAAAATCTCCCAGAAAACAAAAGCCCAGGACCAGATGACTTCATAGGTGAATTATATCAAACATTTAGAGAAGAGCTAATGCCTAGCCTTCTAAAACTCTTTCAAAAAATTGCAGAGGAAGGAACACTTCCAAATTCATTCTACGAGGCCACCATCACCCTGATACCAAAACCAGACAAAGACAAAACTACAGGACAATATCATGGTGAACATAGATGCAAAAATTCTCAACAAAATTTTAGCAAACAAAATTCAGCAGCACATCAAAAAGCTCATACACCATGATCAAGTTGGGTTTATTCCAGGAATGCAAGGATTCTTCAATATACACGAATCAATCAATGTGATACACCATATTAACAAATTGAAAGATAAAAACCATATGATCATCTCAATAGATGCAGAAAAATCCTTTGACAAAATTCAGCACCCATTTATGATTAAAACCCTTCAAAAAATGGGCATAGAAGGAAACTACCTCAACATAGTAAAAGCCATATATGATAAGCCTAAAGCAAACATTATTCTCAATGGTGAGAAACTGAAAGTCTTCCCCCTAAGATCAGGAATAAGACAAGGGTGTCCACTTTCACCACTATTATCCAACATAGTTCTGGAAGTTCTAGCTACAGCAATCAGAGAAGAAAAAGAAATAAAAGGAATCCATATCAGAAAAGAGGAAGTAAAGCTGTCACTGTTTGCTGATGACATGATACTGTACATAGAAAACCCTAAAGATAGTATCAGAAAATTACTAGAGCTAATCAGTGAATTTAGCAAAGTTGCGGGATACAAAATCAATACACAGAAATCACCTGCATTTCTATATACTAACAGTGAAAAATCAGAAAGAGAAATTAAGAAATCAATCCCATTCACCATTGCAACAAAAAAATTTAATATCTAGGAATAAGCTTACCTAGGAGACAAAAGAACTGTGCACAGAAAATTATAAGACACTGATGAAAAAAATCAAAGATGACATAAACAGATGGAGAGATATTCCATGTTCCTGGGTAGGAAGAATCAATATTGTGAAAATGACTATACTACCAAATGCAATCTACAGATATAATGTGATCCCTATCAAATTACCAATGACAGTTTTCACATAACCAGAACAAAAAATTTCACAATTCATATGGAAACACAAAAGGCCCTGAATAGCCAAAGAAGTCTTGAGAAAGAAGAATGGAACTGGAGGAATCAACCTTCCTGACTTCAGGTTATACTACAAAGCTACAGTCATCAAGAAAGTATTGTACTGGCACAAAAACAGAAATATAGACCAATGAAACAAGATAGAAAGCACAGAAATAAACCCTTGCACCTATGGGTACCTTAGTTTTTACAAAGGAGGCAAGAATATACAATGGGGCCAAGACAGCCTCTTTAACAAATGGTTCTGGGAAAATTGGACAGCTACATGTAAAAGAATGAAATTAGAACACTTCCTAACACCATATATAAAGATAAACTCAAAATGGATTAAAGACCTAAATGTGAGACCAGGAACTATAAAACTCTTAGAAGAAAACATAAGCAGAAAACTTGATGACATAAATCAAAACAAGATCCTCTATGACCCACTCCTAGAGTAATGGAAATAAAAACAAAAATAAATAAGTAGGACCTGATTAAACTTAAAAGCTTTTTCACAGGAAAGGAAACTATAAGCGAGGTGAAAAGACAACCCTCAGAATGGGAGAAAATAATAGCAAATGAAACAACTGGCAAAAGATTAATTTCCAAAATATACAAGCAGCTCATACAACTCAATACCAGCAAAATAAACAACCCAATCAAAAAGTGGGAAAAGGACCTAAACAGACATTTCTCCAAAGAAGACATACAGATGACTTACAAACTCATGAAAAGATGCTCAACATTGCTCATTATTAGAGAAATGTAAATCAAATGAAATATCACCTCACACCAGTCAGAATGGCCATCAAAAAGTCGACAAACAATAAATGCTGGAGAGGGTGTGCAGAAAAGGGAAATCTCTTGCACTGTTGGTGGGAATGTAGATTGATACAGTCACTATGGAAGACAGTATGGAGAGTCCTTAAAAAACTAGGAGTAAAACCACCATATGACCCAGCAATTCCACTCCTAGGCATATGCCCTGAGGAAACCAAAATTGAAAAGGACACATGTATCCCATTGTTCATTGTAGCACTATTTGCAATGGCTAGAACATGGAAGCAACCTAGATTTCCATCGACAGATGAATGGATAAAGAAGTTGTGGTACATATACACAATGGAATATCACTCAGTCATAAAAAGGAACACATTTGAGTCAGTTCTGATGAGGTGGATGAACCTAGAACCTATTATACGGTGTGAAGTGAGTCAGAAAGAGAAAGATAAATATCGTATTCTAACACATGTATACAGAATCTAGAAAAACAGTTCTGAAGAACTTATTTACAGGGCCGCAGTGGAGAAACAGATATAGAGAACAGACTTATGGACATGAGGAGAGGGGAGGAGAGGGTGAAATGTATGGAAAGAGTAACATGAAAACTTACATTACCATATGTAAAATAGATAGCCAGCGGGCATTTGCTGTATGGCTCAGGAAACTCAAACAGGGGCTCTGTATCAACCTAGAGAGGTGGGATGGGAAGGGAGGTAGGAGGGAGGTTCAAAATGGAGAGGATATATGTATACATATGGCTGATTCATGTTGAGGTTTGACAGAAAACAATGAAGTTCTCTAAAGCAATTATCCTTCAATAAAAATTTATATTAAAAAAATCTCAAAGGCAAAAAAAAATGAATATATTTGTTCTCATCTTGATCCTATTAATAACTGATTGGGTGATCTGTAGCAATTCACTTTGCTTCTCTGAAATTGAGTTTCTTCAACTAATATTTGATTGTTGAAATGGATCACTTCTATATTTTCTTGCACACAAAAATACACTTTCAGAATTTGTGACTTAACTCCATTTGCTTCCTAGTGCCATGAATATGTGTTTCCAGTCAACAAGTTTATAGTCAAGAAGTTGAAGATGCAAAATGCTACTGTTATGGGCATACTGTTGACCATATAGGAGTCCTTTAAGTTTTATTTCATAGTAAATACATGACTTCATAGTATTTCCCTAAACAGTGATTTCAAATATATGAGAAATGATATGAGTATAATGGAATACACAATATAAAATGCAACGCCATATCAATTTTAAGGCCTGAATGCTGGATTGGATCAGTTGTATACAGATTACTTAGCAGTGAACACAGGGAACAATTCTATCAAGAAACAGCACCACGAAAGAACTATTATTAAACTTATGGAAAAAATGACCACCCTCAGATAAGAGTAAGCTTCCCTGGTGGCTCAGAAGATAAAGCGTCTGCCTGCAATGCAGGAGACCCAGGTTCAATCCCTAGGTCAGGAATATCCCCTGGAGAAGGAAATGACAACCCACTCCAATATTCTTGCCTGGGAAAATCCCATGGATGGAGGAGCCTGGTAGACTACAATCCATGGGGTCACAAAGAGTCAGACACGACTCAGCAACTTCACTTTCACTTTCAGATAAGAATAAGTAAGTATAAACATCAAGGTCCTACTATATAACACAAAGAACTGTATTAATTATCCTGTGATAAAACATGGTGGAGGAGAATATGAAAAAGAATATGTAAGTATATAACTGTGTCATTTTGTTGTATAGCAGAAATTAAACACAACATTGTAAATCGACTATACATCAACAAAATTTTTAAAAATTGCAAAAAAAGATGATATGGGTACAGATCCTTATATAGTCATTTATGTCTTTGAGAACAGTTTTTTACTGTATTATTCCTGAGAACACAGTAATATCAGCCAAACCTATTATCCAATTGTTGGTAAAACTCTAAATCTATTAAATGAACTTCAAAAATCTCAATAGATATGTACAAAAACCCTAGAAGAAAATGTGATTTTCATTTGTAATATTTGATGAAAATATTACATTATCTCAGAGGGTGGACAGAATGAAAACCACAGTCACAGAAAATTAATCAAACTGATCACATGGACCACAGCCTTGTCTAACACAATGAAACTATGAGCCATGCTGTGTAGGGCCACCCAAAATGGATGGGTCATGGTGGAGAGTTCTGACAAAACGTGGTCTACTGGAGAAGGGAATGGCAAACCACTTCAGTATTCTTGCTTGAGAATCCCATGAACAGTATGAAAAGGCAAAAAGATGTGACTCTGAAAGGTGAACTCCCCAGATCGGTAGGTGCCCAATATGCTACTGGTGAAGAGTGGAAAAATAACTCCACTACGAATGAAAATACAGAGTCAAAGTGAAAACAACGCCCAGTTGTGGATATGACTGGTGATGGAAATAAAGTCCAATGCTGTAAAGAGCAGTATTGCATAGGAATATGGGATGTTAGGTCCATGAATCAAGGTAAATTAGAAGTAGTCAAACAGGAGATGGCAAAAGTGAACATTGACATTTTAGGAATCAGTGAACTAAGATGGACTGGAATGGGCAAATTTAATTCAGATGACCATTTTATCTACTACTGCGGGCAAGAATCCCTTAGAAGAAATGGTAGCCATTAGTCAACAAAAAGAGTCCAAAATGCAGTACTTGGGTGCAACTCAAAATGACAGAATGATCTGTGTTCATTTCCAAGGCAAATCATTCAGTATCACTGTAATCCAAGTCTATGCCCCAACCAGTAATGCTGAAGAGGCTGAAGTTGAACAGTTCTATGAAGACCTACAAGGCCTTCTAGAACTAACACCCAAAAAAGATGTCTTTTTCATCATAGGGGGCTGGAATGCAAAGGTAGGAATTCTCATACCTGGAGAAACAGGTAAATTTGGCCTGGAGTACAGAATGAAGCAGGGCAAAGACTAATAGACTTTTGCCAAGAGAATGCACTGGTCATAGCAAACACCCTCTTCCAACAACACAAGAGAAGACTCTACACATGGACATCACCAGATGGTCAACATCGAAATCAGATTGATTATATTCCTTGCAGCCAAAGATGGAGGGGCTCTATACAGTCAGCAAAAACAAGACTGGAAGATGACTGTGGCTCAGATCATGAACTTCTTATTGCCAAATTCAGACTTAAATTGAAGAGTGTAGGGAAAACCACTAGACCTTTCAGGTATGACCTAAGTCAAACCCCTTACAATTATACAGTGGAAGTGACAAATAGATTCAACTGATTAGATCTGATAGAGTGCCTGAAGAACTATGGATGAAGGTTTGTGACACTGTACAGGAGGCAGGGATCAAGACCATCTCCAAGCAAAAGAAATGCAAAAAGGCAAAATGGTTGTCTGAAGTGGCCTTACAAAAGCTGTGAAAAGAAGAGGAGTGAAAGGCAAAGGAGAAAAGGAAAAATATATCCATTTGAATGCAGAGTTCCAAAGAATAGCAAGGAGAGATAAGAAAGCCTTCCACAATGATCAATCCAAAGAAATAGAGGAAAACAATAGAATGGGAAAGACTAGAGATCTTTTCAAGAAAATTAGAAATGTCAATGGAACATTTCATGCAACGATGGGCACAATAAAGGACAGAAATGGTATGGACCTAACAGAAGCAGAAGATGTTAAGAAGAGGTGGCAAGAATACACAGAAGAACTATACGAAAAGTATCTTCATGACTCAGATAACCACGATGGTGTGATCAGTCACCTAGAGCCAGACATCCTGGAATGCAAAGTCAAGTGGGCCTTGGGAAGCATCACTACAAACAAAGCTAGGGGAGGTGATGATATTCCAGTTGAGCTATTTCAAATCCTAAAAGATGATGCTGTGAAAGTGCTGCACTCAATATGCCAGAAAATCTGGAAAACTCAGCAGTGGCCACAAGGATGGAAAATGTCAGTTTTCATTCCAATCCCAAAGAAAGGCAATGCTAAAGAATGTTCAAGCTACCACACAGTTGCACTCATCTCACATGCTGGAGTAATGCTCAAAATCCTCCAAGCCAGGCTTCAGAAGTATGTGAAGCATGAACTTCCAGATGTTCAAGCTGTATTTAGAAAAGGTAGAGGAAACAGAGATCAAATTGCCAACATCTGTTGGATCATAGAAAAAGCAAGAGAGTTACAGAAAAACATCTACTTCTGTTTTATTGACTATACCAAAGCCTTTGACTGTGTAGATCACAACAAACTGTGGAAAATTCTTCAAGAGATGGAAATACCAGACCACCTGACCTGTCTCCTGAGAAATCTATATGCCGATCAAGAAGCAACAGTTAGAACCAGACATGGAACAACAAACTGGTTCCAAATTGGGAAACGAGTACATCAAGGCTGTATATTGTCATCCTGCTTATTTAACTTTTATGCAGAGTACATCATGTGAAATGTCAGTCTGGATGAAGCACAAGCTGGATTCAAGATTGTCAGGAGAACTCAGATTCGTAGATGATACCATCCTTATGACAGAAATTGGAAGAGGAACCGAAGAGCCTCTTGATGAAAGTGAAAGAGGAGAGTGAAAAAGCTGGCTTAAAACTCAACATTAAAAAAACTAAGATCATGGAATCTGGTCCCATCACTCCATGACAAATAGGAACAATGGAAACAATGACAGACTTTATTTTCTTGGGCTCCAAAATCACTGCAGATGGTGACTGCAGCCAGGAAATTAAAAGATGCTTGCTTCTTGGAAGAAAAGCTATGACCGACCTAGACAGAATATTAAAAAATCATAGACATTACTTTGCAGACAAAGGTCCATAGTCAAAGCTATGGTTTTTCCAGTAGTCATGTATGGATATGAGAGTTGGACCATAAAGAAAGCTGAGCACTGAAATTGATGCTTTTGAACTGTGGTGTTGGAGAAGACTCTTGAGAGTTCCTTGGACTGCAAGGAGATCAAACCAGTCTGTCCTAAGGGAAATCAGTTTTGGATATTCATTGGAAAAGCTGATGCTGAAGCTTAAGCTCCAATACTTTCGCCTCCTGATGCAAAGAACTGACTCCTTAGAAAAGATCCTGATGCTGGGAAAGATTGAAGGAAAGAGGAGAAGGGGACGACAGAGGATAAGATGGTTGGATGGCATCACCAACTCGATGGACATGAGTTTGAGTAGGCTCCGGGAGTTGGTGATGGACAGGAAAGCCCGGCATTCTGCAATCCAATTGGTCTCAAAGAGTCGGACATGATTGAGCAACTGAACTGAACTGATGAAAAAAAGAGGGTGAATTATCCAGTGACAGTAAATGAGTAAAATATGCATTCACTGTCACCTACCTGATTACTTCATAAGAAAATTCATTTCATAGTTGTACAACTCCTAGTACCTATGGATAAATGTTCAAGGATGTGTATGGCAGCAATGGTAATAGTGATTAAAATTTATAAACAGCTAGGACCTTCATCAGTTAAGGAATGCAGAACTAAACTCAAACAACATAACATCATATATTTGTTTAAAATGTTATACATTCATGTGGTCTGTTTGTTACAATTGATGAGCTGATGTTGGTACATTACTAGTAACTTAAGTCCATGATTTATTTTAGCACCATGTGAATGCAAGATGTTAATAACAAGGGTGACTATGTGTGAGCGTGTGTGTGTGTGAGAGAGAAAGAGAGAGAGAATGTGGGGTCTCTAATTTAGCTCCATTTTTCTGTAAATCTATAGTTTTTCTAAATTTATATTAATTAAAAAATATACAAAGCAATGATAACAAAATGAGTCAGATGCATACTTTGAGTTGAAAAGGAATCTTTAATGTGTTATTAAGTGATTAACATATATAGGTTGGCTTATAAAAGTAAATATCCAAAAATCACCCTATATTTTTTATATTATGATTATATGAAAATTAACAAATGAATGAAATAATACATACTAGGCTTTAGTTCTGCTTATTTGGATGCAGATATGTGTTGAGAAAATGGAGAAGAAAAAAATGACATTGTAAAAGTGGAAAAATATATGTGCTATAAAATTAAAGAATATATTTTTCTGTTTTATAGTTAAACCATAACAAGCAGAAAAATGCGAAGCAATATTCATTATCTTCCATAACTAGGATAAACCTAAGCTAAGCTCAGAATTCCATGATTTGTTCTTAACATGTAAGGAAAGCTTTTATAATATAGAAAAGAAAACTTTCATATTTCAAAAATAGCCTTTCAGGACCATAATGTCATTATAGATTCAAAATTTATTTTGAGGCTTGAAATGCAAAGAGATTTCCTTCTTTGTCTAAATGACATCTGCAATCTGTGGCAGCTGCAGGGAAACTTGATATATGAGAAATTGATTTAATTATGCCAGTTTAAGTTTTTAAAGATATAATTTTTGTTATCCAAGACTTAATTTTAAAACAAAGTTTTACTACCCTCAATAAAAGTGACATAAAATGGTAAGAAAATAAATGTAAGTTCTTTGTTAAGTGTGTTTATATTATGGTCTTTTCTATGTGGGACAAACTTTTCTCAGTGTAAATCTTAGAATGAAAGCTGAGTGGCTGATAATGACTTCCTAGCATCACAGAGACCTTCCTCACCTTAACAGAGAAGTAGTTACCTGCTAGAGTTGGTTGCCTGCCCTCCAGGTTATAGAGGCAAGTATAAGGGATTAGGGAGGATAAGGCTTCCTGTCTGTATCTACATCTCTTAGCTCTAAATTTCTATACATTGATCATGAGTAAAGACTCAGATAGACTCAGTGCCCCATGGGATATGAGGATGGGTGGATGAAGGGTACTGGACAACAGCCTGGGTGCAAAGGAGAGTAGACTCCTAGAAACAGGAAGCGAAGTCATCAGTTGTTGGAGAGTCAGCTAGAGTTTTGGGTTTAATCACACGCTTCTCCCCATCTTAGATATTTGCACATCAAATTTCAACTGATAGACATTAATATATCACTATTATGATTGGTAGAATTGGTTTTAGAGAACATGACTTGGATTAAAAGACAGACAGACTTCCTGGAGCTTTTTCATATTCCCTCAAATTGGAATAATTACCTACATAGTCATAGATTCTACAGCTCTCATCACAGAGGTAGACCTGTATAAAACAGACAGAAATCATATCTGTGTTAGCAGGTGCTCCAAAATAAAGGGACTGAACTATACATACAGTTTATCCCAACCTTGCAAGTCAGATAAGAAGGTTAAAACAGTGACCTTAAGTGTAGATTCAATGGATAGTTCCTAAAGGAAATATGAAGATTGGGAACCAGGATTCCTTTAACAGGAAGTCTATAATGTTTCAAAGAGGTGATGGCTGCAATTATTTCACACTTTGCTCTCTAAAAGCAAATAAGCATATAGGAACAACAAGAGGTGACTAATTATACAAGGAACCTCTAAAATTTGTTGAATGCTATATATTATTCCGTCCTTCCAGTTCAGAATGATTCACTTCATTGTGATCTTATGCTGTCTAACAGCTACCACACCAGGCAGAAGAAATATAAAGATGAATAAAACATGCTCCCACTCCTCAAGGAATTTATAACTTGTTTACTATTTCTTAGCATTTTTACACAAGCTTCTCAAATTATTTGAAGGGTATTTTTAAAAGTCTATCTACCACTGCATAACTGTTTCTAAATTTTTTTTTTGCAAAACATTACACAATTTTTTAATTATTAAATGAAAAAATATCATTTGTTACATCATCACATTTGCTAGTCAGAGAAATGTGCCATAATGAAGAAAATCAATGCTGGATCAACTAAAGTCCATAGTTGGGAACCATAGTCTGAAACACAGTGTAGCAGGCATTGTGCAGAAAATTTGAATTGAAGTCCAGGCTAGTAACAGACTCCTCCAGGGAGGAAAGTGGCCCAGGGAGAAATGGATCACCTCTACTTACATCAGTCATTAAAGGTGGGTCTTCTTTGGAAGGGTACGCCCATGGGTAAGTGAATTTCCATCAGATGAGGCTGACAGCTGGAGATCACCCACTGACAGGCAACCTCAAACTGTTCTTTCTTGAAGGAGATCTGAGAGTTATAGCTTCATGTCCATTGCAGTCTACACCTGTACTGCTTGGAGCCACTTACACAGTTGGGGAAGAGTTCAACTAGGCATTTGGTGGGTCCTTCTTCCCCAGAGAAACAGGAGAAAGAGGTGGTCAGGACCAACTACAGCTTCCCCTATTGCAGCTGACATCACAACAAATGGTCATGGTCTCCCTTCTCCACTATCTATTCTAGATTCCTCTTGATTCGGTAAATAGCTTTGCTGACCTCGGTGGCATAACTGGTGTCAGGACTAAGACCATATCCCTGAGGGCTCTGAGACTGGGGTTACCAAGGCTCCTCAGACTGTGATGCTGCGCTTGTCCATTTAACATCATAATACAGCAAGGAAGTGAAAGGAAGTGCTCCAGTCTGAGATCATATATATTCCTCCCGGCTGCTCCAGGGAGAATCCCACCTCCTCCCCACAGTCAGGGTTACTTGTCAGCCAGTATGTCAATTCTACTTACTGCTGCTACCTGACTCAAGCGACCAGAGAGCAGCTGAAATTTATAGATCAATGGAGTTCTTTCTGAAGTGTCCCCTCTTTGCGGACCAAGAACTCTTAACTCTGCAGAACCCAGAGTTGTGGGTATGAGAACAATTTCCCTAGCAGGTTATTGGAAATGAGTTGGGAGGGTCATTACTACTTCTATAACTTGATTCTTCAACTGTTGTATTCTTCTTATTGGGGCCATAAAACCATATAAAGTGATTTGATTCAAAGTCCATACTGTATCCTGTAGTATGTAGACACCATCTTTAGAGAGAATTATATATGAGCTGATGCTTTAGCTGTGCCGTCGGGAAGTTGTTCCAGCATTCTGTGAGGTGAGCAGCTTCTGGATAGCTTGATATGTGACATGATTAGTGGGGCCGATAGCATGGACCCACTCCCCAATATTCTTCACTGTAAAGTGACCTGCTTGGTTTGCTGTGATATATGTGGGACTCTCAGTAGGTCAGGGCTTCCCTAGTGTCTCAGATGGTAAAGAATCTGCCTGCAATGCAGGAGACCTGGGTTTGATCCCTGTGTCAAGAAGGTCCCCTGGGTCAAGAAGATCCCCTGGAAAAGGGAATGGCTACCCACTCCACTATTCTTGCCTGGGAAATCCCATGGACAGAGGAGCCTGGTGAGCTACAGTGCATGTGGTTGTAAAAAGTCATACATGACTGAATGATTAACACTTTCCCAGTAGGTCAAAACTTTCATAAGGCATGTGGTAGTGGTTCTGGCTGAAACTCTGTAGGCAAGAAAGAAAAACCTATATCCAGAAAATGCATGTATTTTTATCAAAACAAATAGCAGCCTGTGCATTAGTGATTAATAATGCAGCTAGTTGGTCTGCTTGAGGGATGGTGCCAAATTTTTTGTATGTATGTGTGTGCACGTGTGTGTACTTTTAAATTTAATTTTATTATGATAAGAAACAGCATAAAATATATCTTCAACAAATGTAAAGTGTTCAATACATTACTGTTGACTATAGTACAGATCCGGAGAAGGCAATGGCAACCCACTCCAGTATTCTTGCCTGGTAAATCCCATGGACGGAGGAGCCTGGTAGGCTGCCGTCTATGGGGTCACACAGAGTCGGACATGACTGAAGCGACTTAGCAGCAGCAGCAGCATAGTACAGATCTCTGTAGCTTCTTAAGCTTATTTAACTGACACTTTACTTTGTTGATTTATAACTCCCCAGTCCCTGGTGATCACCATTTCCATTATTTGATTTTATGAATTTGACTCTTTTAGGTAACTCATATAAGTAGAATCATGTAATATTTGTCTTTCTGTGTCAGGTTCTATCAGTTAGCATAATGTAAAATGGACAAGAAAGGAGAAAACTTTTTTGATGATGGTCATTCTGATCAGTGTGAGGTGATAACTCATTGTAGTTTTGATTTTCTTTTCTCTCATAATTAGTGATGTTGAGCATCTTTTTTGTTCCTCTTGCCCGGCTGTATGTTTTCTTTGAGGAAATGTCTATTTAAGTCTCCTGCCCATTTTTTGATTGGGTTGTTTGTTGTGTTGATATTGAGCTATGTGAGCTGTTTGTGTATTTTGGAGATTAATCTTTTGTCAGTTGCTTCATTTGCAAATTGGGGGATTAGGATTGACATATATACACTACCATGTGTAGCTCGTAGAAAACTGCTGTACAGCACAGGGAGCTCAACCATGATGATCTAGAGGGGTGAGATGGGGGTTGGGTGAGAGGGAGATCCAAGAGGCAGAGGATATACATATACATGTGGCCGATTCACTTCATTGTATAGCAGAAAATAACACAATATTGAAAGCAGTTACACTCCAATTTAAAAAAGAGAGGAGGAAAAAATAAAGAGCATGCATAATCACATAGTCCTGCAGCTCTAAATATTTCAGAAACTTCCTACTATATCCAGAATAATCAAATAAGCAATTTGTTGTAATAGATAAAGAGAAAATTCCAATCTATGAATTAATGCTATATTTATGAAAGTTTAATGTATGAAAAAATTTGTGTATTAGAAGAGAAATATTAAAGACCATTTTGGAAATAGATTATACAGACTCTTATAACGAGTGCTATGTGATGCACGAGAGGGAGAGAACATTGAGGAGGATGCTGAGACTTCTAGCTTGAGCTAAATCAATGGTAACATCATTTTCCAGGAAAGAGAATGAAGCACGTATAAAAGTTGCATATGTATAGGTGTTAATTTCTTCTATTGAGCTCTGATCTACTTAAATATACTAACTCATCTTTTTACTCCCTACAGTACTGCATGTAATATTAGTCTCAAATCAAGTATTTGATATGAATGGAAAAATGCAAACTATCAAAATCTTATTTACAGACCACAAATAGTCTGAGGTTATTTGAGAAACCAGCCAGAGCAAAAAGGCTATTTTTAAAAATCCTGACGTTCTGATACACATGTAGGAAATCCATATTATATCACTGACATGAAGGCAAAAATGCATATTTCTCATTCTTTTTGATTTCACATTGGCCAGACTAGGATTTCTATTTTCTTTAAAGACTATTCCTAATGTTTATATGAATGAGTAGGGTGCCCTGTAGTGAAAAAGGGAGATTTGTTCATCAGCCACATCCATTGTGCTTGAAAAAAATGTAAAACTCTCATTGGATTGTGAGTTAAAATGCAACTTCAAAGCCTTCTTTCTTTAAACTTTGGCTGAGTGTAACAGCTTAGTCTGCCTCAGAGGCAGCTTCAATCTTTTCTACTTCATATTTCAGGAGCAGTGAAGCAAATTTTGAAGGGAGGAGGGCAAAATTCTTGCTAGAAATGGTCACAGGGCCAAGAAAGGTGATTCTGAAAACTAAAGTGGAAAGAAAAACAAAAACACCAATTTGCATCGTTTGAACTCTGAAGAGCATCCAAGGTCAAAGGAGATATCACGTGAACAGCCTGTGAATAAACCAATCATTGTCCTTGGAATAGGTCCAAATCAGAGTCCAGGCAGCCTGGCTCCTGGAAACTGAGCTTAGTGAAACTGAAGAGAGATTTGGCACTGAAAAGACATCATAGAGGAAGAACAAAACCCTGCCCTGGGCAATGGCATCACTGAGGAGCACTAATTCATTTAGCTGGGGACAGTTAGGTCTTCTTTTTGTTTGCGCCAGCATATGGGAGGTATTATTGGAGTAGCTGTTTTGCTCTTCTGCATCTGTTGCTAACACAAATAAAACCTCTCTGGCTGCCTTATTTATACCTTCTTCTTGCATGACCAAGAGGATGATTTTCAGTCCTGTCATGGCACATCTCATAGCAACAAGTGGCTGTTATTGTAAATAAGTTAGTTTAATTTTATTGCCTCCCCCAAATATGGGGAACAGTTTGCTGCCTATACAAACAGTGCTATAGGCTTCGATGGAGATTCCTGAGGCTTAAGTGAATTTAACAAGGGGAACTAGGCATCAATTGCCCAGGAGAAAAAAATTACAGACAAGGCAGAATGGGTCATAGGGAGAACAACTATACCAAACTGTTGGTCACTCAGTCATGTTTGACTCTTTGTGACCCCATGGACTGTAGCCTGCCAGGGTCTTCTGTCCATGGAATTCTCCAGGCAAGGATACTGGAGTGGATTTCCATTCCATTCTCCAGGGGATCTTCCCAACCCAGGGAACCTCCTGCACTGCAGGCAGATTCTTTATCGTCTGAGTCACTGGGGAAGCCCAAATATACCAAAACACTTCTTTAAGTGCCACATAAGTACATAAGAAATGGGGTAAATTGGTGCAACAAACCTTAGAAATGGGAAATAAATTATTATACCTCTATTTTGTTGGTAATATTACTACAAAAAAATAGAAGTAATAATGGCCATCATTTTTGTCATTGTTTTACAGTTTACAAAGCAGAGCAAGTATGGCAGCCACTATGGAGAATAGTATGGAGGAGGTTCCTTGTGCTCAGTAGTTCAGGAGTGTTTGACTCTTTGTGGCTCTTCTGTCCGTGGAATTTTATAGGCAAGAATACTGGGGCAGGTTGCCCTTTCCTACTCCAGGGTTCTTCCCTGACCCAGGGATTGAAACCACATTGGCAGGTGGGTTCTTTACTATTAACGCCATCTAGGAAGCCCATGGAGTTTCCTTAAAAACATAAGAATATAGTTATCATATGATCCATCAATCCCACTCTGGGGCATATATCCAGAAAAACACAAAAAATTAAAATTCAAAAAATTACTTGCATGCCAATGTTCATAACAGCACTATTTATAATAACCAAGACATGGAAGCAACCTAAGTATCCATGGATAGACAAATGGATAAAGAAGATGTAGGATTCCCTGGTGGCTCAACCAGTGAAGAATCAGCCTATAATGCAGGAGACCTGGGTTCATTTCTTGGGTGAAGAAGATCCTCTGGAGAAGGAAATGGCAACCCACTCCAGGATTCTTGCCTGGGAAATCTCATGGAGAGAGGAGCCTGGTGGGCTATACAGTCCATGGGGTTGCAAAGATTGGACATGACTGAGTGACTAATACTATCACACACACAAACACACACATACACACACATATGATGGAATGTTGCTCAGACATAAAAAATAGAAAATAATAAAATAATGGCAGTTGCAGCAACATATTTGGACCAAGAGATTATCCTAATAAGTGAAGTAAGGCAGACAAAGACAAATATCATATGATATCACTTATATGTGAAATCTAAAAAAATGACACACGTGAACTTATTTACAAAACAGAAAAAGATTCATATACATAGAAAACAAATTTATGGTTACCAAAGGGAAAAAGGGTAAGAAGGATAAATTAGGAGTTTGGAATTGACAGATATACACTACTATATATAAAATAGGTAAACAACAAGGACCTACTGTACAGCACAGAGAACTATATTTGATATCTTGTAATAACCTAAAATAGAAAAGAATACACACACATATATATAAATGAATCACTTTATTGTATACCTATAAAAAAAGAAACCAGTATAAAAATATTACATTTTCAATTTGTATGTTCAAAACAAACTGTTCATTGAGGAGTATGTAAATTCTCAAAGATAGTTAAGGACTGAGTCAGCTCTGGGACCTAAAGCCTCCTTATAGTTTGCCTGTTCTTCCCTAGGCCAAGTCTAGCACTTAAAATAGAAGTCAAGAAAAATAAACTAAAATGGTAACAATAAAACAGTCTCATCTCATTATGCCTGCATTGCTCATTCTTCTGTGTATTTTCATGAAGAATATACAGAGATTGCATATGTCATGGCATCTACTTACATGAAGACTATTAAACTCATTTCACCACCAGGCACATAGATCTAGGTACTAGCAAATCTCAGAACACAGAGAAAAGATAAAATGTGTGATTGTAACATCTTGGAAGTTGAGGCACTTGTCTTCTGCTTAAAGATCTACTAGACTAGGGAAGAGGCAATGGTATCAAAAGTTGTCTCCACCACTACACTACAGTTGTCTCCACTGTGAGTTGAATGGAAGAAGAAACAATTCCTATTAGGCAAAATAATCAGAAAACAACTTAAAAAATAATTAGGCACATAATATTAAGCAGGAAGGCATGGAAAGAAAAATTGCAAGACATTTAATTACCACTCATCCTACTGCCTCATTATCCTACCCTATTTTTGCCATTTATTTCCCTTTCATCTTTCACTCTGCCTTTTCCCCTCATGCCATCTTAAAATCCCTCTTTCTCTCGTTTGTTCTGTCATCTTTTCTTTTTGCTCCTGTCTTCCATTTCTTCTGTATTTCTGGAAAGTGGAAAACAGGAGGGGCTTTGTGGTAAGATGGCTATATGTGTTTGTAACATCCGATTATAGGATTTTTAAGTTATTTTTTTTTTTAATTAATTACATTTTAAAATGAATTCATATCTATCTATCTATCTACCTAGCTATCAATCAACTATCCAGAGAGAGAAACAGAAAAAAAAAAGATTATTGAATAAAAAACCTTGATATAATGTTTAATGCTCTTGGTATTTTTAAAATAGAATAAAACATTTTTCTTTGGTAGAACATTTGACCACTAAGCTTCCAGGTTTAGTGCATAATTCCTTTATAAATTGGCAGAGCAAAGAGACAGGCTTTTTAGCAAATACCATGTGGCGAGGTTAGACTAAACCTGGAACCCATTTTTCTCACTGATAGTTACACTTACTTTGGACTGGCTGTGTTTACCAATAAACCTAAAAATGTAATTAATTAAGTCACTGTTCATCTTAGAGAGAATTTCAGTGGGGAAAATTGTAAAGAAGACATAAATATTCAAAATTATTCACGTGGTTTGTAAGAAAATGAAAAAGTACCAAGTTTCCCAAGAAATTTTCCAGTGCAACTTTAATTCACCCAACCTGGTAAAATCTACATCTACTGAAGACAAATGTCTTAAATTCATGCCTTAGTAGAGCTATATTTCTTTACTATTTCAAGGCCCAGAGTTGTTTTCCTTTCAGTTAGGGAGTCCTCATTTTCCCAACAGGCTGTGTCAAAGTGTGTACATTCCTTTTAGAGCCTGATAAATAGAAAAGTAATTTGTCATCTCCGATATCATCTATGACAGCAAAAGTCTGAGCAACTATTTAGATTATGAACTATAGAAACTATTTATAATTTTCCATTGGAATTTTCCAGGAGAGAAAGGTGCTTTCCCACTCTTATCTCATGTAATTTTCAAAACTCTCTGGAGTTCGGAGACCAAAATAAAGCAAAAATTCCCAGAGATCATTCAGAGAGGTTGCAGTGAAGCTAGGAAATGAATCTGGGCCGACAGATTTCCTTCTACCCAAATGATATGTGTGTCCAGGCCCTGATAGCTCCTTCTAGCTTCTTATCACTGTGTTTTTTGGTCTGTAGCTTATCCCATTCTGGAGCTGCTCTGTCAGAAGTTGTTCATGGAATTACAATTCCAAAAATAGAAAGACCTTGGCAGTCATCTAGGTCATCTATAACTTTCATTTTTTATGGAAAAGAAATTGATCCCCAGAGAGGTAGAAGATTCTGTCACACTTAATAAATTATAAATACAGAAATAGAATTTGCATTTCTTACTTCCAGACCACTGCTTTATTTCCAGTTCAACGAAACAACTCAGGTCATTTAATTTTCCAGTAAATCTTCCTATACTCTGGTCAAAATTTAATCTATGCATTTACTGATTTTTGTACTTGTCATTTTAATTGAAAAATTGTTTATCAATGAATCTTTATTTTTGTGATGGAGTTGCAGTTTGTATTTAACAGTTGCCATTCCACTGTAGTATAGCTTTTATTTCTTTTTTTGACTCAAGGGTTTACCCATGATTGAAGTGTAGGCATTTGTGTAGATAGCTGGCAAAATGATATAGTCAAAAAAGGCCACAGTAGTGAGGCATACAGGTAGTTTTACAAGTATCATATCCAAGATTTCAAGATTTAATTAAGAAAATTGAACAAAATTTGCCTTTATGTATGTTCCCCTCTTTAATGAAATAAAATTTCAATAAGGTACTTGACAACCAATGCTGGATATTATTTTTTATCATTGAAATAAAGAGTAACACATTAATACACTATTTCAAAGATCAAATACTATTACATATAAAGCATATATTAATATTTCCATGTAAAAGTTGTCATTTTCACCTATTTACAGGTCTATTCATTGCATAAAATCCCAATTAATCTTCACAGAATTTTAATAATGCAGGCAATCTGTACAGATGGTGATCAGAGTATGATTATAGTACTTTATGATTTATGCAGAACTTTCAACTTGTGCTCTCAGTTGAGGTTAATGATAGTCTTATAATTTACAGGTTTTTATTGTTATGAGCTTCTCTGGTGGCTCAGATGGTAAAGAATCTGCTTGTGATGCAGAAGCCCTGGGTTTGATTCCTGGGTTGGGAAGATCCCCTGGAGAAGGGAATGGCAACCCACTCCAATATTCTTGCCTGGAGAATTCCATGGACAGAGGAGCCTGGTGGGTTACAGTCCATGGGGTCACAAAAAGTCAGAACAGAGCGACTGTCACTTTTATTGTTATATTATGAAAACTAGCATTTAGTGATGTTAAATTATTTTCTCAGTCACAAAATGAGTTAATGGTGTGGTTTGAGATTTAATCATGTTTTACAACTCCAGGCCCGAAGAGCTAGCATTTAAAGTCCAAGTTATGAGAAGAAATCAACTAAGTAAAAATCCTGGAGGAAGTGTTCCAAATGAAGAAACCTGAGATGGGACTGCTCATGTTGTGTCCAAAGGAAATGATTAGAAGTAGTGTTAAGAGATAAGGATGGTGACATAGGCAAAGGGGAGCTAGTGTAGGACCCCACATATTGTGTTGAATAGTTTTGAATGTTTTAGAGTTTCAGTAGGAAGTTGAAGGATTTTGAGTACAACTGTGGTGGGGTCAGATTTGTAATTTAGAAAAAACACTCAATGTACTGTGCAGGAGGACCTCTTTGGCTAGGGGAGAAAATTAGGGGTGCAGAGAAAATGATTAGGAGCCTGTGGAAATAACCCAATGAGATGGTGGTATCTTGGACTGAAAGTGAATAGCAATTAAGATAGTGAGAATGCTAAGATGTAGGATATATTTTGAATTAGACTGATGGGATGGAATGTAGAGAATGAGAGAAGAGAAAAATTAGGTATAATTCTGGGGGCTTTTGTTCTGAGCAAATAAGCATAGCATGATGCCATTTTCTGAGTAGCAAAGACTTGTTGTGAGGTATATTAATTTCACAAACATTTTTGAGTGCATTATTCCTACCCCAAGATTATACTTACCCTTGGAAATATAGCTGTGAAGGCAGTAGAATAAGTCTCTACCTTTATGGAGCTACCTTTCCTTGAGGGTAAGATAGATAATAAATAAACAATAGATATCAGAAGGTGATGAGTATAATAAAGCCAATTTTAATGTTACAAGGAAAACAGAAACACTTAGGGTGGATTTGCTCTTTTCTTTTTTATTTATTTTTTAAAATTTAATTAATTAATTTATTTTAGTTGGAGGCTAATTACTTTACAATATTGTAGTGGTTTGCCATACATTGACATGAATCAGCCATGGGTGTACATGTGTTCCCCATCCTGAATCCCCCTCCCACCTCCCTGCCCATCCCAACCCTCAGGGTCATCCCAGTGCACCAGCCCTGAGCACCCTGTCTCATGCATTGAACCTGAACTGGCAATCTATTTCACATATGATAATATACATGTTTCAAGGCTATTCTCTCAAATCATCCCAACTTCGCCTTCTCCCACAGAGTCCGAAAGACGGATTTGCTCTTTTAAATAGGTATGTTGATAAAGTGTCAGCAGGGAGGTGCTGTTTGTAGAAAGACCCAAATATCATGTAGATATAAGCTGTGCTAAACCTGACTGTTTATTGGACATCCATCACACGCATGAATTGAACAACTAGATAGTTAAGTCTGGAATTTAGAAGACAGATTGAGGATTAAGATGTAAATTTTTAGTATACAGCTGCATTTTAATAACATAGAATTTATGGGGAAAAGATGAATGCTTGAGATAGAGAACTTGGCCTTGAGGCATCAATATAGAGATCATGTGGGGGAAAAGTGGCTAGGAGAGACAGACAGACTGATGCACATTCATAAACACACAGAGCGAGGATCCAGTAAAGTCTGAAGAAAGCTAAGACTATGATCCTAGAATTGAAGAATAAATGTGTGAAAAAAGGGTGAGAGGAGTGGCCAATTCTGCTATTTGCTGAGGAAATTGATATTTCCTCAAGATGAGGATGGAGAAGCAGTCACTGGCTTTGATGAGGCTCAGGTTATTGGTGACCCCCGCAAAGTAAATTTAAAGAAATGAAAACTAAACCTCAACTGCAGTGGATTGAGAAGAAAATATGATGCAAGGAAGTAGAAACAGTAGCTGTAGACAAGCCTTGGGAGGAGGTTTCTGTGAAGGAGACCTAAGGCATACAGTTGAGGCTGGAAGTGCTCAAGGAATCTAAGGAGGCTCATTGTTTTCATGATAGAGACATTAATACATACTTCTAACTCAAAAAATTGACCCAGTATAGAGAAATTAATGCTGTAGAAGAGAAGGAAGATTATTCAAAAGCAGTATTTTTTATAAAGGCAAAGAAGAATAGGATCTAAGGCACAGGGTAAGAGGGGACTTAGTCCGGAAAGAGGACCTCTAATTCCACTAGAAAAAAACAAATTGAATGTGTAGCTGGATGGTGGTAGTTTAAGGAAATTGGTAGTGGAAATTGAGACTGGGATTTTTGGTCTGAGATTTCATCTTTTTTTTTTCCCAATGAACTATGTGTTGGAAGTTGACAATTTATGTGAGAGGCACTTGAGCTTTGGAGATTTAAGGAGCTAAGATGTTAACTAGTTGGCTCAGAGTTGAAAACAAATCTACTAGAGCAGTGTTGAATGCTCATAATGCCCATTAATTTGAGCACAAATTTATAGTCAGTACAGTCAGCAAGTATATAGAATTGGTCCAATTTTTTATCTTCTGTTGAGTAAGCAGATCAGTTCAGCTCAGTTCACTCAGTCATGTCCAACTCTTTGAGACCCAATGGACTGAAGCACTCCAGGCTTCCTCGTTCATCACTAACTCCTAGAGCTTACTCAAACTCATGTCCATCGAGTTGGTGATGCCATCCAACCATCTCATCCTCTGTCATCCCCTTATCCTCCTGTCTTCAATCTTTCCCAGCATCAGGGTCTTTTCAAATGAGTCAGCTCTTCACATCAGGTAGCCAAAGTATTGGAGCTTCAGCATCAGTCCTTCTAATGAATATTCAGGACTGATTTCCTTTAGGATTGACTTGTTTTATCTCCTTGCAGTCCAAGGGACTCTCAAGAGTCTTCTCCAAGACCACAGTTCAAAAGCATAAATTCTTCAGCGCTCGGCTTTCTTTATGGCCCAACTCTCACATCCATTCATGATTATTGGAAAAACCATAGCTTTGACCAGATGGACCTTTGTCAGCAAAGTAATGTCTCTGCTTTTTAATATGCTGTCTAGGTTGGTCATAGCTTTTCTTCCAAGGAGCAAGCGTCTTTTAATTTTATGGCTGCAGTCACCATCTGCAGCGATTTCGGAGCCCAAGGAAAGAAAGTCTCTCACTGGTTCCATTGTTTCCCCATCTATTTGCCATGAAGTGATGCGATCGGATGCCATGATACTCATTTTTTTGAATGCTGAGTTTTAAGCCACCTTTTCACTCTCCTCCTTCACTTTCATCAAGAGGTTCTTTAGTTTCTCTCCGTTTTTTTTGCCATAAGGGTGACGTCATCTGCGTATCTGAGATTATTGATATTTCTCCAGGCAATCTTGATTCCAGCCTGTGCTTCATCCAGCCCAACATTTCGCATGATGAAGTCAGCATTATAAGTTAAATAAGCAAGGTGGCTCCTCTGGTGGCTCAGATGGTAAAGAATTCGCCTGCAATGCGAGAGACCTGTGTTCGATCCTGAGGTTGGGGAGATTCCCTGGAGGAGGGCATGGCAACCCACTCTAGTATTCTTGCCTGGAGAATCCCCATGGGCACAGGAGCCTGGTGGGCTACAGCCCTTGTGGTCGCAAAGAGTCCAACAGGACTGAGTGACTGAGCACAGCACAAGCAAGGAGACAGTATACCTCCTTGACGTACTCCTTTCCCAATTTGGAACCAATCTGTTGTTTCACGTCCAGTTTTAACTATTGCTTCTTGACCTGCATACAGATTTTTCAGGAGACAGGTAAAGTGGTCTGGTACTCCCACCTCTTGAAGAATTTTCCACAGCTTTTTGTGATCCACACAGTCAAAGGCTTTAGCATAGTCAATGAAGCAGAAGTAGGTGTTCTTCTGGAACTCTCTTTCTTTTTCTATGACCCAACAGATGTTGGCAATTTGATCTCTGGTTTCTCTGCCTTTTCTAAATCCAGCTTGAACATCTGGAAGCTCTCGGTTCACATACTGTTGAAGCCTAGCTTGGAGAATTTTGAGCATTACTTTGCTAGTGTGTGAGATGAGTTTAATTGTGAGATGAGTGATTGCAATTTTGAGATGAGTGCAAATGTATAGAATAGGCTCCCTTTAAAAACAATGCTGCTTGGAGAATGTAAATTTTGAATAATGCCTGGAAGAGACTCTGCTTTGATGGAAAGTTGAGTGTAGGGTATTTTGGTCTAGTGTTCATTGTTGCAATGAAAAGAAAAAATTCAAGTTAATTCAATTTATTATCAAGCTAACCTTGAGAAAATAAATGGATTCTCATGGAAATTTGGAAAGAGCAGCTACACTAAGTTCTCACTAAACTGAGAACTTGGTAGGGGGCAACTGGTTTCTCAGGATGCCTTGAAAGCTTAGAATTTGTGGTTAATAGATTTTCTCTTCTAAGTCTTTGCAGCTATGACTTGGCCATACCCTAGGGAGTTTTGGTCCTAATGTTTGTCAGTCATCCAACTGTGAATTTTTTGCTTCCCACTGCAATCAACAGAGAGAGCCTAACTCTTGTGTTGGATGAAGTGATTAAGCATTCCATGGATAAACTGCCTCTAATCAGGGACTAGTCCTAATTCAATAAGCTGAGGTCAGCAATGAGAGGGGTGTGAACATGTGGCTACTTTGGCAGCAGAGGTTAAGGGTGGCCAGAGTCCCTTAGAAGGATATGAGAGCACACGGGTGATGATCACCATCACTGAGTTATTTCAGGCCAGAGAAAGAGATGAGCAAGTGCCTGAAATTATTTATCTTTTTGGATTGGGGAGTAATCATCAGCATTCTGAATTCACGCATATGTAGTCTTCTAACTTTAATTTTTATTATGGCATATTGTTATGTTCCATTGGAGCTTACATTCTAGAACTCTTTTTAGAAACTAGTATATGAACCACAGGAAGGGAAATGATTTAATAAAGTTTTCAGAAGATTGTTGCAGTTATTTTTTCTGGAGTCTGCTGAGCATCAAGTGTGGGGATGTGGCGGAAACATATTTGACAGGAAATTTACAACTTACTACTAAAATGTGTTTCTGTTCCTAAAATTATACCAGGTGAATGGAACAGATTGTCCTTTACTAATACAACAAATGCAACCCTTAGTACAATTCTGTCTCTGCCAGGAGAAGGATGAGATAATTTGAGGAAGGGAAGTTGGGGATACTCATCTTTGACTTTATTTAAACCTTGTTTTCCTTTTCCCAAGAAAATAGACTTTAGTGAACAACCTGGTACTTCCTACTTGTACAAACTCTCAACCCAATATTGTAGAAATAAAAAAAAAATGTCCATACACTTTGTGAATAAAATTAAACTGTTACAACCTAAATGAGAAAAGAATTTGAAAAAGAATAGATAAATGTATTAATATGTATATAACTGAATCACTTTACTGTACACCTGAAACAAACACAACATTGTTAATCAGCAACACTTCAATATAAAAAATTTTTAAAGTTAAAAAAATTAAACTTAAAAATTTCAACTAATGCTTTTCATTGCTAAAACCTTTCTTAAAACCATGCAAAATCAACTAAAATAAATAAATTTATTTATAAAATAAAATAAAAATCATGCAAAACCAGGTCAGCCACCCATCTTCTTTATCTTTTCAACAGATCACCAGGATTCAATTGCTTTCTTCCTCTTTCGTAAGTGCTGTTCTAGCCGGTTGGATTTCCTTTCTGCCCTCCAAAATTAAGCTTATAAATGAGATACAGACACCCTAGTTCCTTTGGTATTTGTTTTTCTCAAAGATAATCAGGAAGGCTGCTGATAACAATAAAAAGTCCCCATAACAATTACAAAATTGCAAACATAAGGAATGGCAAAACGTTCAAATCTCTTATAAAGGTCATTCCTAACCCGCATCTAAGTTGGTAACTGAAACTCTCATAGACTTCTACTCTTTTTTTTTTAAATCCTTTGGACAGGGTTTATCAAAACTCTCATCTTCTCTCACATTCCATTCTTCTCTGCTGACAGAACAGAATAGGTGGAATGCTAAGGCTTATCAAGGACTACCTGATTAATTGACAACTACTGTGCCACTAGACATTGGCCTCGCTTGCAAAAAACCTTCAGTGCATTTCCTCCTAAGACCTACAATGACTGTTTCCTACTGATTAAGGAAAAAAGGGTTGATCCTATACAAACATTGTTATGGCCTCCCCTGTTAGCCTGTGCCGTGAACCCAGCTACCTGTCCTCTGTTCAGCTGAGACCCTATATTATCTGTCTCCACTGGGCTTTCATTTTAGTCATTTTAATGTTACTCTCCTTCAGGTGTGGGGTTAGCTAGAAAAATCACCCCAGATCATTGATCTCTATTATATATTATAGAAGGGCTTCCCAGTTGGCTCATAGGTAATGAGTCTGCTTGCCAATGCAGGAATCTCAGGAAATGTGTTTTCAATTTCTGGGTCAGGAAAATTCCCTGAAGAAGGAAATGGCAACCCACTTCAGTATTCTTGTCTGGGAAATCCTATGGACAGAAGAGCCTGGCAGGTTACAGTCCAAGGAGTCTCAATGGGTCGGACATGACTTAGTGACTAACCACACACACACACACACAGCACATACATTATAGAAAGAATTCGGAGTTAACATATACACATTGCTATATATAAAATAGATAACCAAAAAGAGACTACTGTGTATCACAGGCAGTTATATTCAGTATTTTACAATAACCTATAAAGGAAAAGAATCTGAGTATATATAAACACATACAACTGAATCACTTTGCTGAATACCTGAAACTAACACATTATAAATCAACAGTACTTCAATTAAAAAGAAAAACAAATAAAAAGATTGTAAAGGAGAAAAATATGGCAATAAATTTTGTTTTGTCTCTTCCACATCTGATCATTAGCACCAGCCACAAGCATTGCTTCAGGCCTCCGATCTTCAAGTTTGCATCCTCAGGACCATGTTTACTGTCGTCTTCTTAAAGTATCTGAGTGAGATTTTGGGTATGGGATGGGAATACAGGCATTGTTTTTCTTCCTTTGGGAGTCATTTTTTCCAAAAGGGGCTCATAAGTCAGATCAAGGACAGATTAAAGAGAAATAGATCACTGTAATCTCTAGAAGCTGTACAACTGACTTTATCAGTTGTAGCTTTCAAAGAAATTAATGGCATATTGACTCTATCAAAAAACAAAGCAAAAAACTGTATCTTACTATTTACAACATAAATGGGATATTTTTCACAACCTGACCTTTATACCTACTTTTTCATCAGAAAATACATCAACATAAGAGAAAGAGAGCAAGCCAGCATGTGAGAGAAAATATGAATGAATAGTGACAAATATGAAACTATAAATCTACTTTAAAGACAGCAGGCTTGAAATCCTTGAACACTGGGTGGAGTTTCTTGTTTTCCACATAAATCAAATGGCTTATCTAAGACAGTGTATCCTATTATTTGACTATATCTTACACAGAATAGAAGTAGGTTTTGAATTTATAGTAAATGGGTTCCTTTTCCACTCATAACACAGACAACTTCCAGTTCTGATAAGAAAGTAGCTGAACTTCATTTGATCAGATTGTTTGAGGTCAAAATTAAAGAATGGAAAAACTAGATCACAGTAATATTACATCAGTGAATAGCAGAATGTTTAAACTGCAAATAATCTGTGGGAAAAGAAATTGATGTTATTTCTATTTCTATTACTTCAGTATCTAGAGAAGTCATTCATTACAAACATAGTGCCATTCAAAGAGAAAAAATGTGTACCCTAAAGGTGTACATACATTACTATGTTTTTTTGTTACATTTTTCTCATATTACTAATAGAAGTGAAATTCAACCTCAACCACACCATTCTGCAATCACACAAAGGGTGGAAATTTTCTCCAATAACATTTCCAGCATAACCATTTTTAGGACTTTAGCACAACTCCTCCTTGACTTTTCTGTGCTTTTTCTAACTTTCTTTTTCTTACACTTTTACCTTACATAGTCTCATACTGTTTCAATACTTAAAAGGATTTATTTTAATCAAAAAATATATAAAATGTATAGATTTTCTCTTACTACCTATGCAAATAATGATATGACAAGCAAAAAGTCAGAAACATTGACAACTTTTATCTGAGAGCTTTAAAAGATAATGCTTGTACACCTGACTAACTACCCTTTGGTCTATAAATTTTAACACTTTTTAAATTTGGGACATAACAAGTTGAAAGTTGGTAAAAACAAAAACAACAACAAAAACCCCCAGAGCTACCAACTTAATTTCTGGAAAGGCAGTACATGCTGAAAGTATTCTTATCTGGAATTCAGGTTGGGGAGACAAGGGTTTATACAATTCTGTTTGATAAGAGATGATAGATATCTATATGAATCTACTAATTTGCCAAGAGATTGACTTCCTGGGGTGGAAGGAAAAGGCTGGAATCCATGTTAATATACTATTAAATGATGTTGCAAACATATCTGATCAATCTGAGTGGTTTCAGCAGTGCCCAGACAACAGAAAAGAACAACAGGGTCCCAAATGGAAGAAAGAGTCTGGAATTATGAGTCCACATGTAGCAAAAAGTCTATGTGGTCAAAGGACATGACTGATTTTGAAACTTATTCCAGTTGGAGACTGAGTGTATCTGTATGACCAGGGACTGATGAGTAACTGTGTCAGCACAGAAGAAACTACAATATTCTAGGACTAATGCACCATTACTGTGGAATATTCCCTGACTAAACAAAAGATAGGAACACAGTAGACAAATGGAAAATACATATTAACTTCACCACGTATAATGCTGAGCCTGGGTAAATTCACAGGAATCCTCAAGGAAGAGATAGCAGTCACAGTGGTGACACTGAAGGTCATGGGAACTGGTGACTGCATGAAGCTGCCCTCTCAATGGTTGCCTTGGGCCATGTGACACTGCCTGGGCATGATCTCATGTGATGAGTGGAAAGAGCTCTATCATTAACTACCAGCAGATTTTAAAGCATGAACCTTTGCTATAGGAAGTTTCCCTAAATTGAACATCCACAGGAAGTAGTGATACAGTAATGGGTCAGGAGTAGGGTTTCAGCTCTAAGGTGGTACCTTGGCAAAGATGTCTACCAGTTTGGTGAAAAGCATCAGCAGCAGAAGGAGGCAAAAGGCCAGAAGTGATGAGAAAAAGCTTGTGAGCATCCTTGAGAGTCCTTGAAGACAGGCTACTATTGAGGTGCTCTCCATAGGAAAATAGGAATTTGGAACTCAAGATCTGCATACTAATGAATATTAGTGTTATTATCCCTACATTGTATTTGCTTTGTTGTGAATGTATTGATGGAGGCAATGTCTCCAATTTTACTCAAGAAAAGTCTTGAACTTTTCATCGACAATAAATTGGCATTTTGTTTCAAGTCACTGTGGCAACTCTTCATGCATATCATCAGATTATGAATTGTGGGTTTTAAATGTTTTAGATAGCTAAAGTTTATTTACTAAAGTCACAAAATTTTATTTTCAATGACAGAAGTCATTACAAATTAATATTTTCTTTAGTTTCTTTCTTTAAAAAAATACTGTCACATTTGCTTGTTTTAGTTTTTGCCTGGAGCTAAAAACTAATGCTTGTTTGGCTTAGAAAAATTTGAAGATCAAAGAAAATATCATGCAAAATAAGTATTACCTGTAATTCTATCATAATTCCTTTGAAAACCCACACAGTCAATGATCAGGGTATATCAAACCAGGGAATTCTTTTATTTCTAGCTTTTTGCCCCATCTATGAAAAGTAATTAATACTCTAAATTCCTTTTATCTCAGATTTTCTAATGCAGAAGTTAAATTGACTATTGTTTTTTTATTGACTATTCTTAATCTATTAAAATAAAATGCTATGTTTTTGAGAATTATTATGCCCAGTTCTTGACCTGGTGAGTTGATAGCATGGTTTCATGATAGCATGACAATGAACAATGGGATGTCACCAAAATAAAGGATTAGCTTAAAAAGCTTGTTCAAGTTTTCTTCCATACCATTTTATGGAAAAACCTGAAAAAACTTTTTGGCCAACTCAGTTTTGATATCAATACTATCAAGAGCTAACATATTTTGTACTCAGCATGTTTCAGATTCTGTTCCATGAATTTTACATGTGTTATCTTATTCAGTCTTACAGGAATCCTATAAATGCTATTATTACCTCTACTTTACGATTAAGGATGAAGGCACATAACATTCCTGCAACATGTCTAAGGCTCCACATGCGTGCGTACTAAGTTGCTTCAGCCTGTAGCCCACCAGGCTCCTCTGACCATGGGATTCTCCAGGCAACAACACTAAGGCTCCACAGTTAATAGCCATTCTGTGGTCATAAATGCAGACAACTTTATTAAATACGGAAGATTAGTGGATGGGCTGGTATTGGGTATTGTCATACAATTAGTGAGTTTCTAAATTGAAATAGGGTGTATATGCGTGTGTACTAGGTCACTTCAGTCATGTCTGACTCTATGCGACCCTGTGGACTGCAGCCTGCCAGGCTCCTCTGTCCATGGGATTCTCTAGGAAAGAATACTGAGTGGGTTGCCTTTCCTTCCCCCAGGGGATCTTCCCCACCCAGGGATTGAACTGGTGTCTCTTACCTCTCCTGCATTGACTATGCTAAAGCCTTTGAGTGGATCACAACAAACTGTGGAAAATTCTTAAAGAAATGGGAAAACTACCTTACCTGCCTCCGAGAAAACCTGCAGCTCAAGAAGCAACAGTTAGAACTGACATGGGACAGCAGAGTGGTTCAAAATTGGGAAAGGAGTACGTCAAGGCTGTATATCGTCACCCTGTTTATTTAACTTATATGGAGAGTACATCATGGGAAATGCCAGGTTGGATGAAGCTCAAGCTGGAATCGAGACTGCCTGGAGAAATATTAATAACCTCAGATATGCAGATGATACTACCCTAGTGGCAGAAAGTGAAGAGGAACTAAAGAGCCTCTTGAGGAAGGTGAAAGAAGAGAGTGAAAAAGCTGATTTAAAACTCAACATTCAAAAAAATGAAGAGCATGGCATTGGTCCCATCATTTCATGGCCAAAAGATAGGGAAAAATGTAAACAGTGAGAGACTTTATTTTCTTGGGCTCCAGAATGACTGCAGATGGTGATTGCAGCCATGAAATTAAAAGACACTTGTTCCTTGGAAGAAAAACTATGACAAACCTAGACACTGTATTAAAAAGCAGAGACATCACTTTGCCAGTAAAGGTCTGTCTAGTCAAAGCGATGGTTTTTCCAGTAGTCATGTATGGATGTGAGAGTTGGATGCTTTTGAACTGTGGTGCTAGAGAAGACTCTTGAGAATCCCTTGGACTGCAAGGAGATCAACCTGTCAATCCTAAAGGAAATCAATCTTGAATATTCTTTGAAAATACTGATGTTGAAGCTGAAGCTCCAATCCTTTGGCCACCTGATGTGAAGTGCTGACTCATTGGAAAAGACCTTGATGCCGGGAACGATTGAGTACAAAAGGAGGAGAGGGTGGCAGAGGATGAGACAGATAGTATCACCAACTCCATGGACATGAACTTGAGCAAGCTCCTGGAGAGAGTGGAGGACAGGGAAACCTGGCATGCTGCAGTCCATGGGGTTGAAAAGAGCCGGACACGCCTGAGGGATTAAACAACAGCAACAACTCTTACCTCTCCTACATTTATAGGTCTGTTCTTTACCACAACTGCCTCCTATACGAAGAGGTACATTTCAAAATGCTACTTGGCAAACCTCACGAAGGAATGCAACGCTCTTTAAGAGGCCAATCATCAGCATCTTTCCTGTTAGGGAGAAGTTGAATCATTGTGCTTTAATTACAGATCACATTTTCAACTTACTCTGAAGAAGTAAAGGACACACTCTGCTACATTTTAAGTGTTAACGTTAAGCAGTGTTAAATTGTTTGTGAAATTGGCCAAATTATTCTGGTCAAAGGAAAAAGGTATGGAATTGCATATTGTTGTAAACTCATGTTGCCTCATACAGTTCCTCTTCCAAGCATCTAAATTTAAAGTCATAGTTTTGGTAAATCTAATAAATTGTCTGAGAGCAGATGGATTGAGTTATTCCAGATGAACACAAGTGAACCATTTCCAGTGAATGGAAAGCATTATTATCCCACACTATTCTGTTATTTATTCAAGGTACAGAAATGTTAAAGCAATGAACCTTATAGTTGGGGAAGTTATTCATGTCTATTATCAGAAACTGTACCTGATGTGATCTGTATTTTGCCAATCTTTTTTTTTGGGGGGGTCATGAAGTATAGAGGGTGGGAGGATGAAGACATAATAGAGAAATTTAATCACAGAGAAATCCAATTTAGATAGCTTGCACATTGTGTAAAAAGAGCTCTTTCTACTTAAAGCAGCATTTGCCTAAAAGATATCAAAACTAAATGCTCTGCGGAATTCAAGATCTTCGTTGAGGCATGCAAACTCTTAGTTGCAGGGACATCGGCTCTAGTTTCAGAACAGGAATCAAACACAGGCTCCCTGATTTGGGAGTGCAGAGTCGTAGCCACTGGACCACCAGAGAAGTCCCAATGACAAAGAGCTTGGAGAGCCATCAGTGTGTTCACCCTCACCATATCTAAATCAAGATTCTTTCCTGAACAAGGGACAACAGGTTTTGTTTTAACCAATTAAGCACAGACTTAGTAACCTATTCCATCCTATCCAGAAAGTGATTTTCAACCCTTAATTAACATAACTATAATGAACCCTACCTTTCTAGCACATTAAAACCTCTTGATTTTTCCCACTAGGAAAAAATCATCTCCTAGGAAATTTCTTTTTTGGTCTGTGTTCCTTTGCTTGGCAAGGAAATAAGCTCATTGGTCACATTATTAATCATGGCAGTAGTCCTTGCCTTTTCTCTAACCATTGCTTCCATAAATTATTATGCTACATTCATTTTTCATCACTTAAATTTTAATTTTCATTTAAAATCTAAGTTTATGCCAAAATATAATTTTAATGCATTTAATTCTGTATAACTAAATCATTCTAAACATTTTTCATCTTGAAAGGGGACTTTAACACCTCTTGCTGGAGTTAGGGCATGGAGTTACTGCATAGATTGCATGTGTTGCCAACATCAAAATTATGTTACAAAGGCTTAGGCCAGCCATCTGCAATTCATTAGATTCTCTTTACACTGTAGTTTTCGTCTTCATGCCTTATCTGTATTACCCTGCACTCCTTGGAGAACTTTTTCATCTAAAACATGAAGAATTGCTCTTTTAAATCTGATTTTAAAAATTTAATCAGATATCTTCCTTCAAGTGCAGATTTAAAACTCATCTGCAGCAGATTTTCAATGATCAACCCCATCACTCTGATTTTATTTCATCTTTGATATTAGTCCCCTTGAGAAGGGAATGGCCACCCACTCCAGTATTATTGCCTGGAGAATCTCATGGACAGAGGAGCCTGGCAGGTGACAGTCCCTGGGGTTGCAGAGTTGGACACAATTGGGAGACTTTCACTTGGGCTTCCCTGATAGCCCAGTTGGTAAAGAATCTGCCTGCAAAGCAGGAGGCCCTGGTTCTATTCCTGGGTTGGGAAGTTCCGCTAGAGAAGGGATAGGCTACCCACTCCAGTATTCTTGGGCTTCCCTGGTGACTCAGCTGGTAAAGAATCTGCTTGCAGTGCGGGAGACCTGGGTTTGATCTCTGGGTTAGGAAGATCCCCTGGAGAAGGGAAAGGCTACCCACTCCAGTATTCTGGTCTGGAGAACTCCATGGACTCTATAGTCTGTGGGGTCCCAAAGAGTTGGACACGACTGAATGACTTTCACTTTCACTTTGATATTAGTAAACTTAGGTAGATTGTTTTTTGATGTTTTTATTTAGTAATTGTTCTTTACCTGTGATTTTAACTTGCAAGACTATTCCAAGGTTCCCATTGTTGTTCACAGTATCCCCTGCCTCCTTTATAATCTCTCCCATTATATGTTGGTTATGATAATTCATTGCCCTTGGTGGAGTTTGAGAACTGATCAGTTCAACCACTTGTTAATTGTCAGATTTTATTTTTTTTGGAAGGAATAAATGTTAGTCGCTCTAGATTTTAGAAGCTCCTTTACAGTCTCAGCATTTGATGAAATGCTGTTGTGAGAACAAGTTTAAAGCAATATTTGTCAAATGCAAAATAATTACTAGAAAGAGGAGACAAAACAGTAATAAATCTCAACCAATTTGGACAATCACCTTGCAGGAAGAAATATAAGAATCCAGGGTGTGTGGAATGGTGATCCCCAAGCTCCAATTTGTCCAATCCCCTATTACTGTCACAGAGGAATTTGTCTTATCTGACACACAATGTAGATTGATCCTTCTATTAAAAGCAGCTTAAAACTAACCCGTTCTCACAGAGACCCAAGGATAACAGAATAGTCCCAACCAGTGTGGGAATACAAGCTAATACAAACCATTCTGTAAGTCAGAGTATCACCAAAACGGTATTGAGGATTATAATATAGATGTTGCAAAGCACAGTTTGGGTATAAATGAGAACCGGAAGGGCTTCCCAGGTGGCTCAATGGTAAAGAATCCTCCTGCCAATTCAGGAGACACAGATGTGAGCTCGAACACTGCACTAGGAAGATCCCCTGGATGAGGATATGGCAACCCACTCCAGTATTCTTGCCTGGGAAATCCCACGGGCAGAGGAGCCTGGTGAGCTACAATCCATGGGATCTCAAAAGAGCTGGACATGACTAAGCAGTCATATGCACGAGAATTGGAAATGAATCAGGTGATGATATTCAGGCGTCATTCTTACTTTTATTAAGCATTAATATTATCCTGACAATTTAAAAGATACTTGTGTCTATTTGGGAGATATGTTATCTTGTCTTTAACGTCTGATTGTGATTTTCCCCACATTACCACTGACTTGCCTCATTTAACAGAGAAGTTGTTTTGTGAACTAACTAGAAGACTGAATAGTTCTGCAGAAAGACTAGCGTTTCAATTTTCTTGTGTGAGTATATGAGAACAGAATGGGGGTTCTCCCAGCTTGCATGACTAGACTAAGTGACTTCTTGTTTGTGAATAAATGTTTTTATCTTTGGGGGAAAGAGGTTTAAGATTTGCTTCTATTATAATAAACCACCTGTTAACAAGAGGGCATAGTTTTACCCTCTCATAAATGGAGGCTTTCTATATATAACAAAAAGAACTTCATACCCTTAAAAACAAAATTGATTTATGTTTGTTTCAACAATACAATTATCATTGAATGATGTGTTCTCTAAAGCTTCTTCCCACAATAAGACAAACTATACTGACCTATTAGTAATGAGATAAATTTCTTCTAGACCTTGCCTCTGAAATAGTAGCTGCTTCATGTAGATCTTGTCTAAGTTTTTTTAAAATTATCATCTTCTCTCTTTAAGTAGTTCTAGGTGTACTAGGAATCTAATCCAAGGGCTCATTTTGCAGTGAGTATTGGTCAGCATATTTTACAGGAAAGAATGGCTGGTGTAGGTTATCCAGCAACTCAGTTCAGATACTGTGGTTTCTGTGATAGTTCTTTTTCCTTGGTCCTTCCATGCAGCAGAGGGCAGTAGTGAACTGTGCATATTCCCTCTAGAATTAAGCCAAATAAATAATTAAACATTTTTACAAAAATGTCTCCAACAGTATATTTAGTTCCCTTAACAAACAGTTTTTATCAGAGCTACAATCCAGTTTATTTCAGGTCTCAGACATATGTTTCAGTTCAGACAATTTAGGATTTGAGTAATAACAATGTATCATTGTATTACATCTAGCTATTCACAAATCAGATGTAAGCAGCAAATAAACATTTTAATTTTTTCTAAAAAATTTCCTTAAGGAAATTTTATAGCATAAACATATTTTAGTTACTTCCTAGCTTAAAACATTGTCTTCTTCAAGGTAAATAGAATATTTTTATGAAATCACATTTTCTTTAAAAGGTTTTAAAACAAAAAAGATTAAAACATTGTTTCTTAACAAATAACCACATTTATGAAACTTTTTATTAATACTTTTCAATTTATGCAATTGACCTGAAGTACTAAATTTTCACTTTTTTGTTTTTAAAATTTTATTTTCTGATATTTATCTACATATTTTTGTTTTATAATTTTTCCTCATTTTTTATCTTAAATGTCATCTAATACCTTCTTAGAAAAGAACATGAAAAATTTTCTCTCTTACACTCTCCTCAGTTATTCCCTCATCTTTTTCCTCCAAAAGTACTACTTTAAATTACTCAGTGTTGGGCCCTGTGCCTTCATCATTGAAAGCAGTTACTAAATATACGTCTATGGCAACATATTTAAACAGCTGAAATGGATTTCCAGTGAAGAAAATATTACTCACATTTACTGAGTTCTGACATGTGCCCAGAATTTTCACCTGGTTTTAAATCACCATTAACAGAAAATTCTGATTATCTTTCCAGATTGCAACTTTTAAGCAGATCTTTTCAAAGTAGAAAAGGATTTGTGCTCTTGGAAAAAGGCGGGGTAGAGCAAAAGTTGCAAAAAAAGCAAACTTCAGTTGCATAGCCCGTTTAAATCCCAGCTCTTCCACTTACTAGCAGCCAAACCTTCCATTCACCACCTCTGCTTCCCATCCAGAGCTTCCCAAAGCTGGACAGCAGAGTCAGTGACCATTTTCCCATCCCACTTATCTTGTTTGCTTATCTCTTATTGGTGGAACTTCAGTTCAGTTCGGTTCAGTCGATCAGCCGTGTCCGACTCTTGGCAACTCCATGGACCACAGCAAACCAGGCCTCCCTGTCCATCACCAAATCCTGGAGTTTACTCAAACTCATGTCCATTGAGTCGGTGATGCCATCCAACCATCTCATCCTCTGTCATCCCCTTCTCCTCTCTTCATCTTTCTCAGCATCAGAGTCTGTTACAATGAGTCAGTTCTTCTGATCAGGTGGCCAAAGTATTGGAGATTCAGCTTCAACATCAGTCCTTCCAG
Source organism: Giraffa tippelskirchi (assembly GCF_054371585.1). NCBI lineage: Eukaryota > Metazoa > Chordata > Mammalia > Artiodactyla > Giraffidae > Giraffa > Giraffa tippelskirchi. The sequence goes on from NC_137282.1 coordinate 84,948,860, forward strand.
TGAATATTTGGGACTGATCTCCTTTAGGATGGACTGGTTGTATCTCTTTGCAGTCCAAGGGACTCTCAAGAGTCTTCTCCACAACCACAGTTTAAAAGCATCAATTCTTCGGCGCTCAGCTTTCTTTATAGTCCAACTCTCACATCCATACATGACTACTGGAAAAACCATAGCCTTGCGAGATGGACCTTTGTTGGCAACGTAATGTCTCTGCTTTTTAATATGCTGTCTAGGTTGGTCATAACTTCCCTTCCAAGGAGTAAGCATCTTTTAACTTCATGGTTGCAGTCACGATCTTCAGTGATTTGGAGCCCCCCAAAATAAAGTCTATCAGTGTTTCCACTGTTTCCCCACCTATTTGCCATAAAGTGATGAGACCGGATGCCATGATCTTATTTTTCTGAATGTTGAGCTTTAAGCCAACTTTTTCACTCTCCTCTTTCACTGTCATCAAGAGGCTCTTTAGTTCTTCTTCACTTTCTTTCATAAGGGTGGTGTCATCTGCATATCTGAAGTTGTTGATATGTCTCCCGGCAATATTGATCCCAGCTTGTGCTTCATCGGGCCCAGCATTTCTCATGATGTACTCTGCATATAAGTTAAATAAGCAGGGTGACAATATACAGCCTTGACATACTCCTTTCCCTATTTGAAACCAGTCTGTTGTTCCATGTCCAGTTCTAACTGTTGCTTCCTGACCTGCATACAGATTTGTCAAGAGGCAGGCCACGTGGTCTGGTATTCCCATCTCTTTCAGAACTTTCCACAGTTTGTGGTGATCCACATAGTCAAAGGCTTTGACATAGTCAATAAAGCAGAAATAGATGTTTTACTGGAACTCTCTTGCTTTTTCAATGATCCAGCAGATGTTGGCCATTTGATCTCTAGTTCCTCTGCCTTTTCTAAATCCAGCTTGAACATCTGGAAGTTCACGGTTCACGTATTGCTGAAGTCTGGCTTGGAGAATTTTGAGCATTGCTTTGCTAGCGTGTGAGATGAGTGCAATTGTGCGGTAGTCTGAGCATTCTTTGGCATTGCCTTTCTTTGAGATTGGAATGAAAACTGACTTTTTCCACTGCTGAGTTTTCCAAATTTGCTGGCATATCGAGTGCAGCACTTTCACAGCATCATCTTTTAGGATTTTAAATAGATCAACTGGAATTCCATCACCTCCAGTAGCTTTGTCTGTGGTGATGCTTCCTAAGGTCCACTTGACTTCACATTCCAGGATGTCTGGCTCTAGGTGAGTGATCACACCATTGTGGTTATCTGGGTCATGAAGATCATTTTTGTACAGTTCTTCTGTGCATTCTTGCCACCTCTTCTCAATATCTTCTGCTTCTGTTAGGTCCATACCATTTCTGTCCTTTATAGAGCCCATCTTTGCATGAAATGTTCCCTTGGTATCTCTAATTTTCTTGAAGAGATCTCTAGTCTTTCCCATTTTATTGTTTTCCTTTATTTATTTGCACTGATCTCTGAGGAAGGCTTTCTTATCTCTCCTTGCTATTCTGTGGAACTCTGCATTCAAATGGGTATATCTTCCTTTTTATCCTATGCTTTTAGTTTCTCTTCTTTTCACAGCTATTTGTAAGGCCTCCTCAGACAGTCATTTTGCTTTTTTGCATTTCTTTTTCTTAGGGATGGTCTTGATCCCTGTCTCTTGTACAATGTCAGGAACCTCAGTCCATAGTTCATCAGGCTGTCTATCATATCTAGTCCCTTAAATCTCTTTCTCACTTCCACTGTATAATTAAAAGAGATTTGATTTAAGTCATACCTGAATGGTCTAGTGGTTTTCCCTACTTTCTTAAATTTAATTCTGAATTTGGCAATAAGGAGTTCATGAACTGAGCCACAGTCAGCTCCCAGTCTTGTTTTTGCTGACTGTATAGAGCTTCTCTATCTTTGGCTGCAAAGAATATAATCAATCTGATTTTGGTATTGACCATCTGGTGATATTCATGTGTAGTTTTCTCTTGTGTTGTTGGAGGAGGGCATTTGCTATGACTAGTGCATTCTCTTGGGAAAACTCTTTTAGCCTTTGACTTGCTTCCTTCTCTACTCCAAGGCCAAATTTGCCTATTAATCCATGTGTTTCTTGACTTTCTACCTTCGCATTCCAGTTCCCTATACTGAAAAGGACATTTTTTTTTTTTTTTTTGCTGTGTTAGTTCTAGAAGGTCTTGTTGGTCTTCATAGAATTGTTCAACTTCAGCTTCTTCAGAATTACTGGTCCGGGCATAGACTTGGATTACTGTTTTATTGAATGGTTTGCCTTGGAAACGAGCAGAGATCATTCTGTCATTTTTTAGATTGCATCCAAGTACTGCATTTTGGACTCTTTTGTTGACTAATGGCTACTCCATGTCTTCTAAGGGATTCCTGCCCACAATAATAGATATAATGGTCATCTGAGTTAAATTCACCCATTCCAGTCCATTTTAGTTTGCTGATTTCTAAAATGTCAATGTTTACTCTTGACATCTCCTGTGTAACCACTTCCAATTTGCCTTGATTCATGGACCTACATATGTCTTTTATACAGTGTGTGTTACAAATATCCAATCTATGATTTTCCTTTTAGCAGTTTTACTGTGAAAATGTCTTGCAGTGAATATAAATTCTTAATTTTAATGTAGTTCACTTTTCAATGTTTTCTATTACATTAGGTGTTTTGCATTCTTTTTAAAAAATCTTTGCTTACCCTAAGGTCTTGAAGATTTTCTCCTATTTTCTTCAGGTAACTTTACCTCTTTTTTTTTTTTTTTGCATTTAGGTCTATGAATCATGTTAATTTATTTATTTAGGATTTAGGGGTCCAAAGTACATGTTTTTGCCCTTTTAGATGTCCAGTTGACTAAGCACTGTTTATCATATTCAACTGCAGTACTGATTCTGTTATATATAATGTCATATGTTGTGTTTTGTGGAACTGCTTCTGAGCTCTTTATTCTAGTGCATTGGGCTGCTAGTCTGTGCTTGTGTTAATTTTTCTTTGTCTTGGATTACTGTAGCTTATAACAGGTCATTACTGTAGCTTTATAACAAGTAGAGCCTTCATTAGCTTTTCTCTTTGAACATTGTCTTACTATGTCAGGTCTTCTGTATTTCCATAGAAATAACACATGAAAATTTTCACAAAAAAAAATTAGAATTTTGATTGAAATTGAGTTGCATCTATAGATCAATCTTAGGAAAATAGGCTTTAAAAATATTAAATTTTTAATTTCCTTTAAACACAGCTTTAGCAGCATTCTATAGTTTTTCATACTTTGAATTATCATTCAATTTAAAATATTTTCTAATTTTGTCTGAATTCTTCTTTGCCTGACGGATTAGTTACATGTATTGATTAATTTCCAAACTTTTAAATATTTTGTAGTTATTTTACTCTTGTTAATTTCTAGTTTAATTCCACATGGAGATAACTCTGCTTGATTTCAACTCTTTGCAATTTGTTGATATTCACTCTACGGTCTAAAATAGGTATTATTTTGACAAATGTCTTTGTGCAATTGAAAAGAATATATATTTTACAGTTTTAGAGAATCATGGTCAATACATATCAATAAAGTCAAGGTACTTAATTTTGTTGCTCAAACCTTCTAAATCTTTATTGATTTTTGACATTTTTTTCATTGGTTACAGAAAGCAGTGTTACACTCTCCAGTATTAAAAAAAAAGTCCAGTATTCATTTTGTGATTATTCTTCTTTCAATTTTGTCAGCTCTCACTTTATATTTTTACATATTTTAAAATAAATTAAAAGATGCTTACTCCTTCGAAGTAAAGCTATGACCAATCTAGACAGCATATTAAAAAGCAGAGACATTACTTTGTCAACAAAGGTCTGTCTAGTCAAAGCTATGGTTTTTCTAGTAGTCATGTATGAATGTGAGAGTTGGACTATAAAGAAAGCTGAGCGCAGAAGAATTGATGCTTTTAAACTGTGGTTTTGGAGAAGACTCTTGAGAGTCCCTTGGACTGCAAGGAGATCCAACCAGTCCATCCTAAAGGAGATCAGTCCTGGGTGTTCATTGGAAGGACTGATGGTGAAGCTGAAGCTCCAATACTTTGGCCACCTGATGTGAGGAGCTGACACATTTGAAAAGACCCTGATGCTGGGAAAGATTGAAGGCATGAGGAGAAGGGAATGACAGAGGATGAGATGGTTGGATGGCATAACTGACTCGATGGACATGAGTTTGGGTAAACTCCAGGATTTGGTGATGGACAGGGAGGCCTGGCGTGCTGTGGTTCATGGGGTCGCAAAAGGTCGGACACGACTGAGTGACTGAAATGAACTGAAAATAAATTAAGTGAATACAAATATTGTTATATCTTTCTCTCAAATTGATCATGTTATCATGTGAAATGGCTCACTTATATCTAGCAATACTTCTTGTCTTAAAGTCTATTTCAATATCAATATATATCAGCTTTTTTTCTTGCTAGGGTTTACAGAGGAAATAATTTTCTTTCTTTTACATTCCTCCTCTCTGTGTGGTTGTAATTAATGTGTGCCTCTTCAAAATAGCATATAGTTCAATTTTCTTTTTTCATCCAAACAAACTGTATATTTTAATTAAGATACTTTTCCATTTACATGTAATATAATAACTAGTACATCTAAGTTTAAATACTGGCACTCCTCAAGGGAGTTGTATTCTTGCCTTGAGAACCCCATGAACAGTATGAAAGGCAAAAAGATAGGACACTGAAAGATGAACTCCCCAGGTCAGTAGGTGCCCAATATGCTATTGTAGATAAGTGGAGAAATAACTCCAAAAAGAATGAAGAGACCAGAGCCAAAGCAAAAACAACACTCAGTTGTGGATATGACTGGTGATAGAAGCAAGGTCCGATGCTGTAAAGAGCAATATTGCATAGGAACCTGGAATGTTAGGTCCATGAATCAAGGCAAATTGGAAGTGGTCAAACAGGAGATGGCAAGAGTGAACGTAGACATTTTAGGAATCAGAGTACTAAAATGGACTGGAATGGGTGAATTTAACTCAGATGACCATTATATCTACAACTGTAGGCAGGAATCCCTTAGAAGAAGTGGAGTAGCCATCATAGTCAACAAAAGAGTCCAAAATGCAGTACTTGGATGCAAAAAAAAAACCAAAAAAACACGACAGAATGATCTCTGTTCATCTCCAAGGCAAACCATTCAATATCACAGTAATCCAAGTCTATGCCCCTACCAGTAACGCTGAAGAAGCTAAAGTTGAATGGAAGAACTTTTAGAACTAACACCCAAAAAAGATGTCCTTTTCATCATAGGGGACTGGAATGCAAGAGTTTGAAGTCAAGAAACACCTGGAGTAACAGGTAAATTTGGCCTTAGAGTACAGAATGAAGAAAGTCAAAAGCTTAAAGAGTTTTGCTGAGAGAACACACTGGTCATAACAAACACCCTCTTCCAACAACACAAGAGAAGACTACACATGGATATCACCAGACGGTCAATACCAAAATCAGATTGATTATATTCTTTGCAGCCAAAGATGGAGAAGCTCTATACAGTCAGCAAACCAAGACTGGGAGCTGACTGTGGCTCAGATCATGAACTCCTTATTGCCAAATTCAGAATTAAATTGCAGACAGTAGGGAAAACCACTAGACCACCCAGATATGCCCTAAATCAAATCCCTTATGATTATACAGTGGAAGTGATAAATAGATTCAATGGATTAGATCTGACAGAGTGCCTGAATAATTATGGGAAGAGTTTTGTGACATTGTACAGGCGGCACTGATCAAGACCATCCCTAAGAAAAAGAAATGTAAAAAAGCAAAATGGCTGTCTGAGGAGGCCTTACAATAGCCGAGAAAGAAGAGAAGTTAAAAGAAAAGGATAAAAGGAAAGATATATCCATTTGAATGCAGAGTTCCAAAGAATAGCAAGGAGAGAAAGACTTCCTCAGTGATCAGTGCAAAGGAATAGAGGAAAACAGAATGGGAAAGGCTAGAGATCTCTTCAAGAAAATTAGAGATACCAAGGGAACATTTCATGCAAAGATGGGCTCTATAAAGGACAGAAATGGTATGGACCTAACAGAAGCAGAAGATATTGAGAAGAGGTGGCAAGAATACACAGAAGAACTGTACAAAAACTATCTTCATGACCCAGATAACCACGATGGTGTGATCACTCACCTAGAACCAGACATTCTGGAATGTGAAGTGAAATGGGCCTTGGGAAGTATCACTACAAACAAAGCTAGTGGAGGTGAAGATATTCCAGTTGAGCCATTTCAAATCCTAAAAGATGATGCTGTGAAAGCCCTGCACTCGACATGCCAGCAAATTTGGAAAACTCAGCAGGGGCCACAGGACTGGAAAAGCTCAGTTTTCATTCCAATACCAAAGAAAGGCAATGCCAAAGAATGTTCAAGCTACCGCACAGTTGCACTCATCTCACACGCTGGAGTAATCCTCAAAATCCTCCACCCAGGCTTCAGCAGTATGTGAAGCATGAACTTCCAGATGTTCAAGCTGGATTTAGAAAAGGCAGAAGAACCAGAGATCAAATTGCCAACATTCGTTGGATCAATAAAAAAGCAAGAGAGTTCCAGAAAAACATGTATTTCTGCTTTATTGATTATGCCAAAGCCTTTGACTGTGTGGATCACAAGTAACTACGGAAAATTCTTAAAGAGATAGGAATACCAGACCACCTGACCTGCCTCCTGAGAAATATGTATGCAGATCAAGAAGCAACAGTTAAAACTGGCCATGGAACAACAGACTGGTTCCAAATTGGGAAACAAGTACATTAATGCTGCATATTGTCACCCTGCTTATTTAACTTACATGCAGAGTATATCATGTAAAAGGTCGGTCTGGATGAAGCACAAGCTGGAATCAAGATTACTGGGAGAAAAATCAATAACCTCAGTTATGCAGTTGACACTAGCCTTATGACAGAAAGTGAAGAGGAGATGAAAGTGAAAGAGGAGAGTGAAAAAGTTGGCTTAAAACTCAGCATTGAGAAAACTAAGATCATGGCATCCGGTGTCATCAGTTTATGGTAAATAGATAGGGAAACAATGAAAACAGTGAAAGACAATTTATTTTTGGGCTCCAAAATCACTGCAGATGCTGACTATACCCATGAAATTAAAAGACACTTGCTCCTTGGAAGAAATGTTATGACCAACCTAGACAGCTTATTAAAAAGCAGAGACATTACTTTGCCAACAAAGGTCGGTCTAGTCAAAGCTATGGTTTTTCCAGTAATCATGTATGGATGTGAGAGTTGGACTATAAAGGAGGCTGAGTGTCAAAGAATTGATGCTTTTGAACTGTGGTGTTGGAGAAGACTCTTGAGAGTCCCTCAGACTGCAAGGAGATCCAACCAGTCCATCCTAAAGGAGATCAGTCCTGAATATATTGGAATGACTAATGTTGTATTGAGACTCCAATACTTTGGCCACCTGATGTGAAGAACTGACTCATTTGAAAAGACTCTGATGCTGGGAAAGATTGAAGGCAGGAGAAGAAGGGGACAACAGAGGATTAGATGCTTGGATGGCATCACCGACTTGATGGACATGAGTTTGAATGAGCTCTAGGAGTTGAAGATGGACAGGAAAGCCTGGTGTGCTGCTAGACCATGGGGTCACAAAGAGCCAGACACGACTCAGTGACTGAACTGAACTGAACTGAACTGAACAAAGCAGTTTTTTAAAAAGATAAATAAAATTATTTTAAAAATTGGCAAAGACAAACAAATCTTTTATAAAAGAGTATATTCACATGATCAATAGGATAACAAAATAGGCATTTTAACAAAAGATGTCTGAATGGCCAAACAATCAGGGAACCTCAAATGCAAGTATAATGAGATAAAGGTACACTCCTACCACAAGAGCTTAAGTTAAAAAGATTGTCAGTACTAGCAAGGATATGGAGAGCATGGTTTTGTATATGTAATATAGAAGGGAACATGAGCTCATAGACAGGACCTAGCAGAAACCTGTTGGAAGAGATACCAAGCAAGAATAGAATTCTCTAAGTATATTTATTCTCCAGTAGTTCCCATCTCAACAATTGGACCTGACATCAATTCAAGTTCCAGGTTATCAATTACAATTTCTACTCCTTGCATACCTTGAAAATTCTGTTCATCAGAAAATCCTGTTGGCTATTCTTCCAAAGTGACCTTCAGTTCTACCTTTCTCTATCTCTCTTGTCTATCACTACTTCTCACTGAAGAGTCTCAGAATTGTACCTTTAGAGTGTAAATCAGATCAGGAAATTCTTATGTTGAAAACACTTCTGTGGATTCTCATTGCATTTCCACTTAAACAGACTTCTTACTTATTCACATGGGTCTTAGATTGTGTCATTTCTGTGTCCTTCCACCACCAGCCTTATTGTCAATTTCTCTGTATCTCCCTCCCATCCACACTAGCCTTTTATTTCTTTGAATGAGCCAAGTTCATCCTCATTTTAGGACTTTTGTATTTGCATTTTATTTGCTTAAAATTGTCTTCAAGTTTCAATCCCTGAGTCAGGAAGATCCCTGGAGAAGGAAATGGCAATCCACTCCAGTATTCTTGCCTGGAAAATCCTATGGACAGAGGAGCCTAGAAGTCTACAGTCCATGGGGTCACAAGAGTTGGACACAACTTAGTGACTAAACCAACCAATCAAGCATTTAGTATCTCTACTCATTTTCATGTGTCATGTCTCAGTTCACATGAAACTTGGACCAAAATGTTTTCTTCGACTCTTCTATCTAAATAAATCACTCCCTACCTCAACCCATCTACCCTATCACAGGTGCATTCATGTTGGAAAAGACACTCCCAATAATATTCCAGCAAGGATACATTTAAGGGCATCTATCAGTTCAGTTAACTTTCAGACATTTTAATGTTCCAGGGTGTATAAAAATCTCTCCATTGTCAAGCAAAGGGACAAAGAGTGTTTGTGTTTAATTAAGAACACATATCTTTAAGGCTGCTCCCCATTCCCTGTCTTACAAACCTGTTTCTTAATGCTGAAATGAGGCATTGCCAGCAAGGTATTGTTAGGATGTTTTGAATCTGGACACACGGTGGAATGGAGACATGGAAACTACCCATTTAATAAATTCAGACGAACAATGTCAAAGATTGCATGGCTCTCAAGAAAGGGTACTAGCAGAGCAATGCTAAGAAAGCATAAGAATGAAATAACTGAAGGCAAAAAAAAAAAAAAATGGTTTGAAAACGTTTAAACCCAAGTGTAAAAACATTTAAACACAAGTTATTTTCAGAAATTCTTAACACTCATCTCTAAAATGTTTTATTTTCTCTTAAAAACAATCTCTTGCAACGTGTCAGTGCAGCATCAGTGAAAGATGACTGACTAGATGCTCTTTGACTATCTCATATACATTGAATAGAATCCATGGGCAAAACTCATACATAATTTCTTTTAATTTGAGTGTACATTAGCCAATAAAGTAAACAAAACTGATTTCATCAAATCACAGTTTTGACCTATTATTCCAAGTTTAGTAAATGTTCACTATTTCACTTCATAAATCATTTAACATTTTTAATTTTTTTATTGAAGGATAATTGTTTTATACAATTTTGTTGCTTTCTGTCAAACTTCAACATGATTCAGCCATAGGTATACATATATCCCCTCCCTTTTGAACCTCCCTCCCATCTCCCTCCCCATCCCACCCTTCTAGGTTGATACAGAGCCCCTGTTTGAGTTTCCTGAGCCATACAGCAAATTCCCTTTGGCTATCTATTTCACATACGGTAATGTAAGTTTCCATGTTACTCTTTCCATACATCTCACCCTCTTCTCCCCACTCCCCAAGTCCATAAGTCTATTCTCTATATCTGTTTCTCCGTTGCTGCCCTGTAAATAAGTTCTTCAGTACCATTCTTCTAGATTCCATGTATATGTGTTAGAATATAATATTTATCTTTCTCTTTCTGACTCACTTCACTCTGTGTATTAAGTTCTAGATTCATCCACCTCATCAGAACTGACTCAAATGTGTTCCTTCTTATGGCTGAGTAATATTCTATTGTGTATATGCACCACAACTTCTTTATCCATTCATCTGTCGATGGAAATCTAGGTTGCTTCCATGTTCTAGCCATTGTAAATAGTACTGCAATGAACAACGGGATACAGTGTCCTTTTCAATTTTGGTTTCCTCAGGATATATGCCTAGGAGTGGGATTGCTGGGTCATATGGTGGTTTTATTCTTTGTTTTTTAAGGACTCTCTATACCATCTTCATTTAACATTTTCTGTCTCATTCTAAGAAAAAAAAAGCCTTATAGACTATATGTTGTAATTTTTTATCATGTTTCATTATTACCTACTAGCTTTAATGCATATAAAAAATATAAACTCATTGGCATTATTACAGGTTTTTATTACAAACTCTTGTTTTTTCTCAAAAGCCAAACATTTCAATTTGACATTGTAGTCACACATAAAAATATATTTTATCTTACATCATGCTCTATTAGTAGTGATTTTAGTTACTGGTTTAGCATTACAAATTAAGCATGAAAAAAGTATAATGATATATTATCTTGTTTTTCTAATTTATAAAAATGGATTTACAATTGATAAATTGGTTAAATTATTTCTACATCTTTTTACTCTCTACTGATTTTACTAGTCTATGTTTCATGAGTATGCTGCAATTCATTTTTTAGTGGCTTTTATGGTACTTCTTAAAATACTTTATTAACACTACTCTGAAACTAAAAATTAAGTATTTTTCTAAAATAAAATAAGATTAATTATATTTTAAATGACAGTGATGGTTTGATTTACAAATTTAAATAATAAGGTATAAATTTTCCATAGGTTGAATACACTAACTACTACAGCTGCAAGATTTGAAAAAAAGATTCTGTATACACATGATAAAATTAAAACCTTTTATAAGAAACATTGTATTGGTAAAGATCTAATACAGAAAAACCCTTTGATTTTTCAAAGTTTTATGAGTTAATTCAATTTAATGTGGAAATGAATAACTAATGCAATTAATAGTTATTTGATACTTCTTGGAAAGGTAATTTGGGGATCTATTCTAGAAACTGAAATAAATGAATGTCATAGTGGTCTATAATATATTATCTGGGAATTCAATTAGGTCTTTCAATGTCATTTTGACATATAATTCGTAAGGTGTTCAAAGAAATAAGTGAAATTGCTCTAGTACAATTCTTTCAACTACCTTCTAATTATTTACATGAACAATGTTTCTCAAAGTTGATAAATATTAAAATAAAAAATAATAATAGAATAGACTGGCCTCCTTGGTGGCTCAGATTAAAGAATCTGCATGCAATGCAAGAGACCCAGGAGTCTCGAGTTCAATCTCTGGGTAGGGAAGATCCTCTGGAGGAGGAAATAGCAACCCACTTCAGTATTCTTGCTTGGGAATTTACATGGACAGAGGGGAATTTCCACGGACAGAGGGGAGTTTCCATGGACTGGCGGGCTACAGTCCACAGGGGTCTCAAAGACACAACCGAGCGACTGAACATACAACACACAAAAACTGACTCTAGGATTTTTATTATGTTTACCCATAGACATATAAACTAATTAAAGCATAAAAAAAAAAACCTCTATTTGGTTCATGAAGAGTTACATTTCCAAAAGTATATATTTGCACTGGACACATTTAAAAGTGTGCTGTATAACAGTTTCATTTTAAAATGTCAATATGTACTATGTTACAGAAATCGCACTGTAGTGTTTAGGCTCCTATAAAGAAATTGGATGTCATTTTAAAATATGCTGAACAGAGGTCCCTATAAGTTTAAAATTCTCTGGGGAGATGTGAGCAATGAAGTCTGGGGAACATTTCATTCTCTTACCAACTTTTTTTTTTCCTTCACAGTAGTTGGCATTTCACAGTTGATTATATTATTGTTCAGAGAGTCTCAGATATTAATAAAAGACTACTCTTTGGTATCAAAAGGCTTACTGAATGTTATAAGCAGTTCTAGAATTTCCAAGAGTACTAAAGCTCTGAACCCTAAGACTGTGTTATACTGGTCACAATTCCCAACCATGCTGTGTGGCCTCTGGCAATAATATCACTGCCACAAGCACCCAGTCATATGACAGTTGGAACTGCCACCCTGGGATTCTACGTGCCTCTCCTCACACCTGCCAGGTGACTGACTCTGCCCCCCCGCCCCCCTCCCCCCCGACATTTGCTTCTTCTATCTTCTGATTTGCTTGGGTACTAAGGACTGGCGAAACCTAGACCATCTACTTGCAACTGACCTAAAGGGAGTGGAGTGTATGACTTTTGTTCTGTCTTTACAAGCTAGAACTCAAAATACTGAACATTACCAAAAATGAAGGAAAGGTAACGATTCTGGACAAACACAATGGGAAAATGTCACTATAGAAATGTCTTTAACTGTATTCTCCAACAGAGAATAAGTTCCTTGGAAGCTGTGCCTTTGTCTTTTTGACTCCATCCACAACAACGGAGAGACCATACCTTTAGGAGGAAAGTGTGCCACTTTCATTGCCTGGATTTGGAAAATAGAATTGGAATAAGGAAAGAATTTCTCTGGCAACATCAATGAGCAACATGTTTATAATCGATGGTCGGCTGCTTCATATTTTGGTTGATAAAGCCCAAGGTCTTGAGTTACAAGACATAGAAGGAAATAAATAAAATACCTTATCCTTCTTTGTGTGGATTCTCCTGCTTTTTCATGAGAGAAGTGTTGTTGTTTAGTTGCTCAGCCATGTCCATCTCTTTGCGACCCCATAGACTGTAGCCCTCCAGGCTCCTCTGTCCATGGGGATTTTTAGGCAAGAATATAGAAGTGGGTTGCCATTTCCTCCTTCAGGAGATTTTGCACTCCAGGGATCGAACCCACATCTCCTGCAAGTCTCCTGCATTGCAGAAAGATTCTTTACCACTGAGCCGTAGGGGAAGCTTGGTGAAAGAAGCATAGAAAGGCCCCAATCAGCAATTTACATTCAGTATTAAAGACACTGCATGGTCTGTCACTTTCTGAATTCAGCATGATTCAGGGCTTTTCAAAATATGTTGGGATGAATATTGTCTAAACATGTTTGTTTTATGTTTTCAGTGGATTCACTGAACTTATATTCATTGGTAGATACTGTGCATTATTAATCTATTTATCACACCACATTCTATTAGTCTAGTATAAGTGAAAATTGATCTTCTAGCTTCTTAAAACATGCATTATTACTAGAAACACACTGGGAGCCACTAAAAAATTGTTCTGATGATTGCACATTACAAAGCCAGCTTGTATACTTACCAAGATTTAGTTTTACTGACCTTTGTTGTGAATTGAATTTTATTCTTCCTGAAATTCATATGTGGAAATCCTAACCCCCAGCACCTCACAATGAGAGCATATCTGGAGAGATAGGAGGTAATCAAGTTAAAGTGAAGTCATTAGGGTTGGCCCTAATCCAGTGTAACCTGTGTCCTTATAAAGAGGGAAACTCTGAGCACAGACAGGTGTTTGAAATGCTGTGTGACTGTGAAGGCAGAGATCGGAGTGATGCATGGGATGAAGCCAAGGAATACTACAGACTGACAATAAAATCACCAGAAGCTAAGAGCATGGAACTGATTATCTTTCAGCCTTCAGAAGGATCTAACCCTCCTGACATCTTGATCTTTGACTTCCAGACTCCAGAACTGTGAGAAATTAGGTCCCCATTAAGTCATTTGGTTTGTTGTACTTTGTTATGGCAGTCCTGGCAAACAAATAACACCTTATCTAACATCGGCTCTTTTCTTTTCTCTTTCTTACATGGTTCTCTACAGCCTTGAGGAATTTTTTAATCTTCAAGAGAACATCAGAGCTTGTTTTTACATGATACTCAAGCTTCTGGTGAAATGCTCTGGGGGACAGGCCACTTCTAAGGCCAGCCTGATGTCAGCTTTCCTAGGAAACTGGAGAAAAATGTACAGCTCTGGAAGTCAGACTAGGCAGCCTGGAAATGATTAGCTTGGATAAACTGAGTCAGAGAGGCAATAGCTTATCTCTTCTTTCTTATCTTTTTTTGGACTTAGATTTCTCTTTTGTTTGTGATGAAATAGTCACATCCAAATGGCTGAGACCCTGATTTGAGCCAAAAGAAAAGGACCAAGGAGGCAGCTCAATCTGTCCTTATTACCTGAGGGTCCTTGCAGCTCCATATTGCCCATGGAACTACCTCGAATTTATAGGTGAAGTTGGGAAGAACTGACATCTTAACAATATTGATATTCCAACAATAAATACCCTTCTATCTCTCCATGTATTTACATCTTTCGTTTCTTTCTTCAGAGTTCTGTAGCTTTCTACATGTAGATCCTGTACATATTTTGTTGAATTGGTAACAAAGTATTTTTTTGGTGCTTTTGTAAATAGTGTCATGCTTCTAATATCAAATTTCACTCCTTCATTGCTGGGATTCAGGATAGCAAAAATAGCTTTTATATCTCAACTTTTTGCCCTGGAAACTCATTATATTTGCTTATTAGCTCCAGGAAATTTTTTGTAGGTTCTTTGGAATTTTCTGCATAGGCAATCATGTCATCTGTGAACAAGGATAGTTTTGTCTCTTATTACAATTTGTATATGTTATATTTAATTTTATCATCTTATTGCACTAGCTATGACTTCCAGAATGGCATTAATAAGTGTGGTGAGAGAGGACACGTCTTGATCATGATGTTAGGGAGAGAGCGTCCAGTTTTTCACCATTAAGTATAATGATAGTTGTAGTCTTTTTTTAATACATTTTCATCAGGTTGATAAATTTTCCCTCTATTCCCACTTTTCTGAGAGTCTGTATTATTTATAGCTGTTAGATTTTGTCAATGGCTTTTTTTTGGCATCAATTTATACAATCATATAATTTTTCTTCCTTAGCCTAGTGATGTGATTTTTTTTTTTTTTTTGAATATTCAACCAGACTTGCATACCTGGTATAAGTCTCACTTGGTAAGACATACTATTCTTTTCATTCAGTTGGATTTAACCTGTTAATATTTTTGTTGACGATTTTGTATCTATATTCATAAAAAGCTATTAGTCTGTAGTTTCCTTTTTTGTAATGTTTTTACCTTGCTTTGGTATAAACACAATCCTGCTTTCATAGAATGAGTTAGGAAGCATTTACTCTGCTTTGATCTCCTGAAAGAGACTGCAGAGAGTTGCTGTAAGAACCATTACATTATAAAAGTGTGACAAAACTCAGCAGTGAGTCAATCTGAGTATGGTTCTTTCAGCTAGGTTGTTAATTATTGATCTAATATCTTCAGTAGATATAAGCCTATTCAGATTATCTGTATCTCCCTGTATGAACTTTGAGTGGATTGTATTTTGCAAGTAATTATTTCATTTTATCTAGAAATTTATAAGATTTGTCATAATATTCTCATTATCCTTTGAAAGTGATCAGTAGTAGTAGTCCATTTTAAAATTTCTGATATTAGTACTTTATGTCTTCTCTTGTTTTTCCTTAATTTGGCTAGAGATTTCTCAGTTTTATTGATCTTTTAACAGAATCAACGTGATTTCTAGGTGGCTCAGTGGTAAAGAACCTGCCTGCCAAAATAGGAAACACCGGCGATGCCAGTTTGATCCAGGGTCTGGAAGATTCCCTGAAGTAGGAAATGGAAACCCATTCCAATATTCTTGCCCGGACAACTCACTGGAGAGAGGGGCCTGGTGGGTTACAGTCCATGGGATTGCCAAGTGTCAGACTTGACCAAGCGTGGCATGGCAACAGAATCAACTTTTGATTTTGTTGACTTCATTATTATATCATCTTGTTTTCACTCTATTGATTTTTGTTCTAATTTTTACCACTTTCTTCTGCTTTCATTAGACTTATATTCATCCTTTGTCTCTTCTTTCACACAATGGACACTTTTGTTGTTGTTGTTCAGTTGCTCAGTTCAGTTAAGTTGCTCAGTTGTATCTGACTGTTTGGGACCCCATGGACTGCAACATGCCAGGCCTCCCTGTCCATCACCAACTCCCAGAGCCTACTCAAACTCATGTCCACCATATTGGTGATGCCATCCAATAATCTCATTCTCTGTCGTCCCCTTCTCCTCCAACCTTCAATCTTTCCCAGCATCAGGGTCTTTTCCAATGAGTTGGTTCTTCATATCAGGTGGCCAAAGTATTGGGGTTTCAGCCTCAAAATCAGTTCTGCCAATGAATGTTCAGAACTGATTTCCTTTAGGATTGATTGGTTGGATCTCCTTGCAGTCCAAGGGACTCTCAGGAGTCTTCTCCAACACCACAGTTCAAAAGCATCAATTCTTTGGCGCTCAACTTTCTTTATAGTCCAACTCTCACATCCATACATGATTACTAGAAAAAGCTTAGCTTTGACTAGATGGACCTTTGATGGCAAAGTAATGTCTCTGCTTTTTAATAAGCTGTCTAGGTTGGTCATAGTTTTTCTTCCAAGGAGCAAGTGTCTTTTAATTTCATGGCTGCAATCACCATCTGCAGTGATTCTGGAACCCCCAAAATAGTCTCTCACTGTTTCCATTGTTTCCTTATCTACTTCCCATGAAATGATGGCACTGGATGCCATGATCTTAGTTTTCAGAATGTTGAGCTTTAAGCCAACTTTTTCACTCTCCTTTTTCACTTTCATCAAGAAGCTCTTTAGTTCTTCTCCATTTTCTGTCATAAGGGTGGTATCATCTGCATATCTGAGGTTATTGATATTTTCCCAGCAATCTTGATTCCAGCTTGTGCTTCATCCAGCCAAGCATTTCTCATGATGTACTCTGCATATAAGTTAAATAAGCAGGGTGACAATATACAGACTTAACATACCCCTTTCCCATTTTTGAACCAGTCTGCTGTTCCACATCCAATTCTAACTGTTGCTTTTTGACCTGCATACAGATTTCTCAGAAGGTGGGTCAGGTTGTCTGGTATTCCCATCTCTTTAAGAATTTTCCACAGTTTATTGTGATCCACACAGTCAAAGGCTTTGGCATAGTCAATAAAGCAGAAGTAGATGTTTCTCTGGAACTCTCTTGCTTTTTCGATGATCCAACAGATGTTGGCAATTTGATCTCTGGTTCCTCTGCCTTTCCTAAATCCCGCTTGAACATCTGGAAGTTCATAGTTCACATATTGGTGAAGCCTGTCTTGGAGAATTTTGAGCATTATTTTTCTAGCGTGTAAGATGAGTGCAGTTGTGCGGTAGTTTGAACATTCTTTGGCATTGCCTTTCTTTGGGATTGGAATGAAAACTGACCTTTTCCAGTCCTGGGACCACTGCTGAGTTTTCCAGATTTGCTGGCATATTGAGTGCAGCACTTTCATAGCATTATCTTTTAGGATTTGAAATAGCTCAACTGGAATTCCATCACCTCCACTAGCTTTGTTCGTTGTGATGCTTCCTAAGGCCCACTTGACTTCACATTCCAGGATGTCTGGCTCTAGGTGAGTGATCACACCATCGTGGTTTTCTAGGTCATGAAGATATTTTTTGTATAGTTCTTCTGTGTATTCTTGCCACCTCTTCTTAATATCTTCTGCTTCTGTTAGGTCCATACCATTTCTGTATGAAAAGATATTTTCTTTTCTTTTTATAAACTTGGATATTCTTCATAGAGACATCTCTCATCATATATATAGTATCTAACTGTGTAATAAGTCAAATGGCCATATTATTTTGTCTACAATATGTCCCAGTTCCTTTATAACCTTAGCTTTTACTATTCCTTTTACTAAAACATCTATTAAATTATTTCTGTGAGCCAGAATTTTACATTAAGTCCCCCCACTTAATCCTCTCAGCAATTTTATAAAATTAGGGATTATCACGGTCCTTATTTTATACATAATAAGACAGGCTGAGATTTCTTAAGGAACAGAAGTGGACTCTGAGCCCAGGTCTATCTGGCCTCAGAGTTATCTCTCCTAACTATCACCATCATGTGACCTTTCAACCTAAATTCTCAGCCTGCCTGGTCTACTGAGTCTTCCACATTTCAATTCTCCTACTATTTGGTACCTATACAACTTACTTGACTGATAATAATTCTTTAGTTGTTTTCACCTAAATATTCATGAACCTTTCTCTTCCTCAGTATGGTATTAGTCTCATCAGGGGGTAAAAAGTGTCGTTCGTCATGCTCCACATACGGTGTTATGGAAAAATTGTGTGCAGTGTATACTCCTTAAATCATGAAAATATTATTTTTCAAATCTTGAAAGTTTTTTTCTAAACAAATGTGCCAATCATAATTCAATGGAACAAAATAGAAAGCCCAGAGATAAACCCACGGACCTATGGACACCTTATCTTCGACAAAGGAGGTAAGAATATACAATAGAGAAAAGACAATCTCTTTAACAAGTGGTGCTGGGAAAACTGGTCAACCACTTGTAAAAGAATGAAACTAGAACACTTCCTAACACCGTACACAAAAATAAACTCAAAATGGATTAAAGATCTAAACGTAAGACCAGAAACTATAAAACTCCTAGAGGAAAACATAGGCAAAACACTCTCTGACATAAATCACAGCAGGATCCTCCATGACCCACCTCCCAGAATATTGGAAATAAAACCAAAAATAAAAAAATGGGACCTAATTAAAATTAAAAGCTTTTGCACAACAAAGGAAACTATAAGGAAGGTGAAAAGACAGCCTTCAGAATGGGAGAAAATAATAGCAAACAAAGCAACGGACAAAGAATTAATCTCAAAAATATACAAGCAACTGCTGCAGCTCAATTCCAGAAAAATAAACGACCCAGTCAAAGAGTGGGCTAAAGAACTAAACAGACACTTCTCCAAAGAAGACATACAGATGGCTAACAAACACATGAAAAGATGCTCAACATCACTCATTATTAGAGAAATGCAAATCAAAACCACAATGAGGTATCATTTCACACCAGTCAGAATGGCTGCTATCCAAAAGTCTACAAGCAATAAATGCTGGAGAGGGTGTGGAGAAAAGGGAACCCTCTTACACTGTTGGTGGGAATGCAAACCAGTACAGCCACTATGGAGAACAGTGTGGAGATTCCTTAAAAAACTGGGAATACAACTGCCATATGACCCAGCAATCCCACTGCTGGGCATACACACCGAGGAAACCAGAATTGAAAGAGACGCGTGTACCCCAATGTTCATCGCAGCACTGTTTACAATAGCCAGGACATGGAAGCAACCTAGATGTCCATCAGCAGACGAATGGATAAGGAAGCTGTGGTACATATACACAATGGAATATTACTCAGCCATTAAAAAAAATACATTTGAATCGGTTCTATTGAGATGGATGAAACTGGAGCCCATTATACAGAGTGAAGTAAGCCAGAAAGAAAAACAACAATACAGTATACTAATGCATATATATGGAATTTGAAAGATGGTAACGATAACCCTATATGCGAGACAGAATAAGAGACACAGATGCATAGAACAATCTTATGGACTCTGAGGGAGAAGGCGAGGGTGGGACGTTCTGGGAGAATAGCATTGAAACATGTATATTATCATATGTGAAACAGAACACCATTCCATGTTCGATGCATGAGACAAATGCTCAGGGCTGGGGCAATGGGATGACCCAGAGGGATGGGATGGGGAGGGAGGTGGGTGGGGGGTCCAGGAAGGGGAACACATGTAAACCCATGGCTGATTCATGTCAATGTATGGCAAAAACTATTACAATATTGTAAAGTAATTAGCCCCCAACTAAAATAAATAAATTTATAAAAAAAAAACTGGAAAAAAATACTATAATAATTATACTTTATTAAAATGCATGTATATAATAATTTGGGCTTCCCTGGTGGCTCAGTGGTAAAGAACCCATCTGCCAATGCAGGAGACACACGTTCAATCCCTGGGTTAGGAAGATCCCCTGGAGAAGGAAATGTCAACCCACTCTAGTATTCTTGCCTGGAGAATCCCATGGACAGAGGAACCTGGCAGGCTATAGTCCCTGGAGTCACAAAAGAGTTGGACATGACCTAGCAACTAAACAGCAACAAATACAACAATTAACCAAAAGTAAAAGAAAATCTATGGCCACTAAAGTGTGTGTGTTTGCTAAGTCACTTCAGTTGTGTCCGACTCTTTGTGACCCTATGGGCTGTAGCCCACCAGGCTCCTCTGTCCACGGGATTCTTCAGGCAAGAATACTGGAGTAGATTGCCGTGCCCTCCTCCAGGAGATCTTCCCAACCCAGGGATCAAACCCAAGTCTCTTAGGCATTGGCAGACAATGCCCGCCCCTGCCCCTCCCACCACCGGCCACTAAGTGATAAAGGGAAGAGTGATGTTTGGGCTCATAATGTGTCACTAAAATCATTAAAATGACTGTGGTCTATTTTGTTCCTTGTTAACATATGTGAATACATTGGAGTTATACTCTTCATTTCTGAATTTGTGTTTTAACTGAAGTAATTTGTCAATTTTTAAACATACCCAAAGTTTCCACATTTCTCCAGGGCACACTGAATGATAATTTTAAAAGCAGGCATCAGAAATTAGCCTGTGACCAAAGCCACAGTCAATGTGGACAAAAATGTGCTACTACCATTACAGTAATAGACTGAATACCTTGACATCAACAAGATGCTTTCCTTACCGCAGTGTGTTCCACTATATTGTTTCATCATTATGAGTATTTGTTTAAAATCCACTTACAAAGCTGACTGCCAAGTACTGTATTGTCTAGAACCACTGCAAGAGATGTAGGTGCATGAAGTTCACACGTGGTTATTAGACCTTTAACTACTTTTTGCTTGCCAAGCACAGTTAATACACAAAAACAAAATAATAAAGATGATGAAAGTTAAAGTTCCCCATGGTTGCCTGCCCTTCTCCGCATCCACCTTTGATTTTCTTTCCAGAAAATTTACTGCCTCCTAAAAGATTCTTCTGTTCTTGGAATCAGTTCCAGTAAGGCTAGTTATGTGGTGGTCTAATTCCTTCTTGCTGTGCTCCAAGTTGGCTTTTGATGGTTATTTCAAATAAAATCATTTTTACTGCCTCTCTAACATGTCCATGTAGTAAAAGTCTCAGAATAATCTTGACGCCTCTTTTCGAGATGAGTGAATGCAGCTCTGGGGAAACTGCGGGCAAATTCGGGTGGTTATTGATATCATGCAGAAGAACTCATGACGAGCCTGTAATTCAGAAACAGCTACGCATGCAAGCATGTCTGCACACACAGTTACCAGCCCTGTGACCAGAGGCGCTGGCAAGAATGGGTGGCAGTCTGGCGACAGTGAAGGAGGGATTTGGGGAACATGGCCAGAGGGCTGCTGGCCTGTGGGGTCCCTGGAGTCCTCAACCACTTGCAACCACTGTGACGCAAATGTGCTGTCAAACTAAACTCAGGAACACAAAAGAATGGACGGAATGACAGACAAATGTAGGGAGGAAGGCACATTAAGGGAAAATGGAAAAGAACAAAGGAAATAAGAGATCAGTGTGGGGAAGACAGAATTTCTCAACATTATCAGCACTCCAGGCGTGCAAAACAAGATTCCCAAGAACCATTTGTCTTGACATTACAAAACAAGACAGCCAATCTCTTACTCACAGTGAGAATCATTTCATTTTTGTCATTCATTAGAGGTGCCAAGAAAACTATTGATTTGTTCTTATTGAACACAGATTAGCTTGTGGACTGAGACCTGTGACATGTTCTATGTACATTAAAAGCTGAGTTTAATTAGGCTCCTCAGGAAATTGATCCGTGAGGCAATGCAGAGCAGCTGTGTTGTGCAAATGGGTTTCTCACTTCTCATCCAGACCATTTGGATGACAACCGCTTTGAAAGCATTTGGAGGTAGAAATAATTACATGTTGCTTTTGTCCCTCAAGCCCAGAAAAATCTGCTTATTTCTAGATATGAGTACATCTGTGGTATTTTAAAAATCATTTAATTTTTGGTTATTTTCTGGGATAGTGAGACTTAGAAATTGATATGGAAGTAAACACAATCTTCACTATAATTTTTGAATTGTTTATAGACTTTTGGTGGCTATGAAACAGTTTAATTGGAATTGTTTGGACTTTCTTAAGGTAAGATTAAAAAAAAAAATTGAACTAGAAACCCAGGGACATAACTCTAACTCTGATCTTGGACAAGTCACTATCAACTAGAGATCTTAATGTGAGAAAAGCTAGTTTTCTTTCATTTCATATGCATATATATTATATATTTCTTAAATATATATGTATATATATATTGCAAAGTTTAGGGTATTTTCCCCAAATTTTTTAGGGTAAAAACAATCTTATGATACTTGCTTCATGTAGTAAAATTTAAAGTAAATAGCTACAATGGATATTTGTGGAACTCTTTTTGAAGGTTATCACCTTAGCGTAATGTACTTAACCTTTTCCTGCCACTGGTTTGCAAAATTTGCAAAATTATAGAGTAGGATAAAATAATTAACTCAAAATTAAATTAAAAACACAGTTAATTTTAAATTATTGATTTAAAATGTGATATTCTACAAATATTTTTACTGATAATCTTAATAATAATTTTGTTTCAGAAAAACTTTAATAAACATATAAAAATAATTTCAATGATCTGCTTTTACTTTCACTATAGTTTACACTTTCAATGAAACTATGTTCAAAGTTTGTATGTTCTACATATATTCACAGGGTATTTTTAACCCTCTAGATAGCCAGTGATGACAGAATAGAAATTCTATGAAATTTTATATTGTAACAATGTATAGTGATTCAAATTCTTCTAAATATCACTGGAACATCAATAGAATGACAGATGAACTAAAATGACTTCATATACTGTCTTTGATATTTCATTGACAGTGAAACCTTACACATATTTTTAATGTTATTGTTTTGAATGTGTATTAATGTCAGAGGATGGGGCATCTTTTATTAAATAGTTTGTGGCTTGATTTATAGCTTTTAAACATATAGATATATGGTACACAGGCCTTCATTTGTACCCTTGCCCCAAGTCGTGCAAATGTAGAGACAATCTAAGTTTGACAGCCTAGATATAGCACAAATCTTACCTTTGCCAGGTGTGTGGAAAGGGTTGTTTCTTTATGTTGCTTTCATTCAATGTAAGAATCCTGAAAAAAATGCTTTGTAATTTATTTTGAATAGAAATCAATTCATGCAATTTTCTAAAATTGTAAAATAAATTATTTAATAGTTGTTTTAAGTGCTTTTAAAATTTTATGTATTTATTTATTGGCTGGTTGGGTCTTCATTGCTGCACACAGGCTTCTCTAGTTGTGGCAGGCGGGGGCTACTATCTAGTTGCAATGCATGAGCTTCTCATTTTGGCGGCTTCCCTTGTTGCAGAGCACACCAGGCCCCAGGGCATTCAGGCCTCAGTAGTTGTAGCATGTGAGCTCAGTGGTTGTGGCTCACAGGCTCCAGAGCATGGTGTCAGTAGTTGTGGTGCACAGGCTTAGTTGCCCTGTGACATGTGGAATCTGCCCGGACCAGGGATCCAACTCATGACCTCTGCATTGGCAGGTGGATTCTTAATCACTGCACCACTTGGAAAGTTCCATGAAGTGCTTTTTTTTAAAATGTGAGAACTGATTTATAATTTCAGTGAATATCCTGGGAATTAAGTTTGGAATTATCTAGTTGGACAATAGAGAAAGCAAGAGAATTCCAGAAAAACATCTCCTTCTGCTTCATTGATTACACTAAAGCCTTTGACTGTGTGGAGCACAACAAACTGTACAAAATTCTGAAAGAGATGGGAATGCCAGACCACTGTACCTGCCTCCTGAGAAACCTGTATGCGTGTCAAGAAGCAACAGTTAGAAACTTACATGGAAAACTGACTGGTTCCAAATTGGGAAAGGAGTACGTCAAGGCTGTATATTGTCACCATGCTTATTTAACTTATATGCAGAGTACATCAGGTGAAATGCCAGGCTGGATGAATCACAAACTGTGATCAAGATTGCTGGGAGAAGTATCAACAACCTCAGATATGTAGATGATAGTAATCTAATGGCAGAAAGTGAAGAGGAACTAAAGAGCCTCTTGATGAGTGTAAAAGAGGAGAGTCAAAAAGCTGGCTTAAAACTCAGCATTCAAAAAATGAAGATCATGGCATCCAGTTCCACCACTTCATGGCAAATAGAAGGGGAAAAAGTCGAAGCAGGGACAGATTTTACTTTCTTGGGCTCCAAAATCACTGCGGATGGTGACTTCAGCCATGAAATTAAAAGACACTTGCTCCTTGAAGAAAAGCTATGACAAATCTAGACAGCATATTATAAAGCAGAGACATCATTTTGCGACAAGTTCCACCTAGTCAAAGCTATGATTTTTCTAGTAATCATGTATGGATGTGAGAATTGGATTATAAAGAAGGCTTAGCACTAATGAATTTATACTTTCAAATTGTGGTCTGGAGAAGACTCAAGAGTTCCATGAACTGCAAGGAGATACAACCAGTCAATCCTAAAGGAAAATAACCCTGAATATGCACTGGAAGGACTGATGCTGAAGCTGAAGCTCCAATACTTTGGCTACCTGATGCAAAAAACTGACTCATTGGAAAAGACCCTGATGATGGGAAAGATTGAAAGCAAAAGGGAAAGAGGGTGGGAGAGGATGAGATGGAGATAGGTTCACTGACTCAATGGTAAAGAATTTGAGCAAATTCCAGGAGATAGTGGAGAACCTAGAAGCCTGGCTTGCAGCAGTCCATGGAGTCGCTAAGAACAACAGTAATATACCACCAATAAAACAGAGATCATGAACAATCATTATTTAACTGATTATTCACTGTTTTTTTTTTTTGATTATACACTGTCTTTTTTTATGAGGGAGTTCCATGTGACATACTATTTCCATCTGAAGAATGAAGACATGGCTCTTCACAGTGGGCCTCACTGGTGAATCTATCTCATCAGTCATCATTTCTCCCTCTCACCAAACTGATGGTCTCCTTGACTCAGTGTCCATGATTCAAGATGTGAGTGTGTCTGATGCTTCCAGAGATGCTTGGTGGGGCTGCCATGTTTCAGTGGACTTCTTTGATATCTGACTCAATTGGAAACTCCCTCTTTTTTATACTAATCTCTTAGGGTATATTGAAATTTTCTATAGTTTTCTTTTCTCTTTTTTATATATACCCTAAACTTGTCTGTTTGTGAATTGTTCATCTTTACTTTCCTAGAAATCATAATCTGTAACCTTTTACCTACCCTCCAAACTTAAGCAGCCTCACCAGGCATGAAGCCAGGGCAAAGATCTATCAGTGATCTTTATTCTATTGAGATGTTACTCATCTCCAATATGCTGCAGGTTTCTTTGTTTTTTTTTTACTTATAAGAACTTTACTGAGATGTAATTCACATATTATAAAATTCACACATTTAAAGTGTACAGTTAAACAGTATATTATTAGTATGACCAAAGATATGTTACATCACATAATCAATGTGAGATTAAATCATAGTTTTATATAGGGATAACTGATGGAAAAAATCAGAAGCATACTTTCTATTTTACTTATAAATGTTTTGATATAACATCCCCCACCTCTGCAACACACTCACACACACACACCCTTTTTTAATTGGATTGGAGACGACAGCAAGAAGGAAATGGAAGCATGATATGTTATAGTCATGTATTGTTTTTATATGTTTGAGAAAATAACATTGTACTACATCTCATGTGACATAAAATATAAATCAGGTTGAGTATGGGTAGAATCCGTTGAGCAATTAAAAAATAGAAGAGATCTCCCGGGTGTTAAAGTATCCAGGTTTTAGTTGCAATGATCAACGGAAACTTTGTATCCCCAGCTCTGCACCACGTTTGTATCTTTAAGAACATACATACGTACACGCAGCATACACGCTGCCATTTCTATATAATATATTTTATTCATTCTCTTCCAGATGTCAAGTAGTATTTTTAGGGACTTTTATCCTACTCTAAATATTCATTAATCTTTCCAGAGAGTTTCAAAAACAGCATTCTTTAAACTAGGGTACATATATCCCAAGGGTATGTATATAAAGACTTTCCATGTGGTAAGAAGGCAGAAGTAATAATTTTAATGGGATTATTTTAATATAATCAATTACTGGATCTTCAAAATTTACTCCTAAATTTAATCTCCTAGAATATATCTCCCTGAGAACTCATCTGTGGTCCAAATATCCCCTTCAAAATCACTCTTCCCTCATTTCTACACAACAAAGGCACACCCTTCATCAATATTCAGTCTTACCTTACCCAGGAGCATGTATCAAAACTTTTATAGCATCAAATAAAGAGAGATAATTTGAAATAATGGTGAGAGTGGTGTGTAAAAATGAGTAACTATAATGAATAGGTAAGAAGTCCTTTTTTCAAGTCTGGTGGTTTGTAATTCTTTACTTTCAAGAGTGTTCGAGGAAAATTAATAAAAATGTGAGCCAATTCTTCATTAAAAACATTTTTGATGAAAGATTGCAAAGTGGTTTTTGGCACAAAACTTGGATTATATGTAAAGAATTGATTGATAGTGCACAAGGAAAACTCCTTTGTGTTTTTATTTACTTAGTATGTGAACACCATTTCCCAGCCCTTAAATCTATAAAAGCAAAAAATAGGAATAGAATTTATGGTGTCTAATCTAGCAAAGACTAATATTATTGATAAACATATTAACTCATTAGTGAATAAACCAACATAAATCAGAACAGATGCACTTCTAAAAATACTCTTTATGATTAGTATTGTGTTTCAAGTTTATATTTATATCATTTTGATCAATTATGAGCTAACAGTTGAAATGACTTTTTAATACAAAAAACTTTCTTTTTAACACTTAGAGATTTGTAGGTCACAAAGTTTAAAAAATTTAATTTCAGTATGTACATATTTTTCTTAAATAAATGTAGGAGTAATGAGTAAAAGATCTGTAACCACGAAATTATATGACATTAAGATAAAACACTACGTGGGAACTAGGATGAAAACTGAAGCTCAAGAAAAAAAAAAGAGATAAAGCTGAAGACTGTTGAAGACATTGTTTATGCTTTTGTAAATATAATAGTGAGTATTAAAAATAATAGTATTGAATCATCATGGTACTTAAACTACAGGAGATACACTAAGAGTATTACGGGGACTTTATTTTAAAAGTTAATATTCACAATATGCTGGAATTCGTGTCTTTCACAACTAATTAAACTTTCTCTGAAAAATTATTGATATCAACTTGCAAAAGTGTGTAGGATGTTGTTTTCAATATTCTTTTAGGAGTAAAAAGGCAAAAAAGCTTTGGAGACCCTAATCTATGGACTAAACCATCACATATCCTTCAGCCTCTTTTAAAAATAAGAAGTGAATGAGCCTGGGTAGCTAAACTACCCAGATATCCTCTAGACATCATGATTTTGTAAAATTATTAAAATTTTCTTTTATGTAGTAAAGATATCAGGTCATTTCCTTTAAATGAGATATTTCATATTTGATTGAAAATTAACTTTATTATTATTTTGGACTTACTGAGCAAAGTTGTGCTTTAAGATATATCTGTAGTACCCTTCACACTGAATTAATGGTGCTCTCTGTCTCCAGCAACAGCCATAAATTCTAGGTCATGTTTCTTTCGTGATGCTTCTCTGGTACTCCAGAACTCCAAATTCATCTTAGTCTTGTTGGGCAGAGTTCTATACTTCTACACTTTATATTCTACTAAAACTTATTATTTGATAAACATTGCATAGAAAAGGATATTCTAACTTGCTTAAGGGTCCTGGAAAGATGATATTAAAAGTAGTGATCATTATAACAATGTGAAAGTGTGTTAGTAGCTCAGTCATGCTCGACTCTTTGCAACCCTGTGGACTGTAGCCCACTAGGCTCCTCTGTCCATGGAATTCTCCAGGCAGGAATACTGGAGTGAGTTGTCATTTCCTTCTCCAGAGTATCTTCCTGAGCCAGGGATTGAACCCAAGTCTCCTGCACTCTGGGCAGATTCCTTACCATCTGAGCCACCTGGGAAGCCCAATTATAATAACAACCTCATAAACAACAGATAGAAAACTGCACCCAAGTCTACATGACAGCTAAGTAGCAGGGTAATTTGATACCAAAATCTAAACTGTTTGTTGTTTTTTTTTTTAGTTTTTATTGGATTTACTACAATATTGCTTTTTTTTTTAATGCTTTGGATTTTTGGCCAGAAAGCATGTGGGATGTTAGCTCCCTGAGCAGGGATTGAAACTGTAACCCTTGCACTGGAAGGTGAAGTCTTAACCACTGGACCACCAGGGAATTCCCCAAAACCTAAATTCTTAACTGTTATACTAAAGTAGTAGCTAAAATTATTACTAAGATCTGCATATAATAGTATACAAAACTGCCCTTTAAACTTTCTAATCTTTTAAAAACTAAATTTATTAATTCAAGTTTTAAGTGATTAGGTCATAAAATAGTATAATTAGGAAAAAATGGGCAAATCTCATCTATCCTTGATGGAGGATCACAGATCTCTCCATTGATGTGGTCCATTTGTCTTCAAAATGGTACTATTGGTTATATCACAGACCAGTGTGGCCAGAACTGGGCAAAGGATCATGTTCTAAAAAGCTTAGAGTTTAAATTCTACAAAATGACACTATATTATATGAGAAAGTCATCTTTATTAATAAACTATATTACTGGAAAGACAGAGAAATTAAATACTTTTTCCTGCTGAAAAGTGTCTTTTTTCCTCTTTGCAAGCCTAGTTCCCAAATCAATCTGAAGTCAGATTTTGCTGTTAACAGTAGTCTTAAATTTAAAATGTCATAGTATGTTTTTTTAAAGTTGATTTATGCCAGCACCAACCATGCCAAGGGAAAAAAAGAGATGGCAATCAAATTTTGCACTTAAAGTCCATCATGCCTTTTATTACAACCAGTCTAAAATAGTCATAGGAACTGCAAATACCACTTTATCCTCTGAAACTAATATGACAGAATCAAATAAAATGATTTTTGGTAGCTTTTCACCTCTAATGCTGCTGCTGCTAAGTCGCTTCAGTCGTGCCCGACTCTGTGCGACCTCTAATGAGACAGTATTTAATCAAGTTGTCCATCCATTGCATAACACGGAATGTTCTCCAGAAATATCCTTCTTAAAAATATCATTAATTAGTATTCTGAAATCATCACTATAGAAAAATAATTCTATAGGTATGACAACCATAAAACAATATGATTTAGGAAGAAGGTTTCAGGACTAGAATGAAATAAAAGAAAATCAGCCTACATAGGCCAAAATTGGAAGAAGAGAAAAACTAGAAGCTGACTAATTCAAGATAAGTGTCAGAAATAGAAAAATAAAAGTTATATTTTTTACTAAGATAAGACAAAAAACAATGGACAAATAGTTTTGAAATTGAATGCTTCTTTCCAGGGTCTTAAGAAATGGGTGAACATTGATGATTCTATACAAAATAGAAGACCAAAAAAACAACCTTTTGTGAAATTTTTGCTGAAAATATGTTTAACTCTAGTGCTGACTGTTCTTCATTGTTCAGTTCAGCACAGTTCACTCGCTCAGTTGTGTCTGACTCTTTGTGACCCCATGGACTGCAGCACGCCAGGCCTCCCTGTCCATCACCAACTCCCAGAGCCTATTCACTGATGTCCATCACGTCGGTGATGCCATCCAACCATCTCATCCTCTGTTGTCCCCTTCTCCTCCAGCCTTCAATCTTTCCCAGCATCAGGGTCTTTTCTAATGAATCAGCTCATTAGAATTTTTTGGCCAACCCAATACCTAGTCGGAGAGTTGCTCAGGAGCAGCAAATGAAAAGAGCTTGAGATAGCGGTGTGCCTGGCATCAGGTCAGGTACCAGAGGTGTATTGTTATTGTTCAGCCACCCAGTTGAGTCTGATTCTTTGAGACCCAATGGACTGCAACTCGCCAGGCCTCCCTGTTTCTCACCATCTCCCAGAGTTTGCCCAAGTTCATGTCCATTGCATCAGTGATGCCATCCAACCATCTCACCCTCTGACCATCATCTTTTCCTTCTCCTCTCAATCTTTCCAGCATCAGGAAAATTTCCAGTGAGTTGGCTGTTCACATCAGGTGACCAAAATACTAGAGCTTCAGCTTTAGCATCAATCCTTCCAATGAGTATTCAGGGTTGATTTCCTTTAAGATTGACTAGTTTCATCTCCTTGCTGTCCAAGGAACTTTCAGGAGTCTTCTCTAGCACCACAGTTCGAAGGCGTCAATTCTTTGTCACTCTGCCTTCTTTACAGAACAGCTGTCACAATCTTACATGTCCACTGGGAAGACCATAGCATTGACTATACAGACCTTTGTCGTCAATGTGACGTCTCTGCTTTTCAACACACTGTCTAGTTTTGTCATGGCTTTCCTGCCAAGAAGCAATCATCTTCTGATTTCATGGCTGCAGTCACTGTCCACAGTGATTTTAGAGCCCAAGAAGAGGAAATCTGTCACTGCTTCCACCTTTTCCCCTTCTATTTGCCATGAAGTAATGGGGCCAGATGCCATGATCTTAGTTTTTTGTTTGTTTGTTTGTTTTTTAATATTTAGTTGTAAGCCAAATTTTCACTCTCCTCCTTCACTCTCATCAAGAGATTCTTTAGAGGTATGCTGCTGCTGCTAAGTCGCTTCAGTCGTGTCTGACTCTGTGTGACCCCATAGACGGCAGCCCACCATGCTCTGCCATCCCTGGGATTCTCCAGGCAAGAACACTGGAGTGGGTTGCCATCTCCTTCTCCAATGCATGAAAGTGAAAAGTGAAAGTGAAGTTGCTCAGTCATGTCTGACTCTTCGTGACCCCATGGATTGCAGCCTACCAGGATCTTCCATCCATGGGATTTTCCAGGCAAGAGTACTGGAGTGGGTTGCCATTGCCTTCTCCGCTTTAGAGGTATAGAATTTGCCAAAAGGCCCACACTGGGCAGATAAACTATTAAAAGATGTCCTATTATATGGACTGATACAGGATTCCAGTCAGGAGCACCCCTAGGTTGTAAGACGTCCTAGGCAAATCATTTCTGTGGGCTCTGTCTTTATAAAGAATTTGATTAATTGGTATTACATTTTAATGATCCATGAAAGAAGATTTAGAGTAATGAGTAGATTTATTTAAGTGAAAGTCACTCAGTCATGTCTGACTCTTCGCGACCCCAAGGACTATACAGTCCATGAAATTCTCCAGGCCAGAATACTGGAGTGGAGAGCCTTTCCCTTCTCCAGAGGATCTTCCCAACCTGGGGATCGAACACAAGTCTCCTGCATTGCAAGCAGATTCTTTACCAGCTGAGCAACGAGGGAAGCCCAATGAGTAGATATGATGCACTTACTTGTTTATTGGGAGCAGTCATCCTGGCTGCAGAAGGGCAGGGATTACTATTCAGCCTTTCTGTTCCCAGCTCCTGGTACTCAGACCTTTACGAGAGGTACTTTCTACCAGTATGTTAATTCCATTGCCTGTTTCATTAGCCTGCTGCCTAATCATCAATTCAATCTCTAGCCCTTGGCAAGATTCTGTCCAATTACTGTGCAATTTTGTTAGACCAACTGGTGTACTTAAAATAGAGACTTCAGTAAGAAGACTATTGTAATAATCCAGGAAATGAATGATAGTGATGAGGTGTGTCAAATACTGCTGAGACATCAAAAAACTTGAGGTCTGATGAATGATCATTGGATCATCAGTCTTCCCTGGTTGTTCATCTGGATTAATGAGTGAACACCACCAGAAATAGAAAATTCCTTGCTAAAGTACTCATTCTGTATTTCCACAGCTCTGCATGTTGCATTGCTGCTTAAGGTAAGCAATGTCTAAAATTTAATATTTAATTCCCTAATAAGTCCATGCACTGATTTAATTTTTATCTTCTGAGAGCACCACAAAGAACATATCAACTTGGAAAACTTTCCTCCATTGAACCTGTTATTAATAGTAAAGGAAAGATTCAACTAAGAATTTGGTGCAAGTAAAACTTAAATTCTCATCCACATTCATAATTCCCTAAGAAACTGATCCATTGTATTTTTGCCAAGGAACACAGACTGAATTGGTGATTTAGGCATTGTGCATGCATGCTCAGTTGCTCAGCGTGTCCAACTCTTTGTGACCCCATGGATTATAGCCTGCCAGGCTCCTCTGTCCGTGGGATTCTCCAGCCAAAAGTATTGGAGAGGGTTGACATTTTCTTCTCCAGGGGCTCTTCTCAACCCAGGGAATGAACCTGTGTCTCCTGAGTCTCCTGCACTGGCCAGCAGATTCTTTACCACTGCGCCACCTGGGAAGCCCCAATTTAGGCATCAGAGCAAATTAGAGAATCCACCTGCAATGCAGGAGACGCAAAAGATATAGGTATGATCGCTGGATTGAGAACATCCTCTGGAGGAGGAAATGGCAACCCACTCCAGTATTCTTGCCAGAAAAAGATCGCATGAACAGAGGAGCCTGGCAGACTACAGTCCAAAGGGTCACAAAGAGTCAGACATGACTAAGCAACTAAGTATGCAATTAAATAAGCAAGGGAATTAGCAGGATAGTAAAAAGTGGCTCAAATAAGGATCCGGTTACCAGGGACTAGAAATGAGGGTGCTCTTATAATAGTTCCTGTCCCCCATCTATAACCAGGTTGATTGTTGACACTCAACCATGCACCTGGTTAGGCAAGTGTCACCTTCATGCTTTTTGCTTTGGGTCACAGTTGATTTCAGAATGTGGGTCAATTCAAACTCATAGATAGAGGTAAATGGGCACTTTTATCAGGACATTTCTGAACATTAGAATATGGTTAGAGACACTCTAACTGTGGAATGATTCCCGAGAATAGAAACTTAGAGCTAGGCCTTCCTTATGATAGCAGAAGTATATTCTACATATAAAACAGGGTCATTAAATGGTTTAGATGAACTAATATATGTGAATATTTTACTATTTAAAGTGGTATTATGATAGTTCAAAGAGAATTTTCTTTTATATCTGATATATATATGTACATATACATGTATATATGTACATGTATACATGTACCTATGTGTATATATATATATATATATATATGGCATTTCTAGATTCATTTGATATATTTCTGGTAAATGAGGTACAGAAATCAAAATATCAAAACTACAGACAGTATATTTTTCTCTTTATGTTTTATTTTCTTAAAAAATGCTTTAAGAAATTACTTGAGAATTTGGTTCAGGTTATAAATAAGAAGCATCCAGGGATAAGACCCATCTATGAGTCAGCATGAGTCAGTAATTCAGTAAGCCTGGGAACTGGAAATGAGTTGGAATGTAATAACTTTCTAGTGCTTAAATGTGAATAAAGCTGTTTGAACGCCTGGAATTGCAAATGTCTGTGGTTGTCTGTTTGAAGACGATTTTGTAACACAAAGAAATTCAGGGAAAGAACTTTCAGACAGGACAAAGAGTGGCTGCCCTGTCACATGAAGAGAAATTTTGACTTGAGTAACTCAAACATGATGAAGTAAGAAGTTCTATTGTGTGAAATCCAGAGCATCCATAACTAGTGAAAGCTTGGATTGCTGGAAATGAAATTTGAAACAAGCCATTTCAAGGATGATGCCAAAAAGCTAACATTATAAAACAACTAGAATTTTCAAGTTTTTTAACACTGTAAGATAAAGAGGGATCCCTATTTATTGAAGGAAGTAGCTAAATTTTATTTCATCTGTGTCTTCAGATCTATAGATGGTAGGTTCTGTGGTGATAATGGTAAGATCTCTAAGTAAGTGGCTTGTGAATTCCTGTTATAGGAAAGCAAACAAACAGCAAACAATTACTCACTGCCAACAACTGAGCTAATTAACTTAGAGATGGAAACAAGGATATTGAGAAGTTATACATTATAAGCAGTAATGACACTCTAAGTGATTAAAAAAACAGAATAGCATAGTCAGAGACCAATCATAATGGGCTATAGCATCATCTGGAAAGGATACTTCCTGCAGCCAACCAGTAGAGCCTTAGTATCTAGTGAAAGTCCCTCAGTCTTGTCTATACAGTCCATGGAATTCTCCAGGCCAGAATACTGGAGTGGGTAGCCATTCACTTCTCCAGGGGATCTTCCCAACCCAGGGATTGAATCCAGGTCTCCTGCATTGCAGGTGGATTCTTTACCAGCTGAGCCACAACGGAAGCCCCAAGTAGAGCCCTACTTGTAAGTAATTGATGAATATCAGTCCTGATTACAAGTAAATTCATCAAACAAGTTAATGATATGAGTGAGACCTTAGTTTCAACCTAGTTAACTGAGTAACTTTCCCTGTCACATATACAACTTTAGTTCATTTTTTTTTCATGTTGGAATTTGATCATTACTATCTAACCAACTATTTGGAAAAGAATACAAATTGCTGAGATTGTTGAGAAGCAATCTTAAAAATTTTCAAGCCATGCTGTTGTTCAGTCCCTAAGTCCTATCTGACTCTTTGTGATCCCATGGACTGCAGCATGCCAGCCTCCCCTGTCCTTCACTAACTCCTGGAGTTTGCTCAAATTCATGTCCATTGAGTTGGTGATGCTTCTCCTTTTGCCTTCAATCTTTCCCAGAGATAAGCAAATTAATTTCAGTAAGGGCTTCTCAGGCGGCTCAGTGGTGAAGAATCTGCCGGCCAAAGCAGGAGACATGGGTTCGATCCCTGGGTCAGGAAGATCCCCTGAACAAGGAAATGGCAAACCACTCCAGTATTCTTGCCTGGGATATTCCATGGAGAGGGGAGCCTGGTGGGCTCGAGTCCACGGGGTCGCCTGAGAGTGAGATATGACTTAACATCTAAACAACAACAAAGGGTAGATGATAATTGACTAGGTCAATTATTTCTCAAGAGCTTTGTAAGAGTATGATTGCCACTTATTTGATTTTAGTAAAAAAACAAAAAGTGGCTAAGTTTGTAGGATATATTAAGGAACCTCACCTAGTATATACGCTTTCCTATGACTTTGAGTAGTATTCTGTGGCTTGCACTTTGTGCTTGGTTAGAGTGATACAGTCAGCATTGCTGATTTCTTATTTATGGTGCTATAATTTTAAAAGCAGCAAATTGGAATTACTGATGTGGCAGCTGACATTTTACCACACTTCTAAATCATACGGTTGGCTGTAAATTAGAGTTAGATGATCCTGGATGCATTCCCGAGTGCCTTCAGACCTACTTGGGTGGTAGGCCAGTGCTAGGTTAACAAAAGCTTCACAATAAATAAACTATATACCTGAATACATAGTTGAAAGTAAATGCTATAGAGAAAAATTTATAAGTAGGAGACCTTTTTTAAACTATTATTTTCAATCAGATTTATCATATTAGATAACATGAAAGGCTTTTGATTTTCATACAATTCACATACAAATTATCCAAGATCTATTTCTTTAAACATTTTTTTCATTCTTATAGAGTATATAGAAATAAAATGGATTCAAAACAGGCAAAATTCTGTTTTGCAAGATGAAGAGTTCTGGAGATTGGTTGTGCAACCATGAGAATGTACTGACTACTGAAATGCCCATTTAAAAATGATTAAGATGGTAAATTCCTGTTATGCATATTTTACCAAAAAGTTTTAAAATGCTGGAAGAAAATGGGCCAAAGACAAGCAAAAAACTATGATATATGCTTGGGAACTCCTAACTCACTTCACTCATGAAAGGTCTAGCAAACTTCAAATATCTTTAGTCATGTAACTTCTTAATCAGCTGTCTTTGAAGCACCCCCAGTAACTTATTTCCTGTAGATTGGATATATGAGGGCAGAGGCTTTTGTTTATTTTGTTCAGGGCTATATCTCCATTGCCTGGAACAGTGTATGACATGGAGCACACAACAAATATGAGATCACATTTCTTATTTTCTATGTTAACTTATCTTCTAAGAGCTAAAGAAAAAAGTCAATCCATGAGGATAAATTTTTTATGACCCTCAATTCTAGAAGCAATGTATTCTAAAGCTCTGGTTTTGAATATAATATACAGTCCATTTCACAATATTGTTTATGCAACCTTATTTTACAATCCCACAACACTTTCTCCTGAACATACCTCACACGTTTTACTGCTCTCTGGAAATTTAGCAGATGTATTGAGCACAGAATTTTGGATTCCATCAAGATTGAGAATGCCTAAGTTATACCTTCCAGCTTTTCTTTTTAGCAAGAATCCTCATAATGTTTATAAACCAATGACTATCAGGAACCCTCAAGAGGGAAATTATAACATACTGTGCTTCCCAAACACTTTTAATCAAGAACACTGTGAGTGTGTGCATGTGTAAAGTAGCTGTTAAATATTTCCTGGAAAAAATGTTCTCCAGCCCAGCATTCATTCCAAAGAATAGGGTTTGGAAATTAATTCTCAAAGAGGGTTGATTCTGGTTTATTCTAAGTCAGTGGCACTATCTGTTGGGTGGAACCATATGAAGTTTCCACTTAGTTAATGTGGCCCAGGTGTCCTGTTGCATGAGCTAATCAGTTTTAATATTTACATAATCTCCAAGAAATCCATAAATCCCCTTTATTAATTTAGCCTCTGACACTGAGATATGTGTAAAGAAGTAGTGTTCTCAGTACCATTCATTTTCAGGCCACACTTAGCCTCTTAGCAGATTCTTCCTTTCTGCTACTTTGTATCAAAGCTCTCCACTATTCAGCTCTAAAGATCGATAGTTTGTTTTTCTAATATAAAGCAATTCATTTTATTTTTTCTTAACAGTTCTTTAGTTCATTTGCAGCATAATATTTTTGCAAGCACCTAACTCATCCAATAAGACAAGACAAAATAAAGTATATGAAATATCAATTATGTATACAATATGTTCTTTAAACTATTGTCATATTTTGCAGATGTAAGGTTTTAGTAACATTTTAAAATTAAAATTGTAAAGCAATTCACTTTAGTTTTTCCAACATGAGACAATGTTTTTCATTTCAGGAACAGGTAGAAAAGCATTTTATTTTTGGAGTCATGTTTTTGTGTTATATTTAAAATCCATCTCACAAAAATTTAGGTATATATATACATTCTTTTTTTCTAGTTGACATATATTCATAAACTGTTTAAATTGATGTTTTATTATGAGATATTACTGAAATATATGATGAACACAATTTATATGGAGCAACCAACCCCAAAGCAATTCTTTTTATAAATATAAGAATCCTTCCTGTCTTATTTTAAAACAATAAATATATTTGGTTATTTGCATAAACTAGGATGCAGCTGCAATTGTGATATTTTAGTTATGGTGGTGTTGGTAAAAAACATTATTGATAATTTGAAATCACCAAAGAGACTTTGTCTATTTATTCTCATCTAATATTTGCAATTTTTCTGCATGGTAGATATTTTTATAAAATGCAAAATGATACTGAGAATCAAAGACGTTAAGTCACTTGCTTATGTTTCTATAGTTAGTAAGATGAGCTAAAACTTAAATCTAAATTTACCACATCCAGTTTTGAGTCCTCTTTCATTAGATGACAAGTACTTGTGTTCTTGCTAAAAAATATGATATAATTCAAACAATTCAGCAAGTATTTGAATGATAAATTCTTAGGAAAGGAATTGATGAATCAAAAGACACATACATTAAGTATATTAGTGTACGTTATCAAAATCTTTCCAAAGGCTGAGCCAATTACATTTTTACACAGGAGTTTCTGTTTACTCATGCTGTAGACAAATGCATGTATTATTAATACTAAAAAATTAATACATTCTTTTTTCCAGTAGTTTTGATTTCTTAAGTATGAATTACTCTGAGGACTTTCTAATGTTCTTATAGATATGCATAGTTTTTTTTTTTTTTAATAAAATACTTTTATTTTACTCTTCTTTAGAAAAACTGTTAGTTTTTTCTTAGGTACCTAAATAAAATTATCCGTAATTTGCTGGCATGTAAATGAGTGTGGAACCAAATTTATCCTTATGACAGCACTCTTCTCACACTTGCATTCCAATATATTTCCTTTAGTGGTAGAAAAGGAGTGGCGTGCTGGCTAACATACTGGGAATTCAACACAACCCATGGTCTATTTTTTTCCATGCCTTACTCTGTCTGTCGCTTATTTGCTTTATTTCCCATCAGATTTTCTTTTATGTCAAAATATGGATATGCTCATGGGAGAGTGTCACACAGGCAAAACTCATCTGTTGTGAAAGTCATAGAAGAAAGTTAGAGAAATATTTATCTAGCATATCATCCCATTTCTAATGAGTAGAGTGGTGGAAGTAAATAGGTAGGAGGGGGAGTAAACCCATGTGCAGGGACAGGGGTGACTCACTAAGAGTCATGGGATTAATGAATGTCAAGGCCAAAGGCTAAGACCCTCTTAGAACCCTTACTTTTCTACTCCTATTCTCTTTCGATGCATAAATTCTACTGCCCTGGCATTCCATTTCTTCTTCAGATCCAAGCAAGGAAAAACAGCCTCCTAAGAAGCTCTGCAACATTCTTGATATGGTTTCCCATAAAACCCCCTTGACAATTAGCTAATATGAAGCATTCACATGAGTTTATTTGGGAATTGGCCGCTGCTGTGTTTTCACTGTTGTTGCTGCTGCTGAAATAGTTTGAGTCTGAAATCATTATGGCTGTGGTTACATTTCTTTGGCCAAAGGATATTGTGAAAGACTCCATCACCACAGAAACAGATGACTATTCCTCTGCTCATACTGGAAAAAAAGTGAATTGGTGACAGCAGCTCCAGCTACTTCATGGGAGGCCTCTAGCCATGACTCAGGCTCGTGAGTTGATGTCCCCAAATAAGATGATCCATTTCCTCTCCTGTCGCTCCACGTGGCTGCTTGCAGGATCCTTGTACACTGACCAGTTTCTTTGATTTGAAAAGTTATTTTTCCACCAACTATTTACCAGGTTTCTGTTAGCTTTTGTAAAGGAAAGATGGCCCTGTTATCCTGTCTGGAAAGAGAAGTGAAGTGAAGTTGCTCAGTCATGTTCGACTCTTTGCGACCCCGTGGACTGTAGCCTACCAGGCTCCTCCGTCCATGGGATTCTCCAGGCAAAAATACTGGAGTGAGTTGTCATTTACTTCTCCAGGGGATCTTCCCGACCCAGGGATCCAACCCGGGTCTCCCACATTGCAGGCAGACGCTTTAACCTCTGAGTCACCAGGGGCTACTCTCTTAAAGCTAATAATTCGTTTCTGACTTTTGAGTCATAATGTTTTCCTTTAATGTTTCAAAATAATAAATCTAAGTATAGGAAATTTGAAAAATACAAACAAAATCCAAAGAAATCACCTTCTATGCCAGCATCCCAATATTAAATCTGTCGACACTGTAGTGAGTAGTTTCTTTCCTATGAATTTATGTCTCATGGCCTTTTAAGGATTTGATTTAACTAAAGGAAAGCATACAAGAATACAATATCAATTAATTTTATATATTCAGATGATACAGTATTTTCATTTGATGAAACATTCATCTCTACAGTGTGAAAAACTCAGAAATACGTAATGTAGGAGTGTGGCTAACAGGCTGATTTCAGAAAGCATGTCATAAAACTGGCTTCTCAATTAACTTGGTGAATTTTTCTGTAAAAAAGAAATCACTAAGCACTTTAGCTTTACTTTGTCCATCTCCAAAATGGGGTTTCATGATCCCTAAATTATTTTTAAAATTTACACTTTTATGATTCTGCTCAAAGGCAGACATAGGGAAATCCTTCAACCCAGTTAAGTGTGTGAGAAACATCAGAACTAGTTATAAAGTCTTAATTTACCATCTCAGAAACAGGAACAGCATCAGACTGGTAGTTATTTTTAGTTACAGATGTATTTTGGTGTTTGGAGAAACCAAGAAAATGACTCCTCCTTTGTAAGAATTCTATGTGTTGCGTAGTTTAACAATTTCCTTTTAAATTTGATCACAGGCTTCTGGCATTTATCAAGATGGTATCTTTCTTTTTCTTGTAAATAATGGTCTCATTATTTTAATTAATGAACATGAGTTCCTTATGGAAATCCAAACAAATCCAAAAAAGTACAAAGCAGGCGTAATAATGTCTCCAAATCCCATCACCACAAAATAACTAGTATTAGCACTTGGTCAACATCATTACAAATACCATCTGGACATGTATATAGAGAAAACTATGAACAAAAAAGCTAACAAAAAGGTGGAAAGGAAGCATGATAAATTTCCATAGTATGTAATCCCAGCACTCTATATAGGATTACTTTTGTAGTATCATGATCATTCTATATGTACAATTTTAATACAATTTAAAGTTTAATCTTACTTGAAGCCAATCATGACTAAGCACACGCAACAGAATACAAAGGTTACAGTTAAAGGAATATATCCAGTATGGAGTCAGGTTTGTTTTTCTCTGCTACAATTTCATTTCCTTTTCTAGCTGTTTGTTTGTTTGTTTGTTTTTGTAGTTCACTGAATTTCATTAAGATGAATATTCTGAATTCTTTGTCAGGCAGTTCTCAGATATTCATTTCTTCAGGATCAGTTATTGAAGCTTTGTTAGTTTCCTTTGGTGGTGTCAGGTCTGCCTGATTCCTTAAGATTTTGCATTAGTTTCTGTGCATTTGCAGATGGGTCTTCTCCTCTCGCCTCTATCAGCAGTTGAGTGGAACTGCTGACTTGCTCCCTGCCCCAGTGGGCTGTAGGGTGTGCTCCACAGCTGCCTGGCGCCTCTAGCCAGGTCTCCTGATTTGATGGGGCTGGAGGCTATGCTCAGCATCTGGGTGGTACTGAGAACTTGCTTCTTTGTCCAGCTGGCTCTAGAATTGGCTCTGCACGCATGAGGGCCACTGGACAGGGATCCAAACTGAGCAGAACTACCTATCAAACTCCCTGTGTTTGCAAACACAGGGATACAAGTGTAAATTCTCTATTTACTGAAAATTTTCTCTTTTTAAGTGTCAATTCTAAGAAAATTTAGCAACAGAATTATACTGTTCAGAATCTTGGGTACTTTTCCTCAATAAACATTTCTCAAGCAGCATTAAGTCCTACCTGTTTATCCAGTGAATGTTTATTGAGATTTTTACAATTTCTATTTCACTTAGATCTTGGGAGGGTCCAATTCTGCAATCTGGCTTTACTCTGACATCTGTACTCAGAAAAGCAAATGAGCTAATTCTTCTTTTCTTTTTTCTTTCTTTATCCTTTCATTACCTTCCTCTGTCACTTTATTATGCTTTTTTAAAAATTAACTTCTTTGTAAATGTAATACATTAACATGATTAAAAAACTAACAAGCTTATTTAAAAAGATATGTCTTATTTCCATTCCCATTCTTTAAGTTTCCATGCACCTCCCATAAATCAAAGCTTCCATTACTCTCACACTATACTTCCCAAGGTTTCTTATGTATATAAAAATACAAATGAATATAGCATCTAATTTTTCCCATTTTACACAAAACATGCCATATTATATTCTTTCTTATGCATATATTTTTCCAGTGTTCTGGAGATTTTTTCAAATTAGAACATAGAAAACTCACTCATTTTTTACAGCAGCCTAAAATTCCTTTACACAGCACATCAAAACTTCATTTAAGCAGTTTACTATTGGTAGATATCTGGGTTAGTTTCAAATTTTGATGTTAGAAATAATGCTAAAATCTGCTACATGCAATTTAAAATTTTACGTTCCAAGGTTTTAAAAGCTTATGTTGTTGTTTAGTTGCTAAGTTGTATCTGACTCTTGGTCACCCCATGAACTGCAGCACACCGGGCTTCCCTGTCTTTCACTGTCTCCAGGGGTTTGCTCAAACTCATGTCCATTGAACTGATGATGCCATCCAACCATCTAATCCTCTGTCACCCCCTTCTCCTTCTGCCCTCAATCTTTCATAACAATAGGGTCTTTCCAATGAGTTGGCTCTTCCCATCAGATGGCCAAAGTATTGGAGCTTCAGCTTCAGCATCAATCCTTCTAATGAATATTCAAGGTTGATTTCCCTTAGGCTTGACTGGTTTGATCTTCTTGCTGTCCAACAGACTCTCAAGAGTCTTCTTCAGCACCACAGTTTGAAAGCATCTGTTCTATGCTGCACAGCCTTCTTTATCGTCCAACTCTCACATCCGTACATGATGACTGGAAAAACCATAGCTTTGACTAAATGGACTTTTGTCAGCTTTTTAATATGTTGTCTAGGTCTGCCATAGCTTTTCTTCCAAGGAGCAAGTGTCTTTCAATTTCAAGGCTGCAGTCACCATCCAGGGTGATTTTGGAGTCCAAGGAAACAAAGTCTCTCACTGTTTCCATTCTTTCCCCATCTATTTGTGTGAAGTGATGGGACCAGATGCCATGATTTTAGTTTTTTGAATGTTGAGTTTAAGCCAGCTTTTTCATTCTCCTCTTTCACTTTCATCAAGAGGCTCTTTAGTTCCTCTTCAATTTCTGCCAGCAGGATGGTGTCATCTGCATATCTGAGGTTATTGATATTTCTCCTGGAAATCTTGATTCCAGCTTGTGCTTCATCCAGTCTGGCATTTCACCTGATGTACTCTGCATATAAGTTAAATAAGCAGGGTGACAATATACGGCCTTGATGTACTTCTTTCCCAACTTTGCACCAGTCCATTGTTCCATGTCCTGTTCTGTTGCTTCTTGACCTGCATACATGTTTTGCAGGAGGCAGGTAAGGTGGTCTGGCATTCCTACGTTTTTCAGAATTTCCCACAGTTTGTTGTGATCCACACAATCAAAGGCTTTAGCGTAGTAAATGAAGCAGATGTTTTTCTGGAATTCTCTTTCTTTTTCTATGATCCAACAGATGTTGGCAATTTGATCTCTGGTTCCTCTGCCTTTTCTAAATCCAGCTCGTACATCCTTTTACAAGTTCTGGAAGTTCTGGGTTCACAAAGTTTTAAAAGTTTGTGTCCCTCATTAACTACATATGTTATTTCCCAGAGCTTCATCAACAGTCTGTTATGAGACTTCCGTATTTTTGCTCATATGATCAGTGAAAAGTAATACATCTATAAGTGAAAATGAAACTTGCTCAGTAGTGTGTGACTCTTTGCAAACCCATGGACTGTAGCCCACCAGGTTCCTCTGCCCATGGGATCTTTCAGGCCAAAATACTGGAGTGGGTTGCCATTTCCTTCTCCAGGAGATCTTCCTGATCCAGGGATTGAACATGGGTTTCCTCCGTTGCAGGCAGACTATTTACCATCTGAGCCACCAAGGAAGTCCAGATACATCTTTAGTATAGTTTTAATTAATAAACATCTTGTTTTGGGTGTATTTGTGAAACATCATGTTTTCATGTATGTTTGTAGGCCATTTATATTTTCTTTTTCTTTGTTTACTTACCTATTGGGTTCTTTGTATTATATTTCAATTTCAAAAAGCTCTTTATATATTATGGAGATTCCTATAGCACATTCTCAACTCACTGCTGAAATGTTCTATTACTGAGGCAGATCCATATCTACAGGGGGCATTAAGTTTAAGAACCACTGAGTTAGTCTTCATCCGTGTATCTCTACTATATGTGTATGTGAGCATGAGTTTAATGTACATACTAATATAACTACCATATGTGATGCTGATCTTTCCATCATGAGAATGCAAATATGAGCATAGTTTCTTTTTATCTCCTGTCATAACGTGACTCCTTCCTTGTCTCATTGTGGAGTTTTCTCCCTGTGCTACATGGTCCACTGTGGGAGTGCTGACTCCCATGTGCTAGATAATTACCTTGCCAAAGGGTATATATATTTACTACACGGTCCTGGTAGTACAAAAGCAAGTTCTTCCCAAAGTAATTTCACTCATTATCCTAAAAGGTAGAAATTGACCTCAATCTCATAAACAACATGATTTCTATTATTAAAAAATTATTTGTATTTACAAGGGGAAATATGATGCTCACACAAACACAAATATGAATGCACACACACATATGATAGCTAGAAATTGTATGTGCAGTTCTCTATTACCTATAATCTATTTTTACATTTAT
This sequence comes from Giraffa tippelskirchi, assembly GCF_054371585.1. Lineage (NCBI taxonomy): Eukaryota > Metazoa > Chordata > Mammalia > Artiodactyla > Giraffidae > Giraffa > Giraffa tippelskirchi. Next base: position 84,992,858 of record NC_137282.1, read on the forward strand.
ATATCCACTCAAAAAATGGAGATCATGGCATCCAGTCTCATCACTTGTGGTAAATAAGTGAGGAAACAATGGAAACAGTGACAGGCTTTATTTTCTTGGGCTTCAAAATCACTGCAGATGGGGACTGCAGCCATGAAATTAAAAGATGTTCATTCCTTGGAAGAAAAGTTATGACAAACCTAGACAGCATATTAAAAAGCAGAGACATTACTTTACTGACAAAGGTCCGTATAGTCAAAGCTATGGTTTCTCTAGTAGTCATGTACGGATGTGATAGTTGGACTATAAAGAAAGCTGAGTGTTGAAGAATTGATGCTTTTGAACTGTGGTGTTGGGGAAGACTCTTGAGAGTCCCTTGGACTGCAAGAAGATCAAACCAGTCAATCCTAAAGGAAATAAGTCCTGAATATTCATTGGAAGGACTGATGTTGAAGCAGAAGCTCCAATACTTTAGCCACAGGATAAGAAGTGCTGACTCTTTAGAAGAGACCCTGATGGTGGGAAAGATTGAAGACAGGAGGAGAAGGGGACGACAGAGGATGAGATGGTTGGATGGCATCTCTGACTCGAAGGACATGAGTTTGAGCAAGCTCCGTGAGTTGGTGATGAAAAGGGAAGCCTGGCATGCTGCAGTCCATGGGTCTTAAAGTGTCAGACACAACTGAGTGACTGAATTGAAAATGACAACAGAGTTAAATAGGAGCTAACAAAGGTTAAAGTAAAAAAAAAAAAAATCTACTTTTCCTCCTTACTTTGTTTTAAAATCATGAACTTATCCATGATACAGACTCACAGATATACAGAATAGATTCGTCATTGCCAAGGGGAAGGGGGATGCAAGAGGGATGGACTGGGAGTTTAGGATTAGCAGATGAAAACTATTATATACAGGCTGGAGAAACACAAGGTCCTACTGTATAGCAGAGAAAACTATATTCAATATCTGGTAACAAACCATAATGGAAAAGAATATGAAAAAAATATATAAATGGGGCTTCCCAGGTGGTTCAGTGGTAAAGAATCGGCATGCCAATGCAGGAGACATGGGTTCAATCACTGGGTCGGGAAGATCCCCCGGAAAAGGAAATAGCAACCCACTCCAGTATTATTGCCTGGGAAGTCCCATGGAAAGAGAAGCCTGGCAGGCTACAGTCCATGGGGCTACAAAAGAGTCACACGATTTAGTGACTAAACAAAAACAACAACATAACTGAATCATTTTCCTGTATAGCAGAAAATGAACACAAAATTGTAAATTAATTATACTTCAATAAAATAAATTTTTGAAAATATGCAGTAGGAGGAATCTTCTTTGGCTGGTACTCTGAACCCTAGAGCTGATGCTTTTATGTATATATAATATATACATAAACAGAAAAATTGGCATTTCTAAGTATTAAATAAACACTAGATTATTAAAGAAATAACCCTGAGAAATCTGGTTAACAATTTAGAAAAAAAAAAGGGGGGGGACCCTTACTTCACAACATGCTACAAAATAAAATTACAAATTGAGAAAGGAAATGTAATAAACCAAAAATAAATAAATAAAACCACTTAAAAGGACTGGGAGAAGTTATGTAAATATTTACCTTACTCAAGCCTGAGAAAGGTCATTCTCTGGGAAAAACAAAGTACAAAAAGACAGGTCATTAAATTTACTACATGAAAATTAATATATTCTACATTCCAAAAGGCCATAAAATTGATAACCTATCTGAGAAAATGTATTTGCAAAGAGATAGACAGATATCTTTCTGGAAAATAATTTTAAAAATAGCAATCTCAAGAAAAATTGCACTTTCAATCATGTTTAGAAAATGCCTAATGATACAGGAAAATGCTAATGATACATTATCAATTAAAACTGCATAGAGAACCGATTGACAGAAACACCTTATGAAATGTGCATGGTCATTAGCTTTGCGTGATGGGATTATACAAGCTTTTTATGTGTTCGTACTTTTCTGAATTGTCTCAATTTTCTTTTATACAAAAAATGTTACATTTTTAAAAATGCAAAAGTCTGGAAAAAATAAGCACAATTATTTATCTTCACTAAATCCATTTCAGAGAATGGTGTGGGGAGCTATTTGAATAATGTATGTGATCCGCTTTTGTAGAAAGATTATTGTTAGAAATGTTCATGTTTGGCCTATTGAAAATGTGATGGAGATGACTCATTTTATTTCAAAAAGGCTGTATTTGAAACACCCCCAAAAGTTATCCTTTTCATTATAGGGGATTGGAATGCAAAAGTAGGAAGTCAAGAAACACCTGGAGTAACAGGCAAATTTGGCCTTGGAGTACAGAATGAAGCAGGACAAAGGCTAATAGAGTGTTGCTAAGAGAACACACTGGTCATAGCAAACACCCTCTTCCAACAACACAAGAGAAGACTCTACACATGGACATCACCAGATGGTCAATATTGAAATCAGATTGATTATATTCTTTGCAGCCAAAGATGGAGAAGCTCTATACAATCAGCAAAAAGAAGACTGGGAGCTGACTGGCTCAGAACATGAACTCCTTATTGCCAAATTCAGACTTAAACTGAAGAAAGTAGGGAAAACAATTAGACCACCCAGGTATGACCTAAATCAAATCCCTTACTATTATACAGTGGAAGTGAGAAATAGATTCAACGGATTAGATCTGATAGACAGAGCGCCTGAAGAACTATGGACGGAGGTTCGTGACATTGTACAGGAGACAGGGATCAAGACCATCCCCAAGAAAAAGAAATGCAAAAAAGCAAAATGGTTGTCTGAGGAGACCTTACAAATAGCTGTGAAAAGAAGGGAAGTGAAAAGCCAATGAGAAAAAGAAAGATATACCCATTTGAGTCCAGAGTTCCAAAGAATAGCAAGGAGAGATAAGAAAGCCTTCCTCAGCGATCAGTGCAAAGAAATAGAGGAAAACAATAAAATGGGAAAGACTAGAGATCTCTTCAAGAAAATTAGAGATACCAACCGAACATTTTATGCAAAGATGAGCACAATAAAGGAAAGAAATGGTATGGACCTAACAGAAGCAGAAGATATTAAGAAGAGGTGGCAAGAATACACAGAAGAACTATAAAAAAACAGATTTTCAAGGCCCAGATAATCACGATGGTGGGTGTGATCACTCACCTAGAGCCAGACATCCTGGTATGTGAAGTCAAGTGGGCCTTAGGAAGCATCACTATGAACAAAGCTGGTGGAGGTTATGGAATTCCAGTTGAACTATTTCAAATTCTAAAAATGATGCTGTGAAAACTAAGATCATGGCATCTGATCCCATCACTTCATGGCAAATAGATGGGGTAACAGTGGAAACAGTGACAGACTTTATTTTGGGGGGCTCCAAAATCACTGCAGATGGTGACTGCAGCCATGAAATTCAAAGATGTTGATTCCTTGGAAGAAAAGTTATGACAAACCTAGACAGCATGTTAAAAAGTAGAGACATTACTTTGCAACAAAGGTTCATCTAGTCAAAGCTATGGTTCTTCCAGTAGTCTTGTATGGATATGAGAGTTGGACTGTAAAGAAATCTGAGCACTGAAGAATTGATGCTTTTGAACTGTGACGTTGGAGAAGACTCTTGAGAGTCCCTTGGACTGCAAGGAGATCCAACCAGTCCATCCTAAAAGAAATCAGTCTTAAGTATTCATTGGAAGGACTGATGTTAAAGCTGAAACTCCAATACTTTAGCCACCTGATGTGAAGAACTCACTCATTGGAAAAGACCCTGGTGCTGGGAAAGTTTGAAGGTGGGAGGAGAAGGGGACGACAGAGGATGAGATGGTTGAGTGGCATCACCAACTCGATGGATATGAGTCTGAGCAAGCTCCAGGAGTTGGTGATGGCCAGAGAGGCCTGGCATGCTGCAGTCCATGGGGTCACAAAGAGTCGGATGCGACTGAGCCACTGAACTCCACTGTATTTGATAAGTTTGCTTGCACGCTTAACACTGTATATCCTATTATCATTTTGTGAGTGTACAAAAATGTCTCAAGTGGGATGAACAACACAGTAGGTTACGATTGCCTAAAGTCCATCACTGGCTGTGTATCTTTGGGTGCATCATTTACCTTTCTGCCTTTTAGCTTATTTCCCAGGTGGAGCTAATGGTAAAGAACCCTCCTGCCAATGCAGGAGATGGAGTAGACATAGGTTCCATCCCTGGGTCAGGAAGATGCCCTGGAGGAGGGCATGTAAAACCAGTCCAGTATTCTTATTGCCTGGAGAATCCCATGGACAGAGGAGCCTAGCTGGCAACAGTCCATGGGGTTGCAAAGAGTCAGACATGACTGAAGCAGCTTAGCATGCATGCATTCTACACCTGAGGTTTAAGTTTTAAGCTTAAGTAACGTCTAGGCATGTCAGGGAGACTCTTGCTTGGAAATGCACGAATGCATGCTAAGTTGCTTCAGTTGTGTCCTACTCTTTGTGACCCCATGGACTGTAGCCCACCAGGCTCCTCTGTCCATGGAGATTCTCCAGGCAAGAATACTGGAGTGGGTTGCCACACCCTCCTCCAGGGGATCTTCCCAACCCAGGGATCGAACCTGTGTCTCCTCCGTCTCCCGCATTGTCAGGAGAGTTCTTTACCAGTAGTGCCACCTGGGAAGCCCTTGACTTGGGAAGCTAGCAGTCTATTTGCATGGAACAAAGGGAACCATTTAGGCCATAATATCCTAACGTTGGGCTTCCCAGGTGGCGCCAGGGGTAAAGAAACCACCTGCCAATGCAAGAGACAATAAGACACACAGGCTCAATCCCTTGTTGGAGGAGGGGAAGGTACAGCAACCCACTCCAGTATTCTTACCTGGAGAATCCCATGGACAGAGGAGCCTAGTGGGCTACAGTCCATGCTGTTGCAAAAAGTTGGATACGACTGACTTAGCATGCATGCACATCCTAATATTATTAGCAGGGAGTCACGTGGAGCAGGAGTGCCTTTTAATCAAGTTTTAACCATACACATAGACAGTGAGTCTAAAAGCACATAATTTCTCATATTTGAATTTGTTTCTGGCTTATTCCTATGATCTAAGAAAATAGCAATCAAGTAAAAACCATGAAAACAATTTTAGTAAAACCTCCATCAAGTAAGAGTATAAACTACCTTACTAAGGAACCCAATAGTTTACCCCATCACTTGAGGCTTCTGTGGAGCTCTATAAAATCAGGATGAGTGACGATGCCTGACAGGGGAGAACAGAGTGGCAGCGATGCCCAAAGACATGCATTGATTAGACTCCGTGGGTCCTCCCAGAAAAACTTTAAAAGGAAGGACTTTTGCATAAGGTTAGAAAAATGCACCATCCTTGGGGCAAAAAAAAGTAACAACGAGTCATAATTTTGAGGTACAAATGAGATAAAGTGGGAGACCTGTGGAAAATACAAACTCTTATACTGTGTATTTGCTCAGTTCAGACACAATGTGACCAACCAAAAAGAAGGAGAACAAAGCTCTATCTTTGGACTGGCCCTTCATTTTCTGTTTTCTCTCGCAGGGGCCATAACTCTTCACCTTTAATGCTCTGTGAGGGAGTGTCTCACATAAGTATTTGTGAAAAGATTAAAAAAAAAACAACAGGAAAGAATTTAAAAAATTAAAACAGGACCAAATTTAAAATCTGTGTTCAATTCATGATATTTCCATATGTGTAAACAAACTCATATTTAATTGATGTATATTGGGCTATATTAAACATATTATTCGGCAGCTTCATTTTTGCACTCAGTTCTATTCATTGACAATTTCCCGGAAGACATACCCCACTCAATGTAGAGGTTGCATAGTATCTTTCACTGCATGGAAAGATCATGTTTATTTAACCAGTCATGTACTGATGGAGATTCATCATTCTATAAGTTTTTATTGAGTATCTGCTATGTAATAGACAACTGTGCTGAACATCGTGGCTCTGCAGTGAGCAGGGTGGAGATTTTTTCTGTGTAAAGAGCATAGAGCCTGGTGCAGAGCTTTCAAACAGATGTGCAGGGACATGAAATGATGAGCCAGGAGATGCTGATCTGGTCTGCCCTTGCAGTAGTTGGGCAGTGCCCAAGAGAGCGGGGAAGAATTTGATTCTGTTGCCTCTCCCTGTTTGATGCTCCTCTGAGCAGGGCAGTGATTGATGAGGCAGTCTGTGGTCTTTGCAGGCTGAGAGCAGAATGAGTGACCTGAGCACGTGCTGTCCCATTGCATCATGGTGAAAATGTCAAGGAGGTGCTCTCAGCTGTCACCTGCTGAGTTCACCACGGTCACCCATTGTGACCCTGAGCTCGTGAGACCTGTAGAAGGAGTTTGTATTCCAGGTGCCCAGGAACATGCGGCAAGATGCAATCAAACGGAAGGGAGGCAATGTGAGTTAACCTGGCAATGGCAGCTCCAGGTACCATCCTTTATTTCTGGTTCCACATATCAGGAAATTCTGTCCATTTCCTCTTGATGAGACTTTTGAGTGTTGGGTGCAGGGAACTGCAGCACTACTGCTCTAACAATGCCTGCTCATTCTGTGAATTCGCACATCCTCAATATTTTGAAATGTTTGGTATGAAAACAGTCTAATTGTGTTAAAAATCCATTAGCATTCTTAAGCAAGAAATTTCCAAGTTTCACTTGTTGAGGGATTGAAAGGAAAATGTGTTTGACTTCTTAAATATAAATTCATCTCTCATTTTCTGCGCAAAGAATCACCTTCACAGGGATAAGTTTAAATTCAAATTTCTCACTTAAAAAAATTAGAAAGTATTTTATTTGGCTCAACAATTAATACCTTCCTTGTTTTGAATTATGCTTTTATTATTATAAATATGTGGTATAAAAGTAATAATATTTTCACCCAATCCCAGCCAGAAAGCAATTAATTACCCTTGATTTTACTCCAGTGTCCCATGCAAACATTATCAGTCTTTGTTTCATCTGTGCTGTGAAATGATACAGGCTAGGAAGCATTGGTTAATCACTACTTCTTAAACTAATTGTGGAGAAGGATAATTTTTCAAAGAATTTCCACTCTGCAATGCATTTTTACTTCTGTGACAAATTAAAATGAACATCAATATAAATCACAGAAACATCTTTTTTAATCCATCTCCCAGAATAATGGAAATGAAAGCAAAAATAAATGGGACCTACTTAAACTCAAAAACTTTAGTACAGCAAAGGAGACAATAAACAAAAGACAACTTACAGATTGCGAGAAAATATTTGCAAATTGTGTGGCAGATAAGGGATTAGTCTCCAAAATTTACAAACAGTTTATGACACTTAATAGCATTAAAATAAATAAAACCCGTTCAAAAATGGGCAGAAGACCTGAACAGACATTTCTCTAAAGAGAACATATAGATGGCCAATAAGCACATGAAAAGATGTTCAACATCGATAGCTATTAGAGAAATGGAAATCAAAACTACAAGGAGATAAAAGCTCACACTGGTCAGAATGGCTATTATTTTTTTTTTTTTTTTTTTTATTTTTATAAATTTATTTATTTTAGTTGGGGGCTAATTACTTTACAATATTGTAATAGTTTTTGCCATACATTGACATGAATCAGCTATGGGTTTACATGTGTTCCCCTTCCTGGACCCCCCACCCACCTCCCTCCCCATCCCATCCTTCTGGATCATCCCATTGCCCCGGCCCTGAGCCCTTGTCACATGCATCGAACATGGAATGGTGTTCTATTATAAAAAAACCCCACAAACAACAAATGATGGAGAGGGTATGGAGAGAAGGGAACCCTCCTTCCCTGTTGGTAGGAATGGAAATTGGTACAGCCACTATAGAGAAAGGTATGGAGATTCCTTAAAAAACTAAAAATAGAGCTACCATATGACCCTGCAATCCCACTCCTGGGCATATATCCAGAGAAAAACATAGCCTGAAAATACACATGCACCCCAATGTTCATTGCAGCACTATTTACAATAGCCAAGACATGGAAACAACCTAAATGTCCATTAACAGAGGAATGGATAAAGAAGATGTGGATATATATGTGTATATATATAAATATATATACACATATATAAAGGAATATTTCTCAGCCATTAAAAAGGATGAGATAATGCCATCTGCAGCAACATGGATGGATCTAGAGAGTGTCATACTGAGTAAGTCAGAGAAGGAGAAATATCATATGACATCCTTTATAGGTGGAATCCAAAAAGAAATGATACAAAGGAACTTACTTACAAAACAGAAAGACTCACAGACTTAGAAAATGAACTCATGGTTGCAAGGGGGAAGGGATAGTTAAGGACTTTGGGAAGGTCATGTACACACTGCTATATTTAAAATGGAAAATTGACAAAAATCTATTATATAGCACATGGAACTCTGCTCATGTTATGTGCCAGCCTGGATGGAAAGGGCATTTGGGGGAAAATGGATACATGTATATGTATGACTGAGTCCCTTCACTATTCACCTGAAACTATCACAACATTGTGAATTGGCTATACCTCAATACAAAATATTTTTGGTGTTAAAAATTAAATTAAAAATATAAAAAGGAAAAAAAATGAATGTCAAAAATAAATGACTAAAAAAGAAAAGGAACAAAGCCATGAAATACAAGCTTCTTTTTTAAAATCATTAAGTTCAACAGATACAACATTGTCTTGGCAAACTGCTACGAAAGTTTAACATGTGTTGGTCACTCAGCCATGTCTGACTCTTTGAGATTCTATGGGCTGTAGCCAGGCTCCTCTGTCCATGGAATTTTCCAGGCAAGAATACTGGGGTGGGTAGCCAGTCCCTTTTCCAGAGGATCTTCCTGGCTCAGGGATTGAACCTGGGTCTCCTGCATTGCAGGCAGATTCTTTACCATCTGAGTCAGCAGAGAAACCTTGTAAGTTTAATGCTTACTCTCAATTCCTTATCATATCAGACTCACTGAAAACCAAGTTGCATACTAACATTAGAAAGCAGACCATATTTTTTTCCTAAGTTTTTAAAAAATTTATTTTTAATTGGAGGATAATTGCTTTACAATCTTGTGTTCATTTCTGCTATAAATCAACATGAGTCAGCCATAGGTATACATGTGTCACCTCTCTCTCGAGCTTTCCTCCCACCTGCCATCCCACCCACTCCTCTAGGTTGTCACAGAGTACTTGGTTTGTGCTCTGTGAGTCATACAGCAAACTCCCACTGACTATTATTTTACGTCCAAGAGCTGCTTGGATTTCAGAGTAAGACAGAGTTTTAAGCTTGACTCTGCCACTTACTTAACCTCTTTGTCAGTTTTCTTATCTGTCACATGGGGTTGTCAGGCTAATGTATGTAGTAAGCACTCAGGAAAGATTAGCTATTGGTATTTGAGAAAAATTATAGGAGAGCACATGAGGTACAAATACTTTCCATTTGCCCTGGACTTTACAGGTATGCTATGGTTACTGTTTAGGAGTTGGTTAATTAACCAACTATTGCCATAATCTTTTGGCAACATGTCAAATCATGTATCAGATGGTCAGCTATACACTTAAAACTTACACACTGTTACATCTCAGCAGAGATATAAAATGTTACATCTCAATAGAGTTAAAAAAAAGCTTGTTAATCAGATGAATCCAGAGATGAAGCCACACCCTAGTAATTAAGGGGAAGAAGTATCTCACTGGAGGAAGAAATCATTTGGTGTCAGTAATCAGTAAGAGTGGTGTATCTTCAGATCAGAATCCAGAGCTGAAAGGACAGGTTCAAGGTTGACTGGTAAGGTTTATCCATTCACTTATCTCTTAAGTAGTTTTTGAGCCCTCTTCTGCTACGCATGGCATGAGAGTGTTTCTCTTTGACCATGGAGGTGAAAGTGGGACTGAGAGGAGACACCCTCCTGGGGGAGTTGACTTGAGACCTAAAGAGCAAAGAGCCCGTGACATGGTGCTTACAAGGCTCCAGGGCTGGAATTTGCTATCTGAGCCAAGGGTTGGCTGAAGTGGGATCAGAATTCCTGTGTTGGGTCAGCTGAACTATTTTTGTAATTTTTTTCACTTATATTTATATCCCAGTTGCCCTCCCTTGGTGTTTAACTAAGTCTTTTAAAAGTGCTGTGCAAAGGAAAATGAGGAACGCGTTTGTGGCCATCTAGCACACCCATAGTGGCTACTGCAGCCTGGACATTTGAGGTGACTCCCCTAGTGTAGTGGGTTTCAGTCATCCCCTGGAGGGCATTTTGGAAACGTATCTTTAGTGGAGACCATGATTAGGAACAATTGGTTTTTCTAGTACTCATGTACAAATGTGAAGCTTGGACCATAAGAAAGGCTAAGTGCGGAAGAACTGATGCTTTCAAATTGTGGTGCTGGAGAAGACTCTTGAGAGTCCCTTGGACTTCAAGGAGATCAAACCAGTCAATCCCAAAGGAAATCAACCCTGAATATTCATTGAAAGGACTGATGCTGAAGCTCTAATACTTTGAGCACCTGATGTGAAGAGCTGATTCATTGGAAAAGACCCTGATGCTGGAAAAGATTGAGGGCAGGATGAGAAGGGGACGACAGAGGATGAGATGATTGGATAGCAGCACCAACTCAATGGATATAAATTTGAGCAAATTCTGGAAGATAGTGAAGGATGGGGAAGCTTGGCGTGCTGCAGTCCATGGGGTCACAAAGAGTCGGACTCAACTGAGCAAATGAACAACAACAATGAAGAATTTGGAATAATGATAGTAAATGTGATCCAAAACCTCGAAAATAGAATGGAGAAAATGAAAGAATCAACTAATACATTTAACAAGGACCTAGAAGAAACAAAAAATAAACAGAGATGAACAACACAATTACTGAAATTGAAAGTGGACCATACTTCGAATAACTCTGATCTGTTAGCATTTGGTTCAAAATGTGGGCTATTACAAGTACTACTGTAATTTAAATTGTTAGGTGTACAATTTAGACAATTTTCTGATTATTTGCTTACCATAAATTCTTAGAATTGGAATAATAGTCTTTTAAAATTTTTTTCTTAGATTACATAGATCAATTTTTTAAACTGAAAGTGTGATATTTCTTGTTACTGTACATATGACTACAAGTCAGCATTTCTGTCATTAGTTTATGCAGAAGTGTATACATGAAAGTTAATAGAAGCTTTTTTTCCTCTTAATGACCAAGAACTGGGAAACCCTCAGATGGTCCTTCAGTGGGTACATTTAAATCAAGGATCATTGCTGTTGTTGTTCAGTGATTCAGTCGTGTCCAACTTTTTGTCACCCCATGGCCTGCAGCACACTAGGCTCCTCTGTCCTCCACCATCTCTCAGAGTTTGCTCAAAGTTTGCTCAGAGTTTGTCCATTGAGTTGATGATGCCATCTAACCATCTCATCCACTTCCCACCCCCCTTCTCTTCCTGCCCTCAATCTTTCCCAGCATCAGGATCTTTTCCAGTGAGTCAAGTCTTTGCATCAGGTTGCCAAAGCATTGGAGCTTCACCAACATTTCTTCCAAAGAATATTCAGGGTTGATTTCTTTAAGGAATATTATTCAAAAGTAAGAAAAAAAAAGAGCTACTGATACAGACAACAACTTGGAGGAGCCTCAAAAAAATTATGTTAAGTGTAAAAACCCAATTTCAAAAGAATACATACTTTTGATCCATTCATGAAACCACTTACATAATATTTATGAAGTGACATTCATATGGAAATATAGAAATTAGTGGTTGCTAGGGGTTAGGCAGGGGTGTTAGGGTGGCCTGAAAGTGGCTATAAAGGAGGAGGACAAAGGAATCTTGTGGCAATGATATAGTTAAGTATCTACATTGTATTGATGGTTACATAGAGCTGTACATATTATAAAACAGCAGAAAAATACAGGTACACACACTAACATATACAGAAGTACATTTATGACTGGTAATGTAAGAGTAAGGTTTTTGGATTGTATCTGTCAATTTCTGATGTTGATGTTGTATTATAGTTAGGCAAGACATTAACAATAGGGTAGACATTGAAAGCTATATATATATAATCATTTTTACAATTTACCATTCTATTTTAATGACTCATTAAAGCATTTGGAGAAACGCATCATATAATAACCTGAGAAGAGGTTGGGAGGATTTTTAAAACAGAAGAGAAAGAACTCAGCATTTACCAATATAAACTATATGTACATTGACATCTCAGTTTTATATCTTTATTTTACGGTAAAGAAAAATAAAAGAAAATAAATAGGGGCCTGGTTTCAGAAATTCCAGGCAGACTGGTGATTTGGCACCCAGCTAGTGAAAGTATCCAGCATTCTTTGGTATAAGGGCACTGTCCAAGTTCATGGCATTATTATGTCTATGACTCCAAAAGCCTTATTGGGTAAAGGCAAGAAGACTTTCTATAAACATCCTGTTTTACCCAAATGGTTTCCTAGAATTATAATGAAAAATGATAGTGAAATATTAAAAGGATAAGCACCAAGTAAGGAGATGCTTTTGAAATGATGCCTGGGAATATTTATCCTTTACTCACTAAGATTTGAAAGAATTCTCACAGCCCAACGGTGATAAAAGTATTGTTATGATGGAATCACCAGCCCACCAAATAGTTCCTCCTTTCTGGTATATTCTTCCTGGAGTTGGTTAAAAGTCTAGGACCTTCCCTGTCGGATGTGTATTGAGACTAATTAGAAAAGTGATTCCAAAGGATACTTGGGAGAAAAAAAGAAAAGGGATTGAAGGTGAGGGGAAAGGGAATGGTTCAAGTGAAAAAAACAAATAACAAGGAAACCCGTGCCCTCATGTGAGTTTGTCAGATAGAACATAACCCATGGCTACAATTTCTCATCCTGCATATTCTCAAAGACAGAAGACAGAGAATAGGAGGCAGGTCCTGCTATAAGAAAATCCATTTGGAAGATCTCCATTTCAGGCATCCTGAGTGTGCAACCCACCCGTAACATCAGGGATGGAATGGCATGTGTAGGTTGTAGGGCAGGAGATGGGGGATGGGGATCTATCAGTGTTTTCCTTGGATCCTGAATTAAGTCTAACAGTAGAATTTTTGCTAATTAACTTATATAATGACAATAGATATTTAGAGTCATAACTTTTACTAAATAGAGTTGATTTGTCATAATTTTAAATTAAACTCTTTGGAGGTATTATATTCTATTGGAATTAGGTATCACACTGATGGGCTTCCCAGGTGGTGGTAGTGATAAAGAACCCACCTGCCAAAGAAGGAGGCTTAAGAGAACCAGATTCAGTCCCTGTGTCAGTTAGATCCCCTGGAGGAGGGCATGGCAACCCACCCCAGTATTTCTGCCTGGAGAACCCCATGGACAGAGGAGCCTGGTGGGCTACAGTCCATAGGGTCTCACAGAGTCGGACACGACTGAAGTGACTTAGCACAGCATGGTATTACTCTGAAGTCAATTGTGATGTCAGAAATGCAAACCACTAGAATATAATTCAAAAACTGTAGCTAAAACAGTTTGCTGAGGAGAAAGTTGATACTCTGAAATATTTTTAACACACAAAAAAAGGCAGTAAGGAATAAGGAATATTAAAGACATGAGACAGAAACAAAGAGTAAACTGACAGGCATTAATCCAACTATGTTGATAAGTGAAGCACATGTAAATAAATACTCCAATATGACAAACCCACAACAAACATTATCATAAATGGTGAAAAATTGAAAGCATTTCCCCTAAAGTCAGGAACAAGACAGGGTGCCCACTCTCACCACTACTATTCAACATAGTTTTGGAAGTTTTGGCCACAGCAATCAGAGCAGAAAAAGAAATAAAAGGAATCCAGATTGGAAAAGAAAAAGTAAAACTCTCACTGTTTGCAGATGACATGATCCTTTGCATAGAAAACCCTAAAGACTCCACCAGAAAATTACTAGAGCTAATCAATGAATATAGTAAATTTGCAGGACATAAAATCAACACACAGAAATCCCTTGTACTCCTATACACTAACAATGAAATTAAGGAAACAATTCCATTCACCATTGCAACGAAAAGAATAAAATATGTAGGAATATACCTACCTAAAGAAACAAAAGACCTATATACAGAAAACTATAAAACACTGGTGAAAGAAATCAAAGAGGACACAAATAGATGGAGAAATATAACATGTTCATGGATTGGAAGAATCAATATAGTGAAAATGAGTATACTACCCAAAGCAATCTATAGATTCAATGCAATCCCTATCAAGCCACCAATGGTATTTTTCAGAGAACTACAACAAATAATTGCACAATTTGTATGGAAATACAAAAAATCTCGAATAGCCAAAGCAATCTTGAGAAAGAAGAATGGAACTGGAGGAATCAACCTGCCTGACTTCAGACTATACTACAAAGTCACAGTCATCAAGAGAGTATGGTACTGGCACAAAGACAGAAATATAGATCAATGGAACAAAATAGAAAGCCCAGAGATAAATCCACGCACCTATGGACACCTTATCTTTGACAAAGGAGGCAAGAATATACAGTGGAGAAAAGACAATCTCTTTAACAAGTCGTGCTGGGAAAACTGGTCAACCCCTTGTACAGGAATGAAACTAGAACACTTTCTAACACCATACACAAAAATAAACTCAAAATGGATTAAAGAGCTAAACGTAAGACCAGAAACTATAAAACTCCTAGAGGAAAACATAGGCAAAACACTCTCTGACATAAATCACAGCAGGATCCTCTATGACTCACCTCCCAGAATATTGGAAATAAAACCAAAAATAAACAAATGGGACCTAATTAAAATGAAAAGCTTCTGCACAACAAAGGAAACTATAAGCAAGGTGAAAAGACAGCCTTCAGAATGGGAGAAAATAATAGCAAACAAAGCAACGGACAAAGAATTAATCTCAAAAATATACAAGCAACTGCTGCAGCTGAATTCCAGAAAAATAAACGACCCAGTCAAAGAGTGGGCTAAAGAACTAAACAGACACTTCTCCAAAGAAGACATACAGATGGCTAACAAACACATGAAAAGATGCTCAACATCACTCATTATTAGAGAAATGCAAATCAAAACCACAATGAGGAACCATTTCACGTCAGTCAGAATGACTGCTATCCAAAAGTCTACAAGAAATAAATGCTGGAGAGGGTGTGGAGAAAAGGGAACCCTCTTACACTGTTGGTGGGAATGCAAACTAGTACAGCTACTATGGAGAACAGTGTGGAGATTCCTCAAAAAACTGGAAATAGAACTGCCATATGACCCAGCAATCCCACTGCTGGGCATACACACTGAGGAAACCAGAATTGAAAGAGACACATGTACCCCAATGTTCATCACAGCACTGTTTATAATAGCCAGGACATGGAAGCAACCTAGATGTCCATCAGCAGACGAATGGATAAGGAGGCTGTGGTACATATACACAGTGGAATATTACTCAGCCATTAAAAAGAATACATTCGAATCAGTTCTAATCAGGTGGGTGAAACTGGAGGCTATTATACAGAGTGAAGTAAGCCAGAAAGAAAAACACCAATACAGTATACTAACGCATATATATGGAATTTAGTAAGTTGGTAGAGATAACCTGTATGCAAGACAGCAAAAGAGACATAGATGTATAGAACAGTCTTTTGGACTCTTGGGAGAGGGCGAAGGTGGGATGATATGGGAGAATGGCACTGAAGCATGTAAATTATCATATGTGAAACAAATTGCCAGTCCAGGTTCAATGCATGATACAGGGTGCTTGGGGCTGGTGCACTGGGATGACCCAGAGGTATAGGATGGGGAGGGAGGTGGGTGAGGGGTTCTGGAAGGGGAACACATGTACACCCATGGCTGATTCATGTCAATGTATGGCAAAACCAATACAATATTGTAAAGTTAAAAAAAAAAGAGAGATGCAGTTACTGCTGTCTATGAGAGACATATTTAAGTTCAAAGATACAGACTGGCTGAAGCAAAAGGATGGAAAAACATATATCATGCAGCAATACCCATAAAAGAGCCAGAATAGGCACATTAATATCAGTCAAAATAGACTTTAAGACAAGAAATATTTCTAGATAAAAAGAGATCCATGTTTTAGTACTAAAAGGATCAAGTTACCAGGAAGACATAACAATTGTAACAGTTATAAAGGTATACATACAAAGTCCCAGCAGGGCTGAGAAGGCAATGTTTTGGGCTTCCCAGGTAGCACAGTAGTAAAGAATCCACGCGCCAATGCAGGAGATACAAGAGACTCAACTTCCACCCCTGAGTCTGGAAGATCCCCAGGAATGGGAAATGGCAACCCACTCCAGCATTCTTGCCTGGAAAATTCTCGTGGGGTTGGAAAATTCTCATGGGGTAGCAAAGAGTCTAACACGATTGAGCACACATACACACACAAACACACACACTTCAAAAGAGAGCCATGATATACATGAAGCAAAACCTGAACATTCGAAGAAGAAATGGACAAAAATGTATAGATTGAGATTTCAGTACTTCTATTTAATAATTAGCACAATGAAAAGCAAAGTTAGGCTATAGACCTGTGAACCCTAGAAACATATATAGAACACATCACGAAATGACTGAAGAATACACACTCCTGTTAAGAACATGTGAAGAGATCCTGCAGGGTAGACTATATGTTAATCCATAAGCAAAAGGAATGAAATCCTGCAAAATATGCCCTATGAAACCCAGAAATTAAATTACTAATAAAGAAAAGATATCTGACAGATTCCTAAATATATATACATTAAAACACAAAATTCTGAATAACTCATGACTCAAAGAAGATATAAAAAAAGTAAATTAAAAATATCTTAAAATGAACACTAAAAAGGTATGTAATGCTACTAATACAGTGTTTAGAGGAAAGTTTTAAACTATAACTGCTTATATCAGAAAGAAATATGTAAAATCAAAATCTAATCTTTCACTTCAAGAATTTAGAAAAAGTAGAGTAACTCAAACACATACTAAGAAGGGAAGGAAATAATAAAAAATAGAGCAGAAATTAATTACACAGAGGAAAATAGAGAAAAAATCAATTAACCAAAATCAAATATTTATAAAACTCAACATAATTGATATTCTAGCTAGACTGATTAATAAAAAAAAAGGTGAGAAGATATGAACTATCAAAATCAGGAATGAAAGGGGAATCTATCATATCCTACAGAAGGTATTATAAGAGCATAGTATAACTTTATGCCAACAAAATCAGTTCAGTTCAGTCGCTCAGCCATGTCTGACTCTTTGTGACCCCATGAATCACAGCACGCCAGGCCTCCCTGTCCATCACCAACTCCCTGAGTCCATCCAAACCCATGTGCATCGAGTCGATGATGCCATCCAGCCATCTCATCCTCTGTCATCCCCTTCTCCTCCTGCCCTCAATCTTCCCCAGCATCAGGGTCTTTTCAAATGAGTCAACTCTTCTCATGAGGTGGCCAAAGTATTGGAGTTTCAGCTTCACCATCAGTCCTTCCAATGAACACCCAGGACTGATCTCCGTTAGGATGGACTGGTTGGACCTCCTTGCAGTCCAGGGGACTCTCAAGAGTCTTCTCCAACACCACAGTTCAAAAGCATCAATTCTTCAGCACTCAGCTTTCTTCATAGTCCAACTCTCACATCCATACATGACCACTGGAAAAACCATAGCCTTGACTAGACAGACCTTTGTTGGCAAAGTAATGTCTCTCCTCTTCAATATGCTGTCTAGGTTGGTCATAACTTTCCTTCCAAGGAGTAAGTGTCTTTTAATTTCATGGCTGCAATCACCATCTGCAGTTATTTTGGAGCCCAGAAAAATAAAGTCTGACACTGTTTCCACTGTTTCCCCATCTATCTGCCATGAAGTGATGGGACCAGATGCCATGATCTTAGTTTTCTGAATGTTGAGCTTTAAGCCAACTTTTTCACTCTCCTCTTTCACTTTCATCAAGAGGCTCTTTAGTTCTTCTTCACTTTCTTTCATAAGGGTGGTGTCATCTGCATATCTGAGGTTGCTGATATTTCTCCTGGCAATCTTGATTCCAGCTTGTGCTTCATCCAGCCCAGCCTTTCTCATGATGTACTCTGCATATAAGTTAAATAAGCAGGGTGACAATATACAGCCTTGACATACTCCTTTTCCTATTTGGAACCAGTCTGTTGTTCCACGTCCAGTTCTAACTGTTGCTTCCTGACCTGCATACAGGTTTCTCAAGAGGCAGGTCAGGTGGTCTGGTATTCCCATCTCTTTCAGAATTTTCCACAGTTTATTGTGATCCACACAGTCAAAGGCTGACAACAAAATTGACAATTTAAATAAAATAGAAAATCTGTTGTCATGCACAGATATATAAACTTACTTTATTAATTGTGGATACTGCTACAAATTTTCCAAATGTCAGAATGATGCACGTCCTGCTATAGACAGTGATAACATGGTTTGTCATATTCCTCTTCAGTATTCTGTGTATTTTAAATACATAGCCAGAATCTCTGTTCAATGAATGTGTCTAAACCACCATTCTTATTAAGTCATGGTGTCACGTTCAGTAGGTTACATTGTCAACCACAAGTAGCTCTTTAACGTGGCTGATCCCAAATCCAGTTTGGCTGATGTTCCACTGGTGAAAAGGTTCTAGTTCTTGCTCCCTGTAAGTTGGGAAAGATCAGTCAATTCTATCTCCTTAACTTTTTCTTCTCCTTTTTCACCTCAAATTTAGAGGCAGGAATATGGAGTAAGAGGATCTGATATGCTTCACAAACCTGCTGAGATTCACCCTGAGTAAGAGCTGGTTCAAAGCCCATTATGTGGGCATAACGGGAGAATACATTATAATTTTCAGTGTCATAGAGTCTGCTCCAATGATGGCAGGTAACAGATTTGAAAGGTTTTTAGTAAATTTTCATAGGCTGCCCAAAGGAAAAGCCCTGGACTTAACACTAGATATATTAGGTTTAATCCTGCTGCTCATTAGCTGCCTATCTGAATAAGTTATGACACCTCTCTGAACTTCTTTTTTAAATATGTAAAATGAGAATTTTATGTAATTAGTAGTCTCTGAGATGGGGCTTCTCAGTGGTAAAGAATCCACTTGCCAATGCAGGAGATGCAGGAAATGTGGGTTCTATCCTTGAGTTGAGAAGATCCCCTGGAAATGGGAACCCACTTCAGTATTCTTGCTTGGAAAATCCCATGGACAGAGGAGTCTGGCGGGCTACAATCCATGGGGTCGCAAAGAGTCAGACATGACTGAGTGATGAGCACACACAACCTCTGAGATGCCTTCCAGATCCTACATTCCACAACTTTTATGACTTTAAGCTTGGCAGTGGTTCCGTACACTATTCCCTCCTCATACTAAGCACAACGGGATAATTCTGCGATGTATCAGGGACTTAGGAAGTCCAATACTCAGGGTTACTTATTTATTTAATTATTTGTAAAGAGATCAAATGTCCTATTCTTCATGTATTCCCACTTGTTTCTCAGTCTCTTTATATGTTTTATTTACAGCTCACTGGTGCTTTATCTTTGGGATCAAAGGTAGAACACAAGGAACAATGGAAAGAGAACAAAAAACATGTAGTTACTCAAGTCTGTTGCTGGCTTCAGCACAGTAGTAAAAACTTGATGTGCATCCCACCAGAGATAAACAGATCCCTCAATCACTGTCTCTATGCAAGAACAGATGGTCTTAGGAAACATGCCCATTGCTTTGAGTTAGGCTGGTCCTAGATAAGAAATGTATCCACATCTTTTCTTAACCAATCACAACATCCTGTCTCCGAACAGTATCAAAGACTGATACTCTTTTTTCTTACGATACATATGACCAACTTACAAGAAAACATTTATCTATATCACTGTGTAAAATCTATATTTACTTAGACTGTTTAGGCCAACATTTAGTAAATGGATCCTGAGTTGAAAAGCATAACAGTTTGTATGTCTTGGCAAAAAGCAAGTCCTACATTTTTCAAGAAATGAAGGTCAAAGGAGACAGGCAGAGATCACTAGAAAAACAAGTTGTAAAAACAGATTCACATAATACTTTCACCAGATTTTCCTTATACATGTTCCATTTCTTGTTTGAAGTCTTTGGAATGTAGTGCTATGTTTTCAGTAACTACAAAAGAATGATAATGCGTTTTCTCACATTGGGAATTATCTTTGGAACCGATAATATGCTGAGTTTGCTATGTCCTAAAAAACTAGGCATTATGATAAAATGATTGAAGACTTTTGTCTGGGAACTTTAGTCTGGTAGAATGTGTCCATGGAGGGAAAACTGCTTCTGCCTTCCAAGTAAGTCCAATTTTCTCAATATTCCAAGTCAGTAAGACTCTTCCTTTCAGGGAAGTAGTTGGATTCCGTGTGAGCATGTGGGGGCAACACTCTCAGAAGTCGAGGGGCCTTTGCAGCTGCCTCCACCAAACCAAGTGCTTCTCTCCTGAACCCTGAAGTCAGCCCTGGAGTACTTCCTGTTATTTTCTGCCTCCTTTATACAGATCTTGAATTGGGTGAAATCTTTGCTCAGAAATATGTAGCCTTGAATTTAAGTTGGTGATGCTCATCAGTAGATGAATGTGAATATCATTTGGCCATGTTTTACCTTAGCCAGACTGTTGAACTTCAGCTAAACTTAGAAACTCATAAAAAATGGCTCCAAACATTTCCATATGCATTCTGTAATTGTTTTTCCCTGGATCTGTTTAGGGGAAGTATTTTAACAGATGTCCTATCCATATGCAACTGTCCTGGCAATTAATTTTCATAACTCTTGGGTTAAGAACATGTGAAATGAAAATATGCCTGCAGGATGTATATGTGTTGTTGACATTCATATAGAAACAGCTAGAGGTATACCGTGGCAAACACATCTTGTTCATGGGAAGTTTGTTCTCCTCTGGAGCCCTTCTCAGATATTCTTTTCCCATTAAACTGCCATGAAATTCATCAAAATGTTAGACATGCTTTTCTTGGAGCAATTTAGTCTTCTTTCCAGAGTTTCCGACACTTTCTTTTTTCTATCTGAAAAGATAGACAAGTACATGTTTTCTTTTTTCTGTCCAGCAACTCTGCCCACTTCATTAAGCATTTTAAGTCTTATCCTTTATCTTCCCACACTCGTCCCAACAGTTGACCATGGATTGGAGATTTTGAAACCCTCAATTTATTATCTCCAGTGAAGCTCCACACTGATGGGCTTACTTCCTTTGATGTGCTATTTCCTCTCTTGGCAAGTACCCCTTCAGTGATTGTAGGGAAGTTATCTTTTCTTTACTTATTTATTTACCTAGTCACATGATTTATTCTTGAGGACAAAAGGTCACTCACCATGCACTCACTTAGTATTTATATTTGCACCTTGAGTGGAGGTTTATTTTTTAATTAGAAAAAATCGTGGTTTTATAACTCAAGCAAACACTGCCAATCCTACGAGGCTCAAGCTCTCTCACAGTGGCCTTTTCAATGCTTCAATCCCCTTCCTAGAGGGCTTTGAAGTGAATAAACCATCTCTCTGGAGCCAAAGCCACCACCCCTGGGCTGCCAAGGGTGGTTGGGGTTCCTGCGGTTCCTACCAGCTGCCTGAAACCGCCTTCGCCAAGATACCAAACCAGAAGTTGTCTTTTAGACTTCTATCAGCGTCCTGATAAAAATTTACAAGACAAAGAATAATGAGAAGACCAGAGTATTGTTGTATATGCTATCTGTTGGCTTCTTACAAATATAGGTTGGCTATAAACGAATTCATATTTAATTAATTGTATTTAATAGATTTGCATTGTTTGATTATAACTATTTTAATCTGTGTGTCCTGCTTATTCTGTTGGCGCATGTAGGAATACACGACTCTGCATCAGAGCGGGGCTGACAGTGAAGTCTGTTGTGTACATTGAGAGGATCCAGAAACACATTTTTTATCACCACATAAATGTGTCCATCCTCCTATTTAAACTGTTCCAGATCCCATATCCTCCCCTTGTTTACTCCTTCAACTAGTTTTCCTGCGAAGCGTCTAAGTTTTGTTGTTGTTTTCAATCAGCTTCTATCACTTTAAAACACCCCGAGGAAAGGAGAGACCTAAGAAGGAGGAGGAAAGCTCAGAGCAACAGTGTTTTCGGAGCTGGGAGCGGAAGGACTGAATCCCTGTGTTCATGGGACCACAGCCCGTGCAAGGTGATCGTTGAGAAGTCGTCTTTCACTTACTAACAAGGAGGTCATTTTAATAGAGTGACAATGGCAACATGGTTGTTATGGATTTAAGGAAAAAGAAAGAAAAACTGCAGGCAGGGAGCACAGATAAAAATCGTCTAAGAAATTCTGTAATGAGAAGAAGTGGAGAAACGGAGCAGTGAATTCAGGGGGAAAACCAGGCCGAGGTTTTTGGTTCTGATCTTCCCTTTAACATAAAATATTACTTTTTTTTTTTTTTAATCTGATTGTAAAGTAATGATTCAAGAGAAAGAGGGAAAGTCATGCGGCCACATCTGCAAGGAGGTAGGAGGGGACAGGCAGCAAGGGTGGGGCTTGGCCTTTACTGGAGCAGAGACCATTCATCCACATGAGTGATGGAGGGCAAGGTATGTGGTCACATTTATGCTTGAGTGCTAAGTCACTTGAGTCCTGTCTGACTCTTTGCGACTCTATGGACTGTAGCCTGCCAGGCTCCTCTGTCTATGGGATACTCTAGACAAGAGTACTGGAGTGGGTTGCCTTGCCCTCCTCCAGGGAATCTTCCCAATTCAAGGATCAAACCTGCATCTCTTACATCTCCTGCATTGGCAAGCAGGTATGCTTTACCACTAGTGCCACACACGTATGTAAATAGGTAGATTGTTGGTGCAAGAAGGATTTCAAAGGAATCTTCTGGTTGTTTCTATTTTTTTCCATAAAATAAGAAGCAATGATTTTAATTAATTTATGTAGAGCCTCTGCAGAGAATATAAAGCCCTTAATTCCATTCCAGTACAATTACTGAAGGAACATTTACCCAGACACGTTTCATGTATTTATGTATTTCATTTTCTGTTTACAAAACTTCTCATTCAACTCATTCCTTCCTCTTCTTTATAATTATAGCTTCAAGCTCAATCCTGTACTTCCAAAATAAGGAAAAACTTGCCAAATATACATGAAAGTGATGAGTCTGTGTGTGTGTGTAGGTATGTATGTCTACAATTTTCTTCTCAGTTGAGAAAAAAGACTTTTTCAAAAGATTCTGAGAAGTGTTGTAGCAAAAGGCACACACTTAATATGACTGAGGGTCGTATGTCTCTGGGGCCCTTTATCTGTTCCCCTGGCCCACCGCTGAGTTAAGCCTCAGAAGTAGTGAAGATTCAGAATAATCTGGCACTCTTAGCATCCTGTGTCAAAGCTTTCCACTCAAAGGTCTCCTCCGAAACCTCATCCAGAACAAGAATAACTGAGGAGTCTCCATCAGTGCGGGACAGAAGCAGGGGAATAATCTAGGTGATTATATGGGATTTGTTTCACTGTATTAAAGGAGCTATTCTCATCCTCCAGGGAGCACGCTGTAAGCTCATGAGGATGTGAATAAACTGAGTCCCATGACCCCCATGGTGATGTTGTGAATGCCCTCTACTCCCCCTCCTCTTCTCTTGTCTCCTCCCTCGCTGCTCCTTCCTGGAATGTCTTCCCTAAAAAACAGCCTGAGCCCAAAGGCTCAACTCGGGCTCTGTTTTGTCATCAATTAAATCGAAAGAAAACATTTAAAGCCATGCTGTGTGTGTGCTTAGTTGCTCAGTCGTGTCCAAATCTTTGTGACTCCATGGACCGTAGCCTGCCAGGCTCCTCTGTCCATAGGGATTCTCCAGGCAAGAATATTGGAATGAGTTGCCGTGCCCTCCTCCAGGGGAACTTCCCATCCTAGGTATCGAACTGGGGTCTCCTGCATTGCAGGCAGATTCTTTACCAACTGAGCTATTGGGGAAGCCCATTTAAAGCCACAGAAGAACCACAAAATAATAAAACAAATTTGAGCTAATATACTGTATTTGGAAGCAATATTTTATTCTGAAGCTTTTTGGTAGTCAAAGCTCAAAGAAGAAATGATGGGCAAATAATGACTATTGTCTTACAAAAAGAAGCATACTGATTGATTTGAAAAAAACTTATTTTTCTCTTTCAAAAAAATATAAAGAAGAAAAACCATATGGTTACCTCAATAGATGCAGAAAAAGCCTTTGACAAAATTCAGCATCCATTTATGATAAAAACCCTCCAAAAAGCAGGAATAGAAGGAACATATCTCAACATAATAAAAGCTATATATGACAAACCCACAGCAAACATTATCCTCAATGGTGAAAAATTGAAAGCATTTCCCCTAAAGTCAGAAACAAGGCAAGGATGCCCACTTTCACCACTACTATTCAACATAGTTTTGGAAGTTTTGGCCACAGCAATCAGAGCAGAAAAAGAAATAAAAGGAATCCAGATTGGAAAAGAAAAAGTAAAACTCTCACTGTTTGCAGATGACATGATCCTCTACATAGAAAACCCTAAAGACTCTACTAGAAAATTACTAGAGTTAATCAATGAATATAGTAAAGTTGCAGGATATAAAATTAACACACAGAAATCCCTTGCATTCCTATACTCCAATAATGAGAAAACAGAAAGAGAAATTAAGGAAACAATACCATTCACCATTGCAACAAAAAGAATAAAATACTTAGGAATATATCTACCTAAAGAAACAAAAGACATATATAGAAAACTATAAAACACTGATGAAAGAAATCAAAGAGGACACAAACAGATGGAGAAATATACCGTGTTCATGGATTGGAAGAATTAATATAGTGAAAATGAGGATACTACCCAAAGCAATCTATAGATTCAATGCAATCCCTATCAAGCTACCAATGGTATTTTTCACAGAACTAGAACAAATCATCTCACAATTTGTATGGAAATATAAGAAACCTCGAATAGCCAAAGCAATCTTGAGGAAGAAGAATGGAACTGGAGGAATCAACCTGCCTGACTTCAGGCTCTACTACAAAGCCACAGTCATCAAGACAGTATGGTACTGGCACAAAGATAGAAATATAGATCAATGGAACAAAATAGAAAGCCCAGAGATAAACCCACGCACATATGGACACCTTATCTTCGACAAAGGAGGCAAGAATATACAATGGAGAAAAGACAATCTCTTTAACAAGTAGTGCTGGGAAAACTGGTCAACCACTTGTAAAAGAATGAAACTAGAACACTTTCTAACACCATACACAAAAATAAACTCAAAATGGATTAAAGATCTAAATGTAAGACCAGAAACTATAAAACTCCTAGAGGAAAACATAGGCAAAACACTCTCCGACATAAATCACAGCAGGATCCTCCATGACCCACCTCCCAGAATATTGGAAATAAAACCAAAAATAAACAAATGGGACCTAATTAAAATTAAAAGCTTTTGCACAACAAAGGAAACTCTAAGCAAGGTGAAAAGACAGCCTTCAGAATGGGAGAAAATAATAGCAAACGAAGCAACAGACAAACAATTAATCTCAAAAATATACAAGCAACTTCTGCAGCTGAATTCCAGAAAAATAAATGACCCAGTCAAAAAATGGGCCAAAGAACTAAACAGACATTTCTCCAAAGAAGAAATACAGATGGCTAACAAACACATGAAAAGATGCTCAACATCACTCATTATTAGAGAAATGCAAATCAAAACCACAATGAGGTATCATTTCACACCAGTCAGAATGGCTGCTATCCAAAA
Source organism: Giraffa tippelskirchi (assembly GCF_054371585.1). Lineage (NCBI taxonomy): Eukaryota > Metazoa > Chordata > Mammalia > Artiodactyla > Giraffidae > Giraffa > Giraffa tippelskirchi. Next base: position 85,018,560 of record NC_137282.1, read on the forward strand.
GTCTACAAGCAATAAATGCTGGAGAGGGTGTGGAGAAAAGGGAACCCTCTTACACTGTTGGTGGGAATGCAAACTAGTACAGCCACTATGGAGAACAGTGTGGAGATTCCTTAAAAAACTGGGAATAGAACTGCCATATGACACAGCAATCCCACTGCTGGGCATATACACCGAGGAAACCAGAATTGAAAGAGACGCGTGTACACCAATGTTCATCGCAGCACTGTTTACAATAGCCAGGACATGGAAGCAACCTAGATGTCCATCAGCAGACGAATGGATAAGGAAGCTGTGGTACATATACACAGTGGAATATTACTCAGCCATTAAAAAAAATACATTTGAGTCGGTTCTACTGAGATGGATGAAACTGGAGCCCATTATACAGAGTGAAGTAAGCCAGAAAGAAAAATACCAATACAGTATACTAATGCATATATATGGAATTTGAAAGATGGTAACGATAACCCTATATGCGAGACAGAATAAGAGACACAGATGCATAGAACAATCTTATGGACTCTGAGGGAGAAGGTGAGGGTGGGACGTTCTGGGAGAATAGCATTGAAACATGTATATTATCATATGTGAAACAGAACACCATTCCATGTTCGATGCATGAGACAAGGGCTCAGGGCCGGGGCAATGGGATGACCCAGAGGGATGGGATGGGGAGGGAGGTGGGTGGGGGGTCCAGGAAGGGGAACACATGTAAACCCATGGCTGATTCATGTCAATGTATGGCAAAAACTATTACAATATTGTAAAGTAATTAGCCCCCAACTAAAATAAATAAATTTATAAAAACAAAAAAGAGAAAAAAAATAAAAAAAATAATAATAATAAAAAAAAAAAGAAAAGAAAAGTCAATCTTGGATAAGATATAGTAGAATCTTAAAATGAAACCTTGCAGTGTAGCAGCCATATTCTTCATGTATTGCCATCAGGAAAGCTGAAGTCTTAACTCAGTGATTGGGGCAGGGTAATGAAGCACATAGAATGCATCTCAAGTTGATCAATCTGCATATTTTAGGTCACCCCCAAATCAAAATTATGATGCTCTACCATGATACCGCTATCTAAAATCTTAATAGCTTTTAAAAACAGAATACAAAAACCTAATGAAATAATTTCTCCTGTTGTACAGACTCTAAAATAAGCTAATGATGCTTTGATTCACTTTGTAATCAAGCTGGCACATCCTCTCCCCTTGGGGAAGGGTACATACTTCTGATTTGTAAAGCTAAGAAAAGGCAAAACTATGTCACACCTGAAACAGCACTGTCTTTCCAGTTTAAATGAAGATGTTTGCTGAGATAAGAATCCCTGTTGTTTAGTCACTCAGTTATGTCCAACTCTCTGCAACCCCATGAACTGCAGCCTGCCAGGCTCCTCTATCCATGGGATTTCCCAGGCAAGAGTATTGGAGTGGGTTGTCATTTCCTTCTCCAAGAATCCCTAGATTAGTTCAAAAACATTGTCCTTGTCCTATTGTTTGGGGCCACCCTTACACAGCCAGAAGCGAGGAAGCTAATGCCTGTTTTCATGGATATGTTCAGTCTATAAACAGTAGTTTTGTGAACCATTACTAGCAGAAACTTCTAATAATGCAGCACTCTCAGTAGGTAGAGTGAGTTTTTTCCTGAGTAGTCTAAGATGTATACCAAATACGGGTTCAGAGGTTCCTGGATATGTTACCCCTTGTGTCAGCTGGAGTTCAACCAGAGAAACAGAACCAATAGGAGATATAGGTTTAGAAATTCACTGTGGGACTGACTGTGTATGTGCTCAGTCATGTCCTACTCTTTTGTGACCTCATGGACTGTAGTCTTTCAGGCTTTTCTTTCCATGGGATTTTCCATGCAAGAATACTGGAGGGCATTGCCATTTCCTTCTCCAGGGGATCTTTCCAACACAGGGATCAAACCCACATCTCTTGCATCTCCTGCATTGGTAGGTGACTTCTTTACCACTAGCACCACCTGGGACCGAACAGGCAAGTCCAAAGTTTGAAAGAAAGGCTGGAATATTCAGGCATTGAGCAAAGCTGCTGCCCACAGTGGAAATTCCTTCTTCAGGGAGGCCTCAGCTCCTCTCTTAAGGCTCCTGAGTGGATTGGATCAGGTCCACCAAGATTATCTAGGATAATCTCCTTTACTAAAGTCAACTGATCACACTTAAGTCATATGTACAGAATACTTTCATAGCAACACCTATATTTATGTTTGTTTGAATCACTGGGGATTGTAGCTTAGCCCACTTGACACATCACACTGACCATCACACCCCTAAAGAAAAATTGTAAACTTTTGTAGGCTTTAACAAAACAGAAGCAGTCTGGCAAAGCTTGTCTGGAGAAAAGTAAACAAGAAAAAAGAAATTTGTGAAAATCTCTCTTCTTGGCAGTATCTCTCTGTTGAAGTACTTTATAGTTAATACCGTCAGTTCTTCAAGTGCTGCTCTGATCCATCTTAAGTATTTGAATGCCTGTAATTGAAATGTCTCAAGGTTTCCAGGAATTAATGACTGAACCAGACATATTCCACAGAGAATCCCCAGTGACAACATTCTGATCTTCCAGGACATCTTTGATGAATTGACTAAGATCTTTTGAGCAGCTAACATCAGAAAGATCCAAAAAAAATCCCTATGGGAGTAATCCCAGTGATATTATCATGGTCCCAGAAGATGTTTGTACTAGTCATATTTCTAGAGCATGGACTAGACACACCTCTCATGCCATATGGTACCTGCACTAATAATATCAGGACACCTAAGACGAAGACTGGTAACTTAACATGTGACACTAGCCCTTGTAAATTCATTGTGGGTATGACAATTCTGAAGTGAAGAAAATATAAGGGTAATAAGAATTACAGACTGCCTGTGAGTAATGTGAGCCAAGAATACAGTCTACTGTCTTTTTACAAACTCGTAATTTACCTTTAGCTAGTCTTCCTGTTGGCCAGATGAAGGTACTTACAGATCCCCATGTTCAGCTACTTGGTCTTTTTATCATCTGCTCTGGAGAAGGAAATGGCAACCCAGTCCAGTATGCTTGCCTGGAAAATCCCATGGACAGAGGAACCTGGTAGGCTACAGTCTATGGGGTCGCAAAGAGTCGGACACGACTGAGTGACTTCAGTCTTCCTGTATTAGAAAATCTCCATTGGTAATTGCATGAAGTAGTTAACTATTATCATTTGGTTTCCCTCCATGTCATATTTTTGTGTGAATGATGAGGATTGTGCCTTTCAAAATTCTCATATTTCATCCCTGGCTTTTCTTATAGCTTTGTTTTTATTACAGATGTTAGCAGAATGAGAAACTGCCATCCATGCAGAATAAAAGAATATGTTGTGCCAATCAGCTTGGCTTATTATCAATCCCTATTCACAGCTGAGTTCTAAGTGGGATTTAAGGTTTTACTGATTTTCCATATACCTCCCTGCACTAGCATGTTAAATAAGTATAGTTATGAAGTTAAGGCAATAACAAAAATTCTAAATACAAAGTTGGAACAAACATTGTACTTTCAAATGTACTATTCCTTCAAAAAGGCATTACAGGCAACCAGCTAGACATTCCATGATCAAGTTGTTAATATATTTTTAGAAATTTACTTGTTTAAATTTTCCTCAGAGCCTGCATTAAGTACTTTTGCATATTTTTGAATAAATAACGTATACATGCATATAAATAAAGGATTGAAGTCAACCCTAAAGCATAGACAAATTATCAAGTGAATAATTTTTTCTTTGATCAATGAGTTATAAAGTTACAGTCATGTATGGGTATGCATCACTTAACTGAATCTGAAAATAATTTTCAAGAAGGATTTCCCCCAAACTATCTTGAAGTATAATCTATATATATTTTCTTGCAGGAGTACAATACTGATTTGGACAGATATTACTGGATATGTTTGCTTTAGATAGTGATTTCATACGGGTAACACTTTACTTAGGTGCATTAAAATTATTTACATCAATTTAAAATTGTTGCTGTTGTTCAGTTGCTAAGTTATGTCTGGCTCCTTGCAACCCCATGGACTGTAGCATGCCAGGCTCCTCTGTCTTCCATTATCTCCCAGAGCTTGCTCAGAGTTATGCCCATTGAGTCAGTGATGCTATCTAACCATCTCATCCTCTGTCACCTCCTTCTCCTTTTGCCTTTAATCTTTCCCAGCATCAGGGTCTTTTCCAATGAGTCAGCTCTTTGCATCAGGTGGCCAAAGTATTGGAGCTTCAGCTTCCACAATAGTCTCTTTCACTAACTGATATCAATTATTGGGTGATCACTGGCAGATAACAGAAATTTTGGGGTGAGTATTCAAAGGAACCTAGTTATTATTATGGATAGGTGGTAGAAGACAGACTTAAAAGATCCATAACAGAAAAAAGAGTAAAATTTAAAACTCTTCATTTTATTAGGTTGATGTAGAGTCAGATTACGCTTTAAAATTTCTAATTAGGAATTGGTTTTCTAAGATGCTCATCACTGCTAATTACTAGGGAAATGCAAAGCAAAACTACAGTGAGGTACAACCTCACTTCAGTCAGAATGACCACCCTTAAAAAGTCTACAAATAATCAAAGTTGGAGAGGGCGTAGAGGAAAGGGAACCGTCCCACACTGTTCATGGGAATGTAAATTTGAGCAGCCACATGGAAAGTAGTTTGGCGGTTCTTCAAAAAACTAAAAATAGAGTTGACATAAGATCCACCAATCCCACTCCTGGGCATACATCTAGACAGAACTATAATTCTAAAAGATACACGCACTCCTATATTTATAGAAGCACTATTCACAATAGTCAACACATGAAAACAATCTAAATGTCCATCGATGGATGGGTAAAGAAGATGTGGTATATTGTTGTTGTTTAGTTGCTAAGTTGTGTCTGATTCTTTGTGACCTCCTGGACTGTTACCCACCAGGCTCCTTGGTCCATGGAATTTCCCAGGTAAGAATACTGGAGTAGGTTGCCATTCCCTTCTCCAGGAAATCTTTTGACCCAGGGATCAAACGCACATCTCCTGCATTGGCAGGCGGATTTTTTTTACCACTGGATCACAGCATTGACATGGTGAAGGGGCTTGGATAACTCAGTGAAGCTAGGAGCCATGCCATGCAGTTCTACCCAAGATAGACAGGTCATAGTGAAGAGTTGTGACAAAATGTGATTCACCAGAGGGAGAAATGGCAAACCGCTCCAATATTCTTGCCAGGAAAACCCCATGAACAGTATGAAAAGGCAAAAAGATATGACACCAGAAGATGCACCTGTGGGTTGAAAGGTGTCCAGTATGCTACTGGGGAAGAGCAGAGGACAATTACTAAAAGCTCCAGAAAGCATGAATTTGTGGAAATGACAAAGTGGAAATGACACTCAGTGGTGGATGTGCCTGGTAGTGAAAGTAAAGTCTGAGGCCATAAAGAAAAACATTGCATAGGAACCTGGAATGTTAGGTCCATGAGTCAAGCTAAATTAGATGTTATCAAGCAGGAGATGGCAAGAGTAAATGTCGACATCTTAGCAATCAGTGAGCTGAAATAGATGGGAATGGGAGAATTTAACTCAGATGACCATTATATCTACTACTGTGGGCAAGAATCCCTTAGAAGAAATGGAGTAACCCTCATAGTCAACAAAAGAGTTCAAAAATGCAGTACTTGAGTGCAATCTCAAAAATGACAGAGTGATCTCAGTTTGTTTCCAAAGCAAACGACTCAACATCACAGTAATCCAAGTCTATGCCCCAATCACTGTTGCTGAAGAAGCTGAAGTCAAACGGTTTTATGAAGACCTACAAGATGTTTTAGCTGCTGCTAAGTGGCTTCAGTCATGTCTGACTCTGTGCGACCCCATAGACAGCAGCCCACCAGGCTCCGCCATCCCTGGGATTCTCCAGGCAAGAAGACTGGAGCGGGTTGCCATTTCCTTCTGCAATGCATGAAAGTGAAAAGTGAAAGTGAAGTCGCTCAGTCGTGTCCAACTCTTAGCGACCCCATGGACTGCAGCCTACCAGGCTATTCCGTCCAGGGGATTTTCCAGGCAAGAGTACTGGAGTGGGTTGCCATTGCCTTCTCCACAAGATGTTTTAGAGCTAATACTAAAAAAGATGTCTTTTTCATCATAGGGGACTGGAATGCAAAAGTAGAAAGTCAAGAGATACCTGGAATAACAGGCAAGTTTGGCCTTGGAGAACAAAATGAAGTAGGGCAGAGGCTAATAGAGTTATGTCAAAAGAGCACACTGCTCAGAACAAACACCCTCTTCCAACAACACAAGAGAAGACTTCACACATGGACTTCACCGGGTAGATAATACTGAAATCAGATTGATTATGTTCTTTGCAGCCTAAGATGAAGAACCTCTACACAGTCAGCAAAAACAAGGCCTGGAGCTGACTGTGGCTCAGATCATGAACTCCTTATTGCAAAATTCAGGCTTAAATTGAAGAAAACCTAGGGAAAACCATTAGGCCATTCAGATTTGACCTAAATAAAATCCCTCATGAAGTCAAGTGGGCCTTAGGAAGTATTACTATGAGCAAAGCTAGTGAAGGTGACAGAATCTCAGCTCAGCTATTTAAAATCCTAAAAGCTGACACTGTTAAAGTGCTGCACTCAATATGCCAGCAAATTTGGAAAACTCAGCAGTGGCCATAGGACTGGAAAAGTCAGATTTCATTTCAATCCCAAAGAAGGGCAATGCCAAATAATGTTCAAACTGTGTTACAATTGTGCTCACTTCACATGCTAGCAAGGTTATGCTCACGATCTTTCAAGCAAGCCTACAGCAGTACATGAACTGAGAAATTCCAGATGTAAAAACTGGGTTTTGAAGAGACAAGGGAACTAGAGTTCAAATTGCCAACATTTATTGGATCAAGGAGAAAGCAAGGGAATTTCAGAAAAATAGAAATTTCCACTTCATTGACTACACAACCTTTGACTGTGTGGATCACAACAAACTGTGGAAAATTCTTAGAGATGGGAGTAGCAGACCACCTTACCTGTCTCCTAAGAAACCTGTATGTGGGTCAAGAAGCGACAGTTTGAACTGGACATGAAGCAACTTACTGGTTTGATGTTATATTACTCAGCCATAAAAAAGAATGAAGTTGTACCATTTTCAGCAACGTGGATGGACCTAGAAACTATCATACGAAGTGAAGGAAGTCAGAAAAAGAAAGAAAAATAGCATATGATATCACTTATATGGAAAATTTGAAATACGACACAAATGAACATGTCTATGAAACAAACTATGAACTGTGGTATTGGAGAAGACTCTTGAGAGTCCCTTGGACTGCAAGGAGATCCAACAAGTCCATCCTAAATGAAATCAGTCCTCAATATTTTTTGGAAGGACTAATGATGAAGCTGAAACTCCAATACTTTGGCCACCTGATGCGAAGAACTGATTCATTTGAAAAGATCCTGATGCTGGGAAAGATTGAAGGCGGGAGGAGAAGGGGACGACAGAGGATGAGATGGTTGGATGGCATCACCAACTTGATGGACATGAGTTTGAGTAAGCTCCGGGAGTTTGTGATGGACAGGGAAGCCTGGTGTGCTGCAGTCCATGGGGTCACAAAGAGTTGGACATGACTGAGCAACTGAATTGAGCTGCACTGATGAAACAAACAGATTCACAGACATAGAGAACAGTCTTGTATTTGCCAAGTCGGAGGGGTTAGGGGGAGTGAAAGATTGAGAGTTTGGGATTAGCAGATACAAACTCTCAAATATAGGATAGATAAGCATCAAGGTCCTAATGTATAGCACAGGGAGCTATATTCAATACTCTGATAAATCATAAGGGAAAAATATGAAAAAGAATTATATATATATATAATGGCTTCCCTGATAGCTCAGTTGGTAAAGAATCCATCTGCAATGCAAGAGACCCCAGTTTGTTTCCTGGCTCAGGAAGGTCCACTGGAGAAGGGATAGGCTACATCCCATAAAATTATGTATATATAATTGAATCACTGTTGTACAGCAGAAACTAATACAACATTGTAAATCAACTATATCTCAATAAAATGTAAGAATTGAATTGGTTTTGCAAATTTCAATGTAATTTGTGGGCAATATTCTGATTTGTAGAAGATAATGCCAAAACTGAAGCCACTTTTCACTAATGTGTTGAAAAAATGAATGAATATTTCCACACTGAGAGAAGAACCTGGGTAACAAATAGAGATAATATGTAATGAGAGGCATCCTTTAGGATATCTAAGGTCCAGTATATACTCCAGTCTTGTTCCAGGGTGCCCTCCTGTATGGAAGCTGACAACGGACCCATTGCCAACAAGAAGTGAGAGAGGAAGGAAAGGGATCAAACTGAAGAATCAAGAGAGGAAGTGGGATGGAGTCCATGTGAGCCTATTTTATAATTTTTGGGACTGAGCCTACTGCCCATACTGACTTGTATTCTATTTTTCTGGTTTTCTTTATCTCCAGCCTCTATGAAGTTCCTCTGTGAAGGTCCCTATGAAGCATTCTTTTTTTTTCATTTTCTTTTTTTGACCACAATGTGTCTTTGTTGCTGCCCACAGGCTCTTAGTTCTGGTACATGGGCAGAACTTTCTAGTTGCAAGTGGGCAGGCTTCTGTTGGGGAATACCAGCTCTAGAGCATACAAACTCAGTAGTTGCACCTTGTAGGCCCTAGAGCTCCAGTTGTGGTGCTGGACCTAGTTGCCCCGTGGCCAGTGGGATCTTTAGTTCTCTGAGTGAACCCACATCCCCTGCATTGGAAGGCAGATTTTTAACCACTGGACCACTAGGGATGTTTCCTGAAGCATTCTTAAGAAACACTTAATCCACTTTACTTCCCTAAGGATGCTAATGAAGATTCAACCACACAAACAAGTAACTATAGCCACCCTTTCAAATCCTGTTTTGTAGATTTTGCTCTTCAAACTGCCTCTTGAGAGCCACAGTTTTCAAATAGGCAGATTAGGAACACCTTGACTCTTTGTGAATATTTTCCATTAGTTCATCAGTGGTATGCTAACCCTCTCTTTCTAGCTGGACAAAGATATTAGATTTCATAAGACAGTCTTATTTAAATAACTTTAAAAATCAAATTGTAAGTATTCACTACATACTGATCTAACCAAAAGAAGCTACAGATATTGAAACTGCATCAGAAAATACACTCATAAGATAGTTAGGAAAAGTACTGCTTCTATTTTTGGAAAGATACTCTTTGAGCTAATGTGAAAATGTTATTGTCTCAGGGATACTATTTTTATTTTAACAGAAATAATCATCATGCATTTACAACCATTAGTTATATAAATGGAGCAATTAAAGCACATACCAAAGCATCAAAGTTAAAATAATTAGTTATGATCACAGTCAGTGAGAATGTGCCAAAAATTTCAGCAAAAGTCACATACCTCATGACAGATAAGTTTGTTCAAATAAAAAGTGAATTCCTGGATATTGTAGAGACTTGAGTATCATTATTGGGAAATTGGGACCGACCTATAATACCTTTGCTTGTCTAAACATAACAAGAGAACAGCATTCCCAACTCAACTGTGCCAGAAACAAAGTGAGACAGAAAATAACACAATTTCCAGTACTGTTATTTTTAGCCTTGGTTTCAAGGCTATCTTTTTGAAATCTGTAGTCCTATGTAAGAGAAGACTATGTAGTGTTCATGGGTAATCAATTCAAAATCTCTTTGAAAGGTTCTAATTTGTTTCAAAGTCCCAGAAAGTCATTGTCAAACTCAAGGTTATAATCTAATTAAGAAATGATGAGATAGTCTCCTCTTGCATTAACAAAATATCACAGACTGGGTGGCTTAAACAACAGATTATTTTCTCACATTTTTGGAGGCTGGAATTCCAAGATCAAGGTGTTGGAAGCTCTGGTTTCTCTTGAGGTCATTCTCCATGGTCTGCAGATGACCACCTTCTTATGTGTCTTCACATGGTTTTGCTTTCTCTGTGCACTCACCTCGGTGTCCCTCTTTGGATAAGGTCATTGGTCATACCTTATTGGATTAGGTCCCACCCACATGACCTCATTTAACCTTAATTACTCTCTGAAGCCTGAGTCTCCAAATCTAGTTCTTTGGGGTTTACGGCTTCAACAGATGAATTTGGTGTGGGACACAATTTCATCCATAATACCCTTCAAATAAAATATTAAGAAATCTTCACTGACCTTCAAAATCAGGAAAGATGTAAAAACAAATTCCACTTCTCCATACTTTTTAATGTACTTCACAAATCCATCAGTTTCCTTTCAATTAAAGGAAGAAGGAAACATACCATCCTAAGAACGATGCATACAAATACTGGGTACTTTAAATATAGTGGTTATAGTTGCAATGATACAGGGGCAAGGCTGTTTTGAAGAACAGTCTAAATCCCCAGGAAAATTTTTCCTGTGTGTGGGAGGCCACTACTGTGCATAGCAGGTGCTGAGTTCTGGCTGTAACCACTGGATCTTCCTTTATGCTCAAGTGGACCTTCAATTGCCAGTATCTGTACACGTATTCCTGGGGGCTTTTTACAGGAACTGTGGAAAGTGACTATCCAAGCAGATAAGAAATTATGGGAAACTAACTGTCTGATTCCACCTCCTCAGCATTTCTCATGTGGGGTCTCTGGAACTGGAACAATTCTTAGATGTGTGTTTAGCAGCTTCCAGAGTTCCATATGGGATTAAGCCTCAGCTGTCCTCTGTCCTCTGTGGTAGATGGCTTAATACCGTACCCTTTATTGGCTGGCATCCCTTTCCTATATCTCGTTCCATTGTTCCTTGTATTCCATAGGTAAAGTTCTTGCACTTGGATCCTTGTAGAAATCTGCTTCTGGGGAAACCCAATACAAAATCTTATAGTCAATGTTTATTGAAGCATTGTTCGCAATAGCCAAGACATAGAAACAAGCCTGCCAAGGGATGAATGGATAAAGAATATGTGGTATATACAGTATATATACAATGGAGTGTTAGTTACCAATGAGAAAGAGGGAAATCCTGCCATTTGCAGCAACATGGATGGCACTACAGTTAGCGAGATAACACAGACAAGGAAGACAAATACTGTATGATATAACTTACGTGGAATCAAAAAAACCAGAATTCTAAGAAACAGAGAGTAGAATACTGATTATCAGGGGCTGGATGGGGTGGTGGAGAAATTGAGATGTTGTTAAAGGGTACAAACTGGCACGTAAAAGATGAATAAGTTCTGGAGATCTAATGCTCAGCATAGTAATTATGGTTAACAATACTGTGTTATATGCTTCAAAGTTTCCAAGAGATTAGATCTTGTATGTTCTCCCCACACAAAAATAAGTGATAGTTATGTGATATGACAAAAGTTGTTAGGAATATTGTTACCAAGCCCATGTCTGGTGGGGTATCAGTATCTATAAGATGGCTTACAAGATATGGCTCAGAATAGTAACTATCGCCCTTGAGAAGGAGTTAAAGGTCCTTGACTATGCTTAATGAGTACATTATTATCATCTGGCCTCCTTTGACTATTTTTCTTTGTTTCTGCATTTCTCATTTCTCTGATTAAACTTACGCTTTGACTAAAATTCTCCACACAGAAAAGACAGGCAGAGGACATGGAGGAGCAAGGACCATAGGGTCCTGCTCCATTTCAGTATCAGTGTGATACATATCAGATCAACACATTGTACACCTTAAGCTTATATAATGTTATACATCAATTATGTATCCTTAAAATATATATAATTAAATTTTTTAAAATGAAGAAAAAAGATCTTATGGTCAGCTGAGAGCTCAATAGTTCTCCAGCTGAACAGGTACACCTCTTACATAGGATATTCTTGCTTATGGATCTTCTCTTGTAGGCTTGGAGATCATTTCTTATTTTCTTGAAAATGATGGCATGTGAGCATAAGGTGAAAATTTTCTAATCAGAGTGGATAGAATTTCCATTTCTTCAGAGGTTCTGGATGAATTGATTATTTGCCAGATTTAGGTTTCCATGAATTGTTAAACTAGGAGGGCCAAAGACATTGCAGGAGAGTTGCCTGTGAAGATCAAGAAAACATAAAGGGGAGGATCCAAGGTAGGAACAGCTTTTAAAGAGAACTGAGTAAGAACATATAAGCCAGAGAGGGAGGATTTAAAAAGGTCATAAACAATAATATGCTGGAATGGGCTCATTCCAGCTGGCAAGAGCCAATTGTAAAATTATCAAGAATTTTAAAGTTGTTTGTTTTAAACAGCCAAAATAAAAATTATGTGAAGTGGTAATTAAATAGCATAATAAAAACAAAGCTATATGGAGAACAGTGTGGAGATTCCTTAAAAAACTGGGAATAGAACTGCCATATGACCCAGGAATCCCACTGCTGGGCATATACACCGAGGAAACCAGAATTGAAAGAGACGCATGTACCCCAATGTTCATCGCAGCACTGTTTACAATAGCCAGGACATGGAAGCAACCTAGATGTCCATCAGCAGACGAATGGATAAGGAAGCTGTGGTACATATACACAATGGAATATTACTCAGCCATTAAAAAAATACATTTAAATCGGTTCTACTGAGACAGATGAAACTGGAGCCCATTATACAGAGTGAAGTAAGCCAGAAAGAAAAACACCAATACAGTATACTAATGCATATATACGGAATTTGAAAGATGGTAACGATAACCCTATATGCGAGACAGAATAAGAGACACAGATGCATAGAACAATTTTATGGACTCTGAGGGAGAAGGTGAGGGTGGGACGTTCTGGGAGAATAGCATTGAAACATGTATATTATCATATGTGAAACAGAACACCGTTCCTTGTTCGATGCATGAGACAAGGGCTCAGGGCCGGGGCAATGGGATGACCCAGAGGGAGGGGATGGGGAGGGAGGTGGGTGGGGGGTCCAGGAAGGGGAACACATGTAAACCCATGGCTGATTCATGTCAATGTATGGCAAAAACTATTACAATATTGTAAAGTAATTAGCCCCCAACTAAAATAAATAAATTTATAAAAAAAAAACAACAAAAAAAAACAAAGCTAATAATCATTACTGCACTATTGTTTTACTGCGTTTTACTATTTTCCATGCTCTTGATGTTCTATGTGTATTGTATTTACATGGTGGAAATATTGATACTATGGTGTGTTTTACTGAATTTCACTGCATCCCTTTCAACTTTGCATTTCGTGATATCTTGTTGGTAGCCTGGACTAGGAAATGGTGAGATATTGTTATAAGTCAGCATTTTTTCCCCCTGGAGATCTGGTTACTAAACACTTACCAGAACCACTGAGGGACAAGGCAAAACATTTGTGATAATGGGGTATTCTGAATAGGGAAGAGGTAAATTTGAAAGAGAAAGCCCCTCATCTTTTAATCATTCTAGAAACTTTGCACTGTGGAGAAATTGAAGCTGTCATTATTAAAAAACACATCAAAACTTACCCACAATGTGTTTCATAAGACAATTCTAATCATAAACAGCAGAGCTTAGTAGTAAATACCATGAACTTAGGATGGAAACCTAGTTCTTCAATGTACCTAACCTTATACATATTATTTAATCTCTCTTGACCTCAATTTTCTCTTCTGTAATGAAGAATAATGTTTGTTTCTTGAAGACATTGGGAAGAATAAATAATTTAATTCCTGTAAAGTGCCTAGCAAAGTACCTGGCACATAGGAAATGCTCACTGTGATCACCTTCACCTGGAAGAAAGTGATACCTCTAAAAATCCACCTTTATAAGATTTATGACCTAGGAACTCTTTGTCTTTGGATGTAGAAGGCATGGGTGACAAAAGGAAGCTAAACAGTTAATACAGCCATAGAACTTTGTAAAGCACTCCCATTAACCCAGTTGTCTGGAAATAATCATTATTTCCCTTTAAGAAAGTGTATTCCTCTCTAGCCAATACCCTACCTATATTCCTACAGGTGTAAGAAGCCTACAGATATACTTTATTTTATTGTGTTTCACAGATATTGCATTTTTTATGAATTGAAGATTGGTGGAGATGCTGCATCAGAAGCAAGTCTATTGGTATCATTTTTCAACAGCATTTGGGTCTCTGTATCCTATTCTGGTAGTTCTCTCAATATTTCAAACTTTTTGCCTTTGTATTCCTCACCAGCAAAAGTTCTCCATAAATGTCTCCAGATAATCACCTACATTCCTTTTCTCCACTTGCTGACATCACATTATTCGTTACAGCACTCCAACCTGAGTTTTACTCACTCCCATTCACCAACCACTTCAATGAATCTGCTTCAGTCGAGATAACTAAATTGTTCTGGGACCCATTCAAAGCTGGTGAACTTGAACTTGGAAATGGAGTTTTGACAATGCAATTCATCTTTGTTGTCTCTGTATATCCATTTATGGCTTGTACCCGCAGATGAGATCAGTCTGTTCCAGTCCTTAGGCTCAGGTAAAGCCTAAGCTTTAGTCAGGCTTAGGCTTGCAGTTAAAGAATATTTCATGCTCGTGTAAGTATCATAAATGCTTGGTGTTTTTTTTTTGTTTTTTTTTAGTTCATCTAAGAAGCAGATACTGAGATGGGATTAAATGGGCAAACATGATATTACACAGGAAACGCCTGAGTAAGAGAAAAAGATCCCTCACGTGTCTCTCCTTCTCTAGCCACCTTGTGCTGCACAAAAATGCACGTACACTCCACGGGCACGTTTTCTTCAGTCCTTTAATTGCTCATGTCTCTCTATAATCTCCCACCCGCCTTGAAATTAACCAGATTGTGGGAAGAGTGGGAGAGATGACCTTAAGCATTCCCTCTGAGAAGCAGAATTCCCACCCGACTGTGACAATTTCTGAGCATTCTTATCCTGCCATGCAGCCTAGCACATGGCACAGGGCTTGGCATAAGGTGGGAGTCAGGGATTGCCGGAAGGATCTGGCAGTTGAGTTCCTATTCACCTCAAAACTGCAGTCACATAAGGATCACCAGAGACCATTGAGGAAGAGGCCTAGGGAATGAACTATGTGCCCAGCACAAAATCCTTCACAGCTTTGCGCCAGGAACTCAAGCCTCAGTTTGTGGGCTCATTTAGCTGGGCCAGTTCCAGGTGTGTTTCAGAAGCTGGACCGTTACAACAGTTGTGTGCAAATGTGTGTTTCTTCTTTCATTGGCTTTCATAGCTTGGAGTTCCCTTCATTTAGTAGAAGACACTTGGTTTATGTTCATTTTTTGGCAATTATCAAAAAGATGTTATAAACATTCACAAACAGGTTTTGTGTGGACCTGTTTTCATTTATTTTGGACAAATGCCTAGGAGTGGGACTAAAGGATCATACGGAGTAAGTGTATGTTTAAATTTTTGTTTTTTTAACAAGGATTTTCAAGTAAACAGTGTGGATTGGAAGCTGCTGTAAATACTACCCAAAATAATCTCAGTCCATGCTTTTTAAAAGATTGCAGACTAGTCTCCTTAATATTTTAAATGCAAAGAAACTTCAGTTCTTTTTGTGTGTGTGTGTGCACTTCCTTTTATTCTTTTTATCTGTTGAAGGCTCTCACCTCCTAACCCTCACCTCTGGCAACCACCAATCTGTTTTCTATATCTATGAACTTGGTATTTATTTTGTGTGGAATTTTTGCTTGTTTTGTTTTTAGATTTATCATATAAGAGAAATGATAGGAGTCTTTTTTCTGATTGACTTATTTCACTTAGCATAATACCTTCAAGGTCCATCTATGCAGCTGCAAATAACAAACTTTTATTCTTTTTTATAGCTTAATCATTTTCCACTGTATGTCAATTTCTTTATCCATTCATGCATCTCTTATTGTAGAAGAGAAATGATAGGAGTCTTTTTTCTGATTGACTCATTTCATTTAGCATAATGCCCTCAAGGTCCATCTATGTTGCTGAAAATAACAAATTTTATTCTTTTTTATAGGTTAATCAATTTCCACTGTGTGTGTGTGTGTGTGTGTGTGTGTATACCATAATTTCTTTATTCATTCATGCATCAATAGATTGTATCTGTATCTTGGCTATTGTAAATAGTGCTGCAATGAATGTGGGGTGCAGGGGCCTCCCATGTGGCACTAATGGTAAATAACCCACCTGCCAGTGCAAGAGATGTGAGTTCAATCCATGGATTGGAAAGATCTCTTGGAGGAGGAAATGGCAACCCACTCTAGAAATCTTGCCTGGAAAATTCCAAGAACAGAGGAGCCTGGTAGGCTACAGTCCATGGTGTCACAAAGAGTTGGACATGACTTAGTGACTAAACAAGGCAAACAGAATAGTTTTTTTAAAAAATAAATATCAGTTCCTTTAATTAACTCAAAATATTAAAATAATTGAAATACTAACCAATAATGTTTCCAGAATTTCCTTTTGGAGTGCCTGTAGACATTAATCTGAATGGAAGGTTGGAGGCAGAAACTTCTGGAAAGTCACCTGTCAGGTGCATGTGGTTGTTTCATATTGTTTTGTTTATTTGGGTTATCTTTGGATGGCTGAATGGCTAGAGAGAAAGTGTTAAAGCAACGCTAAGTTTTCAAGCCTCCCTTTGGCATTTCTGTTGGCGCTAAAGTTTGTTGCTTGGTGAAATTGACGGTAACTCACCGTTTTTATAGACCTCAGCTGGTAGTAAATAAGTGTACCAGCCAAAGGTCATGGCTATAGTTACGTGGCAGGCTTGCTGGGAGCCCAAGGTGGTGACAACTATTAAATCATCCGGTAGACAAAGATTCCAAGAGGGAAAATGAAAGGTCAGAAGCATTGCTTATTAAATTCCTGAAATCATGGCTTCCTGTCTCACTGTGTTCATAAGTCTCAATGACTATAGCTGATGGGCCTGAATTTTCTCAACAAATCTTTCTAGAAGGCATTCAGGAGAATGGCTGAGCAACTTCTGACTGTGGACTCTGACTATTTTTATAAGCAGACTGTGGGCTGCTGTAAATGAACTCATAAAGTAAGAAATTCTCCTGTGAAAGAAAAGCGAAGCCACTAAAGTATACAGTCAGAGCTTAACTCTGAAACGAGATTAAAAACTCATTTGAGTTTGAGAAAGTCAGACATTAGGATAAAATCTCAGTATCAGAACCAACTACCAGTCCTGCCCCAGGAAGAAAACAATTGTAATAATATAGAATCTGAATTTTATCACGTATCTACAAGGTTAGCTTTTAAATAAGCATTGCACAACAATAGAAAAAGGAAGTAATTCCATAGATTTATGCAATTTAAAGCCTTACACTAAGGGCATCACAGGGTAATTAAGCAGAACCTCTAGAGATTTTATGCCTAACATCTAGTTGCCTATAGCAACTAAAACACAACGCTGAATGGTACAGGGATTTTGCTCTGTTTTGCTGCCTGGGGGCAAACTGATCAACTCTGTTGTTGTTTAGTTGCTAAGTTGTGTCAGACTCTTTGCAACCCCATGGACTATAGCTCACCAGGATCCTCTGTCCATAGGATTCTCTAGGCAAGAATACTGGAGTTGGTGGCCATTTCCTTCTCCAGGGGATCTTCCTGACTCAGGGATCAAACCTGAGTCTCCTGCATTGGCAGCCAGATTCTTTATCACTGAGCCATCAGGAAAGTCCTACTCTGATGTTTACATAAATAGATTATAAAAGGTATTGGCCTTCTTCATCTTTTCCTCATTATTTCTGGTACAAAAAGTCTTCTTTATGATACTACTATGGTATTTTCAGTTTTCCCAAGCAGCATTTAAGAAATCCTCAGAATGAATTTGAGTATTAACTAAATGTGAGTCTGAAATTTGTCATTGTTATGTTTGCCAGACTGTCCGCCCTTATTTAACAGGCTAAGCAGATGTTTACTTTCTCCCTCACTGTTTTATAAATCTTCCCTGAAAGTGAGCTTAGTTGTAATGATGCATAATCCCAGGTGAAGGAGTATGGTCAGATGTATACAATGAGTGCCAAAGGAACACTTAAAATTCATTTTATGCATTTGTACTCCTATTTACATTAGTAATAGCCAGGCTCTCTGAGTAATTTTTCCTAACTTGAGAATATATGTTCTTTCTCTGCTTGTTGATAGTGTTACACTTGTTCTAATTTCCCATTTTCATTTATTACATCATATTTTTACAGAACACAATATACTTTTTGTTTTCTCTCCCACAACTAAATTTTTAATTTCTTCATTGTAGCCCCAAGATCTCACTTAGCTTTTAATCCAACGAAATAAGTTCCTAACCCCAACAAATACTCAACTGATTTTTGATTAGTAATTAAGTGAATTAACAAAATAATTAGATATTTTACTCAAATAAATTAAAATTTCAAGGTAATAACTTTTCAATGTTTCATTCAAAGCAATGTCTAATTATATTTTGGTCAGTTAACTTTTAATTAAGTTGAGACACTGAATCTTGTTAATCAATGATGACAGCTCACTGAGAGGAAAGTGTTTGATGTTGAGAGGAAAGGATTGCACTAGGGGGATATAGAATATCAGCTTTTGCATACTGTAGTGATGAGCAGTTAATGAAGAAAAGAGTTATTTTCAGGAGTAAAATCAGAAATGACTCATGTACTTGCCAATGTATATGAGTACATGTATTTTCTTTTTGCTGGGCCTGACACCAACATGATGCTCAAGGCATACTATCAACCTCACAGTTGCTACGTGTTGGTGTTACTGTTATTTTTTAGTAGTAGTAACAATGGATTAAAACCAGTTCAACTATAGCACTCCCACAGTATTGCTTGTGACCAGGGAAGATGGACATGGTATCTGAGATTAACAATATAGACTTTGCTTATAGATAGAGCAAATCTAAGTGTTCAAAAGAGCATTTAAGTAGTGACTTCACTATCATCTTGTTATAAAACCTAGACAATGGCTTTAACAATATATCAATTCTCTTCAAAAATAATGTCCAAAACACTATGGCTTTAGAAGAAAATAAGTAAATGAATGATAAATTTGAGTACATAAAAGTGGTACAGTTCTTTAAAATGCCATAAGAAACACCAAGGATGTGATCTACCAGGAAAGTATTTGAAATACACATATAGGCAATATGTATTTGAAAACATAGAGTTTTTTGTGAATTGTTTGAATTCACAGACTGCAAGGAGATCAAACCAGTCAATCCTAAAGGAAATCAGTCCTGAATATTCATTGAAAGGACTGATGCTGAAGCTGAAGCTCCAATACTTTGGCCATCTTATGTGAACAGCTGACTCACTGGAGAAGACCCTGATGCTGGAGAAGATTGAAGGCAGGAGGAGAAGGGGATGACAGAAGACTAGATGGTTGGATGGCATCACCGGCTCAGTGGACATGAGTTTGAGCAAGCTCCAGGAGATGGTGAAGGACAGGGAAGCCTGGCGTGCTGCAGTCCATGAAGTCGCAGAGTCGGACATGACTGAGTGACTGAACAACAGAGTTTTTTACATCAGTAAGAAAACAAACCTAGTGTAAGTATCATATAGAGAAAACTGCAATGAAAGTGAAAAATCATGGAAAGATATGAATAAAAAATCTCAAAAAATATACAAATGGACAAAAAAATGAATAATTGCTAAATTTTACTTAAAACTGATGGAATATAAAACAAACCAAAAAAGTGATTTTTTAAAAAAATCTATAAATATACCAGCAAAAATAATATGTTTGATATTGTTTCTTATAGAAAATACTGAGCAATAAGAGCACTCACACTTTGTTGGTAAGAGAGTAAATGGAGTCATATATTTGCTGTGTAATTTGATATTTCTGCATATGTGTGCTCAGTCATGTCTGACTCTTCGCAACCCTGTGGACTGTAGCTCACCAGACTCCTCTGCCCATGGAATTTTCCAAGCAAGAGTAGTGGAGTGGTTACCATTTCCTCCTCCAGGGGCTCTTCTCGATTCAGGGATGGAACCTGCATCTCTTGTGTCTCCTGCAGTGGCAGGTGGATTCTTTACCACTGGTATCAGCTGGAAAGTCTTTTAACAAAACCAAAAATCCACACAGATTTTGACATATTTTTAGTGATTCGTTCTGTAGTCATTCTTACAAAAGAACACCAAGATACATTATGTTATGTCAGCATTTTTAGTTATCAGAAAAAACCTGAAAATATCTTCATTTTTCACTAATTAACATAGTTAAGTCCTGATTTTTACCTGCTCCCTCCATAGTTTTCTGTGAGTTTACCATTTTTCACTCTCAAAAAAAATCTTGGTTTATGTGATAAACTTTATGGTCGCCTTTCCAATATGGAAATGGTTAAATAAATTATGAAGGACAATCAGCACACATGAATCTACTTTTTCATTTTATAGTTTTCCATACTATTTGAATTTCTGGTATATGTAAGTACTACTTGTATTCTTAAATATTTCTTGTAAAATATATGAAACTTACTTATTCTCTGAAATTAAATTAATGGGAATGATCTTTCATATATTCCTATATTAACTATTGGAAATCACTGGTTTCATGGTTACTGTCAATGGAGGTAATAATTCCTGCTGAACTCTAAGGTTCTAAACCTCTGATTCTGATGCCAACAGAATTCTAGTGAATTAAGCTTTAATTATTTTCTTGAGGAACTTTGATTATTATTCTTTGAATATCCAAATCTCCTAGGTTGTTTCTAATGTTCATTTCAGTTGCTCAGTTGCGTTCAACTCTTTGCGAACCCATGGATTGCAGCACACCAGGCTTCCCTGTCCATCACCAATTCCCAGAGTTTACTCAAACTCATGTCCATCAAGTCGGTGATGCTATCCAACCATCTCATCCTCTGCGGTCTCCATCTCCTCCTGCCTTCAATCTTTCCCAACATCAGGGTCTTTTCAAATGAGTCTCCTGGTTGGATCTCCTTGCAGTTCAAGGGACGCTCAAGAGTCTTCTCCAACACCACAGTTCAAAAGCATCAATTTTTTCGGCACTCTGCTTTCTTTATAGTCCAACTCTCACATCCATACATGACAAGTAGAAAAATCATAGCCTTGACTAGACGTATCTTTGTCAGCAAAGTAATGTCGCTTCTTTTTAGTATGTTGTTTAGGTTGGTCAAAGCTTTTCTTCCAAGGAGTAAACATCTTTCAACTCCATGGCTACAGTCACCATCTGCAGTCATTTTGGAGCCCCCAAAAATAAAGTCTCTCACTGTTTCCATTGTTTCCCCATCTATTTGGCATGAAGTGATGGGACCAGATGCCGTGATCTTAGTTTTCTGAATGCTGAGTTTTAAGCCAACTTTTTCACTCTCCTCTTTCACTTTCATCAACAGGCTCTTTAGATCTTCACTTTATGCCATAACAGGTGGTGTCATCTGCATATCTGAGGTTATTGATATTTCTGCTGGCAGTCTTGATTCCAGCTTATGCTTCATCCAATCCAGCATTTCACATGATGTACTCTGCATGTAAGTTAAAAAAGCAGGGTGACAATATACAGCCTTGACATACTCCTTTCCCAATTTGGAACCAGTCTGTCGTTTCATGTTCAGTCCTAACTGTTGCTTCTTGACCTGCATACAGATTTCTCAGGAGACAGGTATGGTGGTAATACCTTCCCATCTCTTTAAGAATTTTCCACTCTTTGCTATGATCCACACAGTCAAAGCCTTTGGTGTATTCAGTAAAGCAGAAATAGATGTTTTTCAGGAACTCTCTTGCTTTTTCGATGATCCAGAGGATGTTGGCAATTTGATCTATGGTTCTTCTGCTTTTTTTAAATCCCGCTTGAACATCTGGAAGTTCAAGGTTCAAGTACTGTTGAAGCCTGGCTTGGAGAATTTTAAGCATTACTTTGCTAGCATGTGAGATGAGTGCAATTGTGCAGTAGTTTGAACATTCTTTGGCATTGCCCTTCTTTGGGATTGGAATGAAAAACTGACCTTTTCCAGTCCTGTGGCCACTGCTGAGTTTTCCAGATTTGCTGGCATATTAAGTGTAGCACTTTCACAGCATCATCTTTCAGAATTTTAAATAGCTCAACCGGAATTCTATCACCTCTAATAGCTTTGTTCATAGGGATGCTTCCTAAGGCCCACTTGACTTCACATTCCAGAATGTCTGGCTCTAGGTGAGTGATCACATCATCGTGATTATCTGGGTTGTGAAGATTTTTTTTGTACAGTTTTTCTGTGTATTCTTGCCACCTCTTCTTAATATCTTCTGCTTCTGTTAGGTCCATACCACTTCTGTCCTTTATCGAGCCCATCTTTGCATGAAATGTTCCCTTGGTATCTCTAATTTTCTTGAAGAGATCTCTAGTCTTTCCCATTCTGTTTTTTTCCTCTATTTCCTTGCATTGATTAAATCATAAGCATTTCTTTGCATTGATTAAATCATAAGCATTCTCCTAACTAATGCAAAGTTATTATTTTTTCAATAATAAAGATGAGAACTCCCCTGAAACCACAAATGAAAACTCTTAAGATCACCATCAGCCTCTCAGTGAAAAAATCTAATCATTTACTATGGCTTCATGTCTTTTTAACATCTCTAGAGTATTTAATAATACTAGTTACCTTTTATTCTCTCTTCTGACTTGACTTTTACCCTTTTCTGGTTTAGCTTACTATAAAAATCTATCTTTTTGTCCTCTCATGATTCTAGAAGCTCTTTTTCTTCCTGGTCTTACTTTTCCCTTTTATACAGACATCTAAATGACTGATTTATCTCTTTCAAATTACCACTTTGGCATCAGATAAAACTTTCGGCACGTTAAATTGCCTTGGGAGATAAATCGTAGTTCCCAGGCTACTTTAAACCAAAAATGTAATTAGACATTTTTGGGTTGGAACACAGCATTGTTTTTGTTTGTTCATTTGTGTTTGTTTTTTAATTTACAAGTGATATAGTTACTATGCAAAGCACAGTCATTAGACCAATAACTTGAGCATCACCTAGAAGCTTATCAGATGTACAGAATCTCAAGACCCATCTCAGAATTTTGAGACAAAAAATGCATTTTTGAAATCCCAGATGATTCATATTCACATTAAAATTGAAAAGTACTGATGTAGATTACTAAGTTTAGCACTTGTCCTAACTTATCTCCTATACTCTGTCCTTATATTTCCATTCTCATTTGCTTGTGGAATATCTTCAATACATTCCAGTAAGGGTCTCAAACTCTCAACTTAAGCTCACAATTGAACTAACATTTCTTTGTCTTCTCAATCATGAGAAAACATTTTTCTTTGAGTCTTTATCCACTAACAGTATCTCTGTTCACTTTATACCTTATAAAATTTTGTCTTTAAAAAAATTTCCTTCACCACTGTCTCAATGTCCTTTTGTATTATCCTCTTCCATATGTCTCAAGCAGTATTCCTTTCCATTTGCGATGCCAATTCAGACATAATTACCTCTCAGCTGAACTTTCGAGATGGCTTCCCAACTGATCTTACTGCCTTCAAGAATCCCTTATTTCAATGTGTTGTGCATGGTTACATTGGATTAATTTTCCTAACACAGCAGGATCAGCTGCAAAGAGGTGAGACTAATGTTAAAGATCTCTAAAAGAAACTTTACATGAGAAACTCACTCATAAACTTCACTTTACTGGAAATAGAGCTCCCTTGCTGGCTCAGACAGTAAAGAATCTGCCTGCATTGTAAGAGACAGGGGTTCTATTCCTCGGTCAGGAAGATTCCCTGGAGAAGGGAATGGCTACCCACTCCAGTATGCTTGCCTGGAGAATTTCATGGACAGAGGAGCCTAGAGGGCTACAGTTCATGGGGTCACAAAGAGTCACACATACTGAGTGACTAATACACCGTGTACCATTTTAACAACCAGATTAAAGTCATTTTCACATTTTCTGATTTCTTTGGAGATGAAAATATTGGTGTTTATGAATTGTGGAAGAGTGCAGACTAGCAAAGCGTAAAACAGTGAAACCAAGAAAGTCACAATGCCCTTCAAGAGCTAATATAACAGTAATAAATTATTTTCATTTTTTTAAAAATTAATTTAGAAAGAGTCCTGTATGTTTGCCATTTGATTTAGTTCTTTCCATCATTTATAATTCAAATAAAAAAGAAATTAACATTTCTAATTACAGCTGAAAGTACTTCATGTATTTCCTCAGCAACATATTGTAATATAATTAGTTGTTCAGGTTATGTCATTTTAATAAATTTGAAATTTTTCTTCAACCAGTAATCATGCCATGCAAGAATAATTAAATTATATTTGAATTTGGATGTTAGTGATTATGCAGTTTTCTACTTATCTGAGCTTTTACCTTTTAAAAATAAAAGAATAAACTCAACTGCAAAAAGATGATATTTTACTTCTTTATAATGTTTAAGCTCAATTTAAAAATTGAAGCAAGGCAGTCTTAACAAAAAAGAGTCTTTACACTTTTTACATGGGAAATTTAAAAGGAGATTAATTTTTAAAGGTTTTGAAGGAAAGTGCTTGCAGAATTCCAGAAACTCAATTTGTAGGTATGTTTCCCTACACATGCTCAAGCATACAGATACTTACAACCATCAGTTCCCTGAGGGCTCAGTGGTAATGAATCCACCTGCCATGCAGGTGACACTGGTTCAATCCTTTGGTCAGGAAGATCCCCTGGAGAAGGAAATGGCAACCCTCTCCAGTATTCTTGCCTGGGAAATCTCATTGACAGAAAAGTCTGGCAGGCTATAGTCCATAACTATAGTCCACAGGCATCACAAAAGAGTCAGACATGACTGAGCAACTAAACAAAGAAGAAATTGTTTCTCTATTCCCTGATTAAGCTCAAAACACTCAGATTTACACATTCTTTACAGTTAACAGTTCTCTATCCCTACCTTCTTCCTGTACTATACATATTGAGATGACTCAGTTGCTCTTCCCCTCCAAGGCCACCATCTTCCATATCTTGTGTTTCAGAACTCTGACCAAGTGCTTGCAGTTTATCTGAGGAGAGTGGATGATGTGACATTTTTCAAATTTAATTGAAATCACTTTTCTTTGACATGTACTGCCTTGACAAAGATAGATTGAAAAGAAAACATTTCTTCCAACTATCAGCTTGATTGGAATTGCCACCTTTCCAAAGGGAAAATTCAGAGGCATTGTACCTCTCTCCTTGACATAAACATCTATTCATTCAGCATATCCTTTACTCTGCTGCTGCTGCTGCTTGGTCACTAAGTCATGTCCAACTCTTTCGACCCCATGGACTGTAGCCCATCAGGCTCTTCTGTCCATGGCATTCTCCAGGCAAGAATTCAGAGTGGGTTGTCATTTCCTTTTCCAGGGGATATTCCCAACCCAAGGATTGAGCCCAAGTCTCCTGGTTGGCAGGCATATAATTTACCACTGAGCCACCTGAGAAGCTCAGCCTTTACTTCCTAAGTGATATTTGATTGTGCCCCTTCTGTATACCCACTGTAACTACCTCAACGCAGGCCCTTAAATTCTCTTGTCTTGATTATTCCATTGGTTTTCTAATTGGGCACCATGTTTTCAGTTTTTATTCCCTATAAATGATATATTTTATCTTATAAAAACTCCAAATGAATTTTTCTCTGGTTAAACTGAAACCAAAACCATACTAAAACAAATGCAAACTTTCCAAAGTGTCATAATGCCTGGAAAATAAAACCTAAAGCTGTCATTTAGACTAAAGGCGTCTCACAATCAGCATTTTGTTCTTGCTGCTCCCAGGTTTAGAGTTTGAAACATAATAACATTTTGTAATTACTCACTGTATTTATGCTGCTAAGTCACTTCAGTCGTGTCCGACTCTGTGGGACCCCACAGACGGCAGCCCACCAGGCTCCCCCGTGCCTGGGATTCTCCAGGCAAGAACACTGGAGTGGGTTGCCATTTCCTTCTCCAATGCGTGAAAGTGAAGTCGCTCAGTCGTGTCCGACCCTTAGCGAACCCATGGACTGCAGCCTACCAGGCTCCTCTGTCCATAGGATTTTCCAGGCAAGAGTACTGCAGTGGGTTGCCATTTCCTTCTCCACACTGTATTTATAAATGAACTCAAAAGAGCTGGTGTTCTATAAACTCTCCCTTAATATTTCTTAACACTTCTACTTAATATTTCTGTTACGTACTTCTCTTTATCCACACTGCAAGTGTCTTCATTCCATATGAAGCCCTGTGACTTAGGTATCTTTTCTTATAGAATAGTTACTATAGAGTTTAAAAAGAATGATGTTCCAACATGGAAAGAACTAAGTAGAGATTATTAAATCATTAATAGTACAGTGTCCCTTGGTATCTGGGGGAGGGGGTATTCGTTCCAGGAACTATCATGGTTACTAAAATCTGCAGATGCTTTAGTCCCATGATGGGTCCTCCATATCTGTGGTTTCACATTCACAGATTCAACCTACTGCACATCGTATAAGTGCTGTTTTCATTTATTGAACAAAAAAAAATCCACTTATAAGTGGCCCTGCACAGTTCAAACTCATGTAGTTCAAGAGTTAACTGTATATTCTGTTGTATTCATAAGTATCAGCAGATAGATAGGTAGGTAAATAGATTGACAGACAGATGAATATTGAAAGGAGAAATGAAGTGAGAAAGAAGGAACAAGGAAAAAAACTGGGGTTACCATCTAATTCTTCCTACTTCCAAGTCGAGTGGATTGAATTGCTGGGCCCTGTTATGGAATCCTATGTTTATCTGTCATTTTGTCAAACATACCAGGAAAATGTGAAAATAGATTTGTGATGCTTTGCTAGAATAATCACTTCTAAAGTTAGAAAAAAATATCTGATGTAAGTGACAAATTTAGATAGCAAGTTCAGGGGAAGAAGCACTAGCTTCAAAGCTGGAAAACATAGATTTCAGTCACGTCTTTGATGCTTATTTATTCTAAGAACTTAACAAATTACTGCATCAGTTCAGTTCAGCTGCTCAGTCATGTCCAACTGTTTGTGACCCCATGGACTGCAGCATGCCAGGCTTCCCTGTTCATCACCAACTGCCAGAGCTTGCTCAAACTCATGTCCATCAAGGTGATGATGCCATCCAGCATCACCAATGAATATTCAGGACTGATTTCCTTTAGGATGGACTGGTTGGATCTCCTTGCAGTCCAAGGGACTCTCAAAAGTCTTCTCCTACACCACAGTTCAAAAGCATCAATTCTTCAGCCCTCAGCTTTCTTCATGGTCCAACTCTCACATCCATACATGACTACTGGAAAAACCATAGCTTTGACTAGGTAGACCTTTGTCAGCAAAGTAATGTCTCTGCTTTTCAATATGCTGTCTAGACTTGTCATAAAATTTCTTCCAAGGAGTAAACGTCTTTTAATTTCAAGGCTGCAGTCACCATCTGCAGTGATTTTGGAGCCCACAAGAAAATAAAGTCTGTCACTGTTTCCATTGTTTCCCCGTCTATTTGCCATGAAGTGATGGGACTAGATTCCATGACCTTTGTTTTTGAATGTTGAGTTTTAAGCCAGCTTTTTCACTCTCCTCTTTCGGTTTCATCAGAAGGCTCTTTAGTACCACTTCGTTTACTGCCATAAGGGCCGTGTCATCTGCATATCTGAGGTTATTGATATTTCTCCTGGCAATCTTGATTCCAGCTTGTGCTTCATCCAGCCCAGCATTTCACATGATGTACTCTGCATACAAGTTAAATAAGCAGGGTGACAATATACAGCCTTGTACTCCTTTCCCAATTTGGAACCAGTCTGTTTTTCCATGTCCGGTTCTAACTGTTGCTTCTTGACCTGCATACAGATTTCTCAGGAGGCAGGTAAGGTGCTCTGTTAATTACTATATACATTTTTATTATTTAGCTTTGTTAATAATAAGCTGCCATTTATGAGACTATTATTTGAGCTTCGATTGCTTACTAGATGAAATAAGGATATTAATACCTGCTCTATCTTTTGATGGGGGTTCCCAGGTGGCTCAGGGTTAAGAATCCGCCAGCCAATGCAGAAGGCGAAGGTTCGATCCCAGCGTCAGGAAGATCGCCTGGAGGAGAAAATGGCAGCCCATTCCAGTATTCTTGCTGGGAAAATCCCATGGACAGAGGAGCCTGGCAGGCTACGGTCCATAAGGTTGCAAAGAGTTGGACACACCTAAGTAGGCATGCTATCTTTTGATATTCCATAGTTTCATATCATGAAGATGAAATCAGATAAAGAAAACACTCTGAAAATTTTTAAATATTATGGAAATGTGTCTTTTCCCCCACTCATTTAGCTGTTTAATAGATAAATTTAAAAGCACTTATTTAATACATCAATGAATAGTATTCTACAGTGCTCAGAAGTTTCAGATGTATCTATGGCAATCTGGAAATTTACTTTTTATAATGCACTTCTGGGAATTTTATTGTAAGGAAATTAATTTTCAAGCATTTCCTTCTCGGCTTTTTCTCTAGGGGCAAGATATGATAAAGGTTATGTTGGTATATGTTGAAATTTAGCATTTAAAAAGTGGAATGTTTTAAATCCACATGAAATAAAAGTCAAAAGCTTTTTTTGTGTGAAATACTTTATTGCTAGGTTCTTACTTAGCACACAATACCTCTCTTCAGATTTAATGTTTTACTTTGATCATATTTATGCATTCGATTACATTTGCTTTATTCTGAATATCTTTGAAGAGTGTGTATAAAACTAAAACTTGTAAATTCTCCTTCACTTGGAAAATTTAACACATGGTGAAGAGTGGTGAACATTTTATCTTTCTAAGTGTGTTGAGCTATTTCAAATCCTAAAAGTTGATGCTGTGAAAGTGCTACACTCAATATGCCAGCAAATTTGGAAAACTCAGCAGTGGCCACAGGACTGGAAAAGGTCAGTTTTCATTCCAATCCCAAAGAAAGGCAATGCTAAAGAATGTTCAAACTACCGCACAATTACACTCATCTTACAGGCTAGTAAAGTAATGCTCAAAATTCTCCAAGCCAGGCTTCAACAGTACTTGAACCTTGAACCTCCAGATGTTCAAGCGGGATTTAAAAAAGGCAGAGGAGCCAGAGATCAAATTGCCAACATTCATTGGGTCATCGAAAAAGCAAGAGAGTTCCTGAAAAACATCTATTTCTCCTTTACTGAATACACCAAAGGCTTTGACTGTGTGGATCACAACAAACTGGAAAATTCTGAAGGAGAGTGGAATACCAGACCATCTGACCTGACTTGTAAGAAACCTGTATGCAGGTCAGGAAGCATACAGAACTGGACGTGGAACAACAGACAGGTTCCAAATAGGAAAAGGAGTATGTCGAGGCTCTATATTGTCACCCTGCTTATTTAACTTATATGCAGAGTATATCATGAGAAACGCTGGGCTAGATGAAGCACAAGCTAGAATCAAGATTGCCAGGCAAAATATCAATAACCTCAGATATGCAGATGACACCACCCTTATGGCAGAAAATGAAGAAGAACTAAAGAGCCTGTTGATGAAAGTGAAAGAGGAGAGTGAAAAAGTTGGCTTAAAGCTTAACATTCAGAAAACTAAGATCATGGCATCTGGTCCCATCACTTCATGGGAAATAGATGGGGAAACAGTGGAAACAGTGACAGACTTTATTTTTGGGGGCTCCAAAATCACTGCAGATGGTGACTGCAGTCATGAAATTAAAAGATGCTTGATCCTTGGAAGAAAAGCTATGACCAACATAGATAGCATATTGAAAAGTAGAGACATTACTTTGCCAACAAAGGTCCGTCTAGTCAAAGCTATGGTTTTTCCAGTAGTCATGTATGGATGTGAGAGTTGGACTATAAAGAAAGCTGAGTGCCAAAGAATTGATGCTTTTGAACTGTGGTGTTGGATAAAACTCTTGAGAGTCCCTTGGACTGCAAGGAGATCCAACCAGTCCATCGTAAAGGAGATCAGTCCTGAGTGTTCATTGGAAAGACTAAAGTTGAAATTGAAACTCCAATACTTTGGCCACCTGATGTGAAGAACTGACTCATTGGAAAAGACCCTGCTGCTGGGAAAGATTGAAGGTGGGAGAAGGGGACAACAGAGGATGAAATGGTTGGATGGCATTACTGACTCAATGGACAAGAGTTTGGGTAAACTCCAGGAGTTGGTGATGGACAGGGAGGCCTGGGGTGCTGCAGTCCATGGGATCGCAAAGAGTCAAACATGACTGAGCAACTGAACTGAACTGAACTGAAGTGTGTTCTAGCCCCTACTTGCTCTACTTTAATATGTATTTTCTCTCTCATAGTCATTGGATTATTGCATCCTGACCAATGCATATTTTATGAGAAATAATGGGCTAAATTACAGCTGGTAACTGAGTGCCCTTTTGGAATTCACTGATACGTATCTCCTTGATTTATTACACACAAATTGAAAACAAGTGGTTTTTCAGTTTCTCAGTTTTATGAACAATCCAAAGTGTACTGGTATTTCCTGTATGGTCCTAATAGCAGAACAGCAGTTATTATTCCCATTTCACAGATGGCTGTTCAGATAGTTTAAGTTGCTTGTCTTATTCTCACAATAGCAGAAGAAATCTTTAAAGGGAAATGAATCAGAATTCCCAAAGTTTTTTTTGGTAAACAATGCTGGTATTTACTAGCTGCTTGACCTTGAGTAAACCTCCTGTCCCTGTGGACCTCAGTTTTCATATCTTTAAAGCTAGAGGATTAGAAGATGATTGCTAAGGTGTATTCCGACTTTAAATTTTTATTAACTTAATTTAAGTGTAAACGCTAATTTATATATAGTAAATCAAATATGCTTGCATGGTTAAAAATGTTTTACTGAAAATTTTGGGTAAAGAATCACTCCATTTCATGGCAGTCAATATTTTTATAGCAGTTTAAAACGCTTCCTTCTTTCATTGCTTTTTTCTACTTGCCATTTAATAAATCATTTTCTAACAGTACAGACCATATATTGAGTAAGAGAATTTCAAATTAGAAGGTCATTTACTGCAGCCACTTTTATTTATTTATTTTTTCTACATGCTTCTGGCGGCATGTGACCAGGGCTCAAACTAGCACTCCTTATCATAGACCACTAGGGAAGCCCAATCAGCATTAAATTTTAAAATCAACTTTCATATTTATTTGTCACTTTTATTTCACATTTTATTACGAAAAATTTCAAAGATATAAGAAATTTGATTTAAACACAACCTAGAGTCTAAAATAACCATTTTGCTCTATTAGTCTTATCACATATCTATCCAACCATCATTCCTCTCTCCATCCATCAATCTATCTCATTTTTGACACATTTTAAAGTAAGTTACAGATATCTGTACTCTTCACCCCTGAACACTTAAGAATGCATATGTTAAATTAGAGTCAATATTAGTTTATAGGTTTTTTTAGTTTAAATTTACATACAGTAAATTGCCCAATCTTAAGCAAACAACATGATGAACTTTGGTAAATATATAAATATCTATGAAACCCCAAACTTTGTCAAGATAAAGAATAGTTCCATCTCCCTAATAAGTTTTCTTGTGCTTCTTCCCATTCAGTCCCTGTATTTCCCTCTAGAGGCAACTACTGTTTTGATTTTTTTTCCCATCAGAGTTTAATTTTAGCTATTATAGAATTTCATACAAATAGGATCATACACCATAAATAACATTTCTTTTCCTCATCAAAAATTTTCAGAATCGTCCATGCTGTGTTTATTCCATTCTATCACTGAATAGTATTCCATTGTCTGAATATATCATACATTCTTATGAGACAAAAGACCAATGATCTTGAGAAAGCTTCATAATATGAATAGTTTGGATATACTCTAAAGCCAAACCTGCAAAGCAGTAAATATCTCATTGTACAAATGGCACAGCAACTTTATGTATGGTTAGTAAGAAGAAGGAGGAGTAAAACACATTTTCTACAGACTAATTCTAATCTTATCCTAAAAAAATTTAAAAAATCAAATGCTAAGATTTTGCATATAATTAGGCTTCTGTTTGGAAGTCAATATGATTATCTCATAACTACAGCGATTATGGCAAAACCAGATCTATCGCTGGCTTGACTGATGAGAAATCATGGAGGGTCAGCCAAGGTTCTGAGCTGGATTCCCTTCCTGATGTTTCTGTTCCTCACAACATACTAAGTCATGAGGATATATAGAGTTGTCAATATTATATATCAGTTGAAAAATTTATCAGCTCTATAACCTTGGTAATAATAGTTTACTAAGGCAACTCTATAAAGAAAATAAAGGTTTCAGATTAACTTTAAGGGGAATTCTGAAGTTGGGATAAGTGAGCTAGTATTTATACCCTGACATAGACTAGTCATTAGGTGTGGTCACCCTGGCAAGGCAATATGTCCTTGAGTGGCTCTCTCTTCAGCTGAGTCAATCTTGGATAGACTGCCACTTGAAGGTTTTCTTTCAGCAGTGGGGGAATAAATCTTTCATTCTTAAAAGGGATACACAGGGTACATCAGAGTGGCCACCATGCTTTCCTGGAGGGTTCACAATTTACCTTTTTTTTCTCCCTCATATCACAGTTATCTACTTATTTATGTGCTCAGATGCTTAGTCGTGTCCGACTCTTTGTGACCACATAGACTGTAGCCCACTAGGCTCCTCTGTTCATGGGATTATCCCAACAAGTATACTGGTGTGGGGTGCCATTTCCTCCTCCAGGGGATCTTCCCAACCCAGGGATCGAACCCACATCTCTTGCATCTCCTGCAATGGCAAGGGGATTCTTTACCACTAGTGCCACTTGGGAAGCCCATCATCTTGCTCACTAGATGGAAGACACCTTGAAGATAGGATGGTGACTTTTTCAACTTTGATCTACCTGGTAATGTCAGCTACTCAACTTTATATTTGCTTTATTATGCTTCATGAATTCATGTCCTTTTTTCTTTCATAAAATTCCTATGCTAAACCAAGTATTTTTGCTTATGTAAAGTCAAACCTGCTTAATCATTGTTCCATGTGACCTTTTCTTTCTTCTCCTTTTGCTGTACATTTTACTTTGTCTTAAGGGTGCAATTATGCTGTTAAGTTCTTTTCCATCCTAATTACATAGCTCTAGCTTTGTTGGCTTCCCTGGTGTCTCAGCGGTAAAGATTCTGCCTGCAATGCAGGAGCTGCAGGAGACATGGGTATGATCCCTGGGTTGGGAAGATCCCCCTGGAGAAGGTTATTCAGAATTTCTCCCTTGTCTTCTATATTGCTACCAAATTTTCTGTACTGAGTATGTCACAAGAAACTTGTTTTGCTCTTCACCACATTATTCAAAAGGTTATACATAGCATAGAGTCTTCCAAATGGGACCTAGTTAATAAACATGTTGAATTTGAATGAATCTTATCAGAGGCAGTTTATAAGTTCTTAAATATTTAATTTTTAAGAGATGTTCAAAATTTCTGTTAACTCATTTTATTATGACCTTGTGTGTCTGTGTGTGTGTGTGTGTGTTGAGATGATGGGAAAGATAAAATCTAAATGATACAAGATCATTGGAATTTATCTTTACTTATGCCTTCATTCAGCATAAAACTTCGTGCATATCGGATTTTTAGATTTTTCTTCTCTTTATTGACTTCACGTATCAGAATGTCCAGTGCATTGGAGACTCTATCCAACACCGATGGTTAAAGTAATCAGGTCACTAGATGATCAGCTTTCTAGCAATGAAGAGTACAAACTGACCTCATACATACCTATAGTTCCCTCAGGACAATGTGCTCAAAATATGAGAACAATGGAAGGAAGGGTAAGCGTGTGCAATGTCAAGCTTATATTTATAAACATGAATCAATTCTAGTTGGATCAGAGCTAACTGCACATTTGCCTAAGACTTCAAGGAGAAGAAAGTTGAAAAGAAAACTCTGCATACAGACATGCCATAAGGAGTTGTAGCACCTTTTAGTTGTGTGAAAGTAGTAGACAGTGTTCCCATAAAAATTTCCTTTTCTGTTCATGCAGAGATGTTGCTTACTCTCCACTTTCAAACTGTATCCTTTTGCATTCATGTAGTCTTCTAGAGGTTATCAGTCATAGCTTGGTAAAATGACAGGTCCTTAGCAATTTGTTTGGTCTCCCTCTAGAAGCCAGCTAATATTTGATGGGATTATACTCTTAGTGAGCTGGAGGCTGACAATATTTCATTATGACATAACAGCAACATTTACAAAAATAAAGCTTAAGCAAGCTTGGGAAATGATTTCACCCCAGGGAAACTGAGAATATGTATTATTTTTCTGCATGGAATCAATAACCAAGAATATTTAATACTACACTATGACAGAATATCTATATGCATGAGCTCCTTAGTTAATAAACAACCTAATAATATTCTTCAAAGTTTATAAAGTTATGGAACTAAAGAGGGAGAAGTGAATCTAATTTGATTGCTGAAATGAATAAAGACGTAGAAATGGTTGGTGGCATCTGTTCTCTATTTAGCTGTTCAGTTTCCTATGCAAATGGTCATTTCTAACAGAGTTGTTATTGCTTTAATATCACATATTTAAAGAAGAAATTGAAGTAATACAGAAAAAAAAAAAAAAGATTAGAAATTTCTCCACTTAGAATTAATCAGGGT
The DNA here is from genome assembly GCF_054371585.1 of Giraffa tippelskirchi. Classification (NCBI taxonomy): domain Eukaryota; kingdom Metazoa; phylum Chordata; class Mammalia; order Artiodactyla; family Giraffidae; genus Giraffa; species Giraffa tippelskirchi. Next base: position 85,053,026 of record NC_137282.1, read on the forward strand.
AGATATGGGTGTTGTTGTTGTTTAGTTGCTAGGTTGTGATGGACTCTTTGCCACCTCTGGACTGCAGGATGCTAGGCTTCCCTCTCCTTCACTATCTCCTGGAGTTTGTAAAACTCATGTCCATTGAGTCACTGATGCTATCCAACCATCAGATACTAAGTGTACCATATTCTAAACATCTATATACTTATGGAGAGAGAGAGACATAAGGCAGCACTTCTGTAAAAAATAAAATTACATCTTGCATGCTGTTTTTAGCAAAATGTTTAAAATTTGTTTTTGTATTATATTTAACAGAGAGAGAAAAGGAAACTGAACTTGAAATGAAGGAATGGTGAAGCTCCAATTCATGTTTTTTAATTGGAGATAGTAGTTATTAAAATATCCCTAAAATAAGAAAAAAAAATAAAAAATTTGAAACACTATTTTTATTTCTTTTGTCTGTTTGCTAAGTTTTGTAAATTAACATTATTATGTGACTATAGATCCCATGGTTATTTATTCTTAATTATGTATTCAAACGTTCAGCATTGGCATTTTAGCAAGATCATCTGTTATTAGTTAATTTATTTTTTATTTATCCCTGTTGTCCAGATTTGGTCATCAAGTAGTTTTTGTGTTTTTTTTTAATAAAAAAGGATCCTGGATGCTATATTTCCTCAATCCTTTCATGCTTGATAAAAACTGTGACTTTAATAAGTTTGAGATTTAATAAAGAATAATGTGACTAGTATAAATTTCTTGCTATACTTTCTATTTCTTAGACTTTTATAAATGTATATATTGCACTGTTGTCCTCTGGCATGGTATAATGGTCAAAAGATATTTAAGGCCACCCTGACATTCCTTTATATAAATAACTCAATTTTTCGTCAATGTACTTAGCATCAACATGTATTTATATCTTTTCTTATAACTATGTGTGCCGTATGACCTATTGATGCATTTCAGGAAAAATTTCAGCTATTATATCTTTGAACAGTTTTAAAAGACACCAGTTATACTTGTGTTGGATGGTCTTTGTCCTTTATTTTTATACTTTTCTGTCAGTTGCTTTCACTTGTTTCTATTTGCTACTTCTCTACATCTTTTCTCCCAAGCCAAGTAATTAAAATTGAGCTCTGCTAGTCCTTTAAAAGATATTTTTATTCAATTTATTGGTTTGTAATAACGACATTTTGTTCTTTTTTCTGTAATATTTCTTTTAATGTTACAAATAACAAATTTTTAATAATCTCATTTTTTAGTACTTTTTCCTAAAATTCGAGTGTTCACAGAATTCTCCTTTAATATGAAGCAGTCATGAAGGCTTTCTTATGGTGTTTAATTTCTTTATCTGTCTTTGTACACCTTTGGTGTAAAATGTTTTCATGTTTGCAGTAACAATTTTTCACTCATCCAGACATTCTATTCCCAGGTGGTGCTAGTAGTAAAGAATTTGCCTGCCAATGCAGGAGACTTAAGAAATGTCGGCTTGATCCCTGGGTCAGGAAGATCCTTTGGAAGAGGAGATGGCAACCCACTCCAATATTCTTGCCTGGGAAATCCCATGGACAGGGAGGAGCCTGCCAGGCGACAGTCTTTCATGTTGCAAAAAGTCGGCCACAAATGTCTCAGTCTGACACTGAGACATTTTATTTTTATTTAGCTGTGATGATCTCTCCTTTACTCTTTTACTCCCTTTTTAAGATCCTGAACATGGAATTAGTGGAATAAATATAGGTATGCATGCATGCTCAGTCGCTGGAATAAATGTTGCCTTCTAAACACTCCACTCAAGTCTGAAGGCACAGGATAGGGAGGAGATTATTTGGAAGTTTCTGCAGTTGGAGGATTGAACTTTATTTGTTCCTTTGAACAAGTAAAGGATCTTATTAAAATCCTCCAGTTATGTTCAGTATATATAATGTTATGGGTTGAATTATGTCTTTCAGGTGGAAGCCCTAACCCCTAGTGAATGTGACCTTATTTGGAAAAAGAGCATTTCCACATGATCAAGTTAAGATAACATTATTAGGGTGGACCCTAACCTAATCTGACTATATCTTTAAAAAAGAGAAATTTGAGCATGGTGACAGGCACAAACAAAGGGATAATGGCATGCAATGCTGAAGGCTGAGACTGGGGTAATACATCTATAAGTAAAGAAATATCAAAGATTTCCACAAAAACCACAAGAAACTAGGTGAGAAGTATGGAGCAGATTCCCCCTCACAACTCTCATAAGGAACCAAGTCTGCTAACATTTTGCCTTCAGAACTACGAGACATTTCTATTGTTTAAGGCAGCCAGTCTGTGGAACTTTGTTATGGCAATCCTAGGGAACTAATCCCACTCCAGTACTCTCTCCTGGAAAATTCCATGGATGGAGCCTGGTAGGCTGCAGTCCATGGGGTTGCAAAGAGTCGGACACGACTGAGTGACTTCACTTTCACTTTTCCTTTTATGCATTGGAGAAGGAAATGGCAACCCACTCCAGTGTTCTTGCCTGGAGAATCCCAGGGACGGGGGAGCCTGGTGGGCTGCAGTCTAAGGGGTTGCACAGAGTCAGACACAACTGAAGTGACTTAGCAGCAGCAGCAGCAGCAGCAGGGAACTAATACTTAGGAATGTTTCTTTTTCTTCTGGGTAAAAAGGAAATTCAGCTTTGACTCATTCTTCCAATTCAACCTAGAGGTCTGAATGTTCAGAAAAACATTATTTTTAAAAAACTGAAAAAAAAAAAGGTAAGAAAAATAATGCCTCTGTGGTTTTGTCATTGTTAATTCTTCTCAGATGGAGATAGGGAACTTCACCTGGAGCTTTCTCTTTGTATCGTATCTTATTCTTGAGTTTCAAAATAGTGAAAGTGAAAGTCACTCAGTCATGTCTGAGTGGGCTTTCGCCTGTCAGGTTTCTCTGTCCATGGGATTCTCCAGGCAAGAATACTGGAGCGGGCAAGCATTCATCTTCCTAACTGAGATATCGAATCTGGGTCTTCTGCATTGCAGGCAGATTCTTTAGTCTGAGTCTTAACTTTACTATTCTTTTATTCTCAACAGCTCATTAAATTTAGAGATAGAAACTTTTTCAATGTAGATTTTACCTATATCCTTTATCTGGAATCATGGTTTGATTTAGATTGCTCTTCAAAGAAAAAAGTTGTCCATGTGGTGCTGAATATAGTAAATCTTATGCCAAGGATCCTCTGAGCCCTGGAGTGGGTCCTTAGCATGGATGGGTCCTATGCAGATGGACTTTCTTAATTTCCCTGGTCTCTAGGTTAGTATTAATTAAAGGGCAGGATGAGTAGACAGAGCATTCAATACATTTTTCCTACCTGGTCTTTTGATGATGTGCTTTATTACTTGATCACACTATCACCCATCTGTTAGATCTATGAGCAATCTCTCATCTAGTTTAATAAAAGGAAACATTATAGAAAAACAGTCAAACATGTTACTTTAATTAGATAAATAATGGTATTTCTAGAATATTATATGCTTGTTTGGATATTAATAATTGAATTTTTAAATTCTCTTACATCTCCCTTGCCTACCAAAGTAATTGTGACCAATAATAACCGCTTGAAAAGTGAAAACAAAGTGCTAGTCACTCAGTCAAGTCTGACTCTTTTTGACCCATGACTATGTAGCCCACCAGGCTCCTCTGTCCATGGAATTCTCCAGGCAAGAATACTAGAGTAGACAGCCATTCCCTTCTCCAGGGGATCTTCCTGATCCAGGGATCGAATCCTTGTCTCCTACATTACAGGCAGATTCTTCACCATCTGAGCCACCAGGGAAGCCCATAACCATTTACCTCTATATAAAAATTATTTTCCTGAGTACTGTGAATGGTGATATTGTGAACATAAGGGTGCATGTACCTTTTTGAATTACAGTTTTTTCTAGGTGTATTCCCAGGAAGTGGATGGCTGGATCACACAGTAGTTCTATTTTTAGTTTCTGTGGAACATTTACACTATTTACCATAGTAGCGGCACCAACTTGCAATCCCACCAACTGTGTAGGAAGATTCCCTTTTCTCCACATCCTCTCCATTGTTGGTTATTTGTAGACTTTTTAATGAGGGCCACTGTGACCAGACTGAGGTTTTACCTCACTGTAGTTTTGATTTGCAGTTCTCTAATAATTAATTGCGTGCTTGCGCTCAATCGCTCAGTCGTGTCCAACTCTTTTGTGACCCCATGGACTGTAGCCCACCAGGCTCCTCTGTCCATGGAATTTCCCAGGCAAGAATACTGGAGCAGGTTGCCATTGCCTTATCCAGGGGATCTTCCTCATCCAGGGATCAAATCTGCATCTCCGGTGTCTCCTGCATTGGTAAATGGATTCTTTATCCCTAAGCCATCAATGATGCTGAGCATCTTTTCTTGTGCCTACTGACAATCTGTGTGTCTTCTTTGGAGAATGTCTATTAAGATCTTCTGCTCATTTTTTTGATTGAGTTGTATAGGCGCCCTTGCCTGTTGCATCATTTGCAAATGTTTTCTCCCATTTCATAGGTTGTGTTTTTTGTTTGTTTTTTATGGTTTCTCTGCACCAGAAAGATCCCCTGGAGAAGCAAATGGCAATCCACTCCAGTATTCTTGACTGGAGAATTTCATGGATAGAGGCTGCAGTCCATGGAGTTGTAAAGAGTCAGACACAACTGAGCGACTAACACTCTGTTGTGGAAAAGCCTGTAAGTTTGATTAGGTCCCATTTGTTTATTTGTGTTTTTATTTTTATTACCTTGGGAGACTGACCTAGAAAAACATTTGTACAATTTATGTTGGAGAATAGTTTGCCTATGCTCTCTTATAGGAGTTTTATGGTGCCAATCAACAGATGAGTGGATAAAGAAGATGTGGTACATATATACAATGGAATACTCAGTCATTAAAAAGAATGAAATAAAGCCATTTGCAACAACATGGATGCAACTAGAGACTGTTATACTAAGAGAAGTAAGTCAGAAAGAAAGGAAAAAATATCATGATATCAATTATATATGTAACTCTAAAATGTGGCACAAATAAACTTGTCTACAAAATAGCTACGGACTCAGATATAGACAACAGATTTGTGGCTGTCAAGGGGGAGTGAGGGAGGGAGAGGTATATACTGGGAGTTTGGAGTTACCATCTACAAACATTTAGAAAGGATAAACAAGGTCCTACTGTATAGCACAGGGAACTATATCCAATCTCCTGGGATAAACCATAATGGAAAAGAATAAAAAAATGTATATATGTGTATAACTGAGTCACCTTGCTGTACAGCAGAAATTATCACAATTTTGTAAATTAGCTGTATTTCAATGAAAAAGGAAAAAAGTTATTTTCCTGCATGAAATCCAAGCTAAAAGGGATCAAGCTAACTCTCACTTCACTTCTATCCAAATTTGGGAAAGGAGAGAAATTGATTATGACATTGGAATAGCATAAGAACTGAAATTCCCAAGCTTCTCACTTGATTTAGATTTAGTGCCTTGATTTAGATTTACAATGTAATATCTTTTCTGTTAACTGCCAGCATAATTAAGGATAATTATTTTTCTTAGCATTTCCCAATAATCAAAGAAGACTATCACTCAAACTTAGGAGAACTGCATTGTAGCAAACAAACAAAAGGTAGGCTTAATCATTGGTAAAATGTCTGTGCTATTTCATCATAATTAATACACAGCTAATTAACACCATCTGAATAAAGTAACATTCACTCACTACAGAATACTTTGTTAGGAGGTGATTTCTATCCCATTGTTAGGCACAGTTGTTGTTGTCTATAGCTTCCTTTTACATGTTGGTCTGTGGCAGACAATGATCCTTAGTGGCTAACATTGGTCCTGGCTGCATGTATATTGAATATGAAGGTGTAGCAATTTGGATGTGCACCCAGTAAATGAAACCCAACTGATACTGGATTAGGCAAACAGAACTTAATTTTTCTCCTTAATTACAGAATCTTTAATGAAGGCAGATTTCATTATATTGTTGGTGGGTTGAAGGATAGAGTGGTGGTGCCAACCAAGATGGTCTCTTTTATTAAAAAAGCAAAGGAGACGGAGAAACAAGTATTTGGCTAATTATATAAAGAGAAGCAGGAAGACAGGATTTGAGAATGCTTATTGAATCAACTATTCATCAGGAAATAATATGAAAATAACATGTTCTACATGCTCTTTGTTTTCCTTTTAGCATATTTCCCACATTTGTCAGTAAGTTCCTATTGAGTAATGAATGTTCATTTGTTTGATTAGATTTTTTGGATTTAAAGTATTCAAAGATCTGAAATCTTCTATTTAGAAAATAATTAAAACTGACTCACCAGTCAACTCACTTTAGATTCTTCTGATATTTCCATTTGTAAAATATTGCTGACTGTAAATTGGGGTTTTACTTGTTTCAGTCAAAATACACTTAGCAATCAAATGAAAAATATGATGGTCATAAATACTCAAATTTCTATACTGAGCCATTTCACTTACATGTTTGTGAGGTCAAAACAACAAAAAATCAGGATTAGTGAGCCAAATAAACAGAGAGTCTAAGAAATAATTCCAGAACTCTGAACTGATTTTAAAACTGAACAGTGCTCATGAGGATTTGCCTCCGGGGAGTCAAGTTATTGGGCTCTGTGGGTTAAAATAACAATGGAATTAAAGTTAATATTTATGTGAGCTTTGAACTGTTGGGGCCCCTTAGGTTAACTAGCTACAAAATATTAACGGGAAAAGTTGGTTCTATCACTGTTTCCCATAGCATGCGAATATATTAAATTTGCTAATAAATGTTTAGCAAAAATATTTCAAAATATCTGATTTACCTTGGAAAAAGCACAATGTGGGGGAAACATTTTCAAAAGTAATAAGAAAAACATAGAAACATTTTTGAACAATATCAAAAAAGCAATTAAATTACCTTGAAAGGCACAAGTGAGCCTCTTAAAATTTCAAGACCTCCTTGAGTACAATAGAGCATTCTCTTAACAGTAAATCAGAATCTATGGCTTATGGGTGGCTGGGATAGGAAAATACACAAAGTGCTGACTTCTTAACAGATTATTGGCCAGGGGATTTTTGCAGAAACTAATGCCTATGGTATTAATATGGTTTCAGTCAATAATGTGTTAAGATGTTTTTAGAAGCCTTAGAGCTTGGAAGTAAAGTGTTTGCTAAAAAGAACAGAATGAATGGCACAAACAGTTTGGGTGATTATGTATATATGTGTGTAAAAAAATAAAAATCTTTTTTTTCCAGTAAGTAGGAGCAGGAAGTAGAGGAAAGAATAGTCATATGAATGAAACAAAAAAGCAAAGACTTTTATAAAAGAAGGAAAACAACACATTCTCCAAGATAGGATATATTATTATGACCTAGACCTGCCCTTGCTACCCACCCCAACCTAATTCATTTTTCCCTTTAAGGTACACCAATCAAAGAAAACATAACAGGCTGATTTGTAAGTCTGAACAACTAGCTCCCTGCCGTTACCGTGTTTGCCACCCTACCAGTACCCTGTTTCCTTATCTACAAAGTTCCCTGGAGCACTCTTGAACTATGATTCTATTGAGGCTAAGTAGGGCATGGCAGAGAACTAAAGTTCTCTGGTCTATCAGCCTAGGTTTATCCTTTTCTATGAGTAAAACAGGCTGTGTTTTGCTATGATGACCTCAATAATTCATGTTCTGTTGTCTGTATCAAAATGGCAGCCTTTGCTGTTGATTACCATGTAAGGAAAGGTTTTAGTTATTTGTGAAACTATTAAGGTATGTTTAAATTGTAAAAAAGCCATGTGCTTTTGACCAGTAGCAAGCTGAACAAAGGGAAGAAGCATCAGAGTGCCAGCTGTTACAAGTTTCACATCTTGTGCTGACTCGGGGCAACATTGAGTAGCGTATAAAGATAGTGTTCAGCATCATATCACCTCTCTTCTCAGTATTTCCCTTAGCGATCCATCCTGTAGTCCTCAAGATATCACCTGGTTAAAGAACTCCATCTTCCCTGTACTTTGTTTGGGTTACTTGGCTCTTGTCTGACCAACCCAGCCCCAGTTTCTCATCCCAATAACCATCTCAAAAGGTATTTATTTCTGTAACAGTGGCTAGTGTTTGTAATGGTGATATGTTGAAGTGTGAATTTCTTGCACGACAAAGGTGCATATAGTCAAAGCTATGCTTTTTCCAGTAGTCACGTATGGATGTGAGAGTTGGACCATAAAGTAAAGCTGAGCACTGAAGAATTGATGCTTTTGAACTGTGGTGTTGAAGAAGACTCTTGAGAGTCTCTTGGACTGCAAAATCAAACCAGTCAATCCTAAAGGAAATCAGTCCTGAATATTCATTGGAAGGACTGATGCTGAAGTTGAAACTCCAATACTTTGGCCATCTGATGCAAAGAACTGACTCATTGGAAAACACTCTGATTCTGGGAAAGATTGAAGGCAAGAGGGGAAGGGAACAACAGAGGATGAGATGGTTGGATGGCATCACTGACTCAATGGACACGAGTTTGAGGAAGCTCCGGGGAGTTGGTGATGGAAAGGGAAGCCTGGAATGCTGCAGTCTGTGGGGTCGCAAAGAGGCAGACATGACTGAGGGACTGAATTGAACTGAACTGAATACTATTTTGGGTTACAGACCTTTTTGAGTACTCTTGGCATCTTGCCATTTGAGTAATTCTTGCTTTGTTTTAATAGATGTTTTAGTTTTGGCTTCCTTTTCCCTACAAAAGAGCTTGAGACAAAGATCTGTTTGTGGGAAGGAGAGGAATAAGCCAGAAAATGGAAGAAACAAGCAAAAAAGCCAGTACAAGAATGTGTTACCTAATTATCCATGGTAGGTGACTATGGCTTGATTCAATGTGACTTTAAGAACAAACATATGAAATATGCCTCAGAGCTATTCACCAGAGGACAAAGGAGAAAACATTTATCCGTCAGCCCCTGGTCCCATTGGTCAAGAATGGGCTCCTGGGCATTAACTCCCCAACCTTCCTTGTGTTCCTGGATGAGTATCCAGAATATCCCTGCAGCATATGAGAAGACCCATGGCAGAAGCAGAGCCCTGAAATGAGTCTGAGATGAGGATGAGTGTTGTCAGGATGTGCATAAGTGACACTTAAGCAAAGGTTCAGTGAACTTGTTTTGTAGCAGTGGCTGGAGGAAGAGGTGGGACTGATATAATCTAAAGAAGTACTTAAGAGGTTTCTGATACACTTGGGAAGGCCAGTTTTGATAATCCTAGCCTCCGGCATAGTCTTGTCTCAAGAGCCACAATGTGGGGCTGGGTAAAATACTTTCCCTAAGCGGGGGTGGTGTTAATCAAATAACAAAGTCAGACATCTTTTTTTCTCCCATTTGGCTTCACTGACAGGAGAGCCCTAGATGACGAATAGACCTCCTTGGCTATGAGTAATTCTCAGATGTAGGCATCTTCTGAAATGTCACCAACTTTTTAATAAAATGAATAGAGGTAAAAACATTACATGATCTCTAATAAAATCTAAAATTTTGAGAGGGATTACAGAGCAAAACATTCTGACTTTTTCATTTCTCATGATTTCCTTCCCCCCTCCAAAGGAAGGCATGTTCTAAGAAACATTAAGAAAAGATGCTTGGAAATAAAACCAAGGCATTATGTAAGTGAGCAGAGGATTCAGAAATCTAATTCTGTAGAGAACTATGTCTAAAAATCAGGAAGTTAGGATTTCTTAGGGCCCCCATGAAGCTATATAATTCCAGGTTTCCTGCCTCTGCAGCTTTGCATGGTTAACTCATCACTTTTCTTAATCCTTCCATGCCAACTCAGTTCCACATTGCTTTCAAGACTTAACTCAAGCCCTTTCTTCTACATTAACCTGCCACTGTATCTGTCAGTCTGTGTAAGCCTATAGTTTTCTCCAGCATTTTTAATAGCTAGTGTTTCCAAACTCTGCTTCACACACCGAGCAAAGAGAATATTTAACAACATTCTTCCGTTAGCCTCATTTCCGCTTCACTGATATTGAATTCATTGCCCAATTCTTCTTATCTCTGTTTCACTATCTGATTTATATTTATATGAAGCATTGTATAGTTTGGAAAATATCAGGCTGCCTTTGAAAAAGTGAGTGTGCATTTATTCAGCCACTCATTCAACCTATGTATTAAGCACTAACTCCAAGGCAGGCTCTTGTGCTGCGAAACGATATGGAGAAGACAAACAGGGCTCCTGCTTCAAAAATCTTAGGTGGTGCAAGGAATGGAGTAGAGGCAAAGCATGCAGTTTGGTTTTAAACATTCAAAATCGGAAAGCTGAATAATGTCCTAAAGTGCTGAAGTGGAGAGTGACAGAGGTGGACTTCAAACTCAGTGTTCAAGGAAGGGCTCTCTGGGAAGGTGATACTTAGGCTGATTCCTAAGTGATGGGGAGGATATAGCTCCAAGGAGGGCTTGGAAGGAGAGTATATTAGGACAAAGGGTAGCATAGGAAAAGCCCCAGAGCTGAGTGGGCATATGAAGGAGGACAGTGCCCAAGAGAAGGTTGGAGGGATGGGCAGTACTATCTCCTGCTGGACCTTGTGGCATGGTGAGGATCATGGCTTTTTTTAATATATGTAATGGCAATCCCTTGAAGGATCTTATGAAGAAGAATGGCATAATTGGATGTGCTTCAAAATGTTTAGTTTACCAAGTGGTGATCTGTTTGGGGAGGGCAAAGACAGAAATGCAGGAACCAGATGAAGGAGGTATTTCAGACAAAAGATGATTGGTGACCTCCACTAAGAAAGAAAATGACAGAATCAACATGTGTTTTAGAAAAGAAATTGTCAAGTATTGAAAAAGAGGAAGGAAAAATCCTTTTCTTATTAAGTACTGCCTTGGGTGTAATTAAATTTTTTTGTATGCTTATTTTTTCTCATCCATCAAATAAATGACTTTTCAGAATAAGGACAGTTTTTAAATAGGCACTCTATACTTTTCTTAAATTTCTGAGAACAAGACAGATACTCAATAAATACATTTTCCTTGTCCATTTTATATTAACTAAGCTACAAAATACTTTGTTGAAATCATATCAGATGCCAAAATAAAATATCTTGCGTGCTTTCAAGTCCTTCCAATGTTGTTTTTATTACTCTGTTACTTGGTGAATGGATGCTAAAAACCACAATGTTGACTTTTTGTGGGTGTTTCATAAAAATGGGAAATCTCTCTGTTGGGTTAGTATTGATACTGCCAAACTATTAAGTATGGTTTTCAACAGAACACAAACTTGGCACCTAAAACAGGGCATGGTGTGTCCTTGAAGTCGAAACAGATCAAAAGATTCTTAATCTGTGTAGACTCTGGATAACTTTCATAAAACAAAGTCAAAATCTACTCAAGATGGCTGCAAGCAGAGCCCTCTTGAAGCAGGAACACTTTCTCCAGTCATGTCCTAAAGGGAAATCTCATCTGCACACTTCCCTGGAACACACCTTCACTCTTAGTGACATCCCTTTTCTTCCCAGGTACCAACAATTATTCTCAAGTAAAAGTCCAATAAATTTATTCGCAGTTCTTGAAGGGTTTTATTTCCCAGAAATATTTGATGCCAAAATTATTTCCACAGATTAATTTTCAGATGTGAAAGAGCTAAAGGGACAGTGTTCTTCCTAAGGAAAGACCAAGGGCAAAGATGACTCTGCTGCTCTGACTTACATAAGTTTGGCAGTGTCTGAATCCAAAATTCCCTAAGTGGATCTGACTGAGGACAATTGGGGAGGTTCTTGGCAGCTCTCAGATCTAGGAAATTTCCCTCAAATTGAGAGATGCCCTTTTCTCTCTCTGGCTTCCCTCTACCTATAGCTTTCAAAGAATTCCAGAAAAACGACACCACCTTCAACTATGGAGCCCCTCAGCCCCCTCTCCTAAGACCTGGAAGATTTAGATGCAGATGGAGGTTTGTCTCTTTTGTGTTGGTAAGTTTTATCATTTATGCTGTCTAATGTTTGAAGAGACTGTCAAATATTTTGAAGGATCAGATGATAGCCGATATACACTTGAGATTTAAAAGCTCAATTGGGAATTAGAGTCCTCACATTTATTAATGGTCCCTCAAGAGCATTACTCTGTCTGCTGGATCCAGCTTGACCTGCATGATTCTCTCCTTATTGAGTAACATGCTGCTACTGTGTCTTGTGGTTCCCTGATTCTGGTCCTAACGTTGACTCTGACATAGTTTTCATGTTATACTCTTGATGCCATCTTTATGGAACAATAGTACAAGACTCTAGCGACAGCCCTTCATAAGTGAACACTGATCTTCTATCCTGAGCCTTTCCTATACCTTCTAATGCAGCAGTCCCCAACCTTTTTGGCACCAGGGATTGATTTCATTGAAGACAATTTTCCACAGGTGGTGGTGGTGGGATGGTTTTTGTTTCACCTGCCACTTGCATGCTGTGCAGCCCAGTTCCTAACAGGCTACAGATTAGTAGCAATCCATGGCCCAGGGGACTGGAGATCCCTGCTCTAATGTTTGAACCTTTGGTAGTCCTCTATTCTATGCTTCTATAATTTTAGTGACATGGTAATGACCTCTAAAATCTCTGTGCAAAACTCTAGCCAAATTCAGACTTAAATTGAATAAAGTAGGGAAAACCACTACTCCATTCAGATATAACCTAGATAAAATCCCTTATGAGTATACAGTAGAAGTGACAAATAGATTTAAGGGACTAGATCTTATAGATAGAGTGCCTGATGAACTATGGACAGAGGTTCATGACATTGTACAGGAGACAGGGATCAAGACCATTCCCATGGAAAAGAAACGCAAAAAAGCAAAATGGCCATCTGAGGAGGCCTTACAGATAGCTGGGAAGAGAAGAGAAGGAGAAAGCAAAGGAGAAAGGGAAAGATATTTTCATCTGAATGCAGAGTTCCAAAGAATAGCAAGGAGAGATAAGAAAGCCTTCCTCAGCGATCAATGCAAAGAAATAGAGGAAAACAACAGATTGGGAAAGACTAGAGATCTCTTCAAGAAAATTAGAGATACCAAGGGAAAATTTCATGCAAAGATGGACTCGATCAAGGACAGAAATGGTATGGACCTAACAGAAGCAGAAGATATTAAGAAGAGGTGGCAAGAATACACAGAAGAACTGTACAAAAAAGATCTTCATGACCCAGATAACCACGATGGTGTGATCATTCACCTAGAGCCAGACATCCTGGAATGTGAAGTCAAGTGGGCCTCAGAAAGCATCACTACAAACAAAGCTAGGGGAGGTGATGGAATTCCAGTTGAGCTATTTCAAATCCTCAAAGGTGATGCTGTGAAAGTGCTACACTCGATATGCCAGCAAATCTGGAAAACTCAGCAGTGGCCACAGGACTGGAAAAGGTCAGTTTTCGTTCCAATCCCAAAGAAAGGCAACACCAAAGAATGCTCAAACTACCGCACAATTGCACTCATCTCACATGCTAGTAAAGTAATGCTCAAAATTCTCCAAGCCAGGCTTCAGCAATACGTGAACCGTGAACTTCCAGATATTCAAGCTGGTTTTAGAAAAGGCAGAGGAACCAGAGATCAAATTGCCAATATCCGCTGGATCATTGAAAAAGCAAGAGAGTTCCAGAAAAACATCTATTTCTGCTTTATTGACTATGCCAAAGCCTTTGACTGTGTGGATCACAATAAACTGTGGAAAATTCTGAAAGAGATAGGAATACAAGACCACCGGACCTGCCTCTTGAGAAACCTGTATGCAGGTCAGGAAGCAACAGTTAGAACTGGACATGGAACAACAGACTGGTTCCAAATAGGAAAAGGAGTACGTCAAGGCTGTATATTGTCACCCTGCTTATTTAACTTCTATGCAGGGTACATCATGAGAAACGCTGGGCTGGAAGAAACACAAGCTGGAATCAAGATTGCTGGGAGAAATATCAATAACCTCAGATATGCAGATGACACCACCCTTATGGCAGAAACTGAAGAAGAACTAAAGAGCCTCTTGATGAAAGTGAAAGAGGAGAGTGAAAAGTTGGCTTAAAGCGCAACGTTCAGAAAACTAAGATCATGGCATCTGGTCCCATCACTTCATGGGAAATAGATGGGGAAACAGTGGAAACAGTTTCAGACTTTATTTTTCTGGGCTCCAAAATCACTGCTGATGGTGATTGCAGCCATGAAACTAAAAGACGCTTACTCCTTGGAAGGAAGGTTATGGCCAACCTAGACAGCATATTTAAGAGCAGAGACATTACTTTGCCAACAAAAGTCCTACTCAAGGCTATGGTTTTTCCAGTGCTCATGTATGGATGTGAGAGTTGGACAGTGTAGAAAGCTGAGCGCTGCAGATTGATGCTTTTGAACTGTGGTGTTGGAGAAGACTCTTGAGAGTCCCTTGGACTGCAAAGTGATCCAACCAGTCCATCCTAAAGGAGATCAGTCCTGGGTGTTCATTGGAAGGACTGATGTTGAAGCTGAAACTCCAATACTTTGGCCACCTCATGCAAAGAGTTGACTCACTGGAAAAGACTCTAATGCTGGGTAGGATAGGGGGCAGTAGGAGAAGGGGACGACAGAGGATGAGATGGTTGGATGGCATCACTGACTCGATGGACATGGGTTTGGGTAAACTCTGGGAGTTGGTGATGGACATGGAGGCCTGGCGTGCTGCAATTCATGGGGTCACAAAGAGTCAGACATGACTGAGCGACTGAAGTGAACTGAGGTCATATGAAATTTCTCTCTCTGATTAGAAATATTTCATCTCCATGTAGACCCATTCATACTAATTTTAAACTCAGTGATATGAGGCGAATATCCTTTTCTCTTATGAGAGCTTTTCAAAAATTTGAGTCAGTCAGTCTTAAACTATTTGTCTTCTCTACACTCAGTTCAGTACAGTCGCTCAGTCGTGTCCGACTCTTTGCGACCCCATGAATCGCAGCACGCCAGGCCTCTCTGTCCATCACCAACTCCAGGAGTCCACCCAAACCCATGTCCATCGAGTCGGTGATGCCATCCAACCATCTCATCCTCTGTCGTCCCCTTCTCCTCCCACCCCCAATCCTACCCAGCATTAGGGTCTTCTCCAATGAGTCAACCCTTCGCATGAGGTGGCCAAAGTATTGGAGTTTCAGCTTCAACATCAGACCTTCCAATGAACACCCAGGATTGATCTCTTTTAGGATGGATTGATTGGATCTCCTTGCAGTCCAAGGGACTCTCAAGAGTCTTCTCCAACACCACAGTTCAAAAGCATCAATTCTGCGGTGCTCAGCTTTCTTCACCATCCAACTCTCACATCCATACATGACCACTGGAAAAACCATAGCCTTGACTAGATGTACTTTTGTTGGCAAAGTAATGTCTCTGCTTCTAAATATGCTGTCTAGGTTGGCCATAACCTTCCTTCCAAGGAGTAAGCGTCTTTTAATTTCATGGCTGCAATCACCATCAGCAGAGATTTTGGAGCCCAAGAAAATAAAGTCTGACACTGTTTCCACTGTTTCCCCATCTATTTCCCATGAAGTGATGGGACCAGATGCCATGATCTTAGTTTTCTGAATGTTGAGCTTTAAGCCGACTTCTTCACTCTCCTCTTTCACCTTCATCAAGAGGCTCTTTAGTTCTTCAGTTTCTGCCATAAGGGTGGTGTCATCTGCATATCTGAGGTTATTGATATTTCTCCCGGCAATCTTGATTCCAGCTTGTGCTTCTTCCAGCCCAGCGTTTCTCATGATGTACCCTGCATAGAAGTTAAATAAGCAGGGTGACAATATACAGCCTTGACGTACTCCTTTTCCTATTTGGAACCAGTCTGTTGTTCCATGTCCAGTTCTAACTGTTGCTTCCTGACCTGCATACAGGTTTTCAAGAGACAGGTCAGATGGTCTGGCATTCCCATCTCTTTCAGAATTTTCCACAGTTTATTGTGATCCACACAGTCAAAGGCTTTGGCATAGTCAATAAAGCAGAAATAGACGTTTTTCTGGAACTCTCTTGCTTTTTCAATGATCCAGCGGATATTGGCAATTTGATCTCTGGTTCCTCTGCCTTTTCTAAAACCAGCTTGAATATCTGGAAGTTCATGGTTCACGTATTGCTGAAGCCTGGCTTGGAGAATTCTGAGCATTACTTTACTAGCATGTGAGATGAGTGCAACTGTGCGGTAGTTTGAGCATTCTTTGGCATTGCCTTTCTTTGGGATTGGAATGAAGACTGACCTCTTCCAGTCCTGTGGCCACTGCTGAGTTTTCCAGATTTGCTGGCATATCGAGTGTAGCACTTTCACAGCATCACCTTTGAGGATTTGAAATAGCTCAACTGGAATTCCATCACCTCCACTAGCTTTGTTCGTAGTGATGCTTTCTAAGGCCCACTTGACTTCACATTCTCTACACTAATTGGCCCTAATTATTTCAACCATTCCTGTTTGGAAAGGTTTTAAGACATTTTACTGTCCTGTGTGCTCTCTTAATCACTACAGATTTCCCAATGTTTCTTTCATTGGGTGAAGCATAACCTAGAACACCATAACTCAAATAAGGAACAGGGAAAAGACAAACCTTCCCCCTCCTTCATACTAGGTCCTTTCAAATCAAGGTGACAGTTTCTTGAACCTGATTACTTCTCAGATGTTGATATTTATTTGGCCACAACTCCAATTAAAAACTCTGCACAGTCTTCAAGATATTCTTGCCGTGTTCTTCTCATTCTCTCAAATTATTGTTATTTGTTCATGACTGTATAACTTTAATTTTATTTATCTTTATTTGATAAATATTCCTGTTTTATATTTACTTTTTTCTTACAAAAATTGTTTTGGAGTATCTGCTATATGATAGTCACTGTGGTACTCAGTGGTAATATAACTTTGAACTAGATACCATACCACACCACTTTTTGGAGTTTATAATCTAAGGCCAACAACAAATGACTGTGAGTGCTCTAACTAAAGGAGTAACTAAGGGTGCTATTGGATTATATAAGAGGCAGATCAGGGAGGTATTTCTGGAATAAGTGGCACCTGAGTTTAAAAGTTAGCAATATGAAGCCTGGAAGGAGAAACAGTTCAAGCAGAGAAATTTCTCATCAAATATCCAGACATGAAGGTGAGCATGGTGTTACTAAGACTGATAGATCAGTGGGTAGAGTTTATAGGTAGGCTAGGAGGAAGATATTACTAGGAGATGAATCTAGGAATATAGTTTAGTTCAGTTCAGTTGCTCAGTCATGTCCAACTCATTGTGACCCCATAGACTGCAGCACGCCAGACCTCCCTGTCCATCCCCAACTCCTGGAGCTTGTTCAAACTCATGTCCATCAAGTCGGGGATGCTATCCAACCATAGGTTCTAAATTCTGAACAACTTTGCTATAAAAGGGTTTGATGGAAGGAAGTGATATGACCATTCTCATATTTTAGAAAGATTACTTTGGCTACTGTGCTAAAAATGAACTCAAATCAATGGAATAAGATAGGAAATTATTGCAGCTATCTAGGCAGAAGATACCGGGGGCCTAAACTAGGGAACTGGCAGAGGGTAGGCTTAAAGGACATTAGAGATATAAGGACATAGGTTATCAGGGTGTATTTTATATATTGGATGACATTTGGCTGATAGAATTGATAGTTTTAGATACCTGTGTATTGATAGATTGACAGAGTACAGGTAAATTCAGGACTAACAGCAAGCTCTCTGGCTTGGAGAAGTGTGTTGTTTGTATTATCTATTGAAAGAAGAACCAGTTTAGAAATCAATAAGAACAAGGGATTAGTTAGGACATGTTGTATTTGGATTCCTATGGGTCATTCAAATGTGGATGTTCAATAAGCACATACATCTTTGGGTTTAGAGCGTAATTACCTAACCTGGGATATTAAAAAAAAAAAATCTGTGAGTCAGTTCAGTTCAGTTCAGATCAGTCACTGAGTCGTGTCCGACTCTTTGCAACTCCATGAATTGCAGCACGCCAGGCCTCCCTGTCCATCACCAGCTCCCAGAGCCTACTCACCAATGTCCATCACATTGGTGATGCCATCCAACTATCTCATCCTCTGTCATCCCCTTCTCCTCCAGCCTTCAATCTTTCTGGCCATCATGGTCTTTTCAAATGAGTCAGCTCTTCGCAGGAGGTGGCCAAAGTATTGGAGTTTCAGCTTCAACATCAGCCCGTCCAATGAACACCCAGGACTGATCTCCTTTAGGATGGACTGGTTGGATCTTCTTGCAGTCCAAGGGACTCTCAAGAGTCTTCTCCAATACCACACAGTTCAAAAGCATCAATTCTTTGGCCCTCCGCTTTCTTTATAGTCCAACTCTCACATCCATACATGTCCACTGGAAAACCATAGCCTTGACTAGACGGACCTTTGTTGGCAAAGTAATGTCTCTGCTTTTTAATATGCTGTCTAGGTTGGTCATAATTTTCCTTCCAAGGAGTAAGTGTCTTTTAATTTCATGGCTGCAATCACCATCTGCAGTGATTTTGGAGCCCAAAATAATAAAGTCTGACACTGTTTCCACTCTTTCCCCACTAATTTCCCATGAAGTGATGGGACCAGCTGCCATGATCTTAGTTTTCAGAATGTTGAGTTGTAAGCCAACTTTTTCACTCTCCTCTTTCACTTTCATCAAGAAGCTCTTTAGTTCTTAGTTTTCTGCCATAAGGGTGGTGTCATCTGCATATCTGAGGTTATTGATATTTCTCCCGGCAATCTTGATTCCAGCTTGTGTTTCTTCCAGTCCAGCATTTCTCATGATGTAATTTGCAAATAACTTAAATAAGCAGGGTGACAATATACAGCCTTGACGTACTTCTTTTCCTATTTGGAACCAGTCTGTTGTTCCATGTCCACTTCTAACTGTTGCTTCCTGACCTGCATACAGGTTTCTCAAGAGACAGGTCAGGTGGTTTTGTATTCCCATCTCTTTCAGAACTTTCCACAGTTTATTGTGATCCACACAGTATACATGCACAAATTGGAATACGAGACTGACTCATGAGGGAGAACTCATGTAGAATGAGAAAAAAGCAAGCTCTGGATGAAATGCAGATAAAGTCTACCACCATGAAAAGATGTGGGAAAGAATGGGAAACCCCAAAGGATGATGAAAAGCATGGTCATAGAGAAAGTGTTTAGAAAAAGAAAAGCAAAATGTGTTATCATGGAAGCCAAAGGAAGAGAGTGCTTCAAAAGAAGTCAAGACTGTCAAATGGGGCAGACCACTAGTGTCCATTACATTTAAAAAGAGGAATTTGTTAGACCTCGTGACGACAGTAGCTTCAGTGGAGTGGCGAGGAAATAAGCACTGGGTTAAAGAGTAGAGGGAGTGATGAAGAAGAATAATAGGGTAATATGATACAATGATATGATAGTGGTATTATAGGCAACAGGCTGCAAAAAGAAGGCGAGATATAGGATAGTAGCAAAAATAGGATTTGTTTCAGGGTAGAAAAGATGAGAGCAAATTTAAATGACAATGAGGGAAAGCCTCTAGTAGATAAGGAGTTAGAATTTAAAACAAGTTGCCTATGAAAGCAAGGATTTTCTTCTCTGAAGCTTCTGAAAATAGTGATGTAGATTTTGCTTAAATCATTCCAGTGACTACATTATCATCACTTCCATTTTTTTGGACAAGTTTTTTTGTTTTGTTTTGAGTTTTTTTTTTTTTAACTTTAAAATAGTTTTATTCTGGTTCAATGTTGCAGATATGTGGGACCAATAAATCTAGTGACCTAATGTACAGTCAAGGTGGTATTAATACTGGAAGTGTGCCAAAAGGTAGGTCAGGTACTCTCACCACCCACACATGAAAGGTAAGGTGAAGAGATGAATATGTCAAAAAAAAAGAAGAGATGAATATGTCAATCACTTTGACTGTAATGATCATTTCACTGTGTATACATACATCAAATCATCATGTTGTACACTTATATAAGTATAATTTTTAAAAATATTAAACGTGACAAAATACTCCTTTTAGGATCAAAATATTCCAGTGAATGGTTTTGTTTAAAAAAATAATGCTTATATTAGGAAACTGCATCTTTCCCTACTCATTTATTCCTTCCACCAATATTCACAAATGTTGACTAAACATTACAGACACTGGGCCAAGTGCTAGAAATTGAAGAATAAGGCATAATCCAAGCATTCACAGAGAGAAAAGCATATATTGAAAAGAAACATGAATAATATCTCTATTTGGTGCTCATTTAGCCTTCTGGTACCTCATTGAATGAAGTTAATTCACTTTAAAAATGGAAGTTCTTCAACATTTGAAGACATTTATTAATATTATGCTACCATTTGATTCCTCTGGCAATTATGCAAAAGTTTAAGATATTCAATGTGGAAACCAAACCTTTCATCATCTAAGTAGTGTTTTGTATAGTGAACTGTTAAAAATGTGAACAACAAAAATGGAAAGTAATACTCCTAGTCATAATGAAATATGAACAGACAGTTAATCTAGACACAATTGATCCTGTATCGTTAAAATGGCATTAGTTTTTTGGCAACTGATTCTTGATCTTGGCAAATAATGAGATTTTAGTCACCTATTTTTGGATTTAATGCACAATTTTGAAGCCAATACTCTCCAATTTTGTTTATACTCAGTTGATACTGACAGTGACGATACATGATTTCTCACCTATTTTTAATATATTTCATTTTAGTTTATATCATTGTTACAAACTATGTTAATCTCAAATATTTTCATTCTATTTTCAAATGCACTGCTAACCACTCCTTTCTTCAGAAAATTTAACTTATTTTGATATCAATTAAAGTGACCTATTAAGACATCAAATAACACAGAACTAAATATAAGTTTGAAAACTATTTAGCCTGATGTCAATAGATAATTTAACGTTCTTTAGGTTCTTTGGGCTTAATTATTCAGAAAGTAGTCTAAATGAACTTATCTAAAGTTGCATTTTTCACCAATTATACTAATGACTACTATGAGAAAGTTTTAAAATTTATCTGATAGAAATTCCAGAAATCTGAGTCTTAGAGGAAATATGTCAACCACAGGGAAAAAAATCCATCATTTTTTAGTCAAAGGTTAATTTAATGGTATAAGGAGGTCAGTGGGCCATAGAACTTCAATTACCTTAACCAAAGAAACCAAAACCAAAACTAAAGCAACAGAAACAAAAACATAAAATCCAACAACATAGCAAAACAAAATATAAACAATTTTCTCCAGGCATAGCAAGACTTGTCCTACGCAAACAGTGATTTTCCTGTCTTTGCTTTGTGGTTTTAAATGTCAGCCAACAACCTTCTTGGCTTCTTTGTCTGGTACCAATTCTCCTTGGCTATTTCTAAAACCTCATGGAGACTCTTTGCTTCTCCATACTACATATAATTAGGAGTTGTATAGCTAAAAATATTGTTTCTGATTACATTTTCAAAGTTCTAAGCCATGTCTATCTCTACATTTTAGTCTTATTTCTAATATAATAGATAATATTGTTTATCTAGGTATCTAATTTTGAATAACTATGGCAGAATTCTTTTAAAATCACATACTAGTTTTTATTAAGGAAGTAGATGTATTTAATATTGTAGAAAATATGAAAACAGTGAAAATGCAAAGATGAAAATAATGTAATTTTTAATAATTGTTAACATTTTGGTAAAACACTAATGACGTTTTAAATACAATTTACAAGGTGTGCTTACAAAATATTGGTAATATATTACAAATTTAATTTTTCCACTTAAAGTATATCTTGGATTTTTTTTATGGTTGCTTAAATTTTTTCCTACAGAATGATATTGAGGATAATAGAATTTAATCAAGTGGATATACTATATTTAATCCACATGCTTATCTATAGATTTTGCTTATCTTTTTACTAAACATTATCTTTCTCTAAACATTATGTAATAGATCTTTTTATGTATCTCTGATTATTCCACAAGACATCTTTCTAGACATAAAATAACTAGGTCAAAAAAATCTGTATTTGTAATGCTTTTGATACATGTTTCCAAACAGCTCTACAAAGCTACCATAAACTATAAGGCTTTTTTACAATATTATTGATATTTACTTTGCTTATTTTCTCATGTATCTATTCATCCCTCTATCTTTCCATTGAATCCATTTTATTTTTTAAGTATTTCAAAGTAACTTGCAGATATCAGCACACAGTCCCCTAAATAAATCAGCATACAGAATTAGTGTTCAATGTCTGTATACAGTTTTTTCTTTTAATATAAAAATGCACATATCATAGGATGTTTTTGGTGTGTTTTGACCAATACATATGCCTATGTAGAGAACATTAAAATGTTCTGCCCTCCTATGTTTTGATTGATCTTTTTTCACTTGTTCTTTTTCTCATCTCCACATGTGACAAGTCTGACCAAGTCTATCTCAAATTGGCTTTCACTTTTTCTACATTTCTTTCTCAAATTAGTGTTCATTTCTTCTGCACTTGCCAGACTTCTACAAAAGCATTCCAAATAACTTCTTTACTTCTGAACACGCTCCCCTTCAGTCCATTTTTCATATGGCAGGTTGAAAGATCTTTCACAACCATAAACTGAGTTTTATCACTCTCTTACTTTCTTACTGTGGTTTCCATTCCCCTCATGACCTATTCACAGCTTCCTCTCCACCTGCATCCTTAATCTAGCTCCCACTTGGTCCCTGCACTTTAGCCGCACTGGTCTAAAGTGCTTCCAGTACTTTCTCTTTTATGGACTTTTTACACCTGTTTATTTGCAGCCATGAAATTAAAAGACACTTAACTCCTTGGAAGGAAGGTTATGGCCAACCTAGATAGCATATTTAAAAGCAGAGACATTACTTTGCCAACAAAAGTCCGTCTAGTCAAGGCTATGGTTTTTCCAGTGGTCATGTATGGATGTGAGAGTTGGACGGTGAAGAAAGCTGAGCGCCGCAGAATTGATGCTTTTGAACTGTGGTGTTGGAGAAGACTCTTGAGAGTCCCTTGGACTGCAAGGAGATCCAATCAATCCATCCTAAAAGAGATCAATCCTGGGTGTTCATTGGAAGGTCTGATGTTGAAGCTGAAACTCCAATACTTTGGCCACCTCATGCGAAGGGTTGACTCATTGGAGAAGACCCTAATGCTGGGTAGGATTGGGGGCGGGAGGAGAAGGGGACGACAGAGGATGAGATGGTCGGATGGCATCACCAACTCGGTGAACATGGGTTTGGGTAGACTCCGGGAGTTGGTGATGGACAGGGAGGCCTGGCGTGCTGCAATTCATGGGGTCGCAAAGAGTCGGACACGACTGAGAGACTGAACTGAACTGAACTGATTATCTCCTCCTCCTAGAACACTGTAGCTCCCTTTCCTTGTTAAACTGACTGTTGTCTTTATCCATCTCTTTTCAATGATGTCATCCCTGACAAATTACTACATCCTCCCCACTCCTCCCCCTCCATCACTGATCCCTGTGTTCTGTCCTTCAAGCACTTATTGTCATGCACAATTAGAGAATGAACGTTCTTATTTCCTGTATTTTTCATTCACTAGGCTGTACACTCTACAAAAGGGAATGCAGGTTTGTGTACCACTTTCTCATACTCTTCTCACACCTTGTGGGTGCTTAATGCACTCACAGCAAATTGTGTAACAAATGAACAAACCAACAAATGCTGAAGTTTTGCCTTCTCAGCAAAGGACATGCTAAGGAAATCTCTAGTGAAGTTTCTTTCACATTTATACATATGTATATATATTTTCACACACACACATATATATATGTGTATATATATATATATATGAAAAATGAAAGTGTTAGCCACTCAGTCATGTCTGACTCTTTGCAACCCCATGGACTATAGCTGTCCATGGAATTCTCCAGGCAAGAATACTGAAGAGGGTTGCAATTTCCTTCTCCAGGGGATCTTCCCAACCCAGGGATTGAAGCCAGATCTCCCACACTGCAGGCAGATTCTTTACATCTGAGGAAGACAGTGCATTCTAAATATGACTGAAAATGTACAAATGCTTCATAAGATATATGATAAAGGAAAATAATAATCTAATTTGGAGCTTATGGAAGGAGTAGTCAGTCATGATTTACTCTTAGTAATGTGATTTTTTTCCCAATTACACTTTTAAGAATCTTTCTGAATTAGTCTGTTTTTTTCCTTGTATCTGAAATCTATAGCTTTAACAAACCCTAGCACACAAAACTAACACCCCAATATTACTTAATCAACACTTTACAAGTTAAAAGAAAGCAACAGGATACATGATTATGAAAAATTCATCATGAAACAGAAGCTGTTTATGGGGAAGGTGTTAAGCTTTCTTCCTGCTTCATATCAACAGGTCAAAAATCATACCACAGCTTGAGAATCTCATTAATTTTTTGTGACATGTGGATAAAAATATTAGTAATTACCCATGAAGTTGTAACTATTTTCACACAAAAAGTTCTTTCTGATAACCTTTCTTGTAAACTCTGACCATATGATTGTCAAAGTGAATGTGTTGAGATTTCAAACATGTCATTGTGAATTACATCCCCGTGCCTAATATTCAGGCTTCCCAGGTGGTGCTAGTGGTAAAGAACCTGCCTGCCAGTGCTGGAGACATAAAAGACACAGGTTCGATCCCTGGGTCGGGAAGATCCCCTGGAAGAGGGCATGGCAACCCACTCCAGTATTCTTGCTTGGAGAATCCCATGGACAGAGGATCCTGGTGGGCTACAGTCCAAAGGGCTGCAAAGAGTCAGACATAACTGAAGCGATTTAGCACACATGCATGCATATATAATATTCTGGCCACTGGAAAAGAAGGTGCAAGAAATGCTGAATTGCTGTGTGGCAGAGATCAGTAAAGAAGAAATATCCCTTTGCCTGTTCTATTATGCTACAAATAGAGGAAGAAACAGTGGGTTCTGATTTGTTTCCTTATATTTTATTCTCTAATGTGAACTTCAAAGTATTCTCATTTTCTAGCAACACAGCATGATGGCAGGGGAATGGATGCAAACCCAACATTTAACAGCTTTGTCATGATTCTATTTCTTGAGTTTCATTCAATTTGTGAAGAAATCCCATTTATCCTTCAGAGGAACTCACAATCAGTTTTAATGCCCTCACAGGATGATAAAATTAAGAAGATTTCAGATAAGAAAAACTCAGAATATAGTTCCAACTCCACTACTAAGACCTTTCTGACTTGGAAAATTATAGATTTGCTAAATCTCAGCTTTTCTCATTTATAACAGAGTAAAATTAGTACTTAACTCTCAGATGCGGGTTCTGAATATTAAAAGATATGATGTGTGTACACTGCTTTCCAATTTACCTAAATGTTAGTTACTTGAGTTTGGGTGAACTCTGGGAGTTGGTGATGGACAGGAAGGCCTGGTGTGCTGCAGTTTATGGGATCGCAAAGAGTCTGACATGACTGAGTGACTGAACTGACTGACAGTAGTTACTATTATTTTTGGTGATATTGTTTTTATCCCCGTTGCCTTGGACTCGGTGAGTTATAGAAACAAACTTTATATTCTTGCTAGAATCATAACAAACGTATAAAATTTCCTTCAATTAAAAAGAGAAAAGAGTAGTTTGTATTTTTATGAAATTATTTTGCTCCTTGGTTAGACAGAATATTAAATAGCCATATAATATAGTAGCAAGTAATGCCATCTTAAGTTGTTATATGGTGAACAGCAGAAGATTTAAAAAAATAGAAGTTTTGATTGGCTAAAGATACTGAGTTTTCTAAATCTTGCTCAGCATTATGATGTTCAGTACTAATTTGACAACTAAAGAAAATTCTTAAAAACAAAATTTTCAATGCTTCAGAGATCACTCAATCCAGTTGTCTCATTTTACAGATGAGAAAACTGGTGGGTTAAGAAGTACAGACAACTTGGTATAAAATACACAAACTACAAGGATATATTGTACACAACATGGAATACAGCCAATATTTCATAGTAACTATAAATGGATTATAACCTTTAAAAGTTTTGAATCATTATGTTAAACAACTGAAGCTTATATAAAACTGTAAGTGAACTATATCATAATGAAAAAAACCTGATTGTTTATTAACCAAATAGATAAAGTTACTTGAGGAAGTCATATACTTGGTTAGTCAGAAAGACAAGACTTCAACTTGATGTCTTTATCTCACAATTAAGCACTAGTAATCTTCACACCACTTGCTCTTTGGAATAAAAGCCACGACAAACCTAGACAACATATTAAAAGCAGAGACATCACTTTGCCATCAAAAGTCTGTAGAGTCAAAACTATGATTTTTCCAGTAGTCATGTATGGATGTGACAGTTGGGCCATGAAGAAGGTTGAGCAACAAAGAATTGATGTTTTCGAATTGTGGTGCTGGAGATGACTCTTAAGAGGCCCTTGGACAGCAAGGAGATCAAACCAGTCAATCCTAAAGGAAATCAACCCTGAGTATTCATTAGAAGGACTGATGCTGAAGCTCCAATACTTTGGCCACTCGATGAGAAGAGCCAACTCACTGGAAAAAACCCTGATAGGAAAGATTGAGCGCAAGAGGAGAATTGGGTAATAATGGATGAGATGGTAGATGGCATCACCAACTCAATGGACATGAGATTGGGCAAACTCCAGGAGATAATGAAGGACAGGGAAGCCTGGCGTGCTGCAGATCATGGGGTCACAAAGAGTTGGATATGATTAGTAACTGAAAAACAAAACCTTCAAGCCAACCACTGCTGTAGTCTTTCAATTTGGAAGCCATCTTTAAACTTTCTGCTATTTCTTATACATAACTGAGCACCAGCCCTGTTGGTTATATCTTTGAAATGTCTATCAGGTTGGTCTGTCCCTCTCTGTTCACACCTGAATTGCTACAAAAGCCTCCTTGCTGGCTTATTTTCTGTTGTTTCCTTCCACCTCAAATTTATACTAACTGTAGTTACCAATATCTCTATACCATAACTTCCACCATGTATCTCCAGTGTTCAAGAATTTCCAAAACCTTTATACCAGTTATCTTAACAAGCGTAAAGTTCTCTGCCCAAATTTGCATGTCTTTAGAACATGGTACTTCCCAGCCAGTCTTATTTCTGGCATTGTTCATACAGACAGAATTGTTGCATTCAGACATGTTGGTTTCCTTGCTGTTGTCTACATATGCCATCTACATTTTTGTTCCTGAGTCTATTTGCACCGTTACCATAAACTGTACCTCTACCCCCATCCCATTCAATTTATCTAAATCTTTCTCATCCTTCAAGTCTCAGCTACATTTTTTTCAACCGATGATATTTCTGACTGTAACACACAGGTTTCTTAATTCTCTGAATGATTATTTCTTGCATATTGACTGCATACATCTAAGTTCTTTGTCTTTCTATTATTCTATGATTAGTATTATGCCCATTAACAGTGAAAATGAAGGTTTGATATAGCCCATTTTCAAACAACTTTATGGTTAGATAGTAAAATCTAATTCAGAAAATGTTCAAGACCTTTCCCTCCTTCATATGTCCCAATTCAGAGAGAGAAATGGAGGCTTCCTCTAGATAACACATCTCTGGGTGTGAATTATTCAAACTGGGATTTGGTGTCATCTTCATGATCAATACTCGGTGGTCATTAACAACCATCTGCCTTTGAGATTCTCCATCTTTTCCCTTTTCTCTTTTCCCTTCATGGTTTTTGAGTAACTTGAATCTCTCTGTTTGACTTGAAGAGTGCCACTTCTCAGCCTCTGGGACAGTTGTGAATTAGTTACTTCCATCTTGCTTCTCCTGAGACAGGTCTGAGATTGGAGGTATGAAGGCACCTGGATTTTGTGCATAGAGAATATAAGAAAACTGGAAATAGAACTGCCATATGACCCAGCAATCCCACTGCTAGGCATACACACTGAGGAAACCAGACTTGAAAGAGACACGTGTACCCCAATGTTCATCGCAGCACTGTTTATAATAGCCAGGACATGGAAGCAGCCTAGATGCCCATCAGCAGATGAATGGATAAGGAAGCTGTGGTACATATACACAATGGAATATTACTCAGCCATTAAAAAAATACATTCGAATCAGTTCTAATGAGGTGGATGAAACTGGAACCCATTATACAGAGTGAAGCAAGACAGAAAGAAAAACACCAATGCAGTATACTAACACATATATATAGTATTTAGTCAATCGGTAAAGATAACCCTGTATGCGAGACATCAAAAGAGACACAGATAAATAGAACAGTATTATAGACTCTATGGGAGAGGGCGAGGGCGGGATGATATGGGAGAATGGCATGGAAGCATGTAAATTATCATGTGTGGGGCGAATCGCCAGTCCAGGTTTGATGTATGGTGCAGGGTGCTTGGGGCTGGTGCACTAGGACGGCTCGGAGGGATGGGGTTGGGGGGGTGGAGGGGAGGTTCTGGGGGGGAGGACATGTACACCTATGATGTATTCATGTCGATGTATGGAAGAACAAATATAATATTGTAAAGTTGAAAAATAGAAAATAAACTAATTAAAAAAAAGAGAGATTATAGACAGAGCAAAAAAAAAAAAAGAAAAACAAACCTTCATTCTACTACTCTTTATGTGTCTCCTGGCTCTTATTCTAAAATAGTATCTTTTCCTCCCTTTATCTGAAATACCACTGTCTCATATTCCCAAGTGTATGTCTCAACTCAGAGCAAGGGGATGAGCATGTGTCAGACTGAAAGAAGGAAAGGAAGAGAGGAGAAAAACCATCAGACTCCTCACATGCTATAGTGCTTTCTCTTTTCATCTTGACTGTAACCTCCTTGAATGCAAACACTTTCCTCTGAATTCTTTTGCCTAAGGTACTGCATTATGTGGTAGAATTTCAATGAACACTTTGTGACTGAAAACTGTTATCATGACTCTTTCTTAAAAAACGAACAATGATATATCATCCATAAGACATTGATTTTTTTCATCGAAAATTCATGATTAAACACGCACAGACACAAAGTCCACATAAAATAATAGATCATGCGAGCCCTGGCCCGAATAGTAGAAAGAAAAGTTTTAAGAACTCTTTCAGGGCTTAAAACGCCTTACCAATATTTCTTTTCTTTTTGTACTCTCACTTCCCACATTTATGGCTCTGATTTTATTGTGGATTAAGATAATGGAAAAAATCTTGAGCATTTCATTAAGTATTACATCTTGGAGAGAAAAACATTTCCACATATGCACAGAAACTATATAGTTCAAAAATAACATCTAGTTGTCACTACAATGGTCATGTTTATAGCCTGGCAAATACTATGGAACTAGTTAGAGCTGAGGTGGTGCCTGGAACATGCTAAATTAACTTAGCCCCTTTCTTAATTGAAATGTTGTCTCTGTTTATGGGTTGCAACCTCTTACTTGCTTTTGTGATTCAGATTCTCCAGTTGCTAAGAGATTTTTCTAAATGTTTCATTTATCCCTGAGTTAGAGCATTTTGCTGTGGATGCAAAGTACCCAGAGTATCTAGAATATCCATCTTTGACATTTTATTTAATTATATCTCTGGAACTAAGCAGCAATAAATTGAGATATATCCCACCTTAGAGCCAGTGCTAAGTTCAGGGGATCAGCATAAATGCAGCTTAGAAGATAGTCTAAACACAGTCCTGCCAACTGCTCATGGTCTGCCTTGTTCTTGCAAGTCTAAGCTGGGCTGCAATGATGACTTGATGGTCAGCAGCAGAGACACTCTGAGTAGAAAATGCTTGTGAATCTTAGTAATAATTTTAAAAACTTTCAAAGTACCACTGAGAGTTTAATATTCACTTCAGTTAATCCTCACAATAATCATTGAGGCAAGTGCTATTATTATGCCCACTTTACAGGTAAGGAAATGAGGCTTTGCCCAAAGTCATACAGCCATTAAGCACTGGTGATAGAACTTGATTTCTGAAGTGTCTGGCTCCAGAATTCCTGCTACTCATCCTTCTTCTCTGCTCTCTCCATCTGCATGGGAAGGGGATCTGGCTCATTGCTCCCAGTGTCTCTGCTTTTCCAGAAGAGGGGAAGGAGAGACACCTGGCATTGCCTGAGCTTGGCTGCGTTAGCTTTTGTTGTTGCTGTTGTTTAGGCACTGAGTCATGCCTGACTCTCTGCGGCCTCATGGGCTGTAGCCTGCCAGGCTCCTCTGTCCATGGGATTCTCCAGGCAAGAATGCTGGATTGGGTTGCCATTTCCTCCTCCAGGGGATCTTCTTTTTAACCCAGGCATCAAACCTGCGTCTCCTGCATTGACAGGTGAATTCTTCTTCACTGAGCCACCAGGGAAGCCCTTCACTGTGCATTGTTTTTTCTCTAAAAGGAAATATTTGAAGATAAAAGATATTTCCCTTTGTCATGTTGCATTCTGAACATAACTTTTAAAACATTAATCACCTTTATGAATACTTTCTTGGATAATGATCAGAATCCTTATTATTTTTATTGTTATTTTTAATAATATCACACTTCTGATTCCCCAAACTTGAGTTTAATCTTGTTTCTCACTATTAGTACTGCTAAGGGATCCTCATGTTGTAGTACAGTACAAACCTAAAATAATTTTTTTGTCTCTAAGTATGGAACCATCTGAATTTGAGAAAAACAAAAGGAAATAAACATCTTAAGAGGAATTTAAGTTTACCTAAGCCTTATTTTCCAAGGAACTTACATGTATATTATATCTAAGGTTTAATTAGATTTCATTAGTTTTTAGATTTGTTTTTCATTTTGTCACTAAATGTGAAAGAAAAGCTGAAGATGTAATTAATTTTCATTATCTCAGTGATATAATCCATAACTTGAGGGTTAATAGTTGACAATAAAAAAAGGAAACCAAATCTCATTACATACACAAATGAATAAAAGGAATGTTTTCATCACTGCAAAAAGGTGCATTAATTCAGAGGGAAAACCCTTAATTAAATTTCACTTTAATTTTTTCCAAATGTCCAAATCTGAGAAAACAGAATATTAGGCTTTGACCCTACTATGGCATACCCAGACGACCTCAACCTATACAGCTCTTTGTCACTTTTTATTTTTGTATACTCTTTGTGACTCTCCTTTACAAGTCCTAGCAAACTTCTTAGGATTAGCCAGAGAGCAGGGAACAGCCTTGAAGTGGTAGGTAAGTCTCTTATTTCATAAATTCTTGGCAAATAGATATGTATATTCGTATGGTGACCAGTTTCCATTAGGCTGAAATGGCAACCTCTGCAAGACTGAGATAGATGGAGTGGTTTGCTGAGATAGATGGAGTGATTTGAAGAGGTATGCTGATACTTTCTGGAAGTTTTTGACTTACTTCTGTCCAGAGAATACACGTTTATCATTTCTGTACTTTTCCCACACCCTATTTTATCCTGCCTCTCCCTTTCAACTGTCTGGCCTACCACATACCAGCTTCTCTGATAAAAGGACCTATGGAGAAGGTGAGACTTTCAGCTATGAGCTTGCATAACTACAGATTGCACTAAAGAGGTCTCCAAGGACAGTTGAGACTTCAATAAGGCACCATTACAGAAAATCAATCTACATCTACTGGCTGCTTCATTCTATTGTTGACCCTCACTGCCCGGCTGATTTCTTTCCTTATAAGAGCTCAGGTTCTGGCTCAGGCCTTAGTCATGGCTCTGGAATTCATGGTTAAAAACTGAGTTAAATGTTAGAGTTAGAAGAAATTCAATTCCTTTCAAAGTTCTACTGTAGTCTATATCTAAAACCTCCACTATTATGGTAAGATCTATGGTCGCAAACATTCAGAAAGCTAAGATCATGGCATCCGGTCCCATCACTTCATGGCAAATAGATGGGGAAACAATGGAAACAGTGAGAGACTATTTTTGGGGGCTCCAAAATCACTGCAGATGGTTACTGCAGTCATAAAATTAAAAGACACTTGCTTCTTAGACGAAAAGCTATGATCAACCCAGACAGCATATTAAAAAGCAGAGACATTACTTTGCCAACAAAGATCCACCTAGTCAAAGCTACGGTTTTTCCAGTAGTCAAGTGCAGATGTGACAGCCGGACAATAAAGAAAGCTGAGAGCCAAAGAATTGATGCTTTTGAACTGTGGTGTTGGAGAAGACTCTCGAGAGTCCCTTGAACTGCAAGGAGATCCAACCAGTCAATCCTAAAGGAAATCAGTCCTGAATATTCACTGGAAGGACTGATGCTGAAGCTGAAACTCCAATACTTTGGCCACCTGTTGTGAAGAACTGACACTAGAAAAGACTCTGATGCTGGGAAAGATTGAAGGCAGGAGGAGAAGGGGATGACAGAGAATGAGATGGTTGGATGGTATCACCAACTCAATGGACATGAGTTTGAGTAAGCTTTGGGAGTTGGTGATGGACAGGGAAGCCTGGCGTGCTGCAGTCCATGGGGTCGCAGAGTTGGACACGACTGAGCAACTGAACTGAACTGAACTGATAGTTGCAAATCACTAGGTCAGTTTCTAAAGGTAGAAAAATATGTTGTCTGCTTGCACTTTTTTTTTTCTTTTCTGGAACATCTTTCTTCATTGGTCATCAACCTTAAACATTTAGTTGGCCAAAACGTTCATTTGAGTTTTTGCATAAAATCCTATGGGAAACTTGAAGGAATATTTTGGCTAATTTAATACTTCATGTAACTTTAAGACCTAACTCAACCACATAATTATAAGGAACAAGATATGAAACCTCTGCAAATATCAAAATGTAGGCCAAATTTTATTTCAAAATAGCACTTTAGGACTGATTTTTAAATACTTTGTCATCTTGCCGAAACTATACATGAGGGAGGGATTTAAAAGTTTTATTTTTTTTATGGGACTTGATATTTTTCACTAAACCCTTTTCTATAGTGTAGCACTTATTTTCTAATTTATCATTTTTAATGTTGTACATATACCAACAGACTAAATAGGAGATGAGTGACTTTTATTTAAAGCTATTATTTTTCCAGCTGCCCTTCTTTAGTATGAGATTTATCATGTAGTGATATAATAGGTAAGTCTTACCTGCATGTACCACCCCAAAGCATAGTGTAGTAGATAAAAATTTATATAAAGTGTTTCTCTCCTCCAGGGTAAGTATGCTTGTGGCTAGTTCTATAATAAAACAATTTATTAATTACTGAAGATCAAGATATCATCCAAAGGAGTTAAGCTAAAGAAATTTCCTTTTTTAGACTTAATAGTTTATTTATAGAAATGAAAGTGCTTCACTAAAATTAATTATTGTGTTTTTGAGTGTGTGTGTGCATACAAAATTTTGCATATAATTTATATCTTCTATCTGTTAACCTGACAAAACAGTCACAACTAGAATTTGAGAGTTACATTTTATTTGGTGATCTTGTTTAGGACTTCAGGCCTGGGAAAGAGCATCTCAAGTAACTCTGAGAACTTTTTTGAGGAGGTTGGCAGGGGAGGAGTCAGGTTATACAGAAGTTTGCAGCAAGGGGCAGGTATACTGAACATCAAAAGATGATTGTTAATTAATTCAAGAAAACCAGATATCTCAAGGAATTTAGTGCTCTTCTATGTATGGGAGGATGCAAGTGTCTGGGCTCGCTGAAATTATTCCTTTTATATGCGTCTCAGCTATCAGGGGCCAGCATCCTGGTTCTTGATTATTCACACCCTTAGTTCCTTGCTCAGAGTGGCAGCCAGCAGCTGAGAATTCATGGCTTGCAGGCATTTTTCTCCCTTTTGGGTGCCCCTGGGGCTCAGAAGTTCACATGGAGGACCAAAATCACTGATTATAACATCCCTGTTTACTGATATGGCAGGAAATACTCCATTTCACATATCTCTTAGATGGCTAATTAAACACTTCTAAATATTTCCATTAAATATATAAATACAGAAATTTAATATTAAAATCCATTCATAAATACTTATATCAAATCCAATCTACTTGAATGTCTACTACTTTGAGCTAGCACAATATCCTTAGCACTAGAAATTTATCTATGAAGAAAATTACAGGACTTCTGCCCCATGGAAATTATATTTTGGTGGACAGAAAGTATCAATCAGAAATAAACATAATAAATATTTGAGTCAGTTCTAATGAGGTGGATGAAATTGGAGCCTATTATACAGAGTGAAATCAGAAAGAAAAACACCAATACAGTATATTAATGCATATATATGGAATTTAGAAAGATGGTAATGATGACCCTATATGTGAGACAGCAAAAGAGACACAGATATAAAGAACAGACTTTTAGACTCTGTGGGAGAAGGTGAGGGTGGGATGATTTGAGAGAACAGCATTGAAACACGTATGTTACCATATATGAATTAGATGACCTGTCCAAGTTCAATACATGGAACAGGGAAACAGGGCAGTCAAAGCCAGTGCCTGGGACAACCCAGAGGGATGAGATGGGGAGGGAGGTAGGAGGAGGGTTTGGGTCAGGGGGACACATGTACACCCGTGGCCGATTCATGTCAATGTATGGCAAAAACCATCAGAATATTGTAAAGTAATTAGCATCCAGTTCAAATAAATTAATTAAAAAAGAGAAACATAATAAATAGATTAAACAGTGTGTTAGAATATAATGTGTGCCATAAAGCTTGAGCAAGCTAATATACTATGAATGCTAAGGGAAAAGGATATGTTGTAATTGGAACAAGGTAGTCAAGGAATGCCTTACTGAGAAAAGGACATTTGTAAGAGACTTGAAGAAGGTAAGAGAATGAGCCATGTGGATACTGGCAGAACTTGGAGCCGTTGTGGTTGGGTTCCAGACCCCTGCAATAGAGTGACCATTACACTACAGTAAGTCACATAGTGCTTTTTGTTTCCCAGTGCACATAAAAGTTATGTTCATATTATACCGTAGTCTATTAAGTATGCAATAGCATTAAGTCTAAAATAAACAATGTACATACTCTAATTTTATAAAACATTATTACTAAAAATGCTATCACCTGAGTTTTCAGCAAGTCATAATCTTTCTGCAACAGTAACATCAAAGATCACTGATCACACATCATCATAACAAATGTAATAATAATGAAAAAAATGAAATATTTTCAGAATAACCAAAATGCGACCCAGAAACACAAAGTGAACAAATGCTGTCAGAAAAATGCTGCTGATAGACTCATGGTAGGGTTTCCACCTACCTTAATTTGTAAAAAAAAGTTAAAAAAAAAACACCACGGTTATTGCACTGCAAAGTGCAATAAAACAAAGCATAATAAAACAAGGTCTGCCCATACATGAAGGAAGATTGGTCTGGGCAGGCAAAGAGGAAAAAGCAAATGCAAAATCCTAACATTAGAGTGTTCCTAGGGTGTCCAAGGGACAAAAAGAAGGAAAGAGGGCTGGAGAGGAGTGAACAAAGTGGAAAGATAATTGGACAGATACAATTATCTAGGGTGACAGATAATTGGAGTTCAGCACATATGATGGTCCATAGGCCTTTATCATGTTGTTGGCTTTACTCTAAGTAAAATGGGGGGCCGCTGATAAGATCTGAGCAGCAGGATTCTATGATCTGACTTTTGTATTGAAGAAATCACTTTGCAGTGAGACTAGATCAGGTGGCAGGCAAGAGTAGAAAGCAGGGAGATCAGCTTGGTTAGGCTGGAATCCAAACAATGATGATGGCTCGGACAATGGTGGCAGCAATAAAGATGATCAGAAATGGGTTTAGATGGGCTTATGGATAGTTAATCAACGGGCAAGCTGAGTCTGTAGGTATGGATGGCAATTAGAGGGTGAATGAAATTTATCTGATTGTTTCAATTTACTCAAGTAAGAAGTAAGATCAGCTGAGTGAGAATCAGGGGTGAGGTCTCGGGAGTTTCTAGAGAAATGAGAAGACATGAAATAGTCATCAAACAGAATATGAGACTGAATGGGGAATGTGAAAATGATTTCCTGAGAAACTTAAGGGCCCACTGCGACTTTCATGCTCATAAACATGAAGTAAAACAAGCTCATCATGACTGTGTATTTCTCCACAAGATGAAGCTAAACAGGGGCTGGAAAAAAGGGAAGTGAGTTGGATTTAATCAGGCCTGTGGTTTGGCCATACATGTAAGGTAAAGGGAAAGAGTTATAAGCAAGAGACTAATCATGATTGACCATGGAACTTAAGCTTGCTAAAGAGAGCTAGAGAACACCAACTGGATGGAGAATGCTGAAAAAGTGATCATATCGATGGAGCATGTTGAGGGGTTGATAAGTTTGAGGGGATGAGTTGAAAATTTAGGAGGTGATCATGAGAGTGTGAGTGCATGAAACTGGAATTACGATGTGTTGCTCTTACTGGCAATGACTAGGCTTAGAATGGGGCCGCCCAGGTGGAGCTAGTGGTAAAGAACACGCCTGCCAATGTAGGAGACATAAGAGACCTGGGTTCGATCCCTGGGTCAGAAAGATCCCCTGGAGGAGGGCATGGTAACCCATTCCAGAATTCTTGGCTGGAGAATTCCGTGGACAGAAGAGACTGGCTGGCTACAGTCCACAGGGTCGCACAGAGTCAGACATCACTCAGTGACTAAAATAACAACAACAGTAAGACCCACAGAAACATTAAAGAAGGAATAGAGTGTTGATTCATTTTCCTATTAGGAAAGGAAGGAAACAGCTTGCTTAAATGGCTTTTGCAAAAGGTGAACTTTCTTTTTCAAGCAGAATTGTGATAACTTGAACTGAATTAGGAAGTGGAGTCTCAAAATAGCTATTTAGCATGCAGGAGACAGATGTTTCCTTTTTTTAATACATAAACTAAAATACTTGGGCATCAGGAGACATTTTTTCTCCTAGAGGAATTAGAATATTTCAGTTTTTACCAGTGAACTATTTCTATTTTAGCTTAGTTAAATTCTAAAATTCATCATTTTAGGATTAATCACAGTTAAGGCATAGCACTGTGAGTAAAAGTTTTTTTTTCACTTCTAGGTTATAAATTGTGTTTTAATACATCACTTGAGCCAGTACCTACATAGATACACACACACACACACACACACACACACACACACACACTCCTTCTACTTTCAAGAAAAACAAAAAAAAACTTCCTAAGTTTTAGTGCAGTAGTTGGGACTAAAGGGTAAATGAAGAATTAATAGCAAGAGAGAGAAATAGGAAGAGAAAAAAGAAATCAGATACAGTAGTAAGTGTAGTTTGCCCACAGATTTTATAGGTACAATGTTTCATCATTTTATTATTAGAAATCAGGTGAAAATAAAAGTCACTAAAGAAAAAGACAAGGTTGGAACTAGGGAGAATAAATATAGCACAACCTATTTTTCTTTTTAAATTCTAATTCTTTCACCATATTCTACCTTCCCACCAACACATGAGACCACCAAACATTCCCCTAATTAATCCGTTTCTTGGGAAAGCATTTGCAAATTATTAAAATAGAATTTCTCTTATATTTTAAAAATTTATTATTTCTAATAATATATATTTTCTCCAATATTGTACAATTCAATTGTATATTTTTTGATTTATGATCTAATTTACATATTATGTAAATAACTTATGTAAACAAATATTATTTAAATAAAACCAGTATAAGAACACTTTAAAAAATAGGAAAGTCCATATTAGGCAGCTAATAATTTTAATAGATACTTCAATGACTTCACTAGACTTGAGCAGCCAGAAATTTGGATGAAGAGGGATCATAGTGTTATATTTAATCCCTTGGATTGAAGAAGAAAAACATGTGCTCAACTAATTTACTATGTTATTCAAGTAATAAGTAATTATAGTGCTTACCAATAGCAGGCATTGTTTTAGAAACAATTAGATTAACTTAACTTTTATAATGACCCTATAAGATAAGGTCTAGTACGTTCACCTCATTTAAAAGAAAAAAATCCTGAGGCACCTAAGGGTTAAGAAACTTACTTAAGATCATGAAGATGGCATGTTGGACATCCTTACTCCAGAAGCTATGATCTTGATCAGTGTGCTATGCTTTCTTGAGATAAGTTTAAAATAGGGTTTCAAGTGTTTTGAAAAATCTTGAAATCTCTTACCTTTTTACAAAGAATTTTGTACAACTACATCTATAAATATTTGATGGAGATGAGATTAAGATTTTCTAGTACTAAGTCATAATCTGATCAGTTTTATAGAAAAATCTAAGACAATAATATGTATAATCTCTAGTAAGAAAGATCTCACTTCAAGCAAGGAAAAAATAATCAATCCAGTTTTGTATTCCACCATAGTAAATAGAAGCCTAAACTATTTTGCAAGTGCTGTTTTCTCAATTTTAACTTATTATTTAACTTATTTTAACTCAGAGAATGGGCAACTTTTAGACTGACCACACACATGCAAGTTTAGCAATTATATGCAGCAAGTCATTGACCAAAAGAGTTGTCATGCAAGAAATAGTTGAGAAATCAGGCTTGACCACATAAAGGCCCAGGGAAATATTCCAAAATCTCTGGCCAGAGGCAATCATTGAACATTTATAAGTTCTGCATGGGAAAGAATTGTAAGGTCTTAAGGAAACGCTTTTACTATAATCTGACTTATTGGAGTGGATGAATTGATATCAGATACACAATATAAAGTAGCATAAGAAGCATGAGAGGCATGAGAGTTTGAAGAGTTTGGAGAAGACTGATCCCTGTATAAGGTGAGAAAATGGTAGGAAGAAAAAGAGAAGGAAGGACAACTCTGTTGGAGCTACAAGATAAACATGAAAGTCTTGCAATTGAGGAGTCCAGGTTTCTGAATTTAAAGAAAGCAAAAATCTAAT
Source organism: Giraffa tippelskirchi (assembly GCF_054371585.1). Classification (NCBI taxonomy): domain Eukaryota; kingdom Metazoa; phylum Chordata; class Mammalia; order Artiodactyla; family Giraffidae; genus Giraffa; species Giraffa tippelskirchi. Next base: position 85,091,733 of record NC_137282.1, read on the forward strand.
ATTCTATGAGATAATACTTGGGAGAAAGATGAAAATTAAAAATAGAGTCACATTGTACCATACATTAATGAATATGTCATACAAAAGGGATGCATATAATCCACATGTCCAGAACCACCCCATGTATATGAATCTCTTCATTCATATGAGAAGAGTACAGAATTCCCAGTGAAGAAACATGGAGAACTAAGAAAGATCCTGATAGTGACAGAGGCTGTGGAGAGGAAGGTATGGAGAGAATGGAGAGATAACAGAGCCAGCCAAGAAGTGTACTGGGGTTGAGATGGTTAGGAGACCCACCCAGGTTCATGCGTTCTCTTCCACATAGTATAGAGTTGTCACTGGCAAGCAGTTGTCCATCCACGAACTGTGTTTCCCAGTCTTTTTTCTGTGACCATAGACTAGTGTATACCAATAAAAATCAAGTGGAAATTATGTGTATTACTCCTAGGCATTTCATAAAATCTCCTGGGCATTATATCCCTAGTTTTCCCATCAAGAAGCGCCAATGTAGAAGGAATCTGAGTCCCTGAATTACCACATAGAGAAGTTACTTGCCAATCAGACACGATCACATTGGACTATTTGCCAGTGAGGTATAAAATTCTCATATAATATGTTGAGACATTAAAAATTTGAGGGTTGTTTATTACAGAAGCTAGTATTACCCTGCCACACACACAGACACAAATCCACCAGGAATGAAAAAAATAGAATGTGAGTGTAAGCAAATTGTTAGTTAACTAAAACTTCTGTCTGCTACTGTCTACTTCTTGTCTATAGATTTATGATTGACACTTACCAAAAATAAGTGATTAAGGCTATAAAGGTTTTTAAGAGTTTCTGAACTTTTGAAAAGAAACAGAACAATGGCAAGGAATGATGAAAATGTCATTTTTATTTTTCACTAAATGTTAGTACTTTAACATAAAAGGAGAATGTAAGACATGAGGAACACATGGGTGGCCAATGAAAGACTGAAGCCCAAGGTCTTTCTTAAAACTTCAATCTCTGGAAGTAAGTCATTGGCCCAAAGGAAGTTTTAAAATAAATGCAAAGAGGAGAGAAGATGCTCAAATAAAATTCAGGAGCTAGTGACTATAGGGAAAATGTCATGACAGGAACAAACGGCTAACAGTAAAAGAGGTGCCTGGAATTTGCAACAAAAACGTTTTTAGGAAAAAACAAGTAAGCAAAGAAACAAAAAGAAATTAATACTAGTATGGTGTGTAGAATAAGTGTCTCCCAAAAGTGTCCATGTTCTAATCCCCAGAACCTGTGAATATGTTAATTATATAGAAAGAAAAATTAAAGTTGCTGATGGAATTAAAATTGCTATCAACTGACCTTAAAACAGATTATCCTGGAGTAGCCAGGGGGCCCAATATAATCAAGAGTCCTTTAAATGTATATAAAGGAGGCAGAGGAGTAGAGTCAAAGAGAGATGTGAAGATGCCACCCTGCTGGCTGCAAAGAATGCAGTTAAAGTGTTACTCACTCAGTTGTGTCCAACTTTTTGTGACACATGAACTGTAGCCCATCAGGCTCATCTGTCCATGGAATTTTCCAGGCAAGAATACTGGAATGGGTTGCTATTTCCTTTTCCAGGGTATCTTCCCATCCCAGGGATCAAACCCATGTCTCCTGCATTGCAGACAGATTCTTTACCATTTGAGCCATCAGGGAAGCCAAAGATAGTACAAGAGACTATATTTCTTGGTTCAGGAACCAAGAAATATAGGTGGTTGTAGAAGCTGGAAAAACAGGGATGGATGGATTCTCCTCTAAAGACTGCAGAAGGAATGCAGGCCTGATAAAACTTTGATTTTAGCCCAATGAGACCAATTTCAGACTTTTAATCTCTAGAACTAAAATATTATAACTTTGTACTGCTTTAAGCCACTAAATTTGTGGTAATTTATCACAACAGTGATAGGAAACTAATACAACTGATTTCTTCCATATCTTCATGCTAATAAACAGAGTATAAATAATAAACTGTGAATTTGAGATTAGGATACACTTTGCAAACCTGGAAAGATAAGACTGAAAAATGGGAATAAGTTGATGGAAGAGAATCCTAGACCTAAGAAGGAAACATGTCAAGAGAAAGTTATGCAATATTTCATGAAGTTATACACTTTTGTGGACAAAGACATTGAACATAAAGTGTTTTTGAAGAGCACTGAGAAAAGTTTCAAAGAAAAAAAAAAGTATGTGTTATCATCACTGATACTATACCTTTACCATGTCTTACTTTTGTTTAGATTTTAAGGAAGTGTGTCACTGTATTTTTTTCTCCTATGATCTTGTGAAATAGTCAGGAACTCAAATTAGGAAACCAGGGTTTTGAAAACCATCATCCAAGAGACAGAGATGGGACTAGAACGAATGTCTTTTGCCCAGTTCACTTTCCACAATATTAATTGCAGTGAGAAAAACAAAAACAGTATGTTCACAAAACTATAAAAACAACAAATACTAGTAATGAAGGATTTAAATCACCATTTCGTTGTTGTTCAGTCACATAGTCGTGTATGACTCTTTGTGAACCCATGGAATGCAGCATGACAGGCTTCCTATCCTTTGCTATCAACTGGAGTTTGCTCAAACTCATGTTCATTGAGTTGGTGATGATATCCAGCCATCTCATTCTGTCACTTTCTTCTCCTCCTGCGCTCAATCTTTCCCAGCATCAGGGTCTTTTCCAGTGAGTTGGCTCTTCTCATCACATGGCCAAAATTATTGGAGCTTCAGCATCAGTCCTTCCAATGAATATTCAGGGTTGATTTCCTTTAGGATTGACTGCTTTGATCTCCTTGCTGTCCAAGGGACTCTCGAGAGTCTTCTTCAACTCCAGTTTGAAAGCATGAATTCTTCAGTGCTGAGCTTTCTTTAAGGTCCAACTCTCACATCCATACATGACTACTGGAAAAACCATAACTGAAATGATAGACCTGTTGTTATTCCTTTGACCAGACTACCTCTGGAATATTGTAATCAAGTTTTTCAAGTATTCCTTGCTTTCTTAAACAAAAAAAGGACACAAAAAAGTCTCATTCAGATAACTAAACAAATCATGGCAAGAAACATGAAAAAAATTTAGTATTTCCTAAAAGAAGTTTTCTGCAAAAAGACATTGTTGTTTTTTCTCTCTTTAAACTAATTTGAAAGTCCTGTTGTGGGTCTAAAAATTACTTACAGAGAATTTGGAATAATTGCCTGACAAAATGTTCTGATATTGTCAAATATTACACATCTAAGTGTGTGTGTGGGTGCGTGCATGTGTGTGTGTGTGCGTGTGTGTGTGTGTAAGGAAAAAATCTAAAGGCATAAACCCAAATGCTAATTCCAGTGAAATTCCATAGAATTTCAGTGAAATTAATCATATCAAAACATATGCTTTATTTCCAAAGCCAATTCCATTCTGTTTGTAAGCTAATTAGGGTTAAAAAATGGTGAAAGGCTTTACAAAGCACAACCACAAACAGAAGCTTAAAAAGATGAGGATATTTTTCTTCATGCCAGTTTTATATGTAAAATGCACACCTTTACACAGATGTCAGCAGCCTCTCTACTGTGTCCACAGGAATTGACCTAGCAAGTCTTTTCTAACAGAAATAGTAAATGTATGGCTTAGGAAATTTCTTTTACACAGCTGTCCCACTGGTCCCAGTCGTATGTGAAAATCTTGAAGAATTTATGTCCTATATTTCTGCTGTTGCTGATATGAGTATTCCAACTACTAGCATTCTTGTGCATATTATTTTGGTGAATGTATGTATCATTTCTTTTGCATATATATCTAGGACTGGGACTGAGAAGGGAGACAGAATACTAAAAAATCCTCTATGATTTCAGGCCCTAGTGAAAGGGGGATTATCCACATGGGTTTTATGCTAGGGAGATACCCAGGTAGGGCTAATCTAATCACATCAGTTGCTTTAAAAGCAGAGTTTTCTCCAGGAGCAAAAGAGGAAGTCAGGGAGATTTGAAGCCTATGAAATACTTGCTGCATCACTGCTGGTTTGATGATACAGGTCTCCTCATACAAGGAGGACTGGAGCCACACTGTGTTGGACTTCTGATCTGCAGAACCATGAGCTGATAATGGTTGTATGTAAAGCGACAGTTTGTGGTAATTTGGTACACAGAAAGAAAAAACTAATATCTAGAGTTTGTATGCATTTCATAGATGCTGCCAACGGTTTTTCAAAGTATCACTTTTCAAAGTACACTTCTCACCAGAAGTGTATGAGGGCTCCAATTACTCCATAAAATTTACATGTTGTCCTTATTGTAGTCACAGAATATAAAGCATCTAGTAGAAACTTGCCTGTTTAATGTAAAAGTATCAATCATTAATGAGATAAAACTAAAAATAAAATGTAGCACTCAATTTCCCATGTAAAACAAAGAAAATTTTAATAAATTATAATATTCGCTTCTCAAATTGAGCCCAACACACACCAAATTTTTTGCTGTTGTTCAGTGACGAAGTTGTATCTGCTCTTTGCAACCCTATGGACTGCAGCATGCCAGGCCTCGTTGTCCTTCAGTATCTCCCAGAGTTTGCTCAAACTCATGTTCATTGAGCTTGTGATGCCATCCAGCCATCTCAGCCTGTCGCCCCCTTCTCCTACCCTCAGTCTCCTCCTTTTTCAGCTGATTATTCAAAGGAAATAGTAATGAGTATTTAGTATTATTTAATGTGACTAGTTAATGTTGAAATGATATCATTTGCCTTTTTCATAAATCAAATAGCTGTAATAATAGGAACATTTAAAAAATCCTATAGCTATTTCATTCAACTTGTTTCACTGGTCTTTGGTGAACTTACCCCTAAAGAGATATTGGATAATGTCTTTTAAATATCAAGGATATATTATGTATAACTTCCACAGGGACTCTGAAGAAAGATTTTAAATTTTTTCTAAATTTAATGTCATTTGGCAATTGATGATTTCATCTTTTCTGTTGATATTTTGCTGGTTAACTGTTCAAAATATCACTCTTGTAATCATTTTGACTATATACACTTGTATAGCTTTTTAGAGCTTACTCTAGGAATTAAAGAATTCGTACTTATTATTTACAGTCCAGTAATATTTGGAATTAATATATAATCACCTAGTTGGAATGCAGAAACTATAAATTCCCTTTAACTTCTGTCAGTTATTAACATAGTACATTTTTCCCCCTTTCTTTCTTTTTTTCTTTTTTTTTTTTTTTGAGACACAGAAAGTCTTTATTGCCCCAGGAAGCAAGTGCATTCATCCCACTTCACCAACTTTACGAGTCACAGAAACGCAGATTTCTGTAATACAGTGCAGCAACCAACCGACCCTGTTCAGTGAAAATACCTCTAACACAATGAAAACGATAAACTAGCTATAACATCCAATTCATATATATATAATTCAAATATAAATATGTTATATCCTTCAATGTATAGCAAGTTTAATACATTGGTGTTTACAAAATAAAAACTGTATATTATGCTTCAGCTGTCTAACATAGTACCTCTACAAACACTGAAAACTTCCATCTGAGAATGTTATATTTTAAACTCTCAACCATCAAACATACTTTTCAAAATTCAAGAGGAGAAAAATAGGTACTATATATACCCAGATACTTTCCCTTTGTGTTTCTCTGTCTTCGTTCCTGATGTTCCAAGTTTCCTTCTGCTATCATATCCCTTCTGTCTGAAGAACTTCCTTTAGCAATTTTTTTTTTAAAGCAGGTCTGCGGCCAACAACTACTCATAGTTTGCGTTCATCTGAGAATGTCTTTATTTCATCTTAAGTCCTGAGGGACATTTTCACTGATACAGAGTTCTGAGTCATCAGTTCTTTCCTTTCAACATTTTAAAGATGTCACGCCACATCCTTCTGATACAACACACAGAGGGAATGAGCCCAGGACTTCACAAACTTGGCAGAGTGACCATCCCAAGCTTTTCTGTTTTATTATCTCCCAGGCATGCTCCCATTCCTCAGGCTGCTCTTTCCAGACTTCAACCAGAAACTGCCCCCTTTCCACCCTGCTCAGGGTTATGCAGAGTAAGACAGAGGAAGAAGAAAAAAATAATCACAATATGTCTGGTGACACTGTCTCGGAGCCACACTTCAACTGAAGGAGAGGAAACATCCTCTTCCTTTAAGTTTTGGCTCCTACTGGTTTCTCACTTGCCAGTTGTACTTAGTGGAGGTTATTTTATGATTTAAACATTGCACTGTACATAGGAGGCATGTTGCCTTCTCCTTATTTGTCTGTTTACCATATACTTCAATATTTGAAATGTTATGTCTTGGAAACTCAAGTGGGCCTTAGGAAGCATTGCTATGAACAAAGCTAGTGGAGGTGATGGAATTTCAGTTGAGCTATTTCAAATCCTAAAAGATGATGCTGTTGCATTCAATATGCCAGCAAATTTGGAAAACTCAGCAGTGGCCATAGGACTGGAAAAGGTCAGTTTTCATTCCAATCCCAAAGAAGCGCAATGCCAAAAAATGTTCAAACTACCGCACAATTGCACTCATCTCACACGCTAGCAAGGTAATGCTCAAAATTCTCCAACTGAAGTTTCAACAGTATGTGAACTGAGAACTTCCAGATGTTCAAGCTGGATTTAGAAAAGGCAGAGGAATCAGAGATCAAATTCCCAACATCCACTGGATCATAAAAAAAGCAAGAGAATTCCAGAAAAACATCTACTTCTGCTTCATTGACTATGCTAAAGCCTTTGACTGTGGGGTCACAACAAACTGGAAAATTCTTAAACAGATGGGAATACCAGACCACCTTACCTGCCTCCTGAGAAATCTGTATGCAGGTCAAGAAGCAACAGTCAAAACTGGACAAGGAACAATGAACTGGTACAAAATTGAGAAAGGAGAATGTCAAGGCTATATATTGTCACCCTGCTTATTTAACTTATATGCAGAGTACATCATGCGAAATGCTGAGCTGGATGAAGCTCAAGCTGGAATCAAGATTGTTGGGGGAAATATAAATAACCTCAGGTATGCAGATAACACCACCCTTATGGCAGAAAGAAAAGAGGAACTAAAGAGCTAAAGAGCGTCTTGATGAAAGTCGAAGAGGAGAGTGAAAAAGCTGGCTTAAAACTCAACACTCAAAAACAAAGACCATGGAATCCAGTCCCATCACTTCATGGCAAATAGATGGGGAAAAAATTGAAACAATGACAGATTTTATTTTCTTTGGCTCCAAAATCACTGTGGATGGTGACTGCAGCCACGCAATTAAAAGATGCTTGCTCCTTGGAAGAAAAGCTGTGACAAACCTAGACAGTGTATTAAAAAGCAGAGACGTCACTTCCCTCACAAAGGTCTGTCTAGTCAAAGCTATGGTTTTCACAGTAGTCATGTATGGATCTGAGAGTTGGACCACAAAGAAGGATGAGAGCTGAAGAAGTGATGCTTTTGAACTGTGGTGCTGGAGAAGACTCATGAGAGTACCTTGGACTGCAAGGAAAACAAATCAGTCAATCCTAAAGAAAATCAACCCTGAATATTCATTGGAAGAACTGATGCTGAAGCTGAAGCTCCAATACTTCAGCCACCTGAAGGGAAGAGCCAACTCATTGGAAAAGGAAAAGACCCTGATGATGGGAAGGATTGAGGGCAGGAGCAGAAGGGGGTGACAGAGGATGGCACCATTGATTCAACGGGCATGAATTTGAGCAAAGTCTGGGAGATAGTGAAGGACAGGGAAACCTAGTGTGCTGTAGTCCACGGGGCTGCAAAGAGTCAGACATGACTGAGTGATTGAACAACAACAACGTCTTGGAAAAGTCATTGATATTTCTAGAACAATGTGATTTTTATGCCACATTTTCTCCTTCAAGGAAATAACTTTTTTTCTTCAAGGAATAATTAATACCAATAATATAAATGATAAATAATTTTAAAATCTCATATTACTACCATTTTCCCTAAATAATGGAGATAAGGAAGGGGAAAAAAAAATCCAGGAAATCTCCTCTCTCCCTACAGCTGTATCTGAGTGTTAAGAGTTTTCCCGCTTGTTCCTTGAACTAGAACTAGAAGGTTTCTCCTAGATTTGTCTTCTTCAGAGTACTCGTTTCTGGGTTTGAAATGTGCAGAGTTCTGGCCAGGGCATACCAGAGGAGGAAAACAATGACAAACTCACAGCTGTCTCAGGAGTACTCTGAATTCTGTTTTTCTTCCCCAACTGCCTTCTTATATTTATTTCTTAGAGCTCTCAAATAGCTGGTCACACATTCTGCCCAAGTTTTATAACTGAGTTCAACAGAAGATAAAGGAGTGTTTACTTCATCTTATCCAGAAACAATAATGTATAACTTGCATTTTAACTTAAGTATCTTTCCCTATATGAAATGTCTTCTGTCTTTAACTTTCAAGCAAGTAAATCTAACTTCTCCTTCATGTCTTCTGAATATGGTATCAGTGTATGTTTCTCATCACAATTTTTAAACATCTTCTTCATTTTCTACCAATTCATTCATGGATTAATATATATACACACACAGATACATATATATTCCACAAGATGTTACAGAAAAACCCAAACAAACTTTTTGCCAACCAAATACATATATATGTATTGTTATCTTTCTAGACTCTTTTATGTTAATGGTTTTACATAATTTTTTACAAAATATTTTATATTAATTTTTTTTCTTTGATACCATAAAGTAGTAAGTTGCAGCAATAGATTTTCTATTGTTTAAAATGCTTGTATTTTTTCAGATAGACCCTGTCCATGGTAAATTGTTCATTCACTATATCATCGCTTAATGATTTTTTGTGTGCTTAATTGTTACTTAAAATTTTTGTTTATTTATGAGTGAGTTTAGAGTATCCTTTTTGTTTATGCTGTTCTTATTCTGTTCTTGTATCAAAATTCTTCTAGACTGACAGAAAGGCTTGGAAAATTGATCATTTTTTTGTCTTTTAAGAATTCTGAACAGTTTAAACATTATGTACTTTTTATTCTTTTTTTTTTCCCTAACATAAAATGTGAAGTCTGGCATATAAAATATATTCAAGAAATATGTTTCCACTGATAAAAGGATGAGTAAGTGAATAATGAATTCATTTTTTAAAAATTATATTGGCAGGTATAGTCATTGAAAATGCAGCCATTCTACCAGGTTCATATAATCTATCAAGTACTATATTTGGAATTCAGTTCAGTTCAGTTCAGTCGCTCAGTCGTGTCCGACTCTCTGCGACCCCATGAATTGCAGCACGCCAGGCCTCTCTGTCCATCACCAACTCCCGGAGTCTACCCAAACCCATGTTCATCGAGTCGGTGATGCCATCCAACCATCTCATCCTCTGTCGTCCCCTTCTCCTCCCGCCCCCAATCCTACCCAGCATTAGGGTCTTTTCCAATGAGTCAACCCTTCGCATGAGGTGGCCAAAGTGTTGGAGTTTCAGCTTCCACATCAGACCTTCCAATGAACACCCAGGATTGATCTCTTTTAGGATGGATTGATTGGATCTCCTTGCAGTCCAAGAAACTGAATTAGATTCAGTGAAATAAAAGGCATTCTTAGCCTTCAGAGTTTCAGTATACTGTTAAAAAACCTAAACATATGTCCCTTCCCAAGTCCTTATGTGCTCCTATAGAACAATAAACTAATTAATTCAACAGACACATAACTAAATAAAAATATATTTGCAGATCACAAGTGTATTTCTTACATGTATTTTCCATAAATTTTATTTTTTATTAAATTTCATCTAACCATTGACTTTTATTATGTAAGTAGCACTGTGTTATTTTAAGAAAATAAACTTGGTCTCCAAATATGCTAATATAAATATTAGAATTAAAGACAACTCTCTTAATATAACAGTACTCCAGTATTCTTGCCTGGGAAATCTCATGTACAGAGTCTGAGCCTGGTGGGCTATAGTCTGTGGGGTTGCAAAGAGTCAGACACAACTTAGCAACTGAGTACACAATGTTTTATTAAAATATAAATTATATGTTTTAATTATCATCAAATATGAATATGTTTTTTTTTAATAAATTTATTTATTTTAGTTGGGGGCTAATTACTTTACAATATTGTAATAGTTTTTGCCATATATTGACATGAATCAGCCATGGGTCTAAATGTATTCCCCTTCCTGGACCCCCGACCCACCTCCCTCCCCATCCCCTCCCTCTGGGTCATCCCATTGCCCCGGCCCTGAGCCCTTGTCTCATGCATCGAACATGGAATGGTGCTCTGTCTCACATATGATAATATACATGTTTCAATGCTATTCTCCCAGAACGTCCCACCCTCACCTTCTCCCTCAGAGTCCATAAAATTGTTCTATGCATCTGTGTCTCTTATTCTGTCTCGCATATAGGGTTATCGTTACCATCTTTCAAATTCCATATATATGCATTAGTATACTGTATTGGTGTTTTTCTTTCTGGCTTACTTCACTCTGTATAATGGGCTCCAGTTTCATCCATCTCAGTAGAACCGATTCAGATGTATTTTTTTAATGGCTGAGTAATATTCCATTGTGTATATGTACCACTGCTTCCTTATCCATTCGTCTGCTGATGGACATCTAGGTTGCTTCCATGTCCTGGCTATTGTAAACAGTGCTAAGATGAACATTGGGGTACACGCATCTCTTTCAATTCTGGTTTCTTCAGTGTGTATGCCTAGCAGTGGGATTGCTGGGTCATATGGCAGTTCTATTCCCAGTTTTTTAAGGAATCTCCACACTGTTCTCCATAGTGGCTGTACTAGTTTGCATTCCCACCAACAGTGTAAGAGGGTTCCCTTTTCTCCACACCCTCTCCAGCATTTATTGCTTGTAGACTTTTGGATAGCAGCCATTCTGACTGGTGTGAAATGGTACCTCATTGTGGTTTTGATTTGCATTTCTCTAATAATGAGTCATGTTGAGCATCTTTTCATGTGTTTGTTAGCCATCTGTATGTCTTCTTTGGAGAAATGTCTGTTTAGTTCTTTGGCCCATTTTTTGATTGGGTCGTTTATTTTTCTGGAATTCAGCTGCAGGAGTTGCTTGTATATTTTTGAGATTAATTGTTTGTCTGTTGCTTCGCTTGCTATTATTTTCTCCCATTCTGAAGGCTGTCTTTTCACCTTGCTTATAGTTTCCTTTGTTGTGCAAAAGCTTTTAATTTTAATTAGGTCCCATTTGTTTATTTTTGCTTTTATTTCCAATATTCTGGGAGGTGGGTCATGGAGGATCCTGCTGTGATTTATGTCGGAGAGTGTTTGGCCTATGTTTTCCTCTAGGAGTTTTATAGTTTCTGGTCTTACATTTAGATCTTTAATCCATTTTGCGTTTATTTTTGTGTATGGTGTTAGGAAGATAGAAAACTATAAAACACTGATGAAAGAAATCAAAGAGGACACAAACAGATGGAGAAATATACCATGTTCATGGATTGGAAGAATTAATATAGTGAAAATGAGTATACTACCCACAGCAATCTATAGATTCAATGCAATCCCTATCAAGCTACCAATGGTATTTTTCACAGAACTAGAACAAATCATCTCACAATTTGTATGGAAATATAAGAAACCTCGAATAGCCAAAGCAATCTTGAGGAAGAAGAATGGAACTGGAGGAATCAACCTGCCTGACTTCAGGCTCTACTACAAAGCTACAGTCATCAAGACAGTATGGTACTGGCACAAAGATAGAAATATAGACCAATGGAACAAAATAGAAAGCCCAGAGATAAACCCACGCACCTATGGACACCTTATCTTCGACAAAGGAGGCAAGAATATACAATGGAGAAAAGACAATCTCTTTAACAAGAGGTGCTGGGAAAACTGGTCAACCACTTATAAAAAAAATATGAATATGTTTTAGCCTAATTTTTTTCTTTAGGCTTTTAAGTCATGTTACCAAGCAGAAAATAAATAAAAATGTCAAGAAAATAGTTTGAGAACTAGAAATTGATGAGTTTCTCATGTGAGGACAATTTTAAAGTTATGATTAAACAAAAAATACCAAGTAAAATCATTATAAGCATTCCTCAAAATTCATAGTGGTGCGCAGAAATCTAGGATAGTACAAAGATTACCACCCTGTGGTATACATGTGGCTTCCCAGGTGGTGCTAGTAAAGAACCCGCCAGCCAGTGCAGGAGACACAAGAGACAGGGGTTCGATCCCTGGGTCGGGAAGATCCCTGGAGAAGGAAGTGGCAACCCACTCCAGATTCTTCCTGCCTGGAGAATCCCATGGACAGAGGAGCCTGGAGGGCTACAGTACATGGGGTCGCAAAGAGTTGGACACAACTGAAGTGACTTAGCACACAGCACACTGTGTACATGCCTTGTGCAATTCCTTTACCTTGAGTATAGGCAGAAGATGTGAATATGGTGGACTGTCACATCCATGGTTAGGCTACTAAATCAGTTGCCTTGGAGTTATCATAAAGGAAGAGTATCTGGGTGGGGCCTGACCTAATCAGGTGAGGCCCTAAGTGGATCTGAGCCATTCCAGAAGTGGGATTCCAAGCATGAGAAGAAATAAAGGAAAGGCTACATAGCAAGAAGCAGCAGGAAGGCCCTGGAAAGGTGAGAATGGTCCCCAGTCAGCCTGGGAAATGGGAGAGCCATCCTAGAGTCACAAGGAACTCGTTCCGCCAACTCCTGATTGAACTGGGAAGAAGACATTGAAAGTTCAGAGGAGACCACAGCCCCGCTGGCACCTTGGGTTCAGACTGGTGAGACCTGAGCAGAAGACCCAGTTGTGCTGTGCTGGAACTTCTGACCTGTGAGATGACAAAGGGGTGTGGTTTTCACTTTATTATTTTAATTAAATTTTTTCTTTTGAGATAATTATAAATTCATGCTGTAAGAAACAATAAAAAAAACTATATGAAAAATTTCTGGGAGCTTAATAAAATCAATAGTATTTTTACAAAATCTAGCTTAATATTTTTCTCCTCTGTGTTCTTTTTATGTACCCACTTGATTTCCTCCTAAAAATAATGAATTTCTCAAGTGGAGAAGAATACAGCACTTTATTTATATCTGAACAAACAGAAATGAATTAAATAAATTGAGTCAGTGACACAGACATTAGCGTTAAACTATAAGGCCCTGTAATAGCTATCAAAAGTAACAAAAATGCATAAAAGCACTGTTCCTTTTCTAATCTTCAAATTTTCTTTTGAAAGAGAAATGCTCAGGTGTGGCAGAAGCATATTGCCTTAAAGCAGTTTTCAGCACAACTTTTTTTTAGAGCTATGTCTTAAAGAGAATGGTGTACAACTAAGTATAAAACAAGCTACGAAGATATATTGTATAGCACAGGGAATTTAGCCAATATTTTATCAGTTTAAATGGACTATAACCTATAAAATATTGAATCACTACATTGTACACCTGAAACTAACATAACATTATAAATTGATCATACTTCAAAAAAAAAAAATATGGTATGCCATCAATGCTGCTGAAATTAAATCAAACAAATCCTCTAATAATAACTGTTAATTCATTTGTTTTTGAAGTATGATCTTCTCAGGGTATATGCCCAGTAGTGGGATTGCTAGGTCATATCTATTATTGTTTTTTGTAAGGAACCTCCATGCTGTTTTCCACAGTGGCTGTATCAATTTACATTCCCACCAGCTGTGCAAGAGGGTTCCCTTTTCTTCATGCCCACCCCAGCATTTACTGTTTGTAGATTTTTTGATGATGACCATTCTGACTAGTCTGAGGTGATACCTTATTGTAGTTTCATCTGCTTTTTCTCTAATAATTAATCACGTTGCAGCATTATTTACAATAGCCAGGACTTGGAAGCAACCTGCTGCTGCTGCTGCTAAGTCGCTTCAGTTGTGTCCGACTCTGTGCGACCCCATAGATGGCAGCCCACCAGGCTCCCCCATCCCTGGGATTCTCCAGGCAAGAACACTGGAGTGGGTTGCCATTTCCTTCTCCAATGCATGAAAGTGAAAAGGGAAAGTGAAGTCGTTCAGTCGTGTCCGACTCTTCGCTACCGCATGGACTGCAGCCTACCAGGCTCCTCTGTCCATGGGATTTTCCAGGCAAGAGTACTGGAGTGGGGTGCCATTGCCTTCTCCGTGGAAGCAACCTAAATGTCTATTAATAGATGAATGGATAGAGAATATGTGGTATGTATATATAAGGCAATATTACTCACCATAAAAAAGAATGACATTGGGTCTTTTGTAGAGACATAGGTCTGTGGGCCTGTCATACAGAGTAAAGTAAGTCAGAAAGAGAAAAACAAATATCATATATGGACACATATGTATGGGAGCCAGAAAAATGATACAGATGAGCTTATTTGCAGGACAAGAATAGAGATGAAGACATAGGGAATGAACATGTGGACCCTGGGGACAGTGGAGGGATGAACTGGGAGATTGTGGTTGGCGTATGTGCACTGTCCATGCAAAAGAAACAGCTCTTGAGAAGCTGCTGCATAGTGCAGGGAGCTCAGCTGGGTGCTCTGTGATGACCTCGATGAATGGGATGGGGTGGAGGAGGGAGGTCCAACAGAAAGGGATTTATGTATACATATAGCTGATTCACTTCATTGTACAACAGAAACTGACAACACTGTAAAGCAACTATATTCATGGCAATGTATGGCAAAACTAATATAATATTGTAAACTAAAAAATAGATAAATAAATAAATTTAAAAAAGAAGAGAAAGAATCACACAGCTATCCAGCTGCCAAGGCCACACGGTCCTCAGGGAGAAATTAATACCAGAAACTTCAGAGAGGGAATGCTGGAAATGATCATTCATGAGCCTCCCTTGGGAGTAGCAGGTAGTAAATTGTCTCGCTAAAGAGACACTATTGCTTACAATACTCCTGCTTTCTCTGATTTAGGAGAATGAATCATCTTTGACATCTTAGACAAAGATACAGATTATAGATATTCCTTCTCCTCTCCATTGAAATAAATATTTCCCAGGAGGAAATGGGTAAGGTTAGAGGGCTGCTGTCTATGGTGTCGCACAGAGTTGGACACAACTGAAGCGACTTAGCAGCAGCAGCAGCAGAGATACAACTCTGGACGCAACTAAAGTTTAGAGATGATTCCTTTAAATCTGTTCTCATAGTTCTAGTAGATGATACCCCTCTTTCCCACCAAGGAGAATTACAGGAGTATCTGAAGTTGTTCAATCTCATACCACACAGCTGGTCCTGAGAGGTTCATTTTACACCTTCCTTTCTTTAGTGCTTCTTATGATATTTCTAGAAAAATTTAGCTGAAAGTGCTACTGAGCAACTTGGCAAAACTGTGCTTAATTTTAAATGTAATCCCAGGTATAGCATCTGCTAGAGATGATACTGGCTCTAACAAGAATACTATGACTGCTACATACTTGATTCTTAATTTGCACAGTGCCTTGTGATCATTCTTATATTTTCATCTTAAATTAAATTTATGAAAAAGCCATTTTGGAAAATGTAGCCTTTGACATAAGTAAAGATTTAATTAAATAAATATTAATAATTAAAATAATATATTTTTAAATTAAAAACCTTTCAATTAAATTCACACCTAGAGGATTCTTTAAACCTCTTACTGATAACTGAGGTCATAGTTATACCCATACATTTCTAGATGCTGCTCTAAAATATTGATTCTGCATGGCCTATGGGAAGCTGCAGGAGTGTTTTGTATGTGATTCTTGCTAGCATTTAAATCGAATTATTCTGCTTATTGTCTGATTGTTAAGTAACCTACTTTTACTCCTTAATATTCTTAAAGTTCTTACACATAAATGTTCTCCACTTTCTAACTGGTTACTTTTAATCTGCTAAGGGCTGGAAGAAGATATGATCAAACTTACTGAGTATATACAAGCTAAGAACAACTAGGTTCTGAGTGAAAACCTGGGGAGGTATCCAGGAACAAAATATGTGTGTTTAAGTACTTACTATTTGGCATCTAATTTGGCTACTTTTTTTTCTTGTTTATTCTTAGCAAACCAGCAATTTTATCTACCCAGATAAGAAAAGTCCCAGGAACTGTGAAGTATTACTGAATTGGATTATTCTATTTGTATTTGACTTTTCATGTATATTTTTCTAATTCACCTATTATATTTCAGTTCCTTACAGATAGAAAATTTCCTGGCATCTTTGACAGTTTATTCCTAATAGTTCAACTTCTAATAGACTCTGTAAGATCAGTGAATATGTGAAAAAAAAAAAAAAGATGAGTTCCATCTCTAGAAAATAAAGCTTTTCTTCAAGCATTCACAATGCAGAATGACTATTTAAATGTCATCAGTGATTAATCAGCAATGTGTTCATATGCAAACTCATCTGCGTTTCACTCTTGTCTCAAGGCAAAAGTGAAAATATCTTGCACCGATGGTGAGTCATCCTGACGTATCCCTCTTCCTTCTATTAGCAAACATGAGCTCACATACTCCACATACTCAACGCAGGAGCAGGTGCTGATTAATTCATCCTCTAAAGTTTCGGAAGAATAAAATCAGTTACTAATTTCATAAATTGGAGATAATAAATTGTAAATCAATTTTATAAGTCCTTTGCTAGCTGCCCACTTAAAATTTTACTTCAAGCCATTTTTAAGAGTTTCGTCACTCCACTAAAAGACTAATTTCAGATGTACTCTTCTTGAAATAATGAAGCTCCACAGCTCTAAAATTCAGTGTAAAATCTCTGAGTTGTCTCCTGTTTAAACCCAATTCATTTTTTTTCTTTTCCTTCTAAGACAAACCAGTTTTCTTAGGCCACATCTTTTTAGGCTGCACTTGCCTCCTACCCTAAATAGTCAGGAGCAGAGTAAGAAGTTCAGTTCACCTTGTGAGTTAGAGTGAAAGATAGAAATTTTTACATATGAAATCAAATCATAACTTACATGTTTTTCAAAGCAGGCATTATCTTTTGACCTGTTACTGTGAGTTTTCAGAAAAACAAGGTGGTAGCCAGAACTTATCACTTCTCTGCCTAGATGACACAGGCCCAAAAAACTGGCCCCAGATAGTTCTTCATTTTCATCATCTTGGGAATTCTAGAACTGGAAGTAAACCTCAAGACTGAAATTTTAGGATGGAGAAACCCATAAAATTTCAAATGACTGACAATTGAATTACCCTTAGGACACCTATACTTGAAGCTATATGGGTATACACAGGGACAATAAATATTAAGGTAATATGCTTACTCAGCATTGCTCTAAAAAGCTCTTTTGGGGACTCTCTTCACATTGAACTATGTTTACTACATGTGCAGATGTAGTACTGGACAAGCTAGAGGAATCAGAGAAACTCAAAAGCAAAGGACATATAGCCACCAGGGAAGAATAAAAAAGATTTGGGAGGTGGGAAAAGGACAGGCGGGGAAAATATAAAAAACATTCATCTGGTGTTTAGGGGAAGAAAGAAAGAAAAATAGTAAGAATAAGCAGATTGACAAGCCACTTTTATCCTGTGTGACATTTTTCTTTCAGAGTAAGATGGTAAGGGAGAGAATAGACATTCTGTTTTGTGTTTTAAATATAATCCTTATTTGCCTTTTCAAGAGACTCTACCCTCTACTCAAGGACTTTACTCAAATTGGTTGGGAAAGGCAGAATAGTGGGATATTCATAAACACAGAATCTGAGGCCAGACTGCGGGATATAAGCCCTGGCTTTTCTACCCTAAGTATTTAATCTTGAACAAGTAATTTAAGCTCTCTTCCTAGTTGGTTCATCTGTAAAATAAAAATAACAATTGCATTGACCCTATAGTATTTGGGAAATAATAGTATGTTTCATGAATTAATACATGAAACATATTTAGAACAGTCCTTGGCATATGTTAGGGAATCAAAACATATTAGTAATTTGCATTTATATATATTTATATATAGGAATCTGATACAATGTGATGTTAATAGTTACAGAGAATCAAGTCTTACCTATGTTACAAATAATTAATGTCAAAATTTATTTGGAGTATTTAGAAACTGCTGAAATAGTAATTTATTAAAATACTTTTTAAGAAAAAGACTACCCTAGAAGTACTTTCTAAAGCCAACCTTACAATTAAAATAACAAAAAAACAAAAAGATGGTTTAAATTCCAGTTATTCCCTTACCAACACTCATTTATTTACAAATACTATAACCATGGCCCCATCTGGTGAATTTGTGTATAAGATCTTCACAACCCAGATAATCACAATGGTGTGATCACTCACCTAGAGCCAGACATCCTGGAATGTGAAGTCAAGTGGGCCTTAGAAAGTACCACTACAAACAAAGCTAGTGGAGGTGATGGAATTCCAGTTGAGCTATTTCAAGTCCTGAAAGATGATGCTGTGAAAGTGCTGCACTCAATATGCCAGCAAATCTGGAAAACTCAGCAGTGGCCACAGGACTGGAAAAGGTCAGTTTTCATTCCAATCACAGAGAAAGGCAATGCCAAAGAATGCTCAAACTACTGCACAATTGCACTCATCTCACATGCTAGTAAAGTAATGCTCACAATTCTCCAAGCCAGGCTTCAGCAATACGTGAACCGTGAACTTCCAGATGTTCAAGCTGGTTTTAGAAAAGGCAGAGGAACCAGAGATCCAATTGCCAACATCTGCTGGATCATCGAAAAAGCAAGAGAGTTCCAGAAAAACATCTATTTCTGCTTTATGGACTATGCCAAAGCCTTTGACTGTGTGGATCACAATAAACTGTGGAAAATTCTGAAAGAGATGGGAATACCAGACCATCTGACCTTTCTCTTGAGAAACCTGTATGCAGATCAGGAAGCAACAGTTAGAACTGGACATGGAACAACTGACTTGTTCCAAATAGGAAAAGGAGTACGTCAAGGCTGTATATTGTCACCCTGCTTATTTAACTTATATGCAGAGTACATCGTGAGAAACGCTGGACTGGAAGAAACACAAGCTGGAATCAAGATTGCCTGGAGAAATATCAATAACCTCAGATATGCAGATGACACCACCCTTATGGCAGAAAATGAAGAAGAACTAAAGAGTCTCTTGATGAAAGTGAAAGAGGAGAGTGAGAAAGTTGGCTTAAAGCTCAATGTTCAGAAAACTAAGATCATGGCATCTGGTCCCATCACTTCATGGGAAATAGATGGGGAAACAGTGGAAACAGTGTCAGACTTTATTTTTTTGGGCTCCAAAATAACTGCTGATGGTGATTGCAGCCATGAAATTAAAAGACTCTTACTCCTTGGAAGGAAAGTTATGACCAACCTAGATAGCATATTTAAAGGCAGAGACATTACTTTGCCAAAAAAGGTCAGTCTAGTCAAGACTATGGTTTTTCCAGTAGTCATGTACGGATGTGAGAGTTGGACGGTGAAGAAAGCTGAGGGCTAAAGAATTGATGCTTTTGGACTGTGGTGTTGGAGAAGACTCTTGAGAGTCCCTTGGACTGCAAGGAGATCCAACCAGTGCATCCTAAAGGAGATCAGTCCTGATTGTTCATTGGAAGGACTGATGTTGAAGCTGAAACTCCAATACTTTGGCCACCTCATGCGAAGAGTTGACTCATCGGAATAGACCCTAATACTGGGAAGGATTAGGGGCAGGAGGAGAAGGGGATGACAGAGGATGAGATGGTTGGATGGCATCACCGACTCGATGGACATGGGTTTGGGTAAACTCCAGGGTTGGTGATGGACAGGGAGGCCTGGCGTGCTGCGATTCATGGGATCTCCAAGAGTCGGACACTACTGAGCGACTGAACTGAACTGAACTGTTGCCAATTCAGTTCTACCGACACATCAAAATGAAAGGCTCTGAGAACCACTGAGCTTCTCATTTCTTTGTGAGAAAATTGAGACCAAAGAGATTAAGAGAACCTTCTTCAAGTCTGGTAGGATGGGTGACAGAGTAACTGAGTGATAACCTAAAACTAGATATTTGTCTGAAAATTCTTGGTGATAAATTAATATTTGCAAATTTCGGAGAAATTTGCATGAAAATTACTCCTCACAACTGATCTAATTGCTTCCCTTATCCACATAAGAGTGGATGCACAACAAATGTGAATACACCCAAGGTTTTCAGGGACAATAATTTCCATCTAATAGAGGTCCATGTGAGAAGAGAAATGTCAACTCGAATATAATATATTAGAATTAGGAGGTTGAAATTTCTCTCTTTACATCATCTTTCCAGAAAGGATCAGAAATTAGAAGACTTAAAAGACGTAACCAGAATGTCTAACAGCTCTGTTTAGCTGTTATGTGGTGTCCAACTCTTTTGCGACCTCATGGACTGTAGTCCACGAGACTCCTCTGTTCATGGGATCTCCAAGCAAGAATACTGGAGTGGGTTGCTATTTCCTTCTCCAGGGGATCTTCCTGACCCAGGGATTGAATCCATGTCTTCTGCATTGGCAGGCAAATTCTTTACCACTGAGCCACCTGGCAAACCAGTTCTACGGCATGCTCAAATAAGAAAATTTTTCTTCATTGGGTCTTTTAGAGATGATGAACTCTTGAACTCTCAGTATTTGTTTTTGGCAGGAACTTTTAACTGATGCTCAGATCACCCTAGAGTGCAATGGAAAAGAGAAAAACCACAGAACTTTCTTTCTTCATAAGGCACATGACATATACTACAAGCTACTGCAGGGCAGTAGCTTAAGATTTGGGTAAGAATTGTACTCTCCTAAGCTTTTCCAATTTTAGTGAAGTTTAATGGCCTATTTGTACAATAATTTACAGCCCATAAAGTTCTAGTTAAAACCCATCCTTTAGTGCCTGGGAATTATGACTGCTTTTTAGCTATAATCTGCTGAAAGGGAAGAATGTAAAAGACATTGCTGCAGATTCATTGCAAGTGTAGCTATTTAGACCTGAAAGATATACAGAAAGAGAGTTCTTCAGATCTCAATTAAAAAACTGTTGGCCAAAAGCACTGAGGACATGTTCTCTGAGTGTTAGGTTGAATATTAGATTAAAATAGTTAATGCAATGAATTACCCTTAATTTTTTGTTATAGTTTTCTGAGAGTCTGTAATGAATGTGTCTAATTTCTTAAAATTATAACTATAACAGTAATAATCGCAGTTTTCCTATCCATGAGGAGAAACAGTCTTTGTGACTCCATTTGCAGGGTGGTGAGTTTGAATATTCCCTACTCTTGCATGACCAGCATGACTCAAGGTCCCTATTCCTATATTCTTCACCTAGCACTTCCTAGGCCAAGACCTAGGGTCATTTAGATTCTCCTGAAAGGATTAGCCCTTTAAATTGCTTATCCCTATAAAAAAGAGTCAGAATCTGCAGATTGAAAAGTGTCAGAATCAACAGACATGAAAACAAATGCAAAAACTGGCAAAGAAACGTTCTTTCTTTCTGCACTTGAAGACTGTGTTCTCTGTACATAAAGAAGAGGCGAGTATGGAATGGTACCACTAAATATATTTCGCTTTAGCATCTTGGAATTATGGAAGCCAATCCATTAAATTGTTGCTAAATTGGAGGCTTACTGGGCCCTTTTATTTTTATTAAACTATTTAATGTAGTAAGTATCTGTCTTAATAGGACTTCCCAGGTGGTGCTGTGGTAAAGAATCCACCTGCCAAGCAGGAGACACAAGAGACACAGGTTTGATCCCTGGGCTGGGAAGATCTCCTGGAGGATGAAATCGCAACCTGCTCCACTATTCTTGCCTGGAGAATCCCATGGACAGTGGAGCCTGGCGGGCTATAATCCATGGGGTAGCAAAGCGTCAGACATGACTGAGGAGGAAGGCAGAAGTCTTGATAAGACCAGCATTATAAAAATTATGTCAAAATTGCCATACTATGCATTACAGGCAAAATAGATCACATCTGTCTTTTTGACCTCAGTATCCCCAATGTTTAGCAGAGTATCTAGAACACAATCAAAACTCAGTGTATATACCTACTTCCTTATTGAAGAATGAAAGTTATAGCTGTCTTATTTATTTACAACATTCAAAATAGATAATTGGCATAGTATTTTATATTTTACAACATGCTTTTTACTTACTACATGCTCATTTTCTTTGCTTCATTGGAAAATGGTTATAGGCCATGCCTGTTCCCAGCAACCTCAACTGACTCAATGGCACAGTAAGAAATAGAATTTGGACATATAATTGTGGTTTAGCAAGAATTTTTTTTTACTGGAAATAGAGTGGAGCTGGGAGACCTGGGTTCAAACCTGTGTTGGGAAGATCCCCTGGAGAAGAGAAAGGCTACCCACCTCAGTATTCTGGCCTGGAGAATTCCATGGACTGTATAGTCCATGGGGTTGCAAAGAGTCGGATACAACTGAGTGACTTTCACTTTCACTTTGAATCCTGAGGTTCCATACCTCCATCATCCTCATCCATGTCCACCATCTTCAGTTTCAAAGAATGTAAATAAGCTACGTTCAGTTGGGAATCCTCTTAATTGATAGGTTTTCAGTCTCCTACCAAGCCCACCATATCCAACCTATGGACATGCTTTTGGGAAGGAGAAAGGGAGGTGACAGAAAGCCATGTCCACTCATTTGTAGCCTTGATCAGTTGTATCCTTTTGATTGTATGTTTCTGGTTTGGTTGTAAAGCAAAGAGGAACTGAGCTTGTATCCCAGTAATATTCCATCTAGTCCCCAAACCTAAATTAGCTTTTGTGGTCTGGCCTGGTTCAAATGCCCAGAATATTCCAATGTGGATGGTTTCTGTTTTGACTTAACTTAGAATGTTATTTCTTGATTTGATTTTCAGGACAAAACAAAAGTTTTACTTCATATATTTGATGCCAAAAAGGTCTTGAACTATCAGATATACACGGGGGGAAGGCAATGTTAAGACATATGGAGAAATCAACCATCTGCAAGTCAAGAAGAGAAGTCTAGAACAGATCCTCTCCTCATGACCCTTAGAAGAAAGCAGACCTACCAACACCTTGATCTTGGATTTCCAGCTTTCAGAACTGTGAGAAAAAAATATTCTGTTGTTTAAGTTACCCAATCTGGTGGAATGCTTTGTTATGGCAGCCCCAGCAAACTAACACTGCTTCATTTTATGATTCTTGTTCACGAGAATCTTATACTTATTTGTATGTCCATGGATATGAGATAAAAATGAGTAAAATTTAGGCTATTTAGCATTTAAATACACTTATAATGAAATAGCATATTTCAAATAGCAGTCTTATGATAGCCTAAGAGGATTATTTTTTCTGTTACCAATTAGAAGAGGATTTACAAAATGACCGTTTCTTATGTGCAAAAAGTACTAACACAATTTCTAGAGCATATAAATTCAATAAGTGTTAGTTCCTTTCTGCTCTGTTTCTCTACTACAGTATGCAGGTAGAACTGGAAAAAAAATCAAGTAGTTAATATAATTTATCTTGAAGCACTTGGTAATTTTTTCTTTCAGTAACCCTGTCCTTAATTTTGGTAAGCGCTTTCCAAATAACTAATACTGTTAGATTTAGTAATCAAACCATAGCTCTACCCACTGAGATGCTATCAACTCCAAGTCACATTATTCTTAACTTTTCACTTCTCTACCAAAAGTAACAGATCTTAGTGTCCATGTATTCAGAGCTGTGTTCTGCTATCTTATTTGATAAATATTCTACTCTATATACGATATGTTTGCTCCTGCATGTTTATTCTTCATTCTCCAGATAATTATAACTTAATGAAGATTGTAATTTCCATGTCATGCCAAAAACAATGACTTACTCTATAGTTATATCTAGAGTGGTAAAAAAAAGATATTTAAGATTTGCATTGAACTAATCTTTTGTTATTTATAAAATCGCATTCATATTCAGTTAACCTTGTTTTGAATATCCATTCTGCACAGGACATAGAATTTTAATATGTCATCATGTATGTATCACAGTCTCTATTTCACAAGGGAAGAAAAGATTTAAAGAGGTGTAGTAATCTGTTCTACACCATATAGTTGGTAAATAGTGAAATTGAAATTCAAACCTAAATTCTGTCCTAGGTTTTTTTTATTGTTATATTATTATGCTCTATTGTTTCCCATTTTGATGTCCCAATATGTTTATAAATATTAGTAGAAATCAGGCAAAAAAAAAAGAGAAAATATTGAAACCAAGTATTTGTTTTTCTTTCTACCTCCCTGTTCCATATTTGCATCCCCAGGGAGAAACACAAAAATTGTCTGGAAGCCTAAGAATGTTGTAAGAAATAGCAGGCATCAGAGTGGCTTTTGTAAACAAGAGGTCCTGTGTGCTCCCCTAGGATAAATGCTGTTTAAAACACACATTCATGCAATATCTGGAAAGTATTCTAAAAGCACAGACACCTATTCAAATCCCCGCAGTTAAACAATTTGCATAGATACTTCACATCTCAACACTATGCTTACTTGGAAGAATAGGCTATGTGTTCTGAAAAATAAAATAAAACTTGTCCATAGAATTTTCCTTGGGGCAAAACATTACTGATTTTTGCAGAAGTCATCCTGAAGGAAGTAAAAAATTATTGCAACTCAAGAGTAAAAGCATAATTGACAAGCATAAGCTTCTGGTTTTAGGGTGGGGAAACTATCTTACTATGTCTGAGCTGCATAAAAATCAAGTAAGCACAAGCTTAACCCTGCAGTTACTTGTTTTTGTAATTTCTAAAAAAATACCTCTAGGGAAAAAAATGACTATTCAGAAATTCTCTGAAAGAATTTTGATTTTTATAACTTAAAGTTTGAAACACAATTCTAAAGAGAAGGTTATATCCAAAAGGTAAAAAAGAGCATCTTTGTCATTCCCTTCCTTTAATGAACAGCCCAGTCAGCATAGTAGCAAATAAACTAAGAATACCACAGCATACATCAGGCAAGAAAAATACATTTAATTTTTAGTGCTAATTCTGTTACTAGTTACTAAATGATATCATTAAATTAAGAACAATGAGAGTGTTGTGACTGATTTGTTGAATTCTGCTAAGCATCTACAAGTTGGAGTTTCTACATCTGGTCACGTATCTGTGATCTTCAACATAGTCACTTGCATGTATTATATGCAAATGCTCTCATAATAGAAAATGTGATGACAATAATATTCCAAAATTATAACTGGATATTTTTCTATTATGTTCCATTAGTAGGAGTGTAACTGTGAAAACTCATGACCTTGGATGGTTAAGTTCAAATTGTTCTAGTTTTTCCTGGAAGGAGAAAACAGCTCTGCTTAAAGAAAATTGATTAAATGGTAAGAGAAAGAAATCCAATTTAAGAAACCAAAGGGATGTAGCTGAGAGAGAGAGAGAGAGAAAGGAGGAGTCTAGAGCATCAACTGAGTAACTCAGTCCTGTTCCCTGGATATTTCTCTGAGTAACTCAGTCCTGGTCCCTGGATATTTCTCTGAGTAACTCAGTCCTGGTCCCTGGATATTTCTCTGAGTAACTCAGTCCTGGTCCCTGGATATTTTTCTGATGAATCTACCTCTCACAGCATGAGAATATTTTCAGTGATATCCCTTGAAAAAGACAACAAATCATTATAGAAAGAGGACACACTTTGGGATTAAATTCTCATTGTGAAATACTAAGTTGTTTACTAGAAAAGTCATCTGATCCTCAATTACTTCATAATAAAATAGTGAGCATATCAAATATTCAGTTAAGTTGTTGAGAGTATTAACAATAATGCAAGAACAATGCTTGCCACATGGTAGATGAGTGGCAGTTAATATCATTGGCCTTTCTTTATGAAATCTCAGAAAATGTTAAGCACAAATTTATTTCAATTGAGAAATGAAAAATTTAAAGATGAGCATGAAAGTATGTATCTTCAGATGAAAAAAGGCATGGTTATTATTCGCAAGGATGTAAACATATTCTGGTAGCTCAGCTGGTAAAGAATCCGCCTGCAATGCAGGAGACCCTGGTTTGATTCCTGGGTTGGGAAGATCCCCTGGAGAAGAGAATGGCTATCCATTTCAGTATTCTGGCCTGGAGAATTCCATGGACAGAAGAGCCTGGCAGACTACAGTCCATGGGGTTGGAAAGAGTTGGACATGGCCAAGCAACTTTCACTTTCAAACATATTCTATGTAATATTCACAGTAACCTTATCCCATTCCTTATGTTAGCATCTAATCCTGTGTCTCTCCCCTGATATCTGTTGCTGATCTAAATTTCCCCATCCCCAGACATGAAAACTTTCTGGAAAAAAGAGGATTTAGTAAACAAAACAGAGTTGCTTTTTTTTTTTTTAATTAAGCCAAGCCCTGTGAATTAAACTGCTAAGAAAAACAGATCTTATGCTCCTCCACCCCCTTTCTTACCCGCTACTCTAGAAAGTGATAAATTATTTATTGGAAAATTCATTTCTTGGCTTGAATAGAGTGACCTCTACCCTCAGTGTGCATAAATTTAGATTGGGAACTAGATGTGAAATCTTGAATCCTCTGGTGAAATAATTCATCATGACACTTTGATAATTAAAAGGCTACCTCAGGTCACTGGGAGGAAAAAATAGGCAACATAATCCTTGTCTTCAGTTTTCAGTGTTACCACAGTCCTTTATCTGCCCCAAATGTAGGTAATTGATTTGAATTCAACTTCTTAGATGTGTAATTTAGAGCCATTCCTGGAATCTCATATGTAGTGAAAGGAGGGTGATAAATGGACATTTAAGAACAAAATAAAATTGAAAATAGGCTTTAACTGATTGTCTTGAACAGAGCTGAGAAATGCAATACACACTAAGACTTATAGAATAATGCTTTTTCCCTAAAGAAGCACTCTACTCCCCCAGGATATTTCCCCACAGAAGTCCTAGAGCTCACTTCACACATCACAAGATCCAACAGAAGGCGGGCACAATGAGGGCCTTTTCAGGTGTCCATATCTCTCCCTTGTTGTTTAGAAGCATTCCTCTAATTCCTTACTCTGGTGATCACACTCTCTCCCCCATAAATTCTACCATTCTGGTCGAAATCTTCAGTGGAAAATCAGGAAGAGTCCCGTTGGAATATATGAATACATAGTCTAGAACTATCCTTTCACATGGGGTTTTCATGCCTGTGCCATTGCCCTTGGAGTATATGAATAAGCACTACTTGCAGCTGTCAGTTTGCCAGCATGTCCCAGAGCGTGTGTGTTCAGCCACTGCTGGAAGATCCTATGGCTGCTTACTACTCCACCCTCATTTCATACACAGCATGAACACATTTCCAATTGCTTAGAAGAGACTGTTATCATCACTCATTACCACCCACTTGTTTGCTACTTAACCTGTAAGTTCATAGAAATTCTCCTAAAAGAAAACAACAAAAAAACACACACACGCTGCAAAATTATTCTCAGGTAAAAGTTTTCCATTGTCCATCTAGGAACTGAGTGTTTTCGTCAGCTCTTCTAAGGGTCCCACTGCCTCTGATTTTGAAAAACTCTTTCCTAAGAAGAAGGCTGTTGGGAAAGAATGCAAATTTACCTACTGATTTTAAAGCTTGGGGTTTATCTATTGCTCTTAACATCTCCTGTGCAAAGTCTGATTGTGACTACTTCAGTCCTTCCCAGGGTATGTCAGGAGTATGGTAGGCAGGATAATGATACCTCCTCACCCGTCATCCCACCAAATGGCCACATCCTAATCCTTGAACCCTCTGAACATGTCATCTTCCAAACAGGAGACTTTGTCGATGGGATTAAGTTAAGGACGTGGGGATGACGAGATATCCCCACGTCCTTGTGGCTGAGCCTTGTGAGTCCCATGTAATCATAAGGACCCTATAAGTAAAAGAGTGGGGGGGGGCAGGGAGGGAGGGTGGTCAGAGAAGCAGAAGTCTTGGAGTGACGTGATGAATGGATTTGCAGATGGAAGGGGCTTACAAGCCAAGGTGTGCAGCCAGCTTCTAGAAGATGGTATGGACAAGGAACTGATTCTCTCCTAAAACTTACAGAAGGAGTACAGCCTTACCTGTTTCTTATATGCTTCATCTTGCCTAATGCCTCATCCTAGTGCCTGGCAAAGATCCTGGCACTTGGTTAGAGTCTATAATCATCCGTAAATGAATAAATAAAGAAGTGACATCTCCACGCTTTGTCAAATTAGAGGCCCTGACACGCCTCTCTAGTATCTTCATTTTACAAGTTGCATATTTTAGGCCATTTATGAATGCAGAGCCCTGATATAGATGTCACACTACGTGCCTTCCATACTTACTATCTCCACTACCCGCAACCTAGCTTTATCCCTCATAACATCTACTTCACTGAGCACTGTGCCCTGCAGACAGCAACACACATATTTCACTATCAATGATGGTGTCAGTAACCGAGGTCTTGTGATAAGTAAGAAGACGGAGTGATTTTACCAACTGTCAGATGAAGACAGAGGAAATGGAGTGAACCAGTCAGGATCGAACCAGGAAAAGATAATCATTTCAAGTATTTAAAATAGAAGTAGCATTGGTTTAATAGATAGAGCTGAGACTTTAAGCAAGAGGAAAGGGCGGTAACTCTGAGATTAGAGAGAGCAGAAGCTGCTACCACCCACAAGCTGGGACAAAGGGACTAGATGGGGTTACTGGAATGAATAAGCTTGGCTCCACGGGAGAGAGCTAGGTGGACGTGCTGGGTGGGAGCTGGTGTCAGGGAGAGCACAGATATGGATGAGCATGTTGTTTGAGACAAAGGGAGAAAGGAAAATGCCTTGAGCTGTCCTATCACCTGCCAGTCTCCCAACAGTGCCTGTCACTAGCTGAACCCATCCAGAAGCTATCTGACACACAGAGAAGGAAGGTCAATCCTGACCCTTTGGAGCAGAGCAGGGGATGCAAAGGGGAGTAAGATAAGGAATGATCTGAGTACAACACACCAAGGAACAAAATGAAGAGGGAAGGGAATTCAACTTCTTCTTGTGTGAAAGTGTATGGTAAATATATAAAAGCTATTTGCCTCCTAACTGGTTTGCAATTTACTTTTAGTACAATGATTAAATAATCTTAATTACTACCAGCTATAACAGAGTCTGGAAAAACTGTAAAAAGTGAAACATAAAAACCTGAGCCCCAAGGCATACCTCTTAAACTGTTCCAAGCAATAAAAATAATGTTATTTTAAAATATCAAATGGAAACTCTTTTAGAACTCTCCATACTTCTAATTTGCATTCTGTGCTAGGACATATGTCTCCTAAGATAAACATGAAAGAAATGTAAACCATGAAAAGTAAAAAAAAAAAAAAGAAAGAAATGCAGCCAATGTCAACTGATAGATAGTATTTTCCAAGAGGTCTACTTAAAGTGTGGCTTGATTTTTCTGTTGAAGACAATATAAACTGTCATCCAGGCCATGAAGAGTTGGAAACAACACCTAGAGCTAAAAAGATAAGGAAAAACTTAAGTAATGCCATGGAATGCGTATATGAGAAAGAGACAAAGTACTTACCAATTGTCAGTTTTAAGCTAATGGGAAATTTCCTATAAGCCTAGAATAGTAGATTCCTGACATCAAGATATCCTAAGTATTGTTCCACAGTTACTATTTTTCTTCCCTACTTATTATCTGAGGAGAAAAAAAAAAAATTAACACATAATGATTCATAACCTAAATCTCAGAATGTTAACTCCAGTGCCAGCTAGACAAAGGATAAGTCATTTTGTTATGACTGATTAGCTACTTATCCATTGAAAACATTGAGTTTATGCTGGGTACACAATTTATGTTATCGTTGAAATGTTTATGACGGTTCATTTTTCAGATCTGAAAGAACATTTTTTAAAAGGCAATGTTAGTCAATAGGATAATGGCAAGTTTTTTGCTGTGAAAGCTATGTGGGTTTTTCTTTTTCAAATGTCTCCTGATAACTTCACCATCACTGATTTCCACATCTTGGAACCAACCACTTCAAGTGTCCTGCTTATCCCCTTTATTCTTCTTTTTTAAGATTTGTTTTGGGTGTGGACCATTTTAAAAGTCTTTATTGAATTTGTTACAATGTTGCTTCTGTTTTATGTTTTGTTTTATGTTATACTTTGGTTATCATGCCATGGCTGCGAGGCATATGGGATCCTAGTTTCACAGCCAGGGATCGAACCTGAACCACTTCCTTTGGAAGGCAAAGTCTTGATCACTGGACCACCATGGAAGTTCCTAGCCCTTTCATTCTTAAAGATGCAATTCTAACCTAGGGTCCTTGGTGAACTCATGACTTTTTGTCACCAAAAACAGACAATTTTTAAAACCATAGCGTAATCATTGTGGCACTTGCAACTACCTTCCCATCAATTCATACTTTGTCCATATTTTGTTCCTACGGGTTCCTAAACATTTGAACATATTTGTTCCTAAGTTAGTTATGAGCTCTTTGAAGGTACAATGTGGCTTATTTTATCTGACATAGAAACCAATGTATATTAAATTAACCTCTCCTAAGCCACAGGACTGGAAAAGGTCAGTTTTCATTTCAACCCCAAAGAAAAGCAATGCCAAAGAATGCTCAAACTACTGTGCAAATTCACTAATCTCACAGGTTAGAAAAGTAATGCTCAAAATTCTCTAAGCCAGGCTTTAGCAATATGTGAACTGTGAACTTCCAGATGTTCAAGCTGGATTTAGAAAAGGCAGAGGGATCAGAGATCAAATTGCCAACATCCTCTGGATCATCGAAAAAGCAAGAGAGTTTCAGAAAAACATCTATTTCTGCTTTATTGACTATGCCAAAGCCTTTGACTGTGTGGATCAGAATAAACTGTGGAAAATTCTGGAGGAGATGGGAATACCAGACCAAGACCTGCCTCTTGAGAAACCTGTATGCAGGTCAAGAAGCAACAGTTAGAACTGGATACGAAACAACAGACTGGTTACAAATAGGAAAAGAAGTACATCAAGGCTGTATATCATCACCCTGCTTACTTAACTTATATGCAGAGTACATCATGAGAAATGCTGGTCTGGATGAAGCACAAACTGTAATCAAGTTTGCTGGGAGAAATATCACTAACCTCAGATATGCAGATGACACCACCCTTATGGCAGAAAGTGAAGAAGAACTAAAGAGCCTCTTAATGAAAGTGAAAGAGGAGAGTGAAAAAGTTGGCTTAAAGCTCAACGTTCAGAAAACTAAGATCATAGCATCCAGTCTCATCACTTCATGGGAAATGGATGGGGAAACAGTGGAAACAGTAGCTGACTTTATATTTTTGGGCTCCAAAATCACTGCAGATGGTGATTGCAGCCATGAAATTAAAAGACGCTTACTCCTTGGAAGGGAAGTTATGACCAAACTAGACAGCTTATTAAAAAGCAGAGACATTACTTTGTCCATAAAGGTCCATCTAGTCAAGGCTATGGTTTTTCCAGTAGTCATGTATGGATGTGACAGTTGGACTTTAAAGAAAGCTGAGCACCGAAGAATTGATGCTTTTGAACTGTGGTGTTGGAGAAGACTCTTGAGAGTCCCTTGGACTGCGAGGAGATCCAACCAGTCCATCCTAAAGGAGATCAGTCCTGAATATTCACTGGAAGGACTGAGGTTGAAGCTGAAACTCCAATACTTTGGCCAACTCATACGAAGTGTTGACTCATTTGAAAAGACCCTGATGCTGGGAAGGATTAGGGGCAGGAGGAGAAGGGGACGACAGAGGATGAGATGGCTGGATGGCATTGCCAACTCGATGGACGAGTTTGGGTAAACTGCAGGAGCTGGTGATAGACAGGGAGGCCTGGTGTGCTACGATTCATGGGGTCTCAAAGAGTCGGACACGACTGAGCGACTGAACTGAACTGAAGTTAAAATACCATCTGGTGACTCAGATGGTAAAGAATCTGCCTGCAATGAGGGAAGACCAGGGTTTGATCTCTGGGTCAGGGAGATCCCCTAGAGAAGGGAATGGCAATCCCCTGCAGTATTCTTGCCTGGAAAATTCCATGGACAGAGGAGCCTGGAGGGCTACATTCCCTGGGATCATAAAGAGTTGGATACGAGTGAGGGATTAACACCTCATTTCACTGTCAAATTAAAATGAGGTTGTTAGGGTGGACCTTGATCCAACCTGATTAGTGCTGTTATAAGAGAAAATTTTGATATAAAAAGAGACACTAGGGATGCAAGAGCACAGACAAGGATCCAGGTGAAGAAAACAAAGAAAAGATGGCCATCTGTAAGTTGAGAGAAGCCTCAGTAGAAACCTGAACTGCCCACACATTGATCTTGATCTTCTAGAACTATGAGTACATAAATTTCTGTTGTTTAAGCACCTGTTCTATGGCATTTTGTTATGGCAGCCCTAGGAAGCTAATACTTACCTCTCACTGTAAGTTCCACAGTGGGTGTAGGCATGCAATCCTGTAAGAGCAAATAAAAGGAGACCATAACATAGTTTGCATTTCATTACAAAAGCTGTGGAAAAAACTTCTTCTACATTGTACTCTGTGTTATCTGGGCACTCCCTGAGGAGTATTACTGGATTTCAGTGGACATTTATCTCTATGGGTATGTGTACATATACAGAAAAATACTATAATTCAAACTGGTGATTTCCAAGATAATGAGCTAAAGCAAGCCAGGAGGCGGAAAGCCCAAATAACTATTAGGTTTGGCTAATGGCATTCAGAATCTGAATGTATGACCAGGACTGCGCAAATGGAAATTTAAAGAACAGATTTGTAATTGTAAGGTCTTACGTACAGTTATACCAAAAATACATGAAAAAATCATTGTAGAATTCTGTTGATTAGCTTTGCAACAAACAGGGCTACCTATTTAAACAGCTACCATGCTGTGCTTAGTCGCTCAATCATGTCTGACTGTTTGTGACCCCATGGGCTGTAGCCCACCAGGCTCCTCTGTCCAAGGGGATTCTCCAGGCAAGAATACTGGAGTGGGTTGCCATGCCCTTCTCCAGGGGAACAGCTATCATAGAAAAGTATTTTTCTGGCTGCTGCCTGATTTGCATCATAATGTCTTTAATACTTAACACTCAATTTACCCCCACTGACACAAGGGGGGCAGCCCTAATGGTGCAGAAGGAAAAGGAGGAATTCATTCAAGCTCAAGGTAGTCTTGCCTTAGCCCTAAGACTGAAGTTTAGAGAGACCCTAAGCCCACAGACAACTGTACCCTCATGAGACAGGGTCAGGGAGAGGATAGGCTTGATGCTATCCAGTAATGGGGCAAAAGCTTTAAAGTGAGTGTCCAGCACAATCAGAAAGAAAATCAAATGTACCATCAGCACTCTCAATCCTCCCACTGTCTGGCTCCCTGACTCGCTTAGACTTCTCCTCCGCAGGTTTTCATGGCCTCTTTGCTGCTAACTTTGCAGAACTCCTACAAATTCGCCCTATTCAATCCCCAGAGTGCTCAAAAATATGTTTGCTGAAAAGCACTTTTCTTTGCCAGAAAACACTTAATCTGATAAAAGCAGTGTGTAATTGTTGTTGCTGTTATTCAGTCACTAAGTCATGTCTGACTCTGAGACCCCATGGACTGCAGCAAGCCAGGCTTTCCTGTCCTTCACTATCTCCCAGAATTTGCTCAGACTCATGTCCATTGAGTCGGTGATGCCCTCCAACCATCTCATCCTCTGTCACTCCCTTTTCCTCCTGCCTCAATCTTTCTTAGCATCAGGGTCTTTTCCTATGAGTCAGCTCTTTGCATAAGAGAGCCAATTTCTTTGCATCAGGTGGCCAAAGAACTGGAGCTTCAGCTTTAGCATCAGTCTTTCCAATGAATATTCAGGGTTGATTTCCTTTAGGATCGAGTGGTTTGATCTTGCTGTGCAAGGGGCTCTTGAGAGCATTCTCCAATACCACAGTTCCAGAGCATCAATTCTTCAGCACTCAGACTTTTTTATGGTCCAACTTTCAAAACTGTACAGACTACTGGAAAAACCATACCTTTGACTATACAGACTTTTGTCAGCAAAGTGATGTCTCTGGTTTTTAATGCGCTGTCTAGGTTTGTCATAGCTTTTATCCCAAGGAGCAAGCATCTAATTTTATGGCTGCAGTCACTGTCTGCAGTGTTTTGGAGACCAAGAAAATAAAATCAGATGTATGAAGAGATAATTAATAAACAAGGTATTACTGAAGGCAATGCACAGAAATAAAAATGTGCTTAACTATTGAGAGTAGAGTTAAGATACATGAAAACCAGAGTGAGAAGTGCCCACATATGAATAAAAGGGGGTCTAGATTTTCACAAAAAGGAGTATATAAGAAGGCCATATTAAAAGGAACATTTATTTAGTGTTTTTCAAATTTTTTAAAAAATGTTTCCTCAGATAGAAAGTGAATGTCAAATGACAAGAATCATAAATAAAATAAATCTACATCTAAATACACTGCAGTAAAATTTCAAAAAATCAAAGAGAAGAAAAAAATACTAAAAGTTATCTCTCAAATAACATTTCCTAACAAAGAAATTTTATCTGTATGAAAAGGGCAATTATATTGACAGCAGACTTCTCCATAGCAAAAAATTGTTGAGAGGAAATAGCAGTCAACCTGGAATTCCATATGCAGTTCAGATTTCTCATGACAAAATCAAGACACTTCAGACATAGAGGGAATAACAGATTTTAATATCCACAGAACATCACTAAAAAGAATCAGCGGAGAAGTACTTCATTGAGAACAATGTTCACAAACAAATGTACAGAGCAAAAGGAAATGAAATTATCAGCTTTAAAAAATAGTTACTATGGACAGCAATATAGAGATATAGATTTTATAAAATTAGAATTAAAATTCTAGACGTGGAAGATGGCATGGAGGAGAGTTCAGATGGTAGTTGCTAAGTTCCATGTCTATGTCTGGCAGACAGAGGATAGGGATACCGAAAATTTTAGACCTAGAAATGTAACATTGAAAGCATAAAAAAACTTTTTTTTTGTATTATGTTAAACTGGATCATCGAAAAAGCAAGAAAGTTCCAGAAAAACATCTAATTTTGCTTTATTGACTATGCCAAGGCCTTTGACTGTGTGGATCACAACAAACTGTGGAAAATCCTTCAAGAGATGGGAATACCAGACCACCTGACCTGCCATCTAAGAAATCTGTATGCAGGTTAAGAAGCCACAGTTAGAACTGGACATGGAACAGACTGGCTCCAAATTGGGAAAGGAGTATGTCAAAGCTATATATTGTCACCCTGCTTACTTAACTTATATGCAGAGTACATAACGTGAAATGCTGGGTTGGATGAAGCACAAGCTGGAATCAAGATTGCTGGGAGAAATAATCATTAACCTCAGATATGCAGATGACACCACCCTTATGGCAGAAAGCGAAGAACGAACGAGCCTCTTGATGAAAGTGAGAGAGGAGAGTCAAAAAGTTGGCTTAAAACTCAACATTCAGAAAACTAAGATCATGGCATCTGGTCCCATCGCTTCATGGCAAATAGATAGGGAAACAATGGAAACAGTGAGAGACTTTATTTTGGGGGGCTTCAAAATCACTGTAGATGATGATTGTAGCCATGGAATTAAAAGATGGTTGCTCCTTGGAAGAAAAGCTATGATCAACCTAGACAACATATTAAAAAACAGAGACATTACTTTACTAACAAAGGTCTGCCTAGTCAAAGGTTTGGTTTTTCCAGTAGTCATGTATGGATGTGAGAGTTGGGCCATAAAGAAAGCTGAGTGCTAAAGCACTGATGCCTTTGAACTGTAGTGTTGGAGAAGACTCTTGAGAGTCCCTTGGATTGCAAGGAGATCCAACCAGTCCATCATAAGGGAAATCAGTCCTGAATATTCATCGGAAGGACTGATGCTGAAGTTGAAACTCCAATACTTTGGCCACTTGATGCAAAGAACTGACTCATTTGAAAATACCCTGATGCTGGGAAAGGTTGAAGGCAGAAAGAGAAGGGGGCGACAGAGGATGAGATGGTTGGATGGCATCACCAACGCAATGGACATGAGCTTGAGTAGGCTCCGGGAATTGATAATGGACAGGGAGGCCTGTCATGCTGTAGTCCATGGGGTCGCAAAGAGTTGGACACAACTAAGCGACTGAACTGAACTGAAACTATTTTTAAAGATTCTTCTAAATTCAATTTTTATGTATCTGTAAATAGACACACTTTAACATGCTTCATTTTAATTATAAATTTTTCACAAAAAGAAGCCAATGATGTAATTGAAAGTGATATTTTATTATATCAATAGTAGGGTGTCTCAGATGATAAAGAATCTGCCTACAATGTGGGAGACCTGGGTTCAATCCCTGGGTCAGGAAGATCCCCTGGAGAAGGGCACAGCTACCCACTCCACTATTCTTGCCTGGAGAATTCCATGGACAGAGGATTCCGATAGGTAAGTCCATGGGGTTGCAAAGAGTCAGGCAAAACTGAGTGACTTTCACTTTCAAAAGTTCCATAAGGACATGAACATTATTAGAAAAAGATACTTCTATCATCTACTCAGATAATATTCAAGAACAAATAGGCTTTGTATGTAGACAAAACTGTGTTCCCCCAAACCAAAACTGTGGCCCTCCAAACTTGGGTGACCACCGGCAGATGTCTTAATCTTTCTGATCCTTAGTTAACTTAGCTGTTATAAGGAGTAATAGCATTCACCCTGCAGATTTGTGGGGTGAAGATTTGACTTAAGGTTTGTAAAGAGCTTGGTACTTAGTAAGCATTCAAGAAAGGAAGCATGTCAATGCTATGTAGCAGCCTGGATGGGGGTGGAGTTTGGGAGAAAATGGATATATGTATATGTATGCTGAGTCCCTTTGTTGTTCACCTGAAATTGTCACAACATTATTAAGCAGCTATACTTCAACACAAAATAAAAAGTTTACAATTAAAAAAAAAAAAAGCAAGTTTTTTTTTTTTTTTAATTTATTTGGCTGCACTGCATATGGGATCTTCAATCTTTAATTGTGGCATGTGGGATCTTTAATTGTGGCATGTGAGATCCAGTTCCCTGACCAGGGATGAAACTCTTGTACCCCTATATTGGGAGCATGGAGGCTTAGCCTGAGGATGACCAGGGAAGTATCAAATACTAATTTTTTTAATTAACAACAGTTTAGTCAGTCAGTCAGTTCAGTTGCTCATTCATGTCTGACTCTTTGAGACCCCATGGACTGCAGCATGCCAGGCCTCCCTGTCCATCACCAACTCCCAGAGTTTACTAAAACTCACGTCCATTGAGTCAGTGATGCCATCCAACCATCTCATCCTCTGTTGCCTCCTTCTCCTTCGGCCTTTAATCTGTCCCAGCATCAGGGTCTTTTCAAATGAGTCAGTTTTTCTCATCAGGTGGCCAAAGTATTAGAGTTTCAGCTTCAGCATATGTCCTTCCAATGAACACCCAGGACTGATCTCCTATAGGATGGACTGGTTGGATCTCCAAGCTGTCCAAGGGACTCTCAAGAGTCTTCTCCAACACCACAGTTCAAAAGCATCAATTCTTCAGCGCTCAGCTTTCTTTATAGTTCAACTCTCATATCCACACATGACTACTGGAAAAACCATAGCTTAGGAATCAAACAACACTAGTGAATACACGGGACATGAGTGTAACCTCAACATTCATGTACATAGTAGACAGCAGAGAGGAAAAAATAAAAATTAAATGTAAAGTGAACCAACAATATAGAAATAACTTGTAATTTGTATCTCAAGTATAGAGTGAGCATATAATTTACAGAAAAAGTAATTAATGTAGAAAGAGTAAATATGCTCCAGAGTGAAATACTTTTTACTTTTGTTCTTTTTCTTAAGTCCTCAGCCCAGATGGACTGGCAAATGTGATTTCAGATCACTAGTTTTTTAAAAGTTAGATTGGGATGCATGGGAACTGAATCAGCAGAGCTGAAAACCTTAGAAATGGGTTTTTAAATGAAATTTTTGACAGACTTTTGCTTACAGTCATAAAAGCAGATGTCCTTGCAACTGGATCTCAGACATTTTTCTACCTCATAAATAATCTTTAGTTCCTGTCACAGTGACTTTTTTTTCTCAATTATTTCTTGCTGATATTTTTTGTCTCCCAAAGGATTATTGAGAGAATTTTAGCAAAGTCTCTGAAGCAGTATTTGGAAGGCAGGCATTTCTCACTAACTTCATTATGGACAAAAGATATAAATTAACTTGATAAAAATACTCTCTTGGGTAAAGATGAGTGTCAGTGGAAGGGTTAAAACAAGTTGAATCTATAATGAAGAGAAGAATTTTACAGTGCAGAGCTGTTAATATTTTAAGATAAACCATGTGTTCACTATTTGATGTTTGTATCAGAACTTTGAAATGTGTCTTTATCTCTATAATTTATTATGCTTTCAAAATTACTAGTTTTAGATTTCATGGTTTCAAAAGTAATTAATACCAGAGCTTTGCTTTTTCATTAATCTGATATATTTTGTATTTCAATGTGTCATGTAAATATAGAGAATCTTGTTGAGAATTCAACAGAATGAAAGTTAATTACAGGAAGCCTCAGATGACACAGATATTTCTATGAGAGCACTGAAACTCTTTTCTTCATAGAATACTCACAGAATAGTGTGGATGTTCTGGTCAGGAACATAGTAATAAGACTCCAATTACAACCAGATTTTTTTATGTTAGCAAAATATGGTTCATGATAAGACTGAAAACACTCAAATATTGAAAGTAATGTTTAGATGAAATGATACAGTGATTGGAGCTCAGGGAAGTAGAAATAGTTTCAGATGAAATACTAGCCACTTTAATGGTATGTAATAAGTACATAGGGTTCACTATACTATTTTACTTGTGTCTGTTTGAAGTGGTCTTTACTACCAAAGTTTTTAATAGGATGTTTAGAATGTTTTCAGATTATAATGTTTATAATAGAACATGTAAAAAAATACAAAGCAGTTCACAGAATGGTAAGTGCAATATAAACTTGATGTAGAAACTACAGGGAGGAAAGGATTAAAACAGTTCCAGATACAAATAATAACTGATTCGTGAATGTGAAATAATGTAATTTCTCTGTATCATTATTTTTAAATTTCAAAAAATTAATCTTAAGCACAATAGATAATTGGAAGCACTGAAAAAATTTAGTTTGTCTATTACTCATAAGAAAGAACTAGAAGAAAGTACTCACGTATTGATACAAAAGTCAATATTAAAAAAAAAAAAAACAAAGCAGAAACTTCCTTAATCAAGTTACTACCATACGGGAAAGTGTAAAAGACAATCTTTGTTCAAAAGAGAGCTGTGGGGATCTAGATTTAACCTTGTGGTTTAGCCTTTGAACCCTGAATTGAGTTCAGCCATTTTTAATCTCTGTGACTTTGGGAAATTTACTTAATCCAAGCTTTCATTTCCTCACAATTGTAAACATACAATAGTACAATTATGCAATTGTACAAACAATAATAGAACATACCTCACTGGACTCTTTGAAGAAGAAATGAGATAATCTGGCAAAGCACTTATTCCAGGGTCTCAAAAAAGGTTAGCTAACAGTCACAGCATGGCCCTGGAAGTGGCTCCTTAGTATTTCATTCATAGAATTTAATGTTTTTGATTTTATTAACACTTTCTTCTGATGTAAAGTTAATCAAGTTTAACTGTTGCTAGGGGCTTCCCAGATGGCACAGTGGTAAAGAATCTTCCTGCCAATGCAGGACACTCAGGTTCAGTCCGTGGGTCAGGAAGATCCCCTGGAGAAGGAAACGGCAACCCCCTCCAGTATTATTGCCTGGGAAATCCTATGGACCGAGGAGCCTGGTGGGCTAAGTTCCCCAGGGTCTCAAAGAGTCAGACATGACTGAGCACACACACACATGCAAGATTATTTAGTGCTTATGGCATCTGATGGGTGAAGAGAAATACTAACCATTGTTTCCAATGTAATTAACGATCAATCTGTTAAAGTTTGCAATGTAAAACGGGCTTGATGTAGAAAAATAATTTATTAATATACTTAGAACATTTTAGAAAGAATCTCTGGGGAAAAATTCTCATGTGGTTAATGTGATAGATTGAAGATGTTTGCAAATCCCTTGCCACTTCTTCCATTGAGATGTGGAGTCTGATCTCTTTCTCCTTGACTCTCAACTGGCCTTTGTGTCTTGATGACCAGTGATGCTCTGGATCTTTGAAGACTGGATGATATGAAGCCTTGACATTTCTGTCCAAGTCTCGGAATATTCACTCTTGGAACTCAGACACCTTGCAGTGAAAAACCTAAGCTATAAGGAGAGGCCACAAATATGTGCTCCAGTTTCAGTACCAACTCCAGTTGAGCTCTCAGCTACCACTACTTCTAGTCATGTGAATAAGCTTGCTTAGATGTCCAAACCAGTTGAGGTTTCAGAAGACTCTAACTTCTGCATCTGTTTGATGGTCATAAAAGAGATCCCATGGCAGAACTAACCAGCCTAAGACAACCCACAGAACTACAAGAGATAACAAGAAATTTTTGTTCTGCCACTAAACTTGGGGGTTGTTTTGTCATGCAAAAATAAAATACTTATTTAATTAAATTCCATTATATTTTTAAGGATAAAAGTAAAAGTGCTAAAACAAAGAGATGTGAAAATGCAATGACTAAAATTAAGACACGTGTGTATTTTTTTCTTATATAAAATTCCACAGATTCCAGCTAGCAGGGCTGCTCTACCACAAGGTCATTCAAGAATAGAAGTTCCTCCTAGGAACTTCAATGTTCTAGGCCTAGAATATTGCCCGTTGCTCTATAATAGAACTTGGGGCATTGCACATCTGTTTTCTCACTTGCATGGAGAAAGAGGAAGCCCATAGTAATCAACTTGTCTTTAAGCTGAACATAATCCATAAATTACCAACATAAATCTGTTCATATGCTTTGACTCAAATTTAATCCCATGGCCCCACTTAACTGCAAGGAAGACTGAAAGTGTATTTATTTTATAGCTGGATAACCATGTGCCAGGCTTTCCTGGTAGCTCAGCTGGTAAAGAATCTGCCTGCTATACAGGAGACCCCAGTTTGATTCCTGGGTTGGGAAGATCCCCTGGAGAAGGGATGGGTTACCCATTCCAATATTCTTGAGTTTTCTTGGTGGCTCAGATGGTAAAGAATCCACCCACAAAGTGGAGGACCTGAGTTTGATCCCTAGGTTGGGAAGATCCCCTGAAGGAGTGCATGGCAACCCAATCCAGATTCTCATCTGGAAAATCCCCATGAACAGAGCAGCCTGGTGGGCCTACAGTCCATGAGGTTGCAAAGACTTGGACAGGACTGAGTGACCAAGCACACCACAGCCATGTGCCAGCTTAAAATCTGAAGACTCTATTATTTAAAAGAAGAAAAAAAGATAGATAATGAAGAGGGCTAAAAGTTTCCACTATGTCCAAGAAAAAGCAGAAATTTAACACGACCAGTTCTCTTAAACATTTAAAAGAGCAGGCAAAACATATGCAAATATGAAAATCACAAAATGCACTACTGTATAAAACTATCAGTGCTGTGAGTTTTCTCTTCATTATTTCTACTCTTGTGTTAATAAATTCTCAGGCTATTTACAATAATAAATATTTCAATACTGTTCTGGATTATAACAATCTTACAAGATCTCTCCCAGTCCCCAATACGTATGCAATTATATTGTCTCAAACCAACTAAGGGAATGTGACTTGTGTTACCAATAGTCAATTCATAGTCACCACATAGGATCACAGTGATGCAAACCTGGGTGATTAATGATGAGTCTGAGTCCTGGTGCCTTTCTTTGAAATTATGTTTTTCAAGTCTCATTGGGCAAATGTTACAAAACCCACCCTCTCGCTCTTTCTTATATTGCCTCAATGCACTAACAACACAAGAAATATTTGTGTCTAATAGGATAGAAACATAAAACTGTGTTGACCCAAAGGCAACAGATTTCAGATATCAAAATGAGGTGGGAAACAGACAGCCATTCAGATTTTTCAAAAAGGATGGTCAAAGGAGGACAAGTGAGAGACCTTGCCCAGACCGAGAACATAAAAATTGTTCAGAGACTGAGGACAGGAAAGAGCTGTGAGCTGTATGAGGTGGAGTTCCTGAGAGACACAGCAAAGAGGGGGGCTTGAGTGTACTTCCTCTGTCACCACAAGGCAAGAAAG
This sequence comes from Giraffa tippelskirchi, assembly GCF_054371585.1. Taxonomy (NCBI): domain Eukaryota; kingdom Metazoa; phylum Chordata; class Mammalia; order Artiodactyla; family Giraffidae; genus Giraffa; species Giraffa tippelskirchi. Next base: position 85,133,776 of record NC_137282.1, read on the forward strand.
AAAGGTTTCAGTGGGATTTCTCAGAGAAGTTGCTGTCTGCTCTCTGAAGTTGGGGGGTGTTGCAGTTTACTGTTAAACCTACCAGAAAAGGTACAAGGGAGCAACTGGAGGTTAGAAGATCTAGAAGCAGAAGCAAAGGAAAACAGCAAAGGTGGCTGTGGTAGGCAGTCCTGACTCCCAAAGTCTTTAAGGCAAGGATGGATAACTACATCCCATAAAGCAGATATAAACAGTGACAGATTTACATTCTTGGGCTCCAAAATCACTGTAGACAGTGACTGCAGCCACAAAATTAAAAGATGCTTGCCTCTTGGAAGAAAAGCTATGAAAAACCTAGACATTGTATTACAAATCAGAGACATTACTTTGCCAACAAAGGTCCGTATAATCAAAGCTATGGTTTTTTGAGTGGTCATGTCTGGATGTGAGAGTTGAACCATAAAGAAGGCTGAGTGCTGAAGAATTGATGCTTTCGAACTGTGGTGCTGAAGAAGACCCTTGAGAGCCCCTTGGACAGAAAGGAGATCAAACTAGTCCATCCTAAAGGAAATCAACCCTGAATATTCTTTGGAAGGACTGATGCTGAAGCTGAAGCTCCAATACTTTGGCCACCTAATGCGAAGAACTGACTCATTGGAAGAGACCCTGATGCTGGGAAAGATTGAAGGCAGGAGGAGAAGGGGGCAACAGAGAATGAGATGGTTGGATAGAATCACCAACTCAACGGGCATGAGTTTGAGCAAATTCCGGGAGATGGTGAAAGTCAGGGAAGTCTGGCATGCTGCAGCCCATGGGGTGGCAGAAAGTCGGACATGACTGAGTGACTGAAAAACGAAATGAAGCAGATATGGAACCACACAGGTAAGGATAAACACATCTGGAGCCATTGTAAGTGCAGCCTAAGAGGGCACCTAGAGTGACAATGGGATCCCCAAGGAGGTAGTCTCTATTTACTGGGCCACCAGAGAAGAAGGGCTAAGGGTTGAGGGAATAGCTAGCTGGAACAAGATGGGTAACCAGCATCATGAACACAAAAATAGCTTAATGTTCTCAGCTCAGGCCTTGGGGGAACTTAGAAAAGCACCAATGAGGCAGAAAAAGAAAACACAACTTGCTTTAAATATCTGACATGTCTAGGAATTTTATAGCCATTTTATATAGTACCTGCAAATAATACCTTTGACAAACCCATTTATACAGCTAGAAATTCAATCTACATTTTATAAATTAAAGATAAAATTTTTTAAATTTATTTTGTCAATAAAAGATATAAAATAGCCATATATGTTAAAACTCTTCTCACTAAAAACAAGTTTTAGATTAAGAATATCCTAATATGGTCACTAGGGTTTCCCAGGTGGCTCAATCAGTAAATAATCCACATACAATGCAGGAGTCCTGGGTTCAATCCCTGGATCAGTAAGATCCCCTGGAGAAGAAAATGGCAACTCACTCTGGTATTCTTGCCTGGGAAATCCCATGGACAAAGGAGCCCGGCTGGCTATAATCCATGGGGTCACAAAGTGTCAGACACAACTTAGTGACTAAACCACCACCACCAATACGATCACTCTTCTTTTCCAGTACAGCAATCCTGCAACATTAAAATTTTAATTGTCAGATATTAATTTTTATCTTTTAGGCATCACTGATTTATGTCATAACCTTGATTTTCCATTTAACTATGATTATGATTGTATTTGAGGTGTTTGGTGATCACATATTGATCTAGGTTTAAGCTGACTGTATTACCTATTTGTAGTCTCTGAGATTTTTTGAAAGTACATTTGACTTATAGAAAAACCATGGTTTTCAAACCCACATTGACTTTTTCTTGCCCCAAGACAAGAAAAGCTTTGGAGTTACTCTCCAAAGACACTTAATGCCTATAAACGGAGAATAGTATTAGAGGTCAAATATTTGGACCAAATAATCCATGTGTACTTGTTCTCCACAAACACTAGTGATGGTCTGGATGATACTATTAGTGGACCATATGGGTTACAACACTGAAGAGAGATTGTCTAAAATCATGAATTAAAACTAACAGATGCAATTAATACTAGCATTATTATATCCTTTTCAATTTTTTTCCAACATACAAACTTCAAATTGATTTTCTTTAAAACATACTGATATTACGTCATGTTTAAGTCTAGCCCTCAAAATGCATTTCTCAGTTATAATCCATTTATGTTTCATTGATCATCATTATGTGATCATTTTATTGACACATTTATGTGGGATTGTTGTAACTGCGATATTGCAATCCAATTCTCAAAATTTGGAGCCTGACTTCTGATGTTATACCTGGTAGAGATTAAAGTCTTCCACCACAAGGAGCTTGGGCTTCCCAGATGGCTCAGCGGTAAAGAACCCATCTGCCAATGCAGGAGACTGGGTGCAATCCCTGATCCAACAAGATCCCCTGGAGGAGGAAATGGCAACCCACTCCAGAATTCTTGCCTAGATGACCCAATAGACAGAGTAGCCTGGATTCACAAAGAGTCAGACACGACTTAGCAACTGAAAAACAACATCAAGGAGCTTAAAATGAATGAGGGAAACAAGACCGCTATTTCAAAATAAATCATCCAGAAACAAAATGCTAAAAATATGTGGTGTGATGTAACGCAATAGAAGAGTTGGCTCTCCCTACTGCTGAGCACAAATGTATCACATTCCCAGCAGGCCCACAAACTCAATCTTTTTTTTTTTTTTGCTCCCAACTAGGAGCAGAGTCCTTTCAGCTGTGTTCTGAGAATCCTCTCTTCCAAGTTCTTTCTTTTCGCCGTTTAGCAGAACTTTATATATGTGATCAGAATTGTTGCCTAAAGTTCATCTATCTACTGCTCTTAGGATCTTCTGTTGGGAAAGCAGACAAGGAATTCGATAGACATAATGAAATAACAAGGAGAGTCACAAAATATTCTGGGTGCTGACAGGAGAGTCAGCCAAGACATTTACAGATTACTGGTTAAGGTTTCTTGCCAGAAGGTAGGACTCTGAAACTGCATCTACAGAACAAGTGGAGATTATCCCAGAGAACAGGGATAGAAGGTGTATTATAAGCAAGGGAAAGTATGGACAAAGATCTGAAGGAAGTAGTAGGGAAGAACAAGATGGATGGTCGCTTTGATAGGAAGAAGGAGTCTGGAGCGAGGGAAGCGGTAAGTCTGATAAATGGGAAGAGGAACATTTGAGAAGGACTCTGAGTAGGCCCTTCAGAAGCATCACTCTGGATATAGTGTGGAAACCCATTTGAAGAGTGACAAGATCCAAGGCAGGGAGATTAGAGTTAGAGAGCTGTTCTAAAATCAGAAAAAAATAGAGGCAAAACTAAGGTGGTGGTATGGGAACTGCAAAAAAGCAGAGCAGTTTGAGAGCTTATTAAGAAGCACAATGAACAGAATCTGATGGAATGATTAAGGGACAGAATTTAGGACAGCTTTCAGGTTGTTGTTTTGGCCAAGTGGGCATTTGTATTCTACCATTTACTAAAATAGAAAAACTCAGAGGAGGAACACATTGCGATTTAATATGGGTGTGCATACCACATCTGTGTGCAACAGATGATAGATCTAAGAGGAGGGTTCTGAGCTACAGATATGGACCAGGTAATCAGAAGCACAGAGCTTATGAGAGCAGAATTGCCAAAAGATAGTATACAGAGTGAGGAAATCAGAGGCATGAGGAAAGGAGAGAAGAGTCTAACACAAAATTCTGAGCAAAATTCTCATTTAAGGGAAGATCATACAGAAAATAAACTCCCAAATTTAACCAAGGAAGTCAAAGAAAAACCAGTACTATGAAGTAACTGGAGACTTCCTTGGCTCAAACCGCAAAGAATCTGCCTGCTAATGCAGGAGACTTGGGTTCCATCTCTGGCTCAGGAAAATCCCCTGGAGAAGGGCATGGAAACCCACTCCAGTATTCTTGCCTGGAGAATTCCATGGACAGAGGATCCTGGCTGGCTACAGTTCGTGGCATCACAAAGTCAGACACAACTGAAGTACTAACACACACACACACACAACTGGAGACAACAAAGGGAAAAAATGCCTTTCCTGAAGGAAGACATGACCAAAAATGTCTAATAGTTTTACAAATGAATTCCAGAAAGGCACTACCATAAATCAGGTGTCAAACTGGTTATCTTGTCAGAAGAGACCCTAGAAGTCTTTAAAGTCAGTACAGATGAGAGAAAGTGTGAAGGTGTGGATAAATATTCTAAATGTAACCTCATGCAATGTCTAGGAACAATTACCACATTTTTTGTTGTTGAGGGAGGTAAGGTTTTCAACAGAAGTGGCTTAAAATGCAACGATGTGTTTTGCAATCACTGGCAATTATACCGTTTGGCATGTTCGGTGGTTAGTGATGCAGTGCATCCCAAAGGAAGACGGAGTTAATTTTACTGGCAGGACTTTCCACAGTGTCTTAATCCATTTAATTGAGCAGGAATGAGGTTTCCTCAACCGTGTTTAAGGTTAACCACCATTTTAAACCCTTATAAATTCTCAAAAACCCACCAGCCCACATCGCTCCTGTAAATATGAAATTGAAATGAAAAGATTCCTTTTGAGTTAAAATTTTCCCTGTTTAAATACATTCTTTCCTAATTTCTGTGAAAATGACACATTTGAACCACATTGCTCACCTGTGTATAGATAGCGTTTTGGGTGGTGGCAGTTGATATCGATATTAAAAATGAATGAAATAAGGGCCTCAGATACAACAAGAACAGGGAAGTATCAAATGCATCCACCATATTTTTATACTACCTCATCTCCTGACTGATCTTCTCAGTAATAATATTTGCTATGTATGAATGATTATAACAGAATCAATTGCACATGCATATACATATATATGGATCCCCAGTGGCTCAGTGATAAAGAAATACCTGCCTGCAGTGTAGGAGATATGAGAAGTATGAGTTTGATCCCTGGGTTGGGAAGAACTCCTGGAGAAGGAAATGGCAATCTACTCCATTATTTTTCCCTGGAAAATCCCATAGACAGAGGAGCCTAGCAGTTTACAGTCCATAGGGTTGCAGAATTGAACATAACTGAGTGACTGAGCATGCATGCAGTGTGTATATATATATATTTAATGGTTAAATATATATATGTGTGTGTGTATGTATACATATATATATTCAGAGCTATACTTAGAAGTGGATATACTCATTTATCTTTCATTTTGATACCATTTTTTTGTACTTCATGATAGTTGATAATTTTCAAAGGATAGCTACAGTGATGCTTTCATTACTCTCAAGTTTAGGGAGTCCAAAAGGAGAATCAATTCAATAACTGTTCTTTGAAGTTGTTTAATTACATAGTATGATTCCTGCTTGGGGTTTCCCAAGTGGCAAAGCGGTTAAGAATCCGCCTGCCAACGTAGAAGAGTCAGGAGATGCAGGTTCAATCCCTGGGTCAGGAAGATCCCTTGGAGGAGGAAATGGCAACCCACTCCAGAATTCTTGCTTGAAAACTCCCAAGGAGAGAGGAGCCTGGCAGGCTACAGTCCACAGGGTCACAAAGAGTCAGACATGACTGAGTGACTGAGCACACGATTCCTGCTTATTAAAAGTATCACTTGGGATTCCTTTTGAGATTTGCATCAAGAAATAATTCAAAAGCTTACTGCTTTCCCTATGAAATCACATATTTCTTCCCAAATAGGAAAAAATGGTCCAGGTTCGATGCATGATACAGGGTGCTCGGGGCTGGTGCACCAGGATGACCCAGAGGGCTGGGATGGGGAGGGAGGTGGGAGGGGGGTTCAGGATGGGGAACACATGTACACCCATGGCAGATTCATGTCAATGTATGGCAAAACAAATACAATATCGTAAAGTAAAAAAATAAATTAATTTAAAAAAAAAAAAAAAAGCTTACTGCTTTCCCTATGAAATCACATATTTCTTCCCAAATAGGAAAAAATGGTAGTCATGAAACCGAATCTTCTAATATATACACATTAAAACACAGCTTTCTTAACAGCACAAGAGTATATCTATTCTGTGTGTGTTAGTCACTCAGTTGTGTCTGACTCTTTGTGACTCCATGATGGCAGCCCACTAGGCTCTTCTGTCCATGGAATTCTCCAGGCAAGAATACTAAAATTGGTTGCCATTCCTTTCTTCAGGGGGTCTTCCCAACCCAGGTATTGAACCTGGGTTTCCTGGATTGCAGGCAGATTCTTTACCTTCTGAGCCACCAGGGAAGTCTCTGTCTGTTCTGCCATTGATCAAATAAGGTTAAGGACTATAGCAAATAATGATGTCTAAAAAAAGTTTGAACAATGTCTATATTTAACCATTTCACTTAAAATCAATTATTTGCTATGCCAGGTAAACTTTTAACTTAAATTCTGAAATTTGACTCATTAAATTGTAGCATCCAAGTTTCAACTGCAAGCAAAAACTCTGCCTTTCAAGTGTCTCTAGTTATACCCCATATAGTACCAAAATACGAATTAGTTGAAATTCTTTTCTTAATCACAAATTTTTAGCTCATATGACCAAATATTTAATTTACTTAAATAATTTTTTAATGAGAACCACATGAGAGCTATAAAGATTACAAAATTCCTTCTTAGTTTTGAGTTCATGATTCTTCCCATGAACTAATCTTAGACCTCAAGTGCTCTCAGGCACTTATTATATAATGGGGTAGACATGTCTAATAACATTAAACATTCAGTCATAAAGGGTAATATTAAAGTTCCAGATCTGATATAACTGTCAGATTACAAAGGATAGTCAACAAATCTTCTGTAGATAAAAATGATTAATATTTTATTGACTATGTGCTATATTCATATGTTAAATAATTTAAACCTTACAAGTACCTAATTACAAAGTTAGTGTCATTTTCCCATTGTTCAATGAGGAAAGTTGAGTTCTAGAAGAGTGACTTGTCCAAGGCTGCTTGACTACTATGTACAGTGGGCTGCAAAACAAGGATGTGGTGTGTGTGTCTGTGTGTGTGTGTGTCTGTGTATATATATGTATATATGGTGTGAGAGCATTTAGCATATATGAGTGATGGGGAGACAATGACAAGTATATTAAATATCATAAAAATCTCATGCAGATGGCAATGTACATGTCTTCTTTCTATTCAATATTACCCTAATAATTCTATCTCATTTTGAAGCTTTTGGGTATATCTCTTTAACTCACATTAATTTCAAAATTTTACCCTAGAGGGATGAGTTAGAGATAGCTGTAGGACTTGCTGATTTAAAAGAAGAATCTGGGAACAGTCAAGTAAAAGTTAAAGTACAACTTTTAAGTCCAACTGAGCTTAACACTAATAATATTTTAAAAGACAGCATCAGGCACCTATCAAACACCATCACTGATTTCTGGGCTCCAAAATCTCTGCAGATGGTGATTGCAGCCATGAAATTAAAAGACGCTTACTCCTTGGAAGGAAAGTTATGACCAACCTAGACAGCATATTAAAAAGCAGAGACATTACTTTGCTAACAAAGGTCCGTCTAGTCAAGGCTATGGTTTTTCCAGTGGTCATGTATGGATGTGAGAAGCTGAGCAGCGAAGAATTGATGCTTTTGAATTGTGGTGTTGGAGAAGACTCTTGAGAGTCCCTTGGACTGTGAGGAGATCCAACCAGTCCATCCTAAAGGAGATCAGTCCTGGGTGTTCATTGGAAGAACTGATGTTGAAGCTGAGACTCCAATACTTTGGCCACCTGATGCGAAGAGCTGACTCATTGGAAAAGACCCTGATGCTGGGAAAGACTGGGGGCAGGAGGAGAAGGGGACAACAGAGGATGAGATGGTTGGATGGCATCACCGACTCAATGGACATGGGTTTGGGTGGACTCCGGAAGTTGGTGATAGACAGGCAGGCCTGGCGTACTGTGGTTCATGGGGTCGCAAAGAGTCGGACACGACTGACTGACTGAACTGAACTAAACTGGACTGTAGGATTCAGGACAAGTATAGTGAAACACAAAAAGGCCATATTGAAAAAATGAAAATGTTTACAACTCTTGACCAGGCGGGATTATAAAAATCAAACTACATTTTCACATTTACTATTGCAACCTTTAATGACATACCATCATTTCTTGAGACTGGGAAAATGTTAATGAAAAAAGGGAATTTTATTAATATAAAAATAGAAAATGAAATAACTTCTGAGTGAATTTCTGCCATGTTCCTGTAAGATCACTTCCTGTTTTCAGCCAATTTCCTCATTGGAGAAATCTTACATGCAAAGTCAAGTAGAAATATAGTTTAACATTCATGAAGTGATGCAAACCTTCTTGTATTATCACAAGAAGCTTATTTGGGAATGAAAATGATGCCTTGGAAAGTTGAAGACAGACTAAGTCATTATAGACTCGTACACGGGGCCACTATATTGCAAACCCCAGAAGTGCCATTTACTTTGTTTTCTCTGCTTGCACAGGAAATATCTATTATATACTAAGATCAGACAAGTTTCTTAACTTCTCTTTTAATTTGCTGTTATTTGAGTTGAATGGTAACTATCTTTTGGGGTTGTCTAAGATGTAGATGAAGTAACATATAAAGTAGTTATCGTAGTACTGATACAGAGAAGAGAAGGGTACCTCAAATCTTGCTCCTTTATTCTCCACTCATTCCTACAGGATGCTTGCATCCTCAGAGCAAATCTTAGTATTTTTGTCACCAGATGCCATGAAAATAGCTTGGAAGTTGGGGGTTGTTACAGTCACTAGAGTTCAGCCAGTCACTGGTCTATTTTGGGCTAAAATTAATAAGAAATTCTATTCACTCATAGTAGAGGAAGACAACAAAAGTTGTCTTTCCACTACAAAGATAATATGCTTTTAGGTAATCATCTCACTCCTACTTAAACAGCATATCTCCTCAAACATCCTTTATTTTCTTTACTTTATTGCATTAGAGTTCTGCTTTATCTTCAGGTAATTGTGTTAGACAAAGGAACACTGTCTAGATTGGAGTGCCTTTGTTACTTCTGACATAAATAAATATTGGACTGACTGGAATATGTGCTAATATCAGAATACCAAATACTTCCTTAAGCACCAACAAAACTATATTATGAAACTTAGTGGTTTTATGTGCATATTTTTCTACTGAAATTACATAATGAATAAGCACAGTTAGTAAAAGAAGCATTCTTAGGAATATTACCTGCCTTAGAAAAATACCTTTTGTGTCATATGAGTGAATAACTCTGAACATTTTACTACTGAAAGAATACAAGTTGATAATGGCAAATAACAGATGATTTTAGTCAGTTCAGTGGGGAGGAAAGTCATGTGTTCATTAAAATCATATTTACTAGTTCCGGGCTAGGTTTTTTTTTTCATTTTTTTAAAAACTTGTAAAAATTTACTTATTTTTAGAGGATAATTGCTTTATAATATTGTGTTGGTTTCTGCCACACAACAACATGAATCAGCCATAGGTATAAATCTGTCTCTTCCCTCTTGAATCTCTCTCTCACCTCCCACCCATCCCACCCATCTAGGTTGTCACAGAACACCCGTTTGAGCTCCCTGTGTCTTACAGCAAATACCCACTGCAATCTATTATATATATGGTAATGTATATGTTTCCATGATACTCTTTCAATTCATCCCACCCTCTCCTTTCCCCACTGTGTCCACAAGTGTGTCCTCTACATCTGTGTCTCTATTGCTGCTCTGTAAATAGGTTCATCAGTACCATCTTTCTAGATTCCATACATATGCTTTAGTATGTGATATTTGTTTTTCTCTGACTTTCTGCACTCTGTATAATAGTCTCTAGGTTCATCCACCTCATTAGAACTGACTCAAATGTGTTTCTTTTTATACCTAAGTAATATTCCACTGTAAATATATATATATACCACAAATTCTATATCAATTCATTTGTCAATGGACATCTTGGTTGCTCCCATGTCTTAGCTATTGTAAATAGTGCTGCAATGAACCTTGGGGTTCAAGGGTACATGTGTCTTTTTCAATTATGGTTTCATCAGGGTATATGTCCAGGATTGGACTTATTGAGTCATATGGTAGTTTTATTCCTGGTTTTTTTAAGAAGTTGCCATACTGTTTTCCATAGTGACTGTATCAATACTCATTTCCCACCAACAGTGCAAGAGGTTTCCCTTTCTCGACATACTCTCCAACATTTATTGTTTGTAGATTTTTTTGATGATAGCCATTCTGACTGGTGTGAGGTGATACTTCATGTAGTTTTGATTTGCATTTGTCTAATTGAGCAATGTTGAGTATCTTTTCATGTGTTCACTAGCCATCTGTATGTCTTCTTGGGCGAAAAGTCTGTTTGGTTCTGCTGTCCACTTTGTAATTGGACTGTTTCTTTTTCTGGTATGAGCTGAATGAGCTGCTTGTATAATTGGAGAATAATTCTTCATCAGTTGTTTCATATGCTATTATTTTCTCCCATTCTGAGGGTTTTCTTTTAACTTTGTTTATAGTTTCCTTCATCAGGCAAAAGCTTTTAGGTTTAATTAGGCCTAATTTGTTTATTTTTGCTTTTATTCCCATTACTCTAGGAGGTGGTCATAAAGGATCTTGCTCTGATTTATGTCAAAGAGTGTTCTGCCTATGTTTTCCTTTAAGAGTTTTACAGTTTCTGTGTTGCATTTAGGTCTTTAATCAATTTTGTGATTATTGTTTTGTATGGTGTTAAGAAGTGTTCTGATTTCATTCTTTTACAAGCAGCTGTCCAGTTTTCCCAGCACCATTTATTGAAGAGACTATCTTTTCTCCATTGTATATTCTTCCCTCATTTGTCAAAGGTAGGTGCCCATAGGGAGTTTATCTCTGGACTTTCAGTCTTGCTCCACTGGTGTACATTTCTGTTTTTGTGCCAGGACTGTACTGTTAATGACTGTAGCTTTGTAGTATAGTTTAAAATCAGGAACGTTGTTTCCTCCACCTACATTCTTCTTTCAGAAGGTTGTTTTGGCTATTCAGTGTCTTTTGTTTTTCCCTACAAATTGTGAATTTTTTTGATCCAGTTCTTTGAAAAATGCCACTGGTAGTTTGCTAGGGATTCCACTGAATCTGCAGATTGTTTTAGGTAGTATAGCCGTTTTTCATAATATTGATTTTTTCCAATCCAAGAACATGGACTACCTCTCCATTTGCATCATCTTTGATTCCTTTCATCATTGTCTTATAGTTTTCTGCATACAATTTTTTGTCTCTCTAGGTAAGTTTATTCCTGAGTATTTTATTCTTTTTGTTGCAATGATGAATGGGATTGTTTCCTTAATTTCTCTTTCTGATTTTTCATTGTTAGTGTATAAGAGTACAAGGTATTTCTGTGCATTGGGCTAGGTTTTTTACTTTCAATATATTGTTGCTTGCAATACAATATAAATATGGGGTCTCAGCTGAACAGAGGGCAAGGAACTGGGTTCATGGCATAGGCTAAATGGGAGGTCATAAGGACATTTGTATAGGATGAACCCTTTTATCCTTAATCAATAGGAAGCAGTCATTGTGAGTCAAGAGGAAATGCAAAGATTTTTCTCCAGTAAAGCCAATGACTAGGGGTATGTGTGTGTGTGTGTGTGTGTCTGTCTGTCTGTCTGTCTGCGCTCAGTCACTCAGCTATGTCCAACTCTTTGCGACCTCTTGGACTGTAGCCTGCCAGGCTCCTCTGTCCATGGGATTTTCTATAAAGAACACTGGAGTGGGCTGGCACTTCCTTCTCCAGAGGATCTTTGTGACCCAGGGATTGAACCCACTTCTCTTGTGTCTCTTGCATTGGCAGGTGGATTTCTTACCACTGTGCCAACTGAGAAAACCCAAGTAAACATCAGACAAACTCAAATTGACAGTTTTCAAAGTAATAGGATTGTAATCTTTGAAGATATCAGAGATTAAAGAAACATGAAAAGAAAACATAGCACCTGGTTCTGAACTGGAAACTTTGCTGTTAAGACAATACTGAAAGTGGCAAAACTGGAACTATGTCTAAGGTTTAAATGGTAGAAATGTATTGGCACTAACTTCCTAATGATGATGGTTGTACTATGATTATGTAGGAGTAGTTCTTTGTAAGAATTACACAGTGGAATATTTGGAAGTGATGGGACATCAGGTTGGCTATTTTCCTCAAATAGTTCAGGGAAAGAAGTTTTAGGGATTTCCCTGGTAATCTTGTGGTTAAGAATCTACTTGTCAATGCAGGGGACATGGGCTTGAACCCTGGTCTGTGAAGATCCCACATGCTGCAGGGCAACGAAGCCCACATGCCACAACTACTGAGCCTGCATTCTAGAGCCCACAAGCCACAAACTACAAAGCTTGCATGCTTTCTCCACACAAGAGAAGCCACCACAATGAGAAGCTCGTGCACCACAACTATAGAGCAGCCCCGCTCACCACAACCAAGAAAGTCCGAGCACATTAACAAAGACCCAGTGTACCCAAAAACAAATAAAACTTAAAAAAAATTAAAATTCTTAAAATGCATGTGTATCTCCTCTGTAACCTTGATATTGCTTCAAAATTAGCACTTATTTTTAAAGAGCAAAAATCTACTAACCTAATTTATAAAGTGAAGGTCTCAGAATATAGTGACATAGGTGTAGTACAACAGTAAATCAATTAGCATTTATCTATTACGTTTTCAAGTGGGTTTCAGCAGTTTACATGGTAAAATATGGCTACTACATAATCAAAATTAAGAAAGATTTATATAGGAATAGTGGATCACTGGCTACGTGTGAACTGGCATTAAATGTAATCAGCAGTCAAGAAGAAAGTGACCTGTGTGACCTGGAAAGGGCTCCAGGTGAGAATATAAATACAAGCAGGATTTCAGGGTGGAGAATAAGCTCAGGTTCAGCAAAGGATGGTCAGGACACCAATTTGACAAAGAGTAGTAGTTTGCAATGGAAAGTACTATAAGATAAAGCAAAGGCAAACACAACATGGATATCCCTGAAAGTGATATTAAGGTGAGATGGTGAAATAAGTAACTTACTAGTCCAAGCAAAAGGCTCACCTTAGCAGGTGAAATCAATTAGGACAAAAATCTATAATCATCTTCCTCCTGATGAGCTGGCAACTAAGGCAATGGTTTTCAAGTGTAATTATTTCTTTCCTTAAAGGCAATCCTATATAGAAGCCCAATGTATATAGCAGATAAAAGTAAAGCTGCTCTCACTGAATACAGAGTGGGGAGCCCAGAGCCTGACCTCTTGAACTGTCTTTGCCACTATAACCACTGATACTCTGCTGAGGAAGACCTAGGACTCAAGCATCTCAGATGGAAGATCACCACTAAAAAGCAGTCAGAAGAGGATCTCAGAGGTATTTACGCTCTGAAATGTGCATCTTCAAGTGGAAAGGTTCACAATAACTAGCATATATGCTATTTCTCTTTATCTTTAAGCACTAATGTATCAATCTGCATTCAAAACCACCCATTCTTACTTCTGCCTGAAATTTCTAGGCCTAATGGAGTTATTTTCATCAAGAAATATTAAAAACTTCTTTATTCATATAAGGATCATTTGGCACTTCTCTGTAGAAATATATATGGAGATAATACATTTAGCATTCATTTAAATACTTTTTAATCTAATCAAAATTTATCAAATTATTTTCTCAATCAGGCAGACACAGTTTGTGAAAATCTGATTATATAGTCATTACCTTCAGGGATCTTCTTGAAAATATATGAGATTGTGATCCTGGAAAAGAGACCTCTTAACTGATTTCAGATTTCAGCACCCCAGAGTAATTACAAATTATAGACTAAGGTTTCTTCAAATTCAATATAATTAAAATAATTTCAGAGTATTAAAATAATAGAACACTAGGAAAATATACTCAGAAGTAATATTTAACTATAATTTCCTTTGAGTAACATAATTTTCATTTTTAATAGGTATTGATAAAAACGTAATAGAGTTGTCAAATATAGACTATTATGTTTAGATTTTCACTTATTTGATAAGATCTTAAAGTTGAGCCAGAACTTTTAATTTATCTAAGCCATAACTGGGAAATGTAAAAATACCTGTAACTTCAGCTGGAGTTTTTAGTTGAAACAATGAAAATTAGTGCCAAATATTAGTATTCTTGAGTTATCTTGAAGTTTAAGTATGCCTCTGCTAATACTTCCAAAATGACCACGATTAATAATTATGGTGACCACTGTGTTTCTCGTCAATCCATGTTAGCTAGATTTTACAATTTCTTTGGAGTATAATTCTATTTCTTCCCTATTAGACCCAACACTTTCCTTGACAAATCATCCAGAGATTTAATCCTAGTTATGGACCTTGGTAGTCAAGAAAATGTATAAAGGCAGGTGCTGAAGAAGGAAAGCATTGTCATGTAAGGCACTTACCTCACTGGAGGTAAGCAAGAAAGGTCTTACCTTCCTAAAAGGTAAGGTGTGTGCGCTGCTGCTTCCATTTTGTCCAACTCTATGAACTGCAGCTTGCCAGGCTCCTCTGTCCATGGGATTCTCCAGGCAAGAATACTGGAGTGGATTGTCATTTCTTCTCCAGGGGATCTTCCCGACCCAGAGATGGAACCCACATCTCCTACACCTACTTACACTGGTAGGTGGTCCTTTCCCATTAGCATCACCTTGGAAACAAGGGGAGTGGGACACTTTTGCAGACCCAGAGCATTCAGGAACTGAAGGCATGGAAGGATTTTAAGTGCCTGTAGCCTAATATTCCCCATTGTAAATATCAGGATCATACTTTCTCCCTTATCAAAGCCAATACTGGTGAAGGATACTTTCCTCCACTGAGAAGAGTTTTGTCTCTTTTATAGTCAAGTGCCATGTCTGGTTTCCAGCTCTGTCTTCTCTCTGGCTTAAGAGATGGGAGCCTCTTTAAATACTGTTTAGTAGACTCTCTAGCTTTCATACTTTGTTTTAAATTCATAAAGAATAGATCTGAGCTGGATATTTTCTCTTCAACACACAAATGGTGTTTAGCAATAGCTACCCAATTCCAGTAATGCTTATAGTTATGGGTTTCCTCAACCCACTCCAGTATTCTTGCCTGGGAAATCCCATGAACAGAGGAGCCTAGCAGGGTACAGTCCATGGTGTTACAAAGAATCGGACATGACTGAAGTGACTAAGCATGCATAGTACTTAGACATGGATATTGATCATTTAATCTGTGTTTTTCCACCTGCATCTTATTTATGTTCACCATTGGTGAAAGACGTAGAAATCACAAAACCAAAGCTAGCCACAGAACATCAACCCTTCACCTACTGAGTGGATGGGCTCTCACTGCCATACAGCTAGTGAGTTATCTAATTCTATGGTGCCATCTTTAAAGTCTGTTTCCTGGCACCAATTTTAGCCTTATCTCTGTTACATTCTTCTGTAAGTAATTGATTGATTAAGGATTCTCAGGAGAAAGGGAGTAAGTAAAATAGTATAAAGTAGAAAACCATTCAAAATAACAAACAAAAACAAAACAAGCAAGAATGTGGTCTCAGCTAGAGATTAGCTTTAGTCTGATTCCATGGGGAGTTTGGAGTACAAGTTGCATCTTAAGAGTTGGTCCTACCATGTGCAAGGGAATCAACCTGGTCTGTTAGTCAGTTTTCAGCCTCTGGCTGCTGGGGGTTTGAGGGTAGTAAAGTGGTGCCACAACCTCCTATGTAATGTTGTATCTGATTCAGCGGAGGCCAACTGTCCTGGGAAGGACTAGCTGTGAGTTTTCAGCAACCAGTCCTTGTGACTACTGTGAGAAAGTTGCTCCAGACTGATGAAGGAGATCTGGGCCACTGCATCAATCAAACCAGGATACTCTTGAGGATAAAAGGGACACCCAGTGATAAGTATGCAAAGAAAAATCAAATGTAAAGGAAACCAAGACCATCCCAGGGAAACGAGAATGTATGCTCATACTACCCTCATCCCATTACTCCCTTGCTATATGGAACACGTACACAGAGACCAGGTTTCTCTGCATGACATGCAGCCTTCTCTACTGAGGTCTAGGAATGAAAGACCCCACATCTCCTCTATAAATCTCCCCTGCACCTCTGTGGGCTTGGGTTTGATATGAGGGTGGAGATGAGAGAAACCTGAGACTAATTTTCTTTCTTTTACACCTCCTTATTACAGCCCCTCAAAACCAAGGAGAGAACTGTTTTCTTTATCCTAAACTACTGAAAAATTTAATCAGAGACATAAGGATTATTCTTCCCTTAAACATAAAATAAATTCGAGCCCATAGTGCAAAATACATTTTGCCAATTGCATGATTGCAATGATATGTCTAAAACCAAATGATTTTGATTTTCAAAATCAAATTTTTGCAATGAATCGTCCAAAATCAAAATTTGAAAAAGTGCAATAAATCTTTTTAAAATGGTATTAGAAGTGCTAAGTTTACAAAAATGTTAAAAATCAAGAAAACTGAGAAGGAATATATTTTAAAAACACTATAGTCGAGAAACCGAAGGAGTTGAAAGAATTGTGAAATGTTAAAACATGTTTCAGAAGTTGCAGCTATGAGGTCATTTTTTAGGGTTTCCAATATATAATTTTAAGACATCTGCTTCTGGGAAAATTTTATGAGAAAACAAGACATAGTAAGAAGAAAATCGATTTTCCAAATCTATGAAAAACAGATCCTTGCAAAGAAAAAGAAAAAAAAAATGTCTAATACTGTTTTCTGGAAATATATTTAGAAAATAAGGAGAAGCATTTTTTGTTGAAAGGTAGTGATTCCAGCTTAGTGTGTGAAAGGTTAAGGCACAAGGGTACATATTTTGCAACTTGTCACCACAGTTTCAGGCTGTATAGCTAATTCTCAGAGTCCTCTCATTCTGGGCAATAAATTAATGGACAAATCCATGAAACTAGTGCTGTTTTGATTTTGAATGAATTATCTGATCAAATCATGATAATAAACAGTAGCTGTTTTTGTCTTGCTGGGCTGTTCTTTAGGTTTTTTTAGTTGAATTGGTATATACGGATATTGGAGCGTGGGTATAATATTTAGCAGATTCATTGAGATTTCATTTGGCAGACAATAAGCTGCATATGTACAATTTTTGACCTATAAGTACACTCATGAAAACATCACTGCAATCAAATTAATAAACATATTAAATCATCCCCCCAAATTTCCTCCTGCCTCTTTGAAATCACCCTCCCTGTCCCTCTCTGACCCTACTCTATGTCCCCAAAACCTCTCATCTTTTTTCTGTTACTACAGGTTAGTTTGCATTTTACAGAATTTTATATAAATGACAACAGACAATGTACTCTCACTTTTCATCTGGCTTCTTTCACTCCATATAATTATTTTAATATTCATCCAGTTGGAATATATGTCAACAATATGTTTCTCTTTATTGGTGGGTACTATTCCAATGTATGGGCTTCCCTGCCTGCGATGCAGGAGACCTTGTTTAGATCCCTGGGTCCTATCCCTGGGTCAGGAAGATCCCCTGGAGGAGGGCATGGCAACCCACTCCAGTATTCTTGCCTGGGAAATCCCACGGACAGGGGAGCCTGTCAGGCTACAGTCCATAGTGTTGTAGAGTCAGACATGACTGGAGCAACTTAGCAGGCACACAAGCATTCCATTGTATGGATATGCCACAATTTCTTTGTCCATTCAACTATGGATGAATATTTGGACTATTTCCATTTGGAGGGCTATTACAAACAAAATTGCTATGAATATTTATGTGCAAGTCATTGTGTGCACACATGCTTTCATTTCTCTTAGGGAAACACCTAGGAGTAGAATG
Organism: Giraffa tippelskirchi; assembly: GCF_054371585.1. NCBI lineage: Eukaryota > Metazoa > Chordata > Mammalia > Artiodactyla > Giraffidae > Giraffa > Giraffa tippelskirchi. The sequence continues at coordinate 85,151,553 of NC_137282.1, forward strand.
ACTGCTTCAGATGGTAGATGGGTGTTTACATTTTAAAGACATTGCCAAACTGGTTTCCAAAAAGATCGCATAGTTAACGTTATCACAAACAAATTAGGCAAATTTTCTTAGCTATAACAGGAAAACCATGATCTATAAAGTTTTAAAAAATAACAAATTGTATTTCATTGAAAGGTAAAACTGCTCCTCAAAAGACATTGCTCAGTGAATAAAAAGCTAGTCCACAGATTGAAAGAAGACATTTTTAAATTACATATCTTACAAACGGTTTATATACTGAATATGTAAAGAACTCTCAAAATTTAATAATAAAAAATAAACTACCCAATAAAACTGGTGAAATATTTAAACAGACCCTTTACCAAAGAAGATATGTGGAAAGTAAAGAGGCATGTGAAAAGACAGCCAATATTATTAGTTACTAGGGAAAGGAAAATTAAAACCACAGAGAGATACTACTACACATTAGTAGAATGGCTTAAATTAAAAAGACTGACCATATCAAGTTAACAAGAAAGAAGTAGAACATACACTGCTGGTAGAAAAAATATTTTAAATGTCTATTGAGTGGGTAATGTGTTAGGTTGTAAGAACTCTTGCTATACTCTGATGTGGAATAGTGTTATTCTCACTTTGTTAGCAATGCTTTCTCCCTAAGGAAGAGAAAGAGAACTGAGGTATTTCATGGAATACTTTTAGATGTTATTTTATTACAATATACGGTATTATCCATGCCTTCACTTCTGAGACAATTTATTCCTTCTTTTCACTGTGACTTTTGGCACTGCCTTCTTGAGTGACCAATCCCCAATTATCTTTAGTTTACTGTTTCTCCTTTTTTCATCTACTGAATATTGATGTCCCTTAGGGTACTGATCTAAACTTTGTTTCTCTCTTACTCCACAAGCTCCATCAGGCACCTCACATCATCCAGTCTCTATACGGCATGGCCTGTGCACTGATTATCTGTGAATGAACGTTCTTAATACTGAGATGTCTCTGGAGATTCAGCTCCACTAAAGTGTCCCACTAGCAACTAAAATATTACCAAGTTTGTGTTTAAATATTTATATGCCCTACCAGTATGCTTCCTCATTGTTCTCATGACAGTTACTACAGTTTCCATTCATTCAATTTCCTGAGACAAAAATCCAACTGTTATCTTTGACTTCTACCTCTTGCTAGTGCATTTGTGTTGCCAATGCTACTCCTTAAATATTTAAATATTACCTCTACTGTCTTCTTCTCTCCCTTTTCAGTGGCCTAACTTCAGACTCCCTCATTTTTTGCCTGGACCCTTCTGATGATCTGATCACCTTAATTCTAGTAAAGGGACCTGTAATCACTTTATACACTTGCCAGATCATTATTTCTAAAAATCAAATAACTTTTATCAGTCTACTGCTTCAAATATTTCAATGACTTATCCTAGTGTTTAGAATATAGTCACTTTAAAATGATAAACTCTTTATAAATGGTAAAAAAAAAAAAAATGAAATAAGTAAACTAACCTTAGGACCAGCTTTACCCCACATATTTTTTATTAACATCTTCCCTCATGCAATTTATTCTCAGTCTTACCAAATTTCTTCCTCAAACTTTCTATATTCTCTTTTTATTTCACAGCCTTCCCATAAGTTGTTCCAACTATTTGGAACATTTTCTTACTCTTTCATGACCCCCTTACCTGTGAACTTTTATATAAATTTTACTTATCTTTCTACATAATTATATTGCTGGTCAATACCAACAGGAAGCTTTTATAGATCTTACAATATTTGGCTAGGTTAGATGCCCATCCTTTTGTGCATTTGCATCACTTCAGACATAATATCTAAAAAATATAGTTATATTGAGCCATGTAAATCAGAAAGTACAGTGGGGACAAGGGCCATCTCTGCCTTTCCCACAACAATATCCTTTGCTTAGAACATAATATGCATTTAATTAATGTTATTTTCTCTAATGAATGAATACATTAATAAATGAATACAGAAATTAGAATCCCTGGGCTCACAGAAGGGAGGCTCACAGAAAAGTGGAAAGACAAAAAGAAGTTGAAGTGTAGGAGTGAACGCAAATAGAAACAAAGATGAGTAAGTGTTTGCTAGATGGGAAAAGGTCTGCCTAATCAACTCTCACAAATAAATATAAAAGCCTTTGCTACCCCTACTTCAAGGCAGTCCAATATAACTCTGTTCACATTTCAGGATGTACACTAAGCTTTAGGAGTAACAAATTAAATGCAATCAGGAAGCAAAAAATAGGTAAACAAATTCTAAATAATTGCTTCTAATGGCATTGGTACACACCATAGAAAGAATAGCATATGGCTGGAGATAAGAGAAAGAGGAAAGGTGTCTGACTGGAGTATGGCAATCCTAAGCCAACCAAAGCATAGCATGTGTATCTGAGCTAAAAGAAGTTCACCAACACTAAGTATATGTACCTTCTTGAAGACTGTATTTTAAAAAAGAATAAAAACACACAAGATACCATTTTCAGAGCTAAAGAAAAAACTTACTATTATCTTATTGAAATTTGACTCAGGATATAAAACTATTTGTTTCACAGATGGCCAGTGCAGGAGATGTAAGAGACGTGGGTTTGATACCTGGGTCAGGAAGATCCCCTGGAGGAGGAAATGGCAATCCACTCCAGTATTCTTGCCTGAGAACTCCCATGAACAGAGGAGCCTGGCGGGCTATAGTCCTTGGGGTCATAAAGAGTCAGACACGACTAAGAGACTGAGCCTGCGCACACATGCACATCAAACTACTCAGGGTATTATTGTCCTTTCCCAAATCTTTTTTTTTTTAATTTTACTCAATCTTTTTATTCCTATTGAACTTAGTTTTGCCAGTATTTTTGAAGATTTCAGTGGACCATGATAAGTTTTAGAGACAAACTTGTGACACTCAGTTTTATTAAACATTATTTTGTACATGAAATTATATATCTGGTATCTGAGTTTTATTGTTTATTGGGGATAATTTAAAACTGCATTACCTGTAGGGTAATTCATAATGGTATGAAGAATTCTACAGAGCTGTAAAACAGGAAATGGAGGATTGATGACATTTCCTGGGAAATGATCAAGAATGAGTGAATGATTTCAAAGATTATGTGGCAAAGGGGCAGACTCCAAGGGCATAACAGGAAAAAGACCTATCTATTAATACTAACCTTTGTTCAGTTGAATTGGTAAATACTGTTGAATTTCCTTCAGGGAAAGAGTAAGTCCTAGAAATGTTTACCTACAGATATTGGCAAAGCTAATCCAAAACTCTGCTCTTTTTTCTATACAGACACAGATTCCTGACTAGACTTGATTTCAGGCTGATACAAACATTTCTTAAAACACTTGTTTGTTCAATACATAACTATGAACATCATTATTTCTTCCAAATCTACTTTGCTCGTTGACATAATTTTCCTTTGATAGGGTAACCTAAACCCAACATATAGAGAAATTTTTCTTAGTATCCATATGTATTATCCATAATATATACATATATATATATCTGTATTATAATATATGTTATGTTGAGTTTGTCTATGAAAAAACCAACAGTGATTCAGTTGAATTAACAAGTCAATCAATTTTATAGAGATTTGTATATAAAGAATAGTCATCTGATTCAGTGTTTTATGTTTTGTTGGCATTGTAGAATATTGAGGGTGAAGGGAAGGAAAGGAAGATGAGGTCTCTGTGCAAATTAAATATTCAGCCTGGAGTCCATCACCAATAAAACCATTGAAACCATATTCATAAGCTAATGACAAGATATCCTTTTTTTTTTAAATAAATTTATTTATTTTAGTTGGGGGCTAATTACTTTACAATATTGTAGTGGTTTTTGCCATACATTGACATGAATCTGCCATGGGTTTACATGTGTTCCCCATCCTGAACCCCCTCCCACCTCCCTCCCCATCCCATCCCTCTGGGTCATCCCATTGCCCCAGCCCTGAGCATTTGTCTCATGCATCGAACATGGAATGGTGTTCTGTTTCACATATGATAATATACATGTTTCAATGCTATTCTCCCAGAACGTCCCACCCTCACCTTCTCCCTCAGAGTCCGTAAGACTGTTCTATGCATCTGTGTCTCTTATTCTGTCTCGCATATAGGGTTATCGTTACCCTCTTTCAAATTCCATATATATGCATTAGTATACTGTATTTATGTTTTTCTTTCTGGCTTACTTCACTCTGTATTATGGGCTCCAGTTTCATCCATCTCAATAGAACCGATTCAAATGTATTTTTTTTTAATGGCTGAGTAATATTCCATTGTGTATATGTACCACAGCTTCCTTATCCATTTGTCTGCAGAGTATATAAGATGAAACCTATTTCTAAGCACATTTCTGAGAATCTTAAAATACTAAGGACATGCAAATTCTAAAAATAGCAAAAGAGAAAGAAAAAATGAAAAACAGATATATTTGTCAATTTGTTATAAAATTAAAGCTGGAAAAGGGTAGAATAATATCTCTATGCTAGCAGAAAATAACTGATTAACTAGAACTACAGACTCTTTGAAATTATTTTTTAAGGAATAAGAATAAAATGAACTTTTCAACCAACAAAAAGTAGCCTTGAAGGAGAAGAGAACGAAAGCTAGAAGAAAGGACTAAGATACAAAAATAAAGGATGAGCAACATAATTTGTAAAATCATGGGAAATACAGAAAAACAACTTTTTTATAAAATAATGATAGTAATAAATAGTAATCATTAATCATGGATGATAAAATACAAGATTAAACTATAGTGTGCTCCCTTCTTAACATTTATGAAAGGAGTATTCTAGTAAGCTTATAATTAGTAGGAGGGGAGAAATGAGTTAAATTTAGACTTTGTAAACTATGCTAAATGTCTAGATAGTCAAGAAAACAATAATAATTTTATATCTTCACATCAACAGAAAGGGAAATCGAATTTTTAAAACTTAGTCTTTCTAAAAGAAGTCAGGAAAAGATAAAAAAGAAAACATGGGAAAAGTTGGAAAGAAGAAAATTACCAAATGTGATATAAAAATAAAACTGAATGAAAAATCACAATAACTATAAATGGACTGTATCTGCCAGTATCAGAAATTACTATATAGGAATAACACATAGATTATGAAAACTTAGTAGAATTGTTGCTCTGTAGGTATATATAACTGGCTCGGAAGAAGGACAAATAATATTAAGTGGACAAAAGAAGACTATTTAAAGAAGGTGATACATGAACTGAGTATCTGAGAATGTGTGGGAGTTTGCCAAGGACACAAAATGGACAAGAACATTCCAGAAATAAAATCGGCATTTGTGAAGAATCATTGTGGTGTATTTTTAACATTTTCCTTCAGTCAATGGAAAATGACAGAGTGGGAGAACAAAGGAAAAAAATATTAAAAGTTAGAATCCTTTAACCTTTATCAAAGATTTACCTGTTCTAGAAAATTTTCCCTGATAATCTTTTAAAATAAAAGATATTTTCATCATCTGAGTTAGTTCTATAGAACTTTAGATAAGTGATTATAAACATTGGCAGTAGCATTCATAATAAAGTTTGCATGCATGCATGCTCAGTTGTGTCTGACACTTCGCAACTCTATGGACTACGGCCCACCAGGCTCCTCTGTCCATGAGATTTCCCAGGCAAGAATACTGGAGTGGGTTGGATTTCCTTCTCCAAGGATTCTTCGCGACCCAGGGACTGGGTCTGTTTTTCCTGCATCTTCTGTGTTTCCTGCATCTCCTGCATTGGCAGGTGGATTCTTTACCACCGCACCACCTGGGAAGCCCCAAAGTTTGCAAAGGGTGAGGGAAATAAAGATATAACATTAAATGTTTCAAATGTGCAATACTCTTGAATTTTTGGTATTAAGAAGATCTTTACATTATGATTAAGGGGATAATGTGCAATAGATTTTTGTTTGCTTTTTGTTTGCTAGTTTTTATTTTTTCTTATTTTTTTAGAAAAACGAGGAGTTTGTAACAAAATCAAAACCCTTTTTCTCTTGTACTAAATTGCATTCTATTGTCCACAAAATCCAAAAGTCTGGAAACCACTAGATTAAATGACTCTCAAAACTGTTTTGTAAAGAACTATGCAGCTTGAAAAATAATGCTTTCCAAAGACTGCACATGAAATTTAAACACTTGGCTTTAAGTAGAACCAATATGAAAACTATATAAAGTATTTTTCTCCAATTTGATAAATATATTTCTTCAGTAATGCATATTTGTCTCTTGTTGTCAGAACATAAACTAAAAATTAGGGATGCAAACTTCATATCTGTTGTTCTCCTCCAGAGGGAAAATCTCTCATTTAATAATTTAGTTCCTACACACATATGTATGCTTTTAATATTTGCATATAAGCTAATCAAATAAAAGACCATAATGATCAGCTAGTTTCCTGAAATGGTTAAATTATTTAACATTATGTACTCACTGACTCTTGGCAAATACACCATGCTTGTCAAAGAATTAAATATGGTATCAGACAATGGAAACTTACCTTACTCTATTCAATATGGAGTTCATATTTCATTTCCAAAACCAAAGAGTTAAAAAGCAAAATTCAACTATGTCCATCCTGGCTTAAAACTCAGTATTCCAAAACCTAAGATCATGGCATCTCGTCCCATCACTTCACAGCAAATAGATAGGGAAAATATGGAAGGAGTAACAGATTTTATTTTCTTGGGCTCCAAAATCACTGCAGACAATGACAGCAGCCATGAAATTAAAAGACACTCGCTTCCTGGAAGAAAAGCTATGACAAACCTAGACAGCATATTAAAAAGCGGAGACAACGGCTTTGCTGACAAAGCTAGTTGCAGCTGTGCTTTTTCCAGTAGTCACGCACGGATGTGCAAGCTGGACCATAAAGAAGGCTGAGCACCAAACAACTGATGCTTTCGAACTGAGGTGCTAGAGAAGACTCTTGAGAGTCCCTTGGACAGTAAGAAGAACAAAACAGTTAATCCAAAAGGAAATCAACACTGAATATTTCATTGGAAGGACTGATGCTGAAGCTGAAGTTCCAATACTTTGGCCACCTGATGTGAAGAACAGGTTTATTGGAAAAGACCTTGATTCTGGGAAAGATTGAGGGTAGGAAGAGAAAAGTGGGAGACAGAGGATGAGATGGTTGGATGGCATCATTGACTCAATGGACATGAGTTTGAGCAGGAGATAGTGAAGGACAGGGAAGCCTGCTGTGCTGCAGTCCATGGGGTCACAGAGTCAGACTTGACTGAGTGACTGAACAACAGTAACAAATACCCATTGTATCTAAGTTATCTTACAGATTAAAGCACTGAAAGATTTAACAGAGCCATAATTTTCTGTATTTCCTACATCCTTCAAGAAAAGCATACTCTTACACAGTAGATCTCTCATACATTATGGCTAGAATACTTAAATAATAATATCTACTAGGCTTGCCATGATGAAATGAGAGTGTATATAATCAATGTCTCTTTCAGGAAAGAACCGTGAAGTGTTTGATCATGAGGAATGGGATGTAATACAGGTGTACATATGTAACTTTCATATACATCTTTCTATGAGGTCTATGACCTTTCTATGATCCCTAAACCTATTATCACCTATTATTTTCATTTTATTAGTAAATTCAAAAAACCAAAAGAACACAGATGAGCTAAAGATAAAACTTTGCCAACAATTTCATTTTCTTTTAAGAGGAAGCCAATTTTCATAGAATATTAATTCTCAAAGTGTGGTCAAACCCTTAGGGGTCTCCAAATCCTTACAGGGGTTCTCCTATCTTGATCAAGATGTTGTTTGCCTTTTTTGTACACACTCTCACACAAGTGTACGGTGCAGTTTTCCAGAAGCTATGTTAGGTACTATTCAGTTTTTAATGGCAATTATCAATGTCTTCTGTCTCTGTTCTCTCCTTTAAACACGGCATCAATGAGGCATCTATCTCATGCAGATAACTCGTGTGCAACTCAAATTCTACATGTCTAAGGCCAAACGTGTACTCATGTTCCCCTCCGTTCTTCACCCTCTGTTCTTCCCTTTGTTAATGGTTAATCAAACCAGAAATCCTAGTGTCTGCTCTACCGTTTTTCAAAAGCAAGCAATTGAACAAATCTATTAATTTGATTTTCAAAAAATGTCTACTCTTCATTTCCTCCTTCCTTTATATTCCCCTACTCTGCTCTACGTCTCATCTTAATAATCACTATTTGGCTATTGAAAGAGCCAGCTTCCCATCCTGCCACCTTCAAACATACCTCTCCATGTCACATCTGGGTTGCTCTATTTAAAATGCAAATCTAGCTGAATTACTCACAGTTTGCTTAAAACCTTTACTTGCAATGGAATAATTCCAAGATACTTAGCGTGGAATGTGACATGATTACTATCTTTTCAGTCATATTTCCTCTATTCCCTATCTCACGATTAGTGCTTTCAACATAAAAATGCCTGTAATATCCCCTCACCTTCACACTTTCTATATCTTTTTGCCTTTGGCCATGATATTCCCGCTTTCCAGAGTTTGTTCTTTACCTTTATTTATCTTCATCTTTATTAAGTACATTTTCGAGCACTTGATACCTACACCGTTATCTTACCTGGTGCACGCACTGCCCCTAAAGCTTATCAAGACTCTTCAGGACTGGACTTGTACCTGGATGGAAAACTGTATTCTTTATTTCAAGTGAATTTACAATTCTAAAATTTTAAACTGTGATTTCCCCTACTACTCATACCCACCCCAATCCTTTTAAATCTGGTTCCTCCTCTTTTTTCAATATTTATATAAGTCTTTGCCAACTCAGAAAGAAAATGAATTCAAAGAAAACATGTTTATCCGTTATCTGGATTCTGATAACTCATGTATCAGGTGCCAAACTTAGATAAGCATCTACATAAACAAGATCTCCTTCCTTCTTGAAACTTCCTTGCAACAGACTTGGCTGATATTCATTATTCTGCCAATTCCAAAAATTTCCCAGTCTTTCTTCCAAAACACTTTTATGTACAAGTAAAACTGGCTGAGTATACAGACTCACAGAAGTTTAGGTCTATAAGATAAATTCTATTTAAGTAACCTAAACTTTTTTATATACAGAAAAGTGAATAAGCCCAAAGATGTGCTGAAGGACACACTGCTCATGAGTTTATATGTTCCTGCCACACATGTGTGTGTGTGTATCACCATGGTGTGTGTGTGTGTGCTCAGTCATGTCCGACTCTTTGCGACCTCGTGGGCTGCAGCCCAACAAGCTCCTCTGTCCACGAAATTTTCTAGGCAAGAATACTGGAGTGGGTAGCCATTTCCTTCTCCAGGGGCTCTTCCTGACCCAGGGATTGAACCTGCATCTCTTGTATATCCTGCATTGGCAGGCAGATTCTTTACCACGGAGCTAACTGGGAAGCCCATGTATCACCATACTCTCATATAGATTTACATACACTATACTACATAGTGTGTGAATACATCCCTTTCCTATCCCGGGTTTTAAAAGGGTGGAAATAATGGCATTTCCTTATTCACCCCTTCCTTTAAAAAAAACCCAACAGTCTGATTTTGTTTTTACTCTAAGGAAAAGAAAAAGGTTGACTGACTGAGTGATTGACTTCCCTACCACAACTCTCCTAACTGGTGTTAAGGCATCTCCTTGACCCTAACCTTGTTTCTACTGGCACGAATCACAATCACTCACGTCAAAGGCAGCCATATCCAGGGACTTGTGGTCGGGATGGAGTCTAGTGTGCTGTTTTTCTCTAATGATTCTACTTGACATTGTTCTGGCTTTTCCCCTCCAGTGTGTGACTGGAAGTTTTAATAGATGAAACAGTGGCTGTGTAGGCACATTGGACAGATGGACAGTATTCAGTGTGATCTGTCATTTGTAGACCACTGTGAGTAACTAACCTTTGCTCTCTCCTTTCCAATCTTCAATAGATGTTTCACAATCAATGTTAACTTCTGTGATGGCTCTAAAGACAATAAAAGTTAGCACTTTCCTCAAGAGGGGGCGGGGCCAAAATGGATTCTCCTTCTTCATAATCTTTAATAGAAGGTGTCTGAGTTATATGTGATTTGCCTCTGTAATAAGTAAAAGGACCAACATCTTATCAACTGTCCCCTGTAAGAAACTAGGGTCAAGAAGCCTTGCCACAGCTTCCTTGAAAGGAAATCAGGGAGATTCAGAAAGAATGGATTCCAGGTATAGGTATCAGGTTACGGCTGCTTTGGGCTGAAACCTACGGTTTGAGTAACTAGTTCCTTTCATGCAACCTCCATACTGGTCCAATGCCCAGACCACTTCTGATTGAGCAAGTAGGCAAGTATCACTTTATGCTGTAATAGACTTATCTCAACCTGTTTCAGCTCCTCAGTCTGGTCTGCTCTTTGTCCACATGCAGTAAATAAATTATGGCAATGCATGTGAAGAAATAGAATTTTTTCCAATAGAAGTATTTCCAAACCGTATGTTCAAATTAAGTAGTACAAGTATTTAATGTAAATACAATAATAATTTTAAAATATCCAATATCCCTATAAAAAGTGGGTATTTAAACTTTATCATTATACTTTTTGTATTCAAATACTTCATTTTAATTTTATTTGTTTAGAAAGTTGCATTTCCATATAACACACTTTTAAATTAAAATTATGCTACACATCTTTCTGTGTGTTAGTCGTTCAGCCGTGTCTGACTCTTTGCAATCCATGGAATGTAGCCCACCAGGCTCCTGTGTCCATGGAATTTTCCAGGCAAGAATACTTGAGTAGGTTGCCATTCCCTTCCCCATGGGATCTTCCTGACCCAGGGATCAAACCCGGGTCTCCCTCACTGCAGGTACTTTCTTTACCACCTGAGCCACCAGGGAAATTCTTGTTTATGTATAGTCAACTATAATCAAGATCATGTGGTAAACTGAATTATATCTCGCAATTAAAACACTCTTGGTTCCTTTGATACTATAATTTAGGCTTAGAAGGATAAGTTAAATACCCACGATAGAATTAAACACTTACTTTACAGCAGGACAATTTTTTCAACTTTTTTTCCACAGACGAATCTTGAGTCGTATGCCTAGTGACCAGCAGAGGGCACTACATACACAGATGAGGATCTTGAAGCCCTCAGTGACCAGTCCTTTACACTCCCACTCCCTCCACAGGCACCTACAGCCCCACCACCACTGGAAGGGACAACTCAGACCCACTCAAGTGAAAAGAACGATATCTGCGCTTACGTGTTTGTTCCAGCACACCAAAGTTAACCTTTATCTGGAGAATAAACTACGTCCATATAATTGCCCCGATGTAAATATAGCTTTAAGCTGGAACTTCTTATATATTCAGGGAAAATAGGTGGGTTACTCCGTACTTTGCTTCTACTATCAACTGTAATTAAAAACTCAAATTGCATTTTGCTAAAACCATTTCTTCTTATTATACATAAACTCTCAAATACATAAAGTAAAATTTAATTGATAGTTCTGATACTATGTCACTTAAAATGTATCTTTTTATAACTCTTTTGCTTCTAGATAAACTTGGAAGGCTTTTTATAGCTGATGGCCAAGATGGCAAAGTAGAAGGACTTTGAGCTCACCTCTTCTCATGGGTCCATCAAAATTACAACATTTTACAGAGTAACTATGTAAGAAAAGACCTAAAGACGAGCAGAAAATATTTTCAATACCTAAAATATAAAGAAGGAACCGCAACAAGATTGGTAGGATGGGTGGAGTTGTAGTATGGAAAGAGTAACATGGAAACTTACATTACCATATGCAAAATAGATAGCCAACGGGAATGTATGGCTCAGGAAACTCTAACAGGGGCTCTGTATTATCCTAGAGGGGTGGGATGGGGAAGGAGATGGGAGGGAGGTTCAAAAGGGAGGGTATATATGTGTACTTGTGGCTGATTTATGCTGAGGTTTGACGGAAAACAAGAAAATTCTGTAAAGCCATTATCCTTCAATAAAAAATTAATTAATTAAAAAATAAATAAATCATAAAAAAAAGCTCAAACACAAACACCTAGAAGCTAAATAATATGCTACTAAAAGTCAAGGAGCATTGCAGAACTCAAAGAGGAAACAAAAGATACCTGAGACAAATGAAAATGAAAACACAATCTCAAATGTGTGGGACTTAGCAAAAGCAGTTCTAAGATAGCAGTTACAACAATATAAGCCTACCACAGGAAACAAATCTTAAATAAACCATCTAAGCTTCAACCTGACAGAATTAGAAAAAGAACAAACAAAATCCAAAGTTAGTAGAAGGAAAGAAATGATAAAAAGCAAAGCAGAAATAAATGAAATAGAGACTAATAAAACAATTAAAAATATCAAATAAATTAAGAGCTCATTCTTTGAAGAGATAAACAAAATTGATAAATCTTTTGCCAGATTCATCAAGGAAAAAAATACCTTTACTCAGAAAACAATTAGACACGATGAACAAAATTTAAGATGAAACAGATATACCATGCTCATGAATTGGAAGAATTAATGTTGTTGAAATGACCACACTTGCCAAAGAAATCTATAGGTTCAATGCAAGCCCTATCAAAATACCAATGGCATTTTTCACAGAACTAGAACAAATGATTCTAAGATTTGTATATGCATACTATAGACTCCAAATATCCAAAGCGATGTTGAAAAATAACAAAGCCAAAGGGATCATGCTCGCTGATTGCAAGCTATATTACAAGCTATATTAATCAAAACAGTGTGGTACTGGCATGAAAACAGGAAAACAGAAGAGAATGAGAGCCCAGAAATAAACCCATATTTATATGCTCAGTTAATCTACAACATGGAGAAGGAAATGGCAATACACTCCAGTATTCTTGCCTGGAAAATTCCATGGACAGAGGAGCCTGTTGGGCCACTGTCCATAGGGTCACAAAGGGTTGGATACAACTGAGTAACTAAGCACAATCTACAGCAAGGAGGCCAGAATATACAATGGTGAAAAGACAGCCTTTTCAAATGGTATTGAGAATACTGGACAGCTACATGCTACACGCAAAAGAATCAGACTGGAACACTTTCTCACATTATTTGCAAAAATAAACTCAAAATGGATGAAAGACTTAAAAGTAAGACATAACATCCCTAGAAGAAAATATAGGCATTATGCTTTTTTGACATTGGTCTTGGCACCTTTTTTTTCACTGTGTCTCCTTTGGCAGATGAAGCAAGAGCAAAAATAATCATATGGAACTGCATCACACCAAAAACTTTTGGACAGTGAGAGAGACTATCAACAGAACAAAAAGGCCACCTACTGAATGAAAAAAGATATTTACAAAGGATATGTCAATAAGGTGTTAATATGCAAAATTGCAAATAAATCATACAACTAAGCATCAGAAAAACAAACAATCCAATTAAAAAATGGGCAGAGGATCTGAATAGTTATTTCCAAGTAAGTCATGTGGATGGCCAACAGTTATATGAAAAGATGCTCAAAATCATTAATCTTCAGAGAAATGCAATTTAAAGCCACAATGAGATACCTGTTAGAACGGCCATCATTAAAAAGACTAAAAATAACAAATGTTGGTGAGGATGTAAAGAAAAGAGAACCACTGATAGGAATGTAAAATCATGTAGACACTATGCAAAACAGCATGGAGTGTTCTTTAAAAATTAAAGTAGAACTACAATACAATTTAGCAATGTCATATCTGGGTATGAAGAAAGCTAAAATACTAATTCAAAAAAGTTATTGCACCCCTATATTCACTGCAGTATCATTTGCAGTAGCTGAGATATGGAGGCTACTTAAGTGTTCTAAGTGATAGATGAATGGATAAAAAAGATTATATATATATATGTATATATATATTGAGTTGGCCAAAAAGTTTGTTCAGATTTTCCTGGGCAATATTATGGAAAAACTTGAATGAAATTATTGACTAACCACCTTTCTCTCTCTCTAACTATAGATAGGTATAGATATATCTCTCTCTATATAGATAGATAGATGGACAGATGAATGAGTGTGCATATGTTATGTGTGTGTGTGAGTGAGCCATGCCGTGCAGGTCCACCCAAGACTGACTGATGGGTAATATTGAAGACTGCTGACAAAGCGTGGCCCACTGGAGGAGAGAATGGGGACTCACTCCAGTATTCCTGCCTAGAGAATCTCATGGACAGTATGAAAGGCAAAAGATATGACACAGGAAGACAAACAACCCCAGGCTGGAAAGTGTCCCATATGCTATTGGGGAAGAGCAGAGAACAATCACTCATTGCTCTAGAAAGAATGAGGTGGCTTCCCCAGTGGGTCAGAGAGTAAAGAATCTGCCTGCTATGCAGGAGACCTGAGTTCAATTTCTTGGTTGGGAAGATCTCCTGGAGAAGGAAATGGCAACCCACTCCAGTATTCTTGCCTGGAAAATCCCGTGGACAGAGGAGCCTGGCGGGCTACAGTCCATGGGGTCGCAAAGAGTTGGACATGACTGAGCAACTAACACACACACACGCTAGAAAGAATGATGCAGCTGGGCAAAAGTGAAAATGATGCCCAGCTGTGGATGTGTCTAGTGGTGAAAGTAAAGTCTGATGCTGTAAAGAACAATATTGTAGAGTAATCTGGAATATTAGGCCCTGAATCAAGGTAAAGTGCATGTGGTCAAACAGGAGATGGCAATAGTGAACATCAATATTTTAGGAATCAGTGAACTAAAATGGGCAGGAAGGGGTGAATTTAATTTGGATGACCATTATATCTACTTACTGTGGGCAAGAATCCCTTAGAAGAAATCGAGTAGCCCTCATAATCAACAAAAAAGTCTGAAATGCAGTACTTAAGTGCAACTTCAAAAACGACAGAATGATCTCTGTTCATTTCCAAGACAAAACATTCAACATCACAGTAATCCAAGTGTATGCCCCAATCACTGATGCTGAAGAAACTGAAGTTGACTGGTTCTATGAAGACTTCCAAGACCTTCTAGAACTAACACCAAAAAAAAAAAGAAGATGAATCATATGGGATTGGAATGTAAAAGTAGGAAGTCAAGAGATACCTAGAGTAATAGGTAATTTGGCCTTGGAGTACAAAATGAAGCAGGGCAGAGGCTAACAGAGTTTTGTCAAGAGAACACACTGGTCACAACAAACAACTTTTTCCAATGACAAAAGAGATGACTCTACCCGTGGACAACACTTAGTTGCTCATGTGATTCCCTGATTTAGAATCTTTGCCTCCTAATACCTTTCATGAACAAGAAGTCAAGCCCAAAGGGTGAAGTTCATACTCATAAACAAGGCTACACAATACCTTAGGTTTTGGCCTCCACTTCAACTCTCCAGGTTCTCCAAACACTCATACCTTCCTTCCCCAACTTTTTCTACCCTCTTTCCCTTCATTTTAGCCAAATATGGGGGTCTTGGACAAAGGGAAGTGGTAGCAATTAGATAAAGATAATAAGACATGCACCTGCTTTCAAAGAACACCAATCTCACTGGAATGGTTAAAAATACACATATTCATATAATACAAGTGAAAACTAACAAATGAAAGAAATGATATGTCACTGGGGCATTGTATCAAAGTTTTTAAAGTGGAGCCTGATGAGTCTAAGAAATATTTTTATAGATATATTTTAGTCTGAGTCAGACTTAGGAGCAGATAGGGTAAAACAATAATGCAATTATTAGGAATTTCACCAAAGGGATGAGAATAATAATGATATTTTTTAAACAGTTAGGAAAAGGAAAGATAGCTATGTAGTATGTATACATGTTACACACATATATGTTTTATAATTTATATAATATTATAAATTTATAATTTATATGATAATTATATGATATTATAGATAGTGTAGAAAATAATAAATTACAGGAAAAGATTGGGGGGTGATAAAAGTTAGAATTATATGGAGAAAATTCAAAATTTTTCCTTTAGTTTTAAATAGCAAAAAACTTTTAAATTTGCAAGAGAAGGAGAGAGCAAAGCTAAGAGAAAAAAAGAGAAGAGGAAGAATGTTTCTCAAACTTATTGATTTGATTGTTATATATTGCTAGTATGGAGCTTATGGCTCATCTTCAAGAAGACGATACTTTTATCCTGATTTTTGGAGGGTTGTATTATTGATGAAACACAGCTTCAACTGGCATAGTATTAGATAAACTAATTATGAAATGGAGCAACTTTTCTTTGAGTAAATGAATATACCTACTGTTGGCAATTAGATTAAGTCATAATTGCATATTCTGGATGAGTCCAAATACATTCTCCTGCCATAGGTTATTATAAGATCACTGCAAATTTTAGCATCACATCAGTGGGCTCAGCAAAAGTTCAAATGATTTTGCTTTTGATACACAGACTGTGAGAGACAAAAAGAAGAGTGAAGCTCATTCAGTCAAATTTCTCAATTCACAGATGAAAAGCTGAGGCCAACCATGATTTGGAAATTTTCTTAGTGAGACATATTTTATTGTAATAGCTAAGGATAGAACATACAGTTCTTGAATTCTCATCAAGTGTTTACCTGTTTTCCTGTGTTTCCTATCTAAATACAATTAGAATTTCTAACAAAAAAACACAAATTTTTAGATCTAGCAATGTCTAAACTTAGTTTTCTGGAAATATTTAATTCAGTTCTACTTTATTTAAATGACTATGTGAGCAACCATGAAAGAAAGACTAGAGCGCTCTTCAAGAAAATTGGAGATACCAAGGGAATATCTCATGCAAAGATGGGCACAACAAAGGACAGAAATGGTATGGACCTAACAGAAGCACAGGAGTTTAAGAAGAGGTGGTAAGAATACACAGAATTATACAAAAAAGGTCTTAATGACCCGGATAACCAAGATGGTGTTGTCATTCACCTCATGCCAGACATCCTGGAGTGTGAAGTCAAGTGGGCCTTAGGAAGCATTACTACAAACAAGCTAGTGGAGGTGATGGAATTTCAGCTGAGCTATTTTAAATCCTAAAAAATGATGCGGTGAAAGTGCTGTGCTCAATATGTCAGCAAATTTGGAAAACTCGGCAATGGCCATAGCACTGGAAAACATCAGTTTTCATTCCAATTCCAGAAAAAGGCATTGTCAAAAAATGTTCAAACTACTGCACAATTGTACTCATTTCACATGCTAGCAAGGTAATGCTCAAAATCCTTCAAGCTAGGCTTCAATAGCATAGGAACCAAGAACTTCCAGATGTACAAGCTGGATTTAGAAAAGGCAGAGGAACCAGAGATCAAATTGCCAACTTCTGGTGGATCATAGAAAAAGCAAGGGAATTAAAAAAAAAAAAATCTAGTTCTGCTTCATTTACTCTGCTAAAGCCTTTGACTGTGTGAATCACAACAAACTGTGGAAAATTCTTTAATCCATGGGAATACCAGATCACCTTACCTGTCTCCAGAGAAACCTGTATGCAGATCAAGAAGCAACAGTTAGAACCAGACATGGAACAACAGACTGGTTCAAAACTGGGAAAGGAGTACATCAAAACCGTATATTGTCACCCTGCTTATCTAACTATCTCTGGGAGATAGTGAAAGACAAGGAAGCCTGGTGTGCTGTAGTCCATGGGGTCTCAAAGAGTCAGACAGGACTCAAAAACTGAACAACAACAACAAACAACCATGAATAAGTTAACTTTTCCTCTTCAAAACTAACTTATTTTGATACAGAAAAAATAATGCTAAGTGATGATTTAAGATTTACCATATTTCTAGTCCAAAATGAATCTCCATATAAAAATCTTTACATGTTTAGCAATGGCGGTTATATTTTAGAAAGTTAACATATTTTTAGAAGGGGTTATATTTTAAAACAGGATATGAATTATTCCCGAATTCAAATTGCTTCTTAAAAAGTTACTATAATTAAATTTATTGCAAAGATGTTTTTATACTGAGAAGAGACTGTTGCAAGGCAAAATGGAACCAGAGTTTATTTGTATTCAATTACAGGGCTTTAGTGAGAATATATAGACTTGGGATTGGGCCAGGAATAAGTACATAAAAGTTCAAGATAATAACTATCATGGACAAAAACAGTTTACTATTTGCAATATATTTTGAAAATATAGTTTGGTACAATATTATCTGGTTTTAAGTGATGATATTCAACTCAGGTATATAACAAAACTGTTTTATTATTTCCAAGAGGGCTTTCTATGGACTGAATTAACATTATTCCAAAAGGAAGGCGATCAAAAGACATGGAGGAAAACAACAAAATAATTATTTCCCACCATAACATTTACTTGTTTCTACTTGGGCCTGGGAAATATGTGAAGATCTCAGTCATGTCAACTATCTGGCTACAGTTATTTCCTATATCCTCCATGCCACTGATAGGTTGATATAAATATTTATTTCTATTTGTCCCCGATTTTAATCTAGCACAACCCAATTTGTGTTGAATGGGCTCCTAATTTGTCTCCCTGCTGCTCTCCTACTCCTACAATCCATTGTTCACAGTGAACCAGAATAATCTTTTAAAAACAACAACAAAAAAATTGAATACATATTTGTGTATACTCCACGACAAGTCAACCTCTATTCTAAATGTTCTCCAAATATGAAACTGACTTGATTCTCACAAAAATCCTATGAGGTTGATGCCAAAGACATCTATATTTTATAGTGAGGAAACTGAGACACAGAGAAGTGAAATAACTCACCCATAACACACAGCTGGGAAATAGCAGCAGTGGGATCCGCTCCCAGGCAGGCTGGCTCCAGAGGCCATGCCTTTTATACCAGCTCTATGCTACCACATTCCTAGTGAAAGTCCTCAATTGTTTCCTGTCAGGCTCAGAATGAATTCCTTACTGTGACCCCACATAGTCAGATCCCCACTGATCTTTTCAAGCTCCTTTATTCTGCATCCCCCTTGCCTACAGTGTTGTAATCACATAGGTCTTTCTTTTCCTGTGACAAGCCAAGTATCCAATATCAGGGTCTTTGCATGACTGTTTCCTCTATTATACTATCCATTCTCTTGATCGTTAAGTGGCTGGCTTCTTCTTGGTCTTCAGACCCCACCTTCAATGTGACCTCCTAACAGAGATCTTTATGACCACAAATTGAAGGAAGCCACCCCGTTTTATAAAATGTTCCTCACTGTAAAATGTAGATGTCAGTAGCATCAACCTTATCGGGTTGTTGTGAGAATCAAATGAGTCAGTATTTGTAGAGCAAAACAGAGGCTGGCTTGTATGGGGTTACACACAAGTATGTATTCAGTCGTTGCTCAGTCAGTAAGCTGTGACTGGGTCTGTGTGGAGCGCAGCCCGCCAGGCTGCTCTATCCTTCACTGTTACTGGAGTTTCCTCAAATTCATGTCCGTTGAGTCAGTGATGCTATCTAACCATCACATCCTCTGTCATCCCTTTCTCTTCCTGCCTTCATTCAGTCTTTCTCAGCATTGGAGTCTTTTCCAATGAGTTGGCTCTTCACATCAGGTAGCCAAAGTATTGGAGTTTCAGCTTCAGCATCAGTCCTTCCAATGAATATTCAGGGTTTACTTCCTTTAGGATTGATTGGTTTGATCTCCTTGCATTCCAAAGACTCTCAAGAGTCTTCTCCAGCACCACAACTCAAAAGCATCAGTTCTTCGGTGCTCAGCCTTCTTTATGGTCCAACTCGCATATCCTTACATGACTGTTGGAAAAATTATAGCTTTGACTACACACACTTTTGTTGGCAAAGTGATGTCTCTGCTTTTTAATATGCTGTCTAGGTTGTCTAAGATGTATTCAATTAGGGAAACATAAAGTCTGATTTTTGTTTTTAAACCTATTTTACGTTTCTCTCTATTGAGTACAGCTCTGATATTTTTCTTACTTAGAAAAATAGTCATTTGCTATTATTTTCCTTTCTTCCCATAAGAATGAGAACTTCATGAGAATGGTGACTTTTCATTCTGATTCACTGCTATCATCCTCAAAACACTGCTTTTCAGCCTTTTGACATTATAGGACAGTTAGAAATGATAAAATTTGCTTGCTACGTTTGAGTAAATTAGAGGTGATTTGGTATATCTCCATGAGGCCAAATTAAAAAATATTATATTTTATATAATTATGATAAGACCCACAGAATACAAA
This sequence comes from Giraffa tippelskirchi, assembly GCF_054371585.1. Lineage (NCBI taxonomy): Eukaryota > Metazoa > Chordata > Mammalia > Artiodactyla > Giraffidae > Giraffa > Giraffa tippelskirchi. The sequence goes on from NC_137282.1 coordinate 85,171,666, forward strand.
TCCTAGGAATCACATTAAATATTCAGCATGTATAAAGTTTTCAAATAAAACCTTTATAAAAATTTTATATGGAATATGAGCTGGCTTTCATGAATATACTATCATATAGTAGGCTTTGTAACAGCAAAACTGATGACTTTTAGAGACAGTATCTTCAAATTCTTGACAGTATCAATGAAAAAATTTTTCACAAAAATAGGTGATAAAAATTTTCAACAGAAGAAATATATTTATAACAACTAGCATATCTTTATCATTTTCAATAACAGACATGGTGTTAGAGTCTTATTATAATGCAAATATTCAAACTTTTTCATATCTAGTATTTCATAATAACAAAGAAGCTCTGATTTGCAGAATGTATATTCTTCATCAGAAGAGGCAGCCTTCAACTAACCAGGCTGCTATTGCAAGAACACATCTGCCACAAGTGAGATTAAGTGTCTGCCATATGGGAGGACAATATTCAATAATGCCACTTGGTAGTCTATGCATTTGGAAGCTTCACCTGGTTTATTTCCCCTTAGGTGATGGGATGCAGGCTGAGCTGCACATTTAATCGATCGGTATCAGGAACACATATTCTTCCTCAGCTCAACAGGTCCCATGTTCATGATAAGTAGAGAAGAGCTCTTAGCTAATTGCCCACATAGTAGATATTCTCTTTGGTCAGACTCAGTCAGTTGGTGCAAATTTATGTGCACTGGAAGTGTCTTATGAAAACTGCATGAAAGGACCACAGGGTGCTCCTCTGAGGATCTCTTGATGAGGGCACTCAGGTAGTAAGTATTGGAGCCAGTGAGCTCTGACCTCTCAAAGAGCCAAGACAAGTAATACTTTGAGCCATAGCAATGTCGACTTACTTAGACCCTTGCTTCTCAAAACATGGCTTATACCAGCTTCATTGACATCACTTTAGAGTTTGTTAGAAATGCAGAATCTTCATCCCCACTCCATTGTATATTCAGTTCAGTTCAGTCGCTCAGTCGTGTCTGACTCTTTGTGACCCCATGAACTGCAGCATGCCAGGCCCCCCTGTCCATCACCAATTCCTGGAGTCCACCCAAACCCATGTCCATTGAGTTGGTGATGCCATCCAACCATCTCATCCTCTGTCATCCCCTTCTCCTCCTGCCCTCAATCTTTCCCAGCATCAGGGTCTTTTCAAATGAGTCAGCTCTTCGCATCATGTGGCCAAAGTATTGGAGTTTCAGCTTCAACACCAGTCCTTCCAATGAACACCCAGGACTGATCTCCTTTAGGATGGACTGGTTGGATCTCCTTGCAGTCCAAGGGACTCTCAAGAGTCTTCCCCAACACCACAGTTCAAAAGCATCAATTCTTCGGTGCTCAGCTTTCTTTATAGTCCAACTCTCACATCCATACATGACCACTGGAAAAACCATAGCCTTGACTAGACGGACCTTTGTTGGCAAAGTAATGTCTCTGCTTTTAAATATGCTGTCTAGGTTGGTCATAACTTTCCTTCCAAGAGTAAGCATCGCCACCCTCTTAATCCACCCTCCTACCTCCCTTTCCATCCCACCCCTCTAGTTTGTCACAGAGTACCAGTTTTGGATTCCCTACATCATACAGCAAATTCCCACTATCTACTTTACATATGGTAATGTATATGTTTCAATACAACTCTCTTAAGTCATCCCACCCTATCACTCCCACACTGTGACCACAAGTCCATTCTTTATGTCTGTATATCCTCTGCTGCTTTGCAAATAGGATTTATCAGTACCATCTTCTAGATTCCATGTGTGCTAATTCGCTTTAGTCATGTCAGACTCTTTGAGACCCTATGGAGTGTAGCCTACCAGATTCTTCTGTCCATGGGATTCTCCAGGCAGGAATACTGGAATGTGTTGCCATTTCCTTCTCCATCTAGATTCTATATATATATATGCATTAATATAAGGTATTTGTCGTTCTCTTTCTGACTTACTTCACTCTGTAAAATAGGCTCTAGTTTCTTCCACCTCATTAGAACTGACTCAAATGTGATCCTTTTTATAGCTGGGTAATATTCCATCACATATATATACCACCATTTTCATCCATTCATTTGTCAGTGGACATCTAGGTTGCTTCCATGTCCTAGCAATTGTAAATAATGTTGCAGTGAACATTGGGGTACATGTGTCTTTTTAAATTATGGTTTCCTGAGGGTATATTCCCAGTAGTGGGATTGTAGGTCATATGATAGTTTTATTCCTAGTTTTTTTAAGGAATCTTCATACTGTTCTCCATAGTGCCTATATCAATTTGCATTCCCACCAACAGTGCAAGAGGGTTCCCTTTTCTCCACACCCTCTCCAGCACTTACTTAATTGTTTATAGACTTGGTGATAATGGCCGTTCTGACCAGTGTGAGATGATACCTCTTTGTAATTTTGATTTGCATTTCTCTACTAATGAGCAATGTTGAACATCTTTTCATCTGTTGATTAGCCACTTTTATGTCTTCTTTGGAGAAATGTCTGTTTAGCTCTGCCTACTTTTTGATTGCCCTGTTTGTTTTTCTGATATTGAGCTGCATGATGCTTGTATATTTCAGAGATTAATCTTTTGTCGGTTGTTTCATTTGCTATTTTTTTCTCCCATTCTGAGGGTTGTCTTTTCACCTGACTTATAGTTTTGATCATTGTGAAAAATCTTTTAAGTTGAATTAGGTCCCATTTGTTTATTTTTGGTTTTATTTCCATTAATCTAGGAGGTTGGGTCATAGAATCTTGCTGTGATTTATGTCAAAGAGTGTTCTGCCTATGTTTTCCTCCAAGAGTTTTATAGTTTCTGGTCTTAAATTTAGGTCTTTAATCCATTTTGAGTTTATTTTTGTGTATGGAGCTAGGAAATATTCTAATTTCATTCCTTTACATGTAGCTACCCAATTTTCCCACACCACTTATTGAAGAAATGGTCATTACTTTTTGTCCAGTCATCTTTCTGAAAGCACTTATTTTCATAAAAGACATCAACCTGCCTCCTTCATTTTTTTGGTTGTGTTTCTGTATGTATGTATATATATATATGTGGGTGTGTGTTTTAAATGAATAAATACATATAAATATAATGTATTTGGTTGGCCAAAAAGTTCACTGTGGTTTTTCATAAGATGTTACGAAATTTTTTTGTCAACCCAGTATAAGCACATTTCAGACTGTCTCAAAGTATGATTAATAATTTTTTTCAAATCATGATTTAACTTGCTCAGTCACACAACTTACTCTCTAAAACATCCAGCTTTCCAGTTTTTCCTTTCTTACCTCCTCCCCATTTCCTAACTGTCCTTTGAAATGAATATTCCAGGAATTGAGACACCACGTATTTGCAACTCCAGGCTGTTCCAAACTCTTTCAGTATTTCTAAGGTCAATCAGAGTTAAGGGACATTATTAAGCTTTATCTTGCATGTCAGCATAAAAATCATCTTTGTTTTTTCTGTTTTTTCTTTCTCACTGATATCCCTGATTATACTTGCTAGTTATAACTGGGACTTTTCCAAAATGAATTATAAGTTGTAATTTCTAGCTAATTTTTTAAATTCTTCACTCCAAATATTTACTGAGTGTTCACTATAGGTATGACACTTATCTTGGTTGTTTAATTAGATAGACTATCATAGGTTATGCTGCAGAAACCAAGAATGCCCAAATCTTAGAAGCATATGAAAGGAACTATTTATTTCTCACTCAAGAGTACATATCCATCACAGTTCAAATGTAAGCTCTAACACTAACAATTCAAGGATCCAAGCTGATGGAGATTCTGTCTTCATATCTGTTTCCATGGTATCATGGCAGGGAATGGGAATGAGGTAAACCACACACTGGCTCTTAAAGTGTATGCCTAAAGTGACATATATCACTTATCTCACATTTCACTGCCCAAAGCAAGTCATAACGCTATACTTAACTTTAAAGGGATTTAAAAACTACAATCTGACCATGTGTGCAAAAGGAGAAGAACCATGGGTGAATAGTCCTGACACCACACACCTATCTTTGGAAAAACCAATGATACATAAGCACCAGCCTATTTTCAAAGACCCAAGAAACTAGTTGTATTGATAGAATAAGATACATACAGATTATGTAAACAGAGTTAAGTATCAGGAACAAGTATCAGGTTATCTTTCTATAAGACAGAGTGCAGTGCTGAAAAAAAACAAAAATGTGTTCAAGAATTTCAAAGATAGAAGAAATAAATGTGGATGAGTGAGTCAGGAAGTGTATAGACAAGGTAAGACCATGGATAAACTGTTGGATTCCAAGTGTGAATAGAAACAGCAAGGACATTCATGGCTGTAACCATATTGAATTAAGCCGGGGGCGGTGGGGAGGAGGGGGGAGCAGGCTACTGGAAAGTGGATATGAATTAACCTTAAAATGAATTTAAAATATGTTTCAATAGAAGCAGAAAGTTTCTTATATCTGATATAAGGTAAACTGGATAGGCCAAGTAGAAAAAAAGAGTTATTAAGAGCTTTGAATGCCAAAAGATTTGATGTTTGCACATCACTTTTTATGGTCTCCTTTGGAGTTGCTTACCTTTCTTCCTCTTTAGCATACTGATGATGGACCACCACATTACAGACTGATGGAGAAAATAAAGACCAGGGAAACATGTGGAGCATTATTAGAGAACAGGGTTACATCGACACGTGTCACTCTTCATGGAATGTAGGTACATTAAGAGAGAAATAGCCATGAAGCCAATCTGCCCCTGAGTACTTCCGGGTCACCAGAAACAATGCAAAGGCCAAAAAAGCAAAAGCTCTAGTTTCAAAGCAACATAGCTGGTAATGTTTCATCAGAGCTGCAAGAAACAGACTTCTTGCATCAAATGAAGGGCAAGAACAGGAAGGAAGTGGGAAAAGCAGAGATCTGGGCTTCTATAGCCCTCTTACTAGCAGTAGAATTTTGGATCTGTCATGTTTCTGGATATGCTTCCCCATTTGTGAAAATAATGGTATTGAATTTATAATCCTCAAGACTACAAGTTTAAATATTTTCTTTCTTGGTTCATCAATAAGTAAATATTAAGGACAAAACATAAGACATTGAATCAACAGAGATACTGTAAAAGACTGACATCTTTTTGACTGGGAAACATTTAGCAGATGAGAAAATATGTAAAATGATAACAATTTATGAAGCATAGTTAACAATGTCAAACGCTTACCAGTCGATTTTCAAAGAAGTATTAATGATAGTTTAGTGGCAATGATAGTTTAGTGGGTAGAACCTTATTGTGGGACTTAGAATAATCTGTTCCCCTTAGCACCACAATCTTGCCTTATGACTTATGCAAGCTGCCACAGGCAAACCACGCATCTCATATTAAACTGGATGGGAGTTAGCTTTTAATCAGCTGTCCAACAGAAAGATAACTTAAGTGTACATTTAAAGGAAAATTTGAATTTTCTCTTCTGCTATGTTATCTTTGCCAACTTCACTTTATTGTCACATATATCCTATGACTTTATCTTAAGCTCCTTGTTAGATTTTTGTATAACTCTTACACTTCCAGGGCTTCCCCAGTGGCTCAGTGGTAAAGAATCTGTCTGCAATGCAGGAGACAAGGGTTCGATCCCTGGGTTGGGAAGAAATCTTGGAGGAGGGCATGGCAACCCATTCCAGTATTCTTGCCTGGAGAATCCCATGGATGGAGGAGCCTGGTGGGCTATACTCCTTAGGGTCATGAAGAGTCGGACATGAGTAAACCCACTGAGCATGCTCACACTTCTGATAAATTCTGACTAGAGCATAGTGTTTTGTAAATTTTGGTGGAGAACAGGATACTAATGTCCATTTTGGAGACAAAAACAGACTCAACAAGATAAAAAATATGGGAGGCTTCCTCTCTCATTTAAAAATAAATTGAGTGATATTTCATTCGCCCTGCTGCTTTGATAAATATAAAGAGGAAGAATTTTACCAAGTGATAGATTAAAATCTGCCCAGAATAGATCAAAAAATTCCCTAGCAAGATGTACTGATTATAGATCGTCTGTCAGTTGTTGCTAATTCAAATTTTGGCCCTTTATTATCTCAGGGAAAACTGAAGTCTCCTTTGTGAAGGTCCTTATGTTATGTTATTCTTTATACCTGGAGTTCTAGGTAAGCCCAGATAGAAAAGTTTTGCTAAGGATTTTAATGCTACGCAAATCATTTGGTCAATGTATTTTTTGGCAGTAGAAATTCTGATCTTCAAAGTAAGGAAAGATATTCTTCCACTTGACTTTTCATAATTAGCCAAAGATGATTTTTAAAGCAATTTAGTTATGTCCTTTACTTAGCTTTGTTATCATCATGCTCTGAATATGATTCATCTTCCTGGGACTTGTATAAACAGATACAAAATTGGATCAGTTTACAGAATTGAATTAGTTTAATTCATCTTAATTAGGACTTTATAAGGAACCAGAAGACATCACAAAGCTCAACATTCTTGGATCCATTATTGGAAGCCGTGATGCATAAATCAGATGGATTTTGGAATCGTGTTCTGTATGGCACTCTGAGAGAGACCTTGCTTCTCTCTAGTCTGCTTGTCAACTTCCCCACTCCGTGCCCCAGTCACCAAGGACTTCCCAACAGAAAAGTCTTTTCCATTCTCTTTACCCATTCAGTCCCCATTCAATTCTCTCCTTCATTATTGCAGGAACATCCTAACTATTCTCTCTCTCCCTCAATTTGCTTCTCTCCCCACTCATACATCTTCCACCACCATCCCTCCCAGCTTGCTTGAGGTAATTCTCACTTCCTCTAAAATGTCTTTGTTGCTTCCCCTAGTCTGAATTATGTGTGAACTCCTGGGTATAACCCCTGGTGACCCTGTGCTATCTGCAGTTCTGGCTCTTTTCACATGGTACAGTAACCGTGAATGCCTCTGCTCCCCACCAGACTAGAAGCTCTTAGATCTCAAGGATGTTATCTTCCTTGAAGGCCTAGCACAATATTGGTACAAAACAGTCCCTAAATATGTTGGGTGCCTATGTGACTAAACTAGTTACTAATAAGTTAATCATCAAACAAGTAAGAGAAATAGAAATACAATAAATTAGTTATACAAGTTCCAAATCAATGAACTTTGATTTTTGTCTACTGCTTACCAAAGTTCCCAATAATTTAAGATGCAACTCGAAGTCATGGATGAATAACAGTAAATATACTATTATGAAGCTAAGCAATTAATCTCAGTTATTTTGTATAATAGTTGTCAACAGTACATTAATCAATACAAAAACTTTGCAATAGGCATTGCTTGGAATTTGTTTCAGCTGTGCAGAAGTTGGGAAATGGGAGCCATAAAGCTCCTGTACTCTATTATCAAACTATAAATCACTTCTGAGAATAGAAAAAAATCATATAAATTTCCTTCTTTTCTGCACCAAAATAGCAAGCTTCACACTGTTTGTTCTTTTAGTTAACCATGACATTTTGATTGATCTGACAATGCTGAAATAGATTACCCAGGAATTTGATACAACTTTCCTATGATGACCAGTCAGGTGAAATTTTTCTTCGGTTTTTCTCTTGGAAACAAAAGAAAAAAATCTTTTTCTTAAGTTGCAAATGCCTGATTCCAACTTCACCATTAGCAGATCTGTTTAATACACATGCATATTTACAAGGCATAATAAATCATGTTTGTTACCCTCAAGTTTGGTACCTCAAACGTACCATAATAATTATGTGTATGACCTTGCATGTGAAAAAGGATGACATCGCTTACTGATATCATCATTGCAATATGTAAAACACCTTTATATTTTCCTTATTTATGCTTGAATAGTACTCAGAATATATCTTAGCCCATTCAGGCTGCAATAACAGATCACCATAGACTGGGAGACTTATAAATAACATAAATTTATTTCTTGCAGTTGTGGAGTCTGGGAAGTCCAAAATCAAGATGCTGGCAGATCCCACATTTAGTGAGAAACCACTTTCTGGTTCATAGACGGCTATCTTCTAGCTGGGTCTTCACATGAAGAAGGGGCAAAATTGCTTTCTGGGGTCTGTTTCATAAGGGCACTGATCCCATTCATAAGCTCTCTGCCCTTATGATCAAATTACCTCCCCAAAGCCCCACTTCCCCAAACCATCACATTGCAGGATAAGAAGATTTCAACATACAAATTTTATGTTGATGTGTTCAATCCATAAAAGACTACTTTAGGAAAAAGGGTTTATACATAGTATGATTTATGTACAAGATGATTCCTTTCTCACCTATTTTGAGGGGTTTTGTTTGGCGGGTTTTTGTTTTGTTTCATTTTCTGATGTGTTAGATATTGGTGCAATGTATTGTTCAGCTCCATTTAAGACATTCTCATGGTTCCTCTTAGATTTTGTATTTTGTAGATGGATTAGCTTAATGACCAAATCAGCATCCCCTTATTCATCCCTAGGATATGTGCATCTACACTGAGTAACTCAACTTTATTCCTTGAAAGTCACATCAATATTACAGTGAAAAAATCAGAATATACCAAAAGATGCACACACCCCTACTATATTAAATGAATATTTGAGTCCTAGTGTATCTTTCTTGAAACTATTATTCCTGAACATAATGGCTGATTCAAATGATACTTCCTATGAATAACAAAGAAGGATTTTTGCAAAATCACATTATGATCAGTTCATTTTGAAAAAATGAGTAGCAGGCAGGCTTCCCATGTGTTTGTATGAGTTCAAGTTTTCTTTCATATTAAGGACAACCACCTGGGTCCTTAGTGATAAGTACCATAAATGTACAAATTCAGACAGTCAGTTACTCTGTGATGCCAAGGGAAACAAGATATCAACTCTCCAGTGTGATATTTCTACCCTGCTATTTGAGCATTAGGCTTGGAGTGGATCACTTCCGTGAGACAGTTCAGAAAAATACACCAGTAAAATGATTTTTAAACAAATTGAGTTATACTAAGTGATGGATTCAGTTCAGTTCAGTCACTCAATCGTGTCTGACGCTTTGTGACCCCATGGACTGCAGCACGCCAGGCTTCCCTGTCCATCACCAACTCCCAGAGCTTCCTCAAACTCATGTGCATTGAGTCAGTGATGCCATCCAACCATCTCATTTTCTGTCATCCCCTTCTCCTCCCACCTTCAATCTTTCCTAGCATCAGAGTCTTTTCCAATGAGTCAGTTCTTTGCATCAGGTGGGCAAAGTATTGGAGTTTCAACTTCAGCATCAGTTCTTCTAATGAATATTCAGGGCTGATTTCCTTTAGGGTGGACTGGTTTGATCTCCTTGCAGTCCAAGAGACTCTCAAGAGTCTTTTCCAACACCACAGTTCAAAAGCATCAATTCTTCGGCGCTCAGCTTTCTTTATAGTCCAACTCTAACATCCATACATGACTACTGGAAAAACCATAGCTTTCATGAGATGGGCCTTTGTTGGCAAAGTAATGTCTCTGCTTTTTAATATGCTGTCTAGGTTGGTCATAACTTTTCTTCCAAGGAGCAAGCATCTTTCAGTCACCATCTGCAGTGATTTTGGAGCCCAAAAAAATAAAATCTGTCACTGTTTCCATTGTGTCCCCATGTATTTGCCATGAAGTGATGGGACTGGATGCCATGACCTTAGTTTCCTGAATGCTGAGTTTTAAGCCAACTTTTTCACTCTCCTCTTTCACTTTCATCAAAGGCTCTTTAGTTCTTCTTCTCTTTCTGCCATAAGGGTGGTGTCATCTGCATGTCTGAGGTAATTGATATTTCTCCCGGCAATCTTAATCCCAGCTTGAGCTTCATCCAGCCTGGCATTTTTCACGATGTACTCTGCATATAAGTTAAATAAATAGAGTGACAATATACAGCCTTGATGTATTCCTTTTCCAACTTGGAATCAGTCTGTTTTTCCATGTCCAGTTCTAACTGTTGCTTCTTGATCTGCATACAGCTTTCTCAGGAGGCAGGTAAGGTGGTCTGGTATTCCCATTTCTTTTAGAATTTTTCACAGTTTGTTGTGATCCACACAGTCAAAGGCTTTGGCGTAGTCAGTAAAGCAGAAGTAGATGTTTTTCTGGAATTCTCTTGCTTTTTTGATGATCCAGCAGATGTTAGCAATTTGATCGCTGGTTCCTCTGCCTTTTCTAAAACCAGCTTGAACATCTGGAAGTTCATGGTTCACATAGTGCTGAAATCTGGCTTGGAGGATTTTGAGCATTACTTTGCTAGCATGTGAGATGAGTGCAATTGTGTGGTAGTCTGAACATTCTTTGGCATTTCCTTTCTTGGGACTGGAATGAAAACTGACTTTTCCAGTCCTGGGACCACTGCTGAGTTTTCCAGATTTGCTGACATATTGAGTGTAGCACTTTCACAGCATCATCTTTGAGGATTTGAAATAGCTCAACTGGAATTCCATCACCTCCACTAGCTTTGTTTGTGGTGATGCTTCTTAAGGCCCACTTGACTTCACATTCCAGGATGTCTGGCTCTAGGTGAGTGACCACACCATCGTGGTTATCTGGGTCATGAAGATCTTTTTTGTATTGTTCTTCTGTGTATTCTTGCCACCTCTTCTAAATATCTTCTGCTTATGCTAGGTCCATACAAGCTCTGCCCTTTATTGTGCCCATCTTTGTATAAATATTCCCTTGGTATCCCTAATTTTCTTGAAGAGATCTCCAGTTTTCCCATTCTGTTGTTTTCCTCTATTTCTTTTCATTGATCACTGAGAAAGGCTTTCTTATCTCTCCTTGCTATTCTTTGGAACTCTGCATTCAAATGGGTATATCTTTCCTTTTCTCCTTTGAGACCAAGAACATATTGATTCTATTTCCACATGTTATCACTCATTGCAACAGCTGCTTCATTACCATATACGTCTCACCTATGAGGACCCTAAGCCAATGGCGAATGAGTCTGCCAGTAATTTCCAATTCACCACTTACACATATACTTCACTTTACAGAGCAGAGTGTCATCTGAAAGCTGTGTTCTGGGAAATGTTAACAGATGTAACTCAACCAAAAAAGAAAAACTGTGTGTTTGTTGGATTAAAAAAAATAAATGTGAAGAAGCTCTTCAATATTTCGTGAATATGAAAAAGAACATATATAGAACATGTACTGTGACTCACACTTACTTGATCACAGATCATTGTCTTTGAGGAAAACTTAAATACATTTCAGATAACACTGGAATGGGAATGAATTAGAAAACACAGAAACACATGGAGCCATGAATTAAGAATAAGGAGCCATGTTTTTCTTCCTGCCTCTGAAACCAATTTATCAAGCTGTCACAAGCTGGGCTCTGATGTCTCTTTGTATTAACTTGAGATCTTAAAATTTTCTCACTTTTTTACCAGAAGGAAAAAGAAAACACTGAGTAAAGCTGTTCAGTTCGGTTCAGTCGCTCAGTCGCATCCGACTCTTTGCGATCCCATGAATCACAGCACGCTAGGCCTCCCTTTCTATCACCAGCTCCCGGAGTTTACCCAAACTCATGTCCATCAAGTTGGTGATGCCATCCAGCCATCTCATCCTCTGTCGTCCCCTTCTCCTCCTGCCCCCAATCCTTCCCAGCATCAGGGTCTTTTCAAATGAGTCAAATCTTTGCATGAGGTGGCCAAAGTACTGGAATTTCACCTTCAATATCAGTCCTTCCAATGAACACCCAGGACTGATCTCCTTTAGGATGGACTGGTTGGATCTCCTTGCAGTCCAAGGGACTCTCAAGAGTCTTCTCCAACATCACAGTTCAAAAGCATCATTCTTCAGTGCTCAGCTTTCTTCACAGTCCAACTCTCACATCCATACATGACCACTGGAAAAACCATAGCCTTGACTAGATGGACCTTTGTTGGCAAAGTAATGTCTCTGGTTTTAAATATGCTATCTAGGTTGGTCATAACCTTCCTTCTAAGGCGTAAGCATCTTTTAATTTCATGGCTGCAGTCACCATCTGCAGTGATTTTGGAGCCCCCAAAAATAAAGTCTGACACTGTTTCCACTGTTTCCCCATCTATTTCCCATGAAGTGATGGGACCGGATGCCATGATCTTAGTTTTCTGAATGTTGAGGTTTAAGCCAACTTTTTCACTCTCCTCTCTCACTTTCATCAAGAGGCTCTTTAGTTCTTTACTTTCTACCATAAGGGTGGTGTCATCCGCATATCTGAGGTTATTGATATTTCTCCCGGCAATCTTGATTCCAGCTTGTGCTTCATCCAGCCCAGCGTTTCTCATGATGTACTCTGCATAGAAGTTAAATAAGCAGGGTGACAATATACAGCCTTGATGTACTCTTTTTCCTATTTGGAACCAGTCTGTTGCTCCATGTCCAGTTCTAACTGTTGCTTCCTGACCTGTATACAGGTTTCTCAAGAGACAGGTCAGGTGGTCTGGTATTCCCATCTCTTTCTGAATTTTCCACAGTTTATTGTGATCCACACAGTCAAAGGCTTTGGTGTAGTCAATAAAGCAGAAATAGATGTTTTTTCTGGAACTCTCTTGCTTTTTCAAAGATCCAGCGGATGTTGGGAATTTGATCTCTGGCTCCTTTGCCTTTTCTAAAACCAGCTTTAACATCTGGAAGTTTATAATAATTAAGATGGGCAATATAATCATAGTTTGTTTTTTTTTTTAAGAGAATTCTTCTCTTTAGGAGAGTATCATGTTAAATCTGTATGTCTGTTCCAATTTTAGATTGCTGGTAATACACACAGAAGACCTTTCACTGGCGTGTTCCTCAGTTTCCCACATAATTTGAAGTGGGTTATGAAAAATCACTTAGTTCGGGAAAGATGGCATACACACAATTGTTAGTACCACTATTGCCTACAGTATTAGTCTGTTTTTCTGCTAAGAATAGTTAGTTGACCTGTTACAGTGAAGACAGTAAGTTGACAATAAATTAAAGCTAATGCTGTCCCAACTCCCTCTTTTATTTTGAAATACTGCTGCTATCAATAGACAAATTCCTTTGAATTAAAACTAATGTAGGGCTAAGAAGTGAAGGCAATGGCACCCCACTCCAGTACTCTTGCCTGGAAAATCCCATGGACAGAGGGGCCTGATAGGCTACAGTCCATGGGGTTGCTAAGAGTTGGACACAACTGAGCGACTTCACTTTCACTTTTCCCTTTCATGCACTGGAGAAGGAAATGGCAACCCACTCCAGTATTCTTGCCTGGAGAATCCCAGGGACGGCGGCCTAGTGGGCTGCTGTCTATGGGGTCACACAGAGTCGGACATGACTGAAGCGACTTAGCAGCAGCAGCAGCAAGAAGTGAAAATAAGATTTATCTAAGTCTTTGACAACCGCTACATTAATCTACATCATGCTTTGAAACTTGGTACATTGTGCTGTTATTGACCAATATATTAATCAGTAGGATGTGGGTGAAACTTAAACACAATGACTGCACCTGCTGAAGCTCCCAAAATGGTTACATTTTAACATGCAGGGAGTTAAATTTGTTTTATTTAAAATTAGTTTTGGTAACTACAGAGCCCTGCTCCTCAAATATCTATAAAAGTAAACTTCTGAATATATTATAAATTATAAGAGAGATGGCCATTAGTCAGCAATGTATTTTGAAAAATACATCACAAATTTGTAAGAAGTTGTCTCTATTTGTATTAGCCTTTCACAGCATACTACAAATGAGAATTAACAAGGTCACCTACATTTGAAAGAACACTAAGATTTTCCTGTTGATGGATTAGATATACTTGGCACATACTTCATATTTTATCATGTAACAATATACAAATTAAACACACAAACTATAACCAGTAAACATAACCTGAATAAAAAGCAAATGATGTAGAACTGATTAAAATGTTGGCAGATTTATTAATCCAATCAATTTTAGGTAAAGAAATAACCAAGGAGATTATTAATTACACTATTTTTACTTCTCTGACCATCCGACATAGATGAAATAATTTAGAAGGGCTTCAGAGACATTTATGATTCATTGGTTGCCAAATTTTATAGTTACTGTTCCATGTATGTAAACAATATCAGCAATCAGTCTCAAAAATGAAGGCTTCAGATCGATTTGTGTGCTCAATTTGAGAGATTTTAAATTTCTTACAAAAGGTCCTGTGGCAGAGACATTTATTTACTCTTCAACGAATATCCATGTGCTTTCCCACACTCTTATCCTTGAATGGTTAGGGAGTATGTGTGACAAGAAAAGTGTCATGGGTAATGTCATTCTAAAATATTCAAGAGGGACTTTCGGTTCAACCTCGATGACTCAGGTTGATATGTCAGGGCATCTGTCAGCTTGGATTTTGAGTGGTGGCATGTGGCAAAGAGATTAACCAACTTGCATTGTCTACATAATAGGAGCAAAAAAAATCTTTTACTGTAATAGGCCATTGAGATTGGAAGTTACATAGTTACTTCAGCCTACCTAGACCAGTATTCCTTTGTTGTACATTCTCTAAGCATATAAGGATACAAGGCAAGATGACCCCATTAACTTTTTTTTTTAATTTCACTTGTTATAGTGAGCAGTCAGTAGTTTTCAGGCTATATGCTAGGTGCTACTGATGTAAACATTTAATAAACAATCTCTAATGCCTGGAAGTTCATAAGCTAGTATAAATGGCAGAGACTAAAACAGACCCCATATTTTAAGATCAGTAGAAGTACACAGTGGATGTAAGTGAAGGAAAGGTATCTATCTAAACCGGACTAGAGAAAATCAGTAAAGATACCAGGTAGGGGTACTACTTGATTTGAGCCTTGAAGAAAGAGAAGGTGCTGGTCAAGTTAAGCATATGTGAAATAGAATAAGAAGCATGGTCTGAGATGAATGGATAAAGAGGATGTGGTGTATATCTATACAATAGAATGCTATTCAGCCATAAAAAAATGAATGAAATAATGTCATTTGCAGCAACATGGATGGACTAAGAGATTATCATACTAGAGACTAGAGATTATCATACTAGAGATTATCATACTAAGCGCAGTAAGAAAGCAAAAGACAAATACCATATGATATTACTTATATGTGGAATATAAAATATGACACAAATGAACCTATCCACAAAATAGAAACAAATTCATAA
The DNA here is from genome assembly GCF_054371585.1 of Giraffa tippelskirchi. Taxonomy (NCBI): domain Eukaryota; kingdom Metazoa; phylum Chordata; class Mammalia; order Artiodactyla; family Giraffidae; genus Giraffa; species Giraffa tippelskirchi. The sequence continues at coordinate 85,186,729 of NC_137282.1, forward strand.
AAAGTGGACTTGTGGTTTGCCAATGGGGAGGGAAGTATAAAAGGTAAGGGAGTTTGGGATTAGAAGATGCAAAATATTATATATGGAATGGATAAACAATAATGTCTTACTCTGTGGTATACCACAGGGAACTATACTCAGTATGCTGTGAAAAACCATTCTGGAAAAGAACATATATGTGTATATAACTGAATCACTTCGCTGTACAGCAAAATCTAACACAACACTGCAAATCAACTATGCTTCAATAAAAAAAAAGAAGAAGAAGTGTGGTCTGTATTGGGAAACTAGGGTGAATTATGGGCAAGGGTTGGAGAACAGATAGATTTGAACCTCACTGTAAGAAGATAGTTTTTATTCTGAATGCAATGAATTAAGTCACAAGCATCAAACAAGTGATCTAGAAATAAAGTTCTAGTTGCTCTAGACAAGGAATTTTTCAGTTTTTCACAAAGAATGGGTCAAAATTAACTGGGAAGCTTCTTAAAAAATGAGCATGCCAACAGATTTCCAAATCACATTCAAAATAAACTGAATCACAGCCTAACTTGTACATGGAGCACAGAAATCCATGTTTTTAAAAAGCATACTACGTGTTATTTGTACATAGTAAAGTGTGAAAATTATTAGAACAGAAGGGAATTGAGACTAGAATCCTAGAATTCAACCAAGTATTAAGAAAAATGAGGGCCTACATGAAAGGAAGGTCAGCAAAAATGAGAGGAAGGCATTGTGTTCTGGGGGGTTAGGAGAGAATGTTTAGATGGATAAAAAGGGAATGTGAGCTAAGTTTTCTGATATGAAACCAGATGTTGGTATGCTGGAGAACAGTGAATAGGAATGTTTTGAAGGAGGAAGTTGAGAATGATTTGACTACGTTAGGTTTGAGCAAAGGTCATTTATCAGTGTTAGTCTTACTTCTGGAAAACATATCCTACAATATAATAAAAAGTCTAAAATGTACTCATTTCACATCAAACATTGTTCACATAAAATGACGTATTTAGCTTCTGGCTCTCAAAATAATTGAATATAATGGTATAAATGGTTTTTATATTGAAGTTCCTTTTTTGTACCTTGGTGACATCCTTTTTTTTTTTTTTTTTTCACCAATCTCAAACCTTCCCAAGATTAAGGCAGAGCTCTAAATTTCTAGCCTTATTCCTAATGGATAACAGTGTGTATTATACATTCAAGTGAAAATGTGTAAGTGAATAGAACAAATAGTGCAGAACAAGGATGGCAGGCAGGCTAGATATCCAAAGTTGACAGTTCTCAGTATGCAGACAATGAAAGGAGTCAGGAAAGGTTGAACTTGCCCCAAATGTGAGTGCTCTCATTTTTGTTGCTATCAAGTCTCTCTGCACAATAAAAAGTGCCCTAAATTTATGTAACATTAGATCTTTCTTTTTAATTGGTCAATAGTCTTACATAAATTTATCTACATTATTCTCACACTAGAATAAAGCTAATGTTTTTATATGGGAGTAACTAATAAACAGACTAAAAACTCAATATCTCATTACATTAATGTTTCTAATTCTGTAGAAAAATGGTTAACCACAATGTAAGTGCAGTTTTCCCTAATCATTCATACTTCTGTCTACCACTTATATATTCTTTGCAGGTACATTTTAATTCATGTCTATGCACAATTAATATCAGTAGTCATTTCTAATGGCTAATTAAGGCTTTATAAAGTAACAAAATGAAGGGAGCTTAAGTAAGTGACCTGTAAAAATTAACCAAGCACTTTTCATACCCTCAACCAGATTTGGAATAAATGAGATAATTCTTTAAATTATTTCTCTGCATTTTTCACAATAGCAAAGCTTAAATTGCTAATTCTGGGAGTATAATTTAATGAAGACTTTCTGCCTTCTAATTTAAATTTTAGCCTTGGAGAGAGAGCCTATGAACTCATATAACCACTATCAAGATAGCAAAATGTTTTTCATGATGTTTCTAATTTGATTTTAACAATCAATTAGACAGGTTAGAACCTGAGAGCAAAACAAAAGGTGGGAAAATGTCAAATGACAATTTACAACTCCTGCCTAACTGAGCCATTTTTAGCTATATATATATATATATATATAATTGAGAAAGCCTTTATCATTAGATGAATTCAAAATTAGTGGTTAAAACATTAAAACATTCAGTTGATTAGACAAATTGTATTGAATATGATACAATAGAAAGATACAAAGAATCTGTAAAAGAATTTTCTATGCCCAATCATACACAAAAATAAAAGCTGAAACCTGTACTGCTATTTTAAAAAGCATTTAAATACAAGTGGAAAATATGGTACAGAAAATAGACAGTGGGATTCAGCCCTATCTGGGTATAGCATTAAAAAGAAAATAACAGATAAATTAGTCTACATGTGTGATCAGTCCTGGTTGTTCATTGGAAGGACTGATATTGAAGCTGAAACTCCAATACTTTGGCCACCTCATGTGAAGAGTTGACTCATTGGAAAAGACCCTGATGCTGGGAAGGATTGGGGGCGGGAGGAGAAGGGGACGACAGAGGATGAGATGGTTGGATGGCATCACCGACTCGATGGACATGGGTTTGGGTAAACTCTGGGAGTTGGTGATGGACAGGGAGGCCTGGCGTGCTGCGATTCAAGAGGTCGCAAAGAGTCGGACACGACTGAGCGACTGAACTGAACTGAACTGATGTGAATTAGATGAAACAAGAGTATCTCTGATGTAGAAAGAATGGGCTAAAAAGAAAGAGGGTTCAATGAGAAAACAAAATGATTCTTTTCCAATATAAAAAAAAAATAACTCAGATTTAATGACTTTTCACAATTTGTTTTTTCTTTTTCTCAAGGAAAAAAAAGAAGATACACAGTTATGTTGGCTTTTACTCAATTGGCTTTTAGCCTACTTAGATTTCGGCCAGATTTATTCATTTAATCAATGCAATAATAAGTAACCACTAATTTTAGTAACAAACAGCATATTTTATTTAAAAAAAAAAAAAAGCTAAATAGCTAAAAAGAGGGGAAAACCTGTGTTGGTTTTTTCCATGGAAAAGAAATGATTTGTACTTATTTTGATCCAAAGAGAGAGGGAGTACAGTTCCTTCAGATTGTCAAGATAATTTCTCCTCAATTTAAATCAAAATCAAAATCAGAAAAGGATGTGGAAGGAGTGTTTTGTTTTCGTGACATGCCAGGATTTTTTAAAATGCTGGAACATTCAGATTATATGATAAAAAAGTTCACCTGTGGAGATCTTTCTTTTTCTGGGTTATAGTTAAGAATTTAGAAGTCCATTGGCCACAAAAGGTAAACTGCAATTCAAAAAGAGCACTATTGCCTTGGAAAGTAAAACGGGGCTCTATATCCTGTTGTTATCTTCAAGAAAACATATGCAACAAGATATGCATTCTGAGTACGGTCATCATTGGGGAGGTCATATACACTCTGCTATATTTAAAATGGATAACCAACAAAAACCTACTGTATACCACATGGAACTCTGCTCAATGTTATGTGCCAGCCTGGATGGGAGGGGTGTTGGGGGGTAGAATGGATACATGTATATGTATGGCTGAGTTCCTTCTCTGTTCACCTGAAACTATCAAGACACTGTTAATTAGCTATACCCCAATACAAAATGTTTTTGGTGTTAAAAAATATAAATAAATAAAATTTAAAAAAATTAACGCATAGGGTCTGATTTGAGAGAACATTTCCCTCCTTGAGTTTTGGTGAATGAATAAATTAAAGTGGCTCTGTCATGTCTGACTCTTTGCAACCCATTGTGTGTCCATGTAATTCTGGAGATGCAAGTATACTGGAGCGGGTTGCCATTCCCTTCTCCAGGGGATCTCCCCAACCAAGGTATCAAACCTGGGTCTCCTGCACTGCAGGCAGATTCTTTACCATCTGAACTACAGGGGATTTTGATGAGTTCTGATCAGTTCAGTTCAGTTCAGTCGCTCAGTCGTGTCCAACTCTGATTCGACCTAAATTTTCTGATGATTTTACATGTTTACTTTCAAAAACATTTCTTCTATCTTTTGATAAATCCAGAATATTCCAAACATATAGACAGGCAAGTTAGTTGATGCCAAATATTTCATTTCTCTGGCTTCAGCCGCATACTTTTCGTGCTCATTTGGTTACATGGTATTATTTTTCTTACTTCAGAAAGAATGCATGTGACCATGACCATAAAAGAAGTAACTTATCTAGAATATTCCCCTCCAGGTAATGCCTTCTAATAGAGCAGATACTTTTGTTCCTAACCTTAAAATATTAACACTCAAAGTGACTATCAGAATTTCTTCATTCTTTCACTGCTGACATACTCTTCAGGGATCCTTAGATTCCTTATCAATTTGTCCCAAATTTCATGTCCTGCCCTCAAAATAAAAAGTTAAATATTTTCTATCCTCTTTCTCTTCCTGTTTCAGGTACTTCCTGTATTTCCCAAACAAGTACTGAATCTTTTCATAAAACAACACTGCTTATGTTTCCCTTCAAGTGTGTGCTGCTTGATTTGCCTTTTCTTCTCATACTTTCCAAGTTCTGTATGTTTTTAAAGACCAAGTTCAAATATAATCACCTCTCTGCAACCTTCCTTGGTCATCCCCAGCAAGAATTAACTCACACTGGTAGCACAGAACTAAGAGTCTTGGGGGTAGGAGATGGGGCGGATGGAAGACGTGCAGTATTTTACTTTTTATGCTATTTAGCTCATGTCCAAAAATTTGAACTGTGATATCACAGTTTACTATGCTCAGAAACTAAAGTGACAGATCTTTCTTGTTGGCTTTTTAGTTTGGGTTTGCTCAAGTTTATAGGAACAATGTAACCATTATGGAAGGTTTTAATGGTCTCAGTGGCTGTTCCTCATTGATTTAAAGTATACAATAAGGTTCTTCTTATTTAACTGTACTTCTACTTCCTGACACGTCTTGCCACTGATCCCAGTTGTGCTATTTTTTATCCATTGGTCCTCACTACATGTCACTATTTTTACAGTTCTGACTTTTAGGGCTTAAGTGTTTACAAATACAATGTTTGGGAATTCAGAAGCATTTGTGTTCAGAAATCCCTCATCTTTAAAGATTCTCATGAACTTGAATAGAATTCCAGAACATCTTTACTAATCATCTCTTTGGAGATATGTTGTCATGCATGCTATTTTTAGATGGTTCTGTGAAAAGAGTCGAGAAGTAGGTTCCAGCTTCAGTAACTCCCATGCTTTTTATGCTTTCCCAAAACTTGCCCACGAATAGCATTTTGTCATGATTTCCCCTATTATCACTTACCCTGCAGAAATAGAAAGATATGTGAAATTTTTTAAGGTTAGAAAACAGTAGAGGAAATGAAAATCACACTCAAGGATTAGTTTTAGATCTTGCCCCTCCCTTTGTGTGTAAGACCCCTACTAGATATAGTAGGAAGGGGTTTGGTGCCTACAAACTTAAGTGGAATTAGATTTTAAAAATAATCTAGAGTAGAGAGCCCTAGAACGGATTATTCAAAAATAGGGACAATCATTTATTAATTTCATTCTTGACTGTCAGTGTCTCCTCAAGACATCATTGATTCTTATCTTGAAATAATGCATTTTTATGGTCAAATTTTGAAATCTGCTTTTCAATGCCCAATTCATTATAATGACCAGACTTTAGCTTCACAAAATGATATTATTAAGCCTAGAGATCTAGCTTAGGAAGAGTTTAAAAGCCTTCTAATCATTTTAATCACCATTATATTCAAAACTTCTGTTTCATGGAATTGAAAATAAGCATTCTGTGAAAGGTATTTCTTTGAATTTTTAAAAAATTCAACCTCATACTGTAAGAATTAACACCAACCTTACATCAAATATTTGGCTGCCATTTGTTTTGGGAGATACAGACATAGTGTATATGGCATCTTATTTCCTAGAAATTCATGATATTTGGAGTAAAGAGATACTAAGAAGGACACATCCACAAAGCACACTCCAGTTTCTAGTTTTTTTTTTACACCCAAATCCCTATTCTCACTTGCAGGCAGATGCCCTCACTTTTCAGACCCAGGCAAAGTGGTGCTGCAAGAGCCTCAGCCCAACTGGGACAGAAAATGTCAGTGACATTGTCTGAGCCTGGTTAAGGAAAAGGAAAACGCACCAAGTACTTCTGTTAGGAAGTTAGACATGAGCAACTGAGGAGTGACCTAGCGGGAAAAGGATGCAAGCTGATCTCTAAACCTCACCCCAGACACACTCACAATCTCCTGTGAGGCCCAGGAGAGGTCACAGATATGCTACAAAATAATCACAGAGATTCATCCAACTACTGCCCATGTGCCCTAGGCACACAGTGGATACAACTAACCACAGGGGCTTCTCCAACTGGGCACTTGTGCCCTTGATGCACAGCTGTGTCTTCAAGTGACCTTAGGCAGCCAGGAGCCCATTAAGGGCTCATAAATATTCTATACATACATACATCTGATTATAACAGACTACATTATGGGAAAGACATGCACAATAGAGCCTGTTGTTATGAAACTTGCAACTGTCAATCAAAACTGTTAGTACACGCCCACCTACATATGAATATGTAAAAGCCCTGTGTTTAAAACCCCCTTACCTCCTACCTCATCATCCCTGGGCCAGTGCCTCTCTTGTCTGGGTCCACTTCTCCCTTGAAGTGCTCTTTCTGTTTTTTCTGCTCTTTCTGATCTTTTTCAATAAACTTGTTTTTGCCACAGGTAAGACCTCAGATTCTTCTTTGCGGCCATACCAAGAGCCAAGGTCCACAAAGGAGAGTCCTCTTCGACCCTCTCCCTACCCGGTAACAGTTTCAAAACATGAATTTAACACAAGGAATTGGCTACATAGGTTTTGGAAGAGTAGGAACAAAAAGAAGGAGGTGGGATCAATTCATAAATTTTCCTTTGAATGTCATTAGAGATTTCATGGGTTTGATCTTCATGATTCGAAGTGTTTGCTAACTTTCCCACCAAATAATCATCAACAGTAACTCTTGGAGATGTCTTTCTAATAAATACTGTTCATAAATTCCAATAGAAGCTGCACGTAAAATTGGGCTAACCAATTCATATGAAAAGGGCGAAGAGTTGACTCATTGGAAAAGACCCCAATGTTGGGAAGGATTGGGGGCAGGAGGAGAAGGGGACGACAGAGGATGAGATGGTTGGATGGCAACACCGACTCGATGGACATGGGTTTGGGTAAACTCTGGGAGTTGGTGATGGACAGGGAGGCCTGGCGTGCTGCGATTCAAGAGGTCGCAAAGAGTCGGACACAACTGAGCGACTGAACTGAACTGAACTGAATATGAATTGAGTTTTCACAGGAGGCTGGTAAATGCCATCTGCAGATTCCTGTTCCACAAAAATACAAAGCAGAGTCCAGAGGGAAATGGGACCTGAGAATATCCAGATACTTGTCCAGCACAGGAGGCAATCTGCTACTCCACCCACAATGAGTTGTTTTTCTATTAATAGTATTAGAAGTAGCTGCCTGCACATCCTCCACACTTTTCCAACTGGTGCTTTTTGTTTCCTGGAGCACATAGCAATGGGTCCAGTGAACAATCTAACCCATTAAACTGACCTGATCTGGTTGGCCCACAGGGAAGAGAAAGACATTTGGGGACTTATCACTTCAATCCTATTGTCAACTTGTGTAATGGAAAGGAAAAGCAAAGGATAATACTAGGGAGTAAGCTTGTGCTATTGGACAGCTCTTTGAAATCTATTAATAGAACACTGCATCAGGGAACTAGTCATCTCGATGGAAGACAATCCAATCCCTGTTCTCTTGATCTCTGATTGATGTTCCTGCAATAACTGAACATCCACCTAGAGGACAGAAAACCAGAAAGTATAGGAGATCAAATCATGCAGTAGGGAAATGTTTACTTATCCTTGAGAATATTTAGCTCAGATTGGAAACCTAAATGGAGAAACTTGCTTAATTTATTTTTCTTAAACACAAAATGTGCTGGGCTGTGTACTAAGTTACTTCATTTATGTCTGACTCTTTGTGACCCCATGGACTGCAGCCCTCCAGGCTCCTCTGTCCAAGGGATTCTCCAGGCACGAATACTGAAGTGAGTTGCTGTGCCCTTCTCCAGGTATTGAACCTGTGTCTCTTACATCTCCTGCATTGGCAGGTGAGTTCTTTACCATCAGCACCACCTGGGAAACCCAAAATACAAAATAGCTACAAAGTAATATTTACAAATTATATAAGGGTATAAAGTAAAAACACAATAGACACCTGAATATTTTGTTTCACTCTCCCTCCCTTCTTCCACTGTTTTCAATTCTGCATTTATTTTCCTTTTTCTTATTGTTAGAATATTACCATGTATGTTTGTATCCCCAAATAAGGTACTTCTTTATTTTGCATATTTTAATATTCCTGTAAATGAATTATAATCTATATAATCTTGTAAAATAAACACATTTACTCTAAAATATGTTCTGTTACTAAATTTTAATCTTGCATGTAGCTACGTTTTATTCATATTCACTGCTGAGTAATATTTCTATTTCAATTTTAAATATAATGAGTCAAAATTTCATGCTTCATTTATTCTTTCAACTCTTTGTGGATTTTGTTTTTTGTTTCATTTTCTTTTAATATTCAGCCAGTTCTGCTACAAAATCTTTGTCATTAAATCTTAATGCAAATAAGCAGTTGTGAGTGTATCCTCAGATACAGAATTTCTGAATAACAAGAAATACTGCATGCATTTAATTTTGTTTAAGAATTAAAAACTGTTTTCCAAAGTGGATGAACACACTTAAAATCCTTCCAGCTGCTTCTCCTTCTCATTAATACTTAAATTTTTCCCACTTAAAAATTTTTTTTCCAATGTGGTTCAGTTATTTTCAGAACTGTAAAACATTTATCAGAATATTGGCCAGTATAGATTTATGACCAAATGACCTATTGAAAAATTAATGCTATGACTGACTGCATTAGTTTGCAACTGGAATATATGTCTTTCTGAAAGTGCTTTGGCATTCTGATAGAATCAATACATACAAAATAAAATTTACAATCTGTCTCAAAGAGAAATTTTTTTAAATTATAAATTATTGAAACAAATATTTTCATTCATTAAACATCTTCCAAGGCTGGATTTTTGTGCAAGGGTATTTTTACTTATAAAAGATGACAACATGGTGATGTTTAATTTGTTTTTAAAGGTTGATCTCAGATGTTGTGTACAGTTATCTGGTCAAGAAAGTAAACTGTCAAACAGAGTACATGCAAAGAATAGGTCACAAGCTCCACAGACGCTACCATCAGCTTTCAGTTTGCTAAGAGAAGCTGCATTTGTTGCTAGGTTTACGCCTTTTAGGATTATTAAAAAATCCATCAAACACACTAAAAGGGCCCATTTTATCTGTGGATTGACAGACAGAGTTCTGAATTATATGTTAAAGTACACTGAAATAAAATATTACTTTGATAAGCTAATTATGAGGTATACTTTTATACTAAGCTTCTTGAGGAATTATAATACCAAAAATACTCATAAGTACATTAGCATTTATGCTACTAGATAGAGGATGAACTAGTTATTCTTGTTCAAAAAATAATTCATAAATTTCTAAATCCACAGTTAGGGAATATGTTGAAAAATACAGATAGATATGGGCCCGAACATATCTGGGTATGAATCTGCGCTATTATTTTCAGAAATATAGAGAAACAAATGCAGATAAATTCTGTTCACTTTGTTTATGGTCTTATTTCCTTCAAGTATCACAGTATAATAACAAATAGAATAAAATTTCAAGTAAATCAAGGCATTAAATGTGAATCCTTCCTAATTTTTATTTAATTCTTTGTCAAGTTCAATTTAAGATCACAGAGCTTCTGTCACACTATGAGATAAACACTTTTTTCATTAACACTTTCAATACATTTAGAATATGAAGGAATAATCCTTTGGGGTGAGAATGTACACTAGTACAATTTTTATGGAGGGTATAAAGGCATTTTTTTCCTGAGTCACATCTTTTTTTTTTTTAACTTATTTATTTTTTAATTGAAGGATAATTGCTTTACAGAATTTTGTTGTTTTCTGTCAAACCTCAACATGAATCAGCCATAGGTATACATATGTCCCCTTCCTCTTGAACCTCCCTCCAATTTCCCTCCTCATCCCACCCCTCTAGGTTGACACAGAGTCTTTGTTTGAGTTCCCTGAGACAGCAAATTCCCGTTGGCTTTCTATTTTACATATGGTGATATAAGTTTTCATGTTACTCTCGCCATACATCTCACCCTCTCCTCAACTCAAGGCTAATATTTTTATTTTTATTTTATTATTATTATTATTTTAAATTAGTTTATTTATCTATTTTTTAACTTTACAATATTGTATTCGTTTTGCCATACATTGACATGAATCCGCCATGGGTGTACATGTTTTCCCCTTCCAGAACCCCCCTCCCACCTCCCTCCCCATCCCATCCCTCCGGGTCATCCCGGTGCACCAGCCCTGAGTGCCCTGTATCATGCATCAAACCTGAGTCACATCTTTATTTGGCAAAGTTCCTTCCTGATAATGCACCCACGTGAATGGAGAAACCACAGGACATCACCCAGCCTCCCAAAGCACCCTTTTCAGTAAACAAGGAACCAAAAATCCTCCTCCTCCTCTTCATCCACTGTCATTTCAAGTCATGATGCAGACAGCATGGATGACAGGTCAGTGTCAAGCCCCTCCAAAATGCTCCCTCCTCCCTAATCACAGAGCAGAGTGAGAACTTGACTCAGGGGCTGAGAACCTCATACTGATGTGTCACTGGGTTGTAGGGAGCTGGGTGGGAAGGAAGGACTGTCTTCAAAATTCAAAGCTTATTAAAAGTTTAACATTTATATAAGTGTACATAAGACTTAAATGTTTATATAAGACCCAGTCATTTCACTTCCAAATTGAAGCCGTGCTGGGAGGAATGGAAGTAGAAAAATACAAAAGCTTCTGAAGATGACTCATCCACGATGTTTTCTGTTAAGGGCTGCATAGAAATTAGCTTTAGGTGGAGACTGTGGGAGAACAAGAAAGAAGAAATTATTCACAGCTATTTGCCCATATGACTGATTTAGCAGAAAAGGAGAAAGTGACTGTGCAGAAGACACTGGGGTGACTGGGAGACAACGGCCAGAACGATGCCAATGAGCAGGTGAGAGGGGTTAAGATCAGCGGATTAACTGAGTTGACAATGAGTGGATTGTTCATCACATACATCTAAGTGCAGAAGCAGTATGCATGCAAGTGGAGACTAGATTTTGTGGAAGGAAGGGGAATAGTTTTCATCTGTGTGTCACAATAGGTTTATGACCAAATGACCTACTGAAAAATTCATGCTATGACTGACTGTCATTAGTTTGCAACTGGAATGTATGTCTTTATGAGAGTGCTTTGGCATTCTGATAGAGTCAATACATACAAAATAAAATTTAAAATGTGTCTCAAAGAGAAATTTTTAAAAATTATAAATTATTGAAACAAATATTTTCATTTATTAAACATCTTCCAAGACTGAATGAGAAGAAAAAAGATACTGAAGATTTAAGATAGACAAAAGGATAAAAATAATGATGTAGGTAGGTGAGAAAAATATACTTGCTGTAAGTTTCCCAGAAATTGCTGAATGGCCACCCAATATTTAAGGTCATGTGTTTAAAGAAGGGTCACTCAGCACACTAGTGAGATTATCTCCAGAAATGGCAGCTGCTCAGGTGAAGAGCTCAGGCATGGAACAGATGACTGTTGGATTGAACTAAGGTCAACATTTTGTTTTGATAGGTATCATAGAAGCAGGAGGGCAAGGGAGTAAAGATAATTTGAGAGGAGGAGAGTTGGGGCTGTCCCATGAAATCTAGTTTGGACAGTCAAGGGCATGAGGAGACAAGGTTCAGCTCAGTTCAGTTCAGTTGCTCAGTCGTGTATGACTCTTTATGATCCCATGGACTGCAACACGCCAGGCTTCCCTGTCCATCACCAACTCTCGGAGCTTACTCAAACTCATGTCCATTGAGTCAGTGATGCCATCCAACCATCTCATCCTCTGTTATCCCCTTCTCCTCCTGCCTTCAATCTTTCCCAGCATCAGGGTCTTTTCCAATGAGTCAGTTCTTCACATCAGGTGGCCAAGGTATTGGTGTTTCAGCTTCACCATCGGTCCTTTTCAAAATGGAAGTATCAGTGGACAGGAGATGCCTATGTGGTGGGAGAATCATTTCCAAAGTGGTTTCATAAGTGAACTCAGGGATGGAAACCACTCTTATTTATGCTAATGAAACAAGGGATATACAGCAAATTATTGAGTGACAAAAGATGGTAAACACACAGTGAATTGTGGACTGTTTTAAAAAAACTCCTTGCTAAGATGCAAAGAATTCAAAGTGACTTGATAGTAGAGTTGGTGAAGGAAGGTGTTTTCCAAAAGAGTGTTGCTCATATGGTTAACTAGGAAAAACTAAGACAAACTGTCTCCATTCAGGCAAATAGAGGAACAGGGAATATCTGATGTTGTGTATCAGTGTACATCTGCTGTGGTAGCTGGAAACATTTAGTTCTGAATTTAAGCAGTACTACATATATTTCTCTTACACTGAGTAACTCCAGAAATAAGAAGGTCAACATTCAGCATGGCTCATTTTTCATCTTGTTCTGAACTTGGCAAAACTTTGCAAAATTCAGAGCTCCTGTTGAATTCTCAAGGGCACTGGAGCCTTGGCTCAGATGCATGAGCAAAATGGGAAATGGCCCCTTTGTCCTTTGATCGCGTAAATTCAAACCAAATAAGGGCCAAGCTGGAACAAACTGGATGTGCAAACTTCCACAGAGAGACCGCAACATGCATAGAGCCACACCACTTCAGCATTTCCCCATTCCTCAAAAGTAGGAAGCCTGATGAATCAGTGGTGATTCTACTCAGTTCAAGACTTGTTCTTTCCATGCAACCATAATTACGTTCTAATTAAAAAGGAAAGTTTTGGGAGTTTAGCTTTTGGAGTAAAAGCCTTTAGGAATGGTGAGGTCTTTATAAAGTATTAAATCAAAAAGGCAAGACTTTTTTTTTGTAATGAATTCTTTTTCTTAATCTTTTTATTTTGTTTTTAATTAATTTACTTATTTTAATTGGAGGCTAATTACTTTACAGTATTGTAGTGGTTAATATGGAACTATTTATCTCAGGGTGATGACAGTTGAAACTCACCTATATTTATCTAAAGTTGTATGAAATCACATCTAAGTAATTATTCCTCCTTCTAATGGTCACTACCTCAACTTCCAACCATGTGTTTAATATGCTGTTAGCTTTCTATTCCTTGATTCTTATTTCACTACCACCACAATCTACCTCTCCTCATAGTTAAAATCTTTCAGTAGCTCTCATTGCTATAGAAAATAATACAAAATCTTTTTAGCCTGGTATTAAAGGATAACCCATTGACTCAAAATCTATAACAATATTTACAGTGTGTATGCAACTATGATGAATGAGATAGGTAAAGTCTCTGTGTTTACATTATAAGAGGAACGGGAAGAATGGAGGAGAACATTTCAATAACATTAAAGTCTTATTTGTTGTTGTTTAATCGCTAAGTCATGTCTGACTCTTTTGTGACCCCATGGACTGTATAGCCCACCAGGCTCCTCTGTCCATGGAATTTCCCAGGCAAGAATACTGGAAGAGATTGCCATTTCCTTCTCCAGGGGATCTTCCTGACCCAGGGATTGAACGTGCATCTCCTGCACTGGCAGGTGGATTCTTTACCACTTGTACCACCAGGAAAGCCCTAGAGTTCTATAGCACCATTAGAAAGGGGTAATTCATGTCATCTCATTTAATCTTTATAACAATCTCATAACAAAGAGGCAATCTTATCTCCATTTTATAGTTAAGAAAATTGACGCTCAAATTACATAACGTGCCAATTTTCACTCTACCAGCAAGAGATGTGGCCAGTGTGAATATATCGCAACTTGGCTTCACCGGCCTTAACCACTAAGTCTATTCCTTCCAGTACAAGTCTTCTAAGTCTGTTCCTTCCTGAATACTGATTGTATCCAGGTATGTGCAAAATTTCACCTTTACTATTTGCAACACCAAACACAAATGTGCCCAGAATAAAGAAATGTTAATGTTTTAAATGGCTTATTTTTGGATAACTGGATATAAAGAATCTCTGAGAAACATTATCTTTTTCTTTTTCTTGGTGATTTTCATATTCTTGAATAGATTGTGTATTCTTCAAGTGATTTTTCTTGCTTGTTTGTTTTGTTGATTCAGTGAGTGTTCTAAATCCTGGGAATCCTGAGAAACCAAGTACATTTTCCATTTTAAAATAAAAACCACAATATGTTAAACTTACTAAAATGGTAGAAATCTTATACTAAATATAACTTTTGAAATTCATAAATAATTCTGTCACTGTATTTGTTTATGACATTTATTCAAGAGTTAAATATCACATCAAAGTTGCAACTAACTTTAGATTTACAGAGATGAAAACTGTAGTCTACCAGAGAAATAACCAAATAAGAACTTGATATGGGTTGTTTAAAACTGGTTCAATTTTGAAAACTCCCAAGTTGGAAAATGATTCATAGCTCTATGCTTTGGAGAAAAAAAATAAATGCACATCGTCATTTTGTTATGCAGTAATGAAAACACAAGTGTAGATGCAGGGCATATTTTTAAATTTCTCCATCTTCTCTTCATAAAAACCATCTCAAAGTTCTCTAGCATTTCATTCTCAAAGCTATCTCTCCAATCTGACAGTTACAAACTATATTTGTAACTAAAATAATGATGCATAAGGACAGATTAATTAAGTCAGAAAACAAAATGTAAAAGCACCTTTCAATATCTTTATTTACCCATGAGCACACTTCTGGCCCACCCTATATCTTCACCAGTGTAACCTGCCACAAGTATTTCTGAGTCCTTTTGTTAGAGATGTTATTAAGATAACATGCAGATTAAAGAGGAGAAACGCACTCTTCTCTGGTTGGTAAGGAAAGAACTGTTTGGTTTGGTTAAGTTAGGTTTTCATTTAGATACATGAAATAGATTTTACCTTAAGATGGTAAGTTAAAAAAAGAGGCACATTAAGCAACTGGCAGAGACACCAGTACTTAGGCTAACCTGACAGTACTCTTTGTATTAAAATTTATTGTATTAAATCAAGATGATAATGAGGAAGAAATAAAGATGGTGAAGTAGGAAGATGCTGAACGCACCTCCTGCCATGAACAGTTCAAAAATACATCTATATATGGAGCAATTCTCACTGAAAGCAAACTGTAGTCTGGTAGAAAAACTCTTGGACAACCAAGGCTATAACAAAGATTCACACAGTCAGGTCAGAAGGGAAGGGAAGCAATTGGGTTAGGACCCATGCCCCCAGGAGGGACACAGAGCAGCACTGGGCTGGGAGATCCTCCCTGGGGAGCGAGCAGTTCCAACCAGCCTTGGGATTGGAAACGAGGAGGATGAGTCCCTTTAGCTGGTTTGCAAACCAGTGGGACCGACTGATAGCAGGGCTATAAGAAATCTAGACTCTTCTTGTGAAGAGTACATGCATGCTTGCTTACTCCAGAAACAAAGTGGAGGAAGCAAACAGAAACTGCTTATGACTCTGACTGATTTCTCATGAGAGCCTCAGCACATGCCCCCAGACCATGCCCACTGCCCACCCTGGCCCCAGCTCCAGCACTCTCCTCCTAGGGCAGAGGTGCTAATGCTGGAAGTAGCGAGGACACACACTAACAGATGATAGAACCAGCTTGGACTCAACCCTCAGGGCTTTTGCTCCAGCAACTTGGCACTTGAACACCTCTCCGCCTCCCCAGTAACGTGGTATTGGCCACTGAGCAGAGGAGAAACCTTGGCTGTGGCTTTAGTCCCTCCATATCCATTTCCATCTCCTAGCCACGTGATAGCTGAAAGCAGACCTGTGGGAAGACAGACTAGTGCTCACGTAAGATCCAGCTCTCCCGCCAAAGCCACTGGGCACGTGCAGACTGTAGAGGGGCACTGCCACACAAGGACACCCCTTCAAGACTAAGATAGGTAACTGTGTCACCCAACATCACAGAAGCAGAGAAAGTTAAGCAAAATGAGAAGGCAGAGGAATTCGTTTCAAACTAAAGAACAAAGGAAAAAGACAACTAATGAAACAGAGGTAAACGACTTACCAGGTAAAGAGTTCAAAACATGAATAATATTGGGTTGCCAAAAAGTTCTTTGAATTTTTCTGTCTCACTTTATGGAATAACCTGAATGAACTTCATACCAAATTCAATAAGAATGCTAGCTGAACCAGGGAAAAGAATAGATGAACACAGCAAGAATTTTAACAAGGAACTAGAAAATTCAAAAAAGAACCAGTCAGAACTGAAGAATACAATAATTTAAATGAAAGACATGCTAGAAGGTCTTAAGAGCAGATAAGGTGATATAGAAGAAAGCACAAGCGACCTGAAAGATAGAATAATGGAAATCATCCAATCAGAACAGCCCAAAGAAATACAAATTTAAAAATGAGAACAGTTCAAGGGACCTTGAGACATCAAGTGTACCAACATCAAAGTTATAGGGCTCCCAGAAGGAAAAGAGAGAGAGAGAGAGTCAACAAAATATTTGCTGAAATTACAGCTGAAAATGTCCCAAACCTAAAGAAGGAAACGTATATGCAAGTACAGGAGTCACAGACTCCCAAACAAAAAGACCCACACCAAGACATATCATAATTAAAATGGCCAAAGTTAAAGAGAGAATTCTAAAGGCAGCAAAAGAAAAACAAAAAACCATATCAAGGGAACTCTCATTAGGCCATTAGCCAATTTTTATGGAGAAACTTGGCCGACCAGAAGGGAGTGGCATTTTAATACATGAGCTGAACGGAATGAATCTGTAACAGAGGATACCCAGCAAGATTATCATTTAAAATTGAAAGAGAGATAAGAAACTTTTCAGGCAAGCAAAAGCTAAGAGTTCACCAAGACTAAACCTACCTTAAAGAAAAAGTGAAATAGAGAAAGGCCACAGCAAGAGGTCAGAATCTATAGGAAAAGAAAATTCCAGTAATAAATGCAAATGTACAGTGAAGATAATAACAACAATTGACATGGTAATTATAGTAATGACATGACAGGAATAAGACCACAGTTTCTTCTACTCATTCTCTGACTCTCTTCTATTCCTTGACTTCTTCTTCTTCATATACATATTCTACTTAGCACAGATTGTTAGGAAGACTTTCATAGACCATGTAACTCTGAGGCTTTTATTTCGAGATTCATAAACAGATGTAAAGAAAGATCTAGAGTCCTCTCTGAAATTGAATGGTATTTGTTCATATATAGGTATGTTCGTTTTTCTGGAAATGGAAGCCCGTTCTCTATGTTCCAATAATTAAGAACAAAATTCTAAAGCAACATATACTTATTCTATAAATGAGGCAAGTGAAGTCCAGAGAAATGGACTTCAGGTCCAGAAATGAGATTCAGGTCAGGTATTATACTGTGTTGATCTGAAAGCTTTTACCTACATCCTTAAACTTAGGTTAAGTATTTTAAAAAATGCGTTTTTGCCTCAAACATCACACTTGGTTTAAGTATATCTTATGTAAAAAGAATAATGAAATTGAATTTTAATGTAGAGTGAAGAGGTACTAATGTACCTGAGAGTGGATGGTGAAATAAGATGTTACTCAGATTTCTGAAACTGACACCTAATATTTTCTCAGAAGTTGCTTTAAGATATAATGTTTTCTTAAAGCTTTAGGAGATGATAGAAGAAAACAGAAAAATATTCTTGAAGGATGTTAAGGAACAGGCTGCGCTATTCTGTGCCCTGAGTTACCCAGCCCGGAAATGTGTGAGTCACCTTCTATCCTGTACTCTTCCTCACATGCCAGTTGGTTCCACCACTTGAATCTCTCTCTCCTGGGTTTGTCTTCCCTTTGTCTGTCACTACCTTAATGCATGGCATCCTTATTTTCACCTGGACTACAGAAACAACATCCTGATTGAGTCTGTTTTGTTTTGTTGCTTTAAATCTGCCCATGCTCCCCCATCTCTCCATTTGTTCACTCTTATATTGTCAAAGGTCTGCTTTTAAGACTGAACTCACATCCTTTTACATAGCTCTTTCCTGGACAGTCCATTCTCTTACCACATTTCCAAAACAATCCATCCTACAAGGCATTCAGACACCTACTGATGTTGATAAACTTGCCATACTTTTTCAGGTCTCTGCATCTTGTTTTATCCTATTTCTTTGCTAGAAATCATCACCCCAGTCCTCTCTCCCACAGAGACTCAGTTCAGGCATTTTCAAATTTAAGAAGTCTTTCTGGACACTTATCTCCTACTTTTGCCTCATGGTGCTGCTGATTCAGACTTAGGTGTCTCTTCTTCGAAATTCAATGACCTCTCCATCAGAGCATCACTTGTACAATGAAGACTCTGATTCTCACGCCGTGTCCCCAGGCACACTAAATTTCTTCATACAGTTATCATACGCTGCTTATCTTCATAACCCTGAAGCACAGAATTAAAACAGATGAACAAAATTGAAAAATGTTCAATTTAAATATGCATCAATTCTCTTTATATTTGCACCAAAGCCATAAAGCTAATTGTATATTTTATTCAGCTGGCCCCAATCAGTGTTTTTTGAAAGTTTAAGGGAACATAGTCTTTTAAATAATAGCCAGTGTTAATAGTTAGTATTTATAGTGTGCTTCCTATGGACCCAGGAACAATACCAACTATTTTACAAGCATTATGTCTTTTTAACCTTGAAACATAGCCCTACTTTATGGATATGAAGACTGAGGCCCAGGGTATTCAAATGAATTAATTTCTCAAGGTTACCCAATCACAAAATGCAAAATCAGAACTTAACCACACCTTAGTTGATGTCCTCAAATGCTATACCGCATATGGAATATCTAGTATACCATTTTATGAAGAAGACTTTAACTACAAATATCTGATCTCTTTCCCTATGCAGTAAAATTCCACTCTAAATGTCTATTCAATTCTTTTCACATATTAAAGACAAGCCCAGAGAATGCACCTATTTAGTTCAATGACGAGCTCATATATTATTTCACCTTGGCAACAATTTAAAATAAAAAGGTAACAATATAAATAACACATTTAAAATCATACATAACAATGGAAGCAAATAGATATGTATAGAGAATACCATGGCATCATAAGCTTTTCAGAGAACCATCAGAGTGATAAAATCTTTGGTATTATCTCAGTTTAATCCTTAAGATTTTTGGACTATATGTAGATTAGGAAAATGTAGGTACTCATTTTGCATATGGGAACAAACACTAAGGCCCAGAAAGGCTGAATGCCTTTGTAAGGGTGATTGCATAATTTGTAAGAGTGAAGTCTACAATTAATGTCTCCTGGATTACAGTCCACTATTACTTAGCTTTGAGAGAATAGGAAGATAAGCCCTCCTCAGCCTTTAAAATAACAGCCTTAAAAAAAAAAAGAGAAAAGAAAAGAAACAAGAAAACACTCTGCATCCCATCACCTTTGACTTGGAGAAACCAGGTCCATTCCTGTCAAACCACACCCCTCCAAAACCTGCCCCCAGCTCTCACTCCCCTCTCCCCACCCCAGAATCTCAGGAATTCATTCCTTGAATCACATGTGTGAAGCTTTGGAAAGTTAAATGGTTAGAACACCGAGTGTCCAGTGTGGCACATTAAAATTTTCAAGTTCAACCAGATGTATTTGAAATGTTTATAAATCCAGCTGGCATCTGGCATTTGTTAGGAAAGTAACTCAGCTTTTAAAATGCCTGCTAGCCCTGTGGCAAGTCAAGTTGCCCCCAATGAATGAGAAATGTAGCCGTTAGCTTCTCTCCAAGCTAGCCAGATGCCGCTTGCTGCTGCGTATCTACCAAAAGAATATTAACAAAGTGCTGACACTTCCATGATTTGCATTCGAATTCAGATCACAAAATAGAGCTGTGATACCAGAAAGCTGATTGATGACCCTTAAGTCAAAAACAGCTGTTTAGGTGGGTCCCCTGACATCTTGAGGAACTTTTTTTTTTCTGTATTATATCCCATGCTTGTATTTTTATGATGCACATAGGATCATAGGATCCTGTTTCAATGCCCCATGGAGAACTGACTTGTAGGTCACACTATATGGGCTCCAAAATAAATCTCTACGTGCTTGAATGTTAAAGCATAAGGCAAGAAACAAAATAGAGATGTAAATGAAAATTACATACGTTTTCTTCCTGCCACCATTGCTTTCTATGCTTTCAATTGTTTGGGATTGTTGTTCAGTTGCTAAGTCGTGTTGGATTCTTTGTGACTCCATGGACTGCAGCACACCAGGCTTCCTTGTCCTTCACCATCTCCTGGAGTTTGCTCAAATTCACCTCCATTGAGTCGGTTATGCCATTCAACCCTTTCATCCTCTGTCCCCCCTTCTCCTCCTGTCTTAAACTTTCCCAGCATCAGGGTCTTTTCCAATGAGTTGGCTCTTTGAGTCATGTGGCCAAAGTAATGGAGCTTCAGCTTAAGCATCAGTCCTTCCAATGAATATTTCCTTTAGGATTGTCTGCTTATTTATTTATTGAAAGATAATTGCTTTACAGAATTTTGTTGTTTTCTGTCAAACCTCAACATGAATCAGCCACAGGTATACATATGTCCCCTCCCTTTTGAACCCCCCTCCCATCTCCCTCCCCATCCCACCCCTCTAGGTTGATACAGAGCCCATGTTTGAGTTTCCTAAGCCATACAGCAAAATTCCTGTTGGCTAACTATTTTACATATGGTAGTATAAGTTTCCGTGGTACTCTTTCCATAGATCTCACCCTCTCCTCCCCTCTGACCATGTCCGTAAGTCTATTCTCTATGTTTGTTTCTCCATTGCCGCCCTGTAAATAAATCCTTCAGTACCATTTTTCTAGTTTGATCTCCTTGCAGTCCAAGGGACTCTCAAGAGTCTTCTCCAGCATCACAGTTCAAAAGCATCAATTCTTTGCTGCTCAGCCTTCTTTATGGTCCAACTCTCACATCTGTACATGACTACTGGAAAAACCATGGCTTTGACTAGACAGACCTTTGTCAGCAAAGGAATGTCTCTGCCTTTTAATATGCTGTCTAGGTTTGTCATCATTTTCCTTCCAAGGAGCAAGCGTCTTTTAATTTCACGGCTGCAGTCACTGTCCACAGTGACTTTGAAGCCCCCCCAAATAAAATATGTCACTGTTTCCACCTTTTTCCCCATCTGTTTGCCATTATTTGGGGGTACAAAATGAATATTCAAAAAAACTAGTCCAGATTGGCAGAGAACGTATGTGTGCTACAGTTTTTCCCAATAATGGGATCTCAGTACATTCGGTGTCTGCTTATTTTAAGATCTCAAACTCTTACCAAGGTGTTTTCAGAACTGGCAAGTATCTTCATATCTCTTACTATCCCCAGAAGACATGAACTCTCCAGCAGTTGGCAGCCGTAAATTTTCCTCAGAAGAAGCATGATTTGTTTTTGGGGTTGTACGTATGATGAAATAGTCAAGAATTTTTATAGCAGGGATAAGAAGCTAACAAAACACAAAGTCACTTTCTCATTTTCAATTATGTTTTTGACACAGCAGAAGCTTCCCAAGGGACAGAAGTTTAATCTTAATCTGACATGTTTTGACTAATAGCATGAAGTTTGGAGGAAAAACAAAGAAACGAATGTTGAAACTAAGGAAATTCTCTCTCTAGGATTGTATTTGATTTGCTCTCTTCTCTATAGAGATGTCTTAATTATGTGATATTTTGTAAATATCTTGTTCCCAAATTGGGTAAGATCAAGAAAATTTAAAATTAAGCAAAAATTTACATTCTCAGAGAATTTTTTTAAAGTCTTTGAAAATGAATATGCCCTCTTCCAAAGTACCCAGTATTTACTTAAAACAGTATTTTGTCTTATTCTAGTTATAAGTATGGTACACAGATGAGACTAGACATTAGCCTAGTGCAGAGACAATATAAATAGGTTGCATGAAAATGGCCTCTCTCATTCTTATGCAAAATCAGTAGGTTTTCCAAAAAGACTGCCTTTGTCTGGTAGTCGCAATTCTCTTAACTGCAACGTAGTAGGTAGGATCTGTTCTCATCCTTCCTCACCTGGCCACAGAAATTATTTTTGTACTATAAGATGATTGTCTATATTTAATTCAGCATTTTGTCATTTACCTGCGGCTCTTATGTTAAGTACATAAATTTTGAACCCCACAAACTACTATTAAATAACCACATACATACTGATTTGCTTCCCCCAAAAGGGAAACCCAAGGGAATGTTAGAGATTGTGACATTTAATGAATTATGGTTAAATCAAAATTTCCCTTCAAGTTCGCAGAGTATAAATGGTTCTTTTAAGCACAGAAGGGTCACTTCTTTCTCCAGTAGGCAGGGAAAGAGGAGAGGAGAGGGAGGAAGAAAGGGAAAAAAGCAGCAAAGGAAGACGCGATGGAGAAAAGGAAAGATCATATGTGAAGCCGCAAGGCCGGGAACTTACTAATTTACTTATCTTAACAAATCTCATTATTAGTATCTGTGCTTTAGAGATGAGGCAACTGAGCTTTTAAGAGGTTAAATAACCAGCTGAGCCAGAATTTTATTTCAAAGGCCATAAATGCTCTTGTGAGAACATAAGAGTCTGACCTTTCCTGAAATACCTGAAATCAAAAAAGTAACAATATTGCTTTGCCTTTTCATATTGGCAAAGAGTTCATGTAAAGAGCAGAAAAATTTTGGTATGAAAAATGGATATATATATATATTTTTTAGATCTCACATATAAATGATACCATATATTTGTCTTTGTTTAGTTTATTTCATTTAGTATGATAATCTCTGGGTCCATCATGTTGCTGCAAATGGCATTATTTCCTTTTTTATGGCTAGTGATATTCCACTATATAAATATACCATTGTATAAACATTCAATTGTATAAATATACATCTTCTTTATTCATTCATCTGTCAATGAACACTTAGGTTGCTTCCATGTCTTGGCTATTGTAAATAGTGATGCAATGCACATTGGGGTGCCTGTATCTTTTCAAATTACAGTTTTCTCCAGATATATGCCCAGAAGTGGGATTTCAGGATCATATGGTGGCTCTATTTTTAGCTTTTTAAGGAACCTCCATATTATTCACCGTAGTGGCTGTATCAATTTACACTTCCACCAGCAATATAAGAGGGCTCCCTTTTCTCCACAGTCTCTCCAGCATTTGTTGTTTGTAGACTTTTTGATGCTGGACATTCTGACCAGTGTGAGGTGATACCTCTGAACTTATATATAAAACAGAAATAGACCCACAGACACAGAAAGCAAACTTGGTTGTCAAAAGTGGAAAGGGCATGGGAGGGATAAATTAGGAGTTGGGGATTTACACATACATGATACTATGTATAAAATAACCAACAAGGACATACTGTATAGCACAGAAAACTATATTTAATATTTTGTAATAGCCTATAAGAGAAGAGAACCTGATAAAGAATAGACATATGTATATATAACTGAATCTCTTGGCTGAACAACTGAAACTAATACCACATTGCAAATCAACTATATTTCACAGGGAGCTCAGCTTGGTGCTCTGTGATGACCTAGAGGTGTGGGATGGAGGTTGGTGGGAGGGTGGTCCCCAAGGGAGGGGATATATGTATGCACATAGCTGATGCACTTCACTGTATAGAAGAAATTAACACAACTCTAGGAAAAAATGATACTTCAATTAAAAAAAATAGAAAAGGATAAAAAAGTTTTGATAAAAATGGGGGAAACTCTTCCTTTTTAGGATTTGCCCATGTGCCTCTCTAGGTCTTTTTTATATTGTTTGTCCTTATGCTTTCTTTGTTTAAACACCTTGGCTCAGAAATAAATCTCCTGTAATTTTTCTTATTGCTGACCGATTTTAATATTCAGTCCCCATATATTCTACCTTCTCTAGCACTCCAGGATTCTTTGTTATCTGAGTTTAATAGAGTAAAGCTTTGCTCCTTTTCTCTACAAAACTTTAATTCTCATCGTTCCATTTCTCTCCCCTCTCCATTTACCACCTGCCTGGACAAAAACAAAGGAAACCCCAAGGAAGATTTTTTTCCTACATATCTCATGGTATCATTTCTAAAACTGTTGACACACAATACATTTTAATCTATCAACCATGCCCTTTCCAAGTATACATAAGTGATTTTTAGTAGTAGTAACTTGTTTGGGTTCCCCTTACAAAAGCCAGACTTTGTTTATTCAGCAATATCTACCTATTATATGCTAGGTAGTATTTTAAGTACTGTAGATTTAACAGTAAAGGAACTGAGAGAGATCCTCCTCTATTAAACAAAGAGAACAACAACAAAAGCTCTAAATATTGCAACAAGTCATAGTAATGGAATCTCCTATAGTTTACCAAGATGACATGATTTTGCTATACTCATGAATCCTGAGGAATGAAAGTTTATGCCTACAACTGAAAAATCACATATGTCCCTTGCACTTCATTCCTCTTGTAGCTGCAAGTGAAAAACTAGAAGCAGAGAAAGACATATTTAACCACAGTAAAAATGATAGATCTTTCACTTACTTTTAACATAAACAGAGGCACTTGGTGTAGGGGATAGAATGCACAGTCTAGAGTGGAGAGTATTCAGAAGGCTTAGTAGGATGCTTCTGAAATATTACACTAAAACTGTCTACTTATGAGAGTTATTTGTTTGAACTTGGATGAACAATAAACCAAGAGTTTGCTTTCCTCATCTGTAAAAGGACAACTATGGAGCAGATTATAATAACTTAAAATTATAAATTGTTTCACTAATTACAGAGCATCTTCACATTCATTCAGTTCAGTTCAGTCGCTCAGTCGTGTCTGACTCTTTGAGACCCCATGGACTGCAGTGCGCCAGGCCTCCCTATCCATCACAAACTCCTGGAGTTTACACCAACTCATGTCCACTGAGTTGGTGATGCCAACCAACCATCTCATCCTCTGTCATCCCTTTCTCCTCCCACCTTCAATCTTTCCCAGCATCAGGGTCTTTTCAAATGAGTCAGTTCTTCACATCAAGTGGCCATTGGAGTTTCAGCTTTAACATCAGTCCTTCCAATGAATATTCAGGACTGATTTCCTTGAGGATGGACTGGTTGGATCTCCTTGTAGTCCAAGGGATTCTCAAGAGTCTTCTCCAACACCACAGATCAAAAGCATCAATTCTTTAGTGCTCAGCTTTCTTTATAGTCCAAATCTCACATCCGTGCATGACTACTGGAAAAACCATAGCCTTGACTAGACGGACCTTTGTGGGTAAAGTAATATCTCTGCTTTTTAATATGCTGTCTAGGTTCGTCATAACTTTTCTTCCAAGGAGTAAGCATGACATTCATTACCTGCTCGCATTCCCACAATAAAGTGTGATGTTAGAAAAACATTAACTGAATTTCCATTGTGTATATGTAGAAAATGAAACTCAGAAAATACACTAAAGGTCACATTGGTAGGAACTGGTGAAACCAGAACCCAAATCCAGATTTTCTGACTCCTCATTCACTATTTCACTTTTCACTACTAAATTATCTAGAAGCTACAAAACATGTGAATTTTTAGGGTTTACACCTTCAACATATTCTAGAAACATACTTTTTTTAAACTTAAAAATCAAGCAAAGATTTATCAAACAAAAGACTCTTAGATAATCATCCTAATTGTCACATTTTTTCACACTTGTATGAGGACCATCGAAGATTACAGTTGGAGGAACCTCAATCTAGAAAGACTTTGAGGAGTACTTCGGGGAGTAATTTATGTGAAGCGGTGAAGGGACGGGGAATGATGGAGGTCAAAAGGGACCTTTCCTACTCACAAACATTGCAGATAACACAGTGAAAGAAATGGAATTCATCAAATACATGTCAAAATTTGGACCTCATTCTATAAAAAATTTCCTAATGGCTTTGAAACCTAAACTATTGATGTAGTTTTCCCTTTTATAATAGAGCATTTAATTGCCCACTTGCAATCGCTAATTCTACTCCTGATAGCTCAGTTGGTAAAGAATCCACCTGCAATGCAGGATTCATTCCTGGGTCGGGAAGATCCCTGGAGAAGAGATAGGCTACCCACTCCAGTATTCTTGGGCTTCTCTGGTGGCTCAGATGGTAAAGAATCTACCTGCAATGTGGGAGACCCAGGTTCGAACCCTGGGTTGGGAATATCTCCTAGAAAAGGAATAGGCTACCCATGCCATATTTCTTGCCTGGAGAATTCCATGGACAGAGGTGCCTGAAGGGCTACAGTCCATGGGGGTCACAAAGAGTCAGACATGACTGAGTGATTTTCACCTCATTACACTACTGTTTTAGCAAGGTAGCAAGGTAGATATAGGAGTTAGAAGCTTTAGGGAAAATATTATCTAGGGCATTCCTTTGGGAATTCTACAGTTGTTTAGTTAGCTCTTTTTGCTGTCTGACAAGATCTTTCAAAACCAAGAAAGGAGCATCTCAAAATAGTAACAAATAGTAACTCTCTGTTGGTTAGCAGACTAAGCTTCCTTGGAGGTTAAGTTCTGGACTGAGTATCTCCTGCCTATACCATATATTCCTTTTACCAATAAGAAAAAAAAAAGTAATATTTCCAACTACCTGTCACTTGAACCACAGAAGTTTTCCTACTTTCAAAGGAAGTGATACCTATTTTAATAGGAAACTCTATGCATCACCAAAACTGGATCTCAGTTTATAGAGTTCTGGGCAAACTGGCTCACCTTGCAACACCCTACCATTCACCACTGCCACTGTTGATGGTCACACATTAATTCTTGGACTTGCATTCATGGGATATATAATCTCTTATTTTGGTGGCATCAAAGATTTCTTTTATTGTTTTATCATTTCTGTAAAACTGTAAGATTTTCACTCAAAATGAACATTGATCACTTACTCATTGGTCAGTCCAACTACATGGAGCAATTCTGGCTGCTATCCTCTTCATATTGATCCAAGCCCACATAGCCCATCTAAACAAATGACTGCTGTTCCATCACACTCAGAGAGTGTGGGATGGAATATTTTCTAAGGTCGGCAATGAGATTAAGTTTCAAAGTCTCCAGGTGAACTTCAAAGTTGAAGACCTTATAATCAGTATCTCTCTTTCAACCCTTGCCAGCCTCCAAACAATTCCGCCCTCTAAAACCCTATCACTCTCTTCAACTACATGCTTAGGCTTTCACAAAACATAAGGAAGTAGTATGATTTCCAACGTCTATTGCTTTCTGCCCTGAAATATTCCTGAGAATATTTATTTTGTTTATTTCAGAAAATAAAAACCAGAGGATGGAGAAAGAAATTAGAGACAACAGGACAAATACAACTGCATAACGTTATGCAATATCCTACCACACAAGCAAAGAGAAGACAATGAAATCAATCACCAATTATATTTTTTATTTTGATCACTTCCTCTTTACCCCATTAGTGAGGGAAGGGGTTCCTGCTCTAGGGTTATGAAAGGACTAAACGCACAACATCTGACATGAGAACGATGGGACAGACAGTAGTTCATATACTCAAAGCACAAGAGAAGACATAATGTTCCAAGCGGGATGACATGGAGGGTTACGCTCAGGAACTGAGTGAACAAGCAAGATCTGTGGGAGGCAAACTTTTTAGTAACAAAAGAATGGAGTAAACTCTGCTCATCAGGGAAAGATGTGATTGGCTTGTTTGAATAATTTGACACCCTGGCAGGGTGAGGCTTAATGCAATAGAACTGGTGTCTTACAAGGAGAGGAAGAGAAAATGGAGCACTCTCTCTCCCTCACCATCTCTTTTCCTTTCTCCTAGCTTTCCCCCCAAACATTTGCACAAAGGAAAGGCCATTGTGAGGATATAGTAGGAAGCTAACTATCTGCAAACCCTGAAGAGAGATAACTTATTTACGAAATAGAAACAGATTTACAGACTTAGAGAACATGAACTATGGATACCAGCGGGGAAAGGTGGGGAGGATCGATTGGGAATTTGGGATTGACATGTATACATTGTTACATTTAAAACAGATAACCAGCAAGGTCCAACAAGGAGATGCTGCTCATATTCCATAATAACCTAAATGGGAAAAGAATTTGAAAAAGCACAGATATATGTATATGCATAACTGAATCACTTTGCTGTACACCTAAAATTAATGCAACATTGTTAATCAACTGTACTCAAGATAAAATAATTTAAAAAAAAACTTTCCATTAGGTTTAGAAGAGGAGTCTGTTTATAAGGAGATATGACCATTGGAGACAAAGCTTTTATCTCTTTCAGATATAGTGCAATGTAGGAGAGACAACAAAGCTATTTGCTTCAATAAGAAGCCTCTTGGCTACACCATCACTTTGCCTAATCTACCCAGGAGGTACTATTTTTAAAGTATTACTCAGTCAAAAAAAAAACAAAAAAAAAAACAGTGGCTCCTCTTCCTGCTTCTATGTTATGTGAAGAAACAAGGCTCTGTCAGGAAGTTCAAACACTACCTTAAAAAGGGTCAAAACCATAGGCTTCTGTTATACCTTGGACATGATCCAAGGACATGTAGGACATGATCCACTAAAGCTTATCTAAGTGTGGTAACCATTTGGACTCAAAGTAGGGAGTCAGAAAGATTTATCAATTTTACCTAGTTATAAGTCTGAAGCTGATCAGTTCTATGAAGACCTAGAAGACCTCCTAGAAATAACACCAGAAAAAAGATATTCTATTCATCATTGGGGATTGGAAAGTGAAAGTAGGAAGACAAGAGATACTTGGAGTAACAGGCAAGTTTGGCCTTGGAGAACAAAATGAAGCAGGGCAAAGGCTAACTGAATTCTGCCAAGAGAATGCACTGGTCATAGCTAATACCCTTTTTCAACAACACAAGTGACGACTTTACACATGGACGTCACCAGATGGACAATACCGAAATCCAAAGGATTACAGTCTTTTCAGCCAAAGATGGAGAGGCTGTATGCTGTCAGTAAAAACAAGACCTGGAGCTGACTGTGGCTCAGATCATCAGCTTCTCATAGCCAAAGTCAGGCTTAAACTAAGAAAGCAGAAAAAACCACCAGGTCAGCCAGGTATGACTTACATCAAATCCCCTATGAACATGCAGTGGAAGTAACAAATAGATTCAAGAGATTAGATCTAGTAAACAGTGTGCCTGAAGAACTATGGATGTAGGTTCATAATATTGTAAAGGAGGTAACAAACAAAACCATCTCAAAGAAAAAGAAAAGCAAGAAGGCAAAGTGGTTATCTGAGGAGGCTTTACAAATAGCTAAAGAAAGAAGAGAAATGAAAAGCAAGGGAGAAAGGGAAAGGTACATCCAACTAAGTGCAGATTTCCAAAAAACAGCACAGAGAGACAAAAAGGCCTTCTTCAATGAACAGTGCATAAAACTAGAAGAAAACAACAGAAGGGGAAAGACTAGAGATCTCTTCATGAAAATTGGAAATATCAAGGGAATATTTTGCCCAAAGATAGGCACAACAAAGGACAGAAATGGTTGAGACCTAGTAAACACTGAAGAGATCAAGGAGAGATGGAAAGAATACATGGAAGAACCGTACAAAAAAGATCTTAATGAACCAGATTTCTACCATGGTGTGGTCAGTCACCCAGAGTCAGACTTTCTGGAGTATAAAGTCAAGTGGGCCTTAGGAAGCACTGCTTTTAATAAAGCTAGTGATGTGATGGAATTCCAGTAGAGCTATTCAAAACCCTAAAGAATGATGCCATCAAGGTGTTTCAGTCAATATGTCAGCAAATATGGAAGACCCAGTGGCCATAGGACTGGGAAAGGTCAATCCTCATCCCAATTCCCAAGAAAGATAGTACTAAAGAATGTTCTAACCATCGAACAATTGCATTAATCTCCCAAGCTAGTAAGGTCACGCTTAAAATCTTGCATGCCAGGCTTCAGCATTATGCAATCCAAGAACTTCCAGATGTCCAAGCCAGGCTTAGAAAAGGCAGAGGAACCAGAGATCAAATTGCCAACATTTGCTGGATCATAGAGAAAGCAAGGGAATTCCAGAAAGTCATCAAACTCTGTTTCATCAACTATGCTAAATCCTTTGATTGTGTGGCTCATAACAAACTGTAGAAAGCTCTCAAAGTGATGGGAATAACAGAACCTGACAAACCTTTATGCGTGTCAAGAAGCAACAGAACCCGTATAGAACGACTGACTGGTTCAAGATAGAAAAAAGAGTATGACAAGGCTGTCTGCTGTCACTGTTTGTTTAACCTATATGCTGAGCACATCATGAGAAATGTAGGGCTGGATGAGTTACGAGCTGGAAACAAGATAGGTGGGAGAAATATCAACAACCTCAGATATGCCGATGAAACCACTCTAATGGAAGTGAGTGAAGAGGAACTAAAGAGCCTCTTGATGAGGGTGAAGGAGGAGAGTGAAAGTGTCAGCTTAAAACTATTAAAAAAAAACTAAGATCATGGCATCTGGCCCCATTACTTCATGGCAAATAGAGGGGGAAAAGGTGGAAGTAGTGACAGATTTCCTCTTCTTGGGCTCTAAAATCACTGCAGATGGTGACTGCAGCCATGAAATTAGAATATGATTGCTTCTTGGCAGGAAAGCTATGACAAACCTAGATAGTGTGTTGAAAAGCAGAGACATTACTCTGCCAACAAAGGTCCATGTAGTCAAAGAAGGCTATGGTCTTCCTAGTGGTCACATAAGATTGTGAGAGCTAGATTGTAAAGAAGGCAGAGTGCCAAAGAATTGATGCCTTCAAACTGTGGTGCTGGAGAAGACTCCTGAAAGTCCTTTGGACAGCAAGGAGAGCAAACCAATCAATCTCAAGGGAAATCAACTCTGAATACCCATTGAAAAGACTGATGCTAAAGCTGAAACTCCAGTATTTTGGTCATCTGATGTGAACAGCTGACTCATTGGAAAAGTCCCTGATGATGGCAAAGGTTGAGGGCAGAAGAAGAAGAGTGTGTCAGAGGATAAATGGCTGAATGGCATCATCAGTGCAATGGACATGAACTTGGGAAAACTTTAGGAGATGGTGAGGGACAGGGAGGCCTGGCATGCTGCAGTCCATGGGGTTGCAAGGAGTTGGATATGACTGGGCACCTGAACTACAACAACAATGAATCCCTGGAGAAGAGAATGACTACCCACTCCAATATTCTTGCCTGGAGAATTCCATGGACAGAGGAGCCTGGCGGGCTACAGTCCATGGGGTCCCAAAGAGTTGGACAGGACTGAGAGACTAACACACATGAATTACAGGGATGTATGCCCTCATTGAAGACTAGAAATTCATTGCTACATCTTGACTAGAGAAGAGGTAAATATAAGGCATATCCTGGGCAGGATTTAGAATCAGGCAGACAACAAATATTTATTAAGTGCTTATTAGATTCTAGGTAACCCATGGGCAGTATTTATCCTTGGCGTCCTTCCGTTTTTTAAAAATGTTCTCATTCTCTATAATGTAACTTGAAATGCCCAGTGCTCCCTTGCTGACCCAAGGATCCCCTGAGTTTCCTATTATTTCACTTCTTTGATGATTATTTTAATTGTAACAAAGAATTTCATAAAATCAGCATATTGAAACATGACCCTCTTTAACAACAAACTGAGGGAAATGGATTTGCAAAAAAATTAATAAAGTAAAAGTCGAAAGAATTGATACATGTAAAACACAATTGGTTAAAAAATACTGAGTCTTAGTAGTCAAAATAAATAAAGTTTGTACACAAACCCATGTGTGTACACAAATACACATACACATACATACCATGTTAAAAGTCTAGACTATTTGAATAGATACAAAAATAAGTTAAAAAAAAAAAGGCAAAAATATGATGCTGGTATTTCATTTTTCACCATATTAGCAAAGTTTTATTTTCTTGCTTTTGTCTGTTTTATGGGAGTATTCAATGTAGAAATTATGATAAACATGAATCCTGACACATTGCTTGAGAATGTACATATTGACATAATTCTTCTGAGAAATAGAAGCCACAGTTGGCTTAAAACAAACGTAATTGTTGCAATAATAACATTTTGAGACTGTACTTTAGGTAATAATCAGAAATTTAAAGATTATATACAAAAAATATTTCAGATTACACTGATTAAAAAAAATAATAGCAAATTGAAATGAATAACATCATCCAAAAGTGAGGAAATGGCATGTGTAAGTAAGACTATTCTGCACATATTTTAATAACTATTAATTTAAAAGTTTATTAACAGATTAAAAACTGTACTTAAAATACTATCTCAACTCTTAAAATAATATCTCAAGATCTTGAATAGCCTAAAAAAATATACTTTAAAATCTTGGTATCAGTTGCCCTCTAGGGTTATGGGGATTTTTTCTGCTTCTTAATACTTTTTAAATCTCCCAAGTCGACAATTCCCTCCAAAAAAACTGTTCTTTTTACCAACTCCCATTTTTCTACTTGGCAGTACCTTCCTCCAAGGCAACAGACAATAATTTATAGTCAACATTGCCAGCACCACCTCTTATGGGCAATAAATTAACTGCCCAACTTAAATTTTTGGAAAACATTTGGTTGAAGCTTTTAGTGTCTCTTCTTTTCTCTTTTACATTTCACAACCTTTTCTTATAGACTAATGCAAAAACTTGCTAAATTATCTCAACACCCAGTTTTACTTTTTCTTTCAGCTAACTTCAAAATGACTTTCTTATTAGTACTCTTCAGTTATAGATACTGTCATTGTGGTTATTATAAAATTAAGAAATATACATACACATACATACACTTTATATATACATATATATATGTATATACATACACACACATATATATAAAGAGCTCTTAAAATATAAAAATATAAACAGAGATATAAGAAGATGGGCAAAGAATTTTATAAGAAATTTATAATTAAACAAATACACATATATACAGATATATCCATATATCCATACAGAGGTCCTGAAACGTTTATAAAGTTTTTCCTTATAAGTTCTACAAGAAATCCAGGTTACAGCAATATGTTATTTTTCCCACTCACTGACAAAACTGGAAGAAAAAATAACTAATAATAAAATAAGTTGTGATCATGAAATCAGTGTTTCCCCATCAGACTTGAGTAAATTCCTCTATTTAGATTGGGTCATCCGTGGCCTCACCTGGACTCAGGGAAGAGATCAGAT
Organism: Giraffa tippelskirchi; assembly: GCF_054371585.1. NCBI lineage: Eukaryota > Metazoa > Chordata > Mammalia > Artiodactyla > Giraffidae > Giraffa > Giraffa tippelskirchi. The sequence continues at coordinate 85,220,016 of NC_137282.1, forward strand.
GATCTTGGTAAAAGGGAAAATATAGAAAAAATTCAATTTTCTGAAATAATGGAGTTGTTTTTCATGGAAAAATTATGGTTGAAAAGAAAAGTTTGTTGACACTAAACAAAAATATGTAACATCTCAGCATTAACTTTTAGGTCTTTCTACTCAAGAATTAGTATTAAAGTTCACACAGTTTGGAAACAATAGAAATTGAAAACTCTAAGTTGGTGTCTTTAAAGACTGAATAAGTATTTCTTGATGAAAATTTTCTCCCAGTTTTAAGTATTTATGTGAGTATATGCTTATATTCGGAGATGATACAAAATACACTTTTTACACTGCTTTAAAAAAGTGCAAAACGTACTGTATAAGAGAAATCCATGCACATGAACATTGAGAGACAAAATAAAACAGCAACTCAATTGTAATAAAGGAAAACAATTTCAATGTTAATCAAAACATTAACATCGATTAATGTTAATCAATGATGGCTCAGATGGTAAAGACTCTGCCTGCAGTGTAGGAGACCTGGGTTCAACCCCTGAATTAGGAAGATCCCCTAGAGAAGAGAATGGCAACGCACTCCAGTATTCTTGCCTGGAGAATTCCATGGACAGGCACAACAGAGAGTATGTCAGGTGTTTCCCAAAGAACTTTATTTTCATTCTGGGCAAATAAAAATACTATATTTTTCTGTCTTTATGCCATTTAGGAAGGACATGTCATTAAGTTCCATCTAAAATGTGGGAAAAATTGTGTACCTTTGTTTCAGTAATGGTCCTGAAAGCTTCTATTTTGTTCTTGCAGTCATCTTCTCTTTCCCCCTCTCTTTGTCTCTCTCCCTCTTCTCTGTCTTTGACTTTCTATTTTCTTTCTCTGGCTCTCTCTCAAGCACATGCACATACATTTACAATGGTGCCTACTGTTCAGTGGTAGCAATGGAATAAGATAGGATGCCAAAGCATAAATTTTGATTTAATAAAAATTTTTTTTAAAAAATGGGTAGTGGATATGTGGGCATTTTTGTCTCTCTCATCTTATCTTATATACATTTTATTTAAAAAATATATTTACTTAGTATTTCATACTTTTAGAGAAGAATAATTGAAAAACCATCCAATTATTGCAAAATGGGAAAAAAAGAGTTTCCAGTTAGTAATTTCTCCAGAAGAATTTGGCAGTAAAAAAGATCACCAGGCAGACATTCTGAAGAACTCTACTATGAAGCCAATAGAAATTGCAACAGAGTTATTTTGGAAAAACAAAAACATATTAATCAAAAGTCAATTGAAATAATTAATTTTGTTTATAATTTGTCCCAAATTGAGGAATCTACAATCATCTGCTTAACTGAGATACAGTTCTCAAATGGAGAAATGTAAGCAGGAGTTCACTGAGTTTGAAGTTTCTTATAAAACTTATTTGTTAGAAGATGATTGGAGTATACTTTTCCTTAGAAGTTTTAAGAATAAAAGAATGATAAAATAGTAGCAGATAGAATAATAAAATGAGCCCTTAGAATCTCTAGATGAATTGTCTACATACTGGAATCACCTAGGCAGTTGTATAAAAAATTCCAATACTCAAGCTGTATCAAAGACAAATTAAATCAGAACACCTAGGGGTGGGACCTAGGCATTAGTGCTTTTAAAGATCACCAGATGATTCCACTGTTTGACACACATTAACTCCATCTATTCGCAGCTAAAGAGTCTGAGGTTGCAAGAAACGAACTGCACTGTGTGAGATCACATTTCTTACTTGTTCTCTGTCTCATTCAGAATTCTCACTTCGTTTTTTAAAGAATGTTGTTGCTTTCCCTATGTTTTAAACAGTTATTTATACCACTTCAGGTTCTCTTGGACTCACCTGTCTCTTATTCTGGCCACCTGGCATCATGCCAGAACAATCTGATGCTACCCCACCACAGATCATTGACCTTCTGCCTAAGGGCATGTTAATAACACAGTAGAAAACACCTTACAAAAGCTCTTGATGTTCAAATATATGCAGTCTTAAAATGCTGAAAAGTTATTATCCCATGGGATAAACCTATGACTACTGGGGAATGCAAACTGATGGATTTGCTTTCCATTTTTCTTCCCTTGAGATAATCTTGAGATGCATTTCAACTGTGACTTTGCTTTCCATTTTTATTCCCTTGAGATAATCTTGAGATGCATTTCAAATGTGACCTTAAGCAAATGTGGGAGTTCCAACAACTAGTCACCTGTGGCAGTGGTCAACTTCATAATGAACCTTTGCTCTGCTCTTCCTCCTTCCCTGGTGACCCAGCCTTCTCTTCATCTCCTTGAGTCTCACTCCTTAATAAAACATTAGGTCTTCAGGCTTTGGTTGAAGTTCTACTTTCTAAAGAATCTAAGTGAAAACATTACTTTTCTTCTGTTATCTAATCTTAATTTCATGGTCAATGCCCAATTTTCATGGTCTAGAGGCTTTAATGCTTTAATGGTCTCATCACTGTTATCATTAAAACATCAGTATCACCACATCATCAATCTATGCTCTTCATGTATTTGTTCTTCTCAAAAGTCTCAGAAGAGCCAGTGAGTGCAATGTATTTGGTGCTCTGACATCCTTCCATACTCCTTCTCTCAAGAAGGCAGAGAGAGTACCCAGAAAAAAATAGGAGATCACAGAGAAAAATGAAATAGGAGATCACAGAGAAAAATGAACTGATTAAAAGATGAAAAGAGACTGAGATGGAGAACAGGATGAAGAAAAACTTGGAATGAAAGAAAGAGCAGTTCTTTCACTATCCAAACTACTCTCAAAACATTTATTTTCCCCATGTTAGTTCTACTGTCATCAGTGTATCAAGTCATCATCTTTATCTCTCTTTCTAGTAACTATATTGACATACAAGGTACTTACTCATTCTATACCGGTCCAGCATTAATTAGATACATATGATATTCTAAAAACCCACAAAGTCACTATATTGATGAGATTAGAAATAAGTAATTATTAAATTTCTACCTGATTCTCAAGACAACAAGAGTCTGGAAACTATGATTAACTACATCTGACTGATAAGTGGATAAAAATGAGGCTTCTCTGGCAGTCTAGGGACTTCCCTGGTGGTCAAGTGGTTAAAACTTTGCCTTCCAACACAGGAGGTATGGTCGGAGAGCTAAGAGCCCACATACCTCACCACCAAAAAAAAAAAAAAGAATGCAACCAAACAACAGATGCAATATTGTGACAAACTCAATAAAGATTTTAAAAATGATCTTAATTAAAAAAAAATCTTTAAAAAGGGATAGAGTGGTCTTCTCTTCCAGAGTGTCATAACAATATCTGGGCACTATATCCTTACAGGCTCCTACTCCTGAATATATCCACACCTCCACCTGACTCACTGGTCATCATGAAACACACCATCTTTTTCACTGACTTTTTTCTAGAACTTGACAGAGCCTCTATTTTCTCAATCATCTGTCCCCAGATTCCTATTTTTTTTTTTTTTTCATTTTGACTGATTTAGAAAACCAGTCTGGTATTTATTTATTTATTTATTTATTTATTTATTTTTTATAAATTTATTTATTTTAGTTGGGGGCTAATTACTTTACAATATTGTAATAGTTTTTGCCATACATTGACATGAATCAGCCATGGGTTTACATGTGTTCCCCTTCCCGGACCCCCCACCCACCTCCCTCCCCATCCCATCCTTCTGGATCATCCCATTGCCCCGGCCCTGAGCCCTTGTCACATGCATCGAACATGGAATGGTGCTCTGTTTCACATATGACAATACACATGTCTCAATGCCATTCTCCCAGAACGTCCCACCCTCACCTTCTCCCTCAGAGTCCATAAAATTGTTCCATGCATCTGTGTCTCTTATTCTGTCTCGCTTCCTATTTCATGTATACAGCATATTAAAAGTAAGTCTTGAATTCCAAAAAAAAAAAGGACACATATATAAGTACTCCGAAGTGCAGAAATTAATTTCAAATAATGCAGATGCAAAACTGGCCCATAACCACAGGGAAATAATCAACTGCATTTATATGAATAAGATAATTTTTATTACGATCAGTTTTCTGCAATTTAAAAAACTTGTAAAATAAATAGCTCAAAGACTATAAAAGTCACAGATAACCAGAAAAATTAAATTACTCTCAAAAGACATCTGGTTTTTTTTTTTTTTTTTTGCTTTTGTTCATTTCTAAGTATTTCACAATTTTTCCCGTCAGGAGCTTGGACAAGGACAGTGATAGTAAGTAGAGAAAACTGTGCTAAATTATAGAGATGTTTTGAAATCTTAACTGATTGGACTTGATGGTGGATCAAGGGTGTGCATGTGTGGATTAGTACAGGTGTGGGTGTGCATGTGTGTGTGCTTGTGAGTGTGAAAGGGTGCACGTGAAGTTAGCAGATGAGATAAAGAGAGGAATCAAGGATGACTCCAGGTTTGTTCATTAAACTTTGTTCTTGTGGAATAGTCTCACTTGATGCGTGATCCCAGCTAAATTCCTTCACTGGAATAGGGCATATAGAGACCCAGCTAGAAGCTAAGATAATATTTATGGAAGAGAAACAGGAGAAAATAGGTAGATTCTCAAATAGGAGTAAAATGTGTTCATAAACAAGTTATACATTTAAGGCTAAAGCAGAAAGAGAAAGGCAGGGGGTGGGAGGGGTGGCGATGGGAACCTCTCGGAAGCACTAATACGTGAACATTTTCTAATCAGCCCTTATGTAGCTTCAACTAAGGGCTCTAAGTACAACATGGTTGGGATATGGGGACCTTTCATTCCACCTCAGTCATCAGTAGATCACACATACAAGTTTTGTCATCAATGGGTTCTGGGTATTTGAGAAATCCCTATTTGAATATGTACATGTTACTGAATTTGGCACAGGAGTACAGGATGGGGATGAATGAATAGCTATAAGAGAAGACAGAGGGGTGCAGTAGCTGATGAGATGAAATGGGGCGGTTGGTCTGAGGCAATCCCAAGTAAGGCACTTGGAGTGGACAAGTGGGCAAAGCTGAAAATATTAGAGACAGCAGACACAAGTTTGGTCTATTGAAAACATTGCTGAGAATCAGTGCTGGATTATTACAGCCCTCTTTAATAAGAGGAAATAAGAATCATGCCTGGTTTTTAAATTAAAAAAAATATTTTGCTAATAATATGATTTACAGAGCCAAGGAAAACAACCACAGAAAAGTGTTTCCAAATGCTAATAGTGATGGCCTCTGCTAGTGAAACTATTGGTAATATTTTATATTATGTTCTGTACTTTTCAAGAGCTCAATTATTTGTTTTTACAAGAAAATCAAATAATTACAAAATATGATTATGGATAACATGGCAAAATAATTCAAGAATATGTCTACTCGGTTTACTTTTGTGTCTCTTTACCAAGACTGAACATATAAACCAAATCCTTGGTTTGTCCTTGAAATAATGGTTAGTCCCCAAGCAGTCTTCCCAGGTTAAAATCTTATATTGTTCCTTGGTATAATGAAGATAAAGAGATGACAGAAAAATAATATTATGCATATTTTCACTCTCCTTGTAGTTTTCAATGAAGGGAGTTTAGCCAGTAGATATGACCTAATCCAGCATTTATGAAGACACAACACAACATGAGTTCAAGGAACTCATGACATCTTACTATAGAGAAATGCAGTGTATCTCCAAGATGTCTGTTCTAAGCAATTTAGTATACAGTAAGTCCTCTACATATGGACCTTCAAGTTGCCAACTTTCAAAGATGCGAACGTGCATTCACATGTTCAATCACGTAAGTTAGTTCATCTGTCTGGTGTACATTGTCACATGTGCATCCACTATAAGTACTTGTGCTTTTGTGTACTTTATTGTCCAGTACTCTATAGAGTGGGGCTTCCCTCTAGCTCAGCTGGTAAAAAATCCACTTGCAATGCAGGAGACCCCTGTTCAATTCTTGGGTCGGGAAGATCCCCTGGAGAAGAGATAAGCCACCTACTCCAGTATTCATGGGTTTCTCTTGTGGCTCAGATGGTAAAGAATCTGCCTGCAATGTGGGAGACCTGGGTTCAATGCCTGAGATGGGAAGATACCTTGGAGGAGGGCATGGCAACCCACTCCAGTGCTCTTGCTTGGAGAATCCCCACGGACAGAGGAGCCTGGTGGGGCTACAGTCCATAGGGTCGCAAAGAGTCAGACACGACTGAGCGGCTAGGCACAGCACAGCACTGTATAGAGTACGGTAGCACAGTATTTTTCTTTCAAGCCCAGGATGTCCAAAAGCAAATATAAAAGCAATGGTAATGTAGCCGGTACCTATACTTTCCAAGGTACTGTACTGTAAGATTAAAAATGTTTTCTTTATTATTTCATTTTTTTATGTATCACTTGTGCAAGAAGTATTATAAACCCATTACAGTACAGTGCTAGTTGCTCAGTCATGGCTGACTCTTTGTGACCTCATGGACTGTAGCCCGCCAGGCTCCTCTGTCTATGGAATTTTCTAGGAAAGAATTCTGGAGTGGGTAGCCATTTCCTACTCCAGGGAATCTTCCCAACCCAGGGACTGAACCTGGGTATCCTGAAATGAAGGCAAATTCTTTGCTGTCTGAGCCCCTTGATTGTGTTAGTTGGGTACTGAGGATAACATTGTTGGACTTACAGACAAATTGAACTTAAGAATGCACTCTTGGAACAGAACTTGTTCATATGTAGGGGACTTACTGTATAAGATCAGCTTCCACTGAGAGCTCCTTTCTTGGAGTCCTTAACTGAAAAAGAATATAATTCTGATAGTATCTTCATCCTCTTGGCCCTACCAGCCTTCTGGACTTAGCCCACCAGCAAGTAAGGCAATCTGTCTCTGGACAGGGTCTTCAGATTCCCAGGCTTCACATGACCTAACTTTTACACATTCTTGCAAGGACAAGATTGTGCCTCCCAATTTCTCACCACATACCCTGGCCCCAGAAACTTTCCAGGCAGGACAGAGAAGCCATCATTGTCCAGCTCATCTCTGCATCACAGCTTTTGCACACCCTACATTTTCCACACCCTCTCAACTCCATCCCCTTATTCATATTGACAAGCTGTTGCTGTGCTTAGTCCGTCAGTCCTGTCTGACTTTTTGTGACCCCATGGACTGTAGCCCGCAAGGCTCCTCTGTCCATGAAGATCCTCCCGGCAAGTATACTGGAGTGGGTTGCCATGCCCTCCTCCAGAGGATCTTCCCAACCCAGGGATCGAACCCAGGTCTCCCACATTTCTGGTGGACTCTTTACCATTGAGCCAGGGACAAGCTGTGCACTGATACCATTTAGTGACCTATTGTAAGAGATACCCCCAAATTCTCCATATTTGAATAAAACTTCATCTTCATGTTTTGAAAGCTTCCAAAACTTTGGACCAATCTGCTAGTAATTTAGAGACAAGAAACATGTGCTTATGACAAGAAGCAAATCTGTGGGTTCTTACAGAAGGCATTAAAGTTGTTTTCATCACACATTATCGAAACTCAAGCAGACTTGGAGACAACCCAACAAGATCACCTCCCATTGAAAATGAGGAAATACAAGCCCAGTTATGATGCCTCTATTAAAGGGCAGTCAGGTGTGAAAGCATGTGGTTTTTATTTTCTGTTTTCTTGCATCAGGGAGAGCCATGCTATAGAGAAGATCACAGCAAATCTGAAAAGTCTCACGAAGCCTAGTGTTCTGAACACTCCAATTCTGCTTATCAAGGATGCCTGAAAAGAGATGCTGGAGAGAACAGCAATGAGAAGAGAAAGAGAAGAAAAAGCAACTTGGCCGCTAAGATCAAAATCATCTTAGTTTGGATGTAGCCACCATAAACTAGGTGGAAAAAAAGGCATTTAATCAACATGAGAGCAATGTTTAAGGAATTAAGTGAGATCAGTCCTTCAAGAGCACAGGGGGTTGGTCTTTTTCCCTCTTGGTATCGGCTTTCTGGGATGGGGTAGCGAGACCCATAGAACTGTTTTCTCAGACTTGACAAGTCAGTCCGTCCTGAGTCCTGTGACACAGTCCTGGCTGTGTCAGTGAGGTCAGGTTGGACTCTTCGTGGGCCATCAGATCCTGAGTGCTGAATGAGGTGACAGCGAGAGGGCTGTTCAGCTGTGCTTCCCCAGAGCCAAAGAGCTGAATGAAATACACGTGGGCCTTCAGGGTTCCAAATCCTTCAAGGCTTGAAGTTTTTCTTTTAGGCCACAGTTCACACGGACTACTAAGTAAAAGCAGCCTGCAGAGCTGTCCTTTGCTGACATCTTGGCACTAATTTCTTCCAAATGTGCTTAACTAACTTTGGAGTCTAGACTGTGACATATTGGTACTCTCCAATCTGCTGCATCTCCTTTCAAGATGCCGAAAAGCACTTACAGAAAACAATAGTCATTTCTTGAATAGACGAGTGATAAGGTTCCAGGAATTTTCTGTTAACTGCTATTCTCTACAATGTTTATTTTTTTCACTAGTCCCCACCCACAGGCACTTTTTCCCCTATAAAATCTCTATATATTCTCTTATTCTTTCTTATTCACTCTCTACGCAACTCTTCCTGATTGTCATCACTGACTCTTACTTTCTTCATTCTGAGACCATGTATGTGAAAACACTCTGTAAAATCTAAGATTCTATAACAATGTCAGATATCAATGTTATTGTTATCATTCAACCTTTTCCAATTGTGAGTAGGTATGGGTGTGCAGTGTGGGTGAGTTTATGTGCCCATGAGAGCAAGGGTTAGCTCCCATGAATGGTTCTCCATCCTGAACATTACCCCTTCCTGCCCAGAGACAGCCTGAACCCACATAGACAGCAAGATATTTCTGCTGCTACTGCTGCTGCTAAGCCACTTCAGTCGTGTCCAACTCTGTGCAACCCCATAGACGGCAGCCCACCAGGCTCCGCCGTCCCTGGGATTCTCCAGGCAAGAACACTGGAGTGGGTTGCCATTTCCTTCTCCAGTGCATGAAAGGGAAAAGTGAAAGTGAAGTCGCTCAGTCATCCGACTCTTAGCGACCCCATGGACTGTCCAGGCTCTAACTCATGACAAATTCAGATGTGAGATTTTTTTGAAATCTGCAACAGCAGCTGGTCTGTCCCAGTTAAGCTAAGAAGCAGAGAAAATGTGTCGGGGCTCTCCCATCTTGCCTGTCTCCTAACATTTCTTTTTCTACACTCAAGTATCCCACTGTTCCCTTTGTTCTCCAACAAGTCCAAATTTTCCCTATTACTTAATGCCTCCAGCATCACTGGAGGTGTTAGGTTTCCAAATTACCCTCCTTTCAAACCCCAATTACCATGCCTTTAGGCTACAGAAGAAAATTGTTTTGTTAATCTAGTCCACAGGGGAGTGTGACAAAGAATAAGAAAATCCACATGGGAAATATTATGTTTAATAATTTGTTTAGTTATAGAAATAGAGATAGTTTTAAAAGATCACTAGAAAACACTTTGGAAAAGAAAACTTTCAAGAGATCCCTTTATTTTAGAGGAGGCTATCTGCTCTGACATGCATGAGGCAATCTTTAACCTGGACAATGAAAAACAGTGAAATGAAGTGATAGATATTCTTTAACAAAAAGCTGGAGTACTGGTCAAACACTGCATGGTGGCAGAGGTGATACAAGGCTGCTGTCAGAGCGGCTTGAAGGCATCCATTAAAGCTTGGAATCAATTACTTTTAATATTGATTAGACTATTTCTCCAGGCTATTTACCTACAGAAAACATTAATCTGGGCCCATTCAACTTTTCTTTTAAAGTTTGTTTATTTTTTCTAGAAGGAAGTCCAAATTGCCTTGTGGTCTATTTGAACATAAAAATATCTTCACTAAATGGACTAAAAAATTGCTAAAAGAAATTTAGTCTCTTGGGCATAAAATAGGAAGAGAATGAAGGAGACAGGCAAGAGACTGAGTGATAAGGACATAGGAAGAGAAAGACAGAAAGTCAGAGAAAGAAATGGGCCCAAAAGAAACAGCAACAGAGATACCCTAATGAGACAAATGCAAATGTGTTCAACACCTGCACAAAGAGAAGAGAAAGACAAGAGAGGATATACCTATATACTTGATGACACGATGCACAGAGGATGGATCATAAGCATTGTTTAAAAGGCACAAATGAAGAGACACTGCAGTGGCTTTATATTGTATCCACTTGGCTACGATGATTTCCTATCCCTTTATGTATCCACAGGTGGTGAGCCACAGACAAACTCAGGTTTGGAGGATGGAAGTAAAGCAGCAATGATTTTCCAGGTCATACAAATCATCCCTTATCCTCTGGCTCATCTTGTTGTGAAATGGGCTGAGTCTGAAACAACTACTTCTTCCATTGATTTCTCTGCTTTTCCAAAGTGTGTGTGTGTGTGTGTGTGTGTGCGCACGCACGCGCGCGCATGTGTAGCTCCAGGATGAAAAAGGGCCCCAGTTTCTCCAGGAAACCCAGGCCATGGAGGTGAAAGAATAAGAATAGATGCTTATGGCTTCAAGCTTCTCCCTGCTCACCTCCACTTTCCACACATCTCCCTCATCCTTGTGGACTTCCAGCTTTATGATCAGACACAAGACAACAGCCTCACTGTGCCTGCTCATCAACTCCCACAACTGTGGAAGGTCAAAGCCCTGCAATAAAACCCTTAATATAAATATGTGAATGAATGAATGAATATAGCTCCTAATGGTTCTGCTTTTCTGAATATATTTTGTCTAATGTGGACATATAAATCAACTTTATTGGGACCTAGACAGAGTTGAAATTTATATTCCCACATGGCTTAAGCCCATAGAAACTGCTACAGTCTGTCCAATGGAAATATGACTCTCATATGTAATTTTAAATTTCCTAGTAACTGCATTTAAGAAAAACAAATGAAATTAATTTTAACAATGCATTTTATTTAATTCAATATTGCCAAAATACTTTGACATCATCAATATAAAAATTATTTAGTGATATTTAGTTTTTTTCATATTAAGCATATCTTTTGAGACTTGGTGTGCATTTAAAATATCAGTACATCTCCATTAAGATTAGCCACATTTAAAGATCTCAGTAGCCACAAGTAGTCCAATACCATATTGGTCAGTGCAGTTCTAGGGAGTGTGTTGGGTGAAGGTGACAGGTTTGAATATGCTTACTACACTCAGGCAGCAAAAACATAAGGTAATCTCCACCCACCAGAGACTGTGAGGTCATACAGGCCAGGAAACCTTCAGGGAGAATTTTGGGATCTTCACTGAGGATGGCAGTTCCATGAGCAACCAAGATGAAACCCATTCTACTGCCTTGGAGTAGGGTATGCCTTAGGGAGTAGGCAAGACAGAGTATGTTTGGAGCTACATAGGGGTTTGTTAGCCCTTATGTAGGCTTAATAACCTCAGATATGTGGATGACACCACCCTTATGGCAGAAAGTGAAGAAGAACTAAAGAGCCTCTTGATGAAGGTGAAAGAGGAGAGTGAAAAAGTTGGCTTAAAGCTCAGCATTCAGAAAACTAAGATCATGGCATCTGGTCCCATCACTTCATGGGAAATAGATGGGGAAACAGTGGAAATAGTGTCAGACTTTATTTTTTTGGGCTCCAGAATCACTGCTGATGGTGACTGCAGCCATGAAATTCAAAGACGCTTACTCCTTGGAAGGAAGGTTATGGCCAACCTAGATAGCATGTTTAAAAGCAGAGACATTACTTTGCCAACAAAAGTCTGTCTAGTCAAGGCTATGGTTTTTCCAGTGGTCATGTATGGATGTGAGAGTTGGACAGTGAAGAAAGCTGAGCGCCAAAGAATTGATGCTTTTGAACTGTGGTGTTGGAGAAGACTCTTGAGTGTCCCTTGGACTGCAAGGAGTTCCAATCAATCCATCCTAAAAGAGATCAATCCTGGGTGTTCATTGGAAGGTCTAATGTTGAGGCTGAAACTCCAATACTTTGGCCACCTCATGCGAAGGGTTGACTCATTGGAAAAGACCCTAATGCTGGGTAGGATTGGGGGCGGGAGGAGAAGGGGACGACAGAGGATGAGATGGTTGGATGGCATCACTGACTCGATGGGCATGGGTTTGGGTAGACTCCGGGAGTTGGTGATGGACAGAGAGGCCTGGCATGCTGCAATTCATGGGGTCGCAAAGAGTCGGACAGGACTGAGCGACTGAACTGAACTGATGTAGGCTTATTGTAAAGCTGTCCTCAGGCCTGCTTTGTGATGTCTCAGACCACAGAACTCTATGGGGTGGTCAGAGGCTGACTAAGCTGAGCTCTTAGGGCTCTGCAGGAATAGATCTTCTTTCATGAACAATCTCAAATGAATACTTGGTGGAGAATTATATGGCTTTTACTGTGCATCTCTAGTACCACTAGAGGCTGCCGGGTCGGGGGTGGGGGTAGAGTGGGGAGAAGGGAGGAACAACACTGGTAGAAATCAGGCTGTGAGAACAAGTGAGGGTCCAAGGAGGTTCCAGTTGACCAAATCCAATATGGCAGGGGTTCCCAAACTCCAAGATGTAATGTCTGATGATTTAAGATAGAACTAATATAATAATAAAGTACACAAATGTAATGTGCTTGAATCATCCTGAAACCATCCCACCCTGTCCACAGAAGAATTGTCTTCCACGAAAGTGGTCCCTGGTGTCAAAAAGGTTGGGGACTGATGCAATATGGGACACAGCATATGTGCTTGGACCACACCAGGGCATGGTGTGAGGAGCATTCATGTAGAGGTGTGAGAAAGTATAAGTTCCTTCTGAGGATCTTATTCAAGTGGAAATCTAGATCTCAAGTTCATTTCACACATAACAACAGCCTGAATAGTACCTACAGATCAATGCTGATCCCCTGCCATTATGATACAGAACCTCATGGTGACTACAATCGCAACATGATATGCCGACTAGATGCTCAGCATGTGCCAGCCAGTGTTTCAAGTACTTAAACAAATATCTCATTATATTTTATAACTCTCCAAGATGAGTATTTTAGTTCTCATTTTAAAGATAAGGCAACTGACACTCCAGAGTATCTTGTCTGATGTCACTCTGGCTAGAAAGTGGAGCATGTCACTGACTTAGTTATAACCATATGACATAATAACAGTATTCTATCTGATGGCAGAGTTATATCTTAGAATAAACTTGATTACACCAGTAACCATGAGGATCAGAATCGTTGTCCCTTCCAGGATGAGTCACTTTAAAACTATTACTTCTATTAAACTACGAGACAGAAATAAGCATCTCTGTTCTTTCATCTTCTTTTCTGGGGCTTTTTTTTTTTTTTTGTACTTCAGCCTATCTCAGCCCTACATATGCAGAGAAAGCTGAAGCTGTCAAGTTAAGGCTATGCATGTAAACACTGCAGAAGATGGAGAGCTCCCCCCATCACCTTATCCCCATATTTCAACAACATAATTAAACCAATACTCTAGATCTCTTCCAATGAAGAGAGACCTCAAGGACTTGGAGCTGTCAGAATTTTCTGAGAATGTTTTATTATCTAATGTCAGCAGATGTGGCTCAAGAGGAGGGCTATGCCTGTTAGAAGTAAATTTCATAAATGCTATCACAGAGATAAGGGATATATAAACAAGTCTATTTGTATTCCATATTTTAAAATAAATACAATGAAATATACAGCAAGCTTTATGAACAATATACAAAATTATGTTAAGATACCAGATTTAATGCTAAAAGATATTTTGCTTCTTAATCCATAAATTTCCATAAATGTACAGAGAGAATATCATATTCATGACCTTACAGACATGTTAAGAGATTAAATGGTAAATCATCTGAACAGCTTTGGAAAAAAATCAATTCTGCATTCAAGATAATTGAGTGGGACCATGTAGTAGTCAACTAGTGCTAAAATAGTGCTAGGTAACACACAACTCTAAAGTTCCTACTAACCAACAACAAGAAGTATTCATTTATCACTTCTTGGTCTAAAGATAAACTGTGGATCATCCACTTCACTCCAATTAGCAGCCTGAGCTCATTTACTCTATATGCCTCCTCATTTTTTTTGAAAGGACAGACTAACTTGGAAATGTTCTCCTCAGGCCAATGCAAAAGTGAAAGGGAGAGAGCGGGAACATATGCTGCCTTTCATAGCCTTTACACTTCCACTAACACTCCATTGGTCAAACCAATTCCCATGGCCAAACCTAACATCAAGCAGAAAGGAAATCTATTCCAGCCATAGCAGGAAACACTTCCAAGTCACCTGACAAACCAATAATAACCCAATTTTTCACTGGCCAAGTGTAAGTTTATGTCTATCTGATTATAATACTCACCTTGCCCTGAGTCATGCTGCCCTGAAATATTATTATTTTTACATATGTGTCCTCAGTTAATCTTAACAATATTCTTATGAATCTATTTTAGAGATGAACAGTTCATTGAGGTTGAATAATTCAGCCAATGATGACCAGTTAAGCAACGACAGAAATGAAGTTCAAATCAGTCTCCTTGAATGAGTATTCTTTAAAATGTGAAGGAACTGAATGATTTTTGCAGCACTTTGCCATGTGTACCCAAAAGGCATTCACTGCATGAACTACTCAGAATGCCTTTACCAGCACTTACTGCGTGAGGGCACCACACACAGCACTAAGACTGCTTTAAGGCATTAGGATAAACAAATCAGTGAACACATAAGCTTTAACTTGAGCTCTGAGTACAGGTCAAGTAAATAACATCCTCAGTCAAACCAAATCCCTCATCTTGTGTGATGAACAGTGAGCTATTTTACAGTTTATAATAATTATTAGTCACACACAGCCGGCCTCCTTTTAGTCACTGGTGTTTGTTTTGCCTTTACTTTCATGGCCACTTTAAGACATATTCTTTCTCCAAGAATCAAGTATTCATTTCTTTATGCCCATAAGGATACACACATATAATGTCAGAAGAGTATACTTGTTACAAATATGTACAAGTTAGCTTGCCCTTTAAGCCACATTTTCTCTCTTTTGGTGATTTTGAATTCTAGATCTGACCTAGCAGATTCTATTTGATCATAATTTTGATTTAAAAAACCAGCCACAATCTCTGTTGTGTATATTTTAAAGAAATGATAAATGAATTTATACAATTCATGCAATGTAACTTGGATAAACAGAACTGAATATTTCCTGCAAATAGCTATCATAATCCCGGTGAAGGAAGAAAAGAGTAGAGACTTTGTTATGAATAAAAATGTTGGACAGATGAGACATTTTGGATAAGATAGATAAAGAAGCTGGGTTGAGACTTACTTGAATTAAGGGAAAAATATTAGAAATCAATGGACTGTAGCCCACCAGGTTCCTCTGTCCATAGGATTTCCCAGGCAAGAATACTGGAGTGGGTTACCATTTCCTTCTCCAGGGGATCGTCCCGACCCAGGGATCAATCCCAAGTCTCTTGCATATCTTGCATTGGCAGGAAAGTTCTTTACCAGCTGAGCCACCTGGGAAGCCTTAGAAATTAAAGAACGTATTTTTTTGACAAGCCTGAGATTGATCTGAACCATTTTTAATCATCTCCAAATGGAATACAAGGTAGAAAATTCCCATGTATTTTGTGAATGTAGAGCATCTCAAATCTCATTTTGTGTGTCTTATCAATAAAATGGATGCCACCAGTTGATATAACTCATTTTGTTTATCCCAAACTAGTTTTCCATTATTTGTTAAATTTTGTTTTAAAGGAATCCCTACAGTATGTTTCTCACTAAAAACAACTTACAGAGAATCCACTCTGTACCAGCTACTCTGCCAGGTCCACTCTATCATTAGAGTCACACAAATCTAGTCAATGGTTCCCATTTTAATAAAGTAACTGCCTTTGAGTGCTCATAAATTTCTATTGATATAACAATACACAGCTAAGAAAAATTGATTCTCTTATGTATAACTCAATATTTCAAGCTCCTAAGAGGTTAAGACTAAGAGTACAAATAATAACATCAGAAGGAAGAAACGTGTTAATTGTTCAGTCATGTCTGCCTCTTTGCGACCCCATGGACTATAGCCCGACAGGCTCCTCTGTCCATGGGATTCCCTAAGCAAGAATACTGGAGTGGGTTGCCACTTCCTTCCCCAGGGGATCTTCCTGACCCAAGGATCAAACCTGGGTCTCCCTCACTGCAGGCAGATTCTTTACTGTCTGAGCCACCAGAGAAGCCTCAATAACATCAGAAAGGTAACTTCAAATCAGACATTTCATATTCAGTTTTCTTTTGCCTGCCTGGCACATCTATCACATCTATCAAAATAACTTATATTAACTTCTTTAGAGAAATTTAATTTTAAATGCTACCTGCACTTGCAGGATTCTATTTGCTTGCTTTTTTCCCCTTCTTTCTCTTTCTTCCTTCTTTCTTCATTTATTTTGCGGGTAATTTATTTAGTTATTTGCTTCCCAGGTGGTGCTAGTGGTAAAGAACCCAGCTGCCAATGCAGGAGACATAAGAGACTCGGGTTCAGTCCCTGGGTCTGAAAGATCCTCTAGAGAAGGGAATGGCTACCCACTCCAGTACTCTTGCCTGGACAATCCCATGGACAGAGGAGCCTAGTGGGCTTCAGTCCGTGGGGTCACAAAGAGTCAGACAGGACTGAAGCATCTTTAGCATGCAGGCATTTAGTTATTTACTTATTTAATTGGGCTTCCCAGATGGCTCTAGTGGTAAAGAACCCACCTGCCACTTAGCATACACATGCACACTTAATTAGTTTTGTTATTATTGTTCAGTAGCTCAGTTGTGTCCGACTCTTTGCAACCCCATGGACTTACTTCCCTGTCCTTCACCATCTCCAGAAGCTTGCTCAAATTCATGTCCATTGAGTCAGTGATGCTATACAACCACCTCATCCTCTGTCATCCCCTTCTCTTCCTTAATTAGTTCATTTACACAATAAATATAATTTGTCTAGTTACTGACATCTTTGATTGACAACAAATAAATGTATATATTTTAACAGCAGTAGCTGCTTTATCAAAAATCCAAGTAACTTTATTTGCCTGTGAATATCATCCATTTGGTTATTTTCCTACTAAATAAGATTAAAGTATGATATTTTGCTACCTAAAGAAAATGGTCTGTAGAATGTTACCACTTAATAAGTCAGCAAAAATATATAGTTTTGCTAAAATTTGGTAAGTGAAAGCCAATTATTTGTGAGTGATAATACCCTCCAAATGAAACAAACATATTCCCCATTTCAGCATTACAGAGCTGTATGGATATGATACCTTTACAACAGAAGCTGATCCTAATTCTTGCTTTTTGTCAGCACCATTGGCCCTTAGCAACTGTTAAACAAATTCTAAGGACAATCTAACAAAAGATCTCTGTCATAGCAGGAAAGGAAAAAAAAAAAAAACTGGTTTCTGGGATGAGTCACTGAAAACATAGAGTTGAGAGGGAGGCTTTCATAAAGGCACTTCTTTCCCTTTCATTCTTTAGGTTGAGTTCTGTTGATAAGGAAGTTGACTCAAACAGCTTTTGGCTTTAAAAATCACCACAGACATGCTTACCTTGGGCAATGTGGCACCATCACTAAAAGGGAATATGTTAATAGAAAAAAAAAATAACTTAAAAGCTATACAGTTATGTGCCATTTGAGCAGCAGAGCCTAATTAGAGAGTTACTGTCAGCTTCAATTCCTCTCTTTTAAGAAGAGTATAGGAAAACTGAAGAGGGTTCAAAGAAGAGCCCCAGAAATGATCAAGGAAGGGCAATGAACTTAAGGATAAATCTTAAAAGGATTTGAGTTTATATTGAAAATGAAAGTCACTCAGTAGTGTCCGACTCTTTGTGACCCCATGGACTATAAAGTCCATGGAATTCTCCAGTCTGGAATACTGGAGTGGGTAGCCTTTCCCTTCTCCAGGGGATCTTCCCAACCCAGGGAACTCTCATTGCAGGCAGATTCTTTACCAGCTGAGCCACAAGGGAAGCCCAAGAATACTGGAGTTGGTAGCCTAGTCTAGAGAAAATTAAACACAAAATAATTTACAACTGCATTCAATAAGTAATGAAATATTCTATTTGTACTTTATCTCAAGATAGAACCAAAGAGATAGGGTACAATAAAAACAAAACAATTTAGACATGCAAAAGAACTCTTGGAGAATGAAAACGATTAATTTCAAATACAAGTATTTGCAGAATCCTCATCTGGTAAGTTAAAGAGGCAAAACTATCCCCTTTAGAGAAAATTTAAGTGGATGAAGACTTCACAGGGGACAGAGGTATATACAATTGAACGTGAGGCAACGTCTAGATCCAGAGCTCCAAATCCAAATATTTGGATTTGACATCTATTAAATGTATATATTTGGATTTATAACCAAAAATACAAACTTCACTGAATGCTTGTGAGAATGTCTCATCTGAACAACTTGGCATGAGGGGGTGACACTAAGTGAACCCTTGTGGTGGACGTCTCCCACTCCCCTCAGGGTTGATTAGAACCAAGGCTCTGCCAGAACACTGAGAGCTTCTAGGTTTGCTCCAGCTGTACCAGGAAACCTCCTTTGACTATGGCATCCAGCCCTCGTTGATTGTCATCCAAGCTTCTAAAAATCTTAGAAGTCTACAAATCAAAATGCACACCTGGAAACAATTCTTGCCAACTCCCGCCTGTTCTAACCCTTTCCTCTGTTGCCGAGGTACTTTTCCTGTTTTCCAAAAACTGGCTATAAAATTCATTCCTGGGTTCAGGATCCAATTATATATCTTTCAAGAATTATTACTATTCTGATCTCTAAAAACCAGATGCCTTCCTTATCTTTTTCTAACATGCGTTTTGGCTACTCTTCTGAGATTTTTCTGACCTTGCCTTCTGTGAGACTTGCCCTTCAATGTGATAACTGGATTGCTGGAATTGCTTGTCTCCTTAGTTTACTGTACATAGCTAGAGCCACTGACTAATATGTCATATGGGTCCTTTGCTTTCACGTCTATGGATATATTTATAAACCATAACATTCATAATTTTAAATCATTAAAATTGCTGAAAGCTTGCTAAGCCATATACAGAATTTTTTAGAGTAGAATTAGGAAACCAACCCTGAATATTCATTTGAAGGACTGATGCTGAAGCTGAAGCTCTAATACTTTGGCCACCTGATGTGAAGAGCTGACTCATTGGAAAAGACCCTGATGCTGGGAAAGATTGAGGGCAGGAGGAGAAGGGGATGACAGAGGATGAGATGGTTGGATGGCATCATCAACTCAATAGACATGAGTTTGAACAAACTCCAGGAGATGATGAAGGACAGGGAAGCCTGGTGTGCTAGAGTCCATGGGGTCGCAAAGAGTCAGCCACAACTTAGTAACTGAACAATAATAAAAACCTCATGTGAATGTCATGCTTCACAATTCCCAGTATGTTGAGAGAGGGGGAAATTACAAATAAAATATGGATTAGTTCTCAGATTGGCTTGCAACAAGGTGAAGTTTCAAACATCATCAGCCTTCTGGTTTCATAGACCCAGTCTAGGGTCTATGTTTTTGTGGTCAGCAGTTTTTCATCTGGATCAGTTTGCTTCCTATAAGAACAACTTCGGAACATGTCTCAGGCCTTTATCTATATCTTTTAGGGAACTAGGAGTTTGGTGATTACATCATGCAGTGGAATTGTAGTCTAAATTTTTACCAATTCCCTAACCCAACAGCTATTCTTTGTCTCTACATCTTCATATTTCCCAATCATTCACTCTTCAGTCAGCATTTTACTTCAAAAGACAAGGACACAGGAGCTTGTACATGGTTTTAATTATGGGTAGAATTTTTCCATTTTTCTCCTTTTTCCTTTTTACAACTTTAATGATTTTAATCATTCCATATATTTTCAAAATTTTCAGTTAAAACACAAAGCAAATTAAGAAAATATAATTAAGTAATTACCTAATTATTCTAAAATAAGTAAAACAAGCAGAATTCATTTATGAAATTAAAATTACTTTTTGTTAAGCTATCAATATTTGTGCATGTGTGCATGTAACTGTACACATATATTAGGGAAACCTCAACATAATATAATATCATTTGAAAGCTGATGCAAGATATTATCTATTTTATAACCATTTTTGATAAAGTGACGTAGAAACAAAAAGAATAATCAGACCTTCTTCAGCTGTGTTGAGGAGCCAGCAAGTTTAGAATTAAGTGAGGCCAAGTAAATTTATTTCTAGTTTGTCTCATATTTGCACAATCCAAAATTCCAATACAGAATTCTCTTGAAAAATGCAAAAATGTAACTAGTGTTTAGAATTCTGACCTCAAAGTATGTGTATGGCCTATTTTTAAAACCAAAGCATAGTCTCGATATGTGCTTCAGTGGTTGGAATTAATTTCCAAAGCACAAGCTACAAAGTGACAATAATTACCTCCATTTTGATTGTTGTTGATGATGTTCTATAGTGTTCCAGTGGGAACTGGCTATAATTGGTATTGTTTTTTAGAATAGAATTGTTTATCTAATATGTAATTTTGAAATTGACTATATTTCTGGCCCAAAAGAGATGTTTTTGCTATAGACTGTCAATAAGCATATATTTTGCTTCAAAAGACAAAGATCTAAGAATAAGATAGGAAAATATTACTGAAAAACGTCATTATACAAGAGAGTATAGAACTGGATGCTAAAATTGTTTCATAATTTATTTGTTAAGGTGCTTCAAAGAGTTAAATATTTATGAACTGGAAAAATCAGGTAAGGCTTCATGAAGAAGGACTTGTTCGATCCTGAAAAGATGACAATGGCTTTGTTATTGATGCTGGTGATGATGGTAATAGTAGTATTAATTGAGCACACAGTTATGCCAAGCATTGTGCTTTACATAATTATTTCATTTAGTCTTCATAGTACCTTATAAAGTAGAAATATGATTATCTTTATTTTACAGATGAGGAAACTGAGGTATAAAATAGTGTTACTTGCCAAGTGAGGATAGAATTCCAACTCTGCCAGCCTGTTTTCAGATTTTTATTCTGATTTCCTGTCCTGGTTAAATAATCAGAGAAGTTTGACAAGTACCATCCAAGATCATGGTCACGTGCAAGCTTGCCTAGATTTCTCTGAATTCCCTTTCCTGCTGGCCTCCGCTATTCTGTCTTCTTTTTGGGACCTGGCTAGTTGACCTTGGGCACTCTAATACTAAATTTGCGTTGAGTCATTAGTAAGACTGCCCAGAGCTTGAGAACTGCCAAAGAAAAATCCGACTGCACATTAGAATAACCTAGGTAGCTTGTTAAAATTACAGATTCACAGATCCCCATTTCTTGAAATCTGTACTTTAAAAAACAGTTCTCATATTAATCTAGGCTTGTAAAAGAGCATTTGAGATCAACAGTTTGTGGCTTATCCATGGATCAGTTGTCCCAAGACTTCACTGCCTCTGGTGACAAAATCTTTCTCAGGTCACTGCGTCTCTGAGGCTATTCTATTCTTCATTTAACAAACAAACATTTAATCAAAATTAACTGAGTCAGCCACTGTGTCAAGTTCTGAAATAAATAAGAAGGAAAAAAAAAGACAGTGTCTTCCTTTAAGAAGTTCGCCATTGACATAGAGAGATAAGCCAAATGCAGACTCTGCTAAGTAAGTTTCAGAATCAATTTTTGTATGGGGTTCAGTGAGAGCACATAAAAAGGGCATTATAATCTCCTGGCTTCTTACAATCTTGCTTTCTCTGCCTCTTCCTTTTGGTGGCCCTTCCCACACAGTCCACCGAAGATTTTACTCACGTCATTTCATTTAAAATCTCCACAACAACCCTAAGAAGACAGACATTAGTGATTTCAAAGATAAGGAAATTGGGACTCAGAGGGATTTGCCAAATTGTCTAAGGATATACACCTAAGCAACAGAAGGAGAATTCAAAACCACAGCTATGCATCCCCAAATCCGAAAGTACACTGTTCACATATTGCAAATTGCCAACAATTTTAAGGATGTTTATCTCAGAAAATGAATAGTACAGTCAATCCTTTGCACAAGGAAATAGCTAAGATTTTAAGCCCTTTGCCTAGTTCCAATAAGTAACACATCCAGTCCATTTGAACAGTTTACATCTTGCTTGGTGAACAATGAGTTATGTTACAGTGACTGTAACAACAATTCAAAACCGGAAGCAGCCCTCTTCATTCTGTGGGCTCCTATTTGCTTTGGCCCCTGATGGGAGTCAAGCCACAACTGAAGTTCCGTTCCCAGGGAGCCATTTTCTTTTCTCTCAGCAGAACCTGTGCCCATATTTTTTTCACAAGCTGCTATTTATAAAGCATTTTGTGGTAGCTCAAGAAAATAAGACTGTAGATTAAAAAGACTAGACTGAAATTATCTCATATTCAAACTAATCCTTCCTCTAGAAGGTAACATTTCATGAGGTACTACTGAATGTTACTAATCAATATTTAGGTTAGAGTTATGATGATCATTTTAATCTTTCATCAGGGGCTAGTTTGAAGGAAATTAGGAATTCAATGGACAAAATAGATGAACACATTTTAATAAAGCATGAGAGTGTAATTATACGCTTTATCAGGTGGTTGTGGTGGTGGTTTAGTCACTAAGTGGTGTCCAACCCTTACGACCACATGAACTGGACTGTAGTCCACCAGGCGCCTCTGTCTATGGGATTCTCCAGGCAAGAATACTGGAGTGGGTTGTCATTTCCTTTTCCAGGGGATCTTCCTGACCCAGGAATTGAACCCAGGTCTCCTGCATTACAGACAAATTCTTCACTAACTGAGTTACAAGGGAAGCCTGCTTTATCAGAGTACATTTAAAATAAACTACCACCTAGAACTATCATTTCATCAATAGGATTTGAGTGAAGTTTATAAAAAGAGGGAGATGATTTTGAGGATTTGAGGAATTTGGAATTCAAACATTTGCCCACTCAATGAGGAATAGAGGGTAGATGATTATAAGAGTTGAAATATAAGTAACATATCAGTAAACAAGGATGTCACAGTCATCAGCGATTCCAGCTTTCCAATGTAAGCTGGGGAGCCCTAAAGGAATTCAAAAGGAGACAAATACCTGTGATCTAACAGCTGTCAGACTGCAGCCACTTCCTATGGTAAGTGAACTCAGAATGTGAAAAACATAGGATACTGGCCCCAGATAGTTGAGATGCATATGAAAAGGATGATTTCAGTGAGTACAAATTCTTTTTATCTTCTCATACTAGAAAAGAGCTAAATTTCTTAACTTGGATTATCTGGTTTTCTTTAATTAACCATAATCTTTTGAGGGCTTCCCTGGTAGTTTAGTTGGCAAAGAATCCACCTGCAATGCAGGAGACCTTGGTTCAATTCCTGGGTCAGGAAGATCCACTGGAGAAGGGATAGGCTACCCACTTCAGTATTCTTGGGCTTCTCTGGTGGCTCACTGGTAAAGAATCTGTCTGAAATGCAGAACACTTGGGTTCTGTCCCTGGATTGGGAAGATGGAGACCTGGGTTCGATCCCTGGTTTGAGAAGATCCCCTGGAGACAGGAACGGCTACCCTCTCCAGTATTCTAGCCTGGTAAATTCTATGGACTGTATAGTCCATGGGGTCACAAAGAGTCAGACACGACTGAATGACTTTCACTTCAGTTTTAATGTTAAGACTACTTGCCCTTTGTGGAAAAAACTTCTATATAATTTGGTTTTTCTTCTTGCTGTCTCAGAGCAGTTCTCTCAGGGTTACTTGAGATGCTATCTGCCAGGCTTGACATCCTAAAAATTCCCACCAAATAAAACGTAACTTTCAACTTTTAGGTTGTGACTATTTTTTTAAGTTGACATCAGTGTTGAATTACACAGAAATAACGGATTTTGTGTGCATATATGTGCCTTTGAGTTCTCCACCTGTCACCTTTCATATTTGTTTCCTTATATTAATATTTTCCCTTCTTATCATATTTCTCTTAAAAATTCAGGAGTAAACATATACATTATTAGCATTTTGTAACCGAAACATGTAATAAGAAACAAATATAACATGTAAATAATTAGAAAATATTTAAATTTAAAAAATTTTTGCTACAATGTATGCCTTTTTTGAAGAAAAACTCGAGTCTCAACATTTTGAAGCATTTTGAAGTCTCACCCAATATTCCAAAAGACATTCTAAAATACTTTTAAAAATTCTAAAGGTACCTAAAATACTTTTACTTAGTTAGTTCTAACAAACTATTTCTCAGGATAAATGTAATGGGTCATATTAAGAGTTTTACTAATACAAATAGCAAACAATGAGGTTTTTTTTCATTTTTCTGGTAGATGAATTCTGTCTGACTTCACTACTAAGAAATTCGGCTTCAAATAGCTTTTGTTTTCCTTTGTTCCAGAAGCTTAGGCATGAATTTTCTCCACTAGCTGTATTCAATTTCTCCAATAGTTTTATTCACCTTATCTGCTGATAAAGTAATGAAATCCATTTCTTATCTTGAACAACCACACCAAAAATTTATTTCAAGGATTTTCAAAGAAAAACAATGACTTTTGGGTATGAAATATCGAGGTTAGAGCTGTTAGGGATTAAAATATTATCAAAATAGATTGAAAACCTCTTCTGAAGACCCTAAGGTTTGGGGTGGAAGTAAGCCAAAATCACGATAAACTATAAGATATAAAATAATTCACATAAAATGTCTGAAGTGCTATGGTAAGGTTTCTATCAGGTTGTAACGATAACCCTATATGCGAGACAAAATAAGAGACACAGATGCATAGACCAGTCTTATGGACTCTGAGGGAGAAGGTGAGGGTGGGACGTTCTGGGAGAATAGCATTGAAACATGTATATTATCATATGTGAAACAGAACACCATTCCAGGTTCGATGCATGAGACAAATGCTCAGGGCCGGGGCAATGGGATGACCCAGAGGGATGGGATGGGGCGGGAAGTAGGAGGGGGGTTCAGGATGGGGAACACATGTAAACCCATGGCTGATTCATGTCGATGTATGGCAAAAACCACTACAATATTGTAAAGTAATTAGCCCCCAACTAAAATAAATAAATTTATTTAAAAAAAAAAGAAATCAAGAAGGCTTCTTGGAGAAACTGGTATTTAACAAAAAATTATTTAATAGAAGGATAGGATTTAGAAGAACAGATTAGAGGTGGGGATTGTGGTTATGTAGGAAATAACATCAACAAACCATCAGAGGAAGAAAAAAAGTACATTTAGGGGAATCAAGGCATTCATTTCCTCCATGGTGTTCTGTACCTACTACAACTTGGTATTTGTCATAGTATGTGACGGTCTCTTTTTAATGTGTGTTTGTCCCCATGAAAATTTACATGTGTTGCTCAAAAAGAGAGACTTGATTTTATTATCTTTTATCTCTATAATCTAGCATAATTCTTTGTATACCAAAAGTTACTGGCTTTCATAATTTTTTTATTCATTTGAGAAATGTTCCTATAGCATTTGCTAATAAGAAGGGTATCAAAAAAAAATAAGTGGGCCACTCTTATCTCTGACATTTAGATTTCAGTTGGAAAGAGGTGTGTATAGCTTGGGATACTATGCAATCGAGATAAGAGAAGTAAAATTTGCTAAATGCTTTTCATTGCCAGCCTAGAAACAATCTTTTCACCCACCCTGCAAAGTAAGGTATAATTCTACAGATGAAGGAATCTTAAATATGTGAAACAACCTCTAATTCCCATAAAAATCTCACATCTAGGCAAGGGAATAGAAAATGGACTTTCTTTCTCTGTTCCTATGAACTTAAATTTCTGGTATTTGACTCCCTACCATAGATTTAGTCTGTTTTGGTTTCCATCTGCCCATCTATCCTGAATCTCTTGACCCTGATGTTCCCCACTCACTTGCTATTTCCACCTTCCAAATTCAACACAAATCTAAGAAATGTCATGCCCTTCATGACAGATGGTGTTGACACATCCCTTTCCAGACCACCTCCTTCTTGTGACTTCTTGTCTGAGTGCCACATGCTCCATTTTGCTCCTTTAGTAAAGTCAAACCTCAAACCCGTTATCTTGGTTTCTCTTATTCTACCCTGCACACGACCTACACATGACTCAGTGTCCATGTGGATAACTCAGCTTTCATTGTGACATTTATGATTCCTATCTTCTGAATCAGGCTCATCCAAGATTTCCTGACTTTAGCAGAGGAGCTCTCTCCTAGAATCCCTAGTCATTCCCAGTATCCTATAACAGATTATTCTGAAAATCTAATGCAAAATATACACATTCTTTGCATTGCATAATCTTCTAATATCTTCAACTTTCCCTCCCTCAAGCATTAAAGACTTCTTTTGGTTCAGAAATCACCAAAACCATCTCTGTTTGGCTATCCACTAGGTCACAGGTTTTGGCAAAGTAGTAATAACAAGAGAGGTTCCTCTTGGAATTGGAATAAAAAGGTGTGTGTGGTCAGTTAAAATAAACTCTTTGGATAATTTATATTCATAAGATCACCTAATCATCATGCTATACTGTTTAATGAGCTTGACTAAAAGACAATGGAGTGAGCACAGGGCTTAAAATCATGTAATGTTTTATAATTTGTTGAAAAGAGACAGAGACATTTACCTTGAAGTGTTTATATGAAGTGTATTAGTTTCCTAAAGTAGAAGGAAAGAAATTACCACAAACTAGTGACTTGAAAAGCTAAAATGTATTTTCTCACAGTCATGGAGACCAGAAGTCTAAAATCACAGTACTAACACGGTCAGTTCTTTTAAAGACTATGAGGGAGAAACCATCCTATGCCTCTGAGAAATGGAACATTTCCTTCCATGTCAGTAAACAAAGGATGTCATAGTCATCAGCAATTGCAGCCACTATGGATGGTGGAAATAAGTCCTGAGGGAACTCTGGAAGGAAATACCTACCATCTAGTAGCCATCAGACTGCAGCCACTCCCTACAGTGAGCCCCAAGGAAACTCCGGATGTGAAAACATGGGATAGTGGCCCCAGATAGCTGAGGTGCATATCAAAGGAATGATTCCAGTGAGCCCAGACTCTTGAATCTCCCCATATATACAAAAGCATTAAATTCCTTACCTTGACATATCTGATTTCTTTAATTAACAATAACATTTTGATGTCCCAACTACTTGACCTTTGTTACAAACTCCTATTTGTTACAAACTCTCTATATCCTAGCTCCTCCCCTTGACTTCTTGGAACAGTTTTTCAGAGCTATCTGAAATGCCATCTTCCTGGATGCAGTCCTCATTCCTGGCTGCAGTCCTCATTTTGCCCCAAATAAAACTTAACTTGCAACTTTCACATTGTGCACATTTTTTTTTTCAACACTTTCCTTCTAGCTTCTGGAGATTATTTGTTCACAATCCTTGCGGTACCTTGGCTTGTAGATGTCATCACTCCAATTTCTGACTCTGCTGCCACTAGCCATTCTTCTCTGTGCCTGTTTTCTCTTCATAAAGACACCAAATGTTGGATTAGGGTCCATCCTAATTCAGTATGATCTCGTTTTAACTAATTACATCTGCAAAGATGTTACTTCAAATAAGGTTATGTTCTGAGGTTCTGGGCCGACATGAATTTTAGGGGGACACTATTCAAGCTGATGTATGAGTAATAGTAGAAAGGATTGTAAAGCACCTAGCATAACGCCTGGCACATAATTATGGCTCAATAAAGAGTAATTATAGGCATTTTCAGTTCATTAAATTGGCTCATCAGTCTTGAGTGATGTTTGAGAGTGCTGAGCATGAAGCAGAAGCCCATAGCAACTTACCACAACCATGTCACTTTATCTTTTCCAGTGTTTCTTTTTTTCTCCCAAATCCAGACAATTTAAGCTCAGTGCAAAAGGCAAGTAAATTCAATCCTAAATCAATCAGTTTGCTCTAGTTTCTTGAAAGCCACATTAGTATGCCTGAAATATAAGCAGGGAATTAGCAAAGACCTCTAATGCTTTGAATTAAATTTTGTGCCAAAGTGCTCTGGGCATTACTAACAGATTGTCCATTGTTCATTAGTAAAGAGAGGGTCCATAAGTGCTTCAAATTAAGCCGTGGGGTTTTTATTTTTTGTTTTAATTGTATGTTTTTCTTTGCTAGTCTTTGTGGAGCCAATGGCAGCAACTTCTCTGTCCCTTTCATAATTTTTTTCTGGGTGCTAAAATTAAAACTGTGGCATTCTTAGATACAGGGATTTTAAGGAAAAAATACATTTTTCCACCAGAAGGTTAACTGTGATTATACCATGAATTAAGGCAGGCTGTGAGAAAATTGCACATTGTTTTACCATCCTATACAATCTTTTTGCTGAATTATTCTCTGATCCAATGCCTTTAATCCACTTTGAGGGGTATTAAAAAATAGGTTACCAAAACACACTTTTGCGTTTATTAAAAGAATGTTGTGGATAGCATTGTTTAACATATCACACCATAGTTGTGGTTTTTTTGTTTGTTTTGCTTTGCGAATGTAATTCAAAAATATTTCTCCAGATTCAATTTAGAGAATTGCTTTGTCCTTCTGGGTAAGTGTCCCCGTGTTCCCTGGTGGCTCAGACAGTAAAGAATTCACCTGCGCTGCAGGAGACCTCGGTTTGATCCCTGGGGTTGGGATAGTCCCCTGGAGAAGGAAATGGCACCCCACTCCAGTATTCTTGCCTGTAGAATTCCATGGACAGAGGAGCCTGATGGCTACAGCCCACGGGGTCACAAAGTGTCAGACACGACTGAGAGATTAACACTCTAGGTAAGTGTATTGTTCTTATTGAATAGATACTTTGAGATAGTTAACCAACCATGACTCTGTGTTTTCATGATCTGCCAGAAAATTTTAAGATGTATCTGTTCCCTATTACTAGAAAATGTCCTCTCAGCATATA
This sequence comes from Giraffa tippelskirchi, assembly GCF_054371585.1. Taxonomy (NCBI): domain Eukaryota; kingdom Metazoa; phylum Chordata; class Mammalia; order Artiodactyla; family Giraffidae; genus Giraffa; species Giraffa tippelskirchi. Next base: position 85,248,849 of record NC_137282.1, read on the forward strand.
TTTTGTTTCTAATCACATCCTTGCTGTTATTGTTTAGTTGCTGAGTCATGTCTAACTCTTTTGTGACCCCCATGGACTGGAGCCCACCGGTCTCCTCTGTCTATGGGATTTCCCAGGCAAGAATACTGGAGTGAGTTGCCACTTCTTACTTTAGGGGATCTTCCTGACCCAGGGATTGAATCCACATCTCCTGCATTGGCAGGCAGATTCTTCACCACTGAATCACCAGGGAAGACCCAATCACACCTTTAGTTTCATCTTATTTTTCTCACCTTCATTCTTCCAGATTTGTTAGTCTACTTTTTAATTTCCTCCTTCCCCCATTTTGAAGTCTTATTTTTATGCATTTTGATAATTGCCTTGAATTATTCTACAACAAGGCAAACTAAAAGAAAAAATATTTAAATTAATGAAATTTAATTTACATATGTATTAGTTTCAAGAAAATCCAGTTGAGTTAGGCCTAGTTGAGTTTAAAATACCCATTATTTCCAGGATGGCCACCACAAGGAGAGTTTAACTATGTACTTTCCCAATATACTTGTGAGATTCTACTCAACGTGTAGTAAAAACATCACACAGTTCAAGAAAAAAATGAGACTGCAAATACAAATTATTACCATTAAAAAAGTTATTAGGATCTCATTTTGCAAGGCCTTGCAGGAATTTTCTAGGAAGAACAGACCTAGCATCTGTCCCCTGGAATTTAGTATGAATCATGGATACACCATATGCAAATCTAGAAATTTGGGATCCAAAATTATTCAAGCTATATTTATATCAGTCTAAGAACATGAAGGGTATATTCAGTCTGGTTGAAAGTAGCTGCTGCAAAACATTTTCATAAATGGGCTTGTCTTGAGGTAAACAAAAATGGTTTCCATGAGCTACTAGGATTTAAACAACTTCTGAATTAATTCAAATGACATAAGTGGAATATTTTAAGAATTATCTTACAAAACAGTTTTCTATTTGCCTATTAATTTTCTTCAGACATCAGTTCACTAAGAGAAAGTAATAACCTCTAAAAGGTAATGCAAAATCTGTAATAAGTATGCAGTTTTAATTTAAATATCTTAAATAAACATCCAAATTGTAAAAGCATTAGAATATTTCCAGTGCTGGTTTATTAGAAATGAAATTTCCCTGGCTAAAGTCCAGTGGGAGAGGAATTATTGCTCCATAATTCATCTTTTCCCCATTCTGAATGCCAAAGATCCTTCTCTCTTTTATAATAAAAATATAGTAATCAGCTCAAATGGTCAGCATATGTAATGCCACATAATTGCCATGACATGCCAAAAATGGAGGCATGTCTTTGGATTATTATTTTCCAGCTGCCAGGCCCATCACAACTTGACCACACAAGCTTTTGTACCATATTGCCATTCTGGCTGTTATGTGATTATAACTAATCATGGCAAAGCCAAGAGGCTTTGCTCACAGTCACCATCATTTTCTGAAGATGTTACAGCAGGACCAAGATAAAAAGAGATAATTTTGTGTAAAATTAACTATGACAGATATTATAATCAACTTCAAACTTAGAAATTCTGGAGAAAATCTGGTTACATGTTAAGACATAAGTGATTCTACAAAGAAGGCAATTAAACACTGAAACAGTGCAGATGCAATTTGGCTTACAAACATAATGAGTAAAATCCATTAAATCTCATTTCCATTAACTTTTATATGATTTTAGGGTCCAGCAGATCTATTTGAAAATGGTTACCTCCCACTTTCAAGAGATTTCAATTATTGAAATAACTCAATAATATTCTTGCAAAAATGAATTTGACATCCAAATATTCAATAATTCACACAACTATTAAAATAGCATTTGTCCTTAATTTGGAGAAATTGAATTTCCTGCTTGGATGAGAATTCCCACTTTAAAATATATTTTAACTGGTAAATATTTAAAATGTGATACCTTTGTTTCTATATAAGATGCTCTCTCCTCAAAGTAAATTAAAAATATCTCCTAAGCCATAAACTTCAAGTAGAGATGAAACTCAACCAGAATATTATACTGAGGAAAAAAGATTTAATTCAAATGTCCAATTACACTTCCATAAGATATAACTCTAAGCTAACGTTGCTTGCACTTGAAGCCTCTTGAAAGTTTTCATATTGGAAAATTGTAATTAAAATGTATTCTTGGTTGATTTGCTTTTATTTAATGAGAGATGCCTAGCACTAAAGCTAACAATTATATATTATATATGGACTTCCCCAGTGGCACATTGGTAAAGAACCCACCTGCAATTCAGGAGACCTGGGTTCAATCCCTGGGTCAGGAAGATCCCCTGGAGGAGGGCATGGCAATCCACTCCAGTATTCTTGCCTGGAGAATCCTGTGAACAGAGGAGTCTGGCAAGCTACAGTCCATGGGGTTGCAAAGAGTTGTACACAATTGAAGTAACTCAGCATGCATAGATGCATATATATATATATATATATATATATATATATATATTCTTTAAAAAGTAAACAGTAGCTATTGTAAGATTATCTAAGCATTTTTAATTTTTTTTTTCTAAAATGTACTGTTAGACTGCCCACTACACCACACTATTGAAATAGTTAACTGAGTATTGGATGATAATAATCATACATTCTTACTTGGTTGGTTTCAGATTTCAGTAGTCTATAAGCTTTTAACTCAATAAAAATTTTCTCTATTTATTTATTGCTGTGGATTGTTATTGACTTTCAAATGCTTCATGACAATTGTGATTAATTATGTTCCTTAAATAGAGAGTTTTCAAACTGGAACTTAAAGGAGCCAGAAGCTCAGGGCTTCCATGTGTTCTACAAATTCTTTCAGCAGCTTTTCATTAGTGACCCCTGGTTTTCATAACATAGAGAAAGATCTATTGCTTCAACATGTTGACTTTGTTTTTAAATACCTAGCATTATATTACCTGTTACTGCTATTTCATAGTTTAAAATACAGCCATAAATACAAAGAAATACTTATGAAAAAAGAATACACTGTTTTAAATACGTGAGGCTTCCCCAGTGGCTCAGCCGGGAAAGAATCCGCCTCTAATGCAGGAGACATAGGAGATGTGGGTTCAATCCCACGGTCAGGAAGATCCACTGGAGGAGAAAATGGCAACCTACTCCAGTATTCGTACCTGAAAAATCCCATGGACAGAGAATCCTGGTAGAATACAGTCCAAAGGGTCCGAAAGAGTCAGACACAATGAGTGACTAAGCACAGCACAGCACAAATACATATCTCCAAAGTTGGAGCATATATATTCCCATTCTATCTTTTTCATGTCCTCTAAATAATATTTAATCATTTGTAGGTACTCAAGAGGCATGTACTCCAAGGAATGTACTACAGGTTAGCCCTTTGCTTCCATCTGAAAGAGAAGGTATATATCAATTTAAAAGAGAGTAATCAGAAAATTGAGGTTTTCTTGTGCTTTTTTAAGGAAAATGCTATTGTTCAGTTCAGTTCAGTCGCTCAATCGTGTCCAACTTTTTGCGACCCCATGAATTGCAGCACGCCAGGCCTCTCTGTCCATCACCAACTCCCGGAGTCTACCCAAACCCAGGTCCATCGAGTCGGTGATGCCATCCAACCATCTCATCCTCTGTCATCCCCTTCTCCTCCCGCCCCCAATCTTACCCAGCATTAGGGTCTTTTCCAATAAGTCAGCCCTTCGCATGAGGTGGCCAAAGTATTGGAGTTTCAGCTTCAACATCAGACATTCCAATGAACACCCAGGATTGATCTCTTTCAGGATGGATTGATTGGATCTCCTTGCAGACCAAGGGACACTCAAGAGTCTTCTCCAACACCACAGTTCAAAAGCATCAATTCTGCGGCGCTCAGCTTTCTTCACCATCCAACTCTCACATCCATACATGACCACTGGAAAAACCATAGCCTTGACTAGATGGACCTTTGTTGGCAAAGTAATGTCTCTGCTTTTCAATACGCTATCTAGGTTGGCCATAACCTTCCTTCCAAGGAGTAAGCGTCTTTGAATTTCATGGCTGCAGTCACCATCAGCAGTGATTCTGGAGCCCCAAAAAAGAAAGTCTGACACTGTTTCCACTGTTTCCCCATCTATTGAGGAGGTCTAAAATAAAGTCTGTTTTAGTCAAAGATATTTAACCTTTAAAAGTCTTTCATCTGAGTCTATTGAATTCAAGTCAATTTTGCAAGCAATACATCATATTAACTATGTCTATTTTTTAAACTTAAAAAGTTATAGAACATGTTCTCCAGTGTAGAGAGATTCAATTCAGCTCAGCAAACATCTGTTCTCACTATGAACTAGGCATGATAGGCAGTGGTAAAATAAAGACATGGTAGAAAATGTTGTCTTCTAAGAATTTCCACATGTGGAAACACAAGACCGCACATCTCAGGAGGGTATCAATACTCTTTAGAAGTAGGCTTAGGAAAATCAGAAGTAGTCTAGAGATGAGAATAACTGCAAACAAAGAAATCAAGCTGAGACAGTATTGTTGAGTATCTTTGTTGAGTATCTGTATCCTAGGCACCAAGCTGGGAATATCAACATGGAGAAGACAAAGATTTTTGTTACCAAGAGGAACACAGGAAGGAGTCTGAGAACAGATGTGTACACAAAAAACTATGGAAACCCTGGGGAAAGTGCATCTCAGGACTGAAGGTGTGAAAGTTGGAGAGTTTGGGAATCCAACATATGAGAGGAGAGATCAGATCCTTCATTCTCCAGATGACAAATCTGAAATAATATCAATAAACCCAGCTTTCCCGCAATGAGCATTTAGAAAGACATGTAGAATGCAACTAATTCCTTTTAGATCTGACTTTCATTAAGCCTGTAACTTAAATTTCAATAAGTACCAGGTGACTTCATTTTATCTTAGGAAGTCAATGCTTATTTTTGTGGGCAAATTGATGCAGTATACACTGACACATTCTAGATTTGGGGATTATTTTCTGCATTTCAGTAAGGCCAGTATAAAAAATATCAAATATCTTTAGGTTTGATCAACTTCCAAGAAAAAAATTATAGTTAAGTCCATGATGAAAAGGTAGAAAAAGAATATTTTGAGATAAACCTTCAAATACACTAAAAATTTTTTAAACTTATTTATGATACATTCTAAATTAGTTCCCAAACTCATGCATCTTCATCAAAAAAGACAGATTTTGAAGCACACCTCAGACTTCTTTATTTGAATCTTCACAGGTAGACCTGGGAATTTATATGTTTTCCAAACTTTTTTAATGCTTCTGGGGTACAGCCAGGTTTGGAAGCTCCAATCCAAATAATGCTACCTGTTAGTGAAAAACTGCTTCAAGAAGAGATTATTTTTGTAATATCTATTTCTTAGTAAAGACATAGTGAGTGACAAAAGATGCTTCAGCTATAAAACAATATATGGAATGTGTAAATGAAAAAAAATATTTGCCCTCATTGGAACTTTAGATATAGTATTTGTTATTAAAGATATAATTAATATCTAACTAGGAGTTAATATACAGAATTTATAAAAAAAACTCATACAACTCAACAACAAAAACAAAACAAATCTGATTCCAACCACTATGGAAAAAATATGGAGGTTCTTCAAAAAAATTAAAATATAACTGTCATATGATTCAGTCATTCCATGTCTGGTTATTTACCTGAAGGAAACTATAGCATTAATATGAAAAAATATAGACAACTCTGTGCTCATTGCAGCGTTACTTACAATAGCCAAGATATTAAAGTGACCAAGTGTCCATAGAGAGGTGAATGGATAAAGAAAATGTGATTTGTGTGTATACCCAGACACACACACACGAACACACACTTACACACATATGCACAATGGAATATTACTAAGCCATTAAAAAGAATAAGATCTTGCCATTTGTAACATGATGACTGGGCCCAGAAGGTACCATGCTGAGTGAAATAAGTCAGGCAGAGAGGGACAAATACTGTATGATTTCATTTATATGTGGAATCTAAAAAAGCAAAAAAAAAAAACAGAATCAGACTCATAGATACAAAGAACAAACTGGTGGCTGCCAGGTGGAGGGTGTGGGGAGATGGGCAAAACAGGTGAAGGGCACTAAGAGGCAGAACTTTGAGTTATGTACACGTACACCCATGGCTGATTCATGTCAATGTATGGCAAAAACCACCACAATATTGTGAAGTAATTAGCCTCCAATTAAAAAAATTATTTTTAAAAAAAATAAAATAAAATAAATAAGTGGGGATATAATATAAAATAAAATAATATAATATAATATAAAATTTTATAATATAATATAAAGTAAAATAAATAAGTGGGGATATAATATACAGAATAGGAGACATAGTCAATAATTTTTAATAAGTTATGCTACAGATGGTAGCTAGATTATCATGATGATTATCTCATAATGTATACAAACGTTGACTCGCTATATTGTACACTTGAAACTAGTATAACATCGTAAGTTAATTTTACTTCAATTTTTCTAAAAGTTAAAAATCTATATAATTAGATACATATGAAATTGAAGAAATACTAGAAAACAATAGAAGGGAAAGAATTGATATAGAAGAAAGTTTAGGTTGTAAAAGATAGGAGTTAGGAGACAAAATGCACTTTCAATACTGGATGTTCATATTATATATGCTTCCCTGGTGGCTCAGAGGGTAAAAGCGTCTGCCTGCAATGTGGGAGACCTGAGTTCAATCCCTGGGTTGGGAAGATCCCCTGGAGAAGGAAACGGCAACCCACTCCAGTCCTCTTGCCTGGAAAATCCCATGGACGGAGAAGCCTGATAGGCTACAGTCCATGGGGTCGCAAAGAGTCGGTCACAACTGAGTGACTTCACTTTCACTTTCACTATATTATATGTATATATATTATATATATGTATATGTTATATACATATATATATTATATATATATATCTGCTATCCAAATTAAAAATGAAATCATACTTTAGAAAGTAATTTGCATTATTTTTATGTTAAGATATGGTATAATAATATTCTATTTTATTCTAATTCCCCCATCCTCCTTAACGTTGGATTAGTATTTCATTGTACTTGAGTACTGTAATTTTAAGTAATCACAGTAGTTAAATTCTTCCTCATATCTTGACCTCATGTAAATAGACACCACCATCTCAAGCCAGACCTAAGTTCCACACTCCTTACCCAATTTATATTTTAGTTACTACTAACAATAGTACAAGTTCACATTGTAAACATTGCATAGTACTAACTTATCATCTGCTTAAATTTTTCCAATGCTTCCCCATTATATGCAAGTTTCTTTTCCTAGTTAACAGAGCTCTACATAATCTGGACTTTTTTGTCATTGTTGTTAATGTTAGCCTTCTCTCTCACACTCTCCACTTCATACTGGCCTTTGCTTCTTACAAGTCACCAGTTTTGTTATTCCCTAAGAGCCTTTACTCTAAACACACTCTCTAATGGTAATCCCATGTCCCCATTTTTTGCCTGGCTTCTGTTTGTTAGTCAGATCTATTGCAAGATTCCAGCCCATCCGTATAGATATGCTGACACTCATTATCATATCATTTAGTTTAAATATCTGTAATGCACACATCACAACCTGATGTTTACATTGCCTAGTTATTTTTTTAGAAATTTATTTAGTATTAACTACCTATCAGTGCTCCCTCCCCCAAAAATGTGCAAATTCTATGAAAACAAACACCTATATGGTCATTGCTATAAGCCCAATGCTTACTTGCTACATAGCTACATAGCAGGTAATAAACAGATGTTTGTTGAACAAAAGGATGAATACACAAAAGGATAAATATTCTAGCCCCTCCTTCCTGACAACATGTCTTAAGCCAGCACATTTTACCTTCTACTGACCATATGAAATAGTGGTCTTTGCTTCACCAATCCCACTATCCTCCAGCGTGGCTTTTACAACTCCAAGTTCAGGTTGATCTTAGGAATCCTATCAGGCTACTTCAGGTCTCTTGTGTCCTTCTCTTCTTCAAAGAGTTCATGTTATAGAAAAATAATTCAATTCATCTCCAATGATAAGGACTCCAAATACCATGCTCTCACTCTAAGTAACTCACAAAGGAGGCAGCCTGAGACCCAGAAGGGAAGTTATAGCTTTGGCTCTGGAATGCTCTCCTCTGTCTGAGGCCCTACTTTAGATCATTGTAAAAGGAGAGGACTCAGTTATTGGGGATCCTACATGTTTCACCCTATAAGAGAAGACACCAAAGAGACACATATTCTATCATCTAGATAATCCAAGAGCTTAACCTAAATTAAGTCAAATCTAGAGGCAAAGACTATCTTCCATACTGATCAAGCTGCTCTGAATTCTTGGTGGATTCACATAACCAGGGAGCAATTCAATGGGAATTGTCATAGGAATAGAGTACCTATGGTAGGTCACCTGAATCAAGCCCTAGAAGTGATAGCATTTGAACAAGCCCTTCTAAGCAGGAGTAAGTTGAAGAGACAGCTATGATTCATGCTGTGATAAAGAGTTAATTCTTTTGGCAATAAATATGAAATTTATTGCAATTTCATTGGCTTATCAAGTATTGCACAACATTAATATAGATGACCTTTGAGTGAAGTCTTTCAGGAAACAAACTAGACTGAACTTAAATGCATCTACATTTCTTATTGTATTTAGATATGATGGTATTAATTTGTAAGTGACTATATCCATGTCAAAGAGAGTCTGTTTCGCATTGTCCTGTGGTCATTTATGTATAGGATAAATGACAAACTCTTGGACGGAAGTATAAAATTAATATTCAAAATCGATTCAAGAATCCAGGAGTCATGGCAGACTCCTGCATGAAAACCAAATTGAAATGTTTGCATGGGTGCTAAGTCGCTTAGTCGTGTCCAACTCTTTGCGACCTTGTGAACTGTAGTCTGCCAGGATCTTCCATCCATGGGATTGTCCAGACAAGAATACTGGATTGGGTTGCCATTCCCTTCTTCAGGGGATCTTCCAAACCCAGAGATCAAACTCACATCTCTTACGTCTCCTGCTTTGGCAGGTGGGTTCTTTACCACTGGTAAAGAACTGGGAAGACCTTAAAGTTATTAAATATTCATATCAATCCTTTCTCAAACTTAAATTTTATTATATTTTATAGCTTACAAAAGTGATTAACAATTTTCATGTTATGTTATTAACATTTAAGCCTCACTACACTCTATGAGTCTTAAGTGAAGATTTTTATGTACACTTTATAAAACATCAAAAATCTGACTAGGGGGTTGAACTGTGCAAGTTTAGGTTACACATTTCAGTTTACTATATACTTCCTAGGTGTCTCTGATGTGCCAGTCAGCCTACTAGATGCTATAGAACCAAAGATGAAAATGAATGGACTCCTGGTAAGATCTGACTCTTGATAAGATGTGATGGGGCTTCCCTGGTGGCTCAGATGGTAAAGAATCCATCTGCAATTCAGGAGGCCCAATTCAATCCCTGGGCCGGGAAGATCCCCTGGAGAAGGGAATGGCTACCCACTCCAGTATTCATGGGCTTCCCTGGTGGCTCAGACAGTAAAGAATCTGCCTGCAATGTGCAAGACCTGGGTTTGATCCCTGGGTTGGGAAGATCTCCTGGAGAAGGGAATGGCTACCCACTCTAGTATTCTTGCCTGGAGAATTCCATGGACAGAGGATTCTGAGGGGCTACAGAGCATGGGATTGCAAATGGTCAAACATGACTGAGGGACTAACAGATGGTTAAATAATTCAATTAAATATAAGAAGTGCTAATAAACAGGGTCCTACTGTATAGCACAGGGAACTCTGCACAGTGTTATGTGACAGACTGGATGAAAGAGGAGTTTGGGAGAGAATGGATACATGTATATGTATGGCTGAGTCCCTTTGCTATCCACTTGAAATTATCAAAACATTGTCAATTGGCTATAAATCCAATATGGATAAAAAGTTAAAAATAAAATAAAAAAAATTTAAAAATATATAATAAGTGCTGGAGTGGAGGTGTTCACAATTAACTGATCACATATCTCTGTATACAAGTCTTACGTCATTATGTAGGCACATGAACTATATTACGTGCTGCTTAGCCATGTGTTTGGGTTGAAAGTCTGATACATTCTGAAAAATAAATGGACTCATATGGAAGGAATATTTTTTTCCAAAGAAAGATCTCATATTAATAAGAGAAGATTAAAAGTTATTTCTGAGAAGGATTCTTAGAATCAGAAAGTCAAGGTAGGGTCACCAGCCATCCTGGTTTTCCCAGAACTGAGGGTTTTACCAGGACACTGGACTTCCAGTGCTAAAACTCAGAAAAATCCTCAATGGTTGGTCAACTTAAGTCAATATTAAGAAATCATAAAATGAGTTTCTTATCCCAAGAATCAATTTCAGTTAGGTACAACTTCATAGTTTAGATCCATTTGTTTCTGGTTTGGGTTGGCATATAAAACCAACAAAGAAGAGGAAGCCAAATGATAATTTATACTTGTAGAATATTTAAGGATTATAAAACTTGGTCTCAATCTTTAAAATTACCCATGTGCGTCTCATGACAATGATAAGAACAAATATCCTTAACTCCATTTTACAGATAAAAAAACAGACTCAAAGAGATAAGAAATTTGGCCAAGGACATAAAACTCATAAGCGCCAGGAAAAAACCTAGAACCCAAGACTGTGCAAGGATCCTAAATTATTTCAATGCCTGGCAGTGAAGTGAAGTGAAGTTGCTCAGTCAAGTCTGACTCTTTGCGACCCCATGGACTGTAGCCCACCAGGCTCCTCCCATGGGATTTTCCAGGCAAGAGTACTGGAGCAGGTTGCCATTTCCTTCTCCAGAGGATCTTCCCCACTCAGGGATTGAACCTGGGTCTCTCGCATTGTAGGCAGATGCTTTACTGTCTGAGCCACCAGGTTCAATTAGGTAATAGCCTAGATCACCCAGTCAAAAATATTATTCATGAGTATTTGTATATTTAGAGTTGTACTTAAAGTGCAATCAATCAACAGGAAAATGAGGAGTGACATAAACTCAAAGTCAAGTGGAAATTTATAAATACTGGGACACTCAAATCCTGGGGCAGTTTAACCAAAAGATGTGTGCATACCCAACTTCTCTGAAGTACTCAACTTTATAACTGTCTGGTTAACTTTATTGCTGTGTTGCAATGATGATAAATATCAACCCCAGATGGTGCTTTGGAAATCGCAAAGCACTACACAGATATTTTACCGTTATTTTTTAATTTATGCACAGCAAGTCAGGATCTAAGCACCTGGTACTTTATCGCTATTCTGGTTAGTTTTCCACCCTTGAATAGATGAGTCAGATATTGTTCCTGTTCTCAATGTCTCTGGGGTTAAAGTCACATTTGCCACTCATTTCAGTGCTAGGGTGACACAATGCACACTCATTTATTCTGCTTTGGTAGTTCTTCCACCTTCTTATCTGACTGCTAAAGCTCCTTTTGGGTGGACCAAACACACACACGTTTTTGTGGTATTTCCCATTATAAATATGACCATAAAAAACTTTCACATTATAAATTTTACCATACAAAAGTTCAGCTCATCCAATGAATTTTTAAGAATGATAAAAATAAAATACCTCAAACTGAATCTTTCACACATTCAAATTACTGTGCTTCCTGTTATAACTGAAGAGGCTTACAGTTAGAAAGGAAACCATTAACTGCTTATTTAAGAATTTCCTTATCTATTTGCATTCAATTTCAGATCCATTCATAAAATCAATTGCTCAAGATGAGAAAAATTATGGAAGACCATGTTTCTAAACAAGATAAGCCATTCTAATTTTTCTCCTCCTGCTAAGGGAGTGATTTTTCCTCTTATAAATATCTCATAAAAATATCTGTAATCATGAAGATCTGTATATTCCAAAAGTCAAATGGCAATTTTCACACTGAAAAATCAATATGATGTTTTGAAAGTTTCACATAACTGCCCAGAGAATGATGTAATTCAATGACATAACAGTATAGTATAATGACAAAACCTTGACATAACCTATTAGCAGTGTGTAATCATTCAGGAAGTGTGGCAAAGATGGCTAGCTGTCCACAAATAAATATTCCACCTTCTAGAATATCATAGGTGTTTCTCAGAGGTATCTTCCCAGGCAGTGAGTATATTCCCCAGTAACCCCTTGTAATTTCAAGGTACAGTCACATGACTAGTTCACACCAATAATTATAAGCAAAATGATGTGTGATATTTCTCAGCCTGAATCTTTAAAAGAGGCAGTTGTTCGCTCTTCACTCGGTTTCCCTCCACTGGTTGGAGCCTTGTGGATGGTGGAGCAACAAGATGGAATGATCCTGAGTCGTGAAACACTGTGTGGAAGGCCACCACCAAGCAGTAACATCCTCAATAGATTCTTCCAGGAATGATAAGCCACTGGCATTTTAAGTGGCATTTTTTTTTCAGTAGGAACCGTTACCCTAATTGAATATTTTAAGCAAATACATCTCACCACTAGCAACCATCTGTTGTTCTGTCCAGGAAAATATGATGTTTGAAAAAGCCAGATCAACATTCAAGTTCTTAATTATGTGTGGACCCAATAAGCCTCATCTACCCTTGATGTTTATGTTGCCCAGGTGGCGCTAGTCATAAAGACCCCGCCTGCCAATGTAGGAGACCTAAGAGACACAGGTTTGATCCCTGGGTTGGGAAGATCCCCTGGAGAAGGAAATGGCAGCCCACTTCAGTATTCTTGCCTGGGAAATCCCACGGACAGAGGAGCCTGGCAGGCTACAGTCTATGGGGTCGCAAAGAGTCAGACATTTTAACTGAAGCAACTTAGCACCCTTGATGTTTAACCACACTGCCTGCTGCAAGCTGTCATTCACATGGGCTGTCTTCTCAGGCTGGAAAACTTCTTACCTATCTTCTGACTCTGCTATTACTATTTGTCTCTCAGACTTCTGTTTGAATATTACTTCTTTAAAGAAGTCTTTTCTACTTCCCAATTTAGTCATTTCTCTTCTTTATGGCTACCACAGTGCCATGCATCTGTTCTTAGAAATTATGACCAATGTAATTTTACATTGACTTTCTGGAATTTTTTATTTATATCTGATTTCTTTATGAAACTATAAAGCTTTTGAATTTCAGAAATAATGGTCTTTTGTTTTTCTCATTCTTATGTCTACCATATCTTGCACAGATCCCAAGACAGTTAAATAGATTTAATGAACAAGTAGCTCAGTGTGGTATCATGACAGATGAAGACCAGAGAATGTAAAGAACTTGATGAAGGTACTTTTAAGGAATTCATACTTTTTGCTTTTCCTTCAAGTTAATTACCAGCTTCTTAATGTCTCAGTGGAGAAAACAATGAGTTGGTCACAGGTAAATTGACATTAAATAGAAGACAAACTGACTTATGGTCATAAATTTAATATTTTATTCCTGATAAAAGACCATATATCTAATCTTACTCATTAAAAGCTTCAATTTTTGTCCTTCTAAGAATCATAATCATGGGAGTAAAAAATATCATGGTAACTTTTGTTGATTCTATAACCTGTAAAATCTCCCCAGATGGCTGATCATCGTAACAAAACATGGAAAACTACAGCTTCACTAAGACCCTATTTTGGTCCATTGGTGGAATGGTTTTCCCTTAACTGTCTCCTCTGAGGAAGAAGCATGACTATTCTAGGGGTGAAATTGAGAAAAGAACTTGACCATATACAATTCAGCTTTTTCCTTTCTCTCTCTGGACTCTTTCTGCTAAGAAGCAAGATACATTGTGCACCTCGTGCTTCCAAAAAGTAAACACACCAGGGTCAGTGCCTCGGTCAGCGTTCCGGAAATGTTTTTGGCTTATCCTGTTTTTTCCTCTCTACTTACCTTAGGAAGTTGCATAGTTATAAGGCTGGAATTCTGGGTAAACACATGCCACTCCTTAGGCTCAGACATCTCCTACCTATCCACAAGTTTCCTATTTCATTCAGTTAATTGTCAGTATCGTTTGGATCTGAGCTGAATTATTTCTTCTTTAGAGTAACTTCCTAACACCCTCCTAAGTAAATTCAAGAGTCCTTCCTCCTCCCCCAATAAGGAGGCCTCAAGCAAAGGCACCTGGAGTTGACCTCTGCCTAAGGCCTCAGATAAAGAGACCCCAAAGGCAGGTGCCCACCAAATCCAAGAATGAACATATGTGAAACATATGACTGGCCAGGGGGGCTGAGTCCTTGACTGCAATGGCCTTCGGAGACCATAATGGGTTGGCTGTACACAGGTCTGCCCTGGAGAGGGCAGCTTTCTCTCATCTGGTCTCCCAGGTAAAGGCTTGGTAATTACCTATGATCAGGTCTGAAAATTACTCATTGGCTTTTGGACAGGAGTCAGATTTCTCAGTGTTTGCTTCCAAAAGGCTCACTGACACAGTGGTCAGCAGAAAGTGTAGTTCCTCACCATGTGGATCTTGCCATAGATTGGTTGTGTGTCCTCATGACATGGCAGTAGTTGTCTTCCCCCAAAATAAATGGTCTAAAAGAAAGAACAAGGAGGGAGTGACAGGGCCTTTTACGACTGAGTGTCAAAAGGCACAGTCATCACAGTTTCCTCTTTAGAAGCAAAGGGTTGAAGGAGAGAGGAATTAAATTCCACTTTTTGAAGGGAGAAATGTCAAAGAAACTATATGCTTGTTTTTAAACAACCACACTTAAGGAGATCATCTTAAGAACAAGATAAGAGGAATTCTGCTCCTGGTCACACATTAAAGTCACACAGCTCAGCTGCTACTTTGACCTGCATTTGTTCAACTCTGGTTCCAAACTTAGGATAGGGAAGAAGATTTAATTAAATACCAACCTTAAACCTCATAAGCCTAGTTTTAAATAGAGTTTTTAACACAGTTAACTGATTTCATTTAATCTGTAAATTTACACAATCTATCAATTCAATGGTAGAAACATGATCAAATTATTCATGTAACAGTTGACTGATTATTAATGCTTAAGATTATGGCAGATTTAGAAGACTGCTGTAACAGTCTTAAGTAGGATCATTTTCTCTTTTAATATGAAATATTTACCATAGTTAACAGCAATTCTAAAAAAAAGATAGAAAGGCTACAATCTAAACTATCAACCTCAGAAAACATAATGATCATCAACATCTTTTTAAACCACATTTCAGATGTCAATACTAAAAAGGGAAACATTAGAATTTACTCTTTTTACCGGAATGCTCCAAACAAATGAACTGATTTTAATTTATTTATCACTGAAGGAAAGATGGCAACAACCTTTGAGGATTTGGAGTTTTGTTTTACTTAATGTTAGGAAATTCTAGGAAACTGTCGCTCCCTCTCTACTTACATCTACTATTGCAGTATATTTACTTGAACAAAAATTCAGTTTATAAACTCTGCCGCGGAAATAAAAGCAACTTTACATTGGTGGTGGCATTACTTTTAACATGAGATTTTTTGAAAAACATTGTGCAACACATTATTACTTGAGATCCTCTTCCTGTATTATTAAGTAACTAATCCAAACAAAATACACCAAATCCCCTACAGATTTATGGGAAAATTACTGGCCAATGGACATCTCAACATTTTTATCTCAAATGCTGATTTTTTTTCTTTATTCCATGGTTCATTGTCCAAGAAATAATTTTTAACTGTTTCTTTTAGTTGAAGAAATATTAGAAATTGAAACCAGTTCCCAAGTAATAAACCCCATAGCTGTGGGTCTTCATGGTTTCTCCATGAAGATCATCTCTATGTGTTCCAACTCCAAGTTTCATAAAAAAAAAAAACAAAAAAAAACTGTGGTCCAACTTGTTCACTGTTGTCTTGCCAGGATCTTGCACCATGCCTGGCTGACTAGAGTAAATAGCTGTGGAAGAAATTAGGTAAAGCTATATTTTAGAACAAAATTATTGACCTACCATGAAAAAGGGGGGAAAAAGGTATTTTTATTATAAACTCCCCCTTGTAGGCAGGAGGAATTTTTTCAAGCTGAGCTTTGAGAAGAGGATACCTATGTCCTAACTGCTATGTGACTTTTAATTCCTTAAACTTTCAGGACTATTCTGATACTTGTTAAATTAGTGACTGCAGAGTTTTCTGAAAATGGAAAATCCCAGACACATATTGAATTTTTTAACTTTAAGGAAAACTTTTTATGTATTCAGACACTTGGTGAGTGCTGGAGGTGGGGGTGGGGGTTGGGATCAGTACTGAACAAGATAGATCCAGACCCTAAGGGTTTGCATTCTAGCAATGGATAGAGATACTAAACAATTAATTATATAATCATTAGCTTAATTATCGATGCAATGGCTGAACAGAGGACAGTGTATATATGTGAGAGGACCTGAGCTAGTATGGGGAGTCAGAGAGGACTTTCTTGACTAAATAATATTTAAGCTGGATTGTACAAGATAAGTAAGAATTCATGAGTAGGCAAGGGTTTCTTGAGAATAGAAGATGAGAGATAGTGAAGGGAGAGGGAAAAAAAGGTCCAAGGCAGAAAGAAGAGCAGTAGAGAAATATCTGAGTAGAAATGGAATATTGTGTATTCAGAATGACATAAGACCATGTAACTTGAATTCAGAAAGCCTATTGATGATTTACTATGACACTAATAAGGGGTAAAGCAATATGAGTACATTTACTTCCTTAAAAGATTATTTTGGCTCCTGTTCTAGGGCAAGATGGTATAGAATAATTTCTTCTGTGTTACTCTGTAAATAAAACAAAACACCCAGGAAAAAGTCCATTAGACTATGATGAAGGAACTCTAAAAGTAAGCTGAAAGAATGTCAACAGCGCTGGCTAGGGAGGAAGAACAGACCCTGAGGACACAAGGACTGGCTACGTGGTGAAATTTCCTAGGTTTTCTTTTTATCTCCCGTATGCTCCTAGACCGGACACAGGAGAGATCTAAAGCCCAGAACCACTGCAGGCATAAGCCAAACAAAAACAACCCAAAAGAAAAGCTAGTCCCTTCTGACCAAGGACCAGAGAAAGGAATGCACAACAGACACAGTGAAGAGTCATGGCCCTTGTGCCACCATTTGGACCTGGCACTGGTCTGATCCATTGGCACCAAGAGCAGGAAGCCCCAACACCCCATCCTCACTGCACACCCAGCTTCCAGGGGCAGTCCTGTCCTTGGCAGGAACAGCATCCACAGTGGCCTCTGTCTCCCTGCCCTCCACTCAGGATCAAAGGAGGGCCAGGCCCCATGGCTTCCGCTCTCCTATTCCCTTCCAGAAGCTGGCCCAGTGACACCAGATAGCCCAGGGAAGTATCATCTATACCCAGAGATGAAACCAGCAGGGATGAGTTGAGTGGCTTAAACAACAGACATTTGTTTCTCATAGTGCTGGAAGTTATAATTCCAAGATCAAGGGGCCAGCAGTGTTCTGTGAAGATGGGTATGGTTTAAAGGGGTAACAAGAGGGAATCATATGATGGTGCCACTTAGTATTTTGATTGTGGTGGTGGTTACATGAAGCTCACACCTGTGTTAAAATTGCATAGAGCAAAAAAAAAAAAAACAAACAAACAAAAATTGCATAGAGCTACACACACACAAGTATGTAAAAAACTGGTGACATTTGAATGAATTCTATGGATTATACCAATGTCAATGTCTTGTTTTTGATATTGTACTATAGTTGTGCAAGGTGCTATGGTTGAGGGAGGATAAGGGAAGGATACACAGGATTTCTTTGTACATGTCTCCGTAAACTCCTATGACTCTATTATCACTTCAAAACAAAAAGTCAAAAAAAAAAAAAAAAAACAAACCAAAACACAGTGCTTGGTTTTTATGAGAAATTTGGTCCAAAAAGGGCAAGAACAAGTAGGAAAAGATCTGGTAAAGAACCAGCTCAGCTGGTAAAGAATCTGCCTCCAGATCCTCTGGAGAAGGGAAAGGCTACCCACTCCAGTTTTCTGGCCTGGAGAATTCCAAGGATTGTACAGTCTTAAAACTCAACATTCAGAAAACTAAGATCATGGCATCTGGTCCCATCACTTCATGGCAAATAGATGGGGAATAAACAGAAACAGTGACAGACTTTCTTTTCTTGGGCTCCAAAATCACTGCAGATGGTGACTGCAGCCATGAAATTAAAAGATGCCTGCTCCTTGGAAGAAAAGCTATGACCAACCTAGACAGCATATTGAAAAGCAGAGACATTGCCAACAAAAGTATGTCTAGTCAAAGCTATGGTTTTTCCAGTAGTCATGTATGGATGAGAGAGTTGGACTATAAAGAAAGCTGAGCACCGAGAATTGATGCTTTTGACCTGTGGTATTGGAGAAGACTCTTGAGAGTCCCTTGGACAGCAAGGAGATCCAACCAGTCCATCCTAAAAGAAATGAGTCCTAAATATTCATTGGAAGGACTGATGTTGCAGCTGAAACTCCAATACTTTGGCCACCTGATGTGAAGAACTGACTCATTGGAAAAGACTCTGATGCTGAGAAAGACTGAAGGCAGGTAGAGAAGGGAATGACAGAGGATGAGATGGTTGGATGGCATCATCAACTGGATGGACATGAGTTTCAGCAAGCTCCAAGAGTTGGTGATGGACAGGGAAGCCTGGCATGCTGCAGTCCATGGAGCCACAAAGAGTCAGACATGACTGAGCGGCTGAAATGAACTGAACCGTACAGTCCATGGGGTCGCAAAGAGTCAGACATGACTGAGTGACTTTCACTTTCAATATAATATCAGTAAGATGTAGTAATGATTTAGATATGAAGGTTATGGAGAAAGAAAAACAGAGGTTTCTCATTTGTAAAGCTTATGGAAAACACTGAGACAAGAAATAATGAAGTAAAAACCCACTAAGAGTGGGTGAATATGACAAGTACTATTTGGGATATGTTCAGTTTGAAATACCTAGAAAGTATAGTGATACAAATGTTATTGGTCGAATATATGAGTCAAGGCTCAGAAATTAGGGTTAAAATATATAAGCTTGAGTTGTCAGTGGAGAGGTGACTATGGGTATGGCTATCCTGTATGTGTGTCTGCTCAGTCACTTCAGACATGTCTGACTCTTTGTGACCCCATGGACTGTAGTCTGCTGGGCTCCCTTTGTCCATGGGATTCTCCAGGCAAAACTACTGGAGTGGGTTGCCACACCCTCCTCCAGGGGAGATCCCCAACTTGGGGATTGAACCCACAACTCTTGCATAGCAGGCAGGTTTTTTTACCCTCTGAACCACCTGGAAGACCATAGCTTCCAGCCCTAGGAAGTCCATGGTTATCCTAGGAAAAGGAATGTATGAAGTGACAGGTGAAGATGGAGGACAGAACTTGAGGAAACTGCATTGTTTCAAGTTCAGAAAGTAAAGAAAAGAAGGATGAAATTGTAAAAGAACCAAGGAAAGAGAGGTCAGTAGATATCAGAATATATGAAGTTAAGTCAGATTGAATTCAGCAAATGTACAATCTTTGATGGTTGCAATATTGTTCAAATCAGGTAGAATTTGAGGAGGATTGAGAAGGTCTTCCCTGGTGGCTCAGATTATAAAGAATCTGCCTGCAAGTCAGGAGACATGGGTTCAATTCCTGGGTCTGGAAGAGCCCCTGGAGAAGCGAATGGCTACCCACTCCTGTATTCTTGTCCAAAGAATTCCATGGACAGAGGAGCCTGATGGGCTACAGTCCATGGGATCAAAAAGAGTTGGACATAACTGAGCAACTAACAATTTTACTTTCACTTTGGCGTCTCCCAGGTGGCACTAGTGGTAAAGAACCCTCCTGTCAATGCAATAGACATAAGACACACGGATTCAATCCCTGGGTTGGGAAGATCTCCTGGAGGAGGGCATGGCAACCCACTCCACTATTCTTGCCTGGAGACTCCCATGGACAGAGGAGCCTGGAAGGCTATAGTCCATGGGGTCACAAAGAGTCAGACACGACTGAAGCGACTTAGCACACATTCTAGGAGAAGATGGAAAATATATCCTCAGTTGGAAAGGAAGTGCCCATTCTCTTCTATTTTACTATGAGGTATTTAGAGAAGAGGCTCTTCATGACTCAAAGTGGTTGTCCTGTGTTTTATTACGCCCAGAAGAATGCTGCAACTAGACAGGGGAATGTCTGTGCTGCATCTCAAGGTTAGTTTGAACATTTTAAGTAGCACTGCACTGACTCTTTATTGTTTTCCAAGTGCTTCAATAGATTCCTGCTTAAGAAAAACAAAAGAAAACGGACCTTATTTGGCTATAACTCTTTTTATTTTTTTTTGAGAGTCCCAAGTATTCTTTGGACTTTATAAAAAAGATAAATACTTAAAAACTCATATATAGAAATATGCTCATAAATATATGTTAGCTCTGCAAAGAACTTAAAATATACCATAACATAACTAATATTAAAAATATTAATCAGCCTTCTCATTAAACTCTGTTATACAGACACCCCCATCACTATCATCATCATCATAGCTTACAAGTTTCTAGTATTTACTCTATTCTCATTTCCCAGGGGGCCTCCCAGGTCGCTCAGTGGATAAAGAATCTGCCTGGCAATGCAGGATATGCAGGAGACATGGGTTTAATCTCTGGGTTGGGAAGATAGCAACCCAATCCAGTATTATTGCCTGGGAAATCCCATGGCCAGAGGAGCCTGGCAGGCTACAGTCCACGTGGTCACAGGGTCGGACGTGAGAGTGCATACACATACACATTTTCCAGGGACTACTGTAAGTTATTTATAAAACATTTGATTCACTCATCAAGTGCCTTTTAGGTAGTGTAAATCTTTTCATTTCTACTTTACAGATGATGAAATGAAGACAGTAATTTGAAGTAACTTGCTTGAGCTCCCAGAACTGGTTAACTGGCACAATAAGAATCAGAATCCACATGCCTGAGTTGTTAACCATTATAAATACTGTCTTTCCAAACATAAGTAAAGCGTGTTTTACTTTACATTATTACAATTTTGAAGAAAAGATAATCACATGAAAGAAGTGTACAGAGATAGGGCACATCTCTAAGCTGCTGATACACACCTCTTTTTCAGAGAACATAAACATTACAATATGAAATTCAAGCACTGCAGGAATGAAACGTGGAAATAAAGCTCATGCAGGTATGGCTAAAAACAGAGATGTGTTGTAGAGTATATGGTCTGGAACTAGAGTTCTCATTTTCCACCTGGAAAAAGGGAGAGCCAAGGGCCAGGATGACAGCCAAGTCAGAATCAGGCTCAGCAGGGTGAGACCCTTTACAGATGTGTATGGACCACACAAAGACAACTGAGAACTTGCATAAACTGGTTTCTCTATCTCTCTCTCTTCCTTTTTAAGATAGCATTGCCCTTCATACCGGTGGAAAGTGGTCATCTCCATCTCAAGTGTAATAAATCAAGTCCATAGCTAAATGGCACCTTTAGAGTAAGCAAGCCTGAATTTGTTTACAGAGAGACATTCTACTTATTTAGAATCACATAAGCAGAATCTTTCCCTATCCTCACTGTGACCACCCAGGAAAAAAATCAATTTTGAGCTCTTGAGAAGGGTTTTCTTAAATTTTGCTATTTATTGCAGATAACATCTTTGAAATTTTTTTTAAAATTACTATAAATCTTATCTAACTTCTCTCATTACATATCATTACAGCAAATCATATTTTGACCTAAACAATCAATAACTAATGTTTTATGTGCTGTGCTGTGCTAAGCCACTTATGTTGTGTACAATGTTTCACAACCCTGTGAACGTAGCCCACAAGGCTTCTCTGTCTATGGAACTCTCCAGGCAAGAATACTGGAGTGGGTTGCCAGGCCCTCCTCCAGGGTGTCTTCCCAAAGCAGGGATAGAACCCACCTCTCTTATGTCTTCTGCATTGGCAGGCGGATTTTTTACCACTCACACCAACTTGCAAACAGAAAAACAGAAGCTGATTTAATTATTCATGACAGAGTATATTTAATACTGGAGATTGGTTACCCAAGTAATTAACTGAGGCCACCAAACATTCCTAGGCTATGGGTTCAATTCAAGAAGATAATGTTACGTGACTCCTAGAGCCAGAGTCACACTGTGGGATCTGGAACCCAGCGAACTTGATCAAAAGATGCTGGAGTCACCGAGCTAGATAGCAAAATACTGCACAGGAGAAATAGGAGGGAAAGGAGTATCCTGATTTTTTCCTTTGTTCACCTTCAAATATCTGTAGGTGCCTCCTCTTGGCCACTCGCAGTGAGAAGCTTGCTGTCATGTAAGCCAGGAAATTGCAGCTTGGAGGGGTCAGCTTTCCTGTGATACAGAAGAGAGCCAGAGAAGGAAGCAACTGAGGGCAAACAGACCCCAGGATAAGCCAAGTCATGGGAGTAAGCACTATATTCAGCCAACCATATTGTTTCACGTCATGATGAAAGTGAAAATGAAGTAGCTCAGTTGTGTCTGACACTTTGTGACCCTATGGACTGTAGCCCTGTAGCCCTCCATTCATGGGATTTTGCAGGCAAGAATACTGGAGTGGATTGCCATTTTCTTCTCCAGGGGATCTTTCCGACCCAGGGATCAAACTCAGGTCTTCCACATTGCAGGCAGACTCTACCCTCTGAGCCATGAGGGAATCCTCTCCATGTCATTATATATGTGATCAAAAATTAAGTCATAGAATTCAGAAGTATTGGGTTGGCCAAAAAGTTCCTTTGGGTTTCTCTGTAACATATGGAGAAACTGAACAAACTTTTTGGCAAAATCCTATACATGCTTGAGAAGATTAAAAAAAAGAAGAAAAAGCCAGATCAGTAGTTCATCCAGCAAGAGTTTTGAGTAACTTTAGTGATTCTAAGATTAGAACTTGGGAATACAACAAATAAGTAATAAACAGTAAACAACAAATAAGTAAGAATAAATAGTAAACAGCAAATAATAAAGAAGAAACTAGACAGAGAATTTTTCTATTTTGCAGGTAGTAAAGCCTTCATGGGGTGTTTATTTTGATACACTCTTATTTCAATCATAGGTTACCCTGGAGGTGATTTCAGACTCAACATTCAATGTATTGATCATTAGGTGCATGCTCAAAGATGCACTGCGTCTAAATTGCATCTGTGGCTTGCATTTACAAAGGCAGTGAGTAGGAGAGGAAGAAAGAGCACTGACAACTGACAGCATGGTCCTTTGGTGCCTTCTGTACGTTATTCAAAAGATAAAGCTAACAGCACTGCATTTCTCTTATTCTACTCTTTGCTGCACAACTGTATGACTTCTCTTTTTGGTCTGTCTTCAATGTTTATTATAATGATTCTACCCTTAGAATTATTTTTTGATACTCAGTGCATATTCTTTTGATGAATAAGTCATTTTGCTAAAATACAAACTTTGTGCTACATAATTTTTTACTTATCAATATATTTTGGATGCAGGAGACACAGGTTCACTTCCTGGGTCGGAAAGATCCTCTGGAGAAGGAAATGGCAACCTACTCCAGTATTCCCACCTGGAGAATCCCATGGACAGGGATACATGGCAGGAATATAATCCATGGGATTCCACGGCAGGCTACAGTCCACCGGGATCACAAGAGTTGGACATGACTTAGTGACTAAATCACCACCATATTTTGGATATCCTGTCATGACACTTTTAAACAGATAAAGATACAGACATGCATATATAACTATACAAAAGTACATATGTGTAAATACATGCCATAACGGTTTTTAATGACTGCATAGTTTTCCATCATATAGATGTGCTGTCATTTCATGAAATCACTTAACTTTTGGTTGTAATTTTTTGAAACTTCTGTAACAATGTAATAAGTATCTCTAATCTTGTATGTTTCCTCACTTAAGTTATTGCTAAGAATAAATTCCCAGAGCTGCAACTGCTAAGTCAAAGGGGTTTTATTAGTCAGTTTGGTCTATATTTTTTTTTCCTATAGTAATGAACAACCCAAAAGATGTCAGCAGCTTATAACAGTTGTTCTCGCAGACAGAGGAGAGCCTATACCTGGGATTTCTGGGGGAAAAGAGATCAGTAATTACAACTTGATTTGAAAAACTGTTCAGAAATCTTCCATATTAATATTACTCACAATTCACTATCCAGAGCCTGTGCCAGCATGAATTCAAAAGGACAGAAAAGCAAAATCCCCCTCCAGAGAAGAGCTCTACAGTAAAATTCTTTCGGGGTAGAGAAGCAAGTATTTTGAACAATAATATATCAGAATTGCCCATAACAATATCCACTGCTATGATAGCTACTATTATTGTAAAAAAGGGCATGGATAAATGTTGCCCTGGACTGAAAACAATGATTCTGAAAGAGAAAGAATATAAAATGTTTCAAACAATTCCTAGCAGGTAATTTAAAGCCATATTATGGAGAAGTAATATGGATGAAAGATCTTGTAGCTACAAGGATCTTGTACATGATTATCCTGTACAGGATAATCATGTACATTTCCACTTGGAAAAACAAATGCTCACCAAAATATGACCACCACATATTTTTAACCCTCACCATTGGATGACCACAAGCCATAGTCATTGGCTTCTTGTCCAGATTTGTTCAGAAGAGCTTTGATTGTGTGCAGTGAAATTGAACCATAAATGAGAGGCTTTGTAGCAAATAAACCAAACAACCTACTGATATGCTTGGATTTATAGCTTCAAGTCAGGCTTCACAGGTGGCTCAATGGTAAAGAGTCTGCCTGCAACATGGGAGACACAGGTTTGATCCTAGGTTCAAGAAGATCACCTGAAAAAGGAAATGGCAACCCACTCCAGCATTCTTGCCAGGGAAGTTTCATGGAGAGAGGAGCCTGGCAGGCTACAGCCCATTGGGTCGTAAGAATCAGATACAACTTAGCAACTATACAACAACATAACTCAAGTCATGTTTTTTTCTCTTGAAAATATATGGAGATAGTGTCAGAGTAAACTAGGTAAGACTGTTAAAATAACTGACAGTTGATAGCCACACCTAAATGAAAGTAGAAACATCTGACCAGTAGAAGATAATTAAATCTCCTAAGGTTTAGAGCTAACCACTCTGGGGAAAGAAAATTTCCTATTTACATTTCAAAGGCAAACACAGAGATGCACAGAGAAAGCAAGAGTGAAAATAGAGATGTGAGGGTTTTAGACATATGTTAACAACTTGGTTGTTAATTATTTATTGCCCCAGTTGTAGTTGACAATAGGAGGAAGCATAAGTTCTGATCAACAGGAGAGTGTGTATTTTCACATTAAAATAACCAAAAGGAAGGTTCTCTTCAAGTCTATGAAGCTTTATGCTGAGAAAGAAGTGCTTATCCAAGAACAGGTATGTGCATGACAGACTCAGGGACATCTTTTTGATTGATTGGCTGATTTTTGCTTATAAAGCATATCTGAACTTTCTACTCTGAGGACAGATTAACACACAGCTCCCAAATCATTCTCTAGGCAGCCGCTTCCAAGTATACTTCTTCCTACAGATTGGAGGTTACAGAAGCCTAATTTTTCAATTCTTATCTGCTATGGGTTCCAACTACAAAAGGACACACACAAGGATCTAAGTGAGGATTGTCTAAGTATCAATTGTCTAAAGCTGTGGCAGGAACCATGCTTTCTTACAATGCTAATGTGGAAAACAGAGTAGGAGTTCTATTTCCCACCCCAAATACAACTAACACCCCAGCTGCAGTCAAAGAAGCCTGAGACAGTCATGGGCCTTCTAAACAGAAGGATTAGATCGGGAAGGTATCTAAATATGCCAGTGTGGTTTCTGTTTGATAATTGGAAATAGTAGAAAAGAGCAGATGCTGCTCGAGAACAAGCTGGTGTGTGTGTGTGTGTGTGTGTGTGTGTGTGTGTGTGTGTGTGTTTGTGTGTGTGTACGTGTGACAGAGAGAGAAAGAGAGTCGGGGGAGAGAGGGGTAAGGAGTGAGAGAAAGAGAAGATAGAAATGAAATGGCAGATAATAAGAAAGGGAGGGAAAGTTTTCCATTTCTGATTGAATGATGATGGTAAAGAGGAAGGATTAGAAGTTTACCCAGTATGGTTCTTCATGAGATTGGAGAAAAAGTTTCCTTGGGGACAAAGGGGAAAAGTTTCAATATCCAGAACCACTTTATTCTTGAAGAGGGAAGATGTTGTTCTGGAAAAATATTCAGTGAGAACTTAGTAGTATCACTTGTGGAAGAGTTACTTATATCACAGTAGTATGTATTAATGGTACCAGATCATATTTTCATTTCTGTATCTAGAGCCAAAGAGAGCTGTTTTCACAAATGTAGGAAATTAGAATTCCAGCTAGCCCTCCCTTCCAGACCACATTAAGCAGGGTGTTAAAAGCTCTTCGAGAGAAGCAGAGACTGGAAAATCTGAAAATATAATTTGAAGAAGGGAGTACTAACTGAGTTATTTACTTCTTCCAATTACGATTAAAGTTTGTGAGGTAAAAGCAACACCCTGTATTCCTTGATGATTAACCACACTGCACAGATGTTAGTTCTTCGACATTTTTATTAAGATCCACAAACCATTGTTACCCTGAACATAACAACATTGGACAGAAACAGCTGAGAAAACAAAAAATCACCATCATAGCACCATCCAAATGGATGCTTCCAATATGCAAGCTGTCACTAGAGGCTGGAATGTGTTAGGCATGGTGGACTACCACTGAATGTGTCCCTCCTAAATGCATCCTTGGCCCAGGCTTGAGCAAAACCTTAGTGACAGTTAAAAGTCACTGGCTTCCCTGATGGCTCAGTGGTAAAGAATTCGCCCAAAATGCAGTAGATACAGGAGACACAGGTTCGAGCCTTGGTTCGGGAAGAAACCTTGGAGGAGGAAATGGCAACCCACTCCAATTCTTGCCTAAAAAGTTCCATGGACAGAGGAGTCTGGTGGGCTACAGTCCAAAGGGCTGCAAAGAGCCCAACATGACTGAGCACCCAAGCAACACCATTGAAACTTTTTTTTTTGGTTACTTACAATCTACTCTTAGTGTCATTATTGGTCCATTTGGAGTTATACTGGGAAAGTTCTTTGTACCAAATCCACCACCTTTTTTTTCATCATCTGATACTTGCTAAAACTATTAAACAATCAGTGCAATTTGACATGAATTTATTGAATGTTACTGAATACCTATTACGGTGTGTCAGTCTTTTGGTAATTAGAAAGAGCTATAAAGAATATTCTTGCAGAAGAGACCTCTCATGATGTCAGTTACTTAAAGAAAACGTGGCTATTATTTAGGCAGATTGATCAAGATTGTGAAAATGGGAATTGAAGAGACAGCTTCTTAGATGCCAAGTAATACCACTCTTACATGTTCTCACAGAAGTTGCAGAACAAGTTATTACCAAATATGCAGGAGTTTCCCTATCATTGGTAAATCTGTTGGGTACTTTGTTGTTGTTTAGTCACTAAGTCATATCTAACTCTCTTACTTTACAAAAGAATAATTTCTCACCATCGTCAATAATCAATTTTCACATATAAGTTAAACGGAGATTCAGAGAGGTGTTTATAATAGGATGTCATGCCTCTAACCTCTTGTTTGTCTTAGGGCAAACCCATGTAATCCAAGTCACAAGAGAACGTTCATATACCGTAACATCCAAAAGGCAAGCACCAGGAAAGACAAAGCCACACGGAAAAGTTTGAGTATACCTAGAAGACAATAATTGAACACCGCTTAGAAAAGGAGAATGCTCAGTTTTTAAAATTCCATTATAGGATATTCTGTCAAATAATCAATGTAGTATATGCAGTGTTTGATATTTGAGCTCTAGAATCAGAGCAGAATAACTTAAATCTAAGCTCTACCTCCTACTATGTGTATAGTCTTAAACTCGTATTTTCTTTAGGTTCACTTTTCTCTAAAATAAGAAGCAATATTAAACTAAAATAGTGGCAATATAGGTTAAAAGAGTGAATCCATAGCCTAGCTAAAGGAGTATAATAAAACTTAGGCATTGAATGAAATGATGACACAAATATCTTCTTGTCTAGATTACTGGCTGCTCAATGGAAGGAATCATACCTTACTTATTTTTGTGCGCCAGGGCCAAACATTATGTTTAAAGAGCACAGTTAATACTCTATGTTATTGCTGTTTGTTCACTAAGTCCTGTCTGACTCTTTGTGACCCCATGGACTATAGCACACCAGGCTTCCCGTCCTTCACTATCTCTCAGATAGTACAGATTTGCTCAAACTCACATTCATTGAGTCAGTGATGCTACCTAACCGTCTCAACCTCTGCCACCCTTTCTTTGCCTCTTGCTTTTTAATCTTTCCCAGCATCAGGGTCTTTACAAATGAGTCAGCTCTTTGCATCAGGTGGCCAAAGTATTGGAGCTTCAGCTTCAGCATCAGTCCTTCCAATGTATATTCAGTGTTGATTTCCTTTAAGATTGACTGGTTTGATCTCCTTGCAGTCCAAGGGACTCTCAAGAGTCTTCTTCAGCACCACAATACAAAAACATCAGTTCTTTGGGGCTCAGCCTTCTTTACGGTCCAACTCTCACATTCATACATGACTACTGGAAAAACCATAGTCTTGATTATATGGAACTTTGTCAGCAAAGTTATGTCTCTGCTTTTTAATATGCTATCTAGGTTTGTCATAGCTTTCCTTCCAAGGAGCAAGCGTCTTTTAATTTCATGGCTGCAGTCACTGTCAGCAGTGATTTTGGAGCTCAAGAAAATAAAATCTGTCACTTTTTTTTATGCTCTCTACATATTTTTTTTAAATGAATGAATGATATTTTAACACAATTATATTCAATATAAGTGACAAAATACTGTGAATTCAGTGAAAATGTAAATAAACCCAATTTTATTTCTTTCCATGTTATTTAACATCCTAGAATCAATCCAAGTTTTTACTTTTTATGAAATATGGTTAATTTGACCATACAGAAATTTGAAGTAAAATATAGTCATCCAAACTCTCTGGGTAGGACATCTGACCATAAGAGTGACTGTGGTAGGCTGAAAAAACAATGGCTTCTGATCTCTGAAAGCTATGAATATTATGTGACAAAAAAGTGAATGTTACCTTAAATGGTAAATGATGTGATTACATTAAAGTTCTTGAAATAAGAAACTTATTCTCAATTAAAGGTGGATCCTAAATGCCAGCACAATTATCCTTTTAAGAGAGACACAGTGTGCTGTGTGCTTGCTCAGTTGCATCTGACTCTGTGACCCTCTGTAGCCCACCAGGCTCCTCTGTCCATAGGATTCTACAAGAAAAATACTGGAGTGAGTTGCCATGCCCTCCTCCAGGGGATCTTCCCAACCCAGGGCTGGAACCCACATCTCCTGTATTGCAGGCAGGTTGTTCACCCACTGAGACACCTGGGAAGCCCAAGAAAGGCACAGAGTAGAGTTAAATGCAAACACAGGAGAGGCAACAAGGGGAGGAGGGACTGGGGTGATACAACCACAAACCAAGAAATGCAGAGCATCTCCCAGAAGCTAAAGGAAGCAGGACTGGGTTCTTTCCCAAGGACTCTGTAGAGAGTGTGGCCTGACAGCATCCTGATTTCAGACTCTTGGC
The DNA here is from genome assembly GCF_054371585.1 of Giraffa tippelskirchi. NCBI lineage: Eukaryota > Metazoa > Chordata > Mammalia > Artiodactyla > Giraffidae > Giraffa > Giraffa tippelskirchi. The sequence goes on from NC_137282.1 coordinate 85,278,383, forward strand.
TTTCAGAAGTGAGAAAACAGGTCTCTGTTGTTTTAGGCCACCTAGATTGTGGTAATTTGTTACCCCAGCCCTGGCAAACCAACACACACTCAAAGTTCCTGGGCTCATGTTTGAAAGTACTTCCTCTATATCTGATACATGGATGAAAGAGATTCTCTAGGACTCAAGTGTTCCTGAAACACTGGCTAAGAGAAGAGAAGTTCTGGATATAGAGACTGTTTATAATTTATCCCCATCCTGTTCAACTCTGGGGAAGTCAGAATGGAGACTTGTCCGTGGTGAACACACAGGGCTTGGGAATAATGGGAAGAAAAGAAACACAAATTTTTTAAGAATCTTAAAAATTCCCTTAGAACTCACCTGGGTATCCAGGTTAAGTTTCTTACCTCAGAGGCATGGATAAAAAAATCTGGAGCAGACTTTCTTAGGCACTGGTTCTTGTCACTTAACCAAATCACTGGTAGAGATTTTCTAAGTTACAAACTTAATGAATTAGACTATCTGGGAAATGGGACCTAGACCTTCATGGTTCCCGAGGTAGGAGTTGGGTAAAAGAACAGAAATTATTCCTTTGACTGCAGAAAACAATTATGTTTATATATCCTTAGTGATAGAAAGTCAACTCTAAAAGGGATTGCCCTAGAAAAATAGGATGGAAAAGAACAAACTGTGTCCCTGACATTTCAGTGACATACCATCTACCTTTACTTGAAAACCAAGTACAGGCTCAGGTACAGAATATTCCATTAGTCAACTCAAACAAAGCTGTGTCTCATTAACTTCCCATTTTAGTCTTCCGTTCTATAACTTTCTTTCTAACCAGACTATATGAGATGTAATGATCAATGGAGGAAAAAAAAAATAGAAAGGCTCTTACCTCATAACAAGAGCCTCTTAACTTTTACCAGACTGAATATAAACTTCACTTTCCTTTTATTCATGATTACAAATGTAGCTTACTAAATTCTTTGGTTCATTTACCATGTTCTATTTCAAATCAACAGATACATCATTGAGACATTTTTTGGGTTTTGTTGGTATTAAACAAACTGACAAATGTATCCTCACTGCTCATCTCTAATGATGAACTGGACAATTTAACAAGTATCTTGGGAAAATTCTCATTTACTAAGCATCTGCCTTGTACATAGCAATCTTGCACCAAAGCTTGGACTTTGAAATCAAACAGAACTGGGTTCAAATCTTGGCCCAACCATTGATACTATATGACTTTGAGCAAGTTGTTAAAATATCTAAGCCTTGTTTTCTCTTCCATAAAATAAGATTATTAAATTTCCTTTACTAAAGAAATTACAGGTACAAAGCGCCAAATGCATAGTAAGCACTCAGTCAAAGTTCTTTTTTTGTTATGAGTTAAATGAACAGAAATCTAGACACTCACCCAAGAGGTTAATGGTAAAAGCTGACAGTCACTGGAAGATAATCAGTTAGATTCAGAAAGTATCTATCCAGGCTAAGGGTTTCATTTTTCTTAGTGTCCAATACCAGCCTGTTACAAGAACTGAGGTCACAGGATTACCCAGAATGCAAGCTAGGTTAAGAATCAGACTCAAGAAAACATAGAATTAATATTTAGTTCTGTTGCTTTCTTGGACACCCAACAAAACTGTCTCAAAATGAGGCAGTGGCTTTTGAGCCTAACTATTTGAGACATACAAACCAATTTTGTTTATAGAATGAATCATCTTCTGGGACTAGTTGATCTTTTAATCTGTAAGCATGAATCATAAAGTCATTCGTAACAACAGTGAAATCAAGACAGGATTAAAATCAAGAAATTCTCTCATACACATATACAAATCTTCTCTCTTAATAACAGCAATCCTGAAAACCAATGCTCCTAACTTGAAAATATCCATTTCCTTATTGGAGAGGAACATATTGTTATCCATCAGGTAGTAACATGAATACCTCTTTCCCTTTCCCCCTAAATCTTTCCCTACCACTTCCCTTTCCCTGTAAATATTTTCTTGGCATGATCTTCCTTGAACTGAAATCTCCCCTTGTGTTAGTTAATGCAACAAAGTTAGAAAGTACACAGTTCAAACTCCAGATGCATGCTCTTCTCCAAACTATAAAAGGACAGAGATATGCTGGTGTAGAATTATGTATCGATACTACTGTGCCATGGAGAATTTAGTTCTACAGGTGAATGTACATTCTAATTTGCTGGAAATTGCAAAGATCAATGAAGAAGGCCAATAAGGAAAGTGAACCATGGACCTAGGGTTTTAAGAAAGAGTCCAGAGTTTTAGAGACAAACAAAAATCACAAGGAGAAGGCATTTTATAACATGAAACAGGAAAGACTCTAATTATATCTTTTATTAATATAGGTAACATAATAAGGATTGTTTGACAAAGCTACCTGGGAGGGTCCATATTAATTTTATATCTCTACAACATCTTTAGATTTAAAAAAAACAATTTGCTGTAGATGCATAGAAGTTAAGAAATCACAGCATCTCTTAGATTTTTATATATGGATAAGTATCAAATAAAAGATAAGCTATGTTATTCCATTACCTTCAACAGAGACAAATAAATCTGTTACAAGTAAATATGAGTACTTTTCATAATAAATAAGCAGACCAAAAGTCAATGTCTTTACATATTGGACTTCAATGCCATGGCTCCCACCCTTACCTCCTTGCCTCTCTGCCATCATCTCCTATCATTCTCCTCCTCACTCATTCTGCTCACTTCACTCCATGCATGTTGGCTTCCTGGTTGTTGCTCAAACATTCAGAAAACTCTACTACTTCCCAGTACTACAGAACTTCTGTTCCCTTCCCCTGGGCCACTTTCCCCCCAAATACCTGTGTGCTTTGCTTCTTTACTTCCCTTAGATCTTGACCCCAATATTTTCTTCCTGATGTCCTGATCACCCTACATAAAACAACAATGTACCTTGTCAATATTTCCCATCCCTTCTTCCCTGCTCGATTCATCCCATTGGCTTTTATTGTCTGTAAGTTCAATGACATCAGGGATTTTTTATCTGTTTGTTTACTAGTGCATCTCGGAGAAGGCAATGGCACACCACTCCAGTACTCTTGCCTGGGAAACCCCACGGACAGAGGAGCCTGGTAGGCTGCAGCCCATGGGGTCGAGAAGAGTCGGACACGACTGAGCGACTTCACTTTCACTTTTCACTTTCATGCACTGGAGGAGGAAATGGCAACCCACTCCAGTATTCTTGCCTGGAGAATCCCAGGGATGGAGGAGCCTGGTGGGCTGCCGTCTATGGGGTCACACAGAGTCGGACATGACTGACGCGACTTAGCAGCAGCAGCAGCAGCAGCAGTGTTGAAAATGATTTTGGCACATGTAAGTCATCAAAAATATCTGTTGGATAAAGCAGGTTGCCCAGTTGTGCTTCCAAGTTCAATTATATTCATAAAATATTTTAGCTACTCTTGTTCTAAACAACATGTGGGTACAGTGTTGAAACCCAAGGAGGCCTTCGAAGAATGCAGGACAGAGCACATGTCAGGCACTTGCAAACAGAGGGTGGGACTAAGGGCAAATTTCAGCAGTCAATGCTGTTGCAGCAGAGATGGGAGTTAGGTGGATCAGCCCAGAGCACGTGCAAGATGGCAGCCTGGGCACTGATGCTGCTGTTGCTGAGCACAGTATAACACATGTGCACTGGATTCCTGTAGGATACTGGGTGGTGGAAAGCAGGTTGAACTCGAGTTTTGGAGACATGGGCTCTTTCTCTGATAAGATGCAAGTTTGGGAGCCCATTGGTTAAACTTTCCAAGTCTTAGCTTCCTCTGTTAAACATCGAAATCAACCAGATGAGTGATTTTAAAACTTTTTTAGAGTAATGAAAATAAAAATCAAAAATAAACAAATTGGACCTAACTAAACATAAGAGCTTTTGCACAGTAAAGGAAATCATAAACAAAACGAAAAGACAGTCCTCAGAATACAAGAAAATATTTGCAGATCAAGCAGTGGATGAAGTCTTAATCTTCAAAATATACAAACGTTCATGTAGTTCAATATCAAAAAAAAAAAACACCCAATCAAAAAATGGGCAGAAGATAAAAATAGACATTTCTCCAAAAAAGATACACAAATGGCCAAGAGGCACATGAAAAAATGCTCAACATCACTAATTACTAGAGAAATGAAAGTCAAAACTACAATGAGGTATCACCTCACACAGGTCAGAATGGTTACCATCCAAAAATCTACAAATAATAAGTGCTAGAGAGGGTGTGGGAAAAAAGGAGCCCCTTTGCACTGTTGGTGGGAATATAAATCGATACAGCCAATCCAGAGAACACTATGGAGGTTCCTTAAAAAACTAAAACTAGAATTACCATATGATCCTGCAATCCCACTCCTGGGCACATACCCTTAGAAAACCATAGTGCAAAAAGACTCATGCACCCCAGTGTTCACTGTAGCATTATTTACAATAAACAGGACATGGAAGCAACCCAAATGTTCATCAGAGGAATGGATAAAGAGGTAGATGCAACTGAATATTAATCAGTCATAAAAAGGAATGAAATTGGGTCATTTGTAGAGATGTGAATGAACCTAGAGACTGTCATACAGAGTGAAATAAGTCAGAAAGAGAAAAACAAATATACATTAATGCATGTATGTGTAATCTAGAAAAATGGTACAGATGAACCTATTCAAAGGGCAGGAATAGAAACCTAGACTCAGAGAATGGTGTGGTGGGAAGAGGAGAGTGGGATGAATTGGGAGATTAGGTTTTACATAAATACAATACCATGTATAAAACAGATAGCTAGTGGGATTCTGCTTTATAGCACAAGGAGCTCAGCTCAGTGCTCTGTGATGACCTAGATGAGTGGGATGGGGGCAGGGAGGTACAAGACAGAGAGGATATATATATATATATACACACACACACACATACATACATACATACATATAGCTGATTCACTTTGCTTCACAGCAGAAACTAACACAACATTGTAAAGCAATCAAACTCCAAATTTAAAAAAGACTTTTTTTAAAAGGAAGGTAATTGGCATCCCTGCTCCCTGAGAAATATACAGAAGGTATTACACTGTTGAAAACAAAGAGAAGTGCAGCTGTTTAGGGGACTGTGGTCATCAGCAGTGACCTGATGCACTGACCTTCCCCCTTGCCTCCCTTTATCACAATGATTACTGAGCCACTTCCATGCAGCCCTGAAGAACACAGATCAGAGTCTGGAAACCCTGGCTTGGAAGTCACCACAGGCCATATCATTTCAATTGTCTTCTTCTAAAGAAAAGATAGTATTAATTGGATGGAAAAAGAATATAAAGAATTGATTACAAAAGCAAGTTTCGGCAAAGGTCAGAAATGTCCTTTTAAAGAGACACTTCAGTTCATTTCAGTTGTTCAGGTGTGTCCAACTCTTTGTGACCCCACGATTGCAGTACGCCAGGCCTCCCTGTCCATCACCAACTCCCAGAGTTTACTCAAACTCATATCCATTGAATCGGTGATGCCATCCAACGATCTCATCCTCTGTCATTGCCTTCTCCTCTCACCTTCAATCTTTCCCAGCATCAGGGTGTTTTTAAAAGAGTCAGTTCTTCGCATCAGGTGGCCAAAGTATTGGAGTTTCGGTTTCAACATCAGTCCTTCCAATGAACACTCAGGACTGATCTCCTTTAGAATGGACTGGTCAGATCTCCTTGCAGTCCAGGGGACTCTCAAGAGTTTTCTCCAACATCACAGTTCCAAAGCATCAATTCTTCAGTGCTCAGTTTTCTTGATAGTCCAACTCTCACATCCATACATGACTATTGGAAAAAACACAGCCTTGACTAGATGGACCTTTGTTGACAAAGTAATGTCTCTGCTTTTTAATATGCTGTCTAGGTTGGTCATAACTTTCCTTCCAAGGAGTAAGTGTCTTTTAATTTCATTGCTGCAATCACCATCTGCAGTGATTTTGGAGGCCAAAAAAATAAAGTGTGCCAATGTTTCCATTGTTTCCCCATCTATTTGACATGAAGTGATGGGACCAGATGGGACCAGATGGGACCAGATCTTAGTTTTCTGAATGTTGAGGTTTAAGCCAACTTTTTCACTCTCCTCTCTCACTTTCATCAAGAGGCTCTTTAGTTCTTCACTTTCTGTCATAAGGGTGGTGTCATCTACATATCTGAGGTTATTGATATTTCTCCCGGCAATCTTGATTCCAGCTTGTGCTTCATCCAGCCCAGCGTTTCTCATGATGTACTCTGCATAGAAGTTAAATAAGCAGGGTGACAATATACAGTCTTGAAGTACTCTTTTTCCTATTTGGAACCAGTTTGTTGTTCCATGTCCAGTTCTAACTGTTGCTTCCTGACCTGCATACAGATTTCTCAAGAGGCAGGTCAGGTAGTCTGATATTCCCATCTCTTTCAGAATTTTCCACAGTTTATTGTGATCCACACAGTTGAAGGCGTTGGCATAGTCAATAAAGCAGAAATAAATGTTTTACTGGAATTCTCTTGCTTTTTCAATGATCCAGCAGATGTTGGCAATTTAATCTCTGGTTCCTCTTCCTTTTCTAAAAACAGATTGAACATCTGGAAGTTCTCGGTTCATATATTCTTGAAGCCTGGCTTGGAGAATTTTGAGCATTACTTTACTAGCATGTGAGATGAGTGCAATTGTGCAGTAGTTTGAGCATTCTTTGGCATTGCCTTTCTTTGGGACTGGAATGAAAACTGACCTTTTCCAGTCCTGTGGCCACTGCTGAGTTTTCCAAATTTGCTGGCATATTGAGTGCAGCACTTTCACAGCATCATATTTTACGATTTGAAATAGCTCAACTGGGATTCCATCACCCCCACTAGCTTTGTTCATAGTGATGCTTCCTAAGGCCCACTTTACTTCACATTCCAAGGTGTCTGGCTCTAGGTGAGTGATCACACCATCATGATTATCTGGATCGTGAAGATCTTTTTTGTACAGTTCTTCTGTGTATTCTTGCCACCTCTTCTTAATATCTTCTGCTTCTGTTAGGTCCATACCATTTCTGCACTTTATTGAACCCATTTTTGCATGAAATGTTTCCTTGATATGTCTAATTTTCTTGAAGAGATCTCTAGTCTTTCCCATTCTGTTGTTTTCCTCTATTTCTTTGCATTGGTCACTGAGGAAGGCTTTCTTATCTCTCCTTACTCTTCTTTGGAACTCTGCATTCAAATGGGCATACCTTTCCTTTTCTCCTTTGCTTTTCACTTCTCTTCTTTTCACAGCTATTTGTAAGGCCTCCTCAGACAGCCATTTTGCTTTTTTTTGCATTTCTTTTTGTTGGGGATGGTCTTGATCCCTGTTTCCTGTACAGTGTCATGAACCTCTGTCCATAGTTCATCAGGCACTCTATCAGATCTAGTCCCTTAAATCTATTTCTCACTTCCACTGTATAATCATAAGGGATTTGATTTAGGTCATACCTGAATGGTCTAGAGGTTTTCCCTACTTTCTTCAATTTAAGCCTGAATTTGGTAATAAGGAGTTCATGATCTGAGCCACAGTCAGCTCCTGTTCTTGTTTTTGCTGACTGTTTAGAGCTTATCCATCTTTGGTTGCAAAGAATATAATCAATCTGACTTTGGTGTTGGCCATCTGGTGATGTCCATGTGTAGAGTCTTCTCTTGTGTTGTTGGAAGAGGGTGTTTGCTTTGACCAGTGCGTTCTCTTGGCAGAACTCTATTAGCCTGTGCCCTGCTTCATTCTGTACTCCAAGGCCAAATTTGCCTGTTACTCCAGGTGCTTCTTGACTTCCTACTTTTGCATTCCAGTCCCCTATATTGAAAAGGACATCTTTTTGGAGTGTTAGTTCTAAAAGGTCTTGTAGGTCTTCATAGAACTCTTCAAGTCCAGCTTCTTCAGCATTACTGGTCAAGACATAGACTTGGATTACCATGATATTGAATGGTTTGCCTTGGAAACGAACAGAGATCATTCTATTGTTTTTGAGATTGTATCCAATTACTTTATTTTGGACTCTTTTGTTGACTATAATGGCTACTCCATTTCTTCTGAGGGATTCTTGCCCACAGTAGTAGATATAATGGTCACCTGAGTTAAATTCACCCATTCCAGTCCATTTTAGTTTGTTGATTCCTAAAATGTCAATGTTCACTCTTGCCATCTCCTGTTTGATCACTTTAAATTTGCCTTGATTCATGGACCTAACATTCCTATGCAATATTGCTCTTTACAGTATCGTACCTTGCTTCCATCACCAGTCACAACTGGGTGTTGCTTTTGCTTTGGCTCCATCTCTTCATTCTTTCTGGAATTATTTCTCCACTGATCTCCAGTAGCATATTGGGCACCTACCAACCTGGGAAGTCATCTTTCAGTGTCCTATCTTTTTGCCATTTCATACTGTTCATGGGGTTCTCAAGGCAAGAATACTGAAGTGGTTTGCCATTCCCTTCTCCAGTGGACCACATTTTGTTAGAAATTTCCACAATGACCCATCATCTTGGGCGGCCCCACATGGCATGGCTTATAGTTTCATTGAGTTAGACAAGGCTCTGGTCCATGTGATTAGATTGTTTAGATTTCTGTGATTGTGGTTTTCAGTCTGTCCGCCTTCTGATGGAGAAGGATAAGAGGCTTGACAGCTAGCAAATTACAGCCTTAGTATCTTAGACTCAGAAATCTAATGCACAAGGGTTGGTGAAAGATGGCTCAATGAACTTGAATAGCAAAACTCTCTTTAAGGATGCCACCATTATCTGTTGGGAAAGTTTCTTAATATCTGCCAGATAATGTCTACCTTATAGAGCTGTTTTGAAAATCTAATTGAATGATTGAAGAGAGTTTAGAATAGGACCTGACATATAGTTAGTGTTCAATAAATTGTTGTTGGTGTTATTCCTTCTAAATCTATGCTGTGTCATTGTTGGTCATACCACAATAGCTGTTACTCTAACAGGGCATTGAAGAGGACAGAAAAAGTTACTTACTGCACTAAAAGTTTGGCTAAATTGTAGTTCCAAAATAAGGTAAGACTTTGACTAAGCTGGCAAATAAGACCAAGAGTCAAATAAGGATTTCCATTATCAATATGTAATTCTGCTAATGTCCCTTCTCAAAATACATTTTTATTAATATACAACACACAGATACCTGGATTATTTCCAGATTTATTAATATTAAATATATTTTGAAATACAGAGCAATAGGTTTCCATATGGCAGCTCACAAAATCCTCCCAAATTCACTCTCTAGGTAACACAGACCATAAAGCTAAGAATGTCATACAGAGAAATGTTTTGACTTGTTTAATCTAAGTCCAAAGCTTTGAAATCAAGCTATATGAAATCATTCTATATACATAATGCTACTTCAGTTCTCTCAAGTTATTTAAGTCAACAAACCTATCAGCATTTATTACACCATTTTAAATCACTTCTGATGATTTTAAAACAGAATAACTTTGTTGGCTAGGCAACCTGAAAACTACTTGAAGGTGAATGAATCCTCTGTCACATTCATTGTTGTAATCCTTCAAGACCCACTTTACAGACTGACTTGAAAGGTGAAGGGACTGGTGATTTCCAGGAAGAGTCTTTAAGTAGCCTTGTAATGCGGTGTTTGCTGTCATTTCCCATATGCTAAGTCCTTGGCTTTATGATTCAGAACTCGGATTCTGTCAGTATAATGGGAGAGGTTCATCTCTTAAACACTGTCTTAGATGAACTAGGCTCACAAGAGATGAATGTACACAAATAGGGTGCTTAAGTATCAATCCACAGTAAATATTGTAGCAATCATGGATCCAGATGGTTAACATGACCAGTATATTCTTTCCTTCCAGGCAAACTGGAAAATTACATAGAAAGCTAAATTATAATCATAGGGTTGCTTTGAATGCATGGAAATTAGTTGTGTGTTTTGAACATATAACATGTAAAAGTTACTCTATAAGGAGAGATTAAGTAGTTGTGTAAATTTCTCCAGTCTTTTGGTGATAGAACCTTAAAGAGAGTTCATATCTGTTTATCTTCAAACTATGTCCTATTTTAATAAATGTGACTCTATACTTGATGTCATGAGAGATAAAAAGAAAGTAAATTGCCCCCAGAGAGTTTATAATCTCACTGGGTGACAGCGAAAGTGCTAGTTGCTCAGTCATGTACAACTCTTTGTGATACCTTAGACTGTAGCCCGCCAGGCTCCTCTGTCCATAGAATTTTCCAGACAAAAATACTTGAGTGGGTTGCCACTTCCTTCTCCAGGGGATCTTCCCAACCCAGGGATTGAATCCCAGTCTCCTGCATTGCAGGAAGATTCTTTCACCATCTGAGCTACCAGGGAAGCCCAATCTCACCGGGTAATCAATGCTAATATTTTTATACTATCAGAAAAAATTATTAATATAAAATAATACATAATTAACATCCAAGGTTCAGATGGCAATGATGGTAAGAGAAAGTATAATGAAATCCAGAGGAGTCAAGGAAATGCTTCAAAAAGAAGTCAGAGCATATTTTGGTGAGAACCCTATAGGTAAAAATCCTGCCTAGAGATCTGTCAAAGCCCTTTACTTTCACTCATGTTGGAATTCACAGCCACTCATAAGAAGTTAGAGTAGGAATCAGTTTGGCAATGAAAATTCTTATAGTGTAAGTTTGTTTTTACAAAGGCTCATCTGTATATAGTAAACATTAGTAAAACTGCTATACTGGAATACTGTGGTCTTTCCCAAAATACATGGCATCATGATTAATGAGTGGCAATTAAATTTAGTTGTCTGTATTCTTGTTTTTCAATTACAAATCAAGCTGGGAAGCAAAAGGTATGTGTACGTTTTCATTATAGCAAAGTTATCATAAAGCAAGAGGTTTCAGGGGCTTCCCTGATGGCTCAGCAGGTAAAGAATCTGCCTGCAATGCAGGAGATGTGGGTTCAGTCCCTGGGTAAGGAAGGTCACCTGGAGGAGGAAATGGCAACCCACTCTAGTATTCATGCCTGGGACATCCCATGGACAGAGGAACCTGCCAGGCTACAATCCAAAGGGTCGCAAAGAGTTGGATATGACTGAGCACAAGCACAGACAGAAGACATTAGCAATCTAGGAGACTGTGCCTTCCAGAAGTCCTTTGGCAACACAATCAAAGATACATTTTTTAAGTCTCTATTGGAGTGGCAGAAGATGCCACTGGAAAAGGCTAAGTAGAGCCCAAATACCTTACAATGCATTGGACAGCATCCCCCCAACACAGAATTATTTGATATGAAATTTTCATCATACTGAAGTTGAGAAAAACAGACAGAAGTTAAAAAAAAAATCCAATTATATGTTACCAGAGCCCAACCCTCGCAAACATTGAAGGTCCCACTTCAGATTCTTCTAGTTCTCGCTATCAACCTACATCTGACTTGATTAAGATTTTTATTTTAGGGATCATGGGTTGAGTTAGGCAGGAAGAATTAAGTGTATATATGCAAAACAAAGGGGCTTCCCTGGAACCTCAGCTGGTAAAGAATCTGCCTGCAATGGAGGAGACCCTGGTTCGATTCCTGGGTCTGGAAGATCCCCTGAGAACGGATAGGCTACACCTCCAGTATTCCTGGGCTTCCCTTGTGACTCAGATGGTAAAGAATCCACCTACAATGCAGGAGACCTGGGTTCAGTCCCTGGGTTGGGAAGATCCCCTGGAGAAGGAAATGGCAACCCACTCCAGTATTCTTGCCTGGAGAATTCCATGGACAGAAGAGCCTGGCAGGCTACAATCCATGGGGTCACAAACAGCCGGATATGTCTGAGCGACCAAGCACAGCACAGCACGTGCAAAAAAAAATTTCCATCTTGGCCTGTAGGTCACTGAATGGGATTACAGTAAAGTTGTTGGGTATTTTCAAAGATGTCTGCATAGAATGTATTCTTCTCCTGCTATTCACATTCAATATGAAAATAAATGTAGAAGACTTAGATAGGCCAAAGATGTACACTGTTATGTTCATCAGGAAAAGGAAGAGGAAAACGTTTAGTGATTAAAATAATTTTGTAAGAGAAGGAAGAATGTCCAAATATGAATGCTAAAACACATGGATCTAAATAAAGATGTCTTGATGTTGGTATTGAATCTTCAGCTTTTCAACACTGCTGACACCTATGTTTTTCATTGACGCCTACTGAGATGGACAGAAAAAGTTTATAATTTTTAAGATGGGAAAAGATCAATCCAAGAAATCTAACTAGCATCTCCAAAGATACATTTTTTTTCCTAATCCCACATTAAGCCATGTATGAAGTTATTGAGTACAAAACTTCAAGATACAAGAAGATGCAATAAGAAAGTATGAAGAGGAATAAAACACAAGATGGATAAAGAAGTATTTGAATTCACAGGAATCAAAAAGAAATGTAATTATTAAATGGAAAGAAATGGCCATATTTTCTCCCAGGAAATAACAAAAAGAGAGCTATAGTGTTAGTGACAAAGAGATTAAAAACCAAAAAATCTGATTATTCCGTGACTGCTGACTATAAGAGTGTGAAATGAGATATAGGCTTCACATCTTCCAGAAACCCAAATCACAAGCACAGTTTCACCACTTTCTGGCACATTTATTTTTCGTTGCTCAGGAAAACCTCTCCGTAAGACATGAGACTTGCTAGAAGAGCTATTCAAGATTCAGTAGTTAATTGACCAAATGTTGTTGTTCAGTCGCTCAGTCCTCTCCAACTCTGCAACCCAATGGACTGCAGCATGCCAGGCTTCCTTGTCCTTCACCATCTCCTAGAACTTGCACAAACTCATGTCCATCAAGTCAGTGATGCCATCCAACCATCTCATCCTCTGTCATCCCCTTCTCCTCCTGCCTTCGATCTTTCCCAAATGTTAGGCACAGCTTAAAAGAGTATTTGATACCTATAAGTGGAAATTAAATTTGGAAACTCTCAAAAGACAAGCCCCATTTCAATCAGAATGATAATAATGAAGAACCCTTTAGGACTCATGCTATATGAAGTTTCTTGTTTTTAAATGAATCACATACTCTATAGGACTTTTATTCACTTATATAATTTGATGTGATTAGGAAACTACCCTTTACAAATAACCGGGAAACTAACTGTTCTGGTTATATGCCATCTTCCTTCAACATGAAAGTGGATCTCCTCTAACTTACTCCTAGGTCCAAAGTTCATTTCATTGTGTAATTAGTTTAAAGATGGCTTTCAAACATTTCTCAATTACTGTCAAGGATTTGAATGAGACCATCAAAGAGTCTACTTTATTCAACATCTTTCACATAAAAATGACAATGATTGGACTACTCTAATAGTAAAGGTTTATTCTAGGATTTAATGTTTACATAAAGTTTAGAAAACTAAAGAGTCACAAATACCATCAGTATTTTTGACAAGTGAAGAAAATCTAAGAAAGGGACTTCACTTTTTCCTTCTAACACCTAGAGAGCATTTTGTGGAAAGTTCTTTTCCACTGTGGACTAAGAATGCTGCCTGCCATATCAGCAAACAAAGGATGTTGTGGTGATAAGCTATCAAGTCCCAAGGATGGACCCTGAGGGTACTCAGGATGAGGAAGAACTGAATCCTGGCCCTAGATATTTATGGTATGTATCAAAGGAATGATTTCAATGAGCTCAAACTCTTGCATCCTCTCATACACAGAAAAGTGCTAAATCCATTAATTTGAGACATCTGATTTTCTTTAAATAACAGTAATTTTTTTATGTTCCCACTACCTAGTTTGTGTTGCAAAAACCTTTCTGTATACTGGCTCTTCCCTGACCTCTTCGATGCAATTCCTGAGAGATATCTGAGAGATATCCCAGGCTTGAGTCATCAGAAAGTCTGCTGAACAAAATATAATTCTCAGCTTTCAGGATGTGCATTATTATTATTATTATTATTATTTTTTTTTTGGTTAACACCATGTAATGAGAATTCAAAGCTCCCAATTTCAAAAGTATGTGAAACATGCATGATTTGGATAGAGCACTTACCACCCACTAAATGCATTTCACAGCACACATACCATGAAGTTCTTATTTGTTGCTCTTGTCATTCAGCTGCTAAGCCATGTCCAACTCTGTGACACCATGGACTGAAGCATGCCAGGCTTCCCTATCCTTCACTATCCCCTGGAAGTGAAGAAGTGAAGTCGCTCAGTCGTGTCCGACTCTTTGCAACCCCGTGGACTGTAGCCCACCAGGCTCCTCCGTCCATGGGATACTCCAGGCAAGAATACTGGAGTGGGTTGCCGTTTCCTTCTCCAGGGGATCCTCCTGACCCAGGGATCGAACTGAGGTCTCCCGCATTGCAGGCAGATGCTTTAATCTCTGAGCCACCAGGGAATCACTATCCCCTGGAGTTTGCTCAAACTCATGTCCATGGAGTCAGTGATGCCATCTAACAATCACATCTTCTGCGGCCCTCTTCTCCTTTTGCATTCAATCTTTCCCAGCATCTGGGTCTTTTCCAATGAGTGGTTCTTCACATCAGGTGGCTAAAGTAGTGGAGCTTCAGCTTAAGCATAAGTCCTTCCAATGAACATTCAGGGTTGATTTCCTTTAGGATTAACTGATTTGATCTCCTTGCAGTCCAAGGGACTCACAGGAGTCTTCTCCAGCACCACAATTTGAAAGCATCAGTTCCTCACTGTTCAGCCTTCTTTATGGTCCAACTCTCACATTCATTCATGACTACTGGAAAAAGCATAGCTTTGACTATAAAGACCTTGTTGGCAAAGTGATGTCTTTGCTTTTTAATATGCTGTCTAGGTTTGTCAGAGCTTTCTTTTCAAGGAGCAAGTGTCTTTTAATTTCATGGTCACAGTCACCATCTACAGTGATTTTGGAGCCCAAGAAAATAAAATTGTTCACTGCTTCTACTTTTTCCCCTTCTATCTGCCATGAAGTGATGGGTCCAGGGGGGCTTCCCTGGTGGCTCAGTGGTAAAGAATCCACCTGCAATTCAGCAGAGACGTGGGTTCATCCCTGAGTCAGGAAGATCCCCTGGACAACCCATTACAGTATTTTTGCCTGGAGAATCCCATGGACAGAGGAGCCTGTTGGACTACAGTCCATAGGGTCGCAAAGAGTTGGACATGACTGAACCGACTGAGCATTTCCGATGGGATCAGATGCCATGATCTTAGTTTTTTGAATGCTGAGTTTTAAGCCAGCCTTTTCACTATCCTCTTTCACCTTCATCAAGAGGTTCTCTAGTTCCCCTTCACTTCCTGCCATTAGAGTGGTATTTCCTGCATATCTGAGGCTGTTGATATTTCTCCCAGCAATCTTGATCCCAGCTTTTGATTCATCCAGCTTAGCATTTCATATGATGTACTCTGCATAGAAGTTATATAAACAGGGTGGCAGTATACAGCCTTGTTGTACTCCTTTCCCATATTAACTGATATCAGGTCTCAAAAAGTTCTCTCTCTCTGCAGTTCTAATAGTAGCAGAGGAATCTCTGACCAGGAGAAACTTACATGTGTCTATCATGCAAATAATTTTCATCAGAAATGTGGGTAATTTTTTGAACTTCAATTCTTTAAAATAATAAATTATATCACAGCTACTTTCCCTATTATGATTCATCTTGAATGGATGATCTTAGGGAAATATGCAGGAACGACAGTCCATCTCCATGCTCATCTCTTGGTTCTTCCAGTTCTCTAATTTTTTCTCTATATTTTTCTGTTCTTAATTTCTCCTTATATATTTGGTCAAATAAGTTCATAAGGGGTATCAGTTCAGGTAACCACTTTTAATTGTGGTTAACAAAAACTGGGTGGTCCTAGGAAATATGGAGTGGCTATGTGCTATCATTTGTTCATGCATGTTAAATCCATTTGGAAATCTAATTCATTTCAAAAGAATCAGTTTCAGAACTTTGGATAATCTCCTGATTTAAATATTTTGCTGTCATTTTGATAAATCAAAATGTAAGTAGTGCTCTCAATGGATGCACAATTAAGTAGAGGATGAACCAAGATATCAAATTACTGGAATGAAAAGTAAGAGGGTAATTAATACCCAAGAAATATTACCAACAAAAAAACAAGTGAATAATGTATATAGAATATTTAATATATGCTAGGCCCATGTATATATTACAAACAGTTGATTTTGAGATAGGAGGTAAGGGGACAAGGAACAACCTTTGACATAGCCAATGTGGATATGACAAAAACTGATTAAAACCAAACAGGCCCAAAATGGTAGAAGATTGGACTTACCATAAATCTGAGCCTCAGTATATACTCACTGTAATACACTAGCATGCTAAATGTCACTCACACAGGCACCATGACAATTCCAAGTGAAGCGAAGTGGAAGTTGCTCAGTCATGTCTGACTCTTTGTGAACCCATGGACTATACAGTCCATGGAATTCTCCAGGCCAGAATACTGGAGCGGCTAGCCTTTCCATTCTCCAGGGGATCTTCCCAGCCCAGGGATCTAATCCAGGTCTCCCACACTGCAGGTGGATTCTTTACCAGCTGAGCCACAAGAGAAGCCCAAGAATACTGGAGTGAGTAGCCTAGGCCTTCTCCAGCAGATCTTCCCAATCCAGGAATAGAACCAGGGTCTCCTGCATTGCAGGTGGATTCTTTATCAACAGACCTATCAGGGCAGACCATAAAAGTCCAAAAAGTGGGCAGTGGCCCAAATCCTGGAAATCCCCACCCCTTCTCCAAAATAATCCTCCCACTTCTTAGCCTATGAAATTAACCAACCCATAGAAACTAACTACCCCATACTTCAGGGCCACTCTTGCCTTTTGAGACAGACTATCTCAAAATCAAAAGTTATCCTGTCTACGAAATGTGTATCTCTCTAAATAAATCCACTTCTTACCTATAACTTTTATCTCTCACTGAATTCTTTCTGAGATGAGATATAAAGAACCTGAGCTTCAGTGAGTCTTCACAGTATGTGAGTGATTTTAATTAAAAGAAGCCCCATTCTGAGTTTTGACTGGTTTCAAATCCCATCTGAGGTGCGACTGGGTTTAAGATCAGGTAAGAAATTTCAATTTTATTTAAAATTCACATTAAAAGAAAATATTATCTACATTTTACAGATTTTTAAAGAATAAGGCTCAGAGAAGACATGTAATCTTTTCGTTTTCATGTAATTAGTCATGGGCAGAGTTAGGGTTTGAACTTAGATCTGCACAGCTTCTCCAAAGGATATTTTAGAGAGTGATGGGGACACAAATGGCAGAGGTAATGACCACAGAGACATCATCATTGAAATGGGATCTGATAGAAAGCATCAAGAAGTCATGCAAAAGGGTAACTGCAAGAGTGCCATCAGTAAGGCATGTTCTGAATCACTCTTATCTCAAACCATGATTAAAATCTTTTATTTTAATGGAAAAACCATGAGTTCATTTCACTTGTTGAGTAGCTCAATAGTAAAAGAGATGAGAAAGTTAAGTTCTGGCTAAATTGTACTTTAATTATCAGCCTAAGAAGTTGCTACTATTGTTTTTGGTGCAAGGGATATAATGGGAGAATGACAGACTCCTAGAGACATTTTTGGACAGTTACTATAAAGGAAGCACGGTAAAGGATATTCTGAAGGGAGGAGAGATGGGAGAAGGCAAAAAGAAGAGTTTACAATATTTACACCAAAAGAAGGTGAGAGTCTAAATTATGGTGATGGCAGGAAGATTGTAAATGAGAGCACAGATATAAGAAAAGGGAACCCACATGGAGTTATTTAGCTGGACCAGGCAATGGATTGAATGGAATGAGCAAAGGAGATAGAGGAAGCAAATACTACTCAAGATTTTTAATCATGTTTTGATTGAGATAAGGGTAATTCAGTGATGTGACATAAGGAAGTAAAAGAGGAGGATCTGGCTGGGGTAGGGAGTGGCAGGGCTAGAGATGATCTGTCAGGTTCCATAATATCATCCTGTCAATGAAACAACACTAGGCTGGCACAGTATTTTATTAGTATAAATAGACTAACCTTAGGTAGCTAATGTTGTCTGTATGCTTAGTCGCTCAGTTGTGCCTGACTCTTTGCAACCCCATTGACTGTAGCCCCCCAGGCTCTTCTTTCCATGGGGATTCTCCAGACAAGAATACTGGAGTGGATTGCCATGCCTTCCTCCAAAGGATCTTCCCACCCAGGGATTGAACCCTGGTCTCTCGCATTGCAGGTAGATTCTTTACTAGGCCTTCTAAAAACTGAAATTATTTTATAGTCAAAAATACCTACAGAGGCATATACTCCAAGCACATAAGTAATTTATAAGCAAAATTTTTTTTATTCAGGTTTAAAAGAAATAAAACTAGAAGACCACTGGGAAACTGCTATAAGCCTTTCTGGTCTCACTAATGCTGAAGATTGTTATTGAGTACTTCTCCTGCAGAACATGTCCTAATAAGTATATACCTCTCAGAGATAATGTCTAAGAATTTAACTTTTGAAGATGGATAAAGAGTAAAGAAGAAAAAGGCCAAGACACCTGAATATCATAAAAGGACAACTTAAATTACCTCAATTGTTGGGCACAATCAGTGTGGCTAGTGAGGAAAACCAGCAGCAGAGGAATATTGGTGAAATGTCCAAAGACAATTTCTCCCAATGACCCTGTGACTCAGCTATTCCCTGAGCTTTACCGCCAGCACCATAAATAGATTTTTATAAATGGAGATGCTTAGTTGTAATTATTTCTGTTTCTGGAAATAGAAGAATGCTACTAGCAGTGAAATTCCATGATGAGGAACAAGAGTAGGTGAGGAAAGATTAAAGAGAAATCCCATCAGGCCATGCCTGGGAAAGGAATTAAAATGACATGTTCATATTATTATCTGCACTGTGCATAGAAAAGAAAGGAAAGCTTATTTGAAATGGGAGATGCATTTTAAAATATATTTATGTTGTTTGAAGGAAATAACTTTGAAGCCCATGTAGCAAAAAATCACTCCAGAGGTTAAACACTAAATATCAATCTACAAATGAAAAAAAAAAACAAATTTTCAGTTGGATTTTGGGGGGTTTCCTTTCTTCTCATTAAATAGAATTTAACTGGAACATATAATAATGTCTGTAAATCTAAATCAAGCTCAGCCTTAGAAATATGTGGCACAAACTAAGGAGCTTTGTAAAAATTGTCCTCAAATGAAAGTCCTCTATTTGTTTACCATTGATACAGGAATTCCAAAATTACAGATGTCATCATTTATCTTCACAGAGTCTCTAAAAGATTTCCTTTTGAAATGGGAATTTTCCTGAAAGGTATTCATATTATTACCTTCCTATAAGTCATTCACATTACACAGAGAAAAAGATCCTAAGGAACAGCTAGCTACACAAAGGGAATGAAGTTTAATAAGGGAAAAGTTTACTGCTTGGGGACAATATTAATTGAAAGGAGGAAGAGTTGAGATTTAAACAAGACGGGGAAAATTCTAAAGACTCTGACAAGGACACAGGATTTCATGATCATTTCTTTCAAGTTAATCTCCCCTTGTTTCTTTGGGATTTTATATACTTGAGGAATGAGGTTCTAAAGCATAAATTTTCTCTAGTTCATCATGTACTACAATAAACCTGTAAATCCTGTTTGCGTTTGCTAAGATTCTTCACCTCAGGTAACTACTGGGGAAAAGGCAACACCTTGAGGAAGTGACAGAACGTAAGAGCTCTATTAGTTATATCGTTGCCTCATTATCATTGGAATATGACTGGGGCTGGGCCACACAGTATTTTAAGATTGAGAGTCAGTCTAGCCCAGACCTTCAACTGATCTAAATAAACCTCAAGCACCCATTTCTCAACTTTGTACAAATAACCCATCACCTTCGACACTTTCCATAATGATAGCTCATTGTCAACGGTAGAATCAAGAATTCCAGACCACCAACGGAACTTCACATTTAGACACTTCCTGCCATCTTCTACTTTGTATAAAATAAATGAGGAACAGAATCTACATTCTTGGAATTAAAATGACTGCAAACTTTTTTACACAAAATTGTTCTCATTCTTTTTTCTAGCTTGTAAAATGCATTTTAGAGGAATCTAAAGTTTCTTGGTCTGCTTTTCACTTCAAGTAAAAATTAGGGCACCCTGACTAGTACTGGCGATGTGGAATTTGGGAGTTGGACATAATTCCAGTGCTTTCTGGGCTTAGTTCACTATGGTCTTATAAAACAATTAAAAAGCATTCCTGCTATTTTAGGCCAGTAGGTCTGAAGCCTTCATCAAGCTCCCATCATTTGGCACAGGTCTGCTTTCTGTTCTCTGATCAACTCCTTTGAAAAGACAAGCCTGAACCATGGACACACACTACAGAAAAAATGGTCACCACTGCCAATCCTCACTGTCTTTTAGCTTTCCTTACTTTTCTATTTTGGGGGGACTTGAAGAGAACTAACTTTCACATGAAAAAAGATATAAATACATCTGGAAAGTTTATAAATTGGAAGTTTTGGTAATGAGAGTATCATTATCCATGTAATTTCTGGGCTTAGTTAAACAAAGATGGGATTGAAATAGAAGGTTCTGGAAGCTCCACAGTGTATGGGTGTCTGCCCCTCATTCCCATCTGCAATCTTTTCAACCAAACCCCCCTATTTCAGACCCCAGATTGAGAAATTTTTATAAGTTATAGGTTATTAGCTCCCTCCAATGACAGGCTATACACACACACACACAGTTTTTGGCATTGAACAAAAAGTCACATTAGGGTTTTCCAGAACAAAGATCAATGGAGGGAGGAGGAAAATAAAGATAGACAATAGTGGGGACTTCCCTGGCCGCCCAGAGATTAAGACTCTGCACTCCCACTGCAAGGGGTGTGGGTTTGATCCTTGGTCAGGAAACTAAGATACCCATATGCAGTACAGTGTTGCCAAAAAATAAAAGAATGAATGAATAAACAGACTGCTATTTTTTTTTTAAATAGATGATAGATAAAGAAGGGAAATTTCACAGGCAAAGTGAGACTATCTGAGTTTCACCTCTGTCCATCATAGCTTCTCTGTCAATAAAAGTTGTCTACATCTCCATGTAGTGGTATGCTGAATCAGTGGTATGCTGGATCTGCTTCCGACCTGCTTCCAAGTGACATGTATGTATGCACTTGTTCCTAATTTCTAGTTCTCTTATGTCACACTTGTAGTTTGGAATAATGCATGGTGGAAGTGTTCATAACATGGAAATCAACAAATGCTTCAAATCAGGCCATTTTATTTTTGGACATCCAAATTATCGGCACACTGCAAATTATGATTTATATCAGAGAAAAAGAAATGCAAAAGAAGTCCCATCCAAAACATATATAGAGCTCTTCCTGAAAAGAGGTCTGTGAATATTATTTTTCTAATTTCCAGCAATGTCTCAGTGTGCCTTATTTTCCAATTCCTTGATTAGAGCAGGATCACCACTACCTGAAATTTCATGAATCAGAAACTCTGGGTTGGAAAGTAACGTAAAAACCTCCAGGGGATTCTGATGCTTGATAAAGTTTGAGAACCTCAAGCTTGTACATTATATATGGAAAGACCTCTTAATCTAATGGTGTGTGTATGTGTGTGTGTGTGTGTGTGTGTGTGTGTGTGTGTGTGTGTGTGTCCACGTTGAGGGAATTTGCCTGCAATGCAGGAGACCTGGGTTCAATCCTTGGGCTACAAGCCGTGGGGTAGCAAAGAGTTGAACATGACTGAACGACTGAGCACACACACACAGAAGGGATATAAGCAGATATCAAGGTTTATCTGTGGTCTAAGAAATAAACACTATTGGGGGAAAGAGAAAAGATATAAGACAGGTCAAGAGTAGTTCAACTAACTTCCTTGAAAGGCAGAAGATGGAATCCAAAATATAGGTAATGAAATTCACCATGGACAAAAAACAAGGGCACACTTTTCACCAAGACATTAAGTCTTACCCTTTAAAGACTTGCCCCACTCTTAGCTCCATCCATCTTCTTAAGGACAGGATGCCTACACTGTCATCTTTTTAAAGTAAAATAGATTTTTTATAAGCAGATGAAAATCTATTCAGATCTATGAACAACTGGTCTGTTGAATGCTCAGATAACACAAAATGTTAGTTGGATTTGCAAGAAAACTAAACGAAAGTTTCTTGTCATAATCATTACTAAGCAAATTAATTTGATGAGTCATCTCTTTGATATATGAAGTGGAACAAAATATCTAATGGGCAAATATGAACGTCGAACCAGAGTTATCATTTACTGAATACTTAGTGTGA
Source organism: Giraffa tippelskirchi (assembly GCF_054371585.1). Taxonomy (NCBI): domain Eukaryota; kingdom Metazoa; phylum Chordata; class Mammalia; order Artiodactyla; family Giraffidae; genus Giraffa; species Giraffa tippelskirchi. The sequence goes on from NC_137282.1 coordinate 85,300,623, forward strand.
TATAGGCATATCATATGTATTATTTTGTTTCTTCATAATATTTGTACAAGGCAGGTGTTATTAGTTATGTTTTCTAAATTGACTAAGTAAAGTTCAGAGAAATCTAAGTTAATAAATAGCCCATGATTGTGTCACAAATATCCCTTAGTGTAAGGAATGCTAAAGTTTACATATTCCACTTACTTGTTTTTATTGATATTATTGGCAGAATTGGAAATCCTTAGGAGATGCCTCAAAGTATTTCTATAATAAGTTTATAGAATAGAGACAATATAGGAAAACTCACATAAGTGAGACTTACATACAATAATTTTCCATGGAAATAATTATAAAAACCTTGATCATTCAGAGGATATTACAAAGAGTAACAGTTAATTATATTTGATGAAAATGGCTTCATATTCCCATTACTCAGGACCAAAAAGTTATATAAAAATTAATATCTTACCAGAATTTTTATAAACTTTTATTTTGAGGACCAGCATTTAGAAATGTAAAATTGGCAGAGATTTTCACGGGCTTTATTCCAAAATAAACCCCTTAATATATTATAGCACAAGTTAGACTTCTCAAAACCTCCTCAAGTAAAATATCTCCAGAAATCTCAAGTTTAATTGCTTGGCTTTGTTTTTTGCTTCCTACTGGGTTTTCATAAAATTATGAGGAAGAATTAATAACGATCACAAGACACAGTCACCTGAAACAGTGTGACATTAATTATAATAAACACATAGAATTACCCTTGCTTTTCCCACGGTGGCATATGGTTTACAGTGGAGAAATACCAGATTGACCAGATCACACATATTCTCTAGATCACAGCTCTGCCTACCATCCAGGAACCACATCTCCCCCTCCCTTTGAGAAAGTTGATATATTTTTTTTTAATTGAAGTATAGTTGATTTATAATGTTGTGTTAATTTCTGCTCTACAACAAAGTGATTCAGTTACACACACACGTATATATACACATTCCTTTTTAAAAATTCTTTTCCATTATGATTTATCATAGGATATTGAATACAGTTCTCTGAGATATACAGTAGGACCTCGTTCTCTATCCTTTCTACATATAAAATCTTTCAGCTGCTAATTACAACCTCCCACTCTGTCCCTCCTCCAACTCCCTCCCCCTCAGCAACCACCAGTCTGCTCTCTATGTAGGAAGCTGATTTTCTATACTTTAAACATACTTGGCTTTAAAGGAATTATATCCTAGTCTAGAGACTGTGACCTTGCCACTGTGAATACTCTCCATTCAATATACTAGAACTAGGTAGAACCACCCCATTGTATTAGTATTAAAAATGTATTATTTTTATCTAGGTAGACTTCAATGCATGAAAAGTAGACAGCTTTTTCATCTAATGTGATTTACCTTTTACAATATGAATTAAAAATCTAAATTATTACAAAATATTCACTCAGTCTTTCCCCTGTTACTGGTCTGCAGCCTCCAGCAGTTTTCCCTGGTTTGAGATGTTTCCTCTAATTAATCGGGCTTCCCAGGTGGCACAGTGGTAAAGAACTTGCTTGCCAGTGCAGGAGACCCAAGAGACGTGGGACTGATTCCTAGGTTGGGAGGATGCCCTGAAGATAGCATGGCAACCCACTCCAGTATTCTTGCCTGGAGAATCCCATGGGCAGAGGAGCCTGGTGAGCTACATTCCATAGGTTTGCAAAGAGTTGGACACGATTTAAGCAACTTAGCAGCAGCAGCAGCCTGATCAACTGTCTGTATGTGAGGAAAGGAGAATTTTGCTTAGGATTATTACATTTAATATTTATCACTGTATTTGATATTTCAATCTTATAATCTTCTGGCATAGTTTTCTAAGATGACATTATGTGCTAAGTTTTTCCTAAGCACTTCAAGGGGATATTGCAAAAGGAATATTCTTTTTTAATATAGTTTTCCCCCTCCATCTGAAAGGAGATTGTTCCTATGAAACCTGTCATAAGCCAAAATTATATAAACTGAAGAGTATCACCACTTTCTAAAAATTTTCATTAGGCTACTTCTCTTCTACAAAACAGCACCAGAGTTTTTTGGTAAAAGTAAAAATACTATGTGCCCCACCCGAGCATTCCCCTAAGGACTAGCCCTGCCCTAAACAGCTCCTCCAAAATAGCTCCTGCCCTGTTCACCTGGCAGACTGCCACAGCAGGCACTGGCAATCCTCCAAATTTGTTCTTGCCCACCTCACCAAGTGGGTCACCATGCCTGGTAGCAGTGCTCATCCAAAGTGGCTCTCACTCTGGGGGACCTGCCCTGCATACCAGCACACCAAAAACAGTAATGACCAGCCCTCACAGTCACACTAGGGGCCATTCCCAAACAGAAGCGTGCCCACATCAACCATAATCAAGCTGCCACAAGCCAGCTGGGCCAGGGGCCAACCCAACCTACCAGTGTGCCCACAGAAATTGCAGCCCAACTAAAATAGGCAAGAACACACAATCCACACAGGGAATACCCCTGGAGCACCTGCTTCTGGTGACCAGTGCAGTGTACCACTGGACCACACAGGAATCTTCTATATAAGGCCACTCTTTCTAGACTGAGAGACATAGCTGTTATATGTAATACACAAAAACAAACACAGAGGGTTAGGCAAAACGAAGAGACAAAATAATACCTTCCAAATGAAAGAACAAGATAAAGTATCAGAAAAAAACTAAATTAAATGGAGACAGCAATTTATCAGAAAAAAAGTTCACAGAATAATGCTCACTGAACTCAAGGGAAGAATGAATGAACTCAATAAGAAATGTAAAAAAGGGAGAAAAATTTTAAAGAAACCAATCAGAGCAGAAGAATACATAAAAAAAAAATGAAAAATACACTAAAGGGAATCACCAGTAGATTAGAAGATGCACAACAGATCAACAATCTGGAATACAGGGTAGTGGAAATCACCCAATCAGAACAGCAAAAAGAAAAAAAAGAACTTAAAAACTGAAAAACTGTAAGGGACATCTGTGACTGCATCAAGAATACTAACATTCATTAAATTCATATTACAGGGGTCCTAGAAGCAGATGAAAGAAAGAAAGGGACAGAAAACCTATTTAAAGAAAAAAATGCCTGAAAACTTCCCTGACCTGGCAAAGGAAATACACATCCAAGTGTAGAAAGCACCGAGTCCAAAACAAGGTAAACCCAAAGAGATCCACAACAAGACACACTGTAATTAAAATGACAAAAGCTAAAGATAAGAAAGGATCATAAAGCAACAAGAGAACAACCAGTTAATACTATCAGTATATTTATAGCAGAAACTTCACAGGCCAGAAGGGACTGCCACAATACTGTTCAAACTAATGAACAGTAATATTACAGCCCAGGGTGCCCACTTAGAAATGTTGAATCATTCAGAGCTGAAGGACAGATAAAGAATTTCACAGACAAGCAAAAGCTGAAGAAGCCCATTACCACTAAACTGGGCTTCCCAGATGGCACTAGTGGTAAGGAACCCACCTGCCAATGCAGGAGATGTAAAAGACATGGGTTTGATCCCTGGGTAGGGAAGATCCCCTGGAAGAGGGCATGGCAACCCTCTCCACTATCCTTGCTTGAGAATCCCAAGGAAAGAGGAGCTTGGCTGACTATGGTCCATAGCGTAGCACATATTCAGACATGACCGAAGCAACTTAACATGCATGCATGCACACCACTAAACTAACCTTACTAGAATGTTAAAGAGACTTGTTTAAAAGAGAAAGAAAAGCCTTAAACTAGAAATAAGAAAATTATAAATGAAAAAATATCTCACTGATGAAGGTAAACATAGAGCAAAGGTAGTAGATCCTCTAGATGAATTCACTAGTTTCATCTTTATCCTTCATACTATCTTTATACCTAAAATAAGTGTTGTGGTACACAAAATAAGATATAATATATGATGTCAAAACATAAAATATGGTGGTGGTGGGACAGTAAAAGCGTAGTATTAGAATGTGCTTGAAATTAAGTGACCATCAATTTAAAACAGACTAATTTATAAGTTGCTTCACACATTGTCTTACTCTGTGGCCCCATGGACTGTTGCCCGCCAGGCTCCTCTCACCATGGGATTCTACAGGCAAGAATAATTTCAGGGGATCTTCCCAACCCAGGAATCAAACCCCAAGTCTTTTACGTCTACGTGTATTGGCAAGCAGGTTCTCTCCACTAGAAGGAAATGGCAACCCACTCCGGTATATTTGCCTGGAGAATCCCGTGGACAGAGGAACCTGATGGGCAACAGCCCATGGGGTTGCAGAGTCGAACAGGACTGAAGCAACTTTGCAGCACCACCTGGGAAGCCCCTGTGCTCCATCGCCAAGTTTATAAGTAGCTCATTCTAGAAGAACCTCATGATGAACTACAAACCCAAACCTACAAAATACACAAAAAATAAAGAGAAATAACACAAACGTAACACTAAAAAAGTCATCAAATCACAAGGGAAGAGAAGAGGGATTCCACAAAGAGGAATTTCACACACAACAATTACCAAAACAAAACAAAACAATTAAGAAAACAGTTAACAAAATGGCAGTAAGCACATCATCATCAATAATTACTTTAAAGTTGAATGAACTAACTGTTCCAATCAAAAGACCCAGAATGGATTAAAAGAACACAAGACCCATATACTGCTGCATACAAGAGACTCACTTGAGATCTAAAGATATACACAGACTGTGTGAAAAGATGAAAATAGATATTTCATGTAATTAAAACCAAAACAAAGCTGGGGTAGCCATACTTATATAAGACAAACTTCAAAAAAGAGTGTAACAAAAAACAAAGAAGGTAATTACATAATGAAAAATGATCAATTCAACAAGAGGATACAACAAGTAGACATGGAATATGCTCCCAAAGGGATTACATGTTTGTCCACGAAACAAATATAAAACTAGATATAAATGATATAAAACTAGAAATCAACTACAAGAAGATAACTCAAAAAAACCCCAAAAACTAACCTAAACACATGAAGGTGAAACAATGTACTATTAAACAAAGGTAAATAAAGGAAAAAATACCCTGAGAGAAATGAAAATCGCAACACAATGTTCCAAGATGCAGCAAAAGCAGTTCTAAGAAGGCAATTTGTAACAATCCATGTCTGCCTCAGGAGAAAAGGAAATTCTGAAATAAACAATCTAACCTTTTACCAAAAGGAACTAGAAAAGAACAAATAAAGCTCAAAGTTAGTAGAAGAAATGAAATGATAAAGAACAGAAGAGAAGGAAATAAAATAGAGGCTATTTTTTAAGCATCAATGAAATGAAGAATTGGTTCTTTAAAAAATAAACAAAACTGATATACCTTTGGCCAGACTCAGCAAGTAAAAAGGAAAAGTAACAAATAAATAAAATCATAAACGAAAGAGGAGAAGTTACAACAGACAGCACAGAAATAGAAAGAAATTACTACAAACAGTTATACACCAAAAATTAAACAAACTGGAAGAAAAGGACAAAAAATGTAAAATTTTCTAATACTGAATCAGAAAGAAATAGAAAATCTGACCAGATAAATCATTATCAGTGATTTTGAATCAGTAATTTAAAAAACCTAACAAACAAAAGTCCAGAATCAGGTGGCTTCACAGGCAAATACCACAAAATATTTTTGAAAACAGTTAATCTTTCTCAAACTATTTCAAAAAATGGAAAAAGAAGAAGTGCTTCCAAATTCATTCTACAAATCCAGCATTATCTTGACATTAAAAAAAAAAGATAGACACCTGAGAAGAAATAAATAAATAAAAGAAATTACACGCCAATATCCATGATAAATACAGGTGCAAAAATCCTCAATAGAATATTAAACAAACTTAATCCAACAATGCATTAAAAGGGTCATACATCATGATAAATGGAGATTTATTCCAGGGATGTAAGAATGGTTCAGTATCTGCACATCAATCAATATGATACATCGCATTAACAAAACAAAGGATAAAAATCATAGGATCATCTTAACAAATGCAGAAAATGCTCTTGACAAAATTCAACATCCATTTGTAACAAAAATTCTCAACACACTGTGTTTAGAAGGTACATACTTTGACATAATAAAGGCCATATATGACAAATTCATAGCCAACCAAATACTCAACAGTGAAAAACTAAAAGTTTTTCCTCTGAGATCAGGAATAAGACAAAAATGCCCAATACCACCACTTTTATTCAAGATAGTATTGGGAGCTCTACACACAGTAATTAGACAAGAAAAGGGAAGAAAATTCAGCCAAGTTGAAGTAAAACTGTCACTATTTGCAGATGACATGATACTATATATAAAAACTCTTAAAAATTACCCAAAAACTATTAGAAATAATAAATGAATTCAGTAAAGTTGAAGGATACAAAACCAATATGCAGAAATTTGTGATGTTTCTATATCCAAAGAAGGACTTACCAGAAATAAAAATTAAGATAACAACCTCATTTACAGTTCCATCATAAAGAATAAAATATGAGTAAACCAACCTAGATAGCATATTAAAAAGCAGAGACATTACTTTGCCAACAAAGGTCCATCTAGTCAAGGCTATGGTTTTTCCAGTAGTCATGTATGGATGTGAAAGTTGGACTATAAAGAAAGCTGAGTGCCGAAGAATTGATGCTTTTGAACTGTGGTGTTGGAGAAGACTCTTGACAGTCCCTTGGACTGCAAGGAGATCCAACCAGTCCATCCTAAAGGAGATCAGTCCTGGGTGTTCATTGGAAGGACTGATGCTGAAGCTGAAACTCCAATACTTTGCCCACCTCATGCGAAGAGCTGACTCATTGGAAAATACCCTGATGCTGGGAAAGATTGAGGGCAGGAGAAGAAGGGGAAGACAGAGGATGAGATGGCTGGATGGCATCACTGACTCAATGGACACGGGTTTGGGTGGACTCCGGGAGTTGGTGATGGACAGGGAGGCCTGGCGTGTTGTGGTTCATGGGGTCACAAAGAGTCAGACACGACTGAGCGACTGAACTGAGAGCTGACTGAACAAAGAAGTGAAAGACCTGACTCTGAATACTATAAGACTTTGATGAAAGAAATTAAAAACTACACAAACAAATAGTAAGATATATCACATTATAGATCACAAGAATTAATACTGTTAAAATGTAGATACTACCAAAAAAAAAATCTGATTCAATGCACTCTTTATGAAAATATCAATGACATTTTTCACAGGAATGGGAATAATTATAAAATTTATATGGAATTTTTTATGGAAAATTTCTATGGAAAAATTTTACATGGAAAAAATTCCATGTAAAATTTATATGGAATTTTACCAAAAGATTCCAAATAGCCAAAGGAATCTTGAGAAAGAACATAGGTGAAGTTATCACTCTCCCTGATTTCAAATAATACTACAAAGCCAAAGTAACTAAAACAGTATGGTACTAGCACAAAACCAGACACATCAATCAGTGGAACAGAACAGAACTCTTATCTTGCAGGCCTAAAGAGCAGGGATTAGCTCGGTGTCCTAGTGTTCTGATTAGAACCACCCTCCTCTGTTCAGCCTGATACTCTTTCTACTGCACCCTATATGCTTTCCTTGATCTCCTTATTCTTCTCTGTTTCTGAGAGCCTAATTTTTCAAATAATAAACACAAGAGCTAGAAAGCTTAAAGCATCTCAGCAACTGAAAATGTTAAGCTACTCTTATCTCCAATGTGTTGACAATGTTATGGGCACTGAGAAGTTCAAGTTCCTGTCCAAGGTCACACAGATAGGAAGGTGTGCACAGCAAGGGTTTCAATGCATTGGTGTTCACCTGGCTCTAGACAGCAAGTGTTCAACACTGTATATGTGCAAGGTGTAACTGAATCCAACAAGTTCAGTTCAGTTCAGTTCAGTCGCTCAGTCATGTCCGACTCTGCAACCCCATGAATCGCAGCACGCCAGGCCTCTCTGTCCATCGCCAACTCCTGGATTTACCCAAACCCATGTCCATTGAATCAGTGATGCCATCCAACCATCTCATCCTCTGTCGTCCCCTTCTCCTCCTGCCCTCAATCCTTCCCAGCATCGGTATTTTCCAACGAGTCAACTCTTCGCATGAGGTGGCCAAAGTATTGGAGTTTCAGCTTCAGCATCAGTCCTTCCAATGAACACTCAGGACTGAGGGGCATAAACATGATGTATAGCTTTAAGAGCATAATTTTTAAATTGTATTTATTTATTTTAATTGGAGGCTAATTACAATATTGTAGTGGCTTTTGCCGTACATTGACATTAATCAGCCATGGAATGCTACATTATAGTATTTCACAGGGGAAATAGTATCATGCAATAAAAAACTGCAAATAATGTATTCTGTTATGACTTACAGACCTGGAGCTGTTAGCCTTTTATTAAGAGTACGTTACCACATTGCTTAGAGTCCCTCACTTTGTTTGAATCAAACAGGGACTGTGAAAGAATCCCTCATGTTTTGGAAAAGATGGGGAAAAGTACTGATTTTTTTTTTTCAATAAAAACTGTACTGAATCTAAGAAGCTGTGACTTTTATACTTCAGAACTAAATACATTTAAAGAGTAGACGAGAAAGTCTTAAAAATAGGGTTTGAAATAGAATGAAGAACAGCTTATACAAAAGGAAAACGTATCACAGAGGGATAAATGCATATTATTTTTTGCCTAATGATATAAGGTGGTATATAGTAAAGTATACTTCATTTTTTATCTTAAAGCCATAGTAATTTTTAATTTTAATAGTAATTATCTTAATCTCCAAATCCTTCTTAGGAACAAGATAAATAGAAATATTTTGTAGGTAAATGGAGAATGTGAGAATTGATTTTCGAAAGATCAAACTTGTATGTGTCATTAGAGACAGGAAATGTACTCAGAATATCCAACTAATCCAGGAAACCTGGGGATTCGAAGTATCTAGATCCCTTAATTCTTTATGATGACTTAAAATCAAAAGACAGGAGTGTTCTGTTGAGTGTGGGACCATTAATCATATTGCAGACAGAAGCCTTTTCCAACTGTTATTAAATTAGAATGACAGACTGACTAGTTTTGTGGTTATAGTTACAGTGCTATTTGTTTACTTGCTTTATTGTTGTTATGTTCAGTTGTTTATTTTTCAGTTTATATTATCTCCAGAGTATTCTCTTCTAAATTGAGAATCAGTCTCGACTCCAACATAGCTAAAAGACAAAGCCAAAGGAATAATATTATTACTATTTCATAAATCACTGAAGCATCATCACTGAAGTCTGTACCTCTTACTGACTCTGAGTGTCTATTTTTTCTTTATGCGTTATAACACGTTGAAGCTTGAGTGGCAATGAATTATTCCTGATCCTGGGATCGAACCCATATCTCTTATGTTTCCTGTATTGGCAGATGGGTTCTTTACCACTAGCACCACCGGGGAAGCCCTGCTCAAAAATACACCCAAAATACCAAAATGCTTATATGGCCAATTAATGATAAGGAAGGCAAGACTACACATTAAGAAAAACACAGTCTTTCAATAAATGGTTTTAGGAAAACTGAACAGCTACATACATAAGAATTAAACTGGACCATTTTCTCACAAAACACACAAAACGATAAAATGGATCAAAGACTTAAATATAAGACCTGAAACCATTATTGTTGTTTCTCAGAACCCATTGCATGCTAAAGATTTTGCATTCAAGTTGATGGTGATTTTGCAGTTTATTTACAGTACAAGTACAGCTGCTCAGCTATCCTGGAACTGAAAGACTCAAACTACATCTTCCAGAATCCTTTTTCACTTCTCTTCCTGCTAATGGGAAGATCCTGCTAATGGGAAGCACTGATAGGAGAAGAGAAGCTGCAAGGAAGAGAAAAGCTTCCAGTTTCTGATACCGATACAACAGCAACAGTTAGAGGTTGTTTAGCAGCAGTGGCGCTGGGTTATACAGACTCCTGGTCCCCCAGCACTGGTAACATTTCCTGTTATCCCACCAGTTCCGCCAGTGCATCAGCAGGAACAGCCCCAGGAGCTCCAGTCTAGGGGTTCCAGTTGTTTCTAGTACAGGGTATCATCCTTTCCTCCCTTTGGCTCCTCCTTTTCTCCCTTTTATTCCTCTAGCCTTTCCAGAACTTTGTTAGAAAATTCCTATACAAAGTTTCCTCATTTTTAAATATTTAGCTTCCCTTCTATTTCCTTTCCGCACTGATACTGTGTCCAAAATGCCTGTTTTTTTTTCCCCTCATTTGATGACCACAATTTATCTGCAGCCACCCCCCACACACACACATACACTTCTAATTATGTACCTTAAGCCCTCAACATCTGTATTCCTATTGCTACATTCATATCATGAATCCTGGGCAATTCATTGCCACTCAGGCTTCAAGGTGATATAATGTATAAAGAAAAAATAGGCAATCAGAGTCAGTAAGAGGTACTGACTTCAGTGATGATGCTTCAGTGATTTATGCAACAGTAATAATACTGTTCCTTTGGCTTTGCCTTTTAGCTATATTGGAGTCTAGACTGATTCTAAATTTAGAAGAGAATACTCTGGAGATATATAAATAAAAATTGCAAAATAAACAACTAAACATAACAACAACAATAAAGCAAGAAAACAAATAGCACTGTAACTATAACCACAACACTAGGCAATCTGTCATTCTAATTTAATAGTAGCTGAAAAAGTCTTCTATCTGCAATATGATTAACGGTGCCAGACTCAACAGAACACTGCTGTCTTTTGGCTTTTAAATCATCATAAAGAATTAAGGGACCTAATGCCTCAGACCCCTAGGTTTCCTGGATTAGTTGGATATTCTGAGTACATTTCCTGTCTCTAATGACACATACAAGTTTGATCGCTGGAAAATCAGTTCTCATGCTCTCCATTTACCTACAAAAAATTTCTATTTATCGTACTCCTAAGAAGGTTTTGGGGATGAAAAAGATTACTACTAAAGTTAAAAATTACTATGGCTTTAAGATCAAAAATGAAGTATACTTTAGTATATACCACATTATATCGTAAGGCAAAAAATAATAAACATTTATTCTGATATTTTTTCCTTCTGTATAAGCCGTTCTTCATTCTATTTCAAACCTCATTTTTAAGACTTGCTTGGCTACTCTTTAAACCTATTTAGTTCTGAAGTATAAAAGTCATAGCTCTTCTCAGATTCAGTACAGTTTTCATTTAGAAAAAAAAAAAATCAGAACTTTCTTGTCCAAAACATGAGGGATTCTTTCACAGTCCCAGTTTGATTCAAACAAAGTGAGGGACTCTAAACCATATGGTAACATATTCTTAATAAAAGGCTAACAACTCCAGGTTTGTAAGTCCTAACAGAATCCATTTGCAATTTTTTTTGTATTGCACGATGCCATTTCTCCTGTGAAATACTATAATGTAGTAGTTTGCATTTAAAATTTATGCTTTTAAAGGTATTCATCATGTTTATGCCCCTCTTCTTGCTGGATTTAATTACATTTTCACATTTACAGTATTGAACACTTGCTGTCTAGAGCCACGTGAACACAAATGCATTGAAACCCTAACTGTGCCCACCTTCCTATCTGTGTGACCTTGGGCAGGAACTTGAACTTCTCAGTGCCCGTAACATTGTCAACACATTGGAGATAAGAGTAGCTTAATAGTTTTAGTTTCTGAGATGCTTTAATTCTTCTAGCTTCTCTGTTTATTACTAATATTTTAAAAATGAATCTTTCATAAACAGAGAAGAACAGGGAAATCAAAAAAGCCTCTAGTACAGTAGAAAGGGCATCAGGCTGAACAGAGAAGTGTGGTTCTAATTTGACCACTAGGACACTGAGCTAAGCCCTGCTCTTTAGGTCTGCAAGATAAGAGTTGGATAAAATCATCACAAAGGATCCTTCCACATGTCAAATTCTTTGACTATGACTAATTTGAAATATAAAGACATATTTGCCTCTTAGCCATTAACAGTAACTAGGCTAATTATATTCTGACACAGATATCATTTCTGCCTCTTCTCTGATTTTTCAGCTTGAGTTCCACAGAATCAATTTTTGACCAGATTCCCTAGTGATTAATGCGTGATTTTCTCATCTCAATATTTTACCCTCATTTTTCATCTACTAAACCAAAACAGAATATTAATATTTACAGCATGCAATACCTGTGGTCAAATTACCCATCTCTCTAATGGATTTACTATAAGCACATGCATTTGTTTCCAGGAAAACATCCATTTCAAATCTTCAGAGCAGAGTATTTTTAAGGTGTGTTGTGTAATATTATGAATGAGATGGGAATACCAGACCACATTACCTGCCTCCTGAGAAACCTGTATGCAGGACAAGAAGCAACAGTTCTTACTGGACATGGAAGAATGGACTGGTTCAAAATTGAGAAAGGTGTATGTCAAGACTGTATATTGTTACCCTGCTTACTTAACTTCTATGCAGAGTACATCATGTGAAATACCAGGCTGGATGAAGCACAAGCTGGAATCAAGATTGTGGGAGAAATATCAACTACCTCACATAGGCAGATGATACTACTTTAATGGCAGAAAGTGAAGAAGAACAAAAGAGCCTCTTGATGCAAGTGAAAGAGGAGAGTGAAAAAGCTGGTTTAAAACTCAACATTCAAAAAACGAAGATCATGGTATCTGGTCTCATCCCTTCAAGGCAAATAGATGGAGAAAATGTGGAAACGGTGTCAGATTTCATTTTCTTTGGCTCCAAAATCACTGCGGACCATGACTTCAGCCATGAAATTAAGACACTTGATCCTTGGAAGAATAGTTATGACAAACCTAGACAGTGCATTAAAAAGAAGAGACATCACTTTGCTGACAAAGATTCATATACTCAAAGCTAGTGGTTTTCCACTTGCCATGTATGGATGTGAGAGTTGGACTATAAAGAAAGTGAAAGTGAAAGTCACTCAGTTCTGTCTGACTCTTTGCAACTATATAGTCCATGGAATTCTTCAGGCCAGAATACTGGAGTGGGTAGCCTTTCCCTTCTCCAGCAGATCTTCCCGATCCAGGAATCGAACCGGGGTCTCCTGTATTGCAGGCAGATTCTTTACCAACTAAGCTATCAGGGAAGCCCCCTATAAAGAAAGCTGAGTGCCAAAGAATTGATGCTTCCAAACTGTGGTGCTAGAGAAGATTTTTTTAGAGTCCCTTTAACTGCAAAGAGGTAAAACCAGTCAATCCTAAAGGAAATCAGTCCTGAATACTCCTTGGAAGGACTGATGCTGACTGACGTTCCAATACTTTGGCCACCTGATGCGAAGAGCTGACTCACTGGAAAAGACCTTGATGTTGGGAAGGACTGAAGGCAAGAGGAGAAAGGGGCGACAGAGGATGAGATGGTTAGGTAGCAACACTGACTCAATGGACACGAGCTTGAGAAAACTCTGGGAGATGGCGAAGGACAGGGAAGCCTGGTGTGCTGCAGTTCATGGGGTCTCAAAGAGTCGGACACGACTTAGCAACTGAACAACAAAGAGATCACTTATTACAGGGTTTCGCATATGGCTCTGACCTGAACTAGTGCCAATATTACTGATCCAAATAAAGACTTCCTCCTGTATAAGGAATAAAATGCAGAGAACCCTAAAACCATGTGAAGTTACCTTTCTAGGGAATCTTGACACCGTAATCATTTTAAACTCTACCAGTAAGTAAATGTGGGGACATTCTAAAACTAAAATAATGCTGGCTTTGACCTTACAGGTCAATTTAACTTAGTTTCCACCTTCCTATCCTTTAAAAGCTTGGAAAGCTCCTTTGTATCTTATTTAAGACAGAAGACTGGGACTTGAGACACTGCTAACTTTACTCTGCCAGGACCTGTGGATTCTACTGGTAACCCATTTAGGTTCTCTGAAATCAGCCACTAACCAGGTATTCAGGTCTATTTCCATGTGACATGCCTGCACATTCATGCTAATAGCACTGTGCCTGCACACATGACATCCAAATTATGCCATCCAGGTCTCAGTAGCCATGATCAAATGACTTAAACAGCACTGAAAAAGACTCGCTGCCTGGCTTGGTTCTCACTGATTTAATTTGATCAGGTATTTAATCAAAGTTAGAGATTAAGCTAACTGTTGTGACTCTGCAGACTTACAGCCTTGTGGTGGGTTTGCTGTTCTTTTGGTCTGAAATATCACTAGTGTAAATGAGATGCCTTGTCTTCACCATCAACCTCAGTCTCCACTAATCACTCCTTCCCTGGGTCTTCTCAGAGCCCCATAGACCTGTAGAGTTTATACTGCAAAGGATTTTAGTTTGCTTTTTGACAGGCCCCAAATAGGAAATGTGAGTGGGATAACCAGCTATGGCTACTCTCAAAACATGGCAGTGTCAGCTGATGCCTCAGGTGAAATGGACTAGGACCATTTGCTCGCCGGGCCCTAACTCCTGGACATGTAGGTTCACTTGACAGTGGTAGGTCTAGTCTCATTTCCTTCATATGATGTTACCTGTTTCATGAATCCTGATGTCTGTGTCATGGTTTTCACATTTAACCCATTAGACTCTGGTTCTGTTCTGTCTAATGTTTCAGCTTTCACATTATTCATGCAACAACTAGTTACAGGGTATATTTGTCGTGAGCCATAAATTCAGATTAGCAAAGAATGTGATCATCCTTATTTTTCTTTTCTATCTTATAAATACATTTATACCTGAGGGAAAAAAGGGTTTCCTTAGAACTTTCCAGCTAAACTTGGTGACTGAAGAGATTTTTCAGTCAATTTAGGTTTAAACTCAGTCAAAAAGTGTAATTTCCTCTCTGACCTCCCTTATCTCAAAACTCTGGGGCTTTTACTAATCTGGGGCTTTTACTAAACTGAAGCATTTATAGGAGAACTGTCTGCTTCTTAGTCTCTGCATATAGTGCTGCTTGCTGCTAAGTCGCGTCAGTCGTGTCCGACTCTGTGCGATCCCATAGATGGCAGCCCACCAGGCTCCCCGTCCCTGGGATTCTCCAGGCAACAACACTGGAGTGGGTTGCCATTTCCTTCTCCAATGCATGAAAGTGAAAAGTGAAAGTGAAGTTGCTCAGTCACGTCCAACTCTTCGCAAACCCATGGACTGTAGCCTACCAGGCTCCTCCGTCCATGGGATTTTCCAGGCAAGAGTACTCAAGTGGGGTGCCATTGCCTTCTCCGGCATATAGTGCTACTGAGATGTTAAATAAATAATTCTGTCATGGACTTTGCTTGATGACACGTCTAGCCCAGTGCTGTCCAATAGGAATATAATATCAGCCACAATTGTCATTTTTAATTTTCTAGGAGATATATTAGAAAAGGAAGTAAGTCTTTGAAATCTTGTGTATATTTTACATATGCAGCACACCTCAGTGCAAACTAGCCACACTTCAAAGCTGCTAGTGGCTAAAATACTGGACAGTACAGTTCTACAGTGAAGCTACTCATCCAAGTGGCATCTACTGGCACATTAATTTACAGTGTTTGCTGAGCCTGCCATTCAAGGACTGGGGAGAATGGGCCAGTCCCACAATTGAAGGGGTTGGGAGATCCCATCACAGACCAAGCAACGTGGGGTACTCACATTTTTAAACAAGGAGACAACATACCAGGGTCAGGATTCAGATTTTAAGGTAGTTACTATAGGACATTGTCTGTGGTTTTCAGGACCCCAACTATCAAGGCTATACTTCTAAGAAAAAAAAATCAATAGGAGATGCTAGGTAACTCCCTCTGCCAGTTCCTGTGGGAACTCTGAGGCTATCACCATGCCTTCTCCATCTTTGTTCTGCCTATAGCTTCTATTGTTGTGGCAAAGAGCAAATGCTTCGTCTCCTCCAGAACTAGAATCAGAGGTACTACACCCATCTCCTCTACTCTTTGGCGCCTACATTTAAAGGTTGATATTTGGCCTCCAGCCCCCTCTAGGAAACTCATGTGTAAGAAGAAAAGGGCACCTACTTTCCCTCAGGTTCTTTTCCTCCCCCTTCCAAGCTCAGATTTTCAGGTAGGGGGATGGAGAGAAGCGGAGAGGTAGAATATGTGGGCAACTTTACTGGATCACATATTCTTCTAATCTTTCCTTCCTTACAACTGGAACAATGCTTTTGTGCTTAAAAACTCAAGTCATTTAAAGTTTCTCTTCTGCATTCCTCTATGATTCTTCCCATGTGGTATTTCTAGTATCAGATCTCCAAAAGTCAAAAGTGTATGGCATGTATGTGTGGAGGGAATTCTAGGGGCAGAAGATATACCCATAGCTACTTCACACGCAATCCTGTCACACGTGTGTCATGGCGGCTTCTCTTCCCAGGCTCTGTTTCATCAAGATGAGTCCTTCGCCAAGACTCTGAGTGCCTCCACTACCACACGGCTTCCTGAGGTCTCCCAGTACACTGCAGGAGTGCAGTTCTGGGTCTTCTACCCGAGGTCTCTGTTGCAATCAGCTAGCAGTCTATGGCACAGTTCTTACTCCACAGGCTTAATTCTTCCAGTGAGAATGATGTACTGCGCTTGACACGTCTAGGCGTCTATGATGTTCACACTGTCTTCCTCCCTCAGTAGTACACTCCTCAGGGTCAGTAGTCGTCAGGTACTAAGACTCAAATGAGGCTCAACAGTGGGCCTGAAGCAACTCACTGAAGGAAAAGAGAGGGACACTAAAGAGAATGGATATTTTGAAGGGCACAGGAGATCAAGTACTACAGTAGCAGATGCTGAGATGTTTGAGACACGAGGATATTTACTGGGAATTAAGGCCTGTGAGAGAAAGGAAGAGGATGCAAGACTAGGCAGGGGAAAAAGTGAATTGTCATGCAGACCCTTCAAGCTTCAGTCAAGATATGTGGGGAGCTAGGAGCAAATGTTGCTCATCAGTTATCCCATTACCAGGCCAAAACGGTCAGAAGGTTCTGTCCCTACCTCACCGCACACAGGCTGACCTAGGAAGGACATGGCCTTAGAGGAAGCAGTTCCGCACGGCTGAGGCTGACCCTGAAGGAGATAAACGGCTGCTGGAGGAAGATACACACTCCTTGCAGCTGGGTTAGCAGGTCCTTTCTTTAAGGGGCATCTGGGAGGGGCATCTCCTTGCTTATGAGAATTCAAGCCACAGCTCTACCAATTTGGGGCAACTGTACCTTATGTAAGCAAGGTACCGTGATAAGGGATTGAGGTCTTGAGGGTCAGATAAATATTATAGAAAGACTCTCCTTAGAGTTTGGGATCCCTACCAAGATTGATATTTTTGAGAAGGGAAACTAACAAAACTAAGGGAGAGTAGCAGAGTGCTTGGCTGTGGAACTGGGCTTTGGGGTGTAGCTCTAGTTCTAGACAAAAACTGGAGAACAAGGGAAACTAGAACTTAAGAGTAGACACCAATGCAAGGCTCAGTCAAGTACAGCAAACCAATAGTACAGGCAGGAGAGTGAGGCAGTGAGTAGAGATGAAGACCCAGTGCTGGAAATGACTGAGGAGAAGAGTTAGTGGAGGACAGAGGTCTGGGGAGACACACTGTTACTAAAAGCAACAGTACTAAGGTAGGGCAAGTAATTCTTCCTATTACAACAAAAACCATCAAATTGGGTAAGTATTGGTACTTCAATATTGAAACATATAAAACTATTACTAAAACAAGTTTCATCAACTATTTAGCCAAGACTTCTATTTTTTCCAGCAATACCTCAATAAATAGATGAGCTCTCTCTCAATAAGTACTTAGTTGTGATTCATAAATATTTTCACATTTTGTGAATATTTAAATGGCACAAAGAATAGGTGCAAGCCCTGTTGCTTTAATTTAATATGATTCTAAGGACTCTGACTTAATTTGCAAAATATCAAAATTGGCTCTGCATCCGATCCATCAATTCAAGGCAAACAAATGGGAAAAAAGAAAATGGAAACAATGGCAGATCTTATTTTCTTGGGCTCCAAAATCACTGCGGATGGTGACTGTAGCCATGAAATTAAAAGATGTTTGCTCGGTAGAAGAAAAGCTATGACAAACCTAGGGAGTGTATTAAAAAGCAGAGACATCACTTTGCTGACAAAGGTCAGGATAGTAAAGCTATGGTTTTCCAGTAGTCATGTATGGATGTTGACAGCTAGACCTTAAGAGAAGGCTGAGTGCTGAAGAATTGATGCTTTTGAATTGTGATGCTGGATAAGACTCTTGAGAGTCCCTTGGACAGCAGGGAGATAAAACTAGTCAATCTTAAAGGAAATCAACCCTGACTATTCATTGGAAGGACTGATGCTGAAGCTCTAATACTTGGGCCACCTGATGTGAAGAGCCAACTCACTGGAAAAGACCCTGATGCTGGGAAAGATTGAGGGCAGGAGGAGAAGGGGGAGACAGAGGATTAGATGGTTGGAGGGCATCACCAACCCAATGGATATGAGTTTGAGCAAACTCCAGGAGATAGTGAAGGAAAGGGAAGCCTTGCATGCTTCCTTATGTCCATGGGGTCATAAAGAGTCAGACACAACTTAGTGACTGAACAACAGCAATGCTTTGTTCATCTGGCTTGGCCAGTCTTATGGGGGTAAAACAACATTCTGACAATTTGACTAAAATGCTTATTTCCACCCTCACATTGCTGGTGGAGTTGGCGGGGAAGACCACACTTTATTTTCAATCTTAGAGAAAATTAAACTGATATGAAACATTGAAAGCTAAAGCAATTTTTTTAAAGATAAATCAGTTGACGCCTGAAAAAAAAAAAGATTAACAAGATTGCTTCTACTGGTAGCATGCATTTTATGACTATGTGAGGGGGAAGATAGAATTTTTCTCTGACTAGAGTCCAAAATCACTGCAGATGGTGATTGCAGCCATGAAATTAAAAGACACTTACTCCTTGGAAGGAAAGTTATGACCAACCTAGACAGCATATTAAAAAGCAGAGACATTACTTTGCCAACAAAGGTCCATCTAGTCAAGGCTATGGTTTTACCAGTGGTCATGTATGGATGTGAGAGTTGGACTATAAAGAAAGCTGAGTGCAGAAGAATTGATGCTTTTGAACTGTGGTGTTGGAGAAGACTCTTGACAGTCCCTTGGACTACAAGGAGATCCAACCAGTCCATCCTAAAGGAGATCAGGCCTGGGTGTTCATTTGGAAGGACTGATGTTGAAGCTGAAACTCCAATACTTTGGCCACCTCATGCGAAGAGCTGACTCATTTGAAAACACCCTGATGCTGGGAAAGATTGAGGGCAGGAGAAGAAGGGGACAACAGAGGATGAGGTGGTTGGATGGCATCACAGACTCAATGGACATGGGTTTGGGTGGACTGCAGGAGTTGGTGATGGACAGGGAGGCCTGGCGTGCTGCGATTCATGGGGTCGCAAAGACTTGGGCACGACTGAGCGACTGGACTGAACAGAACTGAGAGTACTGAAGAGATCATAGATCTCATGGGATAACCAAATAGCTCCTGCTTTTTCACAGAAAAGACATTCATTTGACATTCCAGGTTGTCCACCAAGCTACTTATCATTCATTTCTTATGGAAAAGATGCTCGAGTTGGCTCTTTGAAAATATGAAATACCTTTTCTTTGCATCAAATGAATCTCAAGCACAATAGTGTTATAAAAAGCTACTAAAGCTAAAACCAGGAGTAAACATCACCAGATGCTTAGAAAATAAAGACACTAATATATTAGGGATTACATGATTTAAGAAATCTTGATTTTATCGATGGATAATGGATTCTTATGGCAATGACTACAGGAATAACTCATTATATTATGTTTCACTTTATTATGCTTTACAGATACTGCATTTTTATAAATTGATTGTTTGTGGCAACCCTGCATTGAGCAAATCTATCAGCACCATTTTTCTCCAACACTATTTGCTCACTTCATGTCTCCATGTCACATTTTAGTAATTTCTCTACATTTCAAACTTTTCCAATATTATTACATTTGCCATAGTGATCTGTGATCAGTGACATCTTTGATGTTACTATTGTAATTTGGGGAGGACTATGAACCTTGCCCATATAAGACAAACAAACATCAATAAATGTTGTATGTGTTCTGACTTCTCCACTGACCAGCTGTCCCCCCATCTCGCTCCCTCTCCTTGGGCTTCCCTATTCCTCGAGACTGAAGAATATAGAAATTAGGCCAATTAATAACCCTACAATATGCTCTATGTGTTCAAGTGAAAGAAAGAATTGCAAATTTCTCAATTTAAATCAAAAGCTAAAAACGTTTAAGCTTTACTGGGTACGGCATGTCAAAAGCTGAAATAGGCCAAAAGCTAGGAATGTTGCACCAAGCTGTTGGACAAGCTGTGAAAGCAAAGGAAAAGTTCTTGAAGAAAATTAAAAGTGCTAGTCCAGTGAACGCACAAATGATAAGAAAGGAAAGAGCCTTATTGCTGACTTGGAGGAAGCTATTTTTTAGTGGTCTGGATAGAAGATCAAACTAGCCACAACATGCCCTTAAGTCAACATCTAATTCAGAGCTCAGCCCTAACTCTCTTCAATTCTGTGAAGGCTGAGAGAGGTGAGTAACCTGCAGAAGAAAAGTTGGGAGCTAGCAAAGGTTGGTTCATGAGGTTGAAGGGAAAAAGAGGTCTCCAAAAGTGCAGGGTGAAGCAGCAAGTGCTGATGTAGACACTACAGAAAGTTATCCAGAAGGTCTAGCTAAGATAATGAATGAAAGTGGCTAGATTAAACAACAGATATCCATTGTAGATGAAACAGTCTTATATTGGAAGAATATGCCATCCACAACTTTCATAGCTATAAAAAAAACCAATGCCTGGCTTCAAAGCTTCAAGGGATAGGCTAATTCTCTTGTTAGGGATTGATGCAGCTGGTGACTTGAAGCTGAAGTCAATGCTTATCTACCAATCCAAAAACCCTAAGACCTTAAGAATTACACTAAATCTATCCTGCCTACACTCTATAAATGGAACAACAAGCCTGAATGACAGCATAGCTGTTGACAACGTGGTTTATTGAATATCTTAAGCCCATTGTTGAGACCTATTGCTCAGAAAAAAAAATCCCTTTCAAAATACAGCTCATTGACAATGTACTTGGCCACCCAAGAGCTCACTCTGATAGAGATGAGGACACAAGCTAATGTTGTTTTCATGACTCTTAATACAATATCCATTCTGCATCCCCAGATAAAGGAATAATTTGACTTTCATATCTTATTTAAGAAACACATTTTGTAAGGTTATAGCTGCCATAGATAGTTTTCCCTCTGATGGATCTGGGCAAAGTCAACTGAAAACTGATTCACCATTCTATATGCCATTAAGAACCTTTGTTATTCATAGTAAAAGGACAAAATAACAACATTAATAGGAGTTTAGAAGTTGATTCTAACCCTAATGGGTTACTCAGTGGAAAAAAGTAACTGCAGATGTACAAATAGTAAGAGAAACAGAAGTGGAGCCTGAAGATATGACTTAATTGCTGCAATTCCATGATAAAATTTTAACAGATGAGAAGCTGCTTCTTACAGTTGAGCAATGAAAGTACTTTCTTGAGGTGGAATCTAATCCTGGTAAAGATGCTATGAAGGTAGCTGAAATGGCAACAGAGGATTTAGAATATTATATAAAGTCAGTTGATATAGCAGCAACAGGATTTGAGAGGACTGACTCCAATTTTGAAAGTTGTTCTACTGTGATAAAATGCTACCACACACCATCATATGTTCAGAAAATGAAAAGTCAATCAATGTGAAAGACTTCATTGCTGTCAGTCACCTCAGCCTTCAGTAACTACCACCTTGATCAGTCAGCTGCCATCAACATCGAGACAAGATCCTTCACTGGTGAAAAAGATTACAATTCACTGAGATATCAGATGATAGTTAGCATTTTTTAACAACAAAATATTTTTTAAATTAAGGGGCTTTTCCAGGTGGTACAGTGGTAAAGAATCCGCCTGCCAATACAGGAGACACAAGAGATGCCATTTCGATCCCTGGTTCAGGAAGATCCTTTGGAGAAGGAAATGGCAACCCACCCCAGTATACTTGTCTGGGAAATCCCATGGACAAAGGAGCCTGTCAGGCTACAGTCCATGAGGTCACAAGGAGTTGGACATGACTGAGGACACACCCACACACATTCTTTTTTAAGACATAACGCTATTGCACACTTAATAGACTACAGTATGGTATAAATATAACTTTTATACATACTGGAAAGCAAAAATAATTCATGTGACTTGCTTTATTATGACAAATGCTTTATTGCAGTGGCCTAGAATGAAACACACACTATCTCTGAAGTATGCCTGTATGTTCAAGGTAATTACTTATTGATTTATAGATTTATTATGAGGTAAATTACTTAGTACTTATTAGTAAGATGTCTTTAGAGGTGATGAGATCAGATATAAACTTTATTTGCTCTTTCTAGTCTGCTTTTGTAAATATATGTGTATGTGTTGTGTGTATTTGTGTACAATTAAAGTTTTTTTGAAATTCTTCAAGCTGGAAATTTTTTGTAATTGATGCTTTCTCATATTTATAATACAATGACAAGTAACACTCTTGGCAATATCAGGAAGACTGGTAAGAGACCAAAGTACTGCCTGAATAATTAAAATTGCCATAAAAAAGAATGAGGTAATGCCATTTGTAGCAACATGGATGGACATGGAGATTACTATATGAAGTGAAGTAAGTCAGAGGAAGACAAATATCATGTGATATCACTCATATGTGAAATACAATTTTTTAAATGATACAAATGAACTTATTTACAAAACAGAAAAAAGTCTTACAGATACTTAAAACAAACTTAAGGTTACCAAAGGGGAAATATAGTAGGGAGAGCTAAGTCAGAAGCTTGGGATGAATACACACAGTGTGTATATAAGATAGATAATCAGCAAGGACCTACTGCATAGCACAGGCAACTCTACTCAATATTCTGTAGTAACCCATATGAGAAAAGAATCTAAAAAAGAAGAATATATATATACTTATGTATGTATGTATGTATGTATAACTGAATCACTTTGCTCTACACCTGAAACTAACACAACATTGTAAATCAAGTACATGTCGATAATATTTTAAATAATAATGATAATTAAAATTAACTCATGAACAGTAGATTTGTAGTGCTTTGAGTGTGTTCTTGTATAAAATGTTTAATTCCTTAAATCAGTTATACATAAATTAAATGTATATCTAAAATATGTGTTAAAATATCCCATCTCCTAATTCTCATATATGTACTTTCGTTAGAAAGTAGGATTGATAAGTCTCAGTTCACTTAATATTCTTAGTACATAAGAGAAATTTAGAAAAAATTTCCCACTTTATGTTAGACTTCCAGAAATCTAAAGTGAAAGTGAAAGTGAAGTCACTCAGTCGTGTCCGACTCTTCGCAACCCCATGGGCTGCATGCAGCCTACCAGGCTCCTCCATCCATGGGGTTTCCCAGGCAAGAGTACTGGAGTGGGGTGCCATTGCCTTCTCCATCTGGAAGAATACACAACTAAGGGGACCAATAAAAAAATATATATTTATACAACTGAGACTGAAATCCACACATTCAGATTTCAAAAACATATACCTTGATATAGGAAAAAAGGTCACTTGACATAAGCTGTAAACACAGATCTTGAGGAAAAATGAAATTTTGTATCAGTTCTTTTACTGTGTTAGAAGAAAAACAGATCTGAGCTGGTGAGTTTGTGGGTAAAGATGAAACATACAACTTCAGATAAAAAAGAACAGAATTAATATTTATTAGATGCAAAAAGAGCCAGGCAATGTGCTGGTTATTTTTGCCCCCTTGAGTACAATTAATGGACAACTGAATTCAGTTTGAAATTCAAAATTGTAGTGCTGTAGTCATCCTAGTATTTTACAATATAATCAATCAATAGTTCCATTCAACACTTAACTTTTAATAATAAATTCTCATTTCAATCATCAAATCTTATTTCCAGACTTCATTTCTACAGGTCACTATAAAATAATCAAAATAAACTCTTCTCTTTCCCAAATCTTGCCCTTATAACCTAGCCTCAGATTAAGACTTAAGGGACCTTAGAAGTTAATTTTCTCAACAAATTATCTTCATAGAATAACAACTTTACCTTTTGCTTATTCTTATTACAATATGGTAAAAAATAAAAACTTGGTCACTGGATGTCCCTGTAAACACACAAAAAATTCATTAAAAGTACCAATTCTTCTCTACCATCACTTGTAGGTGATCTATGGAAGGCTGAACAGAGTGTGCATTTGACTCAGGAAATGGAGACTAAGTATTTTAACACGATGTAATAGAGCTAAGTTTCATCATTTCATGACTAAAGCCCTTGAGTCACTAATACAGACTGTTGGACTATAGGAAAATCCTGAATTCCCCTTAAATGAGCTGACAAAATGAAAAATGTATTAGTTTGTTATATTGATGATCTATTTTTTCTTTCACTAAAGACTTCCCTTTTCAGTGAGTCATTTTTATAAATGATCAATCTGATATAGGGCTTCCCATGTGGCTCAGCTGGTAAAGAATCCACCTGCAATGCTGGAGACCTGGGTTCAGTCCCTGGGTTGGGAAGATCCCCTGGAGAAGGGAAAGGCTACCCACTCCAGTAGCCTGGCCTGGAGAATTCCACGGACTGTATAATCCATGGGGTCGCAAAGAGTTGGACACAACTGAGCGACTTTCACATCGCTTCACTTTAATCTGATAAAAACAAACATATATTATTTTTTGCAATTTTTCCCATATGCTATAAATGTATTCTGAAAAATATAGGAAAATAGTACACAGGTACATATAAAATGGATTTCCAACAAATGAGATAGCAAAGAGAACCAGAAATGAGATAAAAGGATCACAATAACGGTAAAGATGGGCTGGTCCTCAATTTTAGCATTCTCAAAATGTTAAATGAGAGAGAATAATTAAGACTTCTTATAACAGCATTTTCTATCACTGTGACTTTTCTTCATACTTCTGTGGTTTTTATTTAATATCCATTGGTCTGTACTAAAGAACATAAATTAACAAGCCAAGTGAATATAACCATTATTACATGTGTGAGATTTATAGAGTTTTAGTGAGTGAAAGTTTCTCAGTAGTGTCTGACTCCTTGTGACCTTGACCTTCACAGTCCGTGGAATTTTCCAGGCCATAATACTGGAGTGGGTAGCCTTTCCCTTCTCCAGGGGATCTTCCCAATCAAGGATCGAGCCCAGGTCTCCCACATTGCAGGCAGATTCTTTACCAGCTGAGCCACAAGTAGCTACTTAGAAATTTTCAATACTAAAGCCCCAAGATCAGTACTGAACCTGACCAAGCATCTTGTAGATGTAGTCTTCACCCAAAATAACAGAATGGAGTTCCATGTCATGGAGGGAAATTACTGCTAGTCACAAGTGTGACTGGGAGAAGAGAACTGGGATGACTCATTACAACCTATCAGCTCCCAGAGGAAAAGAACACTCAAATGCTTTTTAAAAATAGCTTATAGAAGAGAGATTACATTGTGGACTTTGGATGAGGTAGTTTTAAAGGCAGAAGCAGGAAGTGTGATAGTCAACTACTAACTGTTCCCCCTTCCCCACCTCAGTTGAGGTTTAATTCAAATAAAGGGAGAGGAAGGATGATTGTTAAGGACTATGCTAACTCAAAACATATGTAGGTTCCAGAATGCACTGCCTGTTGGTCAAAATATGGTTCTTGTCAGGTCACCATCTACTTGTTTATTCAATAAACTTTTATTGGGTTTCCTGTCGTGCCAATTACTGTGCCAAGTAATGGAAACACAAAGATGAATAAAACGAAGTTCTTATCCTTAAAGAACCTTTATTCAGTCAAGTTCAGTTCAGTTCAGTTCAGTTGCTCAGCTGTGTCCAACTCTTTGAGACCCCATGGACTGCAGCACACCAGGCCTCCCTGTCCATCACTAACTCCTGGAGTTTACCCAAACTCATATCCATTGAGTCGGTGACATCATCCAACCATCTCATCCTCTGTCTTCCCCTTTTTCTCCTGCCCTCAATCTTCCCCAGCATCAGGGTCTTTTCAAATGAGTCAGCTCTTCGCATCAGGTGGCCAAAGTATTGGAGTTTCAGCTTCAACATCAGTCCTTCCAATGAACACCCAGGCCTGATCTCCTTTAGGATGGGCTGATTGGATCTCCTTGCAGTCCAAGGGACTCTCAAGAGTCCTCTCCAACACCACAATTTGAAAGTATCAATTCTTCAGCATTCAGCTTTCTTTGTAGTCCAACTCTCACACCCATACATGACTACTGGAAAAACCATAGCTTTGACTAGATGGACCTTTGTTGGCAAAGTAATGTCTCTGCTTTTTAACATGCTGTCTAGGTTGGTCATAACTTTTCTTCCAAGAAGCAAACGTCTTTTAATTTCATGGCTATAGTCACCATCTGCAGTGATTTTGGAGTTCAAAAAAATAAAATCAGCCACAGTTTCCACTGTTTCCCCATCTATTTGCCATGAAGTGATGGGACCAGATGCCATGATCTTAGTTTTCTGAATGTTGAGCTTTAAGCTAACTTTTTCACTCTCCTCTTTCACTTTCATCAAGAGGCTCTTTAGTTTTTTGCTTTCTGCCATAAGGGTGGTGTCATCTGCATATCTGAGGTTACTAATATTCCTCCCACCAATCTTGATTCCAGCTTGTGCTTCATCCAGCCCAGTGTTTCTCATGATGTACTCTGCATAGAAGTTAATTAAATAAGCAGGGTGACAATATACAGCCTTGACGTACTCCTTTTCCTATTTGGATCCAGTCTGTTGTTCCATGTCCAGTTCTAACTGTTGCTTCTTGACTTACATACAGATTTCTCTAGAGGCAGGTCAGGTGGTCTGGTATTCCCATATCTTTAAGACTTTCCAGAGTTTGTTGTTGTCCACACAGTCAAAGGCTTTGGTATAGTCAGTAAAGCAGAAGTAGATGTTTTTCTGGAACTCTCTTGCTTTTTCGATGATCCAGTGGATGTTGGCAATTTGATCTCTGGTTCCTCTGCCTTTTCTAAAACCAGTTTGAACATCTGGAAGTTTACAGTTCACTACTGTGGAAGCCTGGCTTGGAGAATTGTGAGCATCACTTTACTAGCATGTGAGATGAGTGCAATTGTGCGGTAGTTTGAGCATTCTTTGGCATTGCCTTTCTTTGGGATTAGAATGAAAACTGACCTTTTCCAGTCCTGTGGCCAGTGCTGAGTTTTCCAAATTTGCTGGCATATTGAGTGCAGCACTTTTACAGCATCATGTTTTAGGTTTTGAAATAGCTCAACTGGAATTCGATCACCTCCACTAGCTTTGTTTGTAGCGATGCTTCCTAAGGCCCACTGGACTTCACATTCCAGGATGTCTGGCTCTAGGTGAGTCAATTCAAGTTAAAGGACCAGATTAAAAAATACAATGACAACACAGTGAAGTGAGTGCCATGATTCACTCAAACTGAGGGCAAAGTGAGAGGTCAAGGAAGCCTTCATTGAAGGGTAACCCAGAAACAAAACCTGGAGAACTAGAAAAAAGTACATATGAAGGAAATGCTCCACATGAATGAAGATGATGCTCAAAGAATGTAAAGAAAGCCTAGCACTGGGGAGACTCAGCTTAGATCACGTTGACTGGATTGTGGAGTTTATCATGAGCTATATTGTGAGAGCCCTTACTATAAGCCACGCTAGTTTAGAGGAAGGCTTTGAGGAGCAAGTGAAAGATGTCTAGCAGGAAATGTCATTCTATAGTAGTGGTGTCTGTGTGAGTTTGGGTGCTCAGTCGTGTCTGACTCTTTGCAACCCCATGGACTGTAGCCCACCAGGTTCCTCTGTCCATGGAATTTTCCAGACAAGAATACTGGAGTGGGTTGCCATGCCCTCCTTCTGGATCTTCTTGACCCAGTGATTCAGCCCATGTCTCTTGTTCCTCCTGCATTGACAGGCAGATTCTTTACCACTGTGCCACTTGGGGAGCCCATAGTCGAGTGGAGCTAGCTGTAAAGGAAAACATCTTAGGAGATATACCAAAAGTCTAGTCATGATAGGGGACAAAAGTCTTGGGTGTGAAGAATATTAATGATGTTGAGTTAAAATCATTCTGCACATGGGTATCCTGTATTGCTATCCTGGTTTCCAAAAGTGAAGCAGCTCTTACAATTTATGACCCCTTAAAGACTTCCTAAAAAGACTTTTTCCTGCTTGCTTGGTAGTGTTCCCAGAGCATGAGTAAGCCCTGAATGCAAGTGATACTTCTCTCTTAAACCTTAATGAGGCACAATTAATCTAAACACACAAATTATGTTTAATAACAGATTTATCTTCAGCAATGTGTAACACAAGTAAATATTTCATTAGTTACATTGTCCACATCAGGTTGTAGGGAATCATAAATACTTTCCTCAGAACTCCTCAGCATTCAAAATATTAATCAGCTTTGACAATATAGGATTTTTCCCTCTCACTTTTTTAATTGGAGTATAATTGATTTATAACATTGTGTTAGCTTCTGCTATACAACAAAGTAAATCAATTATATGTACACATATACCCCCTCCCTCATGGACCTCATTTCCCCTGCATCCTATCTCTGTAGGTCATCACAGAGCACTGAGCTGAGCTCCCTGTGCTATACAGCAGCTTCTTACTAGCTATCTATTTTACACATATTAGTGTACACATGTCAATCCTAATCTCCCAGTTTGTCCCACCGTCTCCTGTTCCCCTGCACTGTCACACATTCATTCTCTATGTTTGTGTCTCTGTTCCTGCACCTGTATCATTTTTCTAGATTCCACACACATGATTTAACATATGATATTTGTTTTTCTCTTTCTGATTTACTTCACTCTATGACAGACTCATCCATATCATGACAAATGACCCAATTTTGTTCCTTTTTATAGCTGAGTAATGCTCCATTACTCTTGCCTGGAAAATCCCATGGATGGAGGAGCCTGGTAGGCTGCAGTCCATGGGGTCGCGAAGAGTCGGACACGACTGAGCAGCTTCACTTTCACTTTTCACTTTCATGCACTGGAGAAGGAAATGGCAACCCACTCCAGTGTTCTTGCCTGGAGAATCCCAGGGACTGCAGAGCCTGGTGGGCTGCCGTCTATGGGGCCGCACAGAGTCGGACACGACTGAAGCGACTTAGCAGCAGCAGCAACGCTCCACTGTGTATGTGTACCACATCCTCTCTATCCATTCCTCTGTTGATGGACATTTAAATTATTTCCATGTCCTGGCTCTTGTAAATAGTTCTGCAGTGAACATCAGAGCACATATAACTTTTCTAATTATGGTTTTCTCTGAGTATATACCCAGTACTGGGATTGCTGGGTCACATGGTAGTTCTATTTTTACTTTTTTAAGGAACCTCCATAATGTTCTCCATAGTGGCTGTACCAATTTACATTCCCACCAACAGTGCAAGAGGGATCCCTTTTCTCCACATCCTCTTCAGTATTTATTGTTTGTAGATTTTGTGATGATGGCCATTCTGACTAGCATGTTTTTATTTGCATTTCTCTAATAATTAGTGATTTTGAGCATCTTTTCGTGTGTCTCTTGGCCATCTGTATATCTTCTTTGGAGAAATGTCTATTTAGGCATTCATTTTTTGATTGGGTTGTTTGTTGTTTTGATATTGAGCTGCATGAGCTGTTTGTATTAATTTTGAAATTAATCCCTTGTCAGTTGCTTTATTTGCAATTATTTTCTCCCATTCTGAGGGCTTTCTTTTTGTTTTGTTTATGGTTTCATTTGCTAGACAGAAGATTTTAAATTTAATTAGGTCCCATTTGTTTATTTTTGCTTTTACTTTAATAACTTTAGAACATGGCTCAAAAAAGATCTTGCTGTGATTTATGTCAAAGAGTGTTTTTCCTATGTTTTCATTTAAGAGTTTTATACCATCTTCTCTTACATTTAGATCTTTAATCCATTTTGAATTTATTTTTATGTATAGTGTTAGGTAGTAATCTGCTTTATCCTTTTATATGTAGCTGTCCAGTTTTACCAGCACAAATGATTAAAGAGACTGTCTTTTCTCCATTGTATATTCTTGCTTCCTTTGCCATATATTCCTTTGCCATATATTCCTTTACCACATCATAGGTGTGTGGGTCTATCTCTGGGTTTTGTATCCTGTTCCACTGATCTATATTTATGTTTTTGTGCCAGTATCATATTGTCTTGATTTCTGTGGCTTTGAGGTTGGGAAGCCTGATGCTTCCAGCTCCATTTTTCTTTCTCAAGATTGCTTTGGCTGTGTGTTTCCATACAAACTGTAATTTTTTTATTATAATTCTGTGAAAAATGCCATTAGTAGTTTTATAGGGATTGTGCTGAATCTGTAGATTACTTTGGAGAGCACAATCATTTTCAAAATATTGATTATTCCAGTCAAAGAACATGTTATATCTCTCCATCTGTTTGTGTCATCTTTGATTTCTTTCATCAGTATTTCATAGTTTCCTGAGTACAGGTCTTTTGCCTCCTTATGTAGGTTTATTCTAGGTTCCTTCTCATTTTTTAACTACTCACTTCTATATTCTAGATAAACAAACTTATCTTTAAATGTCTGCTTTATAATTATGTCCCATCTTAATTTTTCCTTTTTGGTAAAACCTTAATCTGACATTATCTCATCCTGACTCTCTCTTGGCTTTGCTCACCTATTCTTGCCTGTTATTGACACCCAAACCTCGCATCTGTCTGCTTCTCTCCAAGTCATCTCCTCAATCACCATTCATCTATAGGTACTCTAAATTGTGATATGTACATATCAAACCAATCAATCCTAAAGAAAAGCAACCCTGAATATTCCCTGGAAGGACTATTGCTGAAGCTGAAGCTCCAATATTTTGGCTACCTGATGTGAAGAGCCGAGTCAATGGAAAAGACCCTGATGCTGGGAAAGACTGAAGGCAAAAGGAGAAGGGGGAAACAGAGGATGAGATGGTTAGATAGCATCACTGACTCACTGGACATGAATTTGCACAAACTCCAGGAGATAGTGAAGGACAGGGGAGCCTGGCGTGCTGCAGTCCATGGTGTCACAAAGAGTCAGACACAACTTAGATCTGAACAATAACACGTGTGTGTAAAGCCAGCCTTTGAAAGCAATTAATGTCTACTCTAGCATCCTAGACCTGAGGCTCTTCATTTGTCGAGCACAGTCTGGGGCTCTTAAGTGACCCTGGTATTAAAGTCCTCACCCAAGACATTAAATATTCTATCCATAGAGAGAAACTGATATTAATATCATGTCTGATCATGGCCTGAAAGAGAAAAACCAGACTCAAAATAGTTACCACGTATGGAAAAAAGGTTTATCTCCATAGAATTCCCTACATTCAATTCTAACAATGCTGTCAATAAAGATTTAATCCTTGCCTGCCACCTGATCTTCTTTCTGTCATTACCCATACGCTCTTCATCGTTTGGCTTTGTACCTGGTTACTTTTAACTTTTATCTCATCATCACTCCCTTATAGCCTCTTGCTAGCAAAATTGCTTTTCCTGATTTTCTTTCCAATCTCATGTAAAGTCTCTCTCAGCTTAGTTAGCACTGAGTTCTTCTAGGCAAGCTTTCTGGTTAACCCTGCATACCTACTCATTCCATCATTCTGAGAATAGAACTGACTTCCTCCTCACAGCCTTGTGTTATTCCTTGGACACTTACACAACTTGGCAATTCAACAATTTTTATGTGTGTACATAAAGCAAAAATCACCATGAGCTGTCATGATTTTTCACCTCATAAGTGAGGAATAACCTCAAGCGTTGGTCATAGTGATTTACAGAGATTTTGTTTTGTTTTGCTTGAATTGCTTAGCTTTTGTGTTTTTTTAATCACAGCCTTCAAGGTCTTTGACTTCTGCTGTTTGTCAACTATGTAATTAATTCTAGTTTGTGTCAAGCTCTTAAACTAACGTTAGAAAAAGTATTTCCGTATACGTAATTCATTATTTTTCCTATAAATTAGAAGCTGCATAATGAAGGATGTTTCTCTCAATAATTTTACTCTACAAAAAAGGAAATTTTCTACTCAAATGCAATATTTTATCATCTTAATATTCCTGGAAGATAACTGTATGTCTCTTTCAAGCCAAAGGACAAAAGACACTAATGCCTGAGTTCAAGCAGATGAGCTGGCTATTTTTGTAGCAGATTGTGTCTTCAATGCAGTTACAGTTTTAGTCATGCTTACACATCACATATGGAATTAATTTCTACATCTAAACCTAATTTGGTTAGCACATGTGTCTTTATGTTATACAAGTCTCTTTTTTCCCCTAAGAAGGTGAACTCAACCAGATTATCATCTGGTGGCAACTGCGATGAAAAGCATAGGAGACTTAATCTGAAAGTAATTACTTTGGGGAAATTATATTTAAAATTAAGGAGAAATAGATTGCCCTTCTTTTTTTCCTCTAGTGCAATTTGGTAATTCCTCCATTTTCTCAATATAGCCACTAATCCCAACATTTTCTGTATAGAGGACAAATTACTAATTCTATATAATTATAAACTGTGTGCAACTCTAAAGAAATTATGTCTTTAAGAAGTCATTTTAATATTCTTCCTCTATTGTCCCAATCCTAGCACTTAGAAAGTAATTCCTTAAACCTCAGCTAACTCTGCCAGTTCCTGAATCACAAAAATGTGCTTATATACATTAGCCAAGTAAATGACACTAGGCAAAGTTTATCTTAAAATCATATATGTTGAAAAATGTATTCATCAAGATTATTTTAAGAATAACTATTTTACTTTAAAAGGGTCAGAATTTAGATTAAATATTACGTTTAATTAGCACCTTAAGTTATGACCTCTCTTAACTTACCATTAAATACTTATGACAAAACAGGGGTGAAAATGCAGTTATAATCAATTCTGAATACAGGAAAAGGATATAGACAGAAAAATACACAATAAATGGAGATGAATCCATTCATATACTACTCTCTATGCTGACAATCCCCAAATCTATAAAGGCATTTCTTCCCATGCTGCTGCTGCTGCTACGTCACTTCAGTCACGTCCGACTTCAGTCACGTCCGACTCTGCGACCACATAGACGACAGCCCACCAGGCTCCTCTGTCCCTGGGATTCTCCAGGCAAGAATAATGGAGTGGGTTGCCATTTCTTTCTCCAATGCATGCATGGATGCTAAGTCGCTTCAGTTGTGTCTGACTCTGTGTGACCCTATGGACAGCAGCCCACCAGGCTCCTCGATCACGGGATTCTCTAGGCAAGAATACTGGAGTGGGTTGCCATTTCTGAATAAGCAATTTCATTATCCAATGTCTTGTTGCTATAATATGAAAGTGAAAGTGTTAGTCACTCAGTAATGTCCAGCAACTTGGGGATACTGTAGACTGTAGCCCACCAGGCTCCTCTATCCATGAAATTCTCCAGGCAAGAATACTGGAATGGGTTGCCATTTCCTTCTTCAGGGGATCTTTCCAACTCAGGGACTGAACCCAGGTGTCCTGCATTGCAGGCAGATTCTTTACAGTCTGAGCCACCAGGGAAGCCCATTTTATTTATATATATATATGTATGTATATAATACCTATAATATAGATATACAATTGACTTTTGTACATTGGACTTGTATTTTGAAAGTTTGCTAAATTCACTTATTAGATCTAGTAGTTGTTTATAGATTATTTGAGATATTCTACATAAATGATTACATTATCCTTGAAGACAAGTTTATACTTCTTTCCAATTTGTATGTATTTTTTTGTGCAGTTAAACTGGTTAGGCCCACCAGTGTAATGTCAAGTAAAATTTATGAAAGGACAGTTTTGCCTCGCTCCCCATCTTAAGGAGAAAGCATTCAATATTTCAAAGTTAAGTTTGATGTTTAGCTATAGATTTATCATAGATGTCTCTTATTAAGAAAATTTCCTTCTGTTTCTAATTTGCAGAGTTTTCATTATGAATAAGTGTTGACTATCATGAGAAGTTTTTCCTTTATCTGTTGATATAATCAAAAAAATTTTTTTAGTCTACTGATATGGTAAATGATATTAATTGGTTTTTAACATTAAACAAAGCTTACATTCCTGAAATAAACTTTACTTGTTCAAATATTGAGTCAATCTTGCATCCCTGAGATAAACCTCACTTAGTCATGATACATTATGCTTTTTATGTATTGCTGAGTTTGAATTATTATTTGCTATTTTTTTAAACAATTTTATTTGTGTCTTCTTAGGTATGGTTCTGTAGTTGTCTTTTCTTGCAATATATTGATCTGGTTTTGCTATTGGGATAATCTATTCCTATAAAATAAATTATTCCCTCCTCCTATATATTTTGAAAGAGTTTATATAGGGTTGATATCATTTCATCCTTAAGTGTTTGACAGCTTTTACAAATATAGCTATATAGACCTAGACTAGTTTCTTCTGTAGAAATTTTCAATATGTAAATTCATTTTTTTAAAAAAGATATAGGCTTGTTTAGATTGTTTTTACACCAGGCTTGGTAATTTAAGTCAGTGAGTTTCCCCACTTTATCTAAGTCAGTTGTGTATTTGTGCGTTTATTGATGTAGAGTTTGTATTCATTTTCTACTACTGCAAAACAATTACCAAAACTTACCTACTCAAAACAACATATTTATTACCTCACAGATTCTGTAAGCAAGAGACCAGGCAGGACTTAAGTGAGTCTCACAAGGTCTCACAAGACTGCAATCTAGGTATTTGGAGAACTGTATCCCTTTCTGGAGTTTGAAGTCACATGATTATTGGCAAAATTCAATTCACAAATTCTTCATTTTCCTGCTTCCTTCCACCTGGGGAGGTCTCTCTCAGCGCTTGAGAGGCCACCAACAATTCCTTGCCACATGGCTCTCTAAAAGGCCCTGTTGAAACATGGCAGTTTACTTCTTCAAGAGCAGCAGAAGAATCTCTCACTCCAGTCTGATATGACATAGTTTTATATTAGGTAAAGAAATCATGAGAGTGACTATCCCACCATATCTATAATTCCTGTCCACACTTGAGGAGAGAATATTGTACAGTACAGATACACCTGGTGGCAATTTTGTAGTCCATCTTAGAATTCTGCCTATCATGAAGTTGTCACTAAATCTCCTTATTATCTTTTTAATTCCTGTAGAATCTGTAATTATTTCCCTTTTATTTCTGACATTAGTAATGTGTGCTTCTCCTTTTTCCCTTGATTGACAGAGCTACATTTTTATTTTTTATTCTCTTGGTTGAATCAATTTTTACAGATTTTTATTTATTGATTTTCTTTCATATTTTTCCTTCTTTCAATGTTTTCTGGGTTTCATTTGCCCTTTTTTTCCTAGCTCACTAAGATTAGCTTTGGTGATTTGTTTTAGATCTTTCCTCTTTCCTAATATAAGCATTTATAGCTGTTTCTTTACATCTAATCACTATTTTAGTCACACTTCATAAATCTTGATTTACAGTTTCCATTTTGATTAAGGTCAAAATATTAACTACTTTTATTGTGATTTCTTTTTTAACTCATAGGTGATTTACAAGTTTACTGTTTAATTTTCAAATAGTTCAGGATTTTTAAGATGAAACTCCATTATTACTTTCAAATGTATTCAATTTTGACCAAAGAACATACTCTGTAGAGTTATAGAATATTTTTAAATGTAATGATTTTAATTCTTTAAAATTACTTGAGACTTCTTTGTAGCCCAAAATGTGGTCGATCTTGATAACTGGTTATACACGCACTTGAAAAAAATGAGATTTCTGCTGTTATTGGGGAAAAGCTCTAACAATGTCAATTTAGATGTTCTATTACTTGATATGTACACCTTTATAATCATCATATCTTCTAAATGAATTGACTAATCTTGAACTGAATGAACTGACTATTTCTTGCAAACTACAAATAGGCAGATCATGTCTTTTTCACCAATTTGACATTTCTGAACTCTTTATTGAAGTATTTGGAGTATGTATATTTGATGTAATTACCATACTGATATCATACTGATAAATAGTTCGGGAAGGTCAAATTGGTGAAAAAGACATGATCTGCCTATTTGTAGTCTATAAGAAATAGTCATGATTAAGTTTGAATCTATCATCTTACATTTTGTTTTCTATTTTCCCATACTGTTATTGTTTCTTTTTCCTCTTCTTGTCTTTTGGTAGATTTAGTTTTTGCTTAATTTCTTTTTAACTAGGCATTTACTATGTATATCTTTTTATTTTACATTCTTAGTGGATGCTCTAAGGTAGTCTTGCCCAATATATAATGCAAGTCATGTATATAGCTTAAATTACCTAAAAACCACACTAATATTTAAAAAAATAAAGTGAAGTTAATGTTAGCAATATATTTTTGCTACAATACATCCAAAATATTACATATCAATATGTAATTCATATAATCAATAGTGAGACATACTAGCATCATATTTCTCCTACTGTGATGCACTGAAAAGATTACATCATTTAACATGGTTTTCTACTACAAAATGATAATCTAAAGTAAACCACAGGAAATATTCAAACAAAAATTGAGAGCTATTCACAAAACAACTTCCTTGTACTCCTCCAAAATTCCACTGTTTTTAAAAACAAAGGCTCAAGGTCTGTTCCAGGTCAGAGGAGACTAAGGAGATAACTAGATACAACGTGAGACCCTTGATTGGATCCGGGATTAGCAAAAATAAAATTGTTAAAAAAGACAGTGTAGGGATAATTGATGAAATTTGATAATATACTGTAGATTCGATAATAATATTGTATGAAAATTAAATCTAGTGAAATTTATAATTTTATTATTTTCATATATAAAATGTCCTCATTTTTAAGACATAAATACAGAACTATTTAGATGTTCCTGATATCTACAGTTTAAGAAATTCAACAATAATAACAATAAGAATACATACTATTTTATATAAATAAAAAGGTAAGAAAATAAACATGGCAAAATATTCAGTCAGTTCAGTTCAATTCAGTCACTCAGTTGTGTCCAACTCTTTGTGATCCCATGGACTGCAGTACGCCAGGCCTCCCTGTCCATCACTAACTCTCGTAGTTTACTCAAACTCATGTCCATTGAGTTGGTGATGCCATCCAGCCATCTCATTCTCTGTCATCCCCTTCTCCTCTTGCCTTCAATCTCTCCCAGCATCAGGGTCTTTTCCAAGGAGTCAGTTCTTCGCATCAAGTGGCCAAAGTATTGGAGTTTCAGCTTCAGCATCAGTCCTTCCAATAAATATTTAGGGTTGAGTTCCTTTAGGATTCACTGGTTTGATCTCTTTGCTGTCCAAAGGACTCTCAAGAAATTTTTCCAGCACCACAGTTTGAAAGTGTCAATTGTTCAGTGCTCAGCCTTCTTTATGGTCCAACTCTTACATCCATACACGACTACTGGAAAAAGCATAGCTTTGACTATACACATCTTTGTTGGCATAGTGATGTCTCTGCTTTTTAATACGCTGTCTAGGTTTGTCATAGTTATTCTTCCAAGGAGTAAGTGGCTGCAGTTACTGTCCACATTGATTTGGAAGCCCAAGATGAAATCTGACACTGTTTCCACATTTTTCTCTATTTGCCATGAAGTGGTAGGATCCGATGCCATGATCTTACTTTTTGAATACTGAGTTTTAAGCCAGCTTTTTCACTCTCCTCTTTCACCTTCATTAAGGGACTCTTTAGTTCCTCTTCACTTTCTGCCATTAAATATGTAATAAGCAATATAGTAAGTAACACACTACTGCTTTGGCCCAAGGTTGGATAAAGTATTCAATATGACAGTAGAGTGAAAAAACAAATGAAAACTTAAAAAATTATGACATTTTGATTCTATTTTGTTGACTTAGTATGAATAGAATGCTAGATTTCTAATTAAAAATAGATATTCAACAAGCAATAAAGGTTTACTGTATAGCACAGGGAACTATAGTCAGTATTTTGTAATAACCTATGAGAGAAAATAATTTCAAAAATAATATATGTGTATTTGTATAACTGAATTACCTTGCTTTGCATCTGAAACAGTGTAAGTCAATTATGCTTAAATAAAATATACATATTAAAAAACTAGTACAAATATTTATTTATGAAAAATTAATTTAAAAGTTCTTGAAAAAGATAATGGTGAATTGCAGTGAGAATATTTACAATGATCTTATAAATAAATATTGCTATGCAGGTAGATAAACAACTGGCAAAAAATAAACTGTGGCCACCAACTGACATGATACATAAAAAAAAAATCAGTTCTATGTATGTATGTTAGCAGTAAAACAACAAACCATCTAGAGGGAAACATAGGACATTTTCCTAACCCTTGAGTCAGCAGATTTGTTAAACTAGAAAAAATCATAAAATTCAGTTATTTCACTGCCAGGGTTTTATTCACAGTATTGCATATACTTGAGAAAGAAATGGAATAATCTATGCAAATATAAGTATAATGAAATAAATTATGGTAAGACTTTGATGAAGTATTAGGCAACTATTAGAAGCTGAAGTTGAACAGTTCTATGAAGACCTACAAAACGTTCTAGAACTGACACCAAAAAGAGATGTCCTTCTCATCAGAGGGGACTGGGATGCAAAAGTAGGAAATCAAGAGATGCCTGGAGTAACAGACAAGTTTGGCCTTGGTACAAAATGAAGAGAGCAAATGCCAATAGAGTTTTGCCAAGAGAATAAACTTGTCATAGCAAACACCCTCTTCCAAGAACACGAGACTCTACACATGGACATCACCAGATGGTCGACACTGAAATCAGATTGATTATATTCTTTGCAGCCAAAGAGGGAGAAGCTCTATACCGTCAGCAAAAGCAAGACCGGGAGCTGACTGTGGCTCGGATCATGAGCTCCTTATTGTCAAATTCAGACTTAAATTGAAGAAAGTAGGAAAAAAGATGGACCATTCAGGTATGACCTAAATCAAATCCCTTACAATTATAGTGGAAGTGACAAATAGATTCAAGGGATTAGATTTGATAGACAGAGTGCCTGATGAACTATGGATGGAGGTTCATAACATTGTACAGAAGGCAGTGACCAAAACCATCTCCAAGAAAAAGAAATGCAAAAAGGCAAAACGGTTGTCTGAGGAGGCCTTGCAAATAGCTGAGAAAAGAAGAGAAGCTAAATGCAAAGGAGAAAAGGAAAGATATACCCATCTGAATGCAGAGTTCCAAAGAATAGCAAGGAGAGATAAGAAAGCCTTAAGTGAATAATGCAAAGAAATAGAGGAAAACAATAGAATAGGAACGATTAGAGATCTCTTCAAGAAAATTAGAGATACCAATGGGACATTTCATACAAATAGGGCACAATAAAGGACAGAAATGGTATGGACCTGACAGAAGCAGAAGATATTGAGAAGTGGTGGCAAGAATACACAGAAGAACTATACAAAAAAGATCTTAATGACCCAGATAACCACGATGGTGTGAACACTCACCCACAGCCAGACATCCTAGAGTGGGAAGTCAAGTGGGCCATAGGAAGCATCACTATGAACAGAGCTAGTAGAGGTAATGGAAATTCAGCTGAGATATTTCAAATCCTATAAGATGATGCTGTTAAGAGTTCTGCATGCATTAGGCCAGCAAATCTGGAAAACAGCACTGGCCGCAGGACTGGAAAAGGTCAGTTTTCATTCCAGTCCCAAAGAAGGGCAACGCCAAAGAATGATCAAACTACCACACAATTGCACTCATTTCACATGCTAGAAAGGTCATTCTC
The DNA here is from genome assembly GCF_054371585.1 of Giraffa tippelskirchi. NCBI lineage: Eukaryota > Metazoa > Chordata > Mammalia > Artiodactyla > Giraffidae > Giraffa > Giraffa tippelskirchi. Next base: position 85,340,328 of record NC_137282.1, read on the forward strand.
AAAATTCTCCAAGCTAGGCTTCAATAGTACCTGAACCGAAAACTTCCAGTGTACAAACTGAATTTAGAAAAGTCAGAGATCAAATTGCCAATATTCATTGGATCATAGAAAAAGCAAGAGAATTCCAGAAAAAAAATATCTATTTCTGCTTCAGTGACTATGCTAAAGCCTTTGACTGTGTAAATCACAACAAACTGTGGAAAATTCTTAAAGAGATGGGAATACCAGACCACCTGACCTGCTGAGAAATCTGTATGCAGGTCAAGAAGCAACAGTTAGAACCAGACATAGAAAAACGGACTAGTTCCAAATTGGGAAAGGAGTACGTCAAGGCTGTATATTGTCACCCTGCTTATTTATATGCAGAGTACATCATGAGAAATGCTGGGCTGGATGAAGCACAAGCGGGAATCAAGATTGCTCGGAGAAATATCAATAACCTCAGATACAGAGATGACACCAATCTTTTGGCAGAAAGCGAAGAGGAACTAAAGAGCCTCTTGATGAAGGTAAAAGAGGAGAGTGAAAGAGTTGGCTTAAAATTCAACATTCATAAAACACTAAAACCACGGCATTCTGTCCCATCACTTCATGGCAAATAGACGGGGAAACAATGGAAACAGTTACAGACTTTACTTTCTTGGACTCCAAAATCATTGTGGCCTGTGACCGCAACCATTAAATCCAAAGATGCTTGCTCTTTGGAAGAAAAGCTAAGACCAACCTAGGCAGTGTATTAAAAGCAGAGATGCTGTTTTGCCAACAAAGGTCCATATAGTCAAAACTATGGTTTTTCCAGTAGTCATGTATGGCTGTTTGAGAGTTGGACCATAAAGGAGACTGAGCACTGAAGAATTGATGGTTTCAAACTGTGGAGTCCCCTGGACTGAAAGAAGATCAAATTAGTCAATCCTAAAGGAAATCAACTCTGAATATTTACTGGAAGGACTGATGCTGAACTGGAGCTCCAATACTCTGGCCACCTGATGCGAAGAGCTGACTTATCAGCTAAATCTTTCAAGGCTATAAATGTGTATAAGACATGATCTCTGCTTTTCAGTATATCTGTAATCCTCCCATAAAGAAGATAATTTCTTTTCCTCTTCTTCCTCCTCTTTCTCATGCTTAGTATTAAAGACGTATTGACTGCCTATAATCCAACTGCACTGTTTCAATTTTTTATGTCTGTGAACTCACTGAATCTTCACTATTCCCCCACTTTACAGATGAAAAAACTGCATTGTCCAGAGGTTAAAGAATTTGCCAAGGATTAACAGCCCATCAGACAGAATTTGAACCCAAGAAACAGGTCTTCAGGGCTTGAGCTTCTAGTCATTACATAAGTGTGTGCATTATATTTATATATAAAAATTAATATATACATACATATAATTCATATGTAATATAAATTATATATGTATATAAATCATATCTGTCTACATAAAATTAAAAGCATTCCAAATTTAAGTGCTCTCCTCTTGGCTACATCATTACATTATAAGCACAATAAGATAGAACTCTCAAGGTACCAAGGGCTTCTCTAGTGGCTCAGGCGGTAAAGAATCTGCCTGCAGTGTAGGAGACCTGGGTTCAATACCTGGGTTGGGAAGATCCCCTGGAGAAAGGAATGGCTACCCACTCCAGTATTCTTGCCTGGAGAATTATATGGACAGAAGAGTGTTGTGGACTACAGTACATGGGGGTCGCAAAAAGTCGGACACAACTGAGCGACTAACTCTTTCACACTTTCTCAAAGTACCAAAAGCAGAAATTATTAATAATAAAGGGAACCCTCACTAAAATGGAGTCAGGAGTCCAGAAGAGGAAGTTCTCACCAAGGTACCATTCTATGCCAATGCAGATCCCAACAAAAAGAGACAGACTGCACTCTGGCAGGAAATGATACCACTACAACTAGGAGAAAGATTTTCTCCCTGAGCTCCCTGGAAATAGATCACCCAGTGAGAGACTATCACAACTCAGCCAATGAAATGCCACTTTGAATTCCTAGTTTCCACCACTGAACTTTTTGTTTATACTAGCCCTTCCCAACTTCCTTTTCTCCTCTACAAATGAGCACTTCTTTTTTAGAAACTTATTATTCCTTTCCTTTACAGCAGCAATCCCCAACCTTTTTTGGTACTAGGCATTAGTTTCATGGAAGACAATTTTTCCACGGATAGGGGGATGATTTCAGGATGAATCAAGCACATTACATTTATTATGCTGCCATTGATCTGACAGAAGGCAGAGCTCAGGTGGCAATGTGAGCAATGGGGAGTGGCTGTAAATACATATGAAGCTCTGCTTGCTCACTCACTGTTCACCTCCTGCTGTGAGGCCCAGTTCCTAACAGGCCATGGGCCAGTAGCAGTCTGTGGTCCAGGGGTTGAGGACCCTTGATTTCTAGGACTTGTATGTAGTTCATCCATAGTTGTATGTATCGAACTTCAATTCTTCGCTGTGCCCAAATAAATCGTTTTTGCTGGTAAAATAACTGGCTGTTTTATTGTTTTAGGTTAACACTAGCCAAAAGGTTTCACATCCCATTTACTCCTCAGAAATACCCTAATACTCACACTGTTTTCATCTCTCAGCCTGAAGGTGATAACATCACTTTACAGACAGGTCCAGGGTCTCAGTGTAGCATTGCTCATTTCTGTGATGGTGGATCAAAAATAATTATGGAGACTGGAAATACTGATGATGGTCCCTGGGCACTTGTACAAGAGACAAAGGGCTTGATTCATCTTTAATCCCAACAAGGGAGAAAAGGGTACTTTCCTAGTTACAGAAGCTAGCCTGGGCCAAGAGGTTTAGGTTTAAAAATGAAATTTGAGCACAGACTCCCCTAAAGCTAATCTCAGAAGAAATTGCCCAGGGAAATTCCCAGCTCTTGCCCAAAGAAATTCCATCGGACTCTGAACAAAGGGAACAACTTCTCTCTAAGTAAATTAAAGAAGCAAGCATTCAAGGAGAATATTTGCATACATTATTCATCATCCCTCATTGTGGCCGACTTACTTACAGAGAAAAAGATGGTCACAATTTAATACATGTATTCAGGGTTTTTCCTGAGTTTCCCCAAGAATTTCTTATAATACCATACTATATGGTAAAAAAGAAAAGAAATAGGGAAAATAAAAGCTAAGCACATATGGCCCAGAGACAAAGAGATATCACCAGTAAGTAAGTCAAGTCTCCCTGGTTGAGAATAATACATGTGAGAAGTAGTGGGTAAGAAATTAGAACTAAGCAACTAAGAAGTTGGCTACCACAGGCTAAGGGAGAACTATAACAACATGACCTCTGGTAGGGGCTTCTCAGGTGGCACTGGTGGTAAAGAACTTGCTTGCCAATGCAGGAGATGTATGGGACGTGGGTTTGAAACCGTGGATCAGGAAGATCCCCTGGAGGAGGACATGGCAACCCACTCCAGTATTCTTACTTGGAGAACCTGTGGACAGAGGAGCTTGGTGGGCTACGGTCCACAGAGTGGCAAAGAGTCGGACATAACTGAAGCGACTTAGTATGTGCATGACTTCAGGTAGAGGTGAAGAAGAAGAGATACGATCCAAAGATAACAGTAATATGCAGTCAAATGACTAGACAAGTGATTGGTACATGAAGGGTCAGAGATAGCTGAAAATACAAAGATTTTGCCCAAGTATCTGACCTGAGTGTTTGGAAGAACTGATGATGCCATTAAGGAGAAGACGTAAATTCCTTTTTTTTGAGGGGAAAAAAACTGGACTTGTTAACTTTCAAATCCAGTAGGCATGTACACAAAAGTGATGAAAAGGTTAAAGCCAATAACTGTTATGCTGTTTTTGTAATTATTGAGTCTTCCAAGGGCTTACTTGATTTGACTCTCACAAATAACCCTCATTAGGCAACCAGGAAAGCTATACTTACTCTCAATGTACAAATTTCAAAATTCAGACATTGTGATAAGAAATTTTACACTGTGCATAGCAGACCTTCAACCTAAATAGCCCTGGTACATTTAGTACATTTATGCCATGAGCTACTATGTCACAGAGCCTGAATATATCATCAGTTGAGATATTATCCTTTCACAGATAATGTGAAAGGAGAATAGACCATTCAAAATAGAAAACCAATAACTTGATTCTCAGTACATTTGTCATAGACTATTTAATTTAAAAATAAAATACTGACTGTTTTCTCTTCAAATGGTCCTACCTTATTAATTCATTTGTAACCAACGTGTTTTTCAAAATTCTTAGTATACCACTGTATTAAATATGCCTTTTATTTTCTCATGCTTTCATATCTTGGGGTCTTGCTGACTCTGAACAGATTCCCCTTTCCAGGACTATTTAATTTCTGGAGATGGCAAACTACTTATCTGGAGCATGTCTTTCAGGTAAACCAAGCCAGAGTGCATATCCCAGCCACTTCCTTACTCAGGTTCTCACACTTAGCCACTATCTATCTTCCCAATTAGGCCAGGTACCAGACCACTAGGGACAGTCCTTGTGCTGTTCACTCAGAAATTATTCAAACTATCCAACCTAACCCTGTTTTCTTGCCTTATCTGTTCCTTCCTTCGGAAACCACAATAAAGGCTCTAACCAAATGCTTCCCCCCTACACATATGCCTCTCAGCAGATCCTGTTGCTCTCCTGTGTAGCTCTCAAAAGCATGGCATATCCCCTTCTCTCTGAGTCTGTGAGTTTAACAAACCATCTTTGTTAATGGTTGTCACTTCTGACCTGCTGGCCTTGCCTACCTAAATAATAATAAAATCTATATTTTAAAACAACCAGCCAGAAACTAGAAGCCAAACTAATTAAGAAAACACAAAGTGAACAGATTTTCATGTGATGGCTACTGAACTAATCTTGGATCAGCTCACCTGACATGCAGCAAAGCCAATCTCCTGACACAGAGCTTTGGTGAAGTAAAGTACAGTATTTATTTCAGGGCACCAAGCAAGGAAGACAGGCAGAAAGTGCTCAAAAGGCCCACACTTCCCAGTGACTTTCAGGCAAGATTTTCAAAGTTAACATTAGGCGTGAGGGGCACAGGTACATCTTATGTGGTTAATACATAGAAAAAGAGACCTAAGAGATTTTTGATCCCTGGGTCAGGAAGATTCCTGTGGAGAAGGAAATGGCACCCCAATCCAGTATTCTTGCCTGGAAAATTCTGTGGGCAGAGGAGCCTGCCTGGCTAAGGTCCATGGGGCCACAAAGAGTTGGACATGACTGAGCAACGGAGCACACAGACATGCACTTGTTAAAATTTTTAGTTTTTAAATTGCTTCCTAATACTAATTTTTTTTTACTTTTAAATAATTTTATCTTTGTACCTTGATATATGTATAATATAACAAAAGATAATTTCACCAGCAATAACCATTGTTCATATTTTAACACGTCTCTGTATTTCATAAGTTTTCGTGTAATAAAATAACATTACACATACCAATATATGGTAAGTTTTTTTAATATAATAATGTATCCCAATACAGAGAACCTTTGGAACATGGGCAAATCTTGCTTGCCATCTGTGTTTTTAGGTAAAGTTTAATGATAACAAAGCCATGCTCAGTCATTTATGCATTGTTTACAGCTATTTTTCTGCCACAGAAGTAGAATAGTTGCAGAAGAGACCACATAGCCTCTAAAGCTTAAAATATTTACTATCTGACCATTTATAAAAAAAGTTTGCCAACCCTGATATACTGCGTACATTTTGTCATGTTGTTTCTATTATAACGGTATTATTTTAAGTCCTACAGTAAGCAATTACAACTTATGTTATAATTTAATCTATTAGATAATTTTTGGATCACAATCTCAGCATCATGATTCTCAGAAATAAACTTTTAAAATTTGATTTTAGACCATGAAGATTTACAAAAGTCTGAAAGGCTAATTTTTAAATAATAGAATTTTTTAATATTGTTAAATTTAAAAATGGAATTAAAAAGCAAAATACTGATTCTGTGTATTAGGGCTTAAAATCCATTGCACTTTCAGAGAGTATAAAACAGTAACATAGCCGATATTGAGTATGAAGTTGGGAAGTCATTTCTACACATAGGCCTTCACAATCCCACGTTTTCCTAAGAACAAAGTTTTCTCTCCTTTTGATTGTTAACTATTTAAAGGAAGCTGATACAGCACCTTAAGAGTTCCCAAACTCCTCTATAAAGCCCCCTCACATTTTGGCCAATTTGACACAGTAGAACCAGAACATGTTTAAAAAGGAAGAACAGAAGGAGAAGGAGACTAGTACTCTATGTCCTAAGTAAATCTTTCTCAAAATACTCTAACAACTATGTTAAAAATCTAAATATGTGGCGTATAGGGGAGACTGTGCTGTTACTCAAGATCCAAGTTTATTCCAAATTAAACTCTCATCTCAGCTCTACAGAATGAAACAAGTATGTCAAAGGCAAAATACAAGGACGGGATGTACACCAAGAGGATGTCTATACTATGATAATGGTAATAAAATATTTAGGATTGTGCTTACTTTTTAAGTGAACTATAAATAATAAATATTGAGCTTGAATCTGCCATATTTGAATAAGCTGAGTTACTATGGAGATTCTAATTCATGCAAAATAACTGAAGGCCAATAAAAATCATTTTAATATAAAGTTTATCTATCGATCTATCTATATTAAACCACACTATGCTTAAACAAAGTACTGCATATGTGCCTGTCTCCTATATTAATATTTTGATGAGATTCCTTGGTTTTATAATTTCTTATAAACCCTATATATAATTTTTTCATGAAATTAATAGTGGAAGAATAATATGAGAAGGGTAAAGAAGGGAGGCAGTACTGTCATACATAGGTTGAGCAGGAAAGAGATGATCAAGGCCACTGACCAGACAAGGTGTGAGTGATTTTAAACTGTCACCTATGTCCTTAAAAGCAAGATTCAGGAATTATTTATAATCAGCAGGTTAATATAATCTTGAGAATGAGTGGGTCATTTGCTCACAATTTGTATAATTATCTACATTTTGAAAACCATAGCTTCCCAATATTGATAAATGCAAAAGTAAGAATTGATGCTTTTGAACTGTGGTGTTGGAGACTCTCAGGGTCCCTTGGACTGCAAGGAGATCAAACCAGTCAATCCTAAAGGAAATCAATCCTGAATGTTCCTTGAAAGGACTGATGCTGAAGCTGAAGCTCCAATACTTTGGCCGTCTGATGCAAACAGCCGACTCATTAGAAAGACCCTGATGCTGGGAAAGATTGAGGGCAGGAGGGGAAGGGGACTACAGAGGACGAAATGGTTGGATGGCATCACTGACTCAATGGACATGAGTTTGAGCAAGCTCCGGGAGATGGTGAAGGACAGGGAGGCCTGGTGTGCTGCAGTCCATGGGGTCGCAAAGAGTCGGACATGACTGAGCAACTGAACAACAATAAGTATTGTACGTACCTGTTAAATAAAATTAAATATAATCAATAAATGAATCAATATGAAAGAGGAGAACTAAAGCTTTCCTTTCTCTGCCTCTTCACATTTTTTCCTTAATCTATTTTTTTAACATCACTAATATTTAGGAGACAAGGTAAATTCAGGGCAAGAATGATTCTATCAAACCATGCTTTTGGTTTATCTTTTCAGACATACTTCTTTAATCCATCACAAGATGTGCTTCAAACTGACGCAGGAAGCATTACCAAAGAGGACAGCTGAGGTTAGACTGTTCATAAATAATTATAAACAAATGAATTGTTTACTTAGTCTGTAATGTTTGGGGACTCGATTACGTTCCAGTTTTCAAAGCCCTGCAACCCTCTAACCAGTTTGCCACCAGATTCTTTTCCCTGCGCAAATCACAGGTTCTTACTGCATCACTCATAACTCACCACCAAAGATTTCAGTCCTACATATGTTATGCTCCACTGATTTGCAGAAATGAACTTATCAGTAAATCATCATAATATCAGCCTCTTGTTGTGTGATAGTTCCCTGGAGAAATATACCCAGGGCTTAGTAAATGGATCTAGCCGTGTCACTATTTCAGAAAGTGTGACAGAAGCCATTTAACATACGCACTATACAGAGATAAGAGGCAAGTTTCTTCCCCTCTACATAACGTATTCCCTGGTATATAAAGAGGAACATTACTCTTTTTTTGTTAATTGGAGTATAATTGCTTTACAATATTGTTAGTTTCTGCTATACAACAAAGTGTATCGGCTATATGTATACATACATCCCCTCCTTCTTGGCTCTCCCTTTCACCACCATCCCCCATCCCACCCACCTAGGTCACCACAGAGCACCCAGCTGAGTTCCTTGCACTACATAGCAGGTTCCCACTAGCTATCTATTTTGCACATGGTAGCGTATATATGTCAATTCCAATCTCCCAATTCATCCTACCCTCTCATTCCCTTCTGTGTCCACACATCTGATCTCTGTGTCTCTGTCTCTATCTCTACCCCATAAGTAGGTTCATCAGTACCATTTTTTTAGATTCCATACTTATGTGTTAATATCCAATATTTGTTTTTCTCTTTCTGACTTATTTAACCCTGTATGACTTTGTTATTTAATGTCACTTAAATACTCACGTGACCTGAAAGAAACACAAATCCACTTTTTTCTCTAAAGAAGGGAGTGAGTAAGCTTCCAAGGTCATATTTGGAGATATTATGAGTAACAGTTGGGGCTTCCCTAGTGGCTCAGATGGTAAAGAATCTGCCTGCAATGTGAGAGACCAGGGTTCAATCCCTGGGTCAGGAAGATTCCCTGGAGAAGGGAATGGCAACCCCACTCCGATATCCTTGCCTGGAGAATTCCATGGACAGAGGAGCCTGGTGAGCTACTGTCCATGGAGTCACAAAGAATTGGACACAACTGAGCGACACTCATACATACACACACACACACACGGGTTACAGTTAATATTCAAGTTTTTTTTTTTTAATTACAAAAGAACTCCTATAGTTATCAGCATCTTGCCTCTAATACGTCATGACTTTACCTTATTCACAATTGTGTTCTTTTCACCCCAGATCTTACTATATTTATACTACTTTTAAAAATATGCTTTCTAGTTGAAAAATTTAAACATTACAGAAGTGAATAAAGGAAAAGAAGTTTTCCCATGTCTCCTCTGTGCCACGGCCATCCCTGCCACAATACCAGTCCTCACAGGAAATCACTCAACAGATTGGTGTTAAAATACCAAGATCTTTGAGACACACACACATAACATATATTTTGAAATATTTCAACAAATTTTTTATCATCCTGTTGTTTTTTTAAAAAAAATATTTACTTAACCATGTATCAAAGGTGGTGTCTATGGACTCACTTCATATTCCTTAACAGCAATATGTTCCTTTGTAAGGCTATTACTTCACTAGCTCCTCATAAATGATTTTTTTATTGTTTGCAATGTTTTAATTCTATAAATCTGTTGCAGTGAAATCTTAGCACATATGTTAGCAGAGTATTTATCAGCAATCATTTATAGTGTTTTTTATCTTTGCAGCACAAAAAAGTGTTCCACTTATCTTCATAGTGAGTGTTTGGATTCAGTACTATTATTATCTTGTGTTTGAAATTAGGGGGGAAAAGGAATTACAGAAATAGCAATTTTCTTCCATCACTATTGTGACAGAGTCAGAATTCAGACTTAGGCTGTCTGTCTCTAGAATCAAAATCCTTAACCACTATGCTTCACTGTTTGTAGATGCCTTTGATTTTGGTGGTTTCAAAATTTTAAATCTCTGCTTTTTTCTGCATGTGCTTAGACCCTTAATTACCAGTCCATTGTCAGGTTAAATTCTCCTCCTCAAGACCAAGTTTAGATGGGCAAGCCATTCTGCTGATCATATCCCTGTCCTTTGTTCTAAACCCACTCCTTGTTCTACAGCTCCAGAATTCCAAACCTGCTTAACCCACATCCTTCACTTGGAAACAAAAGAATTTTGTCATAGTCATAAGTATGAAGAACTGGGGTCAATTATGGGGAAAGCCATGAATATTTAGGACACTAAATAATATATTTACCACAGAATCATTGACCTGAATTTAAATATGTAGGTTTGTGACCTTGGAATTCAATTTCATCACCCATATAATGATGGGATTTACCTAAATTGCCCCTGAGATCTCTTTCAGTATGAAAATTCAGTGGTAAGTTCCCCATGTCAGACAGGACAATTTGCAGTTTGCAGGTTTCTGCTGAGCCTATGAGTCTGAAGCTCCTAAACATCTTAGCCATCCTAACTATCAAAACAAGAAATTCAAATAAGGATCAATTCTAATTTTTACTGATCTAGCTGAGCTGATGGAGCTCTGTAAATGCATCAGTCTTCTCCTTCCTCTACTTAAAAGAATGTTACTTGAGAATGTTTTCTTCCTAATGAAATAAGAAGAAAAGATCCCTGATATGGCATTTTCAGATTATTTGTAATGAGCTTCAGAGAAAAATGCATTTGGTACATCACTTGAAAGTGTTTTCATATTTGTGCAAGAGGGATTGGGCCCTTGGGCTAAGACCAGACATTGAGGTGGGAGCCACCCAGGTCTTCAGACTACAGAGTATGAAAATAAGGGAGCTGTGAAAGTTGCAGAGGAGAAGATCAACAGTTGAGAACTAACTAAATGGTCTGCAAGTGATCGCAATCCAAAAGAAACAGAGTTGGTGGCTCAAGGTCAGAGACCAAAGGCTGAGCAAGTGGGGTTGGCAGGTGATAGAAAACCATGACAAAGACATTTTGTGAAGGACTTCTATAGATTTTCCCAGCATTCAAGATGGTGTGTTGGTCAAACCAGACAGAAACTATTCTTAAGGTGAATTTTTAAGTGTTATGTGACAGATACAGTCTAAAAAAAAAAAAATCTAAGATGAAAAAAATATCTTATTTAGAAGTCATTTTTCTTATTCAAATCCCAACTTATTAGTCATGTGAGCTAAGAAAAATTGCTTAACTTCTATGAGCCTCCATTTCAAGTTTATGAAAGGAAGAGATTGGTTTCTGCCTCATAGACTTTTTGTAGGTATTAGTTGTGTAAAGGATTTGAAAACTTTAAATATAAAGCAAATATAGGAACAATTACTCTTATTATCAGCACCGGATTGCAAGTTCTCAAAGCAGAACTCCAACTGCTCATCTTTATTGCTGAGGTGCTTTCGTACTGTCCTTGGTTTTGCCTTTGCTCACCTTCTACAAGTAATATGTTACAGTTGGTCCGTAAGTGGCTACCAGAGAAAATGATACTCTATACTTCATTTGTTCCTTGATACTCTCAACAAGGGCTTCCCAGGTGCCAATGCAGGAGACCTAAGAGATGCGGGTTCGATCCCTGGATCGGGAAAATCCCCTGGAGAAGGAAATGGCAACTCACTGCAGTATTCTTGCCTGGAGAAACCCATGGACAGAGAAGCCTGGCAGGCTACAATCCATTGGGTCGCAAAGAGTTGGACATGACTGAAGCGACTTAGCACACACACACTCTCAGCCAGTGCTCTTCTAAATTTCAAGACCTGATCCTAGCTCCTTCAGTTTTCACAGTCCATTCACTGAATTATTGGAACATGATCCTTGTCTTTGAGCCTCCCTGATATTTTCGTTTTCATGGAATTTTTTTCCCAGGCTTGTCACAAATAATTATAGAACAAGGGGGAGGTGAATTCCTTTAAGTTGTGAAGAAAGAAAATCCAATGATTAGCAACTCAGAACTTTTTTTCTCAAGAATTGTGCACCCACTGAATTGTTACTGGCTCACAAATCAGCAGCATTCACAGAGATTAATTAGAATAAATTTGGGCTTTAGAAACAAAGGTTAAAAACAATTTATTTTTTTTTTCTTATGAGTAAAGAAGGACAGTCACCACAATAATAGACACATTAAAGCTGCATCTATCATATTTAATCTAAGACGAGTGGTCCCCTGTTGCCTTTCCTGAAATCAGTACTAGGCCAGTAGCATCAAAATTATCTTGGGAGCTTTGGGAAAAATGACTAAAGCCCTCAGCCTTGATGATGACGAACTGAATCATAATCTTTGGATATGAAACTCAGGAAACTAAGTAGTGTTTAAAGTTTCTTAGGTTATTCTGATATCAATCCAATTTGGAGTAGCAGTTTGAATAACAGATTTGATGATGGATAAATAGTTATGGCTTTGATTCCCTAATTCTAGGTATTATAATCTCTTCACATTAAGTAGTTCTCGAGGATTAATTTTTTTGACTGCCTAGGTCCATTTATATTGTATAATGTGTAGTTCATGGTACTTAATGCAGCATTCAACACACAAAGACTGAATTCTACCAAATTTTAACTAAATATATTTAAGAAGAAAACTCAGAGTTATGTAAGAAAAGAAAGGGAAAATGAGTGACACCACTCATGAGGCAAGTACGTTTTCCACTGTTATCTAAACAACTGAATTTCGGCAGCTACTTGAAAATTATCTGCTGTTCTTTTCCAGCGAAATAAAAAGTAACTAAAAAGGAAAATATCAAGATCCATGAAAAATCATGTACAATTTTGGCTGTCAGAGAGAATAAGACTCAGACAATGTGAAAAAGGATATGGCTTGTGAATAAAGTCATTCAAAAATACATCGGGGAAAAGTTAAATTCTTTAATCCACATAAAATTAAAATCAGGTCCAATATTAGCCACAGTGACTGCCATAAAGTAAATTGAGTTACATAATTTCATTTAAGAAATGGTACTTTGGGGACAAATTTTCTCAAAATGTTCCATTTCTCTTTCTGGTTCTGGCCATGAAAAAAAAAAAAAAAGAGTTATTCAGGCAAATAACTTCTAGTTTTAGGTAACTCAATTTCTCTTTCCCAATACTGAAACAATTCAATTAGATTTCATAAATTACTGAAGAACGGATAGAATCCAATATACCAAATTAGCTGAGAATATGAAACATACATTGCTTATACTCATTTAAAACACTGATTTGTTAAATATCTTATTCTCCCTATTATCTAATAGGCTAAGAAAGAAATACACATATCCAGGTCATTAGAAAAATTTCATTGATTTTCTTCTTGGAGAGATTTTAGCATCTCCCATTTCTCCAAGGTTAAACCCATTCTCTCTTTTCTTAATATATATTAGGTTTTGCAAAGTACTAATTTTATTCATGATGAGCACAAAATCTGAAATATGGTTGGTTTTATAATAAGTTAATTAACAGTTTAAGGATTTGAACAAGTAGAGCTCCAGGAAATTTTTTTTTTTTAGTTCAAATGTTATTCTAGAACCTCAGTTTCCAAGCATGAAAGCAGAAAGATTCCCCAGTATTCTACTGACAATGAATACTACTACTCACAAGACATATAACAGTCAACAGCTTCTCCTTATGAAGTATGTTTCTTAATCATCCATGGAAAGTCCTATTATAAGACTATTGCTAGACTCAGACAAGGAAGGGCTTCTCCGGGGGCTCAGTGGTTAAGAATCTGCCTGCCAATGCAGGAGATGCAAGAGATGCAGGTTCACAGAATTGAAAGAGACACGTGTACCCCAGTGTTCATCACAGCACTGTTTATAATAGCCAGGACATGGAAGCAGCCTAGATGCCCATCAGCAGACAAATGGATAAGGAAGCTGTGGTACATATACACAATTAAATATTACTCAGCCATTAAAAAGAATACATTCAAATCAGTTCTAATGAGGTGGATGAAACTGGAGCCTATTATACAGAGTGAAGTAAGCCAGAAAGAAAAACACCAATACAGTATACTAACACATATATATGGAATTTAGTAAATTGGTAAAGATAACCCTGTATCCGAGACAGCAAAAGAGACACAGATATATAGAACAGTATTATGGACTCTATGGGAGAGGGCAAGGGCGGGAGAATGGCACTGAAGCATGTAAATTATCATCTGTGAAATGAATTGCCAGCCCAGGTTCGATGTATGATACAGGGTGCTCGGGGCTGGTGCACCGGGATGACCCGGAGGGATGGGATGGGGAGGGAGGTGGGAGGAGGGTTCTGGAAGGGGAAAACTTGTATACCCATGGTGGATTCATGTCAATGTATGGCAAAACAAATACAATATTGTAAAGTTAAAAAATAGATAAACAAACTAATTTTAAAAAGATTAAAAAATTAAAAAAAAAAGAGATGCAGGTTCAATCCCTGGGTCTGGTAGATCCCCTGAAGAAATGGCAAATCCACCCCAGTTTTCTTGCCTGGAAAGTTCCATGGACAGAGGAGCCTGGCGTGCTACAGTTCATAGGGTTGCAAAGAGTTAGACATGATTGAGCAACTGAGCACACACAGGCTCAAAGGATTAAAATGGATCTATCCGTGAAGTAGGAGACAGAAGAGAATTGCTTTCTTTGTTTTCAGCAGTGGGGTAGATTGTGAAAATGATTGTAAATCTTTCCCTTTCTACATCTACTCTTGTTATGTGACACTGTAGCAGCTCCAATCAAAAGGTGGAATCTGTTTCTCATTCCTTGAGTCTGTGTTGACCAAGCAACCTCCTGTGTCAGATGAGATGTGAGCCAGTCCCCTGCAAACAGAGGCATCCAAAATGCTCTACGCTGGGCTTCCTTCTCTCTCGCTGATCCTGGAAACCCTGAAGCTGCCACCATGTGGACAAGCCTGGATAGTCTAATGGGTGATGAGAGACATGTCGTCCAGGTACCCTCATCCCCACTAGCTGTCATTCCAGGCAGCAGAGACAAGGCTAGACTATAAGGACATGCACTGTCATCTGCATGCAGAAGCATGAGTGGTCACAGATAAAGAATGGCCCCACTAGACCCAGTCCAAATTGCTGCTGCATAGACATGTGAGCTATAAATAATTGTTGTTTCAAGAGATCAAGTTTTGGAGCAGCAAAAATGTTTGTTAAGCAGCAACTGTTAAGTAGCAAAAACTAACTGACACAAGAAGATAAAATCGAATTTATTAATAAGAAAGGGCAGAGGAAAAAAATAAAGTTCTTCTCTTGCTTGATTACTCCAGGAAAGCCTTCAGAGTCTACCAAATGGAGAGGTTATCTTCGCACTAGGCTGTATATGGTTCTTTGGTTCTTTACAAAAGAAAAATGAAGGGAACTAAGATTTGATATATGTATTCTATGCATCAGAATGGCCATAGTTTTATATCCATTATCTCATTTAATCTTTGGAGCAACTTACGAGTTAACATTCAGTATACTATCTTAAAGATGAAAAAAATTACTACGTACAGTGATTGCCCCAAAGCGACATTCTTAGAAAGTGGCGTAACTGAAATTCTAAGACAGTTCTGCCCAACTACAATGCCTAGTAAATCAGGCCATAAGTGCAACCTCATGAGGAGCAATAAACATGAATTGTAAACTGGCAACTTAATGCCTGTCACAAATTCAGCACAGGTTTGACTTGGCATTGGTCTCTTTGGCCACGCCATTAACAGAATTAAGTTTTTGAAAGACAGACCTGGTTTCATTAATTTTACATGAAAGACTCTTTCACTACATAAGATACTTGGTCTCCCTTCTCTTGTACTCAATACTCTTGGAATTAAAACTCAAATGCAGTTCTCATAACACCTCAAGCAATCTTTAAAAAAAAAAACAAAACTAATGAACTATTTCATATAGCATAAATTAGAGAAAACATAATGAAAATTCATGTACAAATCATTGAGATTTATCAAATCATAACATTTCATATTTATTACAGTTTTTCTCTTTTATGTGTTTGTATGCTATGTGGTCAGTAAGTGCCCGATATACTAATGGAGATCAGTGGAGAAATAACTCCAGAAAGAATGATGGGATGGAGCCAAAGCAAAAACGATACCCAACTGTGGATGTGACTGGTGACAGACGCAAAGTCCGATGCTGTAAAGAGCAATATTGCATAGGAACCTGGAATGTTAGGTCCATGAATCAAGGCAAATTGGAAGTGGTCAAACAGGAGATGGCAAGAGTGAACGTCGACATTTTAGGAATCAGCAAACTAAGATGGACTGGAATGGGTGAATTTAGCTCAGATGACCATTATATCTACTACTGTGGGCAAGAATCCCTTAGAAGAAATGGAGTAGCCATCATGGTCAACAAAAGAGTCCGAAATGCAGTACTTGGATGCAATCTCAAAAATGATAGAATGATCTCTGTTCGTTTCCAAGGCAAACCATTCAATATCACGGTAATCCAAGTCTATGCCCCAACCAGTAATGCCGAAGAAGCTGAAGTTGAAAGATTCTATGAAGACCTACAAGACCTTTTAGAACTAACACCCAAAAAAGATGTCCTTTTCATTATAGGGGACTGGAATGCAAAAGTAGGAAGTCAAGAAACACTTGGCGTAACAGGCAAGTTTGGCTTTGGAGTACAGAATGAAGCAGGGCAAAGGCTAATAGAGTTTTGCCAAGAGAACGCACTGGTAATAGCAAACACCCTATTCCAACAACACAAGAGAAGACTCTATACGTGGACATCACCAGATGGTCAACACCGAAATCAGACTGATTATATTCTTTGCATGCCAAAGATGGAGAAGCTCTATACAGTCAGCAAAAACAAGACTGGGAGCAGACTGTGGCTCGGATCATGAACTGCTTATTGCCAAATTCAGACTTAAACTGAAGAAAGTAGGGAAAACCACTAGACCATTCAGGTATGACCTAGATCAAATCCCTTATGAGTATACCGTGGAAGTGACAAATAGATTTAAGGGTCTAGACCTGATAGACAGAGTACCTGATGAACTATGGACAGAGGTTCGTGACATTGTACAGGAGACAGGGATTAAGAAAATCCCCATGGAAAAGAAATGCAAAAAAGCAAAATGGCTGTCTGAGGAGGCCTTACAGATAGCTTGGAAGAGAAGAGAAGCGAAAAGCAAAGGAGAAAAGGAAAGATATTCCCATCTGAATGCAGAGTTCCAAAGAATAGCAAGGAGAGATAAGAAAGCCTTCCTCAACAATCAGTGCAAAGAAATAGAGGAAAACAACAGATTGGGAAAGACTAGAGATCTCTTCAAGAATATTAGAGATACCAAAGGAACATTTCATGCAAAGATGGGCTCAATAAAGGACAGAAATTGTATGGACCTAACAGAAGCAGAAGATATTAAGAAGAGGTGGCAAGAATACACAGAAGAACTGTACAAAAAAGATCTTCACGACCCAGATAATCACGATGGTGTGATCACTCACCTAGAGCCAGACATCCTGGAATGTGAAGTCAAGTGGGCCTTAGAAAGCATCACTACGAACAAAGCTAGTGGAGGTGATGGAATTCCAGTTGAGCTATTTCAAATCCTCAAAGGTGATGCTGTGAAAGTGCTACACTCGATATGCCAGCAAATCTGGAAAACTCAGCAGTGGCCACAGGACTGGAAGAGGTCAGTCTTCGTTCCAATCCCAAAGAAAGACAATGCCAGAGAATGCTCAAACTACCGCACAATTGCACTCATCTCACATGCTAGTAAAGTAATGCTCAAAATTCTCCAAGCCAGGCTTCAGCAATACGTGAACCGTGAACTTCCAGATGTTCAAGCTGGTTTTAGAAAAGGCAGAGGAACCAGAGATCAAATTGCCAATATCCGCTGGATCATCGAAAAAGCAAGAGAATTCCAGAAAAACATATATTTCTGCTTTATTGACTATGCCAAAGCCTTTGACTGTGTGGATCACAATAAACTGTGGAAAATTCTGAAAGAGATGGGAATACCAGACCATCTGACCTGTCTCTTGAGAAACCTGTGTGCAGGTCAGGAAGCAACAGTTAGAACTGGACATGGAACAACAGACTGGTTCCAAATAGGAAAAGGAATACGTCAAGGCTGTATATTGTCACCCTGCGTATTTAACTTATATGCAGAGCACAGCATGAGAAACGCTGGGCTGGAAGAAACACAAGCTGGAATCAAGATTGCCGGGAGAAATATCAATAACCTCAGATATGCGGATGACACCACCCTTATGGCAGAAAGTGAAGAAGAACTAAAGAGCCTCTTGATGAAGGTGAAAGGGGAGAGTGAAAAAGTTGGCTTAAAGCTCAACGTTCAGAAAACTGAGATCATGGCATCTGGTCCCATCACTTCATGGGAAATAGATGGAGAAACAGTGGAAACAGTGTCAGACTTTATTTTGGGGGGCTCCAAAATCACTGCTGATGGTGATTGCAGCCATGAAATTAAAAGACGCTTACTCCTTGGAAGAAAGGTTATGGCCAACCTAGACAGCATATTGAAAAGCAGAGAATTACTTTGCCAACAAAAGTCTGTCTAGTCAAGGCTATGGTTTTTCCAGTGGTCATGTATGGATGTGAGAGTTGGACGGTGAAGAAAGCTGAGCGCCGAAGAATTGATGCTTTTGAACTGTGGTGTTGGAAAAGACTCTTGAGAGTCCCTTGGACTGCAAGGAGATCCAATCAATCCATCCTAAAAGAGATCAATCCTGGGTGTTCATTGGAAGGTCTGATGTTGAAGCTGAAACTCCAATACTTTGGCCACCTCATGCGAAGGGTTGACTCATTGGAAAAGACCCTAATGCTGGGTAGGATTGGGGGCGGGAGGAGAAGGGGACGATAGAGGATGAGATGCTTGGATGGCATCACCGACTCGATGGACATGGGTTTGGGTAGACTCCAGGAGTTGGTGATGGACAGAGAGGCCTTGGGTGCTGCAATTCATGGGGTCGCAAAGAGTTGGACACGACTGAGCGACTGAACTGAATGCTATGTGGTGTCTCTTCTTTCTATGCTATGCTTTAGGTAAGCAATGGTTTCCATTCGCTTTCTCCTTGAAGATATCTGTCTTTCATCAGATTTCAGGCTAGTTGATTGCCCTTTGATTTTAGCTCTTAACTGGATTCAAAAAAGATGTCATTTTGTAGATTATCTGGCCTTTCCATGTCATAAAATGAGGAATTACGCTCTTTGCAGTTTTCTACATTGTAAGTGAACTCCATCTTAGTACTTTTACTGACATTTCCTATTTTTGCCTGCCCTCTTCAGATTAAAGAATAGAACACCGCAAATTTCCTATCTTCCAAAAACTTGAATAGAAAGTATCAAACTACTTTCCAAAGGTGGTTGCACTAGTTTACACTATCAGCAGCAGTGGATGAGTTCTCAGTGTTCATAATCCTTACCAATACTTAGTACTGTCAAACTTCTAATTTTTCGCAAACTTATATAAGTCTGTATATCAGTTTGATTTTAATTTACATTTCTCTCCTTACTTATGAGGTTCAGTATCTTTTCATTTGTTTACTGGCAATCTGTGTTTGGAAAAGACCATAATGCTGCAAAAGACTGAAGACAAAGGAGAAGAGGGCAGCAGTGGATGAGATGGTTAGACAGCATCATCAACACAATGGGCATGAATCTGAGGAAGCTCCAGGAGATAGTGATGGACAGAGAAGCCCAGTGTGCTGCATGCAGTCCATAGGGTCTCAAAGAGTCAGACAGAGCTTAGAGACTGAACAACAAAAATCCCTGTTTGTCTTTATGTGAACTTCCTATACAAGTCTCATTCTCATTTTACTTTTGGACAAATGGATTACCTCTTCTTTGGTACTGGTTGGCTTTTTCTTATTAAATTACAGAAATTCTTTATATATTCTCCTTATTTACCCTTTAGTTACATGTGTTGAAAATAATGTCCCCCCTACTGTGCCTTATTTTTTTATTTTTGCTTTTTATGATAACTTTGATGGAAATAAATTGCTAGATTTAATATAGTCAAATTTCCCAAAATTTACTTTACTATTAGTACTTTTTGTGTTTTAAGAAATCCTTACCTAACTAAAGTCATGATAATATTATCCTATACACATATTATGTTCTATCTTTCACATAAATCCTTCATCTACATAAAATTAATTTTTTTCCACAGCAGTCATGTTTTCTACTGATCAATGTGCACATACTATTTGCTACATCCTCTTTTTATTCATTTTACAAGAGTCCATTCAAACATTACCTCATGACAAATCTTTCCACTAAGTCATAGCTTATTGCTTCAGGCTTGTTTTCATAGGCAAAAGTCAGCTAACGAGGATTTTTTTCAGAACAAACTATGTTCTAGGCACTAAATTCTGGAGACAGAGAAAAACTTATAGCTACTACCTTTAGCATGTTAATAGCCCACTCATGGGTTCTTTCTTCCCTTCCTTTATTTCTTTCTTCCCCACCCCCTTCATTTTCTTTCTACCCTGGGTTCTTGGGCAGTCTGGTGACTATATGATTACCTTCTCAAAATATTATTTTTATCAATATAAAAATAAAGTAAACAATATAACAAAGGAACCTAATGTATTAGAAGAGTTATCAAAATGTCACAAATCAAGATACAGTAATATATGTGCTTCTAATGGTCACATTAAATACCAGGATCTAGGGGCAATTAGAGTAACTATTATAATTTTGTACTGCTGAGTTAAACAATATTTTGAGATATCTGCAACAGTAATAATATGATATAAAATATGTTATTTATTGGTGACAAAGTCACAAATACTGCTAATACTACAGAAGTTTGTTGCCTGCAATCATAACGGAAGGCAGTGCTAAATTTTCATTTAATTTTAGTACAATAGTAATGCCATTTTTTTCCATTCAGGGGTGTGACTCAGTTTTCCATAGCCTCAGGCTAAGGACCCGTGGTCTTCTGGAGCAATTTGAAACATTCATGATCATGGCCTGCAGTTAGATATGCCTTTGACATGACAAAAAATAAAAAGAGAGAGAAAAATTTTTTAATTCAATACTAATGCAATCAGTACTCCATTTTATTTCAGTCATTTTTAATATTCGGATTGTTGTTCAGTCACTAAGTCATGTCTGACTCTGTGATCCCATGGAGTGCAGCATGGCAGATTTCCCTGTCCTCCACTATCTCCTGGAGTTTATTCAAACTCATGCCCATTGAGTCAATAATGCTATCCAACCGTCTCATCCTCTGTCAACCCCTTCTCCTCCTGCCTTCAATCTTTCCTAGCATCGGGGTCTTTTCCAACGAATCAGCTCTTTGCATCAGGTGGCCAAAGTATTGGAGCTTCAGCATCAGTCCTTCCAATGAATACAAAGGGTTGATTTTCCTTAGGATTCCTTTAGGATTGACTGGTTTGATCTCCTTGCTGTCCAAGGAACTCCAGCACCACAACTCAAAAGAATCAATTCTTTGGCTCTCAGACTTCTTTATGGTCCAACTCTCACATCCATACATGACTACTGGAAAAAACATAGCTTTGGGTAAAAACTATTTACTCATAAAATATACGAAGTTTGAAAACACTAGTCCAGTAAAGATGATAGAGTTCAGACTCATGCTACTCTTTACAAAAACAGAAGCTTCTTATTCTATACACCAGGGTTATTTTTAACAAAACTCTTATAGAATTTTTTTCTTTGTATTTTAATTATGGGTTTTCAAGTCTGTTGCAATGAACCATAACAAGGTATTCATTAACTAATTTATTTTCATGATTCTTTGACCTAATGACCTGGTACAGATTGAGTCAAAGCTTATACTACAACATCCTCATCACATGTTATCAGACACACACAGAGTAGACACATTAGACAAGTTGTTAGCAGCCTAAGTGTAATTTGGCTCACTAAATGTGCATTAGTCACACATTTTCCATAATAACCTACCTCATGGAATAGAATCTCTGGCTATTCCCGGCTTGTTCCCTACTGTTAACCAACCTGAAAGAACACATACAGGAGTCTTAACGGAGGGCATTTGCATTCCCCCTGTGGTCCCTTATCCCACCAAAACCAAAGTCTTATTATCTGTCCCTTGTTGGGTTGTTGGTTCATTTATCACAGTGGGTTTGTGTAGGTACTAAGATGTCCAAATTTTAACTCATGAGCACTTTAAGAAAAGAGCTGCTCCAGAGACATGAAGATGAGCTGAGTCTTACAGTGCCCACAGCCTTTTGATTCTATTATCTCTTCCTCCTGTGCTCAGTGGTGGCCTCCTTCCTCCTTCAGAGCACATCCTTCTTCATCATTTCTCATCTCTCTCCCTCCCTCTAGCATGTCTTTATGAGTTTCTCATTAATGAAAGTAAATGAATCTCACAGGGTTGGATATATAACAGTTTTCATAATTGAAATCAGAGTCAAGCTTTGTGGGTTAAAATCTGGCACCATGATCACATTGTTATTGTGTACAATTATCTCCCCTGTATTCAACAAGAGGTTCTATGAGAACAATTACATTTTAAATGTACTAATATGGAAGAATATTTTAGACAAGTGAAAATTTAAATTTTCAAAAGAGATTTTTATTGTTCTGCCTTTTTCTTTCTCAGGAATGTATGTAAAAGGAAAATTTCTAAGTGATCCAAAGTTCTTTTAATTAGACTCTTGTATAGTTGTGTTAAAAATAATTCATTTACTTAACATATATTTATAAAGCACCTACTAAGTGCCAGAAACACTGAGGAACATCAGCGAACAATACTGAGAGTGCTCTTGTACTTGGAGAATATAGTAAATAAATATATATGCATTTCAAGATATATATTTAAAATTAAATATTCAGTTAGTAAGTGCTACAGAAAAATGTTTTAAAAATAAGAAATTATATATCCACCAACAGACATACCATATGAATGGGATTAAACTTTCTTGCTTCTAAAATAATTTGTATTGTTTTTCTTATTAACACATGTTCATTGTAGAAAACACAGAAATGTATTGAGAATAATGAAAATGCCATGGTTAATTTTTATTGCAAATTGCATCTTATGCTTTTAATATTCAGTTTAGCTCAGTCACTCAGTCATGTCCCACTCTTTGTGACCCCATGGACTGCAGCACACCAGGCTTCCCTGTGCATCACCAACTCCCAGAGCTTGCACACACTCATGTCCATTGAGTCAGTGATGCCATTCAACCATCTCATCTTCTGTCGTCCCCTTCTCCTCCTGCCTTCAATCTTTCCCAGCATCAGGGTCTTTCCCAATGAGTCAGTTCTTCACATTAGGTGGCAAAAGTATTGGAGCTTCAGCTTCAGCATCAGTCTTTCCAATGACTATTCAGGACTGATTGCCTTTAGGATTGACTGATTTGATCTCCTTGCAGTCCACTGGACTCTCAGGAGTCTTCTCCAACACCACAGTTCAAAGGCATCAATTCTTCAGTGCTCAGCTTTCTTTATGTAGTATCTCATATAAACTTCATAAATGCTCAACGAAATAAGCATAATTATGATCCCCATTTTATATATGAGATAATTGGAAGGCAAATGAATTAACTTCCCCAAAGTCAACATATATTGGGTGGCAGCTTTGGGGTACAACAAGGTCTGTCTGCTATCCATCTTCAAAGCTCATGCCATTAACATTATACTATCTGTTGCAGTCCAGAGAATTTCCGGCCCAAGAAAGATGTTTCTAGTGTAATCCACATATCCTCTGAACATGTCATGCTAAACTGGAAAAGGGACGTTGAAGATAACACTAAGGTTGCTAATTGGTGGAACTTTTAAAAAATCTCAAACTAATCCCTTTAAGATCTTAGAAGCAGAGAAACTTTTCTAACTGAATTCAGTCAGAGAAAAGCCATACAGAAAAAAGGAGAAGCGATGCAAAGCATGAGAAAGTTTTCACCCACTGTTGTGGACTTTGAAAATGAAGGGGGCTCTGAGCCATAAAATTCTGACAGGCTCCAGAAACTGGGAAGAACTACCTCTAGTGACAGTTAGCCAGAAAGTGGGAGTCTTTGATCTTAAAATCACATGCAGCGCAATTCTTTCAACAATGTAAAGGATCCTAAAAAAGCATTTCCTCCAGAGCCTTCAGGTAAGAGCCCAGGCTGGCACCTTGATTTTGGTCTGATGAAACCCAGAGCAATCAGCTGGGCCTACTGGACTTCTACGGAACTGTGAGATGGTAAATTTGTATAGTTTTAAGCTGCTTAATGTGTGGTAATCTGTTATACCAGGACTAAACAATGAATATAATATTCTTCCTCTCAATAAACACACAAAAAAATCTCTACTCCCACCACCCAGAGATAATCACTGTAAGCATTTGCATATATACCTTTTTATCTTTCTTTGTAGGTATCTAGACATATGGCATAAATTTTAGATTATGCTGAACATACTATTTTTAACATCCTTTCAAACCTAGAATTTCACTGTGACTACGTTCGCACGTTTTTAAAACATTACTCTGGAAGAATTTTAATGGCTAGCACTATGCCACTGAGGTGGCGCAGTGGTAAAGAATCTGCCTGCTCATGCAGGAGGCACAGGTTATGCAGGAATACTGGGTCGGGAAGATTTCCTGCAGTAGGAAATGGCAACCCACTCCAGTATTCTTGCTTGGAGAATTCCATGGAGAGAGGAGCCTGGAGGCCTACAGTCCATGGGCTCTCAAAGAGTCATACACTACTGAGTGATGGAGCGTGCACACACAATGCCACTGAATAGAAAGGCCATAGTTTAATGCCCCACATTTGAATATGTAAGTTGCTCTGAATACTTTGCTAATATTCACGAAAATTGGATATTTAATTAACCATCTTATCCCCTGAGATTCAGACTAGTTTTCCCGAAAACACTATTTGAATACCCTCAAAGAGCCAAGATTCCAAAAACAACCAGAAATCTTTAGTATTAAGATGGCATCTGCTTTTCAACACTATTTCTAAGCTTTGCAGCTTTTTTCTTCAGATGTGAGATTTATTGTTTCAAGTTCTTCAAAATGAATGTTCAGACCTTAAATCATTAATGACTAAAGGCAATGCCAAAGAAAGTTCAAATTACATACAACTGCACTTATGTCATATACTAGCAAGGTAATGCTCAACATTCTTCAAGCTAGGCTTCACTAGTATGTGAACTGAGAACTTCCAGATGTACAAGCTGGATTAGAAAAGGCAGAGGAACCGGAGATCAAATTGCCAACATCTGCTGGATCATAGGAAAAGCAAGAGAATTCCAGAAAAACATCTACTTTTGTTTTATTGACTACACTAAGGCCTTTTACTGTGTGGATCACAACAATCTGTGGAAAATTGTTAAAGAAATGGGAATATCGGACCCAGACTTTACCTGTGTCCTGAGAAACCTGTATGTAGGTCAAGAAGCAACAGTTAAAACCAGACAGGGAGTGCTCGCTTCGGCAGCACATATACTAAAATTGGAACGATACAGAGAAGATTAGCATGGCCCCTGCGCAAGGATGACACGCAAATTCGTGAAGCGTTCCATATTTTTAACAGAAAGAGAAATTAAGGAAACAATACCATTCACCATTGCATCAAAAAGAATAAAATACTTAGGAATATATCTACCTAAAGAAACAAAAGACTTATATATAGAAAACTATAAAACACTGATGAAAGAAATCAAAGAGGACACAAACAGATGGAGAAATATACCGTGTTCATGGATTGGAAGAATTAATATAGTGAAAATGAGTATACTACCCAAAGCAATCTATAGATTCAATGCAATCCCTATCAAGCTACCAATGGTATTTTTCACAGAACTAGAACAAATCATCTCACAATTTGTATGGAAATATAAGAAACCTCGAATAGCCAAAGCAATCTTGAGGAAGAAGAATGGAACTGGAGGAATCAACCTGCCTGACTTCAGGCTCTACTACAAAGCCACAGTCATCAAGACAGTATGGTACTGGCACAAAGATAGAAATATAGATCAATGGAACAAAATAGAAAGCCCAGAGATAAACCCACGCACCTATGGACACCTTATCTTCGACAAAGGAGGCAAGAATATTCAATGGAGAAAAGACAATCTCTTTAACAAGTGGTGCTGGGAAAACTGGTCAACCACTTGTAAAAGAATGAAACTAGAACATTTCCTAACACCGTACACAAAAATAAACTCAAAATGGATTAAAGATCTAAATGTAAGACCAGAAACAATAAAACTCCTAGAGGAAAACATAGGCAAAACACTCTCCGACATAAATCACAGCAGGATCCTCCATGACCCACCTCCTAGAATATTGGAAATAAAAGCAAAAATAAACAAATGGGACCTAATTAAAATTAAAAGCTTTTGCACAACAAAGGAAACTATAAACAAGGTGAAAAGACAGCCCTCAGAATGGGAGAAAATAATAGCAAATGAAGCAACAGACAAACAATTAATATCAAAAATATACAAGCAACTTCTGCAGCTGAATTCCCGAAAAATAAACGACCCAATCAAAAAATGGGCCAAAGAACTAAACAGACATTTCTCCAAAGAAGACATACAGATGGCTAACAAACACATGAAAAGATGCTCAACATCACTCATTATTAGAGAAATGCAAATCAAAACCACAATGAGGTATCATTTCACACCAGTCAGAATGGCTGCTATCCAAAAGTCTACAAGCAATAAATGCTGGAGAGGGTGTGGAGAAAAGGGAACCCTCTTACACTGTTGGTGGGAATGCAAACTAGTACAGCCACTATGGAGAACAGTGTGGAGATTCCTTAAAAAACTGGGAATAGAACTGCCATATGACCCAGCAATCCCACTGCTGGGCATATACACCGAGGAAACCAGAATTGAAAGAGACGCGTGTACCCCAATGTTCATCGCAGCACTGTTTACAATAGCCAGGACATGGAAGCAACCTAGATGTCCATCAGCAGACAAATGGATAAGGAAGCTGTGGTACATATACACAATGGAATATTACTCAGCCATTAAAAAAAATACATTTGAATCGGTTCTACTGAGATGGATGAAACTGGAGCCCATTATACAGAGTGAAGTAAGCCAGAAAGAAAAACAACAATACAGTATACTAATGCATATATATGGAATTTGAAAGATGGTAACGATAACCCTATATGCGAGACAGAATAAGAGACACTGATGCATGGAACAATTTTATGGACTCTGAGGGAGAAGGTGAGGGTGGGACGTTCTGGGAGAATAGCATTGAAACATGTATATTATCATATGTGAAACAGAACACCATTCCATGTTCGATGCATGAGACAAGGGCTCAGGGCCGGGGCAATGGGATGATCCAGAAGGATGGGATGGGGAGGGAGGTGGGTGGGGGGTCCAGGAGGGGGAACACATGTAAACCCATGGCTGATTCATGTCAATGTATGGCAAAAACTATTGCAATGTTGTGAAGTGATTGGCCCCCAACTAAAATAAATAAATTTATAAAAAATAAAATAAAAAAAAAAAAAAAAAAAAAACCAGACAGGGAACGATGGATTGGTTCAAAATTGGGAAAAAGAGTATGTAAAAGCCATATACTGTCACCCTGCTTATTTAACTTATATGCAGAGTACAACAAGCAAAACGCTGGACTGGATGAAGCACAAGCTGGAATCAAGATTGCCAGGGGAAATATCAACAACCTCAGATATGCAGATGATACCACTTTAATGGCAGAAAGTGAAGAACTAAAGAGCCTCTTGATGAAGGTGAAAGAAGAGAGTGAAAAAGCTGCCTTAAAACTCAACATTCAAAAAACAAAGATAATGGCATCTGGTCCCATCACTTTATGGCAAACAGTTGGGGAAAAAGTGAAAATAGTAATAGATTTCATTTTCTTGGGCTTCAAAATCACTGTGGAGGGTGATTGTAGCCATGAAGTTAAAAGACGCTCCTTGGAAGAAAAGCTATGACAAACCTATTAAAAAGTAGAGACATCACTTTGCCGACAAAGATACATCTAGTCAAAGCTATGGTTTTTCCAGTAGTCACGTATAGATGTGAGTGTGGGAGCATAAAAAAAGCTGAGTGCCGAAGAATTGATCCTTTCGAACTGTGGTGTTGGAAAAGACTTTGAGAGCCCCTTGAACAGCAAGGAGATCAAATCAGTCAATCCTAAATTAAATCAACCCTGACTATTTACTGGAAAGACCGATGCTGAAAATGAAGCTCCAATACTTTGGCCACCTGATTTGAAGAGCCAATTCACTGGAAAAGACTCTGATGCTGGGAAAGATTGAGGGCAGGAGGAGAAGGGGGCGACTGAGGATGAGATGGTTGGATGGCATCATTGATTTAGTGGACATGAGTTTGAACAAACTCAGAGAGAAAGTAAAGGACAGGAAAGCCTGGCATGCTGCAGGGGGTTACACAGAATTGAACATGACTTAGTGACTGAACAACAACAGAAAAAAAAAAAAATTATATGTGAACTTACATATAGAAGAAAGCTCAGTTTCCTTCTAAATTGTTTACCATTTAACATAATCCAGCTTTCTTAAACTGTTTCACACCATTGCAATAAATATTGTTCTACAAGTATAGTTATACGTATTACTGAGTGGTTCTTTAGGATAAAGGCCTTGATGTGGAATTACTGAATTCCAAATTATACACCCGTTTAAAGCTTTTTATTCTTCTTCAGAATATCCTAGCTTCTTTTTACAAATATCTTTAGATAAAATCAAATGCTCAAAGGTTTATTGAAGCAGTCTTTGCATTAAAAGCCAGAAAAACTATCTTTGACTCTCAGATCTGTAAACGGCTAAGTTCCTCTAACTGTTTGGCTTCACCTTTTTCCTCAAGTGCAAAATGAGAGTCTTCGTCATAATGATTTCAAAAGAAAGCTGAGGACTTTATGCTCTAAGCAGTGTGTAATAATAATGATCTGGGATTAAATGTATTTCTTAAAACAGTTGCCAGTCTCATGTTGAGTCCATTCAGGGAGAAGTAATAAATATGTCTCTACTGAAACCTCTTATCTTATTAAAGCATATTTCCTTCACAAACATTTACCATGCAGGAAAAAGAAGGGTTGGACCTATTAGAAAATTTTGTGCATTGCTCATTTCCCTAATTATTAATGAATATTGTTCTTCCACATCACAAATTCATTTCTGAACTCATAATTAAATGACTAATAAAGGTAAGGTTTTGTATCCAGTAAAGGAAATGCCAAATGATTTCCTATATTTGATGGCATTTGGGTTTATTAAAAGCACATGACCTCACTCTTCCTGATGCCGACATCAGGGTGCCCCAGAGAGAAGTTGGTGGGAAGAAAACTTGTCAGTTTTTGGTTAGGATTTTAATTATGACGCACCAAAATTCACCTTTTTGTAAAAGAAACCGTGAGAACAAAAGCCAGCTTATATCAACTGAAAGAGGAAGTTTCTAATTTGTTAAACAAAGAAATATTATGACTTGATACATAACACCTGGAGAAATCTCCTAAATATAAGCTAAACTTTAGTCTTTTCCCTGTTCCAGTGAATAGTTATCTGAGCTATTTCCACCATTAACAAAGACCTGGGAATTTCTGTTTCTTAGTAGATAATCCTCACTAGAATGTTCTCACAGATACAAAAAAAATAAATGATCGTACCATGTGCTAAACATGCTTTCAGGTTACTGAAATTCCAGGTGTCATAAAATCCTCATGATTGTTATTGTATTGGATGAATTCCAGTGAAAACAGCACATATGGTTTCATTCTGTAATACAACCAGAGTTTTGAAGAGAATATATCTGTTTTTACTATTTATTTATTCATTTTATTTTTGACTGTGCTCGGTCTTCTTTGACGGTTGTTGTAAGCAGGCTTCTCCTGGTTGAGCTGAGCAGGGGCTACTCTTCATTGCTGTGTAAGGGCTTCTCATTATGGTGGCTTCTCTGTTTCACAGGTTCTAGGGTATGCAGGCTTCAGCAGTTGCAGCACACAGGCTCAGTAGCTGTGGTGCATGGGCTTAGTTGGTCCACAGCATATGGAATCTTCCCAGAGCTGAGATCGAACCCATGTCCCCTGCATTGGCAGGCTGGAGAAAACAGCTCTTTAATGTGTGCAGATTTTGAGCTTACAGATCATGAGTAAGAAAAGCATGTTCAAAAATGATGGTTCTTTAGCTTTGGTCAGTATCAGAATCTCCTGGGGAACCTGGTAAAAATACAAAGGTCTGTGTGGATCACAACAAACTGTGGAATATTCTGAAAGCAATGGGAATACCAGACCACCTGACCTGCCTCTTGAGAATTCTGTATGCAGGTCAGGAAGCAACAGTTAGAACTGGACATGGAACAGACTGGTTCCGAATAGGGAAAGGAGTATGTCAAAGCTGTATATTATCACCCTGCTTATTTAACTTACATGCAGAGTACATCATGAGCAACCCTGGGCTGGATGAAGCACAAGCTGGAATCAAGATTGCCAGGAGAAATATCAATAAGCTCAGATATGCAGATGACACCACCCTTGTGGCAGAAAGTGAAGAACTAAAGAGCCTCTTGATGAAAGTGAAGGAGGAGAGTGAAAAAGTTGGCTTAAAACAACATTCAGAAAACGAAGATCATGGCATCTGGTCCCATCACTTCATGGGAAATAGGTGGGGAAACAGTGGAAACAGTGGCAGACTTTATTTTTGGGGGCTCCAAAATCACTGCAAGGGATGACTGTAGCCATGAAATTAAAAGATGCTTGCTTCTTGGAAGAAAAGTTATGACCAACCTAGACAGCATATTAAAAAGCAGAGATATTACTTTGCCAACAAAGGTCCATCTAGTCAAAGCTATGGTTTTTCCAGTAGTCATGTATGGATGTGAGAGTTGGACTATAAAGAAAGCTGAGTGCAGAAGAATTGATGCTTTTGAACTGTGGTGTTGGAGAAGACTCTTGAGAGTCCCTTGGACTGCAAGGAGATCCAACCGGTCCATCCTAAAGGAGATCAGTCCTGGGTGTTCATTGGAAGGTCTGCTGTTGAAGCTGAAACTCCAATACTTTGGCCACCTGATGCAAAGAACTGACTCATTGGTAAAGCCCCTGATGCTGGGAAAGATTAAAGGTTGGAGGGAAAGGGGATGACAGAGGATGAGATGGTTGGATGGCATTACCGACTCAATGGACATGAGTTTGAGTCAACTCTGGGAGTTGGTGATGGACAGGGAGGCCTGGCGTGCTGCAGACCATGGGGTCACAAAGAGTCAGACACCACTGAGTGACTGAACTGAACTGATCTGAAGCCTATTCTACCCCAGTAAGTCTAGAACTCTCTCTCCAGTTGATTCTGTTACTGATCAAAGTTAGAGAACCACTAATCTAGAACCTTGTTTTAAAGCTGCTGTTTCTTCTTAAGGTGCAAATGAAAAACCTGAGGACCCTACTAAAATGCAGGTTCTGACTCAGTTGTGAACTGGTGTTGGGGGTCAGCCAGGACCCAGGTAGCTAACACCTATGCTCGGTCCACAGACCGCATTCGAGCTATGAGGCCGAGTCTAGTGGCACAATTTCAACTCCTTTATATATGACATCTGCTTCAAGCCAATGTGAATAAAAATTTTCCACTTCCAGCAGCACTTGCCTAGGAGATATCAAAACTGATCGTTGTATTTTATCACAGCTGGCTCTAAACAACTGAAGTTTCCCTGAACTTTGAGTGACCCGGATGCCAGATCTTTACTGAACCTAATTGCAGACACTTTCTGGAAAAATGAAAAATGAGACTATTTTAACCAAGTGTACACACACTTACGGACTTACCCTGCCCTCTCATTTCTATGCTTAATGTAATTATGTACTCCTTTCCCTAGCATATAAAGACCCCTGATTTTCTCCTTCAGCAAATGACTCAGTGAATTGAATTTTTCACTGTTCTTTGTTCTCTTGCCTGGTAAGTTAATGGGTTAGACTTGGTTATTTTTTGTTGCTGGTTTTGCTCTGGAGGTCTTTGTTTTATTCTTTTATATTTGGATATAATTGCCTTACAATGCTGTTAGTTTCTGCTGTACAATGAAGTGAATCAGTTATATGTATGCATATATTCCCTCCCTCTTGGACTTCCCTCCCGCCCGACCCCCACAACCCCACCCATTTAGGTCATCACAGAGCACCCAGATGAGCTCCCTGTGCCATATAGCAATTTCCCACTAGCTATATATTTTATATGGTAGTGTATATATGTCAATTTTAGCCTCCCAGTTTGTTGCACTCTCCCCTTCTCCCCCACCTCCGTGTCCACACGTGTGTCCTCTACTCTGTGTCTCTTTCCCTGTGTTCAAATAGGTTCATCCGGACTGAAAAAGAATTGATTTATTCTTTGATGCTAAGTTTTTAAGACATTGTTATTCCATAACATCTTTGTTAAATCTACTATGCCTTTCTAAAATCATCTGCCTAGGGAATCCCTCCTTTCCCAAAAGGATTTTGCCGTGGTGTTATCACTTAGTGAAAACTTCCATCACCTCCCAGTTGGAGCAACGTGACTATTGCCCACTCCATGCCAGCACCAGACCTCATTCTCTGGTCCTCGTGTACACCTAGCACACGACCGACCATCTGTGAGTTTACATCTTATGTTCTGCACTGCAAAGTGAATACCTTAAAAGTAAGGGTCATTTTTTGTTGTAGTATTTTTGTTATTGTTTTTATGGTTGAATTGAATAGGTGGTGGTAAATAGGAATATTGCCTTCTTATTACTCAGTACATCAGAATTCACAAAGTACTTTTATGTATGTTATATAATATGACCTTAAAATATAAATAAGGAAGGTTTTGTGATGTAAATAAAGCAAGAACCTTCAGAATATGAATAACCTTGAAAGCACATGTAATTAAATGTCCAAAAAAAAGGATTTAAATTCACATTTTTCCTCTAGATGTACATTAATCCATTTTTAATCACAAGCAAAGAAAAAGAACTTTTCTTACCAATTTTTATTTTTAATTTCTTATCAATATAGAGTAAAATAAAATTCTGTGAAAAGATATAGGTCAAAAAGATTTGATGAGGCATAATATATCCCCAAACTACCACACACAGGGGAAGCAGACTGAGCTATAACAGAGGCAGGTATATGGAAGAAATGGGGATACTGACTACTTAGATATGTGTGAAAAGACTAAACCAGCAGGAGAGAAGAGATACCAAGGTCTGCAAAGAAGTCAAGGAGAATTTTAGCCTGAGTTCCTAGCAATAGTTTCTTTCGGCTCCATTCTACTTTCTATTATTCAATTCTACCTTGCAGCTATAGAATTTATTTGTTCATTAACTTTTATTTGCTTATATGTTTTAAAGCATTTAAGGCTGAGTTTTATTTAAAGCATTGCAGAAGACTATATGTGTTTAAAACATCCAATTATAGAATACCAAAAATGATAAGAAACAATACAGCAAAGTTTTTGGTTTGTTTTGCTTTTTTTTTTAAGTCAAGCTTATAGGAAACAGACTCTCTTGCGGACAAAAAAAAAATGCTTAAACTATAGTGGTGGGCAAGCTCAGAAAAGATGGGTTACCTAAGGAGTATGTGTCAATAATAAAAATCCAGTGCTCTGTTTCATAGAATTATTCAGGAAAAGTGGGGAAAAGGCCTTGGGCCCTTTAGGTAATCCAAAGGAAAAATTACCTGCTTCTGGAAGAAAAAAAAGATGTCAAAGAAACTTAACCCTCTGCCTCAGCTCCAGGTGAGGAAAAATCATCTTCCCTGAGAAATTAACTGCATTCTTGTGAATTGGCAGTTGAAAGCACACTACCTTCTTAGTCAATGTGTAACCCAAATTGGTAGGTGGGGCGCAGATAAATTAGGAGTTTGGGATTAACATATATACACTATTGTACATAAAATAGATAATCAGCAAGGACCTACTTATAGCACAGAGAACTACACTCAATATTGTAATAACCTATAAGGGAAAAGAATCTGAAAAAGAATATCTATGTATTTATAGATAAATATTCTTTTTCATATATATCTGAATCACTTTCTGTACACCGAAAACTAACACAACATTGTAAATTTAACTATATTTCAAAAAAAAGAAAAAAAATGTGTAAACAAAACAACTCCAAAGCAAGAAAGAAGCTTCACATAATTCTAAGCTTAATTAATATCTTAAGTATCTTACAAAGCAAAGTAGAATATATCAAACTAAAGCTGCCAAATTATGCTTCCCCCCAAAAAAAAGCCCTGAAGAGGAAGCACTAGCAGAAATGAAAACTAGATTTGAAAATTAAATTTGAAAGCACTTTAGGTATTATAATTATCAGAATCAAAGTACAAAATAAATATAAATACTACATATACCTAGGGAAACAAAACATCAAGTGAGAAACAAGAAAAGCAGATAACTAGGATTAAATTTACAGAAAGAGAGAACTGATGCGGTAAACTGATTATGAAATGAACTTAGTGCTTCATCCCTCCCTATAATTTACAACAACCTGTGCGATGTAACTTGAGATCCTCTCAGCAAATGGTGGAGTCTATTTCCCCAGTCTTACAGGCTGGGCTTGTGCAGAAGTAATGGTGTGCAGGCCTGACTTATCCATTAGTTTTGGTGGTCACAATGCTGAGAGTCCACAATACTTTTAGAGGCTCATAAAAGTGTTTAATCATAATTTCTTTTCAAACCAGAATAAAGAGAAATTGAGTAATGAATATATAGTAATTGTAATGAGTACAGTCTAGATTACATTCATCTTTATTCCAAGGCAGTTATAAAAGACAGTTTTTAATACTATTTTATGACATGAGATCCACAAAGGAAAAGATGCCAAGGGCTTCCAAAAATAATAATGAAACCTGATAATGTGCTCATGTTAGTCCAGGGCTGAATAGGCCTTGTGGGCTTCTGCTTGTTCTATTGTAACCCTGTCACCACGACACAAACATTCATTGTCTTGCCTACTGTAGAAGGAGAGATACCTGGAGCAGACTGACTCACCCCAGACGAGGCCCCAGACATTTTGGCTGAAACCAGCAAAATCAGCAAAGCCACAAAGCCAACCCACAGATGCTTGTAATATGTAAGTGAGCCCAATCAAGCCCAGAAGATCAGAAGCCCAGAAGACCTGCTGACCTGGTTCATGAGCAATAATACATGCTTGTTGTTCTAAGCCACTGAGTTTTGGGGTGGTTTGCTACGGAGCAGTAACAAATTGATACCAATAAATTGAAATAAAACTCCTGCATTGAAGCCAAAAGAGACAAAGTGAAACTTTCAAACTAAAAGCATGGAAGATAAGAAGGAAAAGTTTAAAATATGTCTGTTGGAGTTTCCCATGGCAGCAGTAGGAAGACTATATATGAAATGATGATGACTAAATATTTTGGAATTGGTAAAGGACTCGGACTATAGTTCCAGGAAGGACAATAAATTCTAAAAAGCAGAATAAAAGGAATCTATACTTAACACATCAAAGTGAAAAAGCAAAACAGCAAAAATAAAACATATGAAAGCAGGTAGATTAGAGGAGGCAATGTCACAAAGGTATGGAAGATAAATAATGCTTTCTATATTCACTGTATGGGCACAAATTCCATGCAAATCACGTATTCCATTTAATCTTCCTTCATCACCTAACACTGGGAGAGATTTTTATTCTCTTCTGGGTTTTCAGGACACTCCGTGGGAACCTCTTACGTAGTATGTATCTCATAATTCTTATTATCATTGTTATTCACGGATATGACCAAACATTTTTTTTTTTGAGCCAGACCTAATCAAGCAACTGGCCCGAACTTTTTATTTAATAAGGGAAATTACCTTCTTTAATTCAAAAGCATCCTGGAAAATAATAGTAATACATTTGGCCTTCAGTATTCAACCAACTGTAGATCAAAAATGATCTTTTAAAAAAGAAATCTAGAAAGTTCCAAAAAGCAAAACTGAATTTGCTGTGCGCTTCCACAACTATTTACATAACATTTGTATTGTATTTATAACTATTTGAAATGGCAACCCACTCCAGTATTCTTGCCTGGGAAATTCCAAGGACAGAGGAGTCTGGCAGGCTACAGTCCATGGGATCACAAAGAGTCAGACACAACTGAGTGACTGAGCAGGCATGCACACATATGATTTACATCATATTAGGTATTATAAAGGACTTCCCTGGTAGCTGAGATGGTAAAGAATCTGCCTGCAAATGCAGGAGACGGGTTCAGTCCCTTGGTCAAGAAGATCCCATGGAGAAGGGAATGGCAACTCACTCCAGTATTCTTGCTGGGAAATCCATGGACAGAGGAGCCTGGCAGGCTACAGTCCACAGGGTCACAAAGAGTCAGACACAACTGAGCCACTAATACTATACTATAGATATTATAAGTTATCTAGAAATGACTTAAGGTATGTGGGAAGGTGTGCATAGGCTATATGCAAATACAATCCACTTAGCATAAGGGACTTGAGCATTCAAGGATTTTGGTTTCCAGTGGATATCCTAGAACCAATCTGCAGCAGATACTGAGAAACAACTGCATTAATACACCACTACTTGCTTTTGGATAGTCAGTCTTAACAAAATATTGATATACTTTCTCATATTTTTTCACTTTTGTCTGGTCAAAAACCTTAAAAGATCTAATTGTCAGGAGCTCAATGTTTTATTTTTTCATGTCCGACTCTTTGGGACCCCATGAACAGCAGCACATCAGGCTTCTCTGCCCTTCATTATCTCCCTGAGTTTACAACTTAGCAACTGAGCAACGATGTTTTATTATACTTCTCAATGTCCACATTTAAAACATATTACAATTCTAGTTAACAGCAGTGCATCGACAGAAAATGCAAACAGTAGAGAACATCTCAAAGTGGAGTACATGTTAAAGATACTTTCAAAAGCCTTACTATATAAATTTTAGTATGTTTTTTAAAATTTTTTAATAAATTTTTTAAAATAAATAAATACATGTTTAATAGAACTGTACATTTCCCTATAATACAGACACATACTGTCT
This sequence comes from Giraffa tippelskirchi, assembly GCF_054371585.1. Lineage (NCBI taxonomy): Eukaryota > Metazoa > Chordata > Mammalia > Artiodactyla > Giraffidae > Giraffa > Giraffa tippelskirchi. The sequence goes on from NC_137282.1 coordinate 85,376,963, forward strand.
CTTCATCTTTCCAATACATTTATTTTCCAATTTTGGAATAGTAAATATTCACTTTCTACATTACTATGTACATGAAATGCTAGTCAGAGCTGTGTCATGTAGTAAAAAGTGATTACCTTCCTTTTCTTGCATATTTATTTTTCTCCATAAATTATATTTGTCTTAATTTTTTCTAGTTATTTTACTGTTTAGAGCAGTTTTAGACTCCCAGAAAAACTGAGTAGAATAATTATCCGAAGTTTTCGTAGAAGTTTGTATGTTTTTTTAATTCATATTCAAGGTCTTCCCGAAGTGCTTCAATACACTCTCAAAACATTTAAGTACATTATGCTTTCAATTTTGTCATTTGGAAGAAAGCTTCCTGGAACTTTTATGACTTCTCCTATCTTGATTGTCTTCTATGATGACTAAACAGTCCTCTGCATCAAGGATTACATGATTTTTAAGTCTTTGAAGCCCTTCCCACCAGCAAAGTGACTAGCATATTGTGAGCCTTCAGGAATTTATTAAACAATAACCCTACTACAAGAAGAAAGCAAGTGGGAAGAGTCTGCGTGATTGAGCTACTTGCTCTGGGATATTTGACTAAACAGACAGTCCACAATAGTTCAACAAGGGCACCAGTCTCTAGTAGTTCAACAAGGGCTCCTAAATCTGGAACTCTGGAGCTTTGCCTCACTGATCAATTCAGTCTATCAACTGACAAGGCCATTTATTTAGCTGACCTGTTATTTGGGTATCATATGGTACTGCCTGTCACATATTTGTCAGATTTGACCTTCTTGGTCTCCTAGTCTTTCATTTTACAGAAATAGATAATGAAAAACAAAATACATAAGTACCATTGCATCATCATGGTCTGCAGAGCACATTTCAATGTCCCTGAAGATAATCAATGCAGATAAATTGATCTCTGAAATCAAGAGAATCTCCTTTCTTTCAACTTAATTGAAACTATCCTACAAATCAAATGTACTAATAGGTGAGGAAGGCAATTATATAATTCTTTTATGAATTTCATGTTTATGTTTCTCCTCCTTGCTGTAGAAACTATTGTGTTTACAAGCAGTACAATAGAAAAAAGCAATGAGTAGATCAAATTTAAAAAGTAGAGGCCCAGCTCTAGAATCTATTCATTAGGCAATTGAATAATTTCTCTGTTTCTACATGATCATATAAAAAATAATAATAAGAATGAATATCCACTCTCAGTTTCAGTACTGCATTGACCATATGACAGAACAAAGAGTACAACATTTTATAAATCTTAAAGTACACTGAAAATACTTTACTTATATATTTTAGACAAAACCATGTGTTCAAGATTCATTAAATACATCAGAAAAGAATAAAAGGCCATAGATACAAAAATACTATAGGGTGACCATGAAGGATCATGGCTACTGAGCACGGGATCTAGAGAAAATCAACTATGGTTCAAATTCCAGCTTTACCACATACTAGTTGAGTGACAACAGATAATTCACAACTCCTTTCTTTTCTTGATATTTTTATCTGTAAAATAGGAATAATAATGGAATGTAAGTAAAGAAGTGTGTAAAGCATGTAACCCAATATCCAGCATATGGTCATTATATAGTATAGTTGAGATATTTTTTCATTTGTTATTATTAGTGTTGAACACTAACTGTAACTAGTCAGTTCAGTCGCTCAGTCATGTCTGACTCTTTGCAACCCCATGGACTGCAGCATGCCAGGCCTCCCTGTCCATCACCAACTCCCAGAGTTGACTCAAACTCATGTCCATTGAGTCGGTGATGCCATTCAACCATCTCATCCTCTGTTGTTCCCTTCTCCTGCCTTCAATCTTTCCCAGCATGAGGGTCTATACCAATGAGTCAGTTCTTTGCATCAGGTGGCCAAAGTATTGGAGTTTCAGCTTCAACATCTGTCCTTCCAATGAAAATTCAGAATTGATTTCCTTTAGAATGGACCAGTTGGATCTCCTTGCAGTCCAAGGGACTCTCAAGAGTCTTCTCCAACACCACAGTTCAAAAGCATCAATTCTTCGGTGCTCAGCTTTCTTTGTAGTCCAACTCTCACATCCATACATGACTACTGGAAAAACCATAGCCTTGACTAGACAGACCTTTGTTGGCAAAGTAATGTCTCTGTTTTTAATATGCTGTCTAGGTTGGTCATAACTTTTCTTCCAAGGAGCAAGCGTCTTTTAATTTCATGGCTACAGTCACCATCTGCAGTGATTTTGGAGCCCCCAAAAATAAAGTCTGACACTGTTTCCCCATCTATTTCCCATGAAGTGATGGGACCGGATGCCATGATCTTAGTTTTCTGAATGTTGAGCTTTAAGCCAACTTTTTCTCTCTCCTCTTTCACTTTCATCAAGAGGCTCTTTAGGTCTTCTTCACTTTCTGCCATAAGGGTGGTGTCATCTGCATATCTGAGCTCATTGATATTTCTCCTGGCAATCTTGATTCCAGCTTGTACTTCATCCAGCCCAGGGTTTCTCATGATGTACTCTGAATATAAGTTAAATAAGCAGGGTGACAATATACAGCCTTGACGTACACCTTTTCCTATTTGGAACCAGCCTGTTGTTCCATGTCCAGTTCTAACTGTTGCTTCCTGACCTGCATACCGATTTCTCAAGAGGCAGGTCAGGTGGTCTGGTATTCCCATCTCTAGAAGAATTTTACACAGTTTATTGTGATCCACACAAAGGCTTTGGCATAGTCAATAAAGCAGAAACATGTCTTTCTGGAACTCTCTTGCTTTTTCGATGATCCAACGGATGTTGGCAATTTGATCTCTAGTTCCCCTGCCTTTTCTAAATCCAGCTGGAACATCTGGAAGTTCACGGTTCACATATTATTGAAGCCTGGCTTGGAAATTTTTGAGCATTACTTTACTAGCGTGTGAGATGAGTGTTATTGTGCAGTAATTTGAGAATTCTTTGCCATTGCCTTTCTTTGGGACTGGAATGAAAACTGACCTTTTCCAGTCCTGTGGCCACTGCTGAGCTTTCCAAATTTGCTGGCATATTGAGTGTAGCACTTTCACAGCATCATCTTTTAGGATTTGAAATGGCTCAACTGGAATTCCATCACCTCCACTAGCTTTGTTTGTAGTGATGCTTCCTAAGGCCCACTTGACTTCACATTCCAGGATGTCTGGGTCTAGGTGAGTGATCACACCATTGTGATTATCTGGGTTGTGAAGATCTTTTTTGTATACCTTTTCTTAATATCTTCTGCTTCATAATTTTATTTACCTTAATTCTTCTGCCAAAATCTATATCATTCTGTAGGACTATTTTCTAGTTATAGGAAACATACAGTTATTTCATTAGAATAACTGATGACACATTATAACACCATAGAATTTGAAGCTAAAATAAAACTTTAGAGGAGATTTCATCTAACTTACTTTGCAGATAAGAAAATGGAGGTACAGAGAATGCACCCACTTGATTAAGATCACACTACTTGTAGTGGCAGGTTTTACAGTAAAATCCCGAGCCTTTGACATCTAAATACTAAAGATTGCTGCCTTCTGGATACCTTCAGTTATTTCCAAAGATATACCAAAAACATCATCTTCTAAGTCATAAGAATTACTAGTTGTATATTCTATTTTAACATCAGTGGGCTCTTTTTACACACTGCTCCTTTGTGTAACTTTGTCGTAAAATGTAAAAGAATGTTCAAACTACTATGTATTACATGTATGTATTATATATACATTTATGGGAAGTTAGAAACTCACACTTGGCTAGTTATTAGTTATCACTTACTGGAAGTAGAGCTGCCTGGAGAAAGTCAACAACTCATAGTATATTTTCAATTAGCTCCTGCAACTTTTCATTTTGAAGCTTTAGAATACTAGTTAAATCCACTACACTCATCTCAGTTTTCAATTATGATAATCCCCATTTGAAATGTGACTACAAAAATAGCTGGCTTTGTACTTACTCTACAACCTGTTGTATTCTTCAGTGTGATATTTTTAGTGCCAACCTTATACAAAATGGGGGCTTCCCAGGTGGCGTTAGTGGTAAAGAATTCACCTGCCAATGCAGGAGACCATAGAGACCCGGGTTCGATCCCTGAGTCAGGAAGATACCCGGAGGACAACATGGCAACCCACTTCCATATTCATAGCTGGAGAATCCCATGGACATAGGAGCCTGGCTGGCCACAATCCATAGGGTCGCAAAGAGCTGGACAAACTGAAGCAACTTAGCATGCACACATGTATACAAAAATAATAAAACTAAATAGAATAGAAAACAAAAAAGAGGCAATAAAAAAAAAAAAAAACAGAAACCTGTAGGTAACCTCAATAACTTTCCAGACTTTAGTAATTTCTATCTGGTGAAAAGAATCCATACAACTTCAAAACATTTCTGCGCAAATCCTGAGTTTCCCTGTGAGATGGGAGAATGACAGGTATACCCATCCTAAAATACAGTAAACCAGAACAATTTCCCCAGCACAGCCCTTAGGTGGCTTCATGCCAGCCACTGCTGCTAGGTAGATGAGCAAAAACTGAAGGAAGCAAGCAGTGAGGAAAGACACATTTAACAGCTCATCCTGATTTCATGGGAGTTCCTTGACATTGGTTTCGACCTAGTTTTATTAACATTTGGATACTACATAGTGAAGACTTGGAGGAGGAAAATCCAACAGGATTTGCACTGAGTATCTCCTCTTTGGTATATTTTTTAATATTTGAAATCCCACAGGAAAGTTCAGAAAAGTAAGACAGTTTATTGATAAGAAATCAAAGCAATGCCATAGTGAAGTGAAAGAGTTAGTTGTTCAGTCGAGTCCAACTCTTTGCAGCCCCGTGGACTGCACTCCTCCAGGCTCTTCTGTCCATGGGATTCTCCAGGCAAGAATACTTGAGTGGGTTGCAATTCCCTTCTCCAGGGGATCTTTCCAACCCAGGGATTGAACCCAGGTCTCCTGCATTGCGGGCAAATTCTTTACCATCTTAGTCACCAGAGAAGCCCTTCATTGATAAGAAATGAAAGCAACATCATAATTTTTCTAAGTGGTGTTTCATAAATTAATTATAATCTTTAATTGTGACTAAATTGTAAAATAATCCAGGGCAGGACCCACACCCCTTGCTATCTTCTTTCCTGATCCACTGTGTGACCTATGAGAAAGTGAAGTGAAAGTCTGTCGGTCGTGTCTGACTCTTTGTGACCCCATGGACTGCACAGTCCATGGACTTCTCCAGGCCAGAACACTAGAGTGGGTAGCTTTTCCCTTCTCCAGGGAATCTTCCCAACCCAGGGATCGAACCCAGGTCTCCTGCATCACAGGCGGATTTTTTTACCAGTTGAACCACAGTGGAAGCCCAAGAATACTGGAATGAGTAGCCTATCCCTTCTCCAGGGCATCTTCCCAACCCACGAATCAAACCAGGGTCTCCTGCATTGCAGGTAGATTCTTTACCAACTGAGCTACCAGGGAAGCCCTGTGACCTATGAGAGCCCCCAGTAAACTAGAACTGGAGCTCAGGCCTGTGCTGTTTCTGCTCTGCCTGGACTGCCTACTGGATGCAGGGATTTGTGTGTGTGTGTGTGCGCGCGCGCACGTGTGCTCTCCTAAGGTCCAGTGCACACTGCTCTCCATGTCATCAACATATTATTCTTTTGGTCATAAATTCCCTTTGAGTTCAGCTAAGGTAATGGAGTCAGCCTATTTAATACAGAGGCAGTCAGTGCTTTGCCTCTGTATTAAAAAAAGTCTATCTCTTTGTTTTCAATATGGGGTTGCTTTTTTTTTTAAACAGAAGTTAGTATACTTCCCAAAGGATAAGTTCATGCTTGTTGAAAGGAAACCAAAAATACAAAGGCCACATGTTATTTATTCATTATGTTTTGTAATTATAGGAAATTTTCAGTACATACAAAATTATAGGAAATTTTAAGCATATACAAAAGGTAGGAAGAATACTATGACCTGTTCCCATATGCCCATTACTCAGCTTCAACAATGAATTCAAGCAAATCTACATCTGTTATTAATTCAAAGCAATCTACATCCTTTACCTACTCATTCTCCTCATCGTGTTTTGAAGAAGATATTATTATGTATTTCAAACATTTCAATATTTTATCTTTAAAAGATAGGGATGCTTTTCAAAACATACATAATCATAATACCATTATAGATTTAAAATAATCAACAATAATTCCTTCATACTAGCCAGTATCCAGTCAGTGAGAACCTCTGCTTGCAGCTGTAACAGAGGAGCTTGTAACAAAACTGTTCAGTTTACCAAGGACTAGAAAAGACGGATGAGATACACCTCTGATGCTTGAAGTTGTTCGGGAGTTTTGGGGGCAGGTAGGACTTGAAGGGTCAGGACCCCTAGGAAGGAAGCTCACGGAGGGAAGCTTAACATTCTTCATGCCGCTACTTTTTTGACAGCATATGCCAGTTCTTCTGCTTCAAAAGTGAGAGTCTGAGAAGTTACGTAAAAGTAAGTAGAGACCCCTACTAAGAGGCAGACAAGGAAACAGAGATTGGCATCTGCTTGGACTGGGAAAAGAAAAGCTGGAACTTAGACCTGCTAAAACAACCAGGACTTGAGAAGCTAAGATTCTTGGGCAAAGGGAGAACGAGAAAAGCAGTCAGTTCAACAGTCTTTGCTGGTTTTCCCCTTGAGTCAGGGGCCACATCGTTACACATGCAGGGCAAGAATCCAAGAACCCAAGTGGATGCAGCAGGAAAGCCAAACAGCACTTTCAGCATTGTTACAATGCTAGGGAGACCCAAAAAATGGAGTTCTGCGTCTTACCAGACTTCATATCCTTGATTTGAACCCCAGAGGGTCACACCCTAGCTGGGGGAAAACAGAAGTAAACTGAGTGAGTAATACAGGGTGATCGGTTGATAATTAGTCAGATTAATAGGGTGTCTCCTTTCAAAAGGAAGAGTGGCAACTTTTCAAACACAATGTTGGACAATATGCCAAGAAACATGACCAAAACTAAAAATACTCACAGGTGTTTTAGATACTAGAATTACCAGAAACGGTTTTAAAAAAAATAACTGTGATTAGTATTACATTCACAAAAATATGCATCAAACTGGAAAATTTGAGAACTGGAAAATATGTTTCCTTAGAAAAAGAACTGTACATTCTACCAGAAATACTTCCATAAAGAGAGGCGTCAGCTCAGCACTAATTGGCTACCCTGAGGTACAGTTCACATAGAAAAGTCACGATAAACAACTTTGTTTCTTCATTTACAAGTTTTAAAAATAATAACTTGGTTCACCAGCATCTTTCAACAGTGGCCATTTATATTTGTAGTAGCATCATGAATTCATGGATTTAAAACATTTGATATATCTAGCTCATTTTATTTGTAACTCACTTTGGTGCTCCAATTAATGGAAGCCTATTCAAATTGACTCCAAAAAGGTTCAGGAGAACCTTTTTGCTATCATCTCAGTTCTCACTGATAACTTCCCAGGCCACAGATTTGAAGTCCAAATCATTTTCAAGGAAATAGAAGCATTATTAGAACATATACATGCGCATACACACATATGTTTGTATGTATGTATATATACATATGTATATATATATATATTAGAAATGTTATCCAGAATAGTCACAGTTCCTGACTGAAAATAAATGAAGAAAATCTAACATTAAAGAACAGATGAAATCCCTCTACTTACAATACATTTCCATCAACTACCTGCCTCCCCTGGTGGCGGTGGTTCAGTCACTAAGTTGTGTTCTACTCTTGGGACCCCATGGACTGTAGCCCTCGGGGCTCCTCCGTCCCTGGGATTTCCCAGGCAAGAACACTGCAGTGGGCTGCCATTTCCTTCTCCAGGGATCTTATTGACCCATGGATCGAACCCACGTTTCTTGCACTGGCAGGTGGATTTCTTACTGCTGAGCCACCAGAGAAGCCCGCCGTTTGCCCTAACTACCATATATTTTGTAACCCTATATATGGACCTACAAGAGAAGAAGGAGAAAAGATGCCAGTGTTATTTCTTCTTTGAGGACTGATAAAGAGGAAACTGTCTTAAGATACAGTGAGGCAACTATTTTTAAACTCTTGCATCATGCAGGCTGAGTTTGGTCTATGTAAAAGAAAAAAAAATGTGACTATAGGAAGGTAGGGAGAGTGGAGAAAAACAGAATTTCTGAAGAAGATTATAGCATCGCCTTTGAAAGCAAAAAACTATTTCTTGGGTGCATGTGATGGTGTGGAGACAAACCCTCTGAGAAAAAAAAAAAAAACCAAAACAGAAGAAGATAAACAGGACGATTTTTAGGCATGTGGTTCTTTCCAAACTTCTAATTTCATAGGATCATTTCACCAAAAATAAAATTGTCATAGTTTCTTATTGTTTGTCATGTTAAGGCTGGATAATTGGCATCCTATTGTTTGTACAGGACAAAATATTACAGGAAAAAACACCATGGGACTTGGGTGCCTCTGGGTTCTCGTGGGAACGAGAAGGTTCTTAGTGAGAGGGAGAAAATATTCAAACAGCATAACCACAAGCTCACTAATGGCCATTTTCTGCTTAAGTGTGGAAATTGAGGGTATTCTGCATGTTTCACTTATTTTTCAAACATTTGAAAATACATTTTTTTTTTCAAAAGTAAAGCAGGAAGACTGGAATATTTATTATAACTCTTGTCATTGTTTTTGCCTTGGTAAAAACATTTGCAGCATTCAGAGAAAAGTATAGTTAAAGCTATGTACTTTGTAATCTGTACTTATTTAGTTTTGTGTAATAGCCTTAGGTAAACCTTTCTCAATTATTTGTGGTTGTGAAAAATAATAATAATAGTAACATTAATGTAGTATAGTATTAGTTTCTTCCTGCTGCTCTAACAGATTGCCACAAACTTAGTGGTTTAAAACAACACAGATTTATTGTACAGTTCTGGAGGTCAAAGGTGTACAGTGGATCTCAGGAAACTCAAATCCAGGTTCAAATTCAGTCAGTAGGGCTGCACTCCTGAAGGCTCTAAGAAAGAATCCATTTCCTTTCCTTTTACAGCTTCTAGGTATTGCCTGCATTCACTGGCTCACAGCCCTGTATTACTGTAACCTCTGACCCTGGTCACATCTCTTTCCCTGGTTCTGATTCTCCAGCCTCCCTCTTTCACATTTAAAGACCCTGTGGTTACACTGGGCTCAATGGATAATTCAGGAAAATCTTTCCATCTGAAGATGCTTAGTTTAATCACATCTGCAATGTCCTCTTTGCCATGTAAGGTAATATATTTACAGGTTCCTGGGATGAGTACACAGACATCTCTTCTTTACATCCTTTTCCCTCTACCATACTACCGACTCAACGTAAAGTCTCCAAATAGGCATTAAAAGAGAACAGCTCATGTGGTCATGTTATTTGGGGAGACCAGAGCAGGTCTCTTGGCAGTTCAGGAGTCAGCTGCCTGAGCTTCCCTCAGGAAAGACTGGACTTGAGCCAAAGCCACTTCATGCTCTCCCTCAGGTCCATTTTTTTTTCTGACTTGTTTTCTGTGTCAAACCCATCAAAGCTGTAACCCCTCAAATACTATGAGTTGGGCCTGTGGTCTTCTTTGTCGTTTTCAACATTGCTATCCGTTTTGGTGTGAGTCCACATGTGTGTATGCATGTGTGTAAGTGTGTGTGACTTCATATATCTTTAGTTGAAAGTTGAGAGCACAGTCATGGGCTGCCACCAAGACAACTAGAAGTCTTCCCATCTCCTTTGAGTTTTAGTTTTATTTGCTGTCACTGTCATTACTGCCTTTTTTAATTTGATTTTCAGTTTTCTGAATATCATGTCCACTTTAGGTTTTATGTTCACTGTAACCAATTATGTCATGGAATCTAAGGCTAGCATTTCTTCAAGACATTATTTTGTTCATAGCAAACAAAATCAAAGATAAGCTTTTGAGCAGGCACAACACCTCAGACATCACTACTTGATGCAGGTTCTATTTACTAATGAGCTCTGTTGCACCTTCAAGGTCCTTCTCATCCCCTCCTTTTGGGGAGCCACCACCAACCAATGTAGACATGTGATATTAAGTTTGTGTGACATCATGGGTAGAATGATCTCATTTTGCTTGAGTGGTTTATTCAGTTAACAAGTACTTATTAAGCCTCTACTATGCACTAGGCACTGTGATCTTTCCTGGAGATAAACGGTAAAGAAAAGTATATTCTATGCCATCAAGAAGCACTCAGTTTATTGGTAGAGACAAAGGTACACACAAAGTGAAAGGTGCTAAACAGATGTAAGCCCAGGATGCCCAGGAGCACCTGGACCAAGCATCTATCATTATGCTGAGGGTCAGGAATGACCTCTTAAAGGACACAGAGACCTGATGGATAAATGGGAGTTAGTCAAGCAGAGAAGAGAGACAGAGACATCCAGGTATTCCTTAAGCCCTTCTTAGCATTTACCCCATTTACCTCATTGCTCTGCTTAACCACTTCTCTGGGAAATTCTTTCTCCCAAGAACTCCTGTGCCTCAGGTATTTCATGGAATTGTGGATGCCAGAAATGTTATTATCTCATGGTGAATCACTTCTCTTTGCTGGTGGTCCTGAAATTGTAAAGAAATGACATAAACTTGCTGCAGTTCTTACTTGGGAAAACCTCCAAAAAAGTCTCTTTACTCGTCTTTCTTTTTACAGAACTCTGCCCTCCATTGTCTCCTTAGGGGGGAGGAGTCCCTGAGCCAAGTTCCTCAGCCTCAGTGAACTTCTCTGAACTCCTTTACGTTGGTCTCGATGAGCCACCTCTACCCACCCATGTCTGCTTTCATTGGTAACTCCACAGCAAAGAGGTTTTGAGACTTCAAATCATAAAGACAACCTCTTATCGTACCCTCATTAAGTGTATATATTGATTTAGTGATCATATGGGAAAGATGTGCTCTGAGGATTTTTTTTTTTGATAGTTTTTTCATGGAAATGGCTCTGAGGAGAGTTTGGAAGAGTCAACAATGTACAAACATATGGAATAATGGCCAAGGAATATGGGCAAGGATCCACTGTCCTCAAACTTCTTTTTCTCTGTCTCAGCCTTGCTTTTGATTCCTTAATTCAATATCACTACTTTTGAGTTGCCCACATGAATGTTTATGGGGTGAATCATACTATATCTATAGTATAAGCTTAATAACATCAACCTCTACTGATATTCTAGCTTAGATGTCTCCCAGTTTTGTTTTTCTATTAGATTAGCTACAACTAGCAGAGAAGTGGTCTATGAAACTAGAACCTTGCACAGAAATTTTCAAGTAGGATATGTTTAAAAGGATTTGAACAAAAAATCACCATCAGAGCAAAACATTTCTCCAGTTATACTCTCCATTAAATATTAAGTATGCAATGGGAAAACAAGTTGAAAATATAAATATATAATAATTGAATTATTACAAGTTTAGAAGCCAAAGAGACACATAAACATGTTTCATATGTGAACTAAATATCTCCTCCCTCTCTACTTTCACTGGCAGGAAATATATTAGTATATGATTTTTCTGTTTAACCCTGAGAAGCAAAGGCCAAGTGACAGCTTTAAAAGTTGACCTTGAATAAGTTATCAGTTGCAGCACTTCTCTAAATCTTGGACTCAATTTACTCTGTTTAAGTGTAGCCTCTTTTATGTTTATCCTTAGATATTTTAACAAAGCGTCATAATGTTATTTTTTATAGTGTAAGCACACGGACAAACATACTACTTTTAACTCTTATTTAATCACCTGCTTTTAACTCTCATTTAATCATCTGGTTGGTGAGTCTAGGACAGTACAGCAAATTATTAGCCTAAAACTGCAAACCAGAGAGTTAAAAAAAAAAACAAAACAAAATAAAGAATTTTAAAAAGCAACCCTACAAGTCAGAGTCATAAAACAATTGCAAGCATCTCAAAATATACACTGAAATAATAAAATCTCAATGAACTGAACCTAAACTGCACACACGTACACTGCTAGATCTTTTAACTACTAGAAGTATTTTTAATATTTAACTTTTTACAAGGAAGGATATGAGAAAGGGAGAAAAACGTATTATATTCAGAGATAAATTAACATGGCAGTTTTCAGCATAAATCCCGGGGATGAGACCACATTCTGTCTAGCCTCCCAAGCTTCTGTACTATAATGCTCTGTGTTTAATCTGCAGGCTTCAAAGTGAGGAGAATGATTTAATGCATTTGAGAAAACATTTTGAATAACAGCTTTAAAGCAAAAAGGGGTTTTCCACGTTAGCCACAGCTGACCACAAAATACAAATTAACAGTTTGCCCCATTTCCTAGCCATTCTAGTTGAGGTTTTAATGTACACAGCTAATAAAGCATCTTTCATATTGTAGTTGGAGCATCCCAACCCATTCATGGACCACTGACTTAGAAACAGTCTTGTCTGCCATTGCTTCTGTGGCATGAAGTCTTGAAATGATCAGTTATCTCATAGGATGACTCACATCTCACTAGCTCAATGTGGTTTCACACAACCAAGAGAACACAGCGCCAGCACATGCTCAGTAATTCACAGCATAATCATTTCCCTGAAATCTTTACAAGGAGTGCCCCTCCATCTGGTGTAAAAATACATTATTCATTCAATACACATCCTATTTACTTATTCTCCCCTACACTTCCATTTATATTCAGACCATGTAATGTGGGTAATTATGACTTCTCTGGTTTTATACTTTGAGATTTTGCATGCATTTTATATCTTCCTTTTGAAAATTACATTTTATTAAATATTTGACCAGAGATCTAATTTTCCATTTCCTTTTCTCTCCCCTGAGTCTCTGTATCATGCACATATATAAGTCACAGGTGCACTTGGGAAGCTTAACTTTACTTCTGAGTCATGTTGCTGAGCAACTAAAATCTCCCTCCAACCCCAAGGGGCTCACTCCCCTACAGTTTCTCTTCTCTGTCTAAGAACACTAGAATAGAATGAGTAAACTGTGCTCACTGTATTTCCAATTATGTGGGTTTTTAGTGTTATCTGCTTCCAGGAACATTTATGACAACACTTGGATTCTAGGATCCACTCTAATACATACACTCTAGTAAAAACTGGAAGAGTCCTTAGGTGTTCACAAATACATGCATACTTCATATTTTATATATGTTTTATTTTAGTCTGATAGAACCAGTACTCAGGTTAGGAGATCAAGGTTTAAGTTGAAGATCTATGTAACCTTGGATTTGGAAACAACACAGACCTTCTGCTACTGCATCACCTAGTCTCTGAGACCAGAGGCAGTAGGAACAGTTTGAGAATACAACCCCAAAGAACCCCATGAAGCAAGTAAAATCCCCAAGTGCAACATCAAGAGGAAGAGGCTTATAGAACCAAGAAATGCCACAGAAGAGATCTTGTTTATTAATTTAATCAGGATATTTTATTACATCAAGAGATCTGAATATCTTATAGATCTGTCGATTTCTCTTCATTCCTACTGTTAGTTTCCTAATTCAGGCTACCACAAGGCTTTCCCAGATCACTCCAACCTCTCCTACGTGGTCTCCCTAACATCCAGGCCTGATTCCCTCTTCTCCACTATCCACTGAATAGCCTGATGTGTTCCTCTGATTAAAATGCTGAAGTGCCTCCTCACTGCCCTCAAGATAAAGCTGATCTCCTTAGTATGGAATACAAGAGCTTTCTCCCTTTGCTCGTGCTTGCTTGCTTTCCTAGCCTTACCTCTTGACCATCTCCTACTGCCTTGCCATCTAAAGTCCAGTCTGACTGAATGACATCTACACATTCCTACTTCCCAACTCTCTGCAAAAGCTCTGCTTTCTACTGTGGATACCATCTCACTCCCAACACCTCTGCTCTTACCTAGACAAATCTTACTCATTTTCCAGATTAGATGATGCTTCCTAAAAACTGAATTAAAGTGGCCCTTCATTGCCCACAACCAAGATAGCACCAGTACTGACACACAGGGCAGCTTTTCATCCTATGAGTCCTGAACAACTCACCAAACTCTGAAGTCCACAAGGAAGAAACCATATAACAGTTGAGTGTTGAGACCATGTGTTCAGACTCTAAAGCTACAACAAATATATTTTCCTTTTCCCTCTAAGGGAATCAAGGGATAAACTCATGTACTCATTCCATCACCTTTAGTGAGGAGTCCCAGTGCCACAGCTTTAAATGGCATTTTTCTCAATATATGAGATGACTTTGACATTAAACCCACAAACTCAGGATACAAGAAATGTAAAATCCTTTTCTTATGTTCACTTTGCACTCTGTAGTAGAAACTTAATCTTGTCAATTCTGGGTCATCTCATTCAAGTCAGTTCCATCTTTTCCTTGGAGTTGCATCCAAGTTGAAAGGAGAAGCACTGATTTTGCACAGAGGCAATGGAAATGGGGATGGAAATCTGATCCTCTGTCATCACCAGATATCCACTGGCTCCTTTGGTCATGGGTCTACATAGTCAGTAGCATCCTCCTCATTGCATCCCAAGGCCTCTCTGGATCTGATTCTATAATACATCAGTTACGTTGAAACTCTCTCAGGCATACTGAAAGCACATGGTTGTTCCCTGAACCAAAAGAGCACGGGAATATTCTATGAAGTTTCCTCAAGTTTGTATGCCTAAACATTCTGTAAAACTGTTTACTCAAGTGCTTCTATGAAACACTTCTATAAATGTTGATGAAAACTTCTACAAGTTTTAGCAGCCCTCTGACTTCATTTACTAAGAAGGATACAAATAGATTTTTTACAGATCATCCTGAATCTAGTGAGAATTTTGTTTTGTGTGTTTCCTATATGTTTTGCCCAACCCTGGATTCAACACCAGGCAGAAAGTTCATAGGGTGACTCAACTCTGTCTAGCTTATTCTCTGACTTAATTTTCTTCTTCCTCCTAGTCAGGAAAAACTTCTCTGCTCTGGATGCCAATCATTATATTCTTCTCTGTCATTTGTCTCATGTTTTGAAATCAGGGTGTTTTTTAAGCCATATTTCAAACTATTTATGTTCTATGCTTTCTGCATGTAATTTATTCCCTGAGGCATACATATAGAATGTCACAGTTTCCCAGGTATGAAGAAGAGTCACAAAACAAAAGGAGCTATGTTAAGGGGGTACCAATTAGTATCTTACAGCAGAAAGTGAAGAAGAACTAAAGAGCCTCTTGATGAAAGTAAAAGAGGAGAGTGAAAAAGTTGGCTTAAAGCTCAACATTCAGAAAACTAAGATCATGGCATCCGGTCCCATCACTTCATGGGAAATAGATGGGGAAACAGTGGCAGACTTTATTTTGGGGGGCTCCAAAATCACTGCTGATGGTGATTGCAGCCATAAAATTAAAAGACGCTTACTCCTTGGAAGGAAAGTTATGACCAACCTAGATAGCATGTTTAAAAGCAGAGACATTACTTTGCCAACAAAGGTCTGTCTAGTCAAGGCTATGGTTTTTTCAGTAGTCATGTATGGATGTGAGAGTTGGCCAGTGAAGAAAGCTTAGCACTGAAGAATTGATGCTTTTGAACTGTGGTGTTGAAGAAGACTCTTGAGAGTCCAATGACTCTGGACTGGTTGCAAGGAGTTCCAACCAGTCCATGCTGAAGGAGATCAGTCCTTGGTGTTCATTGGAAGGACTGATGTTGAAGCTGAAACTCCAATACTTTGGCCACCTCATGCGAAGAGTTGACTCATTGGAAAAGACCCTAATGCTGGGAAGGATTGGGGGCAGGAGGAGAAGGGGACGACAGAGGATGAGATGGCTGGATGGCATCACCGACTCGATGGACATGGGTTTGGGTATACTCCGGGAGTTGGTGATGGATAGGGAGGCCTGGCATTCTGCGATTCATGGGGTTGCAAACAGTCGGACACGACTGAGCGACTGAACTGAACTGAAATAATAGCTGAAGATATTATTCAACCTCATAAATCACTAGCTAAGAGCCTAAATTTCTAAAAGCAGAGTTTTCCAGTAAGTGCTGGCAGAATTCACTAGAATACCTCATGGGAATGTCCTGATTTCTCCCCACTCTTCCCTCCTAAATTAGAGTTCAATTTCACCTTTGTATTTCAGGGGAAGGTGTTCTGATGTAAATCAGCAGAACTGGAGGGAGGTAACACAAATATCAAGAAAGAATGAACTTGCTCATGAAGCCTCTTGTGTCTATGTAGGCCCTTTTTACGCTCAGTCATTGGCTTGTGACAGGACAGAAGCCAGGCATGCTTCCACAACAAACAGGAGAGAACAGAGAAAAGATTTCTGCACAATCTCCTTACAAATCCAAGAAGTGGGAAGTGAAAGAGGTAGAGGAGCATTGCCCCTCGAACGTTAAGGCATGATAACTGTTTTCATCAAAAAACTGAAAGAAGAAATAAATGAATAAGTGACTAAACTAATAAATAAAGGGACTTCCCTGATGGTTCAGTGGTTAAGAATTCACCAGCCAATGCAGGGGACGTGAGTTTGATCCTTGGCTGGGGAACTAAAATGCCACATGCCGCAGGGCAACTAAGCCCACACGTTGCAACTCCTGAGCCTGTGCAGCCCAACTGAAGCAAAGCTCACATGTCACAACAAAGATCCTTCAAGCAGCAACTAAAACTTGACACAGCCAAATAAATAAATGCATTTTTAAATTAATAAATAAATTAGTGAATGAATGAAAAAAGCATGAAAGCTAGGAAACTGTAAAAGGAAAGGAAAATGAAAAAAAAACTGGAATTTGGGGTTTGTAAGACATACAAACACATTTGGCTGGAAATTTCATTGCCTTTGATCAAGATTTATAAATTGTTAAACATATATCGCTCTAAGCATGTTTGAGTCCAACAAAATAATGCATTTGAAATGTCATAGGCTATAAAAGGGCCAGAAAAAGAATATTATTGCTATTTTCACTAGTGTTACCATATGTTAATTCTGTTGACTTCAAAAAAGAGAGAACTCCATCTCAACACATGAGTGTTTGTGGAGTGCCTGGTGTGGCTCATTTGCACACAGGTTACAGCATTTTCAAAATCCAGGAGAACATGGGAAAGAAGCCCATATGGGCAGTTGGTTTGTCAAGCAAGACATTCTCCAGATGAGCAAATAAGAATCCAGTCACCCAAAGGAGTGGAAATGCCACAGCTGAAATTTCCAAACCAGTCAGTGATGCTGAACATCCACAAATGGTTGTGTTACCAGGAATTCTTTCAGACATTTTCCTGTTTCATCTAAAGCAGCAGTCACAGATTAAGGCTGTGCCCAGCCCTTTATTCAGGGACACAAATACTTGTATTTGTTTTCATTCTTTTTGCTTGTTCTTTACTCTTTCCTTTTTGTAGCTTGTGTTGTGCTTAGTCATGTCTGACTCTTTGCAGCCCCTTGGACTGTATCCTGCCAGGCTCCTCTGTCCATGGAATTTTCCAGGCAAGAATACTGGAGCAGGTTACCATTTCCTACTCCAGGTGATCTTCCTGACCCAGGAATCGAACTTGCATTGCTTGCATCTCCTGCATTGGCAGGCAGATTCTTTACCACTGTGCCACCTCTTACTCTCATTTTAAAAAGGAATCTGAAATTTGTGGCCAAGGGCTCAAAATACAACAAAATAGAAATAAGTACATGAAGAAATCAGCACAATTCAAGCCTCATTGAGTATGATTGTTACAAGATTCACAACGTCCATAAGATAAAGAAAAAAGTTTTCAAGAGAAACGTTTCAAATAGAAACAGTATTGAGTCACTTGTCTTCATCAGTCTATGCACTATAGGACCACTGCAACAGAAACTTCCAGGTTCCCCTGCCACATATTAGAGACAAATTCCAGCCTAATCCAATTCTTATGGACAAAACTTCTTTGCAGATGTACCATTAAACACAAAGCACATTGACAGAGAATAATTCTCATCTTGCTAAGGAATCTCCTTGTTATATCACTAATTTGAAGCACCTGCTGCTTTAATAGAGGGTGGAGGGTTTTTTTGGTTTTTACTTTATTTCACTGAATGTTTTCTGCTTGTCTCATGATTTGTACCCCTATGATGAGTCTGTTTTCATGCTCTGACCCTACTTTTATGAGTGTTAATTGATGAAGTTTATTCTTGTTCTGTTTATTGTCTCCTATTCCTATCCTCTTGTATTATCCAAATGTCAACTCTTTCTTCATCTCATCTCTTCCCAGCTGCTCTCAATATCCTTACAGGGGCCTGAGGGCTGGGCTGGGCTGAAACTCTCCCAAATCAATGAGAAGGCAAAAGGCCAGTATAAACTAGGCTCCATGATCAGCCTGCTCATTTCAGAAAATTGGCCTTTCACTGCCTGGTGGATGAGGCTGTTCCTTATGTGGGTATCTCTAATATTCTTTGCTATGCACACTGAAATTCTTAGGTAGATGGAAACTTGTAAACACCTTAGATTCCCTCCTTGCCTCGAACTCTGCTACCCTAAGGGGAACTTCACCTTCCCCCCTTAAACAGGTGCTTTGCTTTGCTCCTGTGCTGGGTATGCTCAGTCACTCAGTCGGGTCCGACTCTTTGCGACCCCATGGACTGTAGCCCACCAGGCTCCCTTGTCCATGGACTTTTCCAGCCAAGAATACTGGAATGAGTTGCCATTTTCTCCTCTAGAGAATCATCCCAGCCCAGGGATTGAACCCTCATTGCTTGCATCCCCTGCACTAGCACATAGATTCTTTACCACTAGCACTATCTGCTTTGCTCCTGACTACTCTTGAAAAACTTCAAGGTATTTGTTTGCCCTTCTCACTCTAGTTTTCTATTGTTGTCATTACAATTTGCCACAAATGTAGCGCGTTAAAAGTGCATCCACTTAACTATCTCACAGATCTGTAGAATTCGAGCACAGTGGCCTCACCAGACTAAAAGCAACATGTCAACAGGGTGTTGTCCTTTACTGGGCCATCAGGGGAAGAATCTGCTTCCAAGCCCACAGAGGTTGTTGGTAGAACCCAGTTCTTTTCAACTGTAGGACTGAAGTGCTGTTTCCTTGCTGACTGTCAGCTGGGGGCTACCCTCAGCTCTTGGAGGCCTCTTTCTAATCTTCCCACATGGGGCCCTGCCTCTCAAAACAAGCAAGCGCACACCGAGTCCTTATGCTTGGAAGCTCTCTGATTTCCTTTTCTGTCGCATCTCTTTCCAACTCCATAAAGGAAAGTTCTGTGTTTTTAGGATTTATTTAAGATTAGCCTCACCTGAAAAAATTCAAAACAATTCTCTATTTTTAGGTCTGTAACTTTCATTAAATCTGCCAAGTCTCCTTTGCCATGTAAAGTAACATATCCACAGGTTCCAAGTGATTCAGGCATGAACGTCTTCTGTGGACCATTATTCAGCCTATCACACACTATCTCTCATCCTCAGTTAGAAGGCTCCATGCAATTCCCATTTGGAGTTTCTCAAAGTGTCTAAACTCCCAAAAGACCTCTATGAATTCCTGCTGTTCTCCTGGTCAAACCCAATCAAACTAGGTAATAAAACCATTAGCCAGTTCTCAAAGTGATGAGGCTTTACCTTGTTCCCCTGTGCTCCTGTGAGCAGTCCCACCATCTCCCAGAAACACATCTGCATCACTGCTTCATGAGGTATTTTAACGTATCTGCCCCCCTCCCCTCCTCCTTCTCCAACCTTCAAGCCAGCTCTTTTGACACTTGTTTTTAATAAAGAGGCTAGGAAAAGAACATACATCTTGAATTTGCCTAAGTGGCTATTATTTTCACAAAAATAAACACATTGTAGCTTATGACTTTCTACAGGACATTTTATTACAAACTCCGAATTGTGTTATTCAAGTCCCCTCTAACAGGAAAAGAGACAATAAACCTGAAGTCTAAGAGATCTTGGATTGTTTCTCCACTGTGTTTAGTCAGAAAAGTTACCAAGTATCTCAAGAAATGTTCTCCATTTAGCAAGGCCAAATGTAATTTAATATAGAGTGATGAGATCTAAATGGCCCAAATCTACGCAAACAATTTAACATCAGAACAGTTTATCAAATTTTATGAGATACTTATCAAGTATAAATCACGTGATTTTAGGTAATTATTACTGTGTGTGTGAATCAATCTGTAGATGGAGTTCAATTTAGATAAGACAAGCAACCACTCAGATGACCTCCCACAATAATTCCCACCACCTCACTTTCATGCTTTTTAATTTAGCTGGAATGACTGACTAGCTACTGATGAATAGAATATAGCACGCATATGGGGATTTCCAATAATTAGGTTATAAAAGACCACAGCTTCTTTGGCGGTCCCCAACCATTTTGGCACCAGGGACTGGCTTTGTGGAGGACAATTTTTCCACAGACTGGGATGGGAGAATGGTTTCGGGATGATTCAAGTGATTACATTTATTGTGCACTCTATTTCTATTATTATTACCTCAGCTTCATCTCAGATCATCAGCCATGAGATCCCAGAGGTTGGTGCTCTCTCTTTTTTTCTTTTGGACAGCTTCTCCTGTAAGAAGCAGTTGCTATTTCATGAATCATGTCTGTCAAGAGGTCTATGTGAGTGACTCTGAAATAAGATCTTCCCTCAACTGAACTCAGAAATGACTCTAGACTTGGCCAGCTGCTGACTGCAACCACATGAGAGGCCTTGGAGCAAGCAGCTACATAGACCATGTAAAGATTCCTGCTCCATGAGACTATGAAATAATGTTTTTATTTCAAGCTGCTAAGTTTTGGATAGCGATTTACACAGCATCTGATAACTAGTATAACAGATACACTTACAGCTCAAATCAATTCTCAAAACCAGCACTTTATGGAGAATTCCTAATAGACTTTGTATCCAAAGCACTCAAAACAGTTTGAATAAATGAAAAAAAGTAATGATCATATTTTCTTAGTTTAAAAAGATAAGATACACATTTGGAACTGATGAGTCAGTCTCTATACTAAAGCATTACTTACTTGACTTACTCATCCCTGATACTATAGTTTACTTTCATGAACTGCTGCTGCTGCTGCTGCTGCTTGCTGCTAAGTCACTTCAGTCGTGCCCGACTCTGTCCACCATCCCTGGGATTCTCCAGGCAAGAATACTGGAGTGGGTTGCAGTTTCCTTCTCCAGTGCATGAAAGGGAAAAGTGAAAGTGAAGTCGCTCACTCATCCGACTCTTAGCGACCCCATGGACTGTAGCCTACCAGGCTCCTCCGTCCATGGGATTTTCCAGGCAAGAGTATTGGAGTGGGGTTCCATTGCCTTCTCCGTTCATGAACTGCAGGATCTGCTTAAGTTTCTTAGAATCTGCTACAATAAATGAACAGAGGTGATTTAGAAGACCTAGAATTCACCTTAGCCCCACTCTGTGTATAGTTGTATATACTGTTTAATGCTACTACAGTTAGTAAGCCCATTCAGTTGTAATTCTTTTACCGAAACTAGAAATTGCTGATTTCTTCTCAATTAGGGAGTATCAAAACACCCAAGGTTTAAAAAGGGCTCTAACATAAAATATCACTCATAGCAATAAGGAATAAAAAAAACTAAAATCTGAATGAGAAATTATGACACATGATTAAAATGCTTTACCAGTTCCCTTAGAACTATAACAGAGCTTTGAATCAGTAAGAGGTATATTAAGAGTCACACAGATAAATGGACTGAAAGGATAAATAAAAAATTATGGAAACAGAAACTTGAAGACATAAGAAATATGAAAAATATTAAAAACCTCCTTAGTAATCAAAGAGATGCAAATTGCCCAATGATTAAGGGAGTACCCTAACAAGTTGGCAATGCTATAACGTTAGCAAAGATTATGATGAAATACTGGTGAAACTGCAGTGGCATGAGCTCTAATAGGTTTCTGGAGTTATTTCACACTGTTACATCAACTACCGTAAGACGTTCTGCCCCTTGTCTCCTGAAGGCCACTACCAGAAATCTTTCCTAATGATGCAATTTGAGATGCAAACATTTATGTAAAAATTTGTCACAATTAAAATTATGTAGGTAATGCAATGGAATTACTAATTTAAAAAAATGGAAGGAAGGAAAGACGAAGCTATCCAAATGTTTATTCGGGGAAGGACATAAGGAAATATGACAGAACCATAACATGGAGCATTATGCAGATATGAAAAGTGATGTTTTCAAAGACCATGTAATAGAGATAATAATAGCATATTTTTAAATATTGCTATTTTTAAAGAATATAATATTTAAGTTCTATATGATAGGAATAATAGCATGAAAAGTTATGCTCTATCTAATGTTAAGCAAAAATGACAGCATATAAAAATATTAAATGTCTTAATGCTGTATAAATAAAAGGCTTAAAGGTTATTATCTATGCTGATGGGATTTCAGAATTTCAGGAATGCTGATATAATTTATACCATGTTATCTCATAACCTGAAAAACAGTTTCCAATAAATGAATGTAGACATTTCTTTCTTCTTTTCTTTGATTCTGTCTCAGAAAGTTTTACTAAGAATGAGCTCTTGCTGAATTTCCTTAAGCTGTCATTTAGTTTGAGTCTTACACATCATTTTCTTTCTCTGAAATTAATATCAAGATCAGGACTTAACACTTAGATCATATCTGCATAGTTATAAAATTGGCATGCCACTTCCTTAAGTGCAGTTTTTCACTATGCTTATTTTTTAAGCCACAGGATTTCTGTATATTAAAATGCATAAAAGAATGGGGAAAATAAGTCATAAAATCAGTCCTTTAGTTTTCATAGGGAAAAGCACTGAACATGATTAAAAGAATCAGTTAAAAGCCAATTTACAAGTGGCCATATATGAAGCATTTCAGTAAAGTACGACTTTTTAAGAGGAAATAAAGGTATATGGATTATTTGCTGTTTGAAGTACACATATTTTATGCCTTTGTGGATGTTCCAGACTTTATGCTACCCTCATCATTTTTATCTCAGTAATAACTCTTGTTATTGACCAAGAAAAATGTATTTTTAAATTCAATTTTCAAGTTCCGTAGAAGTAAATAAAGTATTGAGCTACTGAACATAAAAGGCAGAAAAATGTTACAGACTATATTTTGCCATCCTCCTCAGAAGGCAAGAATCACATCAGTCTTATTTAATATGCTTACTTGTTGAAAAGCAAATGGAACACTAATGGAGAAAAAAGAGAGGCCATGTCAGAGTTTCTAAAACATGGCATGTTTATCAGTAAGTGGAAACATGGTCATCTATCTCTGTGGAAGTCACCAAAAATTTTAAAAGAAAAGAGATTATTATAATTGCTGGAAAGCAGCAACAATACCAAAATGCCAGAATAACAGTCTCAAAAACAGAAAGTAAGAAAAAGAGGAAGTGAGAGCATGAAAGAGAGAACTGTTATGTCTTTCAAAATGAAAGAGTGGAAACGTTTCATGCAAGTATAAAAGGTGCCACAAATGTGAGTTTCTACTGTTTTCCTTTCTGGCCTGATCTTCCTATGAATGGATAAAATCATGATGAAGCACATTAACTGACTTTTTCTTTGGTTTCCAAAGACAAGAGCCTAATAAGGCTTCAAATGCTATCAATGCGGAGAGAGGGTATATACAATGAGGGAGATTTTGCTCTTTAAAAAATGTGATGGATCTGGGGAAGAACAATGAACACTTGAGAATACTGAAAAATGAAAGAACTCAGGATATATTTTGAGATTCACAGCTCATTTTTTTAAACAAGTCATTCTAAGCATAGATCACACACACACACACACACACACACACACACACAGAAACCTAACTGCTAACCAGGGATTAACTGCCAACCTACTCAACTCACAGAAGAGGACTCGGGTACTGATTGTGAGGAGATCTCAAAAACGAAAAAGCAGGGTTGAGGAATCATGGAGAGAGAGAGATGGAAAGAAGAAAATCAAGATAAGGATGTGTTGTCAAGGCTACTGCTATAAGAAATGGGAGTCCTCTGTGGTTTTGTTTGGCTTTTGTTTGTGTTTCAGGTAGTTTTATCCTTTTTTTTTTGGTTTTGCTTTTTAGAAAATGTTCCAGGACGTTGAAGAAGTGAACACAATATTTCTCAGAAATGTCCATCTGTGGATTGGCTCCAGGGCATTTAGACGCTGATTTCTGTCTACTATTCTTGAAGAGTAGTTCCTAAGGACACTAACACCCTCTCATGTGCTCAGAGTGTGCTCCACAGCTTCAGAGAAGACTCTGGGCAGAAGAGTGGACTGGTCCCTGAGCTTAGATTGTCATCCTGCAGTGGTGACCCATACCTGCAGAGGTGAGTGAGGGCCTGGGTCTTAGACCACCAAAGCACCAGCTACATTGTGCTCACACTGTCTTATACATCCTCACTCCTGTGTCTTGCTGGACACTTCATGAACAGGTCAGGAAACAGTACATAAGACCTAACACAGAGCTCACTCCATGGGTGATGAACCAAACAAACTTTGATCTGGAGCAGCAGCAAACTGTTCTTTAAGAATGTATGTCAATCACAGAGGACCCAATAACCAGAACCAGTTTTACTGAGAACTAAGAAATGCAAGCACCTTATACAGTACTGCTGTTTTCAAAATCTAAGACTTCCCTATATTTGGGGGGAGACAACTGGGTAGTTAGTAAAAAAAAAAAAAAAACTAGACTAAAATTTCTTAAGGCAGAGATATTCTCATTCATCACTCATAGTACCTAACATCCTGCATTATAATACCATATATCAGAAACACTAACAATTAAACAAAGGATGATTTGAACAGCCTGGCTCATAAAAGTCAGTGATGATGCCTTAGCTACAGTTCATTTCTCCATCCTAGTACTTATCATATTATATTTTAAATATCTCATCTGTCTCTTTATCCCGCTAGATTGTGAGCTTACTAAAAGCATAATGTATTCATCTTTGTTTTCCTAACACATAACCAACTGCATCCTGCTTAATGACCTCTCAATAAATATCAAATTAATCAACTAATGTTTGTTCTTGGAGATGTCTTTATTTGGTAAGACTTTGCTCCCCAAATAAATACTCTTTTTATATCAATGCCCAAGTCACTTTACAAATCTTGTTATCTCACTAGTGTTTTTAATACAGAGAACAGTGTTTCAGCCTCCATCATGGTAAGTTTCAGTCAGTACCATATGGATGTCAAATGATATAAAAATTCTGTATGTTTCAATATGGTAAGCATTAGCCAAATACGGACATTTAAATTTTATTAGTTAATTAAAATTAAATATAATTAAAAATTCATTTCCTCGGTCACACATTTCAAGTGTTCAATAGCCACATGTTGACTAGTGACTACCCTACTAAACAGTGCTGCTGTAGAATAATTCTTCCATCATGGCAAAATGTTTTATCATATAGTACTACCACAGAATTTGGAAAAGAAAACTCCTAGCTCCTAACAGTGGACCATTAAACTCTGAGGTAGATCTGGGCATTGCTGCTTCCCACCATCCTTCCCATCAAAAAGATTTGTTCTGTCCACATGTGGGCCAGGGAGCCTGAACTGCTTATGGTCCCCCACCCTCCCAGAAATCTGACTCAGGGAGCAGAGAATGGGGCTAAGGCAAGGTCTGCTGCACTGGGACTGCACAGAAGCCAGTTTCTCCTCTTCACTCCATCTGAAGAACAGTGTCACTTCTGTTAAGTTCTCTTTCGTGCTTTCAGAAAATGGAAAGCTAAGTCCCTAGGTTAGTCCTTCCTACTTATACTCCATGACAGATAAAGAGAAGCTGATAAATTGCATTAGCTGAGAAGAACGTACATAATGTTATTAGCTCTGAACAGACTCCCTGATGCATTTTGTGGCTCTGAGATACTCTGGTAGTGTTCATTCCAGTGGTAAACACCATGCTATTGTCTGAACTTTGTGACTTTTGGAATTGCATTGACAAACCATAGGTCTTAAATGGGACAGTGCAATAATTTTCCTAGATCTCTTTGGGTATATATTGCCGTTTACATTGACTTTTGAGTAAAGATATTTAAATTCAAGTGACCTCTATTTTGGGGCTTCCCTGGTAGCTCAGCAATAAACAATCTGCCTGCCAATGCAGAAGCCACAAGTTCAATCCCTGGGTCAGGAAGATCCCTTGGAGGAGGAAATGACTTCTACCATAACCTTTAGAGTCATAAATCAACCACTTCAGTCTAGGAAATGTCAGGCTAACTTCCCTGTTGGCATTCTAATTCTGCAAAACTACATGGTGCTTATCTTACTAGAGTTTCCTTTAGTGGAGTAGATTGGCAATGATGATTGAGTTAGTACTTTTTCAAAGAAACATGTAGATAGCCCCCATCCCTTGCTAAAAGCAGAACCACTTTTTTTTTTAAATTACATTAGCCAAAAACTAAAAAACATCCAAACATTTCTGGTAAATCCCAAAACCCTGCTGTGATGAGTGAAATCCCATATGTAAATATAAATGAATCATCCTGCGGTTTAAACTCACGTGTTCCCAAACAACTTTGTGTTTATTTCAGCTTAACCAACATGACATTTAGATGCTATTATTAAGATAGTTAAAGACAGTATAAAATTGAAGAATGGGAACCTTACTGTTAGTAAAATAATTCTTTTGTTGAAAATCCCAATCACTCTTATTTCCTTGTGTTTTGTTTCACATGTATGTGTATTTTTTGGGGGGACTCTCATCCTAGTTCTTTCTATTCTCACAATTCCATATCTGTCAAGTACTCTGGAAAATTATTTAAAATCCAGATTTAGAAGCCTTTGTTGATTTACCAAGTTAAATTTTGATTAAACTCTTAGTTTGGCTAAGGCAAAGACGCTTGTTCCATGAATGAAAAGCTATGACCAACC
Source organism: Giraffa tippelskirchi (assembly GCF_054371585.1). Lineage (NCBI taxonomy): Eukaryota > Metazoa > Chordata > Mammalia > Artiodactyla > Giraffidae > Giraffa > Giraffa tippelskirchi. Next base: position 85,403,736 of record NC_137282.1, read on the forward strand.
TAGACAGCATATTAATAAGCAGAGACATTACTCTGCCAGCAAAGGTCCATCTAGTCAAGGCTATGGTTTTTCCAGTAGCCATGTGTGGATGTGAGAACTGGACTATAAAGAAAGCTGAGCGCCGAAGAATTGATGGTTTTGAACTGTGGTGTTGGAGAAGACTCTTGAGAGTCCCTTAGACTGCAAGGAGATCCAACCAGTCCATCCTAAAGGAAATCAGTCCTGGATATTCACTGGAAGGACTGATGCTAAAGCTGAATCTACAATACTTTGGCCAGCTGATGCGAAGAACTGACTCACTGGAGGAGACTCTGATGCTGGGAAAGATTGAGGCAGGAGAAGAAGGGGACAACAGAGGATGAGATGGTTGTATGGCATCACTGACTCAATGGATATGAGTTTGAATAAGCTTTCTGACTTCAAGATATGTTATAATTTTTACCTCAGATGAATAAAGGAGAAAACTGAGTGTCAACTACAAATTGGCACTTTCCAAGAGCATTGTCAACGACTGAACAACAAAGGCACTTGCCATCTGCCTCCCTGGAGACTGAACCCCATGCTGCTATAGCTGTTGACCTTCAACAACCCCTGAGGGAGTTCAGGTGGACTATGGCACTCTGTGCTCCAGGGAATCTGGTGGGACAGGTCTTAAGATAGTTGGATGTTTTTAGAAACAGATTTTATGATCTCTATCCTTGCATCTCCTCGTATCTAGAGAAGCACTAAATCCCTTCGTGGTGACATCAAATCCTCATAACTAACAAACAAACAAAAAACCTTTTGTAAAATAAGTGCTTAATGATACTGAACTCCCCCTTCGCCAAAAACGTATATGTTGACCTTCCCCCACTGCCGCTTTGGAGCGGTCTCTGAGAGCTATTTGAGATGCTGCCTCTCAGGCTGCAGTCCTCATTTTACCCCAAATAAAATTTAACTTGCAACTCTCAAGTTGTGCATCTTTTTTGGTCAACATAAGTTTGTGATTTCTAATTTAAGAAGATCATCAGGGGAAATGTTAAGAAACATGCTAAGCAAAAAAATAATTCACATGCACATTCATAAATTCCCTCACAGTTTCTCTCTTTAGAAAAACGGAGCAATGAAAATGTGATCTGAAGAACTGGTGCTTTTTAAAAAACAGATTGTGACAGAGAACCAGGCTGAGCTCCTTGTGCTATTAGAGGGGTGAAATGGGAGGAGGGGGTGGGAAGGAGGGATAGGAGGGAGGAGATATATGTATAGTTATCACTGATTCATGCTGTTGTACGGCAGAAACCAACACAACATTGTAAAGCAATTATCCTCCAATTAAAAATAATCTTCTTTTAAAAAAGCAGATTGTGAATGGTCAACTACAAGACTGAATGAATTACTCATCAAGATTTATGGCTGATACTCGAGAGGCCCCAGAATTGTATGGAGCATATAATGCTTTGGATTTTCCACCTTGAGAACATCAGTTCTTCTTTTATTTGTAATCTCCTGCTTGGATTGGAGTTATTCAGAATGAAATCCAACTCAGCTAAAAGAGGGTAGCTCAGTACCTTTCTTAGAATGAAGTTACTCTGAATTTCTTTTCTCTAGTCCTTCATGCGGGGCCCACAGTTAACGTAAACATGGGAGAAAGAAGGACCTAAGTGTTGGTAATATGATAAAGAAATCAATAGCACCCTAGGCTAATAACAAGCATCCTATCAACCAGAATGCAATATGGCCAGAACAATATGTCTGCCTCCTATAACAAAACACTGAAAAATCACAATTTCTTTCTGTTACTGTTGTGATAACAGGTGATGTTTCTGTAAGTTGTATCCCAGGGATAAAATTAAGCCATCAGACAAAAGTATGACTACAGATAATAAAATCCTCATTCAGTGACTGACTCTGAGTTCTTCAAATATGTCTCAATGGTCAGATCAGATTCTTTCCACTTTCACACGACATGAAATCCTCTTCCAGTGTAGAGAGCTCGTCTCAGCTGCAATAAAGTTAATTCCAATCGGAAAAATGACTGTGAAACTGCCTCTCCTTCAATACTCTGATTGTGAGTACTCTTTTCAACTTTTGACCATGAATATGAAAAATTATAGATTCTAGACCTAAATAGGTCACCAACTTCTTCTATTCTTCAAAAAAATTATTTAATCTTTCTGGACCTCAGATTTCTGATCTTTGAAGTGAGGATAATATTTTAAACTGCTTCTGGTTCTACCTTTTATTATCTTCTACTTACATTTAATCTGTATTATTAAACAGCATCTTTCTCTGCTTTAAGAAGACTAAAAACTCCCCCCAAAGAAGTAATGATTCGCAACTAAATTATATAAATTTTGAAGCACCTAAATGACCTGCCTCTTGAGAAACCTGTATGCAGGTCAGAAAGCAACAATTAGAACTGGACATGGAACAACAGGCTGGTTCCAAATAGGAAACGGAGTACGTCAAGGCTGTATATTGTCACCCTGCATATTTAACTTATATTCAGAGTACATCACGAGAAACGCTGGGCTGGAAGAAGCACAAGCCGGAATCAAGATTGCCGGGAGAAACATCAATAACCTCAGATATGCAGATAACACCACCCTTTTGGCAGAAAGTGAAGAAGAACTAAAGAGCCTCTTGATGAAAGTGAGAAAGGAGAGTGAAAAAGTTGGCTTAAAGCTCAACGTTCAGAAAACTAAGATCATGGCATCTGCTCCCAACACTTCATGGGAAATAGATGGGGAAACAGTGGAAACAATGTTAGACTTTATTTTGGGGGGCTCCAAAATCACTGCAGATGGTGATTGCAGCCATGAAATTAAAAAACGCTTACTCCTTGGAAGGAAAGCTATGACCAAACTAGATAGCATATTAAAAAGCAGACATTACTTTGCCAACAAAGGTCTGTCTAGTCAAGGCTGTGGTTTTTCCAGTAGTCATGTATGGATGTGAGAGTTGGACTATGAAGAAAGCTGAGCACCGAAGAATTGATGCTTTTGAACTGTGGTGTTGGAGAAGACTCTTGGAAGTCCCTTGGACTGCAAGGAGATCCAACCAGTCCATCCTAAAGGAGATCAGCCCTGGGTGTTCATTGGAAGGATTGATGCTGAAGCTGAAACTCCAATACTTTGGCCACCTCATGCAAAGAGTTGACTCATTGGAAAAGATCCTGATGCTGGGAAGGATTGGGGGCAGGAGGAGAAGGGGACAACAGAGTATGAGATGGTTGGATGGCATCACCGACTCAAAGGACATGAGTTTGGGTAAACTCCGGGAGTTGTTGATGGACAGGGAGGCCTGGCATGCTGCAGTTCATGGGTTTGCAGAGACTCAGACGCGACTGAGCGACTGAACTGAACTGAACTGAAATGAGTATCAGGCAGCATGTGAAAGTCCCATACAAGCATGATGATGGATCTCAGAGACCAATGACTTCACGATTGAGTTTCTTTTTAATCTGCCTCATCATGGCTGCTTCAGTTCCATTTCTCAGTTGTGTCTGCCTCTTTGCGACCCCATGGACTGCAGCATGCCAGGCTTCCCTGTCCATCACCAACTTGCGGAGCTTACTCAAACTCATTTCCATCCAGTCAGTGATGCCATGAAACCATCTCATCCTCTGTCGTCCCCTTCTCCTCCTGCCCTCAATTTTTCCCAGCATCAGGGTGTTTTCAAATGTGTCAACTCTTCACATCAAGTGGCCAAAGTATTGGAGTTTCAGCTTCAGCATCAGTCCTTCCAATGAATATTCAGGACTAAATTCCTCTAGGATGGACTGACTGGATCTCCTTGCAGTCCAAGGGACTCTCAAGAGTCTTCTCCAACACCACAGTTCAAAAGCATCAATTCTTCTGCGCTCAGCTTTCTTTATAGTCCAACTCTCATATCCATACATGACTACTAGATAAACCATAGCTTTTACTGGATGGGCCTTTGTTGGCAAAGTAATGTCCCTGCTTTTCAATATACTGTCTAGGTTGGTTATAGCTTTTCTTCCAAGGAGCAAGTGTCTTTTAATTTCATGGCTGCAGTCACCATCTGCAGTGATTTTAGAGCCCCCAAAATGAAAAATAAACAAATAAAGTTTGTCACTGTTTCCATTTTTTCCCCATCTATTTGCCATGAAGTGATGGGACTGGATGCCATGATCTTAGTTTTCTGAATGTTGAGTTTTAAGCCAACTTTTTCACTCTCTTCTTTCACTTTCATCAAGAGGCGCTTTAGTTCTTCACTTTCTGCCATAAGTGTGGTGTCATCTGCATGTCTGAGGTTGTCGATATTTCTCCTGGCAATCTTGATTTCAGCTTGAGCTTCCTCCAGCCTGGCATTTCGCATGATGTATTCTGCATATAAATTAAATAGGCAGGGTGACAATATACAGCCTTGATATACCCCTTTCCCGATTTGGAACCAGTCTGTTGTACCATGTCCAGTTCTAACTGTTTCTTCTTGAAATGTTGCTTCTGCATACAGATTTCTCAGGAGGCAGGTCAGGTGGCCTGGTATTCCCATCTCTAGAAGAATTTTCCATTTTTACTGTGATCCACACAGTCAAAGGCTCTGGTGTAGTCAATAAAGCAGAAGCAGATGTTTTTCTGGAACTCTCTTGCTTTTTCAATGATCCAGCAGATGTTGGCAATTTGATCTCCGGTTCCTCTGCCTTTACTAAATCCAGCTTGAACATCTGGAAGTTCACAGTTCACATACTGTTGAAGCCTGGCTTGGAGAATTTTGAGCATTACTGTGCTAGCATGTGAGATAAGTGCAATTGTGCAGTAGTTTGAACTTTCTCTGGCATTGCCTTTCTTTGGGATTGAAATGAAAACTGACCTTTTCCAGTCCTGTGGCCACTGCTGAGTTTTCTATATTTGCTGGCATATGGAGTGCAGCACTTTCACAGCGTCATCTTTGAGGATCTGAAATAGCTCAACTGGAATTCCATTACCTCCACTAGCTTTATTCATAGTGATGCTTTCTAAGGCCCACTTGACTTTGCATTCCAGGATGTCTGGCTCTAGGTGAGCGATCACACCATCATGGTTATCTGGGTCATGAAGATCTTTTTTGTACAGTTCTTCTGTGTATTCTTGCCACCTTTTCTTAATATCTTCTGCTTCTGTTAGGTCCATACCATTGTTGTCCTTTATCGAGCCCATCTTTGCATGACATGTTCCCTTGGTATCTCTAATTTTCTTGAAGAGATCTCTCGTCTTTCCCATTCTACTGTTTTCCTCTATTTCTTTGCATTGATCACTAAGGAAGGCTTTCTTTTCTCTCCTTGATATTCTTTGGAACTCTGCATTCAAATGGGTATATCTTTCCTTTTCTCCTTTGCCTTAACATCTATTCTTTTCTCAGCTATTAAGTTCTAATGGTTAAGAATCCATCTGCAATCCAGGAGACCTGAGTTCAATCCCTGGGTTGGGTAGAGCCCCTGGAAAAGGAAATAGCAACCCACTCCAGTATTATTACCTAGAAATTCCCACAGACAAAGGAGCCTGACGGAATATAGTCCATGGGTCACAAAGAGTTGGACACAACTGAGAGAATAATACTTTGACAAGAGAAAGCAAGTCAAAGAAACAATTTCCAACATGGAGTCAGAATTGGCTTCTTCTCTGCAACAAACCCAACCCACAACCTGAAATAAATCCATTCAATATACAGCCTAAAGCCAAGCTGCCTACCTGAATAAAGTCTAGATGAGTGAACTCCAGCTGACCCACAGATTCTCGAGGTGGTAGTTGCCTGCAAATCAAGAAGAGACACCTCCGGATGAAGCCTACCAGGCTGATACTTTGATTTTGTACTTCTCATTTCCAGAGCTGTGAGAAATAAATGTCTGTTGTTTAAGCACTCAAAAAAAAAAAAAAAAGAAAGAAAGAAAGAAAAGAAAAAACACTATAAGGCACCCTTTTTTTAAATTGGTTTGTTATGCAGCATTATTATGACAATATCTGATCAACAAAGTGTGGTTTTGACACAATATATGGGCCTCCAAAATTTGGCCAGCAACTATTCTTCTGTGCCTTTAGTACAAATGATAAAAACATAAGTTTCCCAAAGCTCTTGACAGAAGCAATATGTTTTAACTCAGAAAGATAACAGGAACAAAATTAAGGAAAAGTCAAACTAAAAATTACTTCAGTGACAATGAGATGCCGTGGGGGTCAGAAGACCAGGAGTACGCAGCCTGGTACTACTAGTAAAGATCTTGTAATTTTAGCAAGTCAATATTTTTTTTTCTGAAAACCATTCCTTAGCTTATTCCTTTGTAAAGTGAGGTTAAGCCTTGTCTTCTATCTCACACTTTTTACACAAATAAATTCTAAATGGTCTACACTAAATCTCAAATCATAAAATCACATGACTTCTAGACGAAAACATAGGAAAACTTCTTTGTGACTTTTGGTTATACAAACATTTTAAAAATAAGATAAAAGCACAATCTATTAAAAATTTAATAAATTAAGCTTTACCAAAAAATGTTTGCTCCACAAAAGGTAATATTAAGAGAATGAAAAGACAGATCACACACCAGGAAAAAATAATCTGCAAATCACATTTCTGACAAAGTCCTTAAATCCAGAATACTCAAAGAACGCTCAAGTTCAACAAGAAAACAATCAACCAAACAAGAGAGTAGGCAAAAGATCTACACAGGTATTGGAATGGCCCAATATACACTTGAGAAGATGCTCAGCATCATTAATCACTAGAAAATGCAAATTAATTGTAAATTAAAACCACAGTGAGACATATATGTATTAGAATGGCTAAAAAAATCACTTGACAATAACAAGTGATAATGAGGATAAGGAGCAACTGGAATTCTCATGCACCCCTTTAAGGAATGAAAAATGATACAGCCACTTGGGAAAACAGCAACTTATTATAAAGTTAAACATACACTTAGCACTGACTCAGCCAGCCCATTTCATAAAACCTTATCTTCACACAATATCTGTTCACAAATGTTTACAGCTGTTTCATTAAAATCATCAAAAATTAGAAACACTCAGATGTTCTTCAATCAGATGTACTTATGGTACATCCATAAAACAAAACACTATTTAGTAACAAAAAGGAGCAAATTACTGATTTACTAAATAAATGGGAGAATCTCAAATGTGTTTTGCAAAGTGGAAAAGCCAGTTATCCTGTGGGAACTGGTTTACATATCCTGTGATTTTATTTATGTGACATTCTGGGAAAGGCAAAACTACAAGGACACAGAAAAGATCAATGGCTACCAGGGTTTAGAGGATAGCCAAAATGTTAACTATAAAGAGGTGGCAAAAGGTAATTTTTGAAATGATGAAACTGTTCTATTCCACAACTATGGTGGTGGATACATGATTATATACAATTTTCAAAATCCATGAAACCATATACCACAAAGAGATAATTTTATTGCATATCAATTAACAATTAAAAAAGAATTTAAAAATTAAATAATTTTTAAGTTATGTTAGGTTAGATGACCTTTGATATCCCTTTCAAATGTAAATGTTAATGACATTTGCACACCATTTTCTTTAACTTTTCTCTTTTGTAAGCTGATACTTTTACCATAAGAGAAAAGCATCATTTCAGTCTACTATGTCTTCTTTGCACAGCCATAATGAAACATCTTCTGCAATACTCTGGAACACTGCTTCGAGTCTTACACTTTCTCTTTCTAAAGAGCAGGCTACAGAACAATCTGCCAATCCATGTTTAGGACAGTGTTTGAATCGAGCACATATGAATTTCAGTTAAAGAATGGCCCTGAATTGGGCATGTGACAAAGAACCTGTGTAGCCAGTGGCAGTCTGTCTGTCTTAAGAGTTCAAGTGTCTTCACAAGGACAGCCTCTTTCAGTTTAAGGGAAACTGGTAAAGCCTATTTCTTGCAGAGAGCATGGGCCTTAGGTATGACATTAAGACTTAAAGCAAAGGCTTTGTTTTTACCTCCTGATCTACACTCCTCTGGCAGCCGGCTTCAAAACTGGCCCCAATGATTCCTGACTCCTGGTATTTGTACTTTTGTTTAGTCCCTTTCTATATTGTACCAGGGTCAGTCTCTGTGACCTATAGCATTTGAGAGAAGTGATGGTATGAACTTCCAATATCAAGTTGTAAAAAACTGCAGCTTCTTATCTGTGTGTACACTCACTGCCCTTGGATCGCTCTCTCTAGGGGAAGTTTGTCTTAAGCAGTCCTATGGTGAGGCTCATGTACCAAGGAACTGAATGAAGCCTCCTAGCAACAACTACATGAGTAATATTGGTGGATCTTCCCCCAGTTGTGCCTTCATATGAAACCACAGTCCTACTGACAATAGAACTGCAACTTCTTGAGTAAGCTTAAGCCAGTATCACCCATTTAAGTGGTTTCCAGATTACTGACTCACAAAAATAACAAGATAATAATTTTTCATTGGGGGATATTTATTATGCAACAATACACGACTAATACAGTAATATATACCCACACACTCATACTTAAACAAGAGGTTCTGGGTTGTTGGCCTTGCCAAGCTCTTTCACCTCAGTGAACTCTTCTAAGAATTCATGCCACTTGGCAACTTTTAGCCATGGTTTTGTTTGATCAATTTTAGCTCTTTATCATTATTGAAGATATGGATATTCATTTTTTTAATTACTCAGTGTTCTGCATTGATGGAAGGATTTAATAGTTTGTGCATCTGCTTTTAATTTTTTTTGCATTTTTAACACATTTTAACATATCTATATCACCACATGTGGCAGATTAAAGATGGCCACAGGCTTTTTGAAACTTCTCCCTTCTAGACATGGTGTCTATTTCTCCTCTCCTATTACTTCTCATTTTTTTTTAATTGAGCATCAAATCAATCATTTCCTTAAGATGGACCAATTCTAACACAATTTAGTGAAACTAGTTCACTTACCTACATATATATATCTAAAGGATATAATAAATCTACTTTTTCTCAATCTAATAAAAAGCAAAACTTCACATATTTTGAATCAGAGGGGGAGATCTTGTATAAAGAAGTTAAAATAAAAGTCAATGAATAAGAAAAAAAGGCAATAAAATATACCAATGCTTACTCTATTACAATTAAAATTGGGTCACCTAGAACACTCAAATGTTTGAATTTCTACACCACATGGCACTGGAGTGTGTAAATGTTTTTATCAAAAAATTATCCTAATTAAAAAAAAAGGAATATAGAAGTTGAAGACTTCCTTAAATTCCAGTGTCTCTAACCAATTAGAGAACATTTGCCTAATTGGATCAAACAAGTCCTCAGCTACTACTAACACAAATGAATATATGAATTTAAGTCAATATTTTTATAAAAAGATATACAGTTAAAGCTAAGACAAAGGCTATTACAGAAAACTTTCTATTTCCATAAAAGCCGAAGTTAATGTTTTTTTTGGAATGCTATTTAGAGGGCACAGAGAAAAGACGTCATGTCTTCAGTTCAAAGTCTGCAAAGGAAAACAAGTTTCTGATCTGTCTCTTAGGACTGGTGATAGTGGGAATCAAGGGTCACCTGATAAACTAGTTAAGGCAGAAGAGTGAATTCAGTCTTGCTACTGTCTTAAGAACTGCATAACACAGTCCAGCTTTAGAAATAAAGTCTCAGGGTATCTTGCAACATGAATGTTTCCAGAGAACTGATCTTTATCATATTTCTACACAGGAATCAGGTTTTAACAGAGTTTTCTTAAAAGAGTTTTCTTCAGTCCCTCCAAAGAAATTAAAAATGAATCTGCCCTTGTGACACAAAAAGCATTCAAGACTCTGCCTCCAAGATTTTGAGACTCTACTCAACTTCCTACCTCCGGATAAAACCAGCTGGATGAATATTTGATCATGGGCCTCCGCATGTACAACATGCAGAACCAGGAACACATGTAGATTCCCTGCAGTCATTAGCCTCTTGATTTCCCAGAACATTTGGCTGAACTAGAGACCCATAAATGGTAAAGGGTGAGTCTGGGCTTCTAACCAATTTTCTGCTTCTCTGTCCACTGTTTTCCATCTGACTCTTTAAGCATTTACTTCCCTATTGATAACAGAAATATCCACCAGGACACTACCAGCCTGCGCTTGAGGTGCTTGTCTTCTTGAGGTGCCTGTCTCCGCATTTGGAGACAATAAGAGTATATTGTTAAGGTCCAGATCAAGGCAACCACATTGAAAGAGACCTCAAGCCTGAAAATCATTAAACTTCAGCTCCACTCCAGCCTTTTCCATTAGCCGAGGACAAGTTACTTGACTCCTGTGGGCTTCAACACAGTCACTGGGCTTCAACACAGTCATTCTGAAGACTTTGAAATAAATCACGCTTTTTACCTTTATGGACTTGGGGAGGTAGTATTGATGGGAGAGAAACTGCAAACACCTGGAAATACAGTAGAACTTTAATTTGCTCTTTTTTTGCTGAGACACTTTTATCAGATTTGTTTTTAATTGGAGGAAAATAGCTTTACAATGTGTTGGTTTCTGCCATGCAACAATACTCATCAGTCATAATTATACATGGTTTGTGACTTAAAATTGAAAACCACTGGACTAAATACTTTTATTCTATAAACATAAATTTAACATGCTCAAGGCATTGAGTCAGGCAAGGTGGAAAATACAAAATGAGTGGGACAAGTAACCAAATCATCAAAATCAAATGTACAACACAACAGTGCCACAGAGAAGAAAGACTGTCATTAAATATCTAAGGAAGTGAGAGATTACAGCTGTTTGGAGGCAGAAAAGTGGGAATTAGAGAAAATAATTCAGGTTTGTGCATATTAAGGGAGCAAAGCATTTCAAGTTGAGGGCATAACTAAAGCTAAACACAGCAGCCAAGAAAAAAAAAATCTGTGGTATGTGAGGCAGCAGCAGGCAATCAGATACATTTGGCTAGATCAGTTCCAAAAGCATCGGATCAAAGGTATAAAGCAGAAAGCCAAACAATGACAGAATCTAAAAAATAAAATGACACTTGCACATGAAAATGAAAATGGGATCCTGGCTAACACTTATACTAAGTCTACTGCAGTACTTGGCTTTCCCAGTGGGAATATGGGCTTAGCTTCTACTAATGGAGAACATCTCACACCTGAACATATCACACCTTAATATCTATTCTCCTTTGTACAAAAATGCAAATCATGATACTAACTAGATCATGGAAGGATACTTGTTTGCAATATGAGAGCTGAAAAAAGAAGGCAGAGCATTATTTTGTTTAACTCCAATTGGAAATGTGTACAATTTGGAATTTTTGTCCCTTTGTACATGGTGGTGAATGACTGAAACATCGCCCCATGTATTGGTTTGGGATTACAGATCAATTTAAGAGTGGATGAATTTACAACTGTGAAATACATGAATAATGAGGGCTGACTGTGATTATGTATGTATGTATGTGTATATATATTTTTACATATATACCTTTATTTCAATTTAACAGAGTTACTAAATTAAAACAGTTGTGTATTATAAATGATTGTTATTTGATTTTCTTCTAAATACCTTCATTACCATTGTGACACTGTTGTGTTATCCACCAACCTCCTAGACACAGAAATATTTTGTAAGCAGATAGAAACAGGTCTGTCTCTCAGGGACAGACTCTTTGTTAACCAGCTCAGGGCAGATGAGTAAATTTGATATACTCCTTTATGAACAAACACTGGAGAAGGAAATGGCAAACCACTCCAGTATTCTTGCCTGGAGAATCCCATGGATGGAGGAGCCTGGCAGGCTACAGTCCACGGGGTCGCAAAGAGTCGGACACGACTGAGCGACTTTCCTTTCCTTTATGAACAAACTAATAAGGGAACAAGGCATTATAATCCTCTAGCCAACACATTATTTTCCTATTAGCCATTCTAAATAGGAGACCAAAAAATACTGTGAAAGTGGTTTGGTAAGGATGGAACTAGAGAATGCTAGTTATTTGACTGTTTACATGTATCAAGCCAAAGAAGCCAGGCCTTAAGTGCGATGAAAAATTAATTACTGAAGACTCTTGAGAGTCCCTTAGACAGCAAGGAGATGCAACCAGTCCATCCTAAAGGAAAGCACTCCTGAATATTCTTTGGAAGGCCTGATACTAAAGCTGAAACTCCAATACTTTGGCCACCTGATGCAAAGAGCTGACTCATTGGAAAAGACCCTGATGCTGGGAAATTGAAGACGGGAGGAGAAGGGGACTACAGAAGATGAGATGGCTGGATGGAATCACTGACTCAACGGACATGAGTTTGAGTAAACTCTGGGAGTTGTTGATGGACAGGGAAGCCTGGCGTGCTGCAGTCCACGGAGCTGCAAAGAGTCGGACATGACTGGGCGACTGAACTGAACTGAACTGAAATTAATGTAAAAGAATATGCTTTGGGTAAAGTTACCGAAGCACTTGCTTGACTATGAGCCTGGATTTTTTAGTTAGCATAGAGTGAATAGTATTTTTCCAGCAATGTCTTAAGAAGGCTTGTTTTCAAGTGACACTCACATCTCCAGTTTTATAAACTGAACTTTTTCCTAGAGAACATCCACAGAGAAAAATAAAATCATTTTCCTGCTTTACTCAAGGGAGAAAATATTGTAACCCACATGCAGAAAAGTATAACTAAGTTCAGGCAGAGATGAATAGACAGAATTGGAGTCAAGATACTGGATTTAGGTACTGATTATTGTCCATTAGGTCCAGACTTCTACTTGGAGATAGGTACCATTCAGAGTGAGTCTCCATTACTTATCCTTCTCACCTAGATCCACTAGTCTTATCATGAAAGCACACCTCAATATATGCACATTTCTCTCTACTCCTTACTCTTGGTACTCCAGCCACATTGAATTCCTTTATTCCTTGAATGATACAAGCCCTCTCCTTCTCATCATTCCCTCTACTTGAAAAGAGCATCTTTTAACTCCTCAACGGATGACTGATCAGCCTTCATCAGGCCCCAACTTAAATTTCTCCCCTTCAGTGAGATGTCTCTTGTTTGTGTCCACCCAATCCTAGATGGCCTGTGCTAGGTCCTCTCTCTTCACTTTCTTCCTATATTTATACAGGCTATAGTAGTCTTGCTTACTTCCTTGTTCGCATGTTTGTGATCTAGCTCCATCCTCTGGCATACAAGCATCATGAAGATTAGATACATATTCCCGCATTCACCACTGTGATCCCCAACATATAAAAAAGTGTTTGCTTCAAATTAGATACTTGATGTTTGTTGAATATATAAATATAAATCTACCTAAGTCGCTTATTTTTCTTAACAATCATAGAAAATAAATGAGTGAAATCCTAGTTTTATAATTAATTACAAGATTTCAAACTGTTGGATGTTTTCTGTGGCTTTACAAGTTAAGGCCAGGCAAGTTCAGCACATAATCCTAATCATGACAGTAAGTCTGGGAAGTAGGTTGCTGAAAACCAACTCTCCAAAGTTATTTTTCTTGCTGACAAATTTTCAACAGATATAAAATCTTATTTGATTTCTAAACCTAGGTACAATAAAAATACGTTAAAAATAACTTGATATAATGAACTTTTTGTAAGTTAACTAAATCTTAGAAAAAGATTATGTTTCAGTGGAAGTTGAGTTTTAGTGCTAATTGTTTTTGAGGTTTTGTATCTACTGAGGTCTTGTACTTATTGCCTACTTCCTGTAATTCTCCTTATTGCTATGTTGCATTATTGTAAAGTTAAATTAATAAAAGGACATTCTAAGTTTGCCTCTGTGGCTTATCTATCTTTGCATGAAGATCAGATACCCCATGACCCACAACTAGGCTATCATTCATACTGAAAATGACATCATTTAAAAGACCCTCTCTTTATTCTGGATGAAAGGACCTTGATCAGGTACTCTTCACTATGGCATGCTCAATAAAACTGAAGGAAACTGATTCTTGAATTCACATTTCCCACTTAACAAGGGCCTCTGCACCGAACAGGTCAATTAAAAAAAAAATTGCTGACCCCCAAGCAACACCCACACCAGGATAAGAAGACAGCAGTTGTAGACAATTGATCCCAGAATTCAGACCAAGACTGTAAGAATTATTCTACTAATTCAATAGAACTATTTAACAAAAGCCTACCTCCCTATCAGAATAGAAAGTTTGGGTTTACTTGTAACCATACAGTTGCCCACAATGTTCAGGATGAGAAGAAAATTGTCCAGTGAAGTAGTTACAGAGTATAACTACTCAGGCATCACTGCTTGCTTTAAGTCTGCTGATAAAAGCACAAGTACAATGTTTGTGTGACAATTCAGTATGTCTCATAAATTGTATAGCCTATGAAATATTTCCACAGTAGCATACCTCATAGAGCTTATTCACTATGTCTGATTAGTTTTCCCCCAAAGTGGGTAACTAAGCATACACACACACACACGTGAGTTCTAGCACCAAGGGACATGAACCCTTGGTGACCACACTGACATTAAAAGGTATCATCAATGCTTTCTATTGAAAGACTGCCAAATAAAACAGGAAGTGATAGAAAAAATTTTCACATTTTGAGGTATGAGGAAATCATTCTGGATTATACACCATCTGACTTAAACTTTATGATAACCAAAATGACCTGTTCTGTGGCCTGTCAAAAAAGCATTGCACATATGCTTTAACCATTAAGAAAAAGAATGCATTTAAAAAATAAAAATAGAGTAACTGATTCAGGCATCCAAAATAGAGCTCGGTGGCCATTGTGGACATAGCTGCAGATACGTTTCTGTATTACTAAGAACTTGAGTTTTCTGAACTGTATCAGACTCAAGGACATACTCAGCCATTAAAAAAAAAAAATCGCTTCTAGCAGCTGTCAAATCTCACCTTATGGTCCTAAGGTCTCCTCTTCTAACAATCAAATTTTTTCTAACTTTAGGAGTAATAACAAATGAGATAGTTCAAGCCGTACCCTCCCCACAGAAGGCACTATATTCTTTTGGCCAGAATAGTACTAGACAATAAAATTGCTTTTTACTAGACTTCAGCAGAAAAAGGAGACATATAAGCTGTGACCAATCGCCCCATTATGTATGTATTAATACCACATCAGAAGTTAAAATCTACTTAGACAGAACTAGGCAGCTGGTTACCTGACCACAACTCTCCCCAGAAGTGCCAGATACACGCTTGTTTTCAGGACTTTCTCCTGAATTCCCCAGAGAATAAAATCTATTTTCCAAGGTTTATTAAAGCGCAGGTTATCATTGTTCTTCCTACTTCTAATTGGGCACCTGATTACAGAATGTCCTTTTAGTTGTTGCATCAAAACAGTGTACCAAGGGACTGAGATCTTAATCATGTAAAATTCAGATCCCAAACCTGGAACTCAGGAATATTTGTGACATGATGTACAGAATTTCCATGCAGCAAACTGAGACAGAACTATGCCCTGTTTCAGCAGGAAGCAGCCAGAGTGGTCATCACCTCTTCCCCCAAAGATCGGAGGAAAATTAACACATGATTGGGAAATGAAGCTGAGTGCCCTTAAAACTGATTCCCTGCTGAGTTTATGATTAACTCCTCTATACAAGACTTTATTCCCTTTCCTGTCACCTCTGACTTCAATCCTCTGCTAACTGAACACTACTCAACCAGAGTCAGAGGACTAAAATCACTGTAGCCAATAACATCATTAAAGGAAAAATTTAGGTGGTTTCTCCAGGGCAAGAACTCACAGACCGCCATGGAAAACCATAGAAATCCTGACTCCTGAAACTACAGTTAAGAAATGTCACGTGATGGCAATTAATCCCAGACTCTTTGTTCATTCCCTTTTGAAAACCATTAAAGACCAGGCTTGTCTCCCTTGCTTGGTACTCTGCAATAAACCCTCACTTTGCTGTCAAGAGTTTGGCTCTCCATGCCAGGGGCACACAGCATCTTTTGCTTGGTTACTTGTAGTCAGAATATTCAATGTTCCATGTCAAAAAGCCTCAAAGGAGATTTTTATAGGCATCCATAAATCCTCTCAAGATCATAATAATTTAGGTTGAACCACATGACATAGGACTTCCAAAGGTAAAATCAGTCAAATATTGCAATTTCATATAATACACTTTAATAGGATCTGAGAAGTGGATGGGATCTTAAAAGTTACATGGTGCCATGAAACTTCTACTGAAAGCTAAAGCTTATCAGGCAAAAATAGTTTGCCAGAGTCACTAGTCAGCTTGTGGATAGACTTTGCTCTGAGAATCAGAGCTTCTGATGTTTGTCCCACTGCTTTCTGCTCATGGGTCATGCTTTGAATTCCTGAAAACTTTTTAAAAGTAAAATATTTTTTAAAACAAATGTTGTATTTTGGACAAGCTATGCTACTGATTTATTCAATATGTTTAGCTTGGAGATGGTTGGATGACAGTTCACCTATTTTTGCTTCAGTTCTTAATTAATAGGATATTATTTCACAATAAAGTGAGATTGTCATGTTGCTCCAGCTGGGGCTCACAGGCCCCCTGGGAAATTTATTTTGGAACAGCTAATCTTTGCAATAGACTCATCATTCTTTAACTAAGATTCACTGTGCCCAGGCACATAAGAAGTAGTTTCTGCTAATTGGCTGATGATACAGACACACACGTGACTCACTTCAAAGTCATTCACAATACTTTTTTCAGTAGTGATGTCTGCAGAGTATTCAGTTCCTTAGGGCATTTACACAATGGCACCTCAAACTGATACTTTTTCAATAATTTCTTTTATAAAGTTCTTTCAACGGGTTGGAAATCACTATATAATTCATGAAGACAGTCCCTTTTACAAATGTTAATGGGAATCTGGTTGTGCCTATGAACTAAACTTATATTAGACTCCGGGCTTGAGTCACACCACAGATCATCAGACACTCACAGCAGGATTCTCTGCATCAGCCCTGTGTTCTTGTGGCTTCACACAAGAATGGAAGACTGCAATTGCTACAAAGAAAATAAAACACTTAGTAACCTCCCATGCTATTTGACTACATGTTTATGGCAGCGTATTAGAAAGAAAATCTCCCTGCTTATGTCTATTACTATATCCGCTGACCTACAGCTCTCTAATGCTCGGTGTTTTAACTATCTAACGTTTAATACCTACCATTCTTTATGATACTCGACTTCACGTAAAACCCTTGTTAGGAATGTTTTGAGATGGCAGAAAATATGTCTAGGGTAACAATAAACAAGCATTCCCAATAGATAGTCTTGGACCAACAATTCTGCAGCAAGTCATAACATTCACAGTAAAAATAGTTTATAATAATTGTAAAGTCCAGAAGAAACTTTCCCCCAAATCTGGAGGCAGACATTAAATTTGCTTGATGTGCAACAGTAATGTTATTGTTAGTAGTTCTAAGGTATGTTAGTAGTTCTAAGGCATGTGTGTGGTTAATCATTAAAAGTGAATTTAAGGAAATGGACTACACATCACCTTTCAGAGCTACTGTCTCTACCAAGCAACCAAGATATCTTTGCTATTGGTGCCGTGGTTCATTCTCTAAGTTGTATCCAATTCTTTGTTACCCCATGGACTGTAGCATACCAGGCTTCCCTGTCCTCCACTATCTCCCAGAGTTTTCTCAAACTCATGTTCATTGAGCTGGTGATGCCATCCAACCATCTCATCCTCTGTTGCCTGCTTCTCCTCCTGCCCTCAGCCAGATACGTTTACCCAGTAAAAAAACAGAAATATCTGTTTTTCTGTTTTTTTCTTGCCTTTCTTCTTGATCTATATCTCATATGTTTTATTTGCACTTGATGGATTGGCAGAATTCTGAAGTATAAGTTGCTGACACTGCAATTCCATTCAGTCTTCCTACTTTGTAAATTCAAGGACTCAGATGAAAGAATGGTGATGGTGATAGAGCAAAACTGCAGTAATCTGCTCATTAACATGCCTGTATTGCCTCTCCTCCCTGTTTCATTTCCTCAGATACTTACAAGTGCTTCTTAGGACTACCCCACAAATAAATTACGTATATTCAAATCCTTTTGTCAGGGTCCACTTCAGGATAAATCCAAATGAAGACACATTATGTATTAGATATGACATTTTGTCAGTTATATGTGTTGTAAATATTTTCTGCAATTCTCTACCTTGATTTTTCAATTTAATATCTCCTGATTTACAGCTCTTGTTTCTAATGTAGGCAGGTTTATCAATCTTATCCATTAAGGACAGTGCTTTGTATTTTACTTAAGTATTTTCCAACACAAATTCATGAAAATAGTATCTCATATTCTAGAATTTTGGTTTACTTTTCATGTTGAGATTTAAATTTATCCATCTGTAATTTATTTTTGTATATTGTACAGGGCTTCTCAGGTGGCGCCGTGGTAAAGAATCTGCCTGCCAATGCAAGAGATGCAAGAGACGTGAGTCTGATCCCTGAGTCAGGGAGATTCTATGGAGGAGGACATGGCAACCCACTCCAGTATTGTTGCCTGGAAAATTCCATGGACAGAGGAGTCTGGCGGGCTACAGTCTATGGGGTCACAAAAGAGTCAGACATGACTGAGCACACACGCACACATGTACAAGGTATGAGGTAAGAAACAGACTGATCTGCATTTTTTCCCTTATGAATATCCAATTTTTTCAGGATCAGTTGTTAAGGCTGATCCTTTATGCCTGTGCCATAAATCAAATGTCCTTGTACACTGGTCTGTTTCTAAGCTTTCTATTCTATTCCACTGGCTTACTTGTCTATATTTGCAAGACTCTTGTTTCCCCTTACTCCTTTGATGCAGCAATATTTGGAATTTCAACCCAATGTAAATGAACTCACCAGGGTTTACTCCCACTTAGCAAACCTATACCCCAATTTATCTCTTATTAACCTCACTGTCAAAACCGCTATTGAGGCTTATTACGTCTGCCCATCACAAAATCAGGAATCATTCACAGGAGAAAAATATCCTTATGTGCAAATCCTTTATTCTCCCTGGCCTGGTGATTCTCATATCTTGTTAACATTTCAGTTACTTTAAATGAACTTTTAAAGATATTTTGACTAGCTTTTCCCACTGTCCTCAGTAGACAGACTGTTCCAAATTACCTAGTATGCCATTAGCAGAATCAGAAATAGTTTTTATATTGGGACTTATGTTTAAATGTTTATTTCACATTCTCTCCACTTTATATAGGGGAATATTTTTCTCCAAGCATTTTATGTGATATTTTTAATGTTTCAATATATTTTACAAAAATCAGCACTTCTACTTTTCTTTCTACATCCCCTACTCTCCATCTACTTTGCATCCAACATATGTTTTTATCAATATGTGTTTTTTTATATCCTTGATGATTTCTGTTGCACACAACGACTGTAGATTTTTAATAAGTGGTACTTGATTTATCAAAAATTAAAATGCTCAGTTCTTAATGGATTTTTTTAACCCAATACATGGATTATATCATTACATTTATAAATCTGGTGATTTCAACAATTTTTAAAGAAAGCTATTGCCATTGCTGGCTTGAAACTCAGCATTCAAAAAACTAAGATCATAGGGTCTGATTCCATCAATTCATGGCAAATAGGTGGGAAATGATGGAAACAGAGACAGACTTTATTTTCTTGGGCTCCAAAATCACTGCAGATGGTGACTGCAGCCATAAAACTAAAAGACTCTTGCTCCTTGGAAGAAAAGTATGACCAACCTAGAGAGCATATTAAAAAGCAGAGGTGTTACTTTGCCAACAAAGGTCCATCTAGTCAAAGATATGGTTTTTCTAGTAGTCATGTATGGATGTGAGAGTTGGACTATAAAGAAAGCTAGTGCCAAAGAATCGATGCTTTTGAACTGTGGCGTTGGAGAAGACTCTTGAGAGTCCCTTGGACTGCAAGGAGATTCAAACGGTCAATCCTAAAGGAAATCAGTCCTGAATATTCACTGGAAGGACTGATGTTGAAGCTGAAGCTCCAATACTTTGCCACCTGATATGAAGAACTGACTCACTGGAAAAGACCCTGATGCTGGGAAAGATTGAAGGCAGGAGGAGAAGGGGACAACAGAGGATGAGATGGTTGGAGGGCATCACTGATTTGATGGACTCAAGTTTGAGCAGGCTCCGGGAGTTGGTGATAGACAGGGAAGCCTGGAGTGCTGCAGTCCATGGGGTTGCAAAGAGCCAGACACGACTGAGTGACTGAACTGAACTATTGCCATTGACTAATTAAATTCCCCTTGACAGTTTTAAATTAACTTAATATATTCAATTTTATTTTTAAGGACTATCAATGAGGAGTCATCAAACAATACCTTTCCAATTTAATTCTCTTAAAATATAAGTATGAATTGAAATAACTAATGAATAGAATATTTTCAAACTTACTTAAAAATATCAATAAAATAACTCAATTTATTTCATTATCTCCATCTTTAATGTTAAACCTTCCCAGGACTGGGACTTCCCTGGTAATCCAGTGGTAAATAATCCACATTCCAATGTAGGGGACATGGATTCAGTTCCTATTCAGGGAACTAGGATCCCACTGCCAAAGGACAACTGAGCCCACAGCACCACAACAAAGAGCCTGCTCTGCAATGAAGACCGAGTGCAGTCAAAATAAAATTTAAAACAATTAAAATCTTCCCAGGACTAAATTCATTAGCTACTCAAAAAAGTGATCTTGAGCAATTTGGCCTTAAATGTAAATGTAGAGAAAATTTCTTACTTGATTAAAAGTTTTTCACAAAAAGATTTCGGGGCCTTAAATACAGAACACACACATGTTGCTTGATTTTTCTCGAGATTATGAGGAACAAACAAGCCTTACTCTATAGACACTACATCAACAAAGGTTCTCAAACCATGGCCTCCAGATAGGGTTGTCTTCAGCCCAATTATCATGGGTTCAATTTACAACTTAACTAATTCAGATCTTATTTCAGTCTCTAATCTTCCTCTCAGGTATTCTTCAATGGATTCAGCTAATCTACTTCTTCTCTAATATCGTACTGAATTATTTTCAAATTATATCCACACAGTAAGGTCACAGTGTGTATAGTCAAATGACATCCAATTTAATTCTCCAAATCTTTCATGAAATTATTGGACTACCCGTTTGTTTGACTAAGCTACAGAAAGGACAAGTTATATTTCTACTTTTATATTGCCTATTGATAATGTCTACATTCTACTCTGTCGCCATATTTAAATCATCCATATTTGTTTCATAGGACTTTAAACATTGAAAAACAATGATATTCCCATTATCATGACTGTGTAAATATTTACTACAGAACCCAGCAAAAGGTTATCCTTTGGGATAACCTTTTACTCTCCTTGTGTGAAATGTCACAATCTTTTGCCATGTAAAGATATTCCTAACATACTAGGAAGCCAGGGCTCTTTCCTTAAACTGTATTAGATCTGTAAAACCATATGATTCTTTTCTTGAAATCTGAACCATTTATTTCTCATGGAGCTTTTGATTTTCACCTAGAAACTAACTGGCTTTTTCTCCCCTTTGTGAGATATGAAGCAGAATGCCGTCCAGCTCTTTAGTTCATTTTTCCATTGCTGGGATCCATTCCATTCCTCTTGTTGAGGACATTCTTCTTGGAGTTAATTGACTTCCTGTTCTAATTTAGAAGAATTTCTTTCTTTTTTATTAGTTTTATTTTGAGAAAAATGCATAAAAGTATAAATCATAATATTAACAAAAATAAATACTGTACACTCAGAATTAATAACTGCCTGTCACATGTGCCTTATCATTCTTTTAATAAGTAGATTAAAGCATTCTAGATAAAGATAAAACCTCATTTATTTTCATTTCCTAGTCTCCTTCTTCTGTCTATCCTCACATACCTACAGCCACTGTCATGAATTCGGTGTCTGTATTTTTCCAGGGTTCATACTTCCCATACATAGGCATAAGCATTAACAATATAGAATACTATCTGAAAGTTATGTGTAGCTATTATAATGAAGGGTCAAATGTTTTAGTTTTTAATTTTGTGTTTTCCACAATCTGTTGCAGACCATGTCTGATCCCATGGTCAGGTGTCTGATATGCAGCTTAAGCCACAAACAATTCATTAGTGAGTTCAACAACACTAAAGGAGTCTCTAACTTTGATGTTTAATGAGGCAAATCCACTGAATGCAAACTTAGACGTTGTGGCAATATTGAACAGCCATAAATTTTTTAAAGCATTTCTGATTTTTTTGTAATGAGCCATAAGGAACAGTTCACAAATCCACACTGATTCTCAGAACACACTTTGAGTAGCAGTGTCTAGACGATGCTGTCTTTACATTAAATGATTTAATACCAACTATACAATTTAACAATTTGATTTATTTCACTGACCACTATGTGTTTTACCAAGTGCATACTCTTTAATTTATAGTTTTTTTTAATATCTGACATAATAGTATCAAGTATTGATGTACATTTAATTTGTTTCCAGTATTTTGCTTTAACAAGCAATATTATTACTCATTAAATATCTGAATGTCTAATGTGCCAGGTTTTGATGGAGGTCCTGTCCTTTTTAGATAAGGAAGTAAAAAAGGTCATCTCTCTCCTGCTAAGTGGGAAGAAGTTCTAATTTAGGCTGTATAGTTATGGAAGACCTTATAGTAGAATCAATGTTTGTACTAACATTGATGAAAGTAAACCAGTCTTATAGATTCAGAAAAGTACAGGTAGAAAAACTGCTGATACAAGCTCCTTATTCACATTTCCTATTATAAGGAATTTTTCATATAAATGCCTTGAAATGAAATTTCTGGGTCATATGGAATGCATATATATTATTTCCAAGGTCCTCTTATACTCTAAGTGTTTTTTTCCCCCTGAAATTACATTCCTATCCTGAGATTCTAATTTTTCCGCATTTTACACATTAAAAATTTTTGTCAATAGGATATGAAATGTTACCTTGTATAAAGTTAAATATTACGGATTATTCTAGGGTTTGAGTACTCTCTTGTTTTTGTGAGTAAGGGGAAACTATTAAAGGTGTCTCTTCTATAAATTGCCTTTTTGTTTTCTTATCCGTTTTTAGTTGCACTATTAGTCTTTGTCTTATTATTTAGAAAAGTGAAAGTAAAAGTCACTCAGTTGTGTCCAGCTCTTTGCAACCCCATGGACTATACAGTCCATGGAATTCTCCTGGCCAGAATATTGGAGTGGGTAGCCATTCCCATCTGCAGGGGAATCTTCCCAACCCAGGGATCAAACCCAGGTCTCCTGCATGGTAGGAGGATTCTTTACCAGCTGAGTCAGGCATTTGTTTTTTCAAGTGCAGGTGATTGAGGCACAGTGCTATACAAAAAATTTACCAGTTTAAAGCATACAGTTGAAAGGGTTTTGAAAAATAGCAATTATTTAACCAATGCCACAATCAAGATACAAAATACTTCCCTTATCCCCAAAAGTTCGTGTGTCCATTTGCAGCCATCTTCTCACCGCTCTTCAGTCTCTGGCAAACACCCCCCTTCAGTCTCTATTCACTTCAAATAATAGGCTTTGATTATTTTCCCCTGGAGCCTAACAATCTTCCAAAAGAAGCCTTGTCACCATTTCCTCTTAATTCAAAAATGCCCTCTGGCAACAACTAGACCTACCTCTTCTGTCTTAGGTTTGAACCCATCCTGGATCCTCTTACCACCTGGCTTTCAGCTGGATTTGGCTGATGGAAAGTTAAAGCTCTTCCTGGGTGACCCTTTCTTTATGGCTCTGATTCTCACTAAGCTCCAGTAATACTTCATAATACTTAGCTAGCCAGTTGACAACTGTCTTAGCCTTCACTTCCTGCTTGCAAAAGATGTCAAAGAGAACCAGAGGAGAAAACTTAGGGCCTTCTTGGGTCCTTACTGAGCATCCTCACATCCCTATGCACGTACATGGCCTTATAGATTCCCAGGAATATGTTAATATGTTGTTGCTGTTGTTTAGTTGCTAAGTCGTGTCTAACTCTTTCGTGACCCTCTGGACTACAGCGCATCAGGCTCCTCTGTCCATAGGATTTCCCAGGCAAGAATACTGGAGAGGGTTGCCATTTCCTTCTCCAGGAGTTCTTCCTGACCCAGGGGTTGAACCCATGTCTCCTGCATTGGCAGGCAGATTCTTCACCACTGAGTCACCTGGGAAGCCCCAGGAATATGTTAGCATTTTTCAAAGCCCCTGTGGAAATTTGATTTCCCTAATTTTCCTCTGTAGTTTTATGGCTGGTATATTGTTGGCCCCAACAGTTATTCCCTGCATTAGGCAGCTATGCGATTAAGGCAACTGTTTCTGACAAACACCTCCAGAGAAGAGGCCTGTTTTGCACCGGTGATCTCTGACTGAGCTCAAATAATGACAGCCTTGCTGGTAGGATCTCCTGGTGAGCCACCAAACAGGACAAATAATGGCAAAACTCTGGAAAACGGTTGTTGAAGGAACTTTTACCCATTTATAACCCTTCCAATTGCTGTCAGGCTGCTGGTTTCACTGTGATTGCATAGAGATGATTTTCAAGGCTGCCACAGAGCTGGAGATTAGAAGATGGGATTACAATAAATTAAAATATCACAGAGCACTCTATTCTTACCAAGATTCAGCCACTTTTCTTGAATAATTGTACTCATATTGCCTCTTACTAATTTCCAGAGTTCTGAAAATTTTAATGCTGACAATTTTTGCTGGTTTTCTCATTGATTTTCTGAAGGAAAGTATTTTCGAAAGTCTTTAACCTGCCATTTTCACTAAATCCTATGAATCAACTTTAAAGCCCCCAATTATCCAAATAAATCAATTTAATAAGCACATTTCCCACCCAGACTGATAAAAGAGTGTTCCTTCCCTTCTAGATAGGAATTATTATTCTGATTGATTATGCAGCTGAAATCTCTAAATAATACCTAACTGTGCACCTGTCACGAGCTGCACAGTTTATAAAGATTGTGTTTGAAGTACAATCTCTTTGGAGTTACAAAAAATAAGGACATAAATGCCATTTTAAGTATTAACAGAAATTACCTATATAGTTCTTTCTTCAAGAGGAATAAAACCAAACTGATAGAATGATTTTCATTGACTTAAAAATTCAGTACACTGATTTCAACTGGCACTTTTAAATAATGAGACATCTGAAAATAAATCATTTGCTAAAAATATAAATATGACTTATCTCTGAGTTACCTTAAGTAAGTGTGATTTAATGCATCTTATTCACACAACACTTGTTGCTGTGAAATGTACCAGCACCTTCTCTTGTTTCCCTCCTGTCATGTTCTGAGACTTAAAGCCACTCTGTGAGTATCATGAAAAACAAAAATAACTGTTTGTTTTAATTTCTGTGTGCTTCAAACAAAACTTTTATGTAGTCACAACAACACTTGACATGTACTTATCTCTTGCAATGCACTTTCCATGGTCCCAATTCTTCAAACACACCCTCTCAAATGTGATATATTTCAGGAAAATACACTGTATTTTAGTACAATTTATGAATCATCTATGGTTTGAAAAAAATACATGTACAGTCATTTACAACCCCCCACATCTGCAGATGTCTTTCATACTTGTACCTTTTGAAAAAACTGTACCTGTACTTTTGAAAAATTTATGTACCAAATGCCATTTGGCTTAGTATGTGCATGCTCAGTCACATCTGACTCTTTGTCAACCCATGGACTGTAGCCCACCAGGTTTCTCTGTCCATGGAATTTTCCAGGCAAGAATTCTGTAGTGGGTTCCATTTCCTTCTACAGGGGATCTTCCTGACCCAGGGATTGAACTCATGTTTCTTGCATCTCTTGCATTGGCAAGTGGATTCTTTACCACTGCGCATTTGGGAGACACCATTTGGCTTAGTAGAGAAGATAAAAAAATTCAGGCTATTTGAAAAAAACAGAATTAAATTCCAATCCTCTTGTCCTTGCTCAGTGTATCTAATTTTTCTCTTCTATCTAGGTAAGTTTATGGAACTGAAAACATAGTTTCTCTGCAGAGGCCATGCTGGAAAGATGGATGATATAAGAATGGGTTGATGTAGTCAAACAATCAATAACCACAACAAGAATGCAATTAACACACAAGAGATGCATTTCCACATAACTTTTAAAACTGTATAATTGTTGGATAATTCTGGGGAATTATAGTTTACTGGAAAACAGACTGAGTTGGCACTTCTTACGGTCAAAGTACCAAAGATAGATCATATATAGAGAAACTGAAATCTCAAGAGGAATTTATCCTCACTAGTTGCTTTCATGACCTCACATACATATTATAGGCAGAAGGTGAATATTTGACATCATTTTTGTAAGGTGTAATAACTGCAACATAAAGAAAGGCTGCAGAATTTTGCCTCTGAATACAAGCCAATCTCTATAAAAATGTATTTAGAAATTCAGAAGCTAGAAAAGCAGTAAAACATTTACTCCAAGTAGAGGATAAAGCCTATAATCAGAGGCAATGCCAAGAGTCAAAAGAGAGAGGTAAGTAAACAAAATTAGCTCTAAAACAGCCATGATGTTGTTTAATAATCTGTTGTTATCACTGTCTGATTGAATAAACTGAGAACTTATAAACTCCAAAAATTAAAGAAAAATATTCTCATGCTGAGGGTATCTGGGTTCTAGAAATATTCTGTTCATCTTTGAATTTCCTTAATAAACTGGAGTTAAAGTTCTCTTCTCTAAGCCAGATGGTATCATGCAGTGGATTATCTAACAATTATAGAGAGAACCGGCAGCACATTAGAATTAAGGAGTATCTTTCATCTAATCTCCTTGCTTTGGCAAAAATTCCAAAACAATCAGAAAAGTCCCACTGCACATCCTGCTAAACAGATGAGTGACTAAGAATTAAATATGTATTTGGTGACAATAGTGAGATAACAGTCACAGTTGTCCATGCCTGCATCTTCAGTCTCTACGTCATGTCCAACTCTTTGCAACCCATGCATGGACTGTAGACTGCCAGGCTCCTCTGTACATGGGATTTCCCAGGCAAGAATACTGGAGTGGATTTCCATTTCCTTCTCCAAAGGATCTTCCCAACCCAGGGATAAAACCTATGCCTCCTGCATTGGCTGGTGGGTTCTTTACCCCTGAACCAGCAGGGGAAAAGTGGCAACTTGAATAAAGATTTTGATGATATAAATAAACCTAGACAGAAATATTATAGAATTAATACATATCTGTAAGTGAATCAGGTAAGTATGTTGGATTTAGGGGAAAGTGACAAGTTAACCCTTACATTTGGGACATATCTAAACATAAGGATAAAGGTTAGAAAATGGGTCTAGGCTAGAAAAACAATTCTGGGAGTCATCAGAATATAGCTACATGGTCACTGAAGTCATGGATGAGGGTAAGATTTCTTAAGAAAAGAGTGCAAAGTAAGAAAGGAAAAGGCCTACAAATGAGATTTGAGGAACTCCAATGATTAATAGCTAATAGAAAGTGACAATGCCCTTAATGAAGACTTGAGATGAAATGCCAAAGAGGTAGGTAGGAACACCAGGATATATTACCTCTGTAAGTAAAAAGAATTAATTTCAAAAAACAAGAAGTAGTCAGTGATGTTGGGCTTCCCAGGTGGTACAGTGGTAAAGAACCTGCCTGCCAATGCAGGAAACTCAGCTTCGATCCTTGGGTCTAGAAGATCCCCTGGAGCAGGGCATGGTAACCCACTCTGGTATTCTTGCCTGGAGAATCCCAAGGACAGAGGAGCCTGGTGGGCTATAGTCCATGGGGTCGCAAAGAGTTGGACATGACCGAAGTGACTTAGCACGCACACCCAGTCAACAATGTTGGATGGTTCTGAGGCATTTAAAAACAACTGAAAGTGTCTGTTACATTTAGTCACATGAAGGTGACTAGTAAACTTAGCAAGAGTTAGACTAGGATAGTTTAAGGAGTATGTGAATTGAGAGTTGAGGAAAGCTCTCAGAAAACTGCAGATATACCCAACTTTTGAGAGAGAGGTTGGGAAATGAAGGGGACGCAGGGATGATAGTTGGGAGAGTATGTGGGGTGAGATGGATAAAATGCATTTTTTTAAGTGGTAAATGGACCTGAGAATGGTTAATTGCTACCAGTAAGTATTAATATATGGTTGAGGGACAAAGTGCTAATACTCAAGAAAGTGCAGTAAAATAAATAGGTTAAGTTTCTTTGGAAGGTGACAGAGACAAACTGAAAGGAAAAACCTTAGACAGGAGATGGAAGAAAGAGAAAGCACTCAAATATAACCTCAGAGAAGAAAAAGGGCAGAGATGGATGGAAGTGTCTGTTGGTTTGGTAACAAGAAGCAAGAGATTTCTCAACTAAAAGTTTCTGTTTCACTGTGAAGAGAAAAAGAGTGGGTGGAAATGATGGGGTTCAAAACTGAGGAAAGTAAAGTTTCTCTCAGAGTCATGGTTTGGTTCATCCAGGTTACCATTTTGTCATATAGTTGCAAGGAAAAGATGGAAGCAAAGAGAATTAGGGTGCACAAAACAGCTATTGATATGTCATATTAAGTTTGGTAGAGTTACTGGTGCCAGAAAAACTCTCCCAATAAAGTATATAACATAGCTGTTTTCTAATGTAAATAAATAAGTAATTTAGATTTGTAAAGAAAAAAGGACTCTCTGTCTCATGGAAGAATGATGGGAAACAGGTTGACAATGATGTTTAAAGACCAGAAACTCTGGTTTCATTTCTGATACAGGCATCAAAAAGCTTTAATTCTTATTTACTAAAGGAACATCCTCACTGATCTCATTCAAAAAGATCTAATATATAACTAAGAACTTATCTCAGTGTCCATGCTTGAAACGCCAGACACGCATAAAGAAAAACATAGTGGCACTGGAAGCAACGACATACACTCTGGCCCTTCTCACATTACTTTCTATTTCAGAGCTTACTGATTTCAGGTTTCTAGGGTTAGGTTCATGAACACAGTTGCAAGATATGGCTCAGAGCAACTAATTTCATTTTATCTATTTTTACTTAAAGGGTTAGACCTACAGGAAATTATAGAAGTTGAGAAACCCTTTCACTTTTACTTATAAAAACTAAGGCTCAGAGAAGTTTTACCAATGTCATGAGGCTAATTCCTGGTATAAGAGATGTGATTGTGTATGAAAGTTGCTTCAAAATGTTCATGAACAATACGTAGATATAAAAGTGACATAAAAAGCACTAATCCAAGCCAGTTTAACCCTCCTCATTGCAGCCATATAAGATATTGTGCCTGACCCTATCAGGAGGCTTCCCTTTTGGATTATAATCTCTATTGGGGAAGGTTTCTTCTCCTGACATATTGACCCACCTCATACCAGCTTATACGAAGACAGAGACTACTTTGATCCCTCCTTGTTTCCACAATGTAGAATGTTGTAGGTGTTCAGTAATTATGGGATAAATTTATTCATGACTAAAATCTAAGTTTCATGACCCTCAGTGACAAACCTCTTAGTATTTATATGTTAGTTAAGACGTTTTGTAAACATGCATATATACTAAAAGAGGAAAATTAGTTTGTTCTCATAATGGCTAAAACAAAACAAATTTTAAAACTATGTACTCAATATTTTGTAATAACCTATAAGGGAAAAGAACCTGCAACAATAAATATAAATATATATGTATATATAGTCTGTTTCAGAATATATATATATATCCAAATTACTTTGCTGTATACCCAAAACTGACAAAACATTGTAAGTTAACCATATTGAAAAACATTGCTAATTGTATCTTTTTAAATCCCTCAAAAATTATAGATGACACAACAGAACTCCTTCTGAAAAGGCCTTATATTTTGAGATTCTGATCCTCAGAAAAGTGCATTTCCATTTGTTAAAAGCAAAAGAAAAAAAAATATGCTGACATTCTAGGCTGCTTTTGTATATAAATCCAGTATCCCTTATTTTCATCATAAAGTCCTAGAATTAAGATGAGCAACATTGATCACACCTGACCCATTAATAGTTTGCAAAGATAAGCCCAGATTGTCACAAATGCAGTGAGACAAGACTCCCTTTATATATCACGACATTCTCAATTGAGCTTTTCAAGGTAATCCCTGAAGTAGTGGTTTTCCACCTCTTTTATCTTGCTATACCTTATTCCTTGCTAGCCATCAAGTACTTGAACCATCAAGTACACCACAATATACTCTCCAACTCACATTCCAGTTTCTCAAGTAATTTCACTGCAAGCAGAAAACACACTGACCCCTGCTCACTCCCCACCTTGTCCCCTTTACCCACATCATTGGATGTGTGTCCTAGATCTTCAGATTAGCCAGAAACACTAGGGAGGCAAAGCCAAATCTTTACTGTTTGACATTCAGTTCTCCTCACCTGGGATACTGAGACACGAGTTTTGAAAAGGGTATAGAGCCTAGAGCACGTCTATGGGGTCACACAGAATCAGACACGACTGAAGCAACTTAGCAGCAGCAGCAGCTAGAGCACATGATTTGGGCATGATCCAAAAATCCCTTTTATGTAAGTAGCAATTCAACTTCCAAATCTACATTTATTCATGAGAAAATGTCACATATTCTGTTAGCCCAAAAGTTCGTTTGGATTTTTCAGAAAGATCGTGTGGAAAAAACCTGAATGAATTTTTTGGCCAACTCAATATCAGCATATGTAACACAGCAGAAACAAGATGAAGAGCCACAGTTATGAGGTAAATCTCAACTGCTTCCAAAATCTCTTAGAGTGGTTCCACTCAGAAAAAGTTGGCCCAATGGTAAAATGTTTCTCCCTCTTCGAAAATGTCAAATTGTAAGTGTATCACATAGTGTACCAACAACTGTCTGACTCCCCCAAGCAGTATAATTCTTTCAATTATACATATTCTTCAAAATATATGAAGTTTATGGTTAGTGAGATAAGAGTGGTCTCCCTTTCAAATTATAGTCCAGAATTTAACGTGCCCGGCAAATCTAGGAGATGAATATGGTGGGTGCCGATGAGATCTCCCTGGGCAGTGGAGGGGGAGTATATAGTCATCACTTGGCTTTGATGCCAAGCCAAGCAAATGCAGTAATCTAGTTCTCACACTAGAGTGCTTCCCTCATAGCCCAGTTGGTAAAGAATCTGCCTGCAATGCAGGAGACCCTGGTTTGATTCCTGGGTTGGGAAGATCCGCTTGGAAGGGATAAGCTAACCCACCCCAGTATTCTTGGGCTTCCCTCGTGGCTCAGTTGGTAAAGAATCTGCCTGCAATGTGCGAGACCTGGGTTCTATCCCTGGGTTGGGAAGATCCCCTGGAGAATGCAAAGGCTACCCACTCCAGTACTCTGGCCTGGAGAATTCCATGGACTGTATACTCCATGGGGTCGCCAAGAGTCAGACATGACTGAGCACCTCTTACTTCACTTCAGTGCCCACACTAGCTTCCTTGCTCTGATCCCTGAAAACCCACTGAGACTCAGAAGACTAAGGAGGTAAATTACAGTTTGGCACAACTTGATTATTTTTCTAGGCAGGAGGCCTGGTTTGGAATAAGAAATGACTTAAGGAATGTTCAGTGACCTAACAGAGAACTAAACTGTTGTCAGTGGATTAAATATGATTTTCACTTGAATGATGCTGTCTCCTGAGGCTAGTTCCATGCAAAGAGGAAATGTTGCCTCTGGAAGATTGTTCACATTACCTGATCTTCATTTGACTCCCAGGACCTTAGGATGTCTCTATAATGACAGACGCCTAAGAGCCAAGGTAGGATTGGGTAGTATTGGGGGCAGGAGGAGAAGGGGATGACAGAGGATGAGATGGTTGGATGGCATCACTGACTCGATGGACATGGGTTTGGGTAGACTCCGGGAGTTGGTGAGGGACAGAGAGGCCTGGCGTGCTGCAATTCATGGGGTCGCAAAGACTCAGACACGACTGAGTGACTGAACTGAATAGCCAAGGCCTGGGTATTAGTGGGGATGTGTAGGGAAAAAGCAGACGAAAATGTTCTCTGTGTGGAAAGAGCAAATGAAGGTTAATTTCCACTAGAAAACTAAAAGAAAAGTAGCTATCAATTCAAGTTTCTCAATAGCAAATTCCTCTGATGAATGGTGGCCTTGCTTTTCTGGTCTTTCATGAAAGCCTTAACACCCATAAATATCACCTTCTTTGTAATCCTTTCCCGAATCGATTTCCTTTCCCGAATACCATGAGGAGACAGCACCCTTTGCTCACGCGTGCCTGAGCAGTCATGTTTGGCTCTTTGTGACTCCATGGACCATAGCCCGCTAGGTTCCTCAGTCCATAGAATTTTCCAGACAAGAATATTGGAGCAGATTGCCATTTCCTACTCTAGGGGGTTTTCCCAAGCACAATCGAAACTGTATCTTCTGCGTGTCTCCAGCATTGCAAGAAGATTCTTGACCACTGAGCCACCGGGGAAATACCCTTTGCTCTGGACCCCCAAAATCAACACCCATCTCCCTAGCATTTATTCCATTATGATACATTTGTGTGATTCTCCACCTACGAATGTGCCTGAGTAGGCAATGGCTTTGCAAATTTGTAACATATTTCATAAAGAATGGGCAGTTGGTGTGGACAGTCTTGGTTTTAAAAGTGGAACATGAACTACATCACCAGAGCCAAATGAGAACCTTTTTGCTTAAGCTGTATCCTCATGGGACATATAAAAAGCAGTGCCTCTCTTTGATTTTTGGCTTACATTTTTCAGGTGGCAGCAGTTTTTTCATCAGACTGACATTAATCAAATGTGTCAATTGTCACCATGTAAATAAAATACAAGCTTTGAGCCAGTTACAGTGCATATAATAACCTCATCTCTTCAGAAGAACTACTCAAATCACAGTCAGTTCTTAAAGTGGTCACTTTTAAGACACTAGGTGCCAAATAATGGACTTGTTAAATAGCAAATGTCAAAAAAAGATTTTTATGTGACTAACAGGCATTCACTGAAGCAAAAAGCAAATATTTTGAATTCAGTGGAATGCTAATCCATTGGAAAGCTAATATAAATATGCTTATGCTAGCAAACACTAAATCTAGATGAAAAGCAGACATGTTTTTAAAAAGATTAACATCAAATAAAGATGCTTATACTATATAAAATGCTAAAATTTAGATAGATAACATTTTTTAAATGGTAAGCTATGCATATTTTCACATACAATATGTAAAATTTCATCTAATTTAAATTGATTCAAAATCTCAGTCTAATTTTTGGAACTACAATGTTTTGATAAATAACCATCAGACAGAACTGAATAAACTAAAACTAAAAAACTCAAATTAAAAAAGGAGAATTGGTTTTATTTCCAAGATCCGCAGAGATTCCTGATAGATGTTTAGATTGAACTCTACTAAGTGACAATTAAAGGAAACAATGGATGCAGAAAAAGCAATCCAGTGATTAAAGTAAAAGATGTGGAGTTAGATATAATTTAAAATTCTAGCTCACTTTTTGCTCTAAGATCTCAGACATGTTACTTAACCAGAAAGCCTCTACTTCCTGTATCTGTAAAACATGAGTAAAAACATCTGATTCACTGAATTGTCATAAGGATTACATTAGGTATCACTTGTAAAACCCTAACCCGGAAGTTGGTCCACAGCAAGTGCCAACTAAATGAGAGTTTCTATTATAACCTCAAATGCTTTGCATACAGACTTTTTGTGAACTCTTACTGGAAGATAGTCCCAGATGCTTGTAGTCGGTGGACTGTCACCCTAGAAAAATAATTTATTCTCATTTACTGCAGTTTTGCCCATTTCCTTTATCAAGATTAATTTAATTCATCATTTGCCAGCATACTAAAATTTTCCAAATTTTAGTTTCATCTGCACAGTTATTATCATTCTACCACTGAACAGTATTATAGTTTTTTATAAGTGAAGACACTTAATTCCATTCATTTCCTAAATTTCCTCTTTCAGAAAATTTCATGTCCTCTAAATATTTTAGGATTCCTAAAATAACTATTTACTATTATATTACTATAATTACTATTTACTATTATATACTAATATATTATCTATTATTATTAATTTATTCAAAGCTTTTCAAACAAAAGCTGCTTGAAGAAATAACTTCATTTTTTCCAGGATGATACTGGGTTATCTTGACCTTAGCTCAAAATCAAATGGAAATTTAGTTAGATCTTTTAGAGCCAGAAACAACTACTTCACTCAAGAATCCCAAATATCACTAGAGACCTATATCATCAATCTATGTCCTAGTAAGATATGCTTTGATCCCCCGTCAGCCTGCTTAATCTAATGTTGTAGAAAAGATATATTGTTCTCTGTCCTAGAAGACTATCCTTATTTTCTTACATATGATGAAGAAAAAAAATTGTCCAAGGCCTCAACGCCTGAGAAAAATACTATAAGAAACCATAGGTTCAGACGGTTTCTCTGATGTCTTTTACAATTTTTTTTGTATATGTATTGGTTTTCATGACTCCTCCCTCCATCTCACTCTTGGAAAAGCAGAGAGAATACCCCTCTCCATCATAAGATAGGTTTAACTTTCCATGTTGACCCTTATGAAAGTATTTTATTATCTAGTCTCAGACGTGCAATGTGCCTTGTGCTCAGTTGTGTCCGACTCTTTGCGACCCCATGGACTAGGTTTTAACCTGCCAGGCACCTCTATCTATGGGACTTCCCAGGCAAGAATACTGGAGTGGGTTGCCATTTCCTTCTCCAGGGATCTTCCCTACTCAAGGATCCAACCCACATCTCCTGTGTCTCCTGCATTGCAGGTGGATTCCTTACCCTCATAGTCAAACTCCCCTCCCCCCCCAAAAAAAATCACTTTAAATGGGAGTGGATATTTCTGACTCAGGAGGGGAAAAAAAGAATCAGATATTTTGATAAATGAGAACAAGAAACTATTGAGGATGAGATAAAAGAGCACTGCCCCCTGGACAGAGCACGAACTGTCTCTGTAGTCCAGATGGGTAGGGTGGGGTAGGGGAGGAGAGCAACCAGCTAAAGAACATTCTTGCCACTGCCTTGTGGGTTCCTCCTGATAAATGGAGCTCTTTCTGCAGCAGCTAATGCTCTTCATTTGTACTCTTCAGTCTGATTCTCAGCCCTCTTTACTTCATTTTATTTAATTAGGGTATAGTTGCTTTACAACGTTGTGTTAGCTTCTCCTATACAACAAAGTGAATCAGCCATATGTACATATATATCCCCTCCATCCTGAACCTCCCTCCCACACACCCCATCCCAATCCTTTAGGTCACCACAGAGCACCAAGCTGAGCTCCCTGCACTATGTAGCAGGTTCCCACCAGCTAAAGGGCTGGCAGTGAGTGAAAGTCATTGAAATTCCACTGGGGATCTAACCAGAAAGTGGCAGGAAAGCTACTGGATCTTAAACAAATCATTTCCCTTTCCTTGACATCACTTTTTTTCCACTTAGCATGTGAGGTTGGGGGGGGCGGAGAAGGAGACTTCTAAGGCACTTTTAGCTCTGGCATTTTATTTTTATGTATTTTTTAATCCTACAGGTGTTTTACTCTGAAGACTTTCTCAAACACACTGTCATTAGCAACTGTTATTTTAAGTTACATATGTGTACAGATACATGAAAAAATGCATACAGAGTTAAAATCTTTCTGTCAGCCAACTGTCTAACCACTGCTAAATGTAAAGTTGGCCTTCACATTTGATGAAATGAACCTTCCCCAGTTCAGACCGCTAGTTAACAGACTATGGTCATAGATGTTGGAATGTAGTCCAGGAGACTAACTTGGAGACTACTCCTGGACATTTGGCGGCTTCTATTTCATAAACTAGGGCTTCCCAGGTAGTGAAGTGGTAAAGAATCTGCCTGCCAATGCAAGAGATCCAAGAGACTTGGGCTTAATCCCTGGGTCAAGAAGATCTCCTGGAGTAGGAAATGGGAACCCACTCCAGTATTCTCGCCTGGAAAATTCCATGGACAGAGGAGTGGGCTATAGTCCATGGGGCTGCAAAGAGTTGGACATGACTGAGAGACGGAGCACAATAATTTTATAAATCACCATGTTCATATGGTGTTCTCAGAAAGATTCCCATTGTTACTTACTCTTCAGTATTTGATGCTAAACATCAAAAGAACCAAAACACAAAAATGTCAAGCCCAGGGAACAAAACTTTTAAGAGAAGCTATTTTTGTACCAGCTTAACTGTTCTCTGAATTTGAAGAGCAAGGGTGTGGGCCTGACATTGGGCCACTATGTTAAATAGGATTCATCCAGTTCTAATTACTGCTCCCTATTACAAGGCCCAAGGCATGTCAGGCTACTTTTGGCCCAAGTAAGTTATTGGCTGGACAGATTGTACTAAACAAAGAAATCTCCCCAATTACAAATTATTTTTTATAAAAGGAAAGAAAACAAGAACCCTACACTACCATTCTGAAATGTGTGTTACCATTATCCTGGGGTATAAAGGATCTGAGAGACGGCAAGAAGAGACTCCAGTTGTTTAAAATATTTCTCAGGTACATTTCTTCTGAACTTAGAATGCCAGGTGATTTGTCCTGTAGCAGTTACTTGTACACAGCTTTCTTTTTTTTTTTCTTTTGCAATCTCTTTCTTTCATTCTTTCAATGAAAAACAGCCCAGGAACAGTTTTATTAGTTTTGAGTATATAGGTAGCAATTTCTTGAGTGGCTGTTTTCACAACTTATTCCAAACAAGTTGTCTTTTTTAAACAATCTCGCTTCTTTTCTGTTTGTTAATAACCACATTAGGCTTTCTCTGCCATCTGTTTTGCTTACTGTCTTTTATTTGTTTTAGTTTCATGATTTGATTGTCTTAGTCTCACAACAGGGGAAAAAAGAATAACCGAAAATTCACAAACCTATCTGTATGAAGCTAGTGTGTGCAGTAACTGGTCCAGCAAGCCTCTCATATGCAAAGAAAGTAAAGTTAGACATTGAACAATAAGTGGCAATGACATTAGGTTCAAGAGAAGTTCAGGGAAAAGACGAAATCTCACACCATCTGATCTATTATGCAGACACAGTTAAAGTTGAGCATACAGGCTTGTCCAGGAGATTAGGCTTGTCCTGTCAAGTTAAGTAAGGAACGAGGACTTCAAAATATTAGTCCTGAACTTATGAGACCTGTGTGAAGCCCCTGCAATAGACTCACCAGAACTTATAAATTCATGCAATTCTACTCCACCTATCTAAATGAAGGTCTATTTTCCAAGCTTAAAATATGTTTTTCTCTTTCAAAGAGAGAGGGCTTTCAAATGTCAAAGTTTTGCGATCTCTTAAAATACTGGGAAATAGCAGGTAATGTTAATCTGAAGAGCCTCAAAGGCCATGGAACTAAAACAAAGGTGCACCGCATCCATTACAACCTCATACTAATGTACTTTACAACAGGGAGTGGGCAGGAAGGAAGCTATCTTTAATTTTTTCCCAAAGCCATGAGACTTCTTCAGCATGGGATACTGAAGACATCTCTCCGAAGATGAAACAAAGAGAAGCATGATCAGGACAAATTACAAGGGATTAAAAGACTGCCTGTCAGGAAATGATTGTCAGTCAGAAAGCATGAGTAGTTTGAAAGCTAACTGTCACACATAAGCTTGCCTACTAAGTTTCACAGCTGAGCACTCGATTGTAGTTGACTCTTTTTAAAGCATCATAACACTTACAGAAGTGGTTGTCACATTTACTTGGCCTACTAACCAAGTGTCAAGTTTGGTACTTGGGTTGCAAAGACATCGTTTAATCTCTCGAAAAATATAAAATGCATATTTTTTATCATATAATAGAAAACTAAAAAAAAGATCACATTCTCTAGAGCAGTGGTTCTCCAAGGGTGTTCTCTGGGTCAGCAGTAGCAGCTGAAAACTTATTAAAAATGAAAACTCTAACAGCATCACGAGCAGAAACCCTGAGGAAAAGGGCCCTGTGATCTCTGTTATAACAAACTCTTCAGCTAAGGTGTGAAGAACCACTGCTTCATGGTAGGTAGAAAACATCACTCTTAAAGGTTCAACTTTTAAGAGATCAAAGTTCTAAATCAATTCATAAAGAAGCTGCTATATAATTAGGCTGTCGCTGTGAAAGCCATAAACTCTGGGCGAAGGGCACAGCTTCAGCAGTGTGTACAGAACGATGGAACGATGGAAGGACTGGTCAAGACTGTATCATCCAGGAATCAAACAGGAGGGCTGAGGAGTGCTGTGAACAGGCAGGGAGGAGATAAAGGGAGGATGAGCTGGAGGCATCCAGAGAGCACAAAGGCAGGATGTAATGGGGTCCTTATAGGATGCTTACCTAATCAGCATTTCCAATTCATGAGAGAATATTTATTCCACTTATCCAAGAAGAAGATCAAAAAACAAACAAAAAAGACTACCCACTGCATCACAGCCATCAGGGGCAGGCGATGCACAGACTGATGACCTGCTTCAGACTCTGCTTTGTCTCAGATGTGCTGGGTTTGCATCTAGTCAGAGCCCATTCAGAATTCCACAGCCAATCTTTTCTTCAGACTGAGTTCTCAAACAAAATAGATGGGGAGGAGTGCCCCATAGTGGGGCAAAATTGACAAAGTCATCTCTCCCCTGAGTGGCACAGTCTGGAGGCAGAACCAAAAACTGGTCCAAGCAGCTCTGTTCAGGTCTCTCTCCCAACTATTGGCAGAGAGAGATCTGCTGGAAAACAACATGCTATCCCCTCTCAGCTTTGAATTCAGTGCTAAGGAAACACTCAAGTGTCCCTGCATTGCCCACTGTGCTGTGCTGTGCTTAGTCACGCAGTCATGTTTGACTCTTTTCCAACCCATGGACTGTAGCCTGCCAGGCTCCTCTGTCCATGGGATTCTCCAGGCAAGAATACTGCAGTGGGTAGCCATGCCCTCCTGCAGGGGATCTTCCCAACTCAGGGATCAAACCCAGGTCTCTTGCATTGCAGGCGAATTCTTTACCATCTGAGCCACCGGTTGCCCACCGTGCATTGTTAAATGTGAATCGAAATCCTTTTGATGTTACCTACACCTTCACAGAGGCCTGGGCTTCAGTATTCTAATGTGTGCTGTTGCCTCAGTCTTGTCTGACTCTTTGTGACCCTATGGACTGTAGCCTGCCAGACTAATCTGTCCATGGGATTCTCCAGGCAAGAATACTGGAGTGAATCGCCCTCCCCTCCTCCAGGGGATCTTGCTGACCCAGGGATCAAGCCCGTGTCTCCTATGTCTCCTGCAATGGCAAGACCTACTGTGTGACGGGCTTCTGGACTAACAGCTCCATACCACTCTACATCAGTTGTGATTGTGGACTAAAGGAGTCCTGCCTTCCTTCAATGTTTTCCAAAGTGTGGCTCAATGGCCATCTATCCAAGATTCTCCCAGGGTCTTGTTTAAGAATTAGGTTCCAAGGTCCCATTCCAGACCAATAAAATCAGGTAGAGCTCAGTGATCCAAATTTTTAACAAAATTACCAACTGATTGATGTGTCCACCGAACTTTAAAACATGGTTAATTTGGTTTAACAGTCGAATCGATTTTGCAGAAGTCTAGTGTTGGAGAAGACTCTTGAGAGTCCCTTGGACTGCAAGAAGATCAAATCTAGTCAATCCTAAAGGAAATAACCCTGAATATTCATTGAAAGGACTGATGCTGAAGCTGAAGCTCCAATACTTTGGCCACCTGATGCAAAGAGCAGACTCATTAGAAAAGACCTTGATGTTGGGAAAGACTGAGGGCAGGAGGAGAAGGGGATGACAGAGGATGAGATGGTTAGATAACATCACTGACTCAATGGACATGAGTTTGAGCAAGCTCCAGGAGATGGTGAAGGACAGGGAAGCCTAGTGTGCTGCAGTCCATGGGGTTGCAAAGAGTTGGACACAACTGAGCAATTGAACAACAATACATCAGAACCTTATGCAATAATTATCAGTATATGATTTGTCTTGACAATAACGTGACAATGAGAGGGAGAGACACACAGAGAGAGGCTGAGATAATTTGATGGAAGGCATAAATGGACAAATGCACTTAAGGATAGAGGAATTAAAAGGAGGCAAAAGGGAAAGTCAAAAGGAAGCTTTATGCAGCAGTGTCCTGTGGCTGGTGTAACAAATTATCACAAAGTTGGTGGCTTAAAACAACAGATATTTATTCTCGTACAGTTCTGGAAGCCAAAAGACAGAAACCAAGGAGTCAGCAGGGCCACACTCCCTCCAAAGGCTCTTAGAAAAACTCTTCCTTGCTTCTCAGAGTTTCTGATGGCTCTTAGCAATCACTGTTTTATGGCTGCATTGCCCCAGTCTCTGCCTTGTGGCCACACTGCCTCCTTCTTTTGTCTGCATGTCTTCTCACTGCCTCTTCTCTTCTAAGGATACTTGTGATTGTGCTTCGGGTTCACCAGAATAATCCAATATAAGCTCCTCCTGTTAAGATGCCAAGACCCTTTTCCCAAACAAGGTCATATACAAAAGTTCTGGGGATTAGGACATGAACATATCTTTTGTGGGGGATACTATTTCAGTCCACCATGCATGCTAAGTCACTTCGGTCACATTCGACTCTTTACAACCCTATGGACTGTAGCCCACCAGCTCCTCTGTCCACGGGATTCTCCAGGCAAGAATATTGGAGTGGGTTGCCATTTCCTTCCCCAAGGGTTCTTCCCAACTCAGGGATCGAACCCACATCTCTTATGTCTCCTGCATTGGCAGATGAGTTCTTTACCATTAGCGCCACCTGGGAAGCCCAGGCTCTGGAAACCATAGAAACAAAGAAAAAAGGAAGTGAAAAAGGAGTAAGGGGAGAAGACAGAAGCTTCCTCACCCTTATCCCAGAAGGCGGGGGTGTCTTGAAGTGTAGATGAGAATCTGGTGCCAAGAGAGACTGAAATTTAAGTTAATAGCAAAGGTATCTCCATGACCTGCCTCTTCACTGGTCTTTGTTCCACATGAAATGGAGGAACTCAATTAACTCCTCCTCTTGAGGTCAGTAATGATTTGGTTGAAAGGAAATTACAAGCTGAGAAGGCCAAGTACAACTAATCAGATGCAATGCTTTAGCCTAAGTAAGAAGTGTTCTGGAAATGCAATGTCCATTAGTAACAAAACATGTCAGTACCAACCATTTCCCTCATCCTTGGAGAAGGGATACCTAAAAATAAAAACTCCACCCCCTCATACTTGCCAAATCCTCTAGTCTTAGAAAACTTACTCCATGTTTTAAAATCATATAATCCAGGCAGCAAAATCTCATTGTGCACATCATATATCCTATTTGCAGTGAATCAGTAATACCTGGCATACATTATTTGTGTGTGTGTGTGTGTGTGTGTTAGTCGCTCAGTCATGTCCAACTCTTTGCAGCCCCATGGTCTGTCCTTGGGAGTCTCCAGGCAAGAATATCCCCAACTCAGGGATCGAACCTGGGTCTCCTGCATTGCAAGCAGATTCTTTACCATCTGCACTGTGGGTAAATTGCTTTAGGAGTACAGGAAGCTACAATCTAATTTATGTCTAAGATACAAGGAACTTTAGAAAGTACCACTTAAATATTCTGGTTCCAAATACCTT
Source organism: Giraffa tippelskirchi (assembly GCF_054371585.1). Classification (NCBI taxonomy): domain Eukaryota; kingdom Metazoa; phylum Chordata; class Mammalia; order Artiodactyla; family Giraffidae; genus Giraffa; species Giraffa tippelskirchi. The sequence continues at coordinate 85,445,199 of NC_137282.1, forward strand.
GCAATGCACAGGAAGTCACTATAGACATGTATGGAATGTCACATATTGTCATTTCACTGTCACATGTGACTCACCCATACTGAACAGTGCATGGCCTAAAATACAGTTCTTCAGAACTCTGCCACTTCAAATGAAATCACAGAACAGAATTTCCTATGTACTGGACTTGATGAATGTACATAACAGGAGAGAGAATAGGATCCTGGGATGCCCAAGGGATCCTGGCAAGATGGCAAAATGCCTTCCAGATCTTTCTGGACACTTTGAGGCCCTGGGCCCTTACCAGGAACTCTCTGTGCCTGAACACTGGACACTGGCAAAAACTGTTGCTGGCTCACCTCTTCCAGTGGCAAGAGGCAAGGAGAACACATTAGAATTAGCAAAACCTATCTTGGAAGTTAGTCGCTTGCTAACCTAGAATATTTCAGGAGAAATTTTCATTATTTCTCAAACGTGATGTGACCATCTAAGGACACAGTCCTACTGCTAATGATCAGAAACAAGTCTTTACTGAGAATGAGTGATGTCTCCTTCTCACATGTTGTTTTGCTTCATTCCCCAGCTCTAAAAGGGAGATGGTGACCCCAGTTTTACAGAGAATGAAACAGACTCACAGAGGTTAAAACAACCTGCCCAAACGCACAGTTAGGAGGGAGAGAGCCAAGCTTCACTTCCAGGCTATCTAACAGCAGATTGAGTCTCTTCTGTTTGACTCCCATTGAAGCCATTTCTTCCTCTGCCAAGATATCACTTAGAATCGTTCCTCATTTTCTAGTGCTGCTGGCACCATGGCTATACAAGATGCTTATCTATCTTGATTAATTTTCTTTCGGTTCCTTTGATGTGGATTCAAACTTTAAATCTGTGAAACCTAGAGTAAGCATCTTTGCTCCCTTCCTTGATTGGGTTTGTAGCACATACCGCTAGATCCTCATCTACTTTCTTCTACAAAAATGTAACCCTTCCAGGAAGTAAGTTAAACCATGTGGAAATTGATCATTGTACTTTTGAAATGAGTCATCTAAGCCCTACCTTACACAACTCTTAAGAGAAAGAGCCATTTTCTTCCAGCATCAGATAAAAAAAAAAAACTTAAAAAAAAAAAAAAATACCATAATGTGAGCTTGGCTGGAGCTGCCCCATGTATCAGCCTCTAAACTCTTCTTAGAATCCAAAACTCCGAGGCCCAAGTTATTACGTTCAGTAACTTCTGATGAAGATAAATAATTTTGCCAATTCTCCTAAATTGTGCCAAGTCGGCAACTGTTTATCCTCACCTTATATGGGCCACCTTTGATAAGTATTCAAATATCTAAAATTGATGCCTTCTTGGTTTTTTCACAGTACTAAACATCGAATAAGCATTAAAGCAAGACAATCTTTCCATGGGAACTTTCAACAAGTCTTATTTTGACATTAAAAAATAAAATCCATATAAACACAAGATGAAAACATAATCTCTTTGTGTTTTCTTCTGTTAAGATAGAAGGCTTCCTGAACACAAATCAAGCCAATCTAAAAGCCAACTAACTTGGTCCAGCTCAGACTGTGTTCATCGAGCCAGCCCATCTGTATGGAAGCTATTGTCTATTTGGCCTTTGTTTGCTTTGTATTAATGCCGCACACTTAGTGGGGTGGTTTTCATCTGTCTTCACGTAGCAGGGAGAACACTGACACAATCTCACTCTGTTGGCAGTGTTGCTGCCCAAATCCCAAATGTCCCCCCAAAGTTTTTACAAGACTTTCCCAGTCAGTGATGAATGCGGCAAGCCCAGGACAGGCAGGAGAAACTGGTAAGAATTTGGAGTCAGAATTAAGGGCTGGAAAAGAAGATCCTAGAAATAGATAAGAGATGAGGGTTAGGCAAGTAGTAGAGAAAACCAGACATGATGTAAGCATACCTAGATTCTGCTATTTAAGTGAAGAAATAGGAAGGCCTAATGATATTCTCATGGAAGGGCCGGTTGGCTGAGCCGAAGGGCTGGGTGACAGCCTCCAACCTGCAGCCCTGCTGTTCTTGCTAGGAGGAGCCTAGCAGCAGGTTTCCTCCACAGTCCTTCTCCCCACCTCTCTTTCTCATCCACTTCCCATCCATAATTCACAGTTATAAGAAGAGGCTCCATTCAGATAATACTTATTTCTCTTTTTACAGAACTAAACAAAGAGTGGTTGATTACTTAAGCATACTCTCTGGGGCTGCTTATTTTAACACACTCTCCAGGGAGGAGATTAGTTCTAGATGAGGGCAAGAAGGGTCATCCCTTTAACAATTCCCTTTGTGTTCCTTCCCTTAAGAGATTGCTCAGTGCCTCAACTAATGGATACTTACAGACTGGGAAAGAAAAAGGACTTACTATAAAACTAAGAATACAAATCAGACTATTCCCTACTCTATTTGCCTTACCCATCTCAATTTCTTCCTATTTTATATAAGGAGAGCAAGACATATTTCTGAATTTGAGAGATGATTGAAATTGAATTATATTCTTATCTCTTTTACATTTATCAGATAATTTCTCATAGCCATAGCCATATTAATATAATCATTTACCCTTGGACTCCAACCAAAAAAAAAGGTATCATAGATCCATAGATGATGCCAATAGTTCTGATCCAAAGTCTGGTTAAATAACCTGGTTTTCCATTTGAAGCTCTCTCAGCAAACTTGAAGAATCCTTTTTGATGAATGCTACCCAAAGTCCTAACTAGCATCTGAAATTTTCTCAATGTCACTTGCTATACCTAAATGACTATTGCTAGTTTTATTTAAACAAACTGAAAGTGCTCAGAACCATTAGGTAAAATAAAATAATTTACAGGGCTGTGCAATCACTGTTTGTTTTCGTTTTTAAATAATTTGAATTCTGTAGTTGATACACATGAAAAAACAAGAAATTAACAAATACACATCTTTTTAAAAAAATTCCTAAAAAATCTACTCAGTCAGTTGCTATATAATCAGAGAATGATAGGAAAAAAACAAACAAACAGAAACTTGAAAATTGGAAAATACCCTAAAAATTCTTACAAAAAATGAGTCAGCCTCACCCAGAATGAATCTCTCAAACTCTTCATCTTAGTATAACAGGCCTGGAGTCATATCAAAGGCACTGGTAACAATTTTTTTTTTTTTTATGAAACTAAAATTCATCAAGGGACCATTTGGCAATCCATGGGAACCATTTAAAAATAACACATACCATAAGAAATATTTATAGCCTTTGCTCTATTAATGATTTTAAACATATGTGGCAATAACCAAACACCAAACTCAAGTGTGGCAGCTCCACATGTGTTTCTATCAAACTCAGCTTTGTGAAGTAGACTCTGGATCATATATGACTTGAGCAGAAGAACAGAAACAGGTACAGAGTTATCTGCTTAAGTCAAATCTATGTAATAAAAATCAACAATTCATAGTGTTGTGGTAACTTCTGAACTTATTTGAGAATATGAATCTTCTCCTGGGGGGTAAAAAATGAGCCTTCATAAGCACTGTTGCACATGATTCTGAGGGCTATGAATTCCTGAAGTTAATTTATAAAATTCATGCTAAGAACCCCTGATGCTAATGCAAACTTCTAATGGAAAGAAACAGGTTAAGTAAGTATTTAGATAGTATTTCATAACAGCCTTTGTAAAGTGTGAAACCCATCAGCCCAGAACCAACTGAGGGCTTGGTGGCTCCTCTACTGAACTAGGATTCCAAGAGAGCTTCAGGAGGTCATGACTGAATGGGCCCTAAGACTGGGAGAGTGGCCTGGGTTGCTGGTGATGATAAAAGGAAGGGGATATTTTTCAGGTGCCCAGAAAACTGGATGACTTGGAAGCTGCGAGCAGGCACTGGACACTGTCCATTGAGCAGTGACAATAGGGTGATGGTCATTTTCTCTTCACCTCTCAACTTTCCCCAGGTCTCTTAGAAATAGGTGGCTTAGAAGCAAACTATTATATGTAGGGTAGATAAACAACAAGGTCCTACTGTATAGCACTGGGAACTATATTCAATATCCTGTGATAAACCATAATGGAAAAGAACATGAGAAAGCATATCCACGTGTATAATTGAATCACTTTGCTGTGCAGCAGAAATTAACACAACATTGTACATCAATTTATTTATATTTCAATAAAATAAAAAATAAATAAATAGGTGGCTTACAGTTGATTTCTTGGAACCTGGATAGATGTGGGGCTGGCTTTTTCCAGTTACCGATTTGAGAAAGAAGGCAGGAGTAAAACCCCAACAGTGAGAAAGAGAAGGTTTGTGACACCGGAATTTTCATTGTTAAGTACCTCTTCCATTAATATACTTGGAGTGGATTCTGTCCTCTGCGATAGGAAAGAAGAAATAAAAGAACCCAACATCATCTCTTCCACAGATAACCAGACCAGAAATTTCACAAAAGGAAGAAGCTACAACCAACAAGAGTATTTCTCAGAGTGGGTCTGGCCATAGCACATAATGGATGCGATGGCAATGTAACCTCTAGCAATGTGGCAGGCGTCAAGAAGGAACAGACACCCCTCTAACTTCTAGGACAGGGCGTGCACAAAGTAGGTGCTTTATAGACACAGCTGGAAGGAAGAGATGGAAGGAGGAAGTTAGGAGGAAAGGGAGGGGTGAAGAGAGTGAGAAATGTATGAAGTAATAAAGTAAAATACACAGGGAATGAGATCAGAGGGCGTATTTGTTCACTAGCGCCACCATAACAAAATAACACAGTCCAGGTGGTTTAAACAACAGAAATTTATTTCCTCACAATTCTGGTGGGCTTCCCTGGTGGCTCAGAGGGTAAAGAATCTGCCTGCACTGCAGAGGACCGAGGTTTGATCCCTGGGTTGGGAAGATCTTCTAGAGAAGGGAATGGCAACTCACTCCAGTATTCTTACCTGAAGAATCCCATGGTCAGAGGAGCCTGGCGGGCTACAGTCTATGGGGTGGAAAAGAGTCGGACACAACTGAGTAATTAACACTTTCACAGTTCTGGAGGATGGAAGTCCAAGATGAAGGTGTTATCAGGTTTAGGTTTTTCTGAGGCCTCTCTCTTCCACTTGTCTTCTCACTTTGTCCTCACATGGCCTTTTTTCTGTGAGTGTGCCCCCAACCCAGGGCCTCCCCATGTCCAAATTTCCTCTTCTCTTAAGGGTAGCAGTCCGACTGGATGAGGTCCCACACTAACTGCCTCATTTTAACTTAGTCATCTCTTTAGAGGCCCTATCTTCAAATACAGTCACAAGCTGAGGTACTCCGGGCTAGAACTCCAACATAAGACGTGGAGGAGACATAATTCAGCCCATAACAGAGGAAAGTATCTGTCTCTCTGCACTCTGGCTGCACCTCTCCTCCCCCTGAGACTCAGAATCTTGACTGGGAGAAGAGGTTTCCGGAGACGAGGCACAGAGAACCCAGGACCTCAGGTGACACAGCACTGATGCCGTGGAGGCTCTCCAGCTCTCCCTGCAGGGTCCCTACTGACTCATCAGACAGTCACAACCACAAGGAATGGCCACGGACAAACACAAAGAACAGAGGACCAACCTCACAAGTTGCCCAGGAATTTTTTTTTTTCCTAACACAAAAGGCCGTAGGTGGGAGGGTTAAACAGTTTACTGGTGACTTGAGAATCTCACTATCTCTGGGAGAGTCTTCATTCCCCAACCAGAGAAGGAATCAAAATGAGGCAACTCTCATCTCTATTCAAGGGTAAACTGAGGAAATTTGTCAAAACTGTGATCATGTAATTATCTAGACACACTGGGAAACAAACAAAGCTTCTCACACTGCTAGTTGGAGCTTGGCTGATGCCATTCTGAAGGTAATGGGAATTATCAGGCCTTTAAAAACTTCTGCTCTTCTCCTAGAGTTCTTATAGAATATCTGCTTTCATTATGCTTATCTAAATGAAGACATCTCAAAGGAAATCCCCTGTCTTGTGGATTTCAGGGCTTCCTCCTTGGGGTTGCACTCTGGCACAGTATGCAGTGGATCACAGTCATGAGCTGCAGTGATGACCCCACCACACTGATCGTACGTGCAAGTGTTGCTAGTCCCTTAACCTTTCTGAGCTTTCATTTCCACATCCATAATTGTGAGCAGTCAATAACCTCAGTAACCTCAGCCCTGGAGCTGCCACGCCTTTAAAGCAAGCAGTAAAAATCTCCCAAAATGAAGTCATATAGTATAGAATTCAGTAGTTCCCAAACACACCCACTTTTTCATAATTATTTACTCCCTCTGTGGAAATCTGTGACCCTTTGGTACGGTATTTATTTTAAAACTTGCTCACCTCATCTTGTGAGAGACTAATTGAGGTTATTACCATGACTAAAGGGTTACTTATATCTTAGAAGTTTCAGGCTAAAAACAGGAAATGTTGTTCTTGATAGTCAACCAGAGGCCGCTGTTCTGCTGCCTCTATTTCTTTCTCCGTTTCCCTTCAAACTTTGTAAAAACTTGTTTTACTAAGACAGTTATAAAGTGAAAGTGACGTCGCTCAGTCGTGTCCGGCTCTTTGCGACCCCATGGACTGTAGCCCACCAGGCTCCTCTGTCCGTGGGATTTTCCAGGCAAGAGTACTGGAGTGCGTTGCCATTTCCTTCTCCAAGGGATCGTCCCGACCCAGGGATCGAACTCATGTCTCCTGCATTGCAGGCAGACGCTTTACCGTCTGAGTCACCAGTGGTAACCGTAATAATAATTAACGCATTTCTGGAACTTTACTGGTCTTCGACCTCTTGCAATGCTATTCTTTTCTGGATGAAGTTTCACTGTCATGAAAAAGATTTTTAAAATAATCAATTTACTTTTTACATCAATATCCAAATTGTGAATTAAAGAAGGAAAATCATTCTATGTTACAGGAAAAAACATTTATAAAATTTCACATCCACTCATGATTTTAAAAAGAATTATAAAAAAAAAAAAGAATTATAAACTATGAGCAAACAAGAAAAAGATAATCTTATTAATCTGGCACAGAGGATTACAAAAGAACCTACAGCTAACATCATAATTAATGATGAAATACTTAAATGCTTTTCTTCTTAAATTGAGTTCATAATAATGCACTGGAGTCCATAATTAACATCAAAGATCAAAAATATAAATTAATAAAAGGCACAAATAATGGAAAGTAAGAAGTAAAATGATCAAAATCGTAAGATAGTATGGTAGAATATATAGAATATTTAGAAACAAACTAAAACTTAAAATTGCATAAAATTATTATGTACCGAGTAATATATCTAACAACATATTTGTAACAACATTTGGCTTAATACAAAGTATTCACTGTCAAATCAAACTCATACATATCATAACTTCTGTTCTTTAGTAAGCTTTGCTAATAATAGAAAGGGCTTCCCTGGTGACTCAAGTCAGTAAAGAATCTGACTGCAATGCAGCAGACCTGGGTTCGATCCCTGAGATGGGAAAATCCCCTGAAGCAGGGCATGGCAACCCACTCCAGTATTCTTGCCCAGAGAGTCCCCACCAGGCTCCAGTCCATGGGGTCGCAAAGAACAGGACAGCACTGAGTGACGAAGCACACACAATAATATCAAAGGGCTTCCCAGGCGGTGCTAATGGCAAAGAATCCACCTGCCAAAGTAGGAGATGCAAGAGACCCAGGTTTGATCCCTGGGTCAAGAGCCTACTGGCAATCAAGAGGCACCAGCAAAGCTGGAAAAGGCCTGAAGTATTCTATATGGCTCCCCAAGTCCTTCCTTCCTGTATCAAACAGGATTTTTAGGTCCTAAATAATAGATGAAATTTCTAATGAGATTTGTAGGTCACTTCATACAGTGGGAATATTTTACATGATGTTTCACCAAGTCATGAAACATCTCATTTTATAACCTGGGTAGTTTTATAGTTTCATTGACATTCTCCAAGGAGCCATGTCTTATAAATCCATAAACTGTAAGTTTGTTTACAAGTAACACTAAATCAGAGACATCCTGCTCTAATCATTCCATAAATAAGGACTCCTTTTCTAGCAATTGTCATTACTCTATTTGTCTGGAGGTCTAGTTACTATGTTCATAAGAATAGACCAAGTCAATAATCAGAGGGAAGTCTGCTTTAAATCCTTCCTTCCTAGATCTCTAATCAGAAAACTATAAAATAATGAGAGACATCAAATAAACAGAGAGATCCATTATTTTATGGATAGAATTAAACAAAACTCATCAATCATTTTAATTGAATTAATAGGTTTACTGTCATGTTAATAAAATTCCCAACAGATTTTTGTCTGCAAAACTTGACAAGCAGATCCTAAAATGTATATGGAAATACAATAACCAAAAATAGCCAAGTTATTCTTGAAGAATAGGGTAGGTGGTTTGCTCTACCATATGTCAAAGACTTCCCTGGTGGCTCAGATGGTAAAGTGTCTGCCTACAATGCGGGAGACCTGGGTTCGATCCCTGGGTTGGGAAGATCTCCTGGAGAAGGAAATAGCAACCCACTCCAGTATTCTTGCCTGGAAAATCCCATGAACAGAGGATCCTGGCAGGCTACAGTCCATGGGGTCACCAAGAGTCGGACACGACTGAGTGACTTCACTTTCACAGTTAGTAAGACTATGGGCTCTTGGCCAAAACTAGGTGCAGAATAGAACACAATATCTAAAAATAGCAGTTACATATTTGTCGATACTTGATTTATATTAAAGATGTTATGTAGAGTACTGGGGGAATGACCATCTTTTTAATAACTGCTGGGTAAATTTGATATCTATTGTTGTTGTTTATTCACTAAGTTGTGTCTGAGTATTTGCAACCCCACGGAGGTTAGGCTTCCCTGTTCTTCACCATCTCTAAGAGTTTGCTCAAACTCATGTCCATTGAGTTGGTGATGCCATCCAACCATCTCATCCTCTGACATCCCCTTCTTCTCCTGCCTTCAATCTTTCCCAGCATCAGGGTCTTTTCCAATGAATCAGCTCTTAATATCAGGTGGCCAAAGTATTGGAACTTCAGCTTCAGCATCAATCTTTCCAATGAATATTCAGGTTTGATTTCCTTTACGACTGACTGGTTTGGATACTCACTCACTTTGATGGAAGGGGTCAAAATTTCTATTTTTAATTACGACCCCGTACTCAAATCCCAAAAATTAGCTTCATGTGGAATAAATAGGAAAATTTGTAGATGTGAATAAAGTTTCAAACCATTATTATAAGAAAATATCTTTACAACTTTGGAATAGACAAATATTTCTGAAATAAGACACAGTTTTTAAAAGAAAATAACACAATTATACTAAATTTTAGAACTTCTCTTCCTGGAAAGTCAGCATAAAGAGACTAAAAATGCAAACTACAGAGTGAGAAGTGATGTGTTAATTCAATAACTGACAAACATCATGTATTCAGAATATATAAATATTTCAATATGAAAAACACAGTCCTTAAGAAAAATGAAGAAGAGATTTCAATGGGCCCTTCAAAAAAAAAAGAAATCCAAATGGGTAATAAATACATGAAAAGATGCTCAAAGAAAAGCAAATAATAATCACTTTCAATAAAAACCTTCCTAAATGGCTAAAAACAAAAAGACTATCAATGCCCAATTTTGGCAATGACATGGAGCAACAGGAATGGGCTCTTTCGGCAGGTGGAAGTGTATGTACATTGGCACAATTATTTTGAAAAACTGAAGTTTCAGCTATTAATTTAAAAATCATTAAAATAGAAAATAATATTTTGAAATAGCAGGAAACATAAGAGACACGGGTTCAGTTCCTCAGTCAGGAAGATCCATCCCCTGGAGGAGGAAATGGCAGATCACTTCAGTATGATTGTCTGGAGAATTCTGGGGACAGAAGAGTCTGGCAGGCTACAGTCCATGGGGTCACAAACAGTCAGACATGACTGAAGAGACTTAGCACCCATGCTGTTAACCACAGGGATAATTCCAAGACCCCCAATAGATGTCTGAAACCACAGACAGTACCAAATTCTATGTATACATATGCAGTGCTTTTTTCTACATCCTCAGACTGGTAGCGTATACAGTGAGGATAGGCTCGACAAAGGGATGATTCACACCCAGGAAGGATGCAGCAGGACTGAGAAAGATTTCATCATGCTACTCAGGATGGTGTGCAATTTAAAACTTATGAATTGTTTATTTTTGGAATTTTCCATTTAATATTTTTGGACCACAGTTGACTGCGTAACTGAAACCGCAGAAAACAAAACCAAGGATAAGGAGGGACTACTGTATTGTATCTTCAAGATGTTAGAAGAAGAGATGGGTCATTTGGTTTTGGTATTCAGTACGATGTGAAATATGAGAGTCATTGTATTGCAAATCATGTGGTTACATTTTAATGGTACATTCTGTGTATTAGACCAGAAAGCTGAGATCCTGCCTTTTTCACATATTTTGTTCAATTTCTATTTCTTGAGAACACTCAGAGCAAGCCTAATGTCTCTTTTACAACACAATCCTTCAGAAATTAGAAATGTCCCTGGAGTGTTCTTTGCCCTGAATGGCTCTTTCGCCTATTTTTGTTTCCTTCACCAATTTGATCACTACCCTATGAATGCATTCTGACTTGGTTCATGTCTCTTGAATTGCTGGGGTCCAGAATTAAACACAGTTTCCCCGGTGGCTCAACAGTAAGAATCCGCCTGCAATGCAGGAGCCATAGAAGACACAGGTTCAATCCCTGGGTCAGGAAGATGCCCTGGAGGAGGGCATGGCAACCGACTCCAGTATTCTTGCCTGGAGAATACCATGGACAGAGAAGCCTAGCGGGCTACAGTACATGAGGTCACAAAGAGTCAGACATGACCGAAGTGACTTAGCATGCACACACGCTGAATTAAACACTTCATTGTGTGTATGTTTTGACAAAGCAGATTCAAGCGATACAGAGACTTGTTTTTTATTGGATACTAGAGTCCCTTGGACTGCAAGGAGATCAAACCAGTCAATCCTAAAGGAAATAAGTCCTGAATATTCATCGGAAGGACTGATGTTGAAGCTGAAGCTCCAATACTTTGGCCACATGATGTGAAGAACTGACTCATTGGAAAAGACCCTGATGCTGGGAAAGACTGAAGGCAGGAGGAAAAGGGGACGACAGAGGATGAGATGGTTGAATGGCATCACCGACTCGATGGATATTAGTCTGAGCAAGCTCCGGGAGTTAGTGATGGACAGGGAGGCCTGGTGTGATGGACAGGGAGGCCTGGCATGCTGCAGTCCATGGGGTCACAGTCAGACATGACTGAGCAACTGAATTGAACTGATATTTCCCATTGACTTTCTGATGGTCACTTAAAACTTTTATACTTTTGAATATACACTGCTTCCTATGAACTAAAGCTTTTAAGTCTTTCCTATACATATTATTACAAAGCTACTCTCTCTAGTGCATTTTAAACCATTTGCAGTCATTTATATTTATCAAATCTTAAATGCATTTGTTAAACAGCACAACACTCCAATATTCCTTCAGTATTCTATTTTTGCCATAGAAAATATTCATCAACTGACAAAACAGCATAGTATGACCTCTGTTTGCTTGCAGATGAGGTGAGGGGAGGGGAGTTTGTTGTATGTGTGTATAGATATGGATATAAATAGATAGAGATAGGCATAGACAAAGACATTGATATATATTACTACAAAGATATATGGCAAGTTTTAACTAAAGTCATTCTGAGCTGGTAGGATTATGGGTGATTTATATTTTCTGATGTTTGATTTTGAACTTCTTTTGTAATGTGTATCTAGTAAGATCAAATACTCAAAATTAATGACACCTTGTATTCTTAAAGGGAGAGAAGGCAAGTCACACTGGGACAGGTTAGCCTCAGATAGGATTTGTGTTACAAATGCTTGAGATGAATCTTAAAAATAAATAGAAAGTTTATTTGCTCACTTGCCTGCTGTTTTCCACCTGTTATGCAGTCTGGTTCTGGGTGTTAGGGACCCCTACATTACAAGACTCTTGAGCAAGATGATTGGATCTGCATAGAACGTAAGGGAAATGAAGAGAGTAGATTTAAGCAGTATTTCCCAAACTAGAACACTAGTATTTACTAAAGAATACCCTTAAATATTCATTTAGTTCAGTTCAGTCGCTCAGTCATGTCCGACTCTTTGCGACCCCATAAATTGCAGCACGCCAGGCCTCCCTGTCCATCACCAACTCCCGGAGTTTACCCAAACCCATGCCCATCAAGTCAGTGATGCCATCCAACCATCTCATCCTCTGTCTTCCCCTTCTCCTCCTGCCCCCAATCCTTCTCAGCATTAGGGTCTTTTCCAATGAGTCAACTCTTCGCATGAGGTGGCCAAAGTATTGCAGTTTCAGCTTCATCATCAGTCTTTCCAATGAACACCCAGGACTGATTTCCTTTAGGATGGACTGGCTGGATCTCCTTGCAGTCCAAGGGACTCTCAAGAGTCTTTTCCAACACCACAGTTCAAAAGCATCAATTCTTCGGCGCTCAGCTTTCTTCACTGTCCAACTCTCACATCCATACATGACCAGTGGAAAAACCATAGCCTTAACTAGATGGACCTTTGTTGGCAAAGTAATGTCTCTGCTTTTCAATATGCTGTCTAGGTTGGTCATAACCTTCCTTCCAAGGAGTAAAGCGTCTTTTAATTTCATGGCTGCAATCAGCATCTGCAGTGATTTTGGGGCCCCAAAAATAAAGTCTGACACTGTTTCCACTGTTTCCCCATCTATTTGCCATGAAGTGATGGGATCAGATGCCATGATCTTAGTTTTCTGAATGTTGAGCTTTAAGCCAACTTTTTCACTCTCCTTTTTCACTTTCATCAAGAGGCTCTTTAGTTCTTCTTCACTTTCTGCCATAAGGGTGGTGTCATCTGCATATCTGAGGTTATTGATATTTCTCCCGGCAATCTTGATCCCAACTTGTGCTTCCTCCAGCCCAGCGTTTCTCATGATGTACTCTGCATATAAGTTAAATAAGCAGGGTGACAATATACAGCCTTGACGTACTCTTTTTCCTATTTGGAACCAGTCTCTTGTACCATGTCCAGTTGTAACTGTTGCTTCCTGACCCGCACACAGGTTTTTCAAGAGACAGGTCAGATGGTCTGGTATTCCCATCTCTTTCAGAATATTCATTAGTATCAATGTTCTCATTAATATTTATATAATTGGTGAACCAGAGGGATTATTTATCAAATAAACCTTAGAAATGCCATATTTTGCATTACACTTTTGAATATATGAAATACACACAAATATATTAAAGACCTGAGAGCCTTTCCATAAAGAAACATGTTAACTTTTCTTAATACATCATTTTCCAAACTGGTTTGATCTTGTGGAAAGCCTGTAAGCACGCTAGCATTCCATGCACTCGAATTGGAAAATACAGCATTAGAGAAATACTGAAAGGGAAAAGCAACAAAGCACGGTATTTGGTTACCTAAGGAGGGAGGGAGATGAGGAGAATTAAAAGATGTTGCTCTGTTTTCAGTCCCCTGACTAGGAAAATGGCACTATATGATCACCAGGTTTAAGAGATTCATTTTAGATGGAAATTATCATGCAAGCTTGCATTATTTAGGTGTCAGGTGTCAGCATACCAACGTTTGAAGATATTCATGTAGTAAGTCTACATACCTACAAAGACATGTCAAAATCAGCAGTAGAAATTCTAATAAGCTATTCACAGAACTTTGCTACTAATCAAAATGCATTGCCTCACAGTGTTCCAGCACAACTGCTAAAGAAGTCACAGTAAATGGTTCTCATAAGTACAGAAGCTGAATTATTTCCATGGGATATTCTTTTTCTAGACACCATAACTAAGGGACTTGGAGCCTCCTTCCCACTGGCATGTGAGATTCTGGGAAATACCTTTAATCTGTATTGCCATTTCTTTGAGTTTTCTGTTATTTAAGAGTTTTATTGCTGTGTCTGTGATAAGATAAACTCTAGAAAGTAAAACAAGATGTGAACGGCTAGGGGCTAAAATCACAGGGCCTGAAGCAAATTCTCAGAAAGAATATTAACATCTAATAACTGTCAGTGTATTTCCCACCTGGGAGAAGCCGGGGGATTTACCAGCTTCTGGCATGCCCAGTCAGACTGAGCTCTGAAAATGTGTAAGTCTACTTCCCTTTTAAAAGAAGAAAGTGACAAAGCAAGGACAGCTTGTTCTCATTCCAGGTATTTTGCTGACCTGATTTGTGAGCTGAAGCAATTCCAGGAATTCACCTTCCTCAATCCCACATCTGCAGAAGGGAAAGAACAGTAACAGCAATGTGTCTTGGCTGTCCACTCCGCAGAGTTGCCAAAAATTACCAGAGCACCATAAGTATGGCGGCTGGAAAAGGCTTTGGGGTTAGGAAAAGGTTTAAATCCCACAACTCCTTTACCAAATTAAAAAATATGAAAGAGAAAAAAAAAGAAGAATGAAATTCTGCCATTTGAAGCAACATGGATGGATTTGGAGGGCATTATGCTAAGTGAAGTAAGCCAGACAGAGAAAGGCAAAGTATGATATTACATGTGACACCTAAAAAACTAGTGAATCACAGATATAGAGAACAAACTATTGGTTACCAGTTGTTGTTGTTTAGTCAGTAAGTCATGTATGACTCTTATGCAACCCTGTGGACTGTAACCAGCCAGACTCCTCTGTCCATGGGATTTCCCAGGCAAGAATACGGGAGTGGGTAACGATTTCCTTCTTCAGGGGCTCTTCCTAACCTGGGGACTGAACCCATGCTTCCTGCATTGCAGGTAGATTCTTTACTGTGGAGCCACCAGGGAACATCTTGGTTACCAGTGGGAAGTATCTATCTTGAAAGTGAATGTCGCTCAGTTGAGTCCAACTCTTTGCGACCCCATGGACTATACAGTCCATGAAATTCTTTAGGCCAGAATACTGGAGTGGGTAGCCTTTCCCTTCTCCAGGGGATCTTCCCAATGCAGGGATTGAACCAAGGTCTCCCGCATTGGAGGCAGATTCTTTACCACCTGAGTCACAAGAACCACTAATCAAAGCATCCAAGCAGGAATGCAAGGTAGAACCTGATCACAGATCAATTTCCCACTTGTACCACCTGAAGCCACCTACTTCCCTAGTAACAAGTTGGAACAAAATTGAAGAAATTACTTCCATTCAAACATATTTATAGTCCCTTGCCCCTGAAGTGAGCTTGCAACTGGCTGCAGCCTGGCCAAGACACCCTCTCTCTGCGCTAGAGTAGGGGAATACCTACCTGTTTTAATAAAATACAGAGGCACCATCCTTCCCGCTTCTACACTACTTTACATCCTCCTAAAAAAAGTTGACTTTTCCAAACATATTTTTCTATGTACAGCATTGCCCAACTTGCAAATGGAAAATAATATTGGACAGTACATTTCAGCTAGTAGGGAAAAGGCAAATATTTATGTTTTAGGTTCAGTTTCCTGGAAAGTAGACTGAGACAAAGTTTTGCATGTGAAATGTTTATTTAAGAGTGCCCTTGGGATCAGTATTTGGGGAGGGAGGGAACGGAAGTAAAAATGGACAAAATAGAAAGTCAAACTATAGTGAAAGCCCAAACAACCCTTGGTCAATGCCATGCGGGAACTCTGGAGATAGAATGGACCTTCTGAGTTGTCCTGAATTTAACCAAGATCACCAGACTTTTACATTCCATTAGACATGGATCATTCTGGAAACAGTTATGATCTTGGGCAAGACAGCTGTCTATAACAAAAGAATCTCTGGAGTGGTTGACACTGTGACGTCTGTCTGCTGACAGCACTCCCAACAAATCCTTCATTACAGGGGATCAGGACTGTGCATGACAACATCCCCTACAAACTTGACAGTGCTTAAATTTGGTATGAGCTAGACTTAGCAGCAGCAGCAGCCCTTTTTAAGTTCATCAGGTCATGATATTATGGGATCACTGCCAGCTCTGGCCACTGTGTCCTCATGATAGAATTGACTGTGCTAAAGTTTCTGAGGGTTTCCCTGGTAGCTCGGTGGTAAAGAATCTGCCTGCCAATGCAAGAGACCAAGAGATGTGGGAGACGTGGGTTGGATCCCTGGATCAGGAATATCCCCTAGAGAAGGAAATGGCAACCCATTCCAGTATTCCTGCCTGGGAAATCCCATGGACAGAGGAGCTTGGCAAGCTACAGTCCATGGGATCACTAACGAGTAGGATACAACTTAGCAGCTAAACAACAACAAAATTTTCTGAAGTACCTATCTTGTGGATATTCCATGAAGTCTATTGAGTTGGAAACAACGTTCATGCATCTGAAAGCATATTATAATGCATCCTTCAGGGATCCTGGTGCTTCCTCGAAGAACAGTGAAGGAGTACATTGAATTTAAGCTGGACATATCGAACAGTTCTCCATAATCCCATGAGTAATGAGCAGCACAAAGGACTGGGCACCACCATTTATAAAAGTGGTTGTAAAAACAGCAGACTCAGCTCACAAATCTAAATCAATAAATGTTACTAATCTTGATCAAAATATACAATTAGTCAAAAATAATTCTCATAAACTAAATAAAGTTAATGCTATTTCGGCAGTTTGCTTTACTTCGTAAACTTTCAAGAGTCAGGATGATACTGTGCAGCTGTTCCATAGCGTTTATAAAGAACAAGGTCTCCTTAGCTATGTTCACATCCCAATTATGAAGAGACAAAGCACATGGTCACAAAAAGTATTAATCATATTATTTATGGGAACTCCTACTTAACCTTCTAACTTGAGACATTTAATAGTAAAGCCATTCTAGTCATCTGAAGTCAGAGTCTGGTTCTGCTCCGTTTGATGTTTAAGAAGGAATAATCCAAGACCAGTGTAGCAAGGTGAGAATGTTTCTGGGGTAAGAATTGGTACAAGTTCCTAATATACTTCCAACTGAGGGACCTTGGGCAATTCAACTTTATTTCCTTCATCTGTAAAGGGAGAGGGTTAAAATTTTAAGTACTCTCTCAGAGTCTTTCTGATCTAAAAGTCTATGATTCTCTTCATCTTTCAGATTAGCTAGTGGTTGAGTGCTCAGAAGCAGATTTAGATTCAGTAACACAAGAAAATAACTGTAATTATTATGTACATTGACTGATAGTAACCGTTACTCTGATTATCATTTCATGACACACACACAATGTATCAAATCATTATGCTGTACACCTGAAAATAATACAATGTTACATGTCAACTATACCTCAAATTTAAAAGATACAATAAGAGTAACTGAAAGATTTCCCTTTAGAGAGGTGAATTATAAAAGTTTCATATGTGAAACATTCAGGATATGATACCCACCCTCTGATCATTTATCAGGAGTAAAGACATTTGCTTTCATTACCAAAGATGGTTAATAAGATACTCTGAAGTTTAGAGACTGTCCTGTGAGTTGAATATCATAATTCTGCATAATGACTAGCTCTAGCTTTTTATCAAAATTATGAAAGAGATGGTTAATGAACCATCTTTTCTTTTTCCTATTACAATAGTCTCATTTCAAAGTGTTAATACTGCTGTAATATATCTCTCTTACAAATGATGTCCCAGAAAATGGAATCACCTAAGTCAACGTTATTCATGTACTTCATTTAAGAATATCTTTAATATACACTATGGAATATTACTCAGCCATTAAAAAAAAAATACATTCGAATCAGTTCTAATGAGATGGATGAAACTGGAGCCTATTATACAGAGTGAAGTAAGCCAGAAAGAAAAACACCAATACAGTATACTAACACATATATATGGTATTTAGTCCATCGGTAAAGATAACCCTGTATGTGAGACATCAAAAGAGACACAGATAAATAGAACAGTATCATGGACTCTATGGGAAAGGGCGAGGGTGGGATGATATGGGAGAATGGCACTGAAGCATGTAAATTATCATATGTGAAATGAATCGCTAGTCCAGGTTTGATGCATCATACAGGGTGCTCGGTGCTGGTGCACCGGGATGACCCAGAGGGATGGGATGGGGAGAGACGTGGGAGAGGGGTTCTGGAAGGGGAAAACATGTACACCCATGGTGGATTCATGTCAATGTATGGCAAAACAAATACAATACTATAAAGTTAAAAAATAGATAAATAAACTAATTTAAAGAAAAAAAACACTTTGAGATATCACTCCACACATTAAAAGAGTTATAAACAAAAATAAAATAAAAAACAAAATCAGACAATAACAAATGCTAGAAACATATGGAGAAAATGGATTCTTCATACTTTGCAGGTGGAAACATAAATTTTGGTGAAGCCACTTTGGACAACAGTTAGGCTTTTTTTCAAACAGTTATACATAGAGTTACTAGTGACTCAGCACTTTTATTGCTAGGTATTGATAAATACTCTAAGGAATTAAAACCTATTTTCACATAAAAGTTGGTGTACAAATATTTAAAGAAGAATTATTTCTAATAAATAAATAATTTACCTTTAAATAAAATTTTCAGAATAGACAGGTCTACAAAAACTGAAAGTAAATTAGTTATTGCCAGCGTCTGGGATAAATGAGAATGAGGAGTGACTGCTAATGGTAATGGGATTTCATCTTAGAGTGATAAAAATGTTCCGCAAACTTTTCAAATATGCTAAAAAACAGTGAATTCACCACTGTTACGGTATATAAATTATATATTAATAATAAAATTTAAAAAAAAGAATATCTTTAAGATGCCCTTTTTATTTTTAGTTTTCTAATGCCTCAGTTTCAGAGTTAGAGGTAGCAAATTTTAGTTTCCTCCTCTGTAAAATGGGGGTGATAATAGTATTGACTTCACCAGTGGTGGTTGTAAGAGTTAAATGAAATCACGAATGTACATTTGGTAAACTAGTACTGTGCACACAGTAGGGACACAATGAGTATTGTCACTGCTGTTGATATCATTCTTGAGGTCTGGACTACAAGAAACCATTGGGACTATAGCTTTCATATCATTCAGGATGGCTGAAGTGATGAGAGTAGTTGAGATTGCCTAGAGAGAGAATATAGCATGGAAAAAAAGCCAAAAAAGAAAATGCCAAAGATTCAGAAGGAAAAAAAAAAAAAAGCAATCTACAATGGGTTAATCAGAGAATGATAAAAAAGGCCAGGGAAGTTTGGCATGAAAGAGGACAAGAGATCTGCTTCTTTCCTATTCATAGATTACCTTAAAATAAATCTGTGCTTTGGCAACTGAACCTCAAAATGACTGGAGGCAACGTCACCATGAAAAAGTAAAAGTACTTATTGAGTTCTCTAGAAATTATGTACTTTGGCTTAACAACATTCTTACAATTTAGAATCCAGGAAGTCAATGTTCTTTCCTCATTATTATATCAGAGAATAGTTTCCTTGGTCCTTAGTTGATCTGAAAAAGACCATGATGAAACAACACATTGACGGAAGAGGGAAATGGCTTAAAGAATTTTCCAACAAACATTGCATAGCCCTCCATCAACCCCAGGGTATTTTGTGTACCAGGAATCTGCTGCAGGAAACTAAATGACTCTGAGTATATGCCATTCTTTATGGCTGAACTAACAGCAAAAAGGAGCAGCCTGCTGACAAGTTTCATATCCAATTCAATGCACTGTATTTTCATTCCTAACTACACTCCATTAGCTCTGACATTTCAAGAGTCGATGGAAAACCAGAAATTACACATTTCGTTTATGGTATTGTCTGCTTTTTCTTCAGGAAAATTAATGACTGTTCAAAAACTTTCATGAGAAATTCATCTTCAAGGGCTGCTCCTCTACCAAGTGACCACACCCTTTTGTAGCCACATACAGAGATGATCCGGCAATCAAGAATGAACACACACACACACACACACACACACACACACAATGGCTCCTCACAGTGCTTGCTTCCAGCTGGTAAACAAAATAATCAAGTCTCAATTTAATTAGATTTTAAAATGGCACTTGGGCTGTGTTATGGCATTTTCTAAAAATAAATAAGCACTCTTATAATTTTACAAATAGTGGATATGACAAGAGAAAAACTAGAGTGGTTCCAATTATCTTACCAGATTGAAAGTGCTGAATCAGAGTTCTAAAGTCGCCCAGCCGTCTATTCCCCATGAATAATTCAGAGGATTATGGCTGTATATTATTCTGATCCAACTATGGTTCAAAATTTAGAGTTGCTCGGCAGGACTTCTATGGACTGTTCTCTTGACTATTTCTGGAATTTGCATCTTTGAGTATACAAATTCCAGAAAGAATGTAAGCAGTGAAATAACAGATTTGCCTCCATTCATGAAAACTTCCAGTTTCATTAGAGAGAATACAACAAAAAATATAGTCTGTGTGAGCTAGGACAGAAAAATCATGCTCTGTTGATATTCATTGTACTAATTTAGAGAATTCATCATTAATAAGAATAGAGATACACATCATCAGTCTAACAATATTATAGCCAGTGAAAAAGAATCTCCTTTCTGAGCTGGCTTGTAATTCAGAGAGGTATTGTAAGAGCCACAGCTGCTTTAGACTACATCTTGAAGTCATAGTGACCAGAAATACTAACTTTGATTTGGAAGTTGCAAATATTTCTCTGGATTCTTATTACCTTGGTCAGAGGTAGTTTTACAGTCCCACATAAAATCCAGAAAAAGAATGGTGGGTAGGGAAAAATTATGAGTGTCATAATTATGAGAACAATCATGAGTGTCAAATACCATACGTAAGCAGTCAGCAAGCGTATCAATTACACCACGACCAATAGAGCTTAAAAACCATTATCATCATCCTCTGGATGGTAGACAGCAAAGTAGGAATTTATCTCCAGAGTTACAACAGTTCATTTGGGCATATCCAGTACACATAACTTTTCACTTAGGAAACATTCTGGGAAGCAGTAAGTGAATTCAGGGAGGACAGAAAATGGGGAGGGGGAGCAATATATTTTGAAATTTGCTTAACCTTTATACAGTCAACAAATGCGACAGCC
This sequence comes from Giraffa tippelskirchi, assembly GCF_054371585.1. Classification (NCBI taxonomy): domain Eukaryota; kingdom Metazoa; phylum Chordata; class Mammalia; order Artiodactyla; family Giraffidae; genus Giraffa; species Giraffa tippelskirchi. The sequence goes on from NC_137282.1 coordinate 85,466,146, forward strand.
TGCTATAGACAAGGTGCTGAAGGCAGTGCTTAGAGCATGGTCTCTGCCTTCCAAAAGACGAGAGTGTAGTTAAATTCATATAAATCTACATTTTACATGATCTCTTATTTCACTAGCAGCAAGCTGTTGTCCCTGTGCAGCTTCCTGGAACTATAATTTGAGGACCAATTTATTCCTTTTTAGTACATTTCTGTTCTCTCCCTTTGAATTCTCAGCAATAGTAATCTGGTCAGCAGGAAGGCCAGGACCAAATATTAATGAGATAATTATGATGTTTTCTTACACCAGGCAACCAGATACTTCTGGCAAGGACCAGGCAATATGGAAAACAAGAGGACATGGATAAAAGTACAAAATAATAAGGATAATAAGTCCAAAAGAGTAAGTCTAAAAGGATAAGCCCAAAAATGACTTGGGCTCCCTGATATTCTCATTGAAGAAGCAAAATCTAACAATAAACATCAAAAAGACTAGCATATACCAGTGAGGCGGAGAGAAAAGTGAGGAAAAGTACCTGTAGCAGAGGGACCTAGATTATGAAGCTTTTTTACACATCCTCGTGTAAATACATCTCCCAAAACTAAAGCATATTTTCTAAAATATTTTATTCTTACACATAGCAAAGTCTTTCTTTGCATGTAGGCAAGTTGCAAAATTTAAGTCATGCCACAGTTTAGATGGTACATAGAAAATTTAATTTCTCAATTTTTCTTTACATAATGCCTTTCTCTTGAGCCACATACACTGGCTGGCAGAAAAAGAGACAAAATGCCTGAGCTAATTTAATGCTTAACTAAATCCAATAATTTACATATCTTTCCCTAAAATAACAAGTGTATGCTGGTGAAAGAAGTGTGTGACTTTTTAAAAAATTAATTGATTAATTTTAATTGGATGCTAATTCCTTTACAGTATTGCGGTGGTTTTCACCATATATTGACATGAATCAGCCACGGGTGTACAGGTGTCCCGCCATCCTCAACCAAAAAAAAAAAAAGTGTGTAGCTTACACTTCTTTTGGGGTGAGTTCTCAGAGCTGTTCTGGTGCCCACTGGTACTCAACATGACACCACTTACCCTCTTTTAGTCAGCAGGCAGTGCTGAAGTCAGCACCTGGCTATTGAAGGTCTACTCTTTGCCTAGAGACATTGCTCCCACACAGCATGTGAAATTTCCTCTCATTCTGACTCAACTCTTAGCTTTACAGACCCAAATAGATCTCTTCCTTATTCCTCATGACCCTAAAACCTAGCAGGTCACCTCCTCCAACTTTGACTGTGGGATTGCCTCATCCCACCATCTTCACTCTGTGTGCTTCTTCAGTTCATCCTTCAACAAAAGTTTTCCTGACAACTCTCCATACTGTTAATCAAAAATATTTTCAAAAAAATACATAACAGAGCGGACAGTATCTGGCACTCTAGACGTCAGTATGACAGGAGTCCCTTCTCATAACGGTAAAAACAAAGCCAAACCTAAAGACAAAGTGAAACCTAAAAACTTAGTTTTGGTGCTTAATTTTGGTGATGGACGGGATCTCCAGTTTCCTTTCAAATGAACTAAAGTAATTCAGAAGAGAATTAAAACAAAGGCATAGGGTAGGGAAAGGATGAGATTTTAAAATAATTGCTTTTGCGACACCCCCCAAAAAAATGGAGTTGGGAAAGACAGGTTTGGGTGAGGCAGTGTCTCTGACTGTAACTCTCCCTCTGTGTTCTTCCTCTCGTTTGCCCAATGTCCTTAGTCCTGACTGGAAGTACTGCTCTAAAAGGTCGCAGGGCAGGAATACGTACAAGGCAGCATGCTTGTGCTTCATTCCCCACTCCCCCACAGACCAACTCACTGGCAGGCTGATCATCCCTACAGCCCGCTTCTTTTTCAAGTAGGAGACCAGATTCCTGACGTAGACTTGGCTCCACTGTGGGCATTGCCTCAGTTCCAGGCCCACTGGTGTCTCCTGATAACGAGGAGCACCACATGGCCCCTGGAATTCCCCTGCTTGATGCATTGCTTGACTTGGTCAAGCATGAGTTGATCCAGTTGAAGGCACTGGACAATCTTCAGCTAGGTTAACTTACTCGCAAGGTCATGATCTCTCAGGAGGTCCTAATAACCCTCTGATCTTCCTCTAGGATGTTCACAGATGTTGGGAAGCAGCAGCTTTTTTTAACACTAGAGGCCTGTTTCTACCCTATGGTGGTACCTAGCTCTCAACTCAGTGTCATGACATTCAGCAACTAAAGGCTTGGGGGAGTTTTCCAGACCCAGTGGCACTCCATCTCTTCACTTGGCTAGAATGGTCTCCATCACGCATACTGAGGTCTGCTCCAAAGGCCCAAGCTGGGGAAACTAACTTATCATGGGGAGCATAAGAGGAAATCACCTGAGCTCAATTTTAAAAGATAAAGATGAGTTTGGGGAAATTGGAGGCAAGGGAGAAAAGTGTACCAGGAAAAGATGGAGATACATACATAAGACATTTCCAAGGGAGCTGCAGATGGTCCAGTAGGAATAAATAACAGAAGTTTAGATGAGAATATCAAATTGTATCTAGGTTTGTGAGCAAAGCCTGGGCCATTTAGAGTGTTGACTGTCATGCTCCATATTTAAAACTTGGGGGAGGTATTGAAGGATTGCAAGCAGAGAACAAAACTGGCATTTCAGGAAGATCACTCTAGAAACATATGAAAACATAATTAATTGGATGTGACTTAAAAGACTGTTACAATAAATCCAGTTGATAAATAACAAAGTCATAAGCAAATACAGTAGCAAAGAGACAGAATGCTGAGACAAGATTTGAAAACCATTAAGGTGGCATAACAGAGGTGTTGGTACCTCCTGAAGAAGGGTCATGTGCAATTAGAGGGGAGAAAAATGGCTTGAGGGGGAAAATGCAAGAAGGTGAGAAGTTTTCAGAGAGAAGATTATGATTATTCCCAATTTGTTTTTAATTTATTAAATATGACCAGCACCTGATTAAAACCAGCCTCATTGAGACAGAACTTTCATAGAAAGGAAAGGAAGAAGAGATAAAACATGTTGAAAGGGAGTTAAAACAGGGTAATGTGTTTCAAGAGACACTTGAATCCTCAGTTTTACACTCCTGTTTATTATGAATATCCATCAAATCCTACTTATCTCCCAATCAGAACCTTACAATGTTTTTTAGTCCTCTACAGTTCAACTGGGCATTTTATTCATATAGATTAATATTAGAAGGGGACAGTACCCAAAGAAGCCACATAACAGCAAAGTGTCTTGAACATATCACTCAGTCTCCACCCCAAGTCTTCATAAATGTCTTAACAGAATTGATCTCTAAAGAGTTTGACTTTCAGCAAGAACCAATGTAAAAATGGAATCCATGTGAATTTTTAGTTTGAAAAATGTTATTTAGTGCATAATTGTGTCTTTTAATATATTTACAGACTTTATGTCCAGGATATGGGTTGAGATTATTCATAATTTTGTTCAACGCTTTCTGTATAAAAAGACCTCCTGATACATGCACCTCAGATCAAAGGGACAGGAAAACATTTCTTTTAATAAGCTAATAAATGGTGTATCCTATTTTCAGACAATGGTAACTACATCATCATCTGATTGCCCTCTTGCCTGAGCTACTGAGAATCTGAGTATAAAGTATTAGTCACTCAGTTGTGTCCAACTCTGTATGACCCCATGGACTGTAGCTCACCAGGCTCCTCTGTCCATGGGATTCTCCAGGCAAGAATATTGGAGTGGGTTGCCATTTCCTTCTCCAGGTCTGAGTATAAAATGTAAATATAAATACTACTATTCTCAACATGAGATTTGTTTTATTTTTTCTTCTCTTCTTCATGCCCCCATTCCCCAAATTTACTGTTTTAGATTTGACTTTGATTCACATTACTGGTCTCATCCACCAGTACCATGTTCTTATGATGAACCAGCTTTCACCCTTTTAAAAACTCCTGATCCTATTCTACTAGCAATCCTTGAATCCAGCTTATTAATGAGGGCTTTCTAGAGTTTTCAAGCTATATAAATATTTTGGTGTGATCCTTTTTTCCCTTCCAAAGCAACACCAAATCTCCAGCTGCTGGGAAACAGTGCTTTTCCCTATCATTGGAATCAATGAGTCAAGGCATATGTCTTTAATGGAGGTTTTGGCAAGGGTGATATTAGAGTTATTATTAGATAGAAGTAAACTGAATAGTTTGTTTTCTGTGCTGCACATACAAATCAATGATTTAAATCAAACACTGCAGTTTATAATGTGATAGAAATATTTACACAGGGAAAAAAGCACTAATCAAAGTACAGACAGCATTAGGATAATGTAAGTTTTGCAAATTCCAGAAGCCAACATATTTTACAGATCACAAGAAAAGAAAGAACAAAGAAAACCCAAAGAAAGTATATCAGTTCTGTTAGGAAACGGGCTTTACCCTCAAAGAGGTTCACATTGCATTTTCTGGTTGCCAGGGAGAGGAGACTCGCTTTAGTTATCCAAGTAATAGAGTAATGATGGTGATAGTGAGAAGGCGCAGTATGAATACAGCTACACAGAAATTCAAGAGAAGTCTAACAACTAGAGTGGGATCCACAGCAGAGCCAGACTTCAGAATCTCCACCTGCAGCCTGGACACCAGGTCTACAAAAGCAGTAAAAATACAATGAATGGTTTATTGGTATTACATCTTAATGCATGATGAAACAATATTATCTGTTTCCAGATTTTGTGGCTACCCTGAAGTAACATGTCACTGATATTTTTGTTTGCCCTTTTCTATCCCATCACTGATTTCTTGATTTTTTTTCCCACCTTCATACATTTTCTTATGTTTCTCCTTTAATAGTCTATTCTTAACTCCAGTTTGACCCTGACTTAAGATCTCACCCAGATAGTTTAATTCTCTCTATATGTCCTTTGATATGACTTCACTTCTCTCTGCATTTCCTAATTTGTTCCAAACAAGACAAAGTCAGATTGACCTATACATTTTTTTTTACACCAGACCTCAAAATAGGTCATTGGCCAGTCTCTGAATTTGGGAAGGGAAGACTGCAGTCACCTGGTACTCTAGACCTGCCTCATTAGCTATGAGCAAAGAAGTAAGGACCAAGGGCATGGCACCAAGGTTGGTGGACTGAATGTACAGCCCTATAATTCACTCACATGATGAGAAAGCAACAAGAGTTCCACCACCTTACTCCTTCCAAAAAAATTATTTTTTCATATTCAAAGTTTTAGGTAGATTTCCCTGGTACTTAACATGGATTTCCAGAATATACACATGTAACATAATCAAATAATAAATGAAATATAGTAATAATAGTAATATAGTAATAACATAGTAATAATCACTGACTCGAGGCATATGCCTCTAATGAGAATAAGCTGCTACCTTTAAAAAAAGTAACATATGCATTCCAAAGATAAATGCAAATGAATTTCTGATTCTTAGGTGTTGTTCTTTATCCTCATCACCCTCCCTCTGAATGCAACACTTTCCAGCTGCAACTGACCACCTTTATGGGCATTATTGCTCAAATCGTAATGCAGCCATTGCAACTAATTTCATCTACATGTCCTGCATCTTGAAAGTTTTAAGTACTTTTGAAACAAAATAGTTTTGTTTCAAAATACTAAAGAGATTAAAGCTATATGTACCTAAAAAATATAAATTAATAGAATGGATATAATTATAACTGAACTTAAAAATCATTAAAAGAAGGGACTATCTCTCTTGCTCATTTCTCTGCCCTAGACTGGTACAATTTCTGACATGTAATATGTGCTCAATATACTTTTCAAACTAATCAATCAATCAATAAATGAATACTATACCTACTTCCAAACAATGGAAAGAATGGAGATTACAGTCTAGAGAGGATTATTTTTTGAACAATATCAAAAAGTTTCTCTAGATTCCATAGAATCATTGAGTAGACAAAGTAGAAATGAAACAGTTTAGAAGCAGGTGTCCTAATTTAAAATGAGTTTTTAAAGAAAAGCAAAAATACAACGAAAACACTGCAGAGACTCTAACAGAAAAAAAAAGAAAACGTATTTCACTATACTTAGCCCAGATAGATAGATAAATCTATGTACACATTTATTCCTAAAAGTAGCTTCTGTTATCCAAAGCTTTATGTTTACTGTTTGGTGTTTTCAAATAAAGAGTCTCAGAAAAGGGACAGGATTCCTTGCCTCTTTCTGAGAAGATAAGATTCTTAAAAACAGCTGTGAAACTCCTCATAATCCAGGGCCCCTCCCCGCATCCTCAAACAAAAGTTGGACACCCTATGCCATCTTGCAGCTGAGTTTGTAGGAAACAGTCTTTGCTCTTGATTTCCTCTCTCATTTCACTTGACAACAGAGTCCTTGGATTTCCAAACTCATCTTCCTTCTCTCAACAGGAAGAACAGAAGGCAGAAACCCCACAGAATGTTATGTGTGACTCATTTTCAACTCTACGTGAATAATTTAGCACTTGATAAAGACAAAGGCATGATTTTGCTACTGATGAGGAATATTTACATTTGTTTTCCTCCCTTGTACAGTGAAGCACCCAAATGAGAGACTCATTGCTCTGTACAACGCTGCCACCTTCCTCCCAGGGCTGGCTGTCATTAATTAAAATCACAGAAAGGAGCTGATTCACTGAACTGAATCACTCTGATAATGGCCAAAGTTCTAGAAACACGCCCTGGGGCCCAAGAGCTGGATTTTTCTGCTTCTCTAATTTGGACAGCTCTGAAGCCAACTCAGTTGGTAAAGATAGCTGAAACTCTTAAGTCTCTTTAAACTAAAAAGCAACATGTGCATGCTCAGTCGCTTCAGTTGTGTCCGACTCTTTGCAACCCCATGGACTGTAGCCTGCCAGGCTCCTCTGTCCATGGGATTCTCCAGGCAAGAACACTGGAGTGGGTTGCCATGCCCTTCTCCAGGGGATCTTCCCCACCCAGGGATCGAACATGGGACTCCTGCGTCTTCTGCATGGCAGGCAGATTCTTTACCACTGAGCCACCAGCTGCTGCTGCTGCTGCTAAGTCGCACCAGTCGTGTCCGACTCTGTGCGACCCCATAGACAGCAGCCCACCAGGCTCCGCCGTCCCTGGGATTCTCCAGGCAAGAACACTGGAGTGGGTTGCCATTTCCTACTCCAATGCATGAAAGTGAAAAGTGAAAGTGAAGTCGCTCAGTCGTGTCCGACTCTTAGCGACCCCATGGACTGCAGCCTACCAGGCTTCTCCGTCCATGGGATTTTCCAGGCAAGAGTACTGGAGTGGGTTGCCATTGCCTTCTCCAGCAGTCCTTAAAAAGCAAGATACCTATTGAACTTACTTGAACCACGATTCTGAAGCTAACTGAGAAACAATAATGTAATAATAGCTCAGTGTTATGGAATTAATGTTTGCGTTCCACCATCGTTCCCCCAGAAAAATTCATATGTTGAAGTCCTAATCCCTTTGAGGGATAACTAGGTGGGTGTGGTCATGACAGTGGTGCCTTCATGATGGTACTGGGGCCCATATAAGGAGAGACGCTAGAGCTCTCTCACCCTCAGCGCTATGACAAAGAAGTCATGTGAGCACACAGAGAGACAGTGGCCATCTGCAAGCCAGGAAGAGGATTCACACCAAGAACTGACCCTTCTAAGCACCTTGATCCTCAACTTCCCAGCACCCAGATTTATGAGAAATCAACATTCGTGGTTTCAGCCACCCAGTCTATGGTATTTTGTTACTGCAGCCCAAGCTGACTAAGACATGCAGGTAAGACAATTACGATTAGATTAGCTACAAAACAGACCCAAATAGCATTCTAAACCTCTACCTAAAAATCTACTTGAGAAAGTCAGTTTCCTTCTGAAAGCACATTTCAGTCCTATGTATCCTTCTCGCCCCACCCTCAACTCTAAGAGCATAAGTTTCATTGCTAAAGGGAATGCTGTCTCCTTTCAAGTCAAATGACAAGGTCTGCCCCTATTAATTTAACCCTGAAGTGTGTTTGCCAGTTTCTATACATCTTCCACTCCTCCACCTCTTCATCCCCACAGCTGAATAAGCAAGAGACAGGAAACTCTTTATAAATGAAAAAGTGTATACAAACAGTATTACTAGCAATTTTTTAATTAATTAATTTTAATTAGAGGATAATTACTTTACAATATTGTGGTGGTTTTTGCCCTTCATCAACATGAACCAGCCATAGGTGTACATGTGTCCCCCCCATCCTGAACCCCCCCTCTTGCCTCCCTCCCCACCCCATCCCTCTGGGTTGTCCCAGAGCACTGGCTTTGAGTGCCCTGCTTCATGCATTGAACTTACACTGATCATCTATTTTGCATATGGTAATACACACATTTCGGGGTGCTATTCTCTCAAATCAACCCACCCTCGTTTTCTCCCAGAGTCCAAAAGTCTGTTCTTTACATCCATATCTCTTTTGCTGCCTTGCATATAGGGTCATCATTACCATCTTTCTAAATTCCACATATATGCATTAATACACTGTATTGGTGTTTCTTTTTCTGACTTACTGCACTCTGTATAATAGGCTCCAGTTTCATCCATCTCATTAGAACTGACTTTTTTTTATAGCTGAGTAATATTCCATTGTGTATATGTACCACAACTTTCTTATCCATTGGTTGGCCAATGGACATCTAGGTTGCTTCGATGTCTTAGCTATTGTAAATAGTGCTGCAGTGAACATTGGGGTACATGTGTCTTTTTCTCATATTAACAATTTTTAATAGTAGAATTGTGGATAACTTAGTTTTTAATTCATTGGATATTTTTCTTAATTTTTTACCTAACAACATTTCTATATGATTTTGTCAACATCAGGAGAAATCCCATGCTTTTAAATGAGTGGCCTTCAACCTCAAACAGACTTAAGAAAAATGTAAGAACTTCTACTTATAGATGGTGGACACACACTATGTCTCATCTCCCTCAGCCTTGATCATCTCGGGTTTATGAAAATTATAGAAAATCATCTTTTCCTTTTCAATTCATAACTACATTTAAAATTAAGAAAAGGAACCTCAGTGGACCAGAAACCATTGGGAATCTCTGGGAGATGGGTAAGCAAAAAGAAGCCATCAAGTCTAAGAAGTCAAGTCAAGCTAGTAGGAAAAATAATAAATATCACAGGAAAATGTTGTTGAAATTAAAATCCAAACCTTTAAATAAAATTAATAGTAGAAAAGACACAAGTTGAACCCATAAGACAGAAGACTGAATTGATAAATTTTCTGTAACATATCATAAAAGAACAAAAAATTGGAGAGTATGAAAGAAGAGTCAAGAAATATTAAAGATAAACTCAGAAAGTTTAACATCCACCTTCTAGGGACACCAAGAAGGAGAAACTAAAGAGATCTGTGGAGAGGGAACATTCAAAGGAAAAAAAAAAATGCGGCTCTGATTATTCTTCAACTTTTTTTTTTTTTAATAATGAGAGGACCATTTTTAGAATTCTTGTTTTATTTGCAATTCATTCACATAAAATTTATTCAGATTCATCAGTATGCCTGGTATAGTGCAAGGTAATAGAAACCTAAGTATAGTAATAAATCCTCTCTCCAGATGCATATATGCACAGATCACAATTTTCCACATTATTTTAGAGGTTAAGAGTTCACTGACCCATAATCTTAGTTATTTTTATTACAGTTCACCTGTTTTGACTGGAATGACTTGGCAAAAGCCACACTACTTTTCCCCTATTGAACTGCTGAATTGTTTGACAAAGAGTATCTTAGCAACTGACTGTTTGAAGGCATGAAATCATACAGAGACTCAATCTATAATAAAACTGGAATTGGTAAACTCAGTCTGAGGCTTATTTCACAACAGTTATGGAATAGTCAGCTTTCATGAGGTAAACTGGAGCTAGTTTTCAAATTTCAAATGAAGTACACTGAAGTCATTGAAAAATTATGAACTATGCTGAGTAATAAAAATCACTAGCTTCCTACTCAGGGTTAGTAGATTGTCTCATAGATCATCTTAGCCACAAAGAAAATCAGCAACCACAAAAAAAGGACAATCTCCTTACAGCCTGTTTAGGGAAGAGAAATTTGTTGTAAAGAATCTGCCTGCAAAGCAGGAGGTCCAGGTTCAATCCCTGAGTTGGAAGATCCTCTGCAGAAGGAAATGGCAACCCGCTCCAGTATTCTTGCCTAGAGAATTCCATGGACAGAGGAGCCTGGCAGGCTACAGTCTATGCGGTCACAAAAGTCAGACACAACTGAGTGACTAACACTTTCTTTTACTTTTTCAGGGAAATTTTTTAAAAACGAGTTTGTCTGAGAGAATCAGAGGTAAACAAAGTATCTGTTGAATTAATTTCTAGAAAATTAGAAGTATTTAGAATATCACAAACTCATTTAGGGATATTTGTTGAATTTTAAGTCAGATACCGATTGACAGAGAGACGGACTAAAGAAAATAGGAAAAAAAATATTGGAAAACAGAAGATAATAGAAATTATTTTGATAAGAACTAAAGATGGAAGACAAGTTTTATCAATAAGTAGAAAACAAACTTGAGGACAAAAAGACGATCAGTCAAAAGACTGGATCTGCAACTGATAGAAGGAAGTCACATGTTACACAATGGAATAAAGGCGTATGATATAAAAAATAAAAAGCTGACTCTTTTATGTAAGACATGAGTGCATATGTGAAGAATTTAAATAGCTGGGATGAAGTTGACATCTGGTTATGTTTCTATCTTACCCTGCCTTCTATACCCAGTGCTCATGAACATTTTACTGAAGGTATATTTTCACAGTGTACTTTAGTTGAATATGATACAATGATACACCAGTGAAAGGCATGGTGTTTCATCACCAGTCCCAAAGTACACCATGGAAGCAAAGGTTATAATCTCTTAATTTTAGTTATTAGAACAGGTGCTCTGAAGCAACACAAAGAGAGAAGTGCCAATGGAACACCATCAGATGTGTATTTTTAGTTAACAATTCAAATCTCTGCAAACTCTAGCAATTATTTTTATTCATTGTTTAGATTTCTATTTTATCAGGCCTCCCTGAGTGTCCGTGGTTTTTTCCGAGCTGCTGATAAATTTTCACAACTTGTCCTACGTGGTCTGACCAAAATACTGCAGAGAGGTGCTAAACTGGTTTAAATCTGTGTGAAAAGAGTTTACTCACAAAGCTGGCCACCAAAGGTCATGGTTTTTTAGGTACTTAAGATCTCATGATCAGGTCTTCAGAGTCTGCTGGAGTTTCGATTCGCTTTTTCTGTGTGTGGACAATGACTAACCATACCTTTGTGCTCATTCTTTGCATGGTTTCTTGGGTATATGCAATATTTGATGGCCATCTACCCTCTCTTACATTGCTCATTCAGCATAAGTTGCTGAGTGATTTTCTTGTAACATAAGAAACTTCAGCAGCTGTAAGTTAACTATCATGTTGTAGAAGTTGTCAGTTTTTTAAAACTGATAATGTTCAACATTGTTATATTTTGCTCTGAAATAAATGTTAATTGTTAAAATTGGATCTTTAAGGAAGTGAAAAAAAAAAGTGAATCTGATTTATTAGGAACAAACTTATGATGAAGAAAGTCCTTATCAGGAAAAGAATAATGGATCATAAAACCCGGTAACAACCTGGCAAGCTCTGAATGCTATTACAGACTTCTTGTTCCTGGGATCAACAGGAACAAGTTTTGCAACAAAAGGTTGGGGGCCTTTTCTAAGTAACAATAATACCAATTATAACTAATCAATCAAGTTTCTTACAAACCATGCGAAGGCCAAAACAAGCCCAGAATAAGCAGGAAGGGGATAGGGTGGCCAAGACGGCAAGGAGGAATAGTAGGAGGTGAAACAAAATGACCCCTTGCTGCCGTCCAGACACATCTCTTGCACAGTGTTGCAATGAATTCTGAGTTAATGGTTTGGGGGAGGACTGCCATGGGTAAAGTCGGGTCTTCAGGAAGAAAACCTGAAAGCCACACTATAGGCAGGAGACACAGTGTGGTCAGTGAGTCCTGTATATGCTGTCAAAAGACCTGGGTTCAAGTCTTATCTTTACAGGTTCTTGTTCGCAAAACCTTGAATACAGCACAACCTGGGTCACAGTTTCTCGTCTGAGTAGAATGGATCTTCATATGATTTTCATGAGGATCAGGTGATCTATACATTTAAGTTACCAAGTTTCTTTCATATGAAAATTTCTTATTTTGAATAACAAAACAGAAATTATTACTAATACATGTAGTAATGACTACTAGAACACACTTATAATAAGGGCAAAAGTTAAGAGCAAGAACCAAAGAGGCAGACAAAATGTAGAAGCCATATAGTACACAAGACGCATTTGGTGAAACCGTTAAAAGAGTTTAGACTTTGAACCCAGCCTGCCTAGATTCAATCCCTGACTCCGGGACTCAGCAGCTGTTTGACTGTGGCAAAGTCACTTACCCTCTCTGCCTTCAGTTTCCACAACTATAAAATGCAGATGATGGTACCGTCATAGGTTTGTTGTGAGGCTTCAGTGGTATCTATGTATTAGTGTTTAGCACAGTGTCAGGCACGTAGGCAATATTAAACAAGTGTTTGCTATTAATATAATGCTGAGCTGAAGCACTATGATGCTTAAATCCTTCTTCACTGGGAACTGAGCTGATCAAAAACTCTAGGATTAGGCTGTGTGACCCCAGGCATGTAGAATTACAGGAACCTTGAGCAAGCTCTTAAGAAGGTCACTACATAAACTACCAAAAAGCTACCCTCATTGACCAGGGTTGAAATTGCAATTCACAAGTGAGAACAGGACAGAAAAAAGTTCACTTTCCCATCATATCACTACTTTCTAGCTGGCTAATGGTTGCATGTTAAGAAAGGACTTGTTCAGGACACTAGTTGAGCCCTGGTCATTATCTGTATTGTATGGATCTTCATTTAATCACCTCCGCTAATCTTATTTTACTTAACTTCATGTTTGTAAAGGGCCCAGGTATGTATTTTCCCTTATATAATGTATACCAGTTGCATAAGACACTTGGCTTTCTTTTTCTTTTAGGATCTACTCTCTTAACAACTTTCAAATATGCAATGCAGTATTATTGACAATAGATCTTGGTTTTTTGTTTTGCTTTCACTGGTTTCCATTTACATGATAGATTTCTATAGTCTATTTTATAGCTATCTGTTCTTTATGATACCTAGGATCATGCAAAGCACCACAAAAGTAAACAAGAAAAAATGTGATCAATGGATAAATAAGATGAATAGATGAGTGGCTTGAAAAATAAAAACAGAGATTTTTCTTTCTTTCTTTTTTTCTTGGTGCTTTATAGCAAGAAAAGACAGGCTTAGAAATTGCCTAGCTAGAATTATAACAATCTCCTCAGTTTTAAAAATATATATGTTAAAAGTTAAAAAAAATCAGAAATAGGATATATTACCAGTGGAAAAATCAGAAATCGTATGTAGATAAATTCATTTTTTAAATATTTGCTTAGAAAAAGTTAGAATTTATCAAAACATAGAATAAACTTATTATTATTTTGTCCCTTTAGTAGAACAGGCAAATAATAATGTAGAAGAAGTAACAGTAGTGAAAAAATATAGATGGACTCAACAAAATATAAAATCTTTATCACATATAATAATTAAAATTATATATGCAGCAGCAGTAGCTTTGTTATTATTAAATGTGAGTATAACTCTAAAATGATAAAATGTTTTATGTGTGGTTTATAAAGTAGACTTATTGCTGAATGAAATATGTTGTTCAATGCATTTTGAGGAAAATAAAATGTAAGGTATCCTTTATAGAAATCTTTCCAAAGAAGCTGTTACACATTCAAAGATAAAATCGCTGAAGAATTCATGCTTTTGAACTGTGGTGTTGGAGAAGACTCTTGAAGAGTCCCTTGGACTGCAAGGAGATCCAACCAGTCCATCCTAAAGGAAATCAGTCCTGAATATTCGTTGGAAGGACCGATGCTGAAGCTGAAACTCCAATACTTTGGCCACCTGATGTGAAGAACTGATTCACTTGAAAAGACCCTGATGCTAGGAAAGACTGAAGGTGGGAGGAGAAGGGGACGACAGAGGATGAGATGGTTGGGTGGCATCACCGACTCAATAGACATGAGTTTGAGTAAACTCTGGGAGTTGGTGATGGACAGGGAGGCATGTCATGCTACAGTCCATGGGGTCACAAAGAGTTGGACACGACTGAGTGACTAAACTGAACTTAACTGAACTGAATCACTAGTGACAGAATACGGTATTTTTCATATAATTCACAAGAAAGTAAAAAGATCTTCAGTCAGAATTTTCTAATTTCTAACACAACCCAGAAATAATATATGTCAAAAATCACAAGTAAAGACAAAAAGGGTTCAGTTTTGGATTATGAATGGTATTGGTCATATAAAATTAATTTTATAAAGTAAAAATATCCAATGGGACTATTCATTTTGGTTGGCATTCTTAACAATAAATCTCCAGGTCTTAGCTTACTTTTGAAAAATAAGCTGGTTATTCAGACAAAATAAGACAGCATCCAGGAAAGCACATTATAAAAGAGCTATAAAGCAAAGCACAAGTGAAAGTTCTAAATGTAAGACATGGCACAGTCTTGCATGTATTAAATGTTTGATAAATATCTTAAGTTAACGATTGAGGCACTACAGGTTGTATTTTTCTCACCATGACAATGTTTTGGCTAAAGGTATATTTTCTATAATTTTCTAAGTATTTATTTGGCTGTGTCCAATCTTAGTTGTATCATGCAGGATCTTAGTTCCCTGACCAGGGATTGCACCCATGTTCCCTGCATTGCTAGGCAGATTCTCAACCAGTGGATCACCAGACAAGTTCCTGAAAGCATATTTTTGTGTGAATGTTTTCAGTGTAAATAGTATTACCCATTATGGAGAAGGCAATGGCACCCCACTCCAGTACTCTTTTGCCTGGAAAGTCCCATGGACAGAGGAGCCTGGCAGGCTTCAGTCCATGGGGTCGCTAAGAGTCAGACACGACTGAGCAACTTCACTTTCACTTTTCCCTTTCATGCACTGGAGAAGGAAATGGCAACCCACTCCAGTGTTCTTGCCTGGAGAATCCCAGGGACGGTGGAGCCTGGTGGGCTGCTGTCTGTGGGGTCGCACAGAGTCGGACACGACTGAAGCGACTTAGCAGCAGTATGAATTTATCTTATTCACCATTACTTAGTATTATTTCCAGTATTCAAATTCATTTTCAATAGATTCATCATAATTTCAAAATATTCATCATAATGGAAACTACTCAATGAAAAAACACAAGTTCTGGATACAAATCCAAGATAAGAGTCTACACTAGTATTGAGAAAGAGACACTGAAGGTATCAGTAGTCACAGAAAGAAGAACTCTGTGCATCTGCACATTCATCTTTCCACCACCTAACATAGATACTGTGAGGGGTAGGTATTGTAGAGTAACTGACTCAAAAACTTGTCAACTATTTAAGATGTGCCTATCAATAAGGCAAAAATAGGAAATTAAAATGATGTTCCTCAGACTCCCCTGCAGCTAAATTTCCAAATATGATTTACACCCTGATGTGACTGAGACACATTCTGTGGATAGCAGAATAAGATAGAGACCCCTCATCTGCTGCTTCAAGTACTTTTGCTGGCAAGCCTTGTGGCAGAGGTAGCTGGATTTCTGCTACAGCAGTAACAGAAGTTGTGCTGATTAATTGCTCCCTCATTTCATGGCTGTGAAGAGAGTGAATCCACTTTGTTGGCATGGATGACGGGGCTGTGATTTTCAGAGCCAATAATTGTGGTGGTGACTTCCTGATCCCTGGACTGCTGCTGAGGCTCTGTGTGCTGGCGACAACAGTTGGGCTGATTCCCAGGCTGAAGGAGAAGTCTCCTCGATGCCGGTCATGGTACAGGATGCAACCCCCTCGACAAGCCAGTTCTATGGTGTTTGTCAGAGACTCATTCCTGGAAGCTTGGCTCAGGGCCTGTATTCTAGCTCTTCTAATAAAATGGAAAGCACCCAGTTCCCTGTGTTAAACCTTTTTCTATTTAAGCAAACTCAGATAGATAGTTTCTGGTTTCTGCAACTGAAACTTGACGAATACAACAGTCATGATCCATGTATACGCAGACAGAATTGCTCTGATTTTATGCAGAATTACAGGCACGTTCCCTGAACATACCAAACTTAGATCTGTTTGGCAGAAATGCATTCTCTACCACGCCTGATTCAACTTCCTCCAGCCAATTCTGCACTTTTCTCTCTTTCCTCCCACAGCACACATGTACCTATCTTCACTATAATAATTATTATACTGAATACCATTTCTCTGTCTGGTTGTCTGCTTCCCAAATAGACTTTTAAAAGGCATGTTGTATTTAAATCTCTGTATGCCCTATGGCTGGCTTATTTAAGTAAGTCCTCAATAGTATTGGTGGAAAAAAAGAGGGGAAAAGAAGGATCTGAAATCAAAATAATTGAGTTGTGTTTACTATTTTTAAAATCCTCTCAGGATGAAAGCAACCTAAGTGATCATCAACAGATGAATGAATAAAGATGTGTGTGCATATATATATATATATGTATATAACACACACACACATATATATAATGTGTGTGTTATATACATATATATATATATAATGGACTATTACTCAGCCATAAAAAAGAATGAAATTTTGCCATTTGTGACAACACAGATGGATCTAGAGGGTATTAAGCTAAGTGAAATAAGTCAGACCAAGAAAGACAAATGCCAAATGATTTTATTTATATGTGAAATCTAAAAAGCAAAACAAATGAACAAGCAAAACAAAACAGAGACAGACTCATAGATATAAGAACAAACCAGTGGTCATCAGTGGGGAGGGAGGTGGAGGATGAGTGAAATAGGTAAGGGATATTAAGAAGCATAAACTTTCAGCTATAAAATAAATAAGTCACAGGATGTAATGTATGCAAAAATGTATGTAAAGCATAAGGAATACAGTCAGTAATACTGCAATAACTCTGTATGGTGACAGGTTATAACTAGACTTACCACGGTGATCATTTCATAATGCATAAAAACATTGAGTTACTATGCTTTACACCTGAAACTAATAGAACACTGTACATCAATAATAGTTCAATAAAAAAGCAAAAATAAAAAAATTGTCTCATAACAAATCATAGCCATCACATTTTAGTCTATCCACTGTCCAAAAAGTTATGGTAAATTTTCACCTTCTATTTTTTCTTCAATTAGTTTTCATAGACAAGCAGCCCAAAGAGACATCTCCCTGGGCTACTTGAAAATAGAATTCCAGTATTTCTTCTGATCATTTCTCAATGCTAACTTTTAGGAATCTTATTTATATTTCTATTATATCACATCACAAAATAAGTCTTCTGTACTGGACATAAAATTAACTTCTACATTTAATAGTGGCTTATTAAAGCCTACATTTTATTGAAGTCCATAAATTTTATAGATACAAGCAGATCAGAATTTGAGTAAGTTTGGGTGTATAGCTTATTACCTGATAGGCTTGAAAAAACCTTAAGTATAAGCTATATCTTTTAAAACCAGATGGAAATTTAAGAACAACAACAAAAAAAACAACAACCAAAATAAAAACTCACTGAATAGGCTTAATAAAATATGGCAATAAAAGAGGAACAAAATTAATAAAGATGCATCAATAAAGTTATCTGAACAACCAAGAATTAAAAAGATTTTTCTTTTAGTGAACAGACTCTCAAGGATATAAACCAAAAAAAGCTAACATTGGTGTCACCAGAGTTCCAGAAGGAAAAGGAGAATTTGGGGCAGAAGAATATTTGAAGAGATAATGAATGAAAAGTCCTCAAACTGGGTAAAAGACATAAACAAATACAAATACAAGGTAACATGTAAGCTAAATAAATGGAGAATAACTAATTAAATTATTGCACATTGATTTGATGAAGAGGAATAGAACCATCATGAAATAGTGTGCAATTATATATATAAATATGGAGTATACATTTTCATGTAAATATGAAATTTGTTTTATTAGAATAGTGAGAGGCATAGGTATTATTTGGGAGGCAATCTGTCTTCAGTTTTGTGCCTTTTTTTACAATAAAAAAAGAGAAAGAATATGCCAGTACATTGGTATTTATTTATTGAGGTATCACATAAAAGTATTCTGTTTCTCACACTACAGAGAAAAATTAAAACATCAGTTAATTACTACACTCAATAGTACATCTGTATGGATGGTATCATCTGCCTAATGACCCCAGACTGCGGTGAAGACAGCAACTTATAACAACCGGACATTATAGGGTTATGACAAAATACCCCGTAGAGTTCCCAAAATAGTTTCAAGAACTTTGACAGCTTTGCTGGAAAATATGTTTCCTTAAGAAGGATAGTCATGAAGCTAACCAATTCCAGATTACTGCTGTTTATTACAAAAATTAAACATCTGCTTTCTCTTTATCTATGGCTTTCTCTCTACTTTCATGGAAACGGGGGACAAATATGCTTAGACTTTGCCTGAATAGTTTAGAAGATGGGTAAGTGTTGATTATTATATTAATAACTAGAAACATTTCAATACATAAAATTGTTCAAGTTCCACACTGTATCCCTTTTCATTAACCATAGTCCCAAGATGCTTATATAATTAAAGGTAGTTTCAAGCCAAGTCCTCATGTTCTACAAGCTCATGGATCAGTTGTCCAAATTTCTTCCTCTTAATGTTTTATTCTCTGATTTGGAAAATCTGATTTATTGAGCCAACCTTTCATTAAATATTAAATTCTCTTCTGCCAACTCCCAGAGGGAAGGTACTTTTATTGAAGTACATCAATAGCAATACACAGATTTTTGAGACATTTGTGGGCAAGACGCATATATCTCATAGTTCACGGCACCAGTTTTTTATCTCATGAGCCAAATTTACATATCCTTCCAAATGCAGTCTAGAGATCCCCTCTAGAGGCTGACAGGAATAAAAAGGAAGACATGTTGTACAGCATACTTACACCTAAAAACTCAAAGCATGTTAAAACAGATCATATTTTTATAGCATGAGGTAGATGGCAATTTACTTTTAGTAGATCAGAAACTAACATACTACATCCAACGCTCAAAATTCAACCACAAGAAAAATACATTCCTATCAGAGCAAGTTGGTAACTCATCCATATATCTCGTATCCATATTTATTTATTTATGAATTCATCCATTCAACCACGGTTTAATGAGTGCCATGGTAAGTAACGTACCTTCCTAAGCAATGGAGATACACTGCTGAACCCAAAGAAGATGGTCCCTATCCTCATACAGGTGAATATGAACGTTATGCACTCACCTACATGATCATGTATATCAATACATGTCACAAAGAAAACTATGCAGAAGTCTGCTTGTGCTTGTGCTCAAGTCACTCAGTCATGTCCGACTTTTTGCGACCCTTGGACTGTAGCCCACCAGGCTCCTCTGTCCGTGGGATTTCCCAGACAAAGCTACTGGAGTGAGTAGCCATTTCCTCCTCTAAGGGATCTTCCTGACCCAGGGATTGAACTCACATCTCTTACGTCTCCTGCACTGGCAGGCAGATTCTTTATCACAGAGCCACCTGGGAAACACCCCCATGGAGAAGTCTACTTCTATGAAAAAGACTAACACTATGGACGATCAGTACCATACAACAGAGGGAGTTTTGAAGGACAAATAAACATGAGCAAAGCCAAACTGATAATGAGAAGATAGAGAAAAGGGAACAAAGGACAAAGGAGCAGCCTGTGCAAAGGACTTGAGACAGAGTAAACAGAAAGACGGTCAGGGTTGGAGAACAGAACATGAAACGAGGCTTATGAAAGGGCAGAGGAAGACTGAGTCATGCCTTACAGGTCATATCCGGATTTGGCTTTTATTCTAAGAGCCGTGCAAAAACACTGAAGTTTTGGGAGCAAAGGAAGGACATAAACAGGTTTATGAGTTACTGGGATTTTTTAATCACTGCAGCAATAGATGAAAAATGACTCAAAGGAATCACATAGAATAGGAACAGGAAATCAGTTAGCCTCTAACAGACCAAGAAAGAAATGATGGTGACTTGGACAAGGCAGTGGTTTTCAAATGAGGGCAATTTTACACCATGAGTACATGCTGAATTTCTGGAGACATTTTTGGTTGTTATAAGTAGTGATGGTGTTACCACTGGCATATAGTTGGTACTGGCCAGGGATACTGTTCAACACCCTACAGTGCACAGGACAGCCCCACACCGCAAAGAATTACCCAGTTCCCTAAAGTCAACAGTGCCAAAATTGAAAACCTTCAACTAGAGTGATAGCAACAGAAATGAAGAGAAATAGATACATATTTGACTTCCCAGGTAGCACTAGTAGTAAAGAACATACCTGTTAATGCAGGAGGCATAAGAGATGTGGGTTAAATCTTGGGTTGGGAAGATCCCCTGGAGGAAGAAATGGCACCTGACTCCAGTATTCTTGCCCGGAGAATCCCATGGACAGAGGTGCCTGGAAGGCTACAGTCCGTAGGATCACAGAGAGTTGGACATGACTGAAGCAACTTAACACACGCACAGATACATATTTAGAAGTTAAAAATGACAAGACTACAATGATTGAACACAGGATGAGTGTGAGAAAAGGAATGAAAAATGACAAGAATAAACCGTAGGTTTCTGACTTGTGCAGCTGAGTGAACAGTGTACCCTTCAAGTTTGGAGGACCCTTCAAGTTTGGAGGAAGATGATCAAGAATTTGGGTTTAGATGAATTGAGGTTGAGATGCTTTAAAGGCATCAAGTTAAATAAGCAGTCATACATACTGATTTGAATTTCAAAGCAACAAGCACAGAGTATGCTGACAAGTCAAATAAAAGAGGAGCCATGTCATTTGGCAAAATAGTTTGTTGGAAGCAAGGTCAAAAGACTAGTAAGTGTTAGGTGTGGCTAGGAGTTAAAAAAATGGAAACCATGAATACAACTCCCAGAAATTTGACTACGAAGTAAGGCAATGGCTAAAAGAAAGAAATACAATGCAAAAGAGTTCACTTTTATTTTTTTTAGGGTTTTCTGAACACAGAAAATTGGGGAAGTCTTGGGAATGTTTAAAAGGCTGATAAGTAAAGATTGAAAAGACAGTAGAGGACACAAGTAGAAGAAGGAATAACAAAATGACAAGATTTTTTTCTAAAATTCAAATTCTTCTTGACACCTGCATTTGAATGTCCAGAAACATTTCAAATGTCATATCATTAAAAACTGAGTTTTTCTTTCCCCTTGCAGTGATTTCCTTCTCAAAAGACATCACCATCCAGCCATTCAGACAACCCAGTAATAGAAGAGTCAGGCTTGACAGCACTCTCTCATTCACCTCTATTCTCAATCCACCCTAAAAATCTCTTGAATTATTTCATGTCTCTCCACAACCCCACCATATCCCAGTCAAGGCAATCACTCATGCATCTAGACTACCCAGTAGTTTCCTGTTATTTTGCCCTTTATGATCTGTTCTCCCACTCTGTAGCCACAAAATCCAATTTTGTCACCTCACAGCTTAAAACGCTTCAGTGACTTTTCATTTTTGAAGCTTTAGAGCCAAATCCTTAATATTGCCTACAAAGCCCTTTATCTGTTTTAAGTGTCAATTGACAGCAAGTTGTTCCTCACTCTTTCTGCTTTATCTTCACTAGCCTCCTTTCAATACTTGCTGTTCTTTCTACTGGGACCTCTCTTGATTCCTTACCCTTTGCTCATCCTTAAACTTGAAGCTCAAAAGCCATTTACTCAATGAAGTACCATCCAACATGACAAGTCACTCTAGCTCCAGAATCATAGTATCCTTTGTGGAACCTCCCTGAGAAGTGATTCTACGTGTATTCCTGTTTGTATCTGAGTGAACGCCTATCTGTCTCTCAAGCTCTTGGACAGCACAGATCCAGCGTGAAGAAAAATCAGGGGACAATCTCTGCCATGTGGATAGTGTCCAGAATGGTGCTTGACACACAGAAGGTACTCAATGACCACCTGTTAAATAAATAAATACATCTTTATAATTGCTCCATAAAATGAGGGTAGTTGGCTTTTTGCTGTTATTATTGTATCTCTGTTTCTCACTAACGATATATCTAATACCTAAGGATTTAAGTTGCACAAGGGTAACCGTCCTCACTGGTGGACTGGTATTTTGGATACCTCTCTCCTCAGGTTCTGAGCTAGTGCTTCTTTCACTCTGCTATAATGCTTCCATCCCCGGGTGCGAAGTGGTAAAGAATCCACTTCCCAATGCAAGAGATGTGGGGGACACAGGTTCGATCCCTGGGCCAGGAAGATCCCCTGGGGGAGGAAATGGCCACCCACTCCAATATTCTTGCCTGGAGAATCCTATGGAGAGAGGAGCCTGGTGGGCTGCAGTCCAAGGAGTCGCAGAGAGTCGGACATAACTGAGCATGCACGCATACACGCTTCCTAAATTCAGGAAATTTCCAATGGAATGTACAGACAAGTGACTCTTTAGGCTAATTCAAAATTTGAGTGGTGCCTCTCATGATTCCATGTGGATTTTGTCTCATATCAGCTGCTGCTGCTAACTCGCTTCAGTCGTGTCCGACTCTGTGCGACCCCATAGACGGCAGCCCACGAGGCTCCACCATCCCTGGGATTCTCCAGGCAAGAACACTGGAGTGGGTTGCCATTTCCTTCTCCAATGCACAAAAGTGAAAAGTGAAAGTGAAGTCGCTCGGTTCATATCAGCAAGTTATAACAAATTTCAAATGTTGCCAAAAGAGCTGAAATAGGTAATTCACATTAAAAATTAAAAAATAAAAAACCTACCCCTGAGAACTGTGGTTTTCCTGTCAGAGGTTTCCAATAGCACTTACAGTGAAACATTTCACTATAACTTGATCTTTCGTGCTCCCTTAAAATTCTAATTATCAAGAATGTAGTATCAATTTGTAAAAGATTCAGAACTAACTTATTTTGAGAATTAATGAGTAAAAGTTAGAGATTTTCTTTAATAAAACTGCTAATTCACATTTACCATGTCATACTCAGTTCACTACTTTAGTCTATCCTAAAGCAAACCAGTCCTGAATATTCATTGGAAGGACTGATGCTGAAGCTGAAACTCCAACACTTTGGCTACCTGATGCGAAGAACTGACTTGGAAAAGACCTTGATGCTTGGAAAGATTGAAGGCAGGAGGAGAAGGGGACAGCAGAGGATGAGATGGTTGAATACCTTCAAGGGTTGATGACAGACAGAGAAGCCTGGCAGGCTGCAGTCCATGGGGTCACAAAGAGTCAGACATGACTGAGCAACTGAACTGACTCAGTCCACTAAATTCTACATGTACCAAAGACAAATCAATCTTAGCCAGAAATTTCTAAGAAAGAAGTGCAGAATATGATTAAATTGAAATATATAAATAAACTATGTCATAGTTTATTAAACTATGTCATTTTTTCATTTTCAGCATCACAAAGCACTCAGAGTACACTGAAATGCCAAGTATTCTGAAACCATAAGATTTGGCATATTCATTATTACCATTTTTCAAAGGGTAAAGTGCTATAAAATACACTGAATATTGAAGTTATAATAAATTCCCTTCCTTCTAACATCAGCCCCACCAAAGTGCCAGGCCATGGCTCATTATAAACATATGACTTATGGCAGCCCAAGGGTCCCCTCTGTCTTTATTGTCTGTACCACATATTAAGCACATTAGCAGTTTCTACCTTGTCTTATTCATGACTCTATGTCATTTTGTTGAAATTTCCAACACTGTCTTAGAGTCAAGGGAACATGGGAACCTCATCACCAGGTACCTATTCAGTTGTGTAGGAACTCCAAATATATCATTTTATTTGATCCTCACAAAAGTCCATGAGATCAGTATCTCTATACTATGGAATGGTAGATTTAGGAATGATCCCTAATCAACAAGAGTGCAAATGTACTGATTTCTAGAAAACTGAGGATTTGGATACTTTTCCAGTGAGAGTGCAGAAAGCTCAAACCCTGAAGATATGACTGGTTTGGCTTCTTTCAGGTCAAATAAGATCAGTTCTTAATCAGTGTCATCTGATAAGAGCAGTTTGACCTTGTTTATCATCAGTTTTATATTGTTTCTAACAAAGTCTCACTTCTTGGGGGATTTAAGAAAGCCAGAAATATTAATATTATAATTTGTTTAGGAAATAAATTTTTATTTGGTGCAAGTCTCTGGTATCTATTTTTCACAATAAAATTATCAACATATGTCTATTTGCAAGGAAAAACATGTAGTAGCCACCTGACTTTCAAATGTTCTTTAGGAAGATGACTTTAAAACTTACCCTAAGCTGACAGACCAGCACAGGCCTGTCTATTGTTAACTTTTACATAATAAAATCCACCAAGATTATTAACCCAACCCTTGTAGGACATGTCTGTGATTTGAGACATGAACATGTTTTTAGCCCAGTTTAGCTCAGAAAATCATCAGTTCTATTTTGCAATGCAAATCCTCTAGTTACGTTTGTTTGTGTGTCTGTTGGCTTGTTTGACTTAATCTATGATTCATTTTATAATGATAACCTAAGTATGTGCCTTAGCTGAGGTTTATAGTGAATTAATAGATGAAATTCAAAGAGCGCCATAGTGTCTGGAATTAGGAAATGATTTGCTTTTGCTCTTCTTGAAAGAGAGGAAGTAGTTTTGTTTTAACATGCAAGTACCACGTTTTCTCAAAAAGAATAAGCTGAAACTGATCTTTAATCTAGAGAGGCTTCTGTGAATTTTTATGAAGTTGCATTGGGATTTAAGAAATATTGTATTTCCTGATTTAATAATACATATGATTGAGATGAGAAGGGCAGTATTTTAATATTACTCTGAATCAGAATCTAACACATAATTCTGAAGGAGGAAGGAAGGCTATGTTACTCAAATTTGTCATTACTATACTGTGTGGATTTAAAATTATTTGATTTTAAACTAGCTAACAGAAAGATGCACACTACATAGGCCCTAATTTTCAGTCTGACATCAATGATGCAATAATCATAGTCACTATCATTTATTGCTCTAGTCAAGGGCTGGGCATGTGATGGGCACAATTCATCATTATGCCACCTGGTCTTCACCACACTCCAAGAAGTGGGTATGATTATCACACATACTTTATAGATGAGGCACCTGCAGCTTAATGAGAGTCACAGAACTTGAGAAGGGTAGCAACACTAGAACTGCAAAGCAAGAAGCCCTGACAGGTCTGACTCCAGAGGTTATGTCCATTACAAGCTTGTCCATTCGTTTCATTTTTTCATTTTGTTTTCCTGTTATAGAGAGGTACACATTTAAAAGTACTTCTCAGAAAATCACCCTTTCTTTTAAGCCCTAAGTGTCCAGAGATGAAATAGTCAGTGACTACAAAATCCATTCAAATCTGTTTAAAACACACACACACACACACACACACACACACACACACACACACACACACACACACACACACACACACACACACCAAAGCATTTCTTCCTGCATATCCTCACAAATCAGATCAAATGCTGTATGAGACAAGTCATGCTACAGCAATAAGACTCTGGATTTAATTTGTACATTATCTGCCCATGTCTTTCAGAATGCTATGACATCTTAGGAAGTAAAGGAATAGATCATAGATCATAGGAGGTAATATAAATTGGCTATCGTCTGAGATACAGTCTTTTTATTAAGTTTTACTATACTCTTTAATTAAATAATATTTGGTAAAACATCTTTTTTATTGCCTGAAAATGTTACTAATAAAATGAAATGTAAAGTTCAAGGAGATAATTTTTGCAAAAAAAAATAATAATCCCAGTTTGGAGTTTTGTAAGATTAGCACCTAATTTCAAATCAATCCATCTTGAACGATGCTGAACAACAGGGAATAAACACATTGCCTAAAAGCCAAATCACCATATTCCACAATTCTATCTAGGACTTTCTAGCATGCAATTTATAGAAGAATTTAAATTATTTCTTTTTTCCATCCATGCCGCCACTTTTACACACAGTGAAACGGATCATTTTTTGCTTGTCTGTTTGGGTGATCCACACTAGACATAGGTCCACACCATGATAGAATACAGTGAAGGGAACACACTATTCTGCCTCAAGCACATAAAACTGAGGAAACTACCACCTTGTTCTATTTTTTTTAACATATAAAAAAGAAAGGAAATGTCCAGGTCCCAGTAAAGAGAGAAAGAAATCTCTCCTCCATGCCAGGGCAGCATTGTGAAGGAGGAGCAAAGGGTAGATATAAGCTGAGGCTGTGGTTTATCCCCAGGCAGGGCCTGACACAGGATGCGACAGGCACTGGCAGTGCCCCCTCATTCACATTTCTTGGGATTCTTTACCACCTCGTGCCCAGCTGCCCCGTGCACTCTCACTCCAACAGTCAGTACCCGTGTTTTGTTGGCAGGAAGTTGGCCTCGGGCTGCTGGAATCTCTCTGAGAGCTTAAGTAAGGCAGAAACTCCCCAGGAATTTACATCCCTCTGGGGGAAGACTTAAATAACAACTGGCATATTTAATGAATACTCTAGCTCCACCCCATCTGATGAGGAGGACTCTTAAGATGTAAACTTCAAATCTGCCCTTCAAACCTGAGAGCACTTTTGTTGCCTGGCTGGGACTCTGTTTGATACCATACCCTTGCCTGACAAAATTCCCTTTCCAGCCTTATTTTTCCAAACCCCTATCTTTTCCAGGAACACCTGCTAATAAATTACTTCACCATGGATCTTCACCTCAACACCACTCTGGGAAAGTTATTCTGAGACACAAGATTGAGTCCTTACAAAGTAGCAACTGAAACTGGCTACCCTGCCTATAGCCAGGAGCCTGGAAGAACATTCCCTCTCGGTGCAAAAAGCACCAGCAGCCTGGTCAACCCATAAGGAAGCTCTCTGAATGCAAGTAATTCTACCAGGAGAAAGTAAGATCCATGTCTCCAAAACACAAGCATGCAGAATCAGAATTTACATGATTAATGAAGTGCAAGAAGCCTCAAGCTAAGAAACGAACATAACTTCATGTGGAGCAGGTGAGATACAGATGGAAATGCCAGACTATTCTCCAACATTTCTGCCATGAACAAGACATACAGTTCCCACAGGAATGCTGGTGAGGAAGGTGTGTTGAATGATGAGAAAGGCTCACAGTCTAAAAAAAAAATACAACCACAGAGGAAAATAGTTTCACCTTGATAAAAAGTCTCACTTCAGCAATTGGAGGATTTCTATAATGTGAAAAAGTTAGAAAATCAGCATGTGTGAAACGATTAAAGAAAATAATAATATTATTATTTAATGTAATTATAAACCATGCTAAAAATCATTACAAAAAATAGCCTTAAGAAGAACATAATAAGCATCTATATAAAGGTTATGATGGCAGACTGAATTTGTTATTGTTGTTCAGTCATATCCAACTCTTTGCGACCCTATGGACAGCAGCATGCCAGGCTTTCCTGTTCTTCACTGTCTCCCGGAGTTTGCTCAGATTCATGTCCATTGAGTCGGTGATGCCATCCAACCATCTCATCCTCTGCCGCCCTCTTCTTTCGCCTTCAATCTTTCCCAGCATCAGGGTCTTTTCCAATGAGTCAGGTCTTTTCCAGTGAGTCAGCTCTTCAAATCAGGTGGCCAAAGTATCGGAGCTGCAGCTTCAGCAGATTGAATACATGCAAATAATTTTACTCACTCTTACCAAATACACGGAAAAAATATTTAATCCACAAAGATGAAGTGAGCAACAGGGGCGACAACAGTGACAGAATTCTAAAAGCTGGAAAGCAGGACCAGTGTAAATGACTTAGGAGATCCGAGAAAGATGAAAACAAAATTGGCAGTCAGAAAAACTAAGAATCAAGTCCATCCCACCACAGAATCCCAAAAGATTCTGGAACTCGCATACTCAGTAACTCTGGAACTATGAGTAAAGAGAAGTGATTCAATCAAGAGAGTGAAGAAGTGCTTCAATCGATAAACTGTGAAAAACTGTTTCAGAAGCAGTTTGATTTCTATTAAGACTGGATCCCCTCTCCTTTACCTTTCTAGTTCCCTCTTTGGAATCTCTGCCCCAGAAGTTTGCAGGTTTCTTCTCTGATAGGGTAGACGAAGTCTGTGTTGATAAGCATATACCAGTCAGAGTTGAGGGTTTGTATTCGATGCATACTACGAATACTTCATGCTGAATGGCTGGGCTTCCGGAACACAGTCAGACCTTTACCATCCTGTAGGATAACACAACAGGCTTCTCCTGAGTAACTAACTTATCCCTGAGGCAAAACCTAAAGATACTGATCTCCCTCCAGTGATATCCAAAGCCTCACACACATACTCAGATCTTCTAATCAGCTTTTACATCCCAGGCTCTGAACCACGACCAGTCAATCAATAGAGAAGAAAAAAGCCATGGGTGAAACAATCATTTTGGAAGAAACCAACACTATAAAGGGAGAAGAAAACTTTAGAAATGAATGAAAACAGATAAAACTCATTTTAAAAGTTTTTCCAGTAATCATGTATGGATGTGAGAGTTGGACAGTGAAGAAAGCTGAGTGCAGAAGAATTGATGCCTTTGAACTGTGGTGTTGGAGAAGACTCTTGAGAGTCCCTTGGACTGCAAGAAGATCCAACCAGTCCATCCTAAAGGAGAACAGTCCTGGGTGTTCATTGGAAGGACTGATGTTGAAGCTGAAACTCCAATACTTTGGCCACCTCATGCGAAGAGTTGACTCATTGGAAAAGACCCTAATGCTGGGAAGGGTTGGGGACAGGAGGTGAAGGGAACAACAGAGGATGAGATGGTTGGATGGCATCACCGACTCGATGGACACGGGTTTGGGTAAACTCCGGGAGTTGGTGATGGACAGGGAGGCCTGGTGTGCTGCGATTCATGGGGTCACAAAGAATCGGACATGACTGAGCAACTGAACTGAACTTAACTGAAATGCTAAAAATATTTGCCCACCCTCTTTCAGGGTCCAAAGTTGAGGGCACATGTGGGGAGTCAGGAAACAGGCTGTTTCTAAAGCTATGCCAAATTATGTGTATTTGACCAAGTTGCTTAAAGCTTGTTTACCTGTACTTCCTTCCCACGGTTCTAGATGTTACAGCTTTAAAAAACAGAGCATATAAATAGCACTGAACTAAAGCACAGGGACTAGTCTGCTTGTGAACAGGAAGTGAGGACCTTAAAAGAAAGAACAGGAATAAAACAGGTGTCCCTGTCTTCCTATTGCTGCCGGTGACCCCTTCTTTCAATTCTTCTTACTGAATTTTAGACAAAAGTGAAAGGAAGAGAAAAAACAGTATTTTAGTTTCATCACTGAACTTGAGTCATATGTGTACAGGAAAATCATCAAGAATCTTATGGTGTAAAGAACAATTTCAGCAGTTCTGTGGACAGTATCCACTATGACTGATGCAGTGGGCCTTGCTAGGATCAACTTGAGAACTGGTTCACTGTGAAAGAATTAGGACGATTGGACTTGAAGCATACTGGGCAAGGAGCATTCCTTTCACTTGTTCTCAGTAGATCTTTGCCATGTTGGTTGCAGAACCATCCTATTCTAAGTGAGATCTCCAATATCTGCTCCCTTCTCCCCACCTTCACCCTCTCGTAGTTCCTCTCCATGTTTAAACAGTGATGAGGGCTCAGCTGGAGTCTAGCTTCAGCCTGATCCCACAGCAAGTGCTGGAGCCTGAGTGGTTCAAAGTTATTCCACTTTTAGGTAAGGGGAGTGGGTTTAAGAATCCCTGTGTCACATGTACCCCAAAGTTCATTGCAGCACTATTTACAATAGCTAGGACATGGAAGCAACCTAGATGTCCATCAGCAGATGAATGGATAAGGAAGTTGTGATACATTCACATAGTGGAATATTACTCAGCTATAAAAAGGGAAGCATTTGAGTCAGTTCTAATGAGGTGGATGAACCTAGAGCCTTTTATACAGAATGAAGTAAGTCAGAAAGAGAAAGACAAATACTGTCTATTAGTGCATATATATGGAATCTAGAAGGATGGTACTGACGATCCTACATGCAGGGCAGAAAAGGAGACACAGACATAAGGAACAGACTTTTGGGCTCAGTAGGAGAAAGGAAGGGTGGAATGATTTGAGAGAACAGCACAGAAACACATACATTACCATATGTAAAAGAGATGACCAGTGCAAGTTTGATGCATGAAGCAGGGCACCCAAAGCTGATACTCTTTGACAACCTAGACAGATAGGATAAGGAGGGAGGTAGGAAGGGAGTTCAGGATGGGGGGGACATATATATACCGATGGTCAATTCATGGTGATGAATGGGTAAAAATACCACAATACTGTGAAGTAATTATCCTCCAATTACAGTAATTAAAAAAAAAAAAAAAGAATCCCTCTGTCAGTTCCTCACTCGCTGAGGACTACTCCTTAGGGGTGAGGCTATAACCTCCCATGACATGGTTCCTATTTGACTCAGGGCACTTCTCCAGAGAAGTAAGCAGCAGCAAACCGCAGCACTTAACAGACCCGGGGTGTTGGAGCAGGAAGTGCACCAGCTGGCAGTGGAATCTAGGTAGGGCACCTATACAGTTTCATATTTCTACAGCAAAGTCTGCCAGCAGGGTGACTGTGGCCCTGTGACGGCTGTATGATTCAAAGGAACAGTTAGGCTTTCCCACTCTCCTAAGACTTTTTTGGAAGCTGTCCTGGTTAGAGTTTGCCATTAAGTTCTCAATAGTCAATAACTCTTTATAGTTTGGAAAAATTACACATAGTCTAGAAAGAGTGAAAAAAGAAGAAGGAAGTTCCTAAAAAATATTCTTTCAGAACCCAATTCCACCATGGTATTTTGCTGCCTTATTTCAGGGACCAGTTTTTGAAACTCATTAAAAAACCAGAGCTAATTCAGACTTCCTATGTCTTGCAAAGGGTAGAATATTCTTTGTAAGGAAAATATATTTGCATCAGGGTGCACATGTACCAGTCAATTTAATTAAGCGCAGAAAGTTCTTTGTCATCTGGGCTTAACCATGTTGAACTGCCATAGAAATTCAATATAAAACAAGGTAATGTTTGGCACAAATACTAGAGCCATAAAATATGTCTCACAGTGCTGCAGCTTAGATGTAAGATAAATTTTAGGTAAGGTCTTAAAAAAAACTACAATAAACATATATGTGTCAAAGTGGCAAGGACCTCAGGTCCTTATAAAAACAATAATAATTCTTTGCATCAGTATAGATGGAAAATCTAGATTTAAAAACACTTTTTAAAGCAATTGGGGGGAAATGCAGTTTTGTTTTTGTCAGCAGATGCATCAATTTTTTCTAGTAAGATATTCAAGAAACTGGTGACGTGGGTTACCTGTGGCAGGGAAACCTTCTGGCTAAAAGAAGTGAGTGACACAAAAGCTTTTAGCCATTTTATGTTAAAAAAAAAAAAAAAAACCTTGAGCATCTGCAAATTTCAGCATTTGGTATTGGAAATCAATCCTCTGTGAATATAAAGGAATGACTGTATGTTTAAAAATAATTTTATATCAATACAGGTGGGTGAAAGGTGAAAGGGTTAGTTACTAAGTCATGTCTGACTCTCTGCGACCCCACAGACTGGACTCCTCTGTCCATGGGATTCTCCAGGCAAGAATACTGGAATGAGTTGCCATTTCCTTCTCCAAGGGATCTTCCCAACCCAGGGATTGAACCTAGGTCTCCTGCATTG
The DNA here is from genome assembly GCF_054371585.1 of Giraffa tippelskirchi. Taxonomy (NCBI): domain Eukaryota; kingdom Metazoa; phylum Chordata; class Mammalia; order Artiodactyla; family Giraffidae; genus Giraffa; species Giraffa tippelskirchi. The sequence continues at coordinate 85,497,929 of NC_137282.1, forward strand.
CACACAGGTTCTTTACCATCTGCGCCATGCCCCAGGTACTCAAAAACTTACTCCTCTGTCCATGGAATTCTCCAGGCAAGAATAGTGGAATGGGTAACCATTTCCACCTCCAGTGTATCTTCCAGAGCCAGGAACTGAACCCAGGTCTCCTGCACTGCAGGCAGATTCTCTACCATCTGAGCCACCAGACAGGTAGAGATAAACTTTCATTGAGAAATGAGTATAATGAAATATGCTAACTATTTTGCTAAGGTATTTATGTATGTCCTTCTTAATTTTTACCACAAGATTTGGGGTAGGTGATGTTACTTTCCCATTGTATAGATTAAGGGCTATAATGAATAAGTAACTTCTCTGAGATCTCATAGATAGTAAGCTAGCAGTCTTAACTATAGTGCCTTCTGGCTAAAGACAAGTTAGAGGACATTGCCCAACTGAGTCCTTTTTTTAAAATCTTTGATAGACTCCAGTTAATATTTTTGTAATCATTCATTTCCCTTCAAATTAGCATTAGGAAAATTAGTGTCTGTGACTGTGGTCCTGCTGGGATGACTCTAAATCAGAGCTGGAAGATGTAGACTTCCAGGAGGTACTTTCCAGGTTAACTTTCCAAGCCAGAGGAGGCCTAACCTTGAGAAGATCACTTTCTCTCCAGCCTCATGTTTTACCTAAAAGCAGTTATTTGATCTGCGGACCTGAAAGCCACCTAACAAATGGACATTTAACTTTCCAATAGCCCACTGTGGCTGGTGATACATATGGTGCAAAACAATCATCACCTGATCCATTTCATCACATTATTGCACATTTTTCAGAAACTTGACTAGTTTGTGACCTTACTTTCCTAATTATATGGATATACTGTCAATGCTAACCTATGGAAATTAGACTTCCCAGCCAGCTCTGATGTGTGTCCTTCTTTGTTCTAATTATGATATTGGGAATTACTCCAGCAGATCCACCTGCTGCCTAAAACATTCTAGTCTCTTGCCTAGTCCATCCCAGGTGAAAAGGGTTAGGGTTAGCCCTACCTGTGCATTCAGACACAGGCCCTAGCCACCAACCTAATCCTGGAAGAAAACATATATAGTCTGTTTGTGTTGTTTCCTCATGAAATCAGTTAGAAAGACCAAAAAGGAAACCTTTGAAATAATTCAGGCAAAATATAATAGAACCTAAAGGAGGAGAAGAGGATGACAGAGGATGAGATGGTTAGATAGCATCACCGACTCGATGAACATGAGTGTGAGCAAGTTCCGGGAGTTGGTAACGGACAGGGAAGCCTGGTGTGCTGCAGTCCATGGGGTCGCAGAGTCGGACATGACTGAGTGACTGAACCTAACGTGGCCACAGAGATGGAGAGAGAAGGATATGAACTGTGGGTGTTTAGTGGATAAAACTTCTATTGGCCCTGAATAGTCATAAAATGTAAAGACCGAGGGAGAAAAAAAGAATCAAAATAGACTACCAGATTTCTTAGCTGAATAACTTAGTAGGCAATCAATGCCCTCTATGGAGATGGATGTCTTCTTCATCTTTCATTTGGTTTCACTTACGCTTGCTTGCTTTTGATTTTGGTGAGTTAGAAGGTGGTGAGAGGAAAATGATTGATTTCATGTCAGCTACGACAAGGCCTAAACAGCTTATTATTTCCAGTGCTTTTGTTTCTATGCAAGTATCTGTGGTTTATAAAGGGACAAAAAGGGATGCAAAGCACTCAGCGGACAGAAGTCCAGATTCCCACATGACACTACCAATCGGGGCTGACCCTTCAAACAAGGCATTTGCTCTTCCTGACATCCCATGCTCCACCCTAGTTTCAATTTGTATATCACCTGCTGGCTTCCCTAGGCAATCTATTGTCAATCTCCTGCCTTAGGCCAAAGGCCTTGAGTAGCTTTGAAACTCCTTTCCTACTCTAAATATTATCCCCCATCTCCAACCCAGAGTTGTAATAACTGCTCTTAAGGACCAACCAAAGTACATAGAGAAAAATATTTTCTTCTAAATTATAGGTCGGATATTATTCTACCTCATTCCACTGGATTCTGGGGAGGTACCAAAACTGTTCTGCACTACTATGGTAACACTAACCCCAAGCCCTCTCTCCACCATTAGCCACTACTATGCCTTTGCATGCTAAGTCGCATCAGTTGTGTCCGACTGTGTGACCCTATAGAATGTAGCCTGCCAAGCTCCTCTGTCCATGGGATTCTCCAGGCAAGAATACTGGAGTGGTTTGCCATGCCCTTCTCCAGAGAATCTTCCTGACCCAGGGATCAAACCTGCATCTCTTAGGTTTCCTGCATTGGCTGGCAGATTCTTTACCAATAGCACCACCTGGGAAGCCCCATGAGGCCTTTCAGTTCAGTTCAGTTCAGTCGCTCAGTCGTGTCCGACTCTTTGTGTCCCCATGGACTGCAGCACTCCAGGCTTCCCTGTCTATCACCAACTCCCGAAGCTTGCTCAAACTCATGTCCATCAAGTCGGTGATGTCATCCAACCATCTCACTCTCTGTCGTCCTCTTCTCCTCCTGCATTCAATCTTGCCCAGCATCAGGGTCTTTTCCAATGAGATAGTTCTTTGCATCAGGTAGCCAAAGTATTAGGCCTTTAGTTAACCCCAAAAGAGATGTGGCTGAGAAGGAAAGATGTAAAACAAGTACTGCCCAGGTGTTAAGTGCCCAGGGCCCTGGATTTAGACCAGCCCTTATTTTTATAAGACCTCTTTTACCACTCTTCCCTCAGTTTAGTTCAGTTCAGTTCAGTCGCTCAGTCGTGTCCAACTCTTTGCGACCCCATAAATTGCAGCACACCAGTCCTCTCTGTCCATCACCAACTCCCGGAGTCTACCCAAACCCATGTCCATCGAGTTGGTGATGCCATCCAACCATCTCATCCTCTGTCGTCCCCTTCTCCTCCTGCTCCCAATTCTACCCAGCATTAGGGTCTTTTCCAATGAGTCAACTGTTCGCATGAGGTGGCTGCCTTACACTAATTTCCTAATATAAACTTCAGGTTAGATTTTGTGAATCCATCCACCTACTTAAAAATGATTTTAAATTCAGGATATGTGCTTGCTGCCTACTATCTCTCAATGCCTTCCTGCCCCACTCAGAACACCAGACACTGATTCTACCATTTATCTCAGTGAGTCTAAAAATAAAGGTGGGATATGGGCTTTAGCAGAATTATATAGTTGAGACAGAAGTCCCAATGAAAATCTGTGTTATAGTTAGCCATTTTTACAGCTAGAAATGTCTCTCATGTCTTGGATGGGTTGGAATAGAAATCTATGTCCAACATCCACTTCTTTCCCAACTATAGCCCTAGAATACTGGTCTTCTATTCATTCTGACTTTGAGTGTGTTAGAAGAAATGTCAAATGAAGTCTAAAAATTTCTGCATGGAGCTCTGAACAACTAATTTTGCTACGGGCAAGTCTGCTTATTCACTCACTCAACATGAATTAAACATTCAAGAAGTGCCAGGTGATTAAGAGTGCAGAAATGAGTAATAGTTGATGACTGAGCAGGAAGAATGGGCAAAAAATTAATTATGCAATTCAATGTGGTAAGTACTTTAATAGAGCCATGATCAGTTTTATGCTATAATAGGAGACACAAATGAGGGGCACTGAACTTCTAGAATAGTGTTTCTGAAGCTTTATTGTGCTTCCAATGTACCAGGAATCCTGTTAAAATGAAGACTGGGTCAGTAAGTCTTGAGTGGGACGTAGAATCTGCATTTCTAACAAGCTCCCAAGTGACGCTGATGATGCTGGTCCATGGAACAGACTGTGAGAAGCAAAGTCCTCTAGGGCCTGAAAATACTTCAAAAAAGAGATGGTGCTTGAACTGACATTTTAAGGAATAACTAGGACTTACCCAATAGCGTAGCATAAAAGTGGTCCAGGCAAAGAAGCAGCATATTTTGAAAATTACAAAAGGCGTTTCTAGTGACTTGAAAATTAGCAAGAACAATATTAGAATTGAAAAACCTCACTGGTGAAATCAATAGCATTTAAGACATGTGGATTGGCTAAAATATTTTAGAGATACTCTCTACCTTTGTCTTAATAGTATGTAAGAATCCACTGGGGCCTTTACCCCAAGTTCCAAGGATAGCACCATATCCAGGTAGCAATTCTTGCCCTATGGACCTTACAGACCAAACTAAGATAGAGGTACTTGAAAATATTACATGATATATATCAATTATTTCTCAAACTTTAAAAGAGGAAAAAATAAATAAGGTAAAAAAATTAAAATATTAAAATTCTGACTGTAATTATAGAGAGCCAAGGAGGTTCTTATAGTATCCATCAAGGTAAAAGTTCCCTGAACAATCAGAAGAATAATCTGAGATTCTTATTAAAAAAAAAAAAACAAAACACACACATATCCCCAGATCCTCCTACTGGAAATTCCAGTTCTGTTTTCTGTGGGGAGGCCCAAAGATGTGATAAATACCCCTGTGCTGTGCTTAGTTGCTCAGTCGTGTCCAACTCTTTGCGACTCCATAGACCGTAGCCTTCCAGGCTCCTCTTTTCATGGGAATTCTCCAGGCAAGAATAGTGAAGTGGGTTGACATGCCCTCCTCCAAGGGATCTTCCCAACCCAGGGATCAAACCCAGGTCTCCCACATTGCAGGTGGATTCTTTACCATCTGAGCCACCAGGGAAGTCCGATAAATACCCCAAATATCAGCTTAGGAAATTAAATCCACACTATGCAATGGAATTGGGGACACAGGAGAGAATATGCACACTCTACCCCATCACCAATATTATCACATAGAAGAGCACATCTGTATCATTACCGTTACTGCAAATGACTCATGGCAAATATTTCCCAGTCATGTAGCTCTCTTCTCTTCTGCTTCTAACAGTTTGGGTAAAACACAAGACTGAGTCAATGTTACATGCTATACCACCTACAAACATATTTGAGATGCAAAAATTTGAGCCTGCCAATCAATTGTATTTTTCTTAATTACTATACGATTAGCAAATTACCCTCACTTAAAGAAAGTTCTTTAAACTTCATCCTCAAAAGTGAGCAAAAAGTGATAAGTCACTTAAAGACATAATCTGGTAACTATTTCTTTCTGAAGCTGTGCTATATTAGGCTTCTACAAGGTGTGGTCAGGGGAAGAACATTGTGCTGTGCTGAATCACTCAGTCAGTCTGACTCTTTGTGACCCCTGACATCTGGGGTCTGTAGCCTGTCAGGTACCTCTGTCCTTGGGATTCTCCAGGCAAGAATACTGGAGTGAGTTGCCATTCCCTTCTTTCAGGGGACCTTCCTGACCCAGGGATCAAACCCGGATCTCCTGCATTGCAGGAAGATTCTTTACCATCTGAGCCACCAGAGAAGTCCAAGAATACTTGATAGGGTAGCCTATCCCTTCTCCAGGGGATCTTCCTGACCCAAGGACCAAACCAGGGTCTCCTGCATTGCAAGCGGATTCTTTACCAGTTGAGCTACGAGGGAAGCCCGGAAAGAACATTATTTAATGACAATTAGGTATTCAGCTTTATGTTTGTTAAGTTTATGTAACATGTCCATGACTAAAACAGCATCTATGTACCTATTTATAACTACCATATAAAGACCTACAGTTGGAGAGCACAAGTACCCACACACATACATACACACACACACTGCATTCCTTCAGAAATTCTTTTACCTGGGAGTCACAACCAGCTGGGTGGGTCCACTTATGCCTCCCTCACAGAACCAGACTCATAAGCTCTGTAACCAGGTTAGATTCAGACCGAATTGCTTAGAGAATCCAATCAAATAAAACTGTCAGTTCAATTGTAAAATACTGCTTTAGTTAAAAGGTGGTAAAAGCCCGAATCTTATTACCCCTTGAGGTGCTGAAAACATCAGGCCAAAAATATCAATTGATTTAAGATGAATCTATCGATAGATTGTGAATGGAGAAATTAAGGACCCTTGAGAATCATCCTTTACCTTGAAGTCTGACTGAAGGATGAAGACTAGATGCCTGCAGGGTGACCCGGGGTGAATGTTATAAGCAGACTGGGCAGACTGTACATCTGAGCCAATCAGACGTGCTAAAAGTCTGCTGCCATTTGTTCTTATTCTCATTACCCAATATGATCAAAACTTTACAGGTTTAGCCCTATAAGCATTTCCCCAATTACTGATAACCAGAATAAAAAATACCTGTGTAACAAAATATACAGTCTAGAGAGCAACCATTTTATAGAAGCTTCAAACACATTAATCTCTTTTACCAAAGACACATCCTTCAAACACATATATGTAATATTGTCCACTTTGCTCTCAGCCTGATTATAGACTAATTTCACCACTAACAGATTTGGCTTTTTTCCCAAATCATTGCTTACAGACTATTTTGAAAACTGAAGAAAAAGTAATAGCAACTGTCTTATTAATAAAGGAAATATATTTTAAGTCTCTATGGTTGCCAGACACCAGATAGTTAAAAAGATATCAACAGATGTTTGACAGAAAACAATAAAATTCTGTAAAGCAATTATCCTTCAATTAATTTAAAAAAAAAAATAAGTTGCCAACAGATACAGAAGACAAATTCACAAAGCAGTTAAATTGCAAAGTACTTGCATGAAGCAATCAGGCCTATTTCCCTTCACAATGAAAACCGTGTACTGATGATTTCAAATAACAGGCAGCTAAGGAGTTTCCCTGGTGGTCGAGTTAAGAATCTGCCTTGCAATGCAGGGAACACTGGTTCAATCCCTGCTCCGGGAAGACCCCACATGCCACGGGGCAGCTGAGACTGCACCACAACTACTGAAGCCCATATGCCTACAGTCCGTGCTCCGCAACAAGAGAAACCACCGCTGTGAGAAGCCCCGGCACTGCAACTCGAGAGTAGCACCCGCTCGCGGCAACTAGAGAAAGCCCACACAGCAACAAAGACCCAGCGCAGGCAAAAATAAAATAAATAAAATATTTTTTTTAAAAAAAAGGCAGCTAAGACCTAAACCAGGAAGTCAGTTTATACTGTCCTGTTCTGAAAGGGCAGCAAGAGATGGACAAATGCTGCGCATCACAACTCTCCTGTTAAGAGTGTTTTCTTGGGAATGTTTGTGAGTGAAAAGTGAAAGTTACTTAGTCGTGTCCAACTCTTTGCGACTCCATGGACTGTAGCCCGCCAGGCTCCTCTGTCCACGGAATTCTCCAGGCCAGAATACTGGAGTGGGTTGCCGTTCCCTTCTCAGGGGATCTTCCCAACCCAGGGATTGAACCCAAGTTTCCTGCATTGCAGGTGGATTCTTTACCATCTGAGCCACCAGGGAAGCCAAATGTTTGTGCTGCTGCTGCTAAGTCACTTCAGTCATGTCTGACTCTGTGTGACCCCACAGAGCTGCTCCTAAATGCTGACAGTTACTCATGACCATACACTCTAAACTAGATTCCTGAGATCCCTGAGCTTCCAAAGAAAATTCAGAATCAAAATTCTGGTTCTTGCTTCATCCCCAGCCCTAACTGAACCAGTTATGTCACTATATATGTCCTGCCTCAGCTTCCTCATTTACTTAATGGGCAGAGTATCTGTGTTGAATCTTAGAGGATTACCATGGGGATGAATGAGGTCATGTATAAAGACAGCACAATCTCAAATAACATGCCTTTACCATAATTTTTGCTAAACACTATCAGCATCTAAGTTTTAGCCCTTGTTTCAATTTAGTCTTTATTCTCCTCTCCTAACACCCTTTGTAACTAGTGTGCTGACTTTCTGCTTTGTAATTTCACAAGATTCTTTTATTTTCATTCTCTATTCCTCTGCATAACCACCAGCCCTTGCTCCAGTATAGTACTGTACTCTTGAAGCTACACCATCACTGGCCAACAGGACATATGCTCACTGATTAGCCTACAGCATAGACTGGTCAGGAGATTGGCGTACTGACCCAAAGAACCAGAGCAAAGGTGTTTCCCCAGATGAGTGGCTAAATGGCTAAACAATGGGTGTCAGAGCAAATGCATTAGAGCAGAATTACTGATCTGATTGTTGGAGCTGTATCAGGCAACTTGTAACAGAAGCTTCATAAGCAAAGGTATTTCCAGTAAACTATGAAGTCTGGAGTCACGGCCTATTTCCAAAATTGCCAAGTTCATGGAGTGAATTGGAGCAAATCTCACCTACACTTTCTCATCTCTTGATACATGTTTCATAGATTATTTGTTTTCATCATAATTACAGACAAGCCTCACCTATGAGGCATTCACTTACGATGTGTCTGTGATTACATGGTACATATTTTTCCCCATCAGCCCCTTTTAGATTTAAGAGAAAAATAGTTCGAAATTGAAAACAAACAATAAATTACACACTTAAAATTATGCACTCTTCAACTATAAAACATCACAATACATCTTTAGGACAGTGAGATTAACAAAGAAGGGATGTCATTTCAGCCAGCTATCACTCCATACTCCCTAAGCAACCACTGCCCTACTATAATTACTTTGGTCAACGCCATTTAAAATCCATATACAAAACACAGAATATACATTTCACTCTTCCAGTCTTAATTTTTTCAAAAGGTTGGCATGAGGAAAAGGGAGGTGAGTGAGAAAAGAGGTAATGAAGTAGATTGCAAAGAATATTATGACATTGTTCATTTCTGCTTTTTTTATTATTATTTTCGCCCTCCTCTAAAAGTAACCACTGAATTACTTCATTTTTCTGTCTGTATACACATAAGCTGTTTGTGCACATGGAGATACACAGTTAAAGCCTATGGCTAGTTCACACAACACGAAATCTCAACAGAGGAGGGGAAAAGGTTTATAGTTTTTACCCGAAAGAAGTATGGAGAAACTATTTTTCATTATTAAAAGCATATTAAAAAATGAAACTGATCCAAGAGTGAAGAGAGTATTTTTTATGTAAAAACATACATATGTATATAAATACTAGCCAGGCACTGTAACATCAGTAAATCCCTTTGGAAACCAAATTTCCACTCTGCAATTGGGCCTCTGATGATTTAGAACTGAGTCAGTTCAAACATGATGCCTTTGGAATGCAAACTGGCAGCAGAGTATGAGGAAGCCCACGTGATCAGGGATACCTCAGAGGCACTTGCAGTCCTGAAGGACGTCCCAGGAACGCCTCCTACATGCTGTGTCACATCACAAACAGGTAGAGCATTTCCACTCCTCTAAAAGGAAGAGAATGTGGCCCCACCTTGCCAGGAAGAAGAATCTGACAAGCTTCCCAATAAGGCAATTCTCCTAACATGAGTTGCCCACACTACTTGGACACAGGCAGGAAGAACCATTTTACCTTCTAGGCAGCAGGAGTCATGCAATCAGCTTCCGAATCCCAGTATTCAACTCATCTCCAAACACATTCTTCTTCAAATTTCTAAAGCCAAAGAATATACCTAATCACTGTCCCTAGCCTTCTCTCCTTTTATAGGATTGTTAATCCCATAGATATTTAAATGCCTATGATGTGCAAAACATTGTATTTGGTCTTGGGTGGAGAATGAGTAGTAGGAAAAAAATGCCCCATATTGAGTCAAGTGGGAATATAAAGAAAAGAACTGAGAAAAGTTCTAAGAAGGAAGCAAACAGGCCACTATAATAGCGACTCACCACTGGACTTCCCTGAATTTACTGAGACAGAAGTTCCGGGGCTAGGGCTAGTTGATATTGATATTTGAACGAACCCTCAAAGTAATACTGATGCACACTAACCTCCAACACAGTAGCCACTGGCCACATTTTGAGGCTACTGAACACTCAATGCGGCTAGTCTGAATTGAAATATGCTGTAAGTGTACATCACACACCAGAATGCAAGGACTTAAAAAAGAATGTAAAACATCTTATTAATAATTCTTACACTGAATGCATGTTGAAATACTATTTTGAATGTATTGGATTAAATTAACTATTTAGGGTGGGGCCTGAGAATTTGTGTTTCTTTTTTTTTTTTTTATAAATTTATTTATTTAGTTGGGGGCTAATTACTTTACAATATTGTAATAGTTTTTGCCATACATTGACATGAATCAGCCATGGGTTTACATGTGTTCCCCTTCCTGGACCCCCCACCCACCTTCCTCCCCATCCCATCCCTCTGGGTCATCCCATTGCCCCGGCCCTGAGCCTTTGTCTCATGCATCAAACATAGAATGGTGTACTGTTTCACATATGATAATATACATGTTTCAATGCTATTCTCCCAGAACATCCCACCCTCACCTTCTCCCTCAGAGTCCATAAAATTGTTCTATGCATCTGTGTCTCTTATTCTGTCTCGCATATAGGGTTATCGTTACCATCTTTCAAATTCCATATATATGCATTAGTATACTGTATTGTTGTTTTTCTTTCTGGCTTACTTCACTCTGTATAATGGGCTCCAGTTTCATCCATCTCAGTAGAACCGATTCAAATGTATTTTTTTTAATGGTTGAGTAATATTCCATTGTGTATATGTACCACAGCTTCTTTATCCATTCGTCTGCTGATGGACATCTAGGTTGCTTCCATGTCCTGGCTATTGTAAACAGTGCTGCGATGAACACTGGGGTACACGCGTCTCTTTCAATTCTGGTTTCTTCGGTGTGTATGCCCAGCAGTGGGATTGCTGGATCACATGGCAGTTCTATTCCCAGTTTTTTAAGGAATCTCCACACTGTTCTCCATAGTGGCTGTACTAGTTTGCATTCCCACCAACAGTGTAAGAGGGTTCCCTTTTCTCCACACCCTCTCCAGCATTTATTGCTTGTAGACTTTTGGATAGCAGCTATTCTGACTGGTGTGAAATGATACCTCATTGTGGTTTTGATTTGCATTTCTCTAATAATGAGTGATGTTGAGCATCTTTTCATGTGTTTGTTAGCCATCTGTGTGTCTTCTTTGGAGAAATGTCTGTTTAGTTCTTTGGCCCATTTTTTGATTGGGTCGTTTATTTTTCTGGAATTCAGCTGCAGGAGTTGCTTGTATATTTTTGAGATTAATTGTTTGTCTGTTGCTTCGTTTGCTATTATTTTCTCCCATTCTGAAGGCTGTCTTTTCACCTTCCTTATAGTTTCCTTTGTTGTGCAAAAGCTTTTAATTTTAATTAGGTCCCATTTGTTTATTTTTGCTTTTATTTCCAATATTCTGGGAGGTGGGTCATGGAGGATCCTGCTGTGATTTATGTCGGAGAGTGTTTTGCCTATGTTTTCCTCTAGGAGTTGTATAGTTTCTGGTCTTACGTTTAGATCTTTAATCCATTTTGAGTTTATTTTTGTGTATGGTGTTAGGAAGTGTTCTAGTTTCATTCTTTTACAAGTGGTTGACCAGTTTTCCCAGCACCACTTGTTAAAGAGATTGTCTTTTCTCCATTGTATATTCTTGCCTCCTTTGTCGAAGATAAGGTGTCCATAGGTGTGTGGGTTTATCTCTGGGCTTTCTATTTTGTTCCATTGATCTATATTTCTTTTTTTTTTTTTTTATAAATTTATTTATTTTAGTTGGGGGCTAAGTACTTTACAATATTGTAATAGTTTTTGCCATACATTGATATGAATCAGCCATGGGTTTACATGTGTTCCCCTTCCTGGACCCCCCACCCACCTCCCTCCCCATCCCATCCTTCTGGATCATCCCATTGCCCCGGCCCTGAGCCCTTGTCACATGCATCGAACATGGAATGGTGCTCTGTTTCACATATGACAATACACATGTCTCAATGCCATTCTCCGAGAACGTCCCACCCTCCTCCCTCAGAGTCCATAAAATTGTTCCATGCATCTGTGTCTCTTATTCTGTCTCGCATATAGGGTTATCGTTACCATCTTTCAAATTCCATATATATGCATTAGTATACTGTATTGTTGTTTTTCTTTCTGGCTTACTTCACTCTGTATAATGGGCTCCAGTTTCATCCATCTCAGTAGAACCGATTCAAATGTATTTTTTTTAATGGCTGAGTAATATTCCATTGTGTATATGTACCACAGCTTCCTTATCCATTCATCTGCTGATGGACATCTAGGTTGCTTCCATGTCCTGGCTATTGTAAACAGTGCTGCGATGAACATTGGGGTACACGCGTCTCTTTCAATTCTGGTTTCCTCGGTGTATATGCCCAGCAGTGGGATTGCTGGGTCATATGGCAGTTCTATTCCCAGTTTTTTAAGGAATCTCCACACTGTGCTCCATAGTGGCTGTACTAGTTTGCATTCCCACCAACAGTGTAAGAGGGTTCCCTTTTCTCCACACCCTCTCCAGCATTTATTGCTTGTAGACTTTTGGATAGCAGCCATTCTGACTGGTGTGAAATGATACCTCATTGTGGTTTTGATTTGCATTTCTCTAATAATGAGTGATGTTGAGCATCTTTTCATGTGTTTGTTAGCCATCTGTATGTCTTCTTTGGAGAAATGTCTGTTTAGTTCTTTGGCCCATTTTTTGATTGGGTCGTTTATTTTTCGGGAATTCAGCTGCAGAAGTTGCTTGTATATTTTTGAGATTAATTGTTTGTCTGTTGCTTCATTTGCTATTATTTTCTCCCATTCTGAAGGCTGTCTTTTCACCTTGTTTATAGTTTCCTTTGTTGTGCAAAAGCTTTTAATTTTAATTAGGTCCCATTTGTTTATTTTTGCTTTTATTTCCAATATTCTGGGAGGTGGGTCATGGAGGATCCTGCTGTGATTTATGTCGGAGAGTGTTTTGCCTATGTTTTCCTCTAGGAGTTTTATTGTTTCTGGTCTTACGTTTAGATCTTTAATCCATTTTGAGTTTATTTTTGTGTACGGTGTTAGGAAGTGTTCTAGTTTCATTCTTTTACAAGTGGTTGACCAGTTTTCCCAGCACCACTTGTTAAAGAGATTGTCTTTTCTCCATTGTATATTCTTGCCTCCTTTGTCGAAGATAAGGTGTCCATATGTGCGTGGGTTTATCTCTGGGCTTTCTATTTTGTTCCATTGATCTATATTTCTATCTTTGTGCCAGTACCATACTGTCTTGATGACTGTGGCTTTGTAGTAGAGCCTGAAGTCAGGCAGGTTGATTCCTCCAGTTCCATTCTTCTTCCTCAAGATTGCTTTGGCTATTCGAGGTTTCTTATATTTCCATACAAATTGTGAGATGATTTGTTCTAGTTCTGTGAAAAATACCATTGGTAGCTTGATAGGGATTGCATTGAATCTGTAGATTGCTTTGGGTAGAATACTCATTTTCACTATATTAATTCTTCCAATCCATGAACACGGTATATTTCTCCATCTGTTTGTGTCCTCTTTGATTTCTTTCATCAGTGTTTTATAGTTTTCTATATATAAGTCTTTTGTTTCTTTAGGTAGATATATTCCTAAGTATTTTATTCTTTTTGTTGCAATGGTGAATGGTATTGTTTCCTTAATTTCTCTTTCTGTTTTCTCATTATTGGAGTATTGGAATGCAAGGGATTTCTGTGTGTTAATTTTATATCCTGCAACTTTACTATATTCATTGATTAACTCTAGTAATTTTCTAGTAGAGTCTTTAGGGTTTTCTATGTAGAGGATCATGTCATCTGCAAACAGTGAGAGTTTTACTTCTTCTTTTCCTATCTGTATTCCTTTTATTTCTTTTTCAGCTCTGATTGCTGTGGCCAAAACTTCCAAAACTATGTTGAATAGTAGTGGTGAAAGTGGGCATCCTTGCCTTGTTCCTGACTTTAGGGGAAATGCTTTCAATTTTTCACCTTTGAGGATAATGTTTGCTGTGGGTTTGTCATATATAGCTTTTATTATGTTGAGGTATGTTCCTTCTATTCCTGCTTTCTGGAGGGTTTTTATCATAAATGGATGCTGAATTTTGTCAAAGGCTTTTTCTGCGTCTATTGAGATAACCATATGGTTTTTTCTTTCAGTTTGTTAATGTGGTGTATTACATTGATTGATTTGCAGATGTTAAAAAAACCTTGCATTCCTGGGATAAAGCCCACTTGGTCATGATGTATGATCTTTTTAATATGATGTTGGATTCTGTTTGCTAGAATTTTATTAAGGATTTTTGCATCTATGTTCATCAGTGATATTGGCCTGTAGTTTTCCTTTTTTGTGACATCTTTGTCTGGTTTTGGAATTAGGGTGATGGTGGCCTCATAGAATGAGTTTGGAAGTTTACCATCTTCTGCAATTTTCTGGAAGAGTTTGAGTAGGATAGGTGTTAGCTCTTCTCTAAATTTTTGGTAGAATTCCGCTGTGAAGCCGTCTGGTCCTGGGCTTTTGTTTGCTGGAAGATTTCTGATTACAGTTTCGATTTCTGTGCTTGTGATGGGTCTGTTAAGATCTTCTATGTCTTCCTGGTTCAGTTTTGGAAAGTTATACTTTTCTAAGAATTTGTCCATTTCTTCCAAGTTGTCCATTTTATTGGCATATAGCTGTTGGTAGTAGTCTCTTATGATCCTTTGTATTTCTGTGGAGTCTGTTGTGATCTCTCCATTTTCATTTCTAATTTTGTTGATCTGATTCTTCTCCCTTTGTTTCTTGATGAGTCTGGCTAATGGCTTGTCAATTTTGTTTATCTTCTCGAAAAACCAGCTTTTAGTTTTCTTGATTTTTGCTATGGTCTCTTTTGTTTCTTTTGCATTTATTTCTGCCCTAATTTTTAAGATTTCTTTCCTTCTACTGACCCTGGGGTTCTTCATTTCTTCCTTCTCTAGTTGCTTTAGGTGTAGAGTTAGTTGATTTATTTGATTTTTTTCTTGTTTCTTGAGGTACGCCTGTATTGCTATGAATCTTCCCCTTAGCATTGCTTTTACAGTGTCCCATAGGTTTTGGGTTGTCGTGTTTTCATTTTCATTCGTTTCTATGCATAATTTGATTTCTTTTTTGATTTCTTCTGTGATTTGTTGGTTATTCAGAAGCGTGTTGTTTAGCCTCCATATGTTGGAATTTTTAATAGTTTTTTTCCTGTAATTGAGGTCTAATCTTACTGCATTGTGGTCAGAGAAGATGGCTGGGATGATTTCAGTTTTTTTGAATTTACCAAGGCTAGATTTATGGCCCAGGATGTGATCTATCCTGGAGAAAGTTCCGTGTGCACTTGAGAAAAAGGTAAAATTGATTGTTTTGGGGTGGAAAGTCCTGTAAATATCAATTAAATCTAATTTGTCTATTGTATCATTTAAAGTTTGTGTTTCCTTGTTAATTTTCTGTTTAGTTGATCTATCCATATGCGTGAGTGGAGTATTAAAGTCTCCCACTATTATTGTGTTATTGTTAATTTCCCCTTTCATACTTGTTAGTATTTGCCTTATATATTGTGGTGCTCCTATGTTGGGTGCATATATATTTATGATTGTTATGTCTTCTTCTTGGATTGATCCTTTGATCTTTATGTAGTGTCCTTCTTTGTCCCTTTTCACAGCCTTTATTTTAAAGTCTATTTTATCTGAAATGAGTATTGCGACTCCTGCTTTCTTTTGGTCTCCGTTTGCATGAAATACGTTTTTCCATCCCTTCACTTTCAGCCTGTGTGTGTCCCTAGTTTTGAGGTGGGTCTCTTGTAGACAGCATATATAGGGGTCTTGTTTTTGTATCCATTCAGCCAGCCTTTGTCTTTTGGTTGGGGCATTCAACCCGTTTACATTTAAGGTAATTATTGATAAGTATGATCCCATTGCCATTTACTTTGTTGTTTTGAGTTCGTGTTGAAACATCCTTTCTGTGTTTCCTGTTTAGAGAAGATCCTTTAGCATTTGTTGGAGAGCTGGTTTGGTGGTGCTGAATTCCCTCAGCTCTTGCTTGTCTGTAAAGCTTTTGAATTCTCCTTCATATCTGAATGAGATCCTTGCTGGGTACAGTAATCTGGGTTGTAGATTATTCTCTTTCATTACTTTAAGTATGTCCTGCCATCCCCTTCTAGCCTGAAGGGTTTCTATTGAAAGATCAGCTGTTATCCTTATGGGGATCCCCTTGTGTGTTATTTGTTGTTTTTCCCTTGCTGCTTTTAATATTTGTTCTTTGTGTTTGATCTTTGTTAATTTGATTAATATGTGTCTTGGGGTGTTTCGCCTTGGGTTTATCCTGTTTGGAACTCTCTGGGTTTCTTGGACTTCTGTGACTATTTCTTTCCTCAATTTAGGGAAATTCTCAACTATTATCTCCTCGAGTATTTTTTCATGGCCTTTCCTTTTATCTTCTTCTTCTGGGACTCCTATGATTCGAATGTTGGGGCGTTTCATATTGTCCCAGAGGTCCCGGAGGTTTTCCTCATTTCTTTTGATTCTTTTTTCTTTTTTCCTCTCTGCTTCGTTTATTTCCATCATTCTATCTTCTACCTCACTTATCCTATCTTCTGCCTCCGTTATTCTACTGTTGGTTCCCTCCAGAGTGTCTTTTATCTCCTTTATTTCATTATTCATTCTATATTGACTCCTTTTTATTTCTTCTAAGTCCTTGATAAACATTTCTTGCATCTTCTCAATCCTTGTCTCCAGGCTATTTATCTGTAACTCCATTTTGCTTTCAAGATTTTGGATCATTTTTATTATCATTATTCTAAATTCTTTTTCAGATAGATTCCCTGTCTCCTCCTCTTTTGTTTGGTTTGGTGGGCATTTCTCATTTTCCTTTACTTGCTGAGTATTTCTCTGCCTTTTCATCTTGTTTAGATTGCTGTGTTAGGCGTGGCCCTTCTGTATTCTGGTAGTATGAAGTTCCTCTTTATTGTGGAGGTTCCTCACTGTGGGTGGGGTTGGACAGGTGGCTTGTCAAGGCTTCCTGGTTGGGGGAGCTTGTGTCGGTGTTCTGGTGGGTGGAGCTGGATTTCTGCTCTCTGGAGTGCAATGGAGTGACCAGTATTAATTTTTGAGATGTCTATGGATTTGGTGTGCCTCTGGGCAGCTTGTATATTGATGCTCAGGGCTATGTTCCTGCGTTGCTGGAGAATTTGCGTGGTATGTCTTCCTCTGGAACTTATTGGCTCTTGGGTGGAGCTTGGTTTCAGTGTATATGTGGAGGCTATTGGATGGTCTCTTATTAATTAATGTTTCGCCTGGCTTTCAGTCTTATTCTTGCCATAGCCTCAAGACTTCTCCATCCATACAGCATCAATAATAAAACTTTTAGGTTAATGGTGAAAAGATTCTCCACAGTGAGGGATACCCAGAAAGGTTCACTGAGTTACATGGAGAGATGAGGTGAGGGGCGGGGTTGAGGTGACCAGGAGGGGAAGAGGGAAATTCAAATGTGGAGAGAGCAATCTAGCCAGTAAGCACTTCCCTCTGTGCTTTCCACAGTCTGGAACCCTCAGAGTGGTTCACAGAGATACCTCCTCCAGTTTCTGGTGACTGTTAGCCTCCCTTGACTTGTGCCCACATCACTGCAATCTCTGCTCTGTAGTCACATTGCCTTCTCTCAAATTTGTGTTTCTAACAAGTTTCTAGGTGATGCTGAAGCTGCTAGTCTGGTGACCACACTTAGAGAATTACCCATAAAGAGAAACCCTAATGCCTTTATTATTCAAGAACGCGGTTAGTGGACCAGCAGCAGACCTTGGAGCTTGTAAGGTATGCATAATTCCTGGTCCTGCCCTTGACCAATTAAACTGGAACCTGAATTTTAACAAGAATGTTATTAATATTATTAATAATATGGTATGAATATTATTGTATTAACAATATATTATTAAGAATGTTATTTATATTAACATTTAACAGGAATGTTATTAATATTAATTTCACTTTGTATTTATTTATTTTCATGTGGCTACTAAATTTTTTAATTTAGCTATAGCTGACTTACAATGTTATATTAGTTTCAGATGTACAACTTGGTGATTCAAAATTTTTATAGTTTATACTCCATTTAGGGCTTCCCTGGTGGTTCAGATGGTAAAGAATCTGCCTGCAATATAGGAGGACAGGTTTGATCCCTCGGTCAGGAAGATCCCCTGGAGAAGGGAATGGCAGCTCACTCCAGTATTCTTGCCTGGAGAATTCCATGGACATAGGAGTCTGGCAGGCTACACTCCATGGGTCACAAAGAGTCAAACACAACTGACCGACTATTAAAAATTATCATAAAATATTGGCTATGTTCCCTGAGCTGTACACTATATCCTTGTAGCTTATTTATTTCATACACAGTAGTTTGTACCTCTTAATCTCCTACCCCTATCTAGCACCTTCCCTCATCTCTCTCCCCAATAAGTAACCATTAGTTTGTTCTTTATATCTGTGAGTCTGTTTCTATTTATTATATTCATTCATTTTATTTTTTAGATTCCACATGTAAGTGATAATATATAGTATTTGTCTTTTTCTGTCTGACTTATTTCACTAAGCATAATCTCCTCCAGATCAATGTTGTCATTAATAGCAAAATTTCATTATTTTTCATGACTGGGTAATATTCCATGGTGTGTGTGTGTGTGTGTGTGTATAGTATATATATATAATATATATATGTGTGTGTGCCTATATATATGTGATATATATGTATCACATCTTTATCCATTTATCTGATGATGGACACTTAGGTTGCTTTCATATCTTGGCTATTGCAAATAATGCTGCTATGAACACTGGGGTGCATGTATCTTTTCAAATTAGTATTTTTGTTTCCTTTGGGTATGTACTCACAGTGGAATTGCTGGTCATATGGTAGTTCTATTTTTAGTTTTTTGAGGAAACTTCATACTGTTTTCCATAGTGACTGTATGAATTTATATTCCCACCAACAGTGTATAGGGTTTCCTTTCTCCATATCCTTACCAACATTTGTTATTTGCAATCTCTTTGATGACAGCCATACTGATGGCTGTGAGGTTTTATTTTGCTTATTTTCATGTGGCTACTAAAAACTTTTAAATGACACATGAGACGAGCATTATAATTTTACTGGCAGTTCTTCACTAAATGTTGAGAACTGTTCTGTGGAGCAACAGTTCATAACTAGGACAATGTTGCCTACCTGGGGACATCTGGCAATATCTGGAGATATTTTTGGTTGTCACAAATCAGACAGAGCAGGGGTTTGATGGATATCTCCTAGATAAAGGCCAGGGACCCTGCTAAACATCCCGTAATTCATAGAACAGTTCCCTACAACAAAGAATTATCCAGTTCAAAATGTCAATAGTGTTGAGGTTGAGAAAAATATGGTCTACCATAGTGATCCTGCATGTTAGAATCACTCAGGGTGAGTTAAAAATACAACTGCCTTTGCCCTTGGCCTATCCCTAGCCTAACTAAATTGGAATCTCTGATACAGAGGCCATGGCATGGTTGTTCATTTTGTTTTGCTTTTTAAAATCCCTCAGGGATTCCAATGCATAGCCAGAGTTGAGAACCTCTGTTCTAGAGGGAAGGACAGAAACCTCATTCATTTTTAAATGCTGTGGGCTGCTAGCACCCACTGCCCCTTAGCCCCAGACCTGAGAATCTACATTTCTATCAAGTTTCCAGGTGATGCTTAAGCTGCTGGTTCAGTGTCCTATGGAGCATCTGTGTACCATTCAACATGGCTGCCGTCTATAGGGTCGCACAGAGTCAGATACGACTGAAGCGACTTAGCAGCAGCAGCAGCAGCAGCAACATAGCACTAGGCATTTCTACTCTCCGGATGGCCCACCACACAGAGACAGCAGAGATCCCAGCAAACTAGGGCAGTCGCTTCCTGCATCAGAGAGGGCAACTCCCCCTTGACTGGAACCTAAGGCTCTATCAAAGCGACTTCTCCATTCTGCCGAGACAGAAGCAGCTCTTTGAGAGAGGGGAAGTGGGTAAAGATGTTAAATATTCACTTATATCCTTTCTGCCCTGCTTTGCAAGCAGGAAACAAAAATATCGGTGACTGGGTCATCTTAGCAAAACCTCTTTCATTTCACTCTTCAATTTCTGCCAGTACACAATTTAAATCACTTTAAATTTTTACAGATTATAAAATTTTAAATATTGAAACACCTTTCTTCCTAACATTTCTAAGAAAGCATAAGCCAGGGAAAACAAGCTTGAAACATTTAATGGTTCCCTACTCAATAATTAACTTTTGAAATGTGTGAAAGTTGCCCAATCATGTCCGACTCTGCAACCCCATGGACTGTAGCCTGCCAGGCTCCTCTGTCCATGGGATTCTCCAGGCAAGAATACTGGAGTGGGTTGCCATTTCCTTCTCCAGGGGATCTTCTCCACCCAAAATTTATATATATACAAATCTAAAATAGATTGTCCTACACACATACACATTTACCTGCTGGACACTTTGCCCACTTTCTATGCTCCAGTCACCCTGGCCTTGATCTTGATTTTTATCATCTCTCCTCATTCGCCATGGCACAGTCACAGTGACAGCAGTTCAGCTCCAAAATGTCCTTGAATTCTTATTTTCATTAGTGATGGCCTGTCTAGCAGGCCTCCTGCCTGTGCTTCCCACATGCCAGGCATGAAGACCCTTGTACCACTATCATCTGAGTGAGATAACATCTCACATCCTCTGGTCTTTGCTCAAATGACATCTTCTCTCTCTCATCTGGACCCCTCTTTCTCAACCCCTTTTCTCTCCTCTACTGCTTTTCTATAGCATACATTACATACAACCAGTACTACCTGATTTACTTAGTCATTTTATTGTTTATTGTTTGCCTCTCATTCAGGAGTATATGCTCCATGAAGGTAGAAATCCCTGTTGTGTTCATTGACAGGACTCAAATGCCTAAAATAATTGCCTGGTACATCGTAGGTACGCAAGAAACATTTGCTGACCAAATAGGTGTATTTTTTCAGGTGGTTCATTGGTAAAGAATCCACCTGCCAATGCAGAAGACTCAGGTTTAATCCCTGGGTCAGGAAGATACCTTGAATAAGGGAATGGCAACCCATTTCCATATTCTTGCTTGGAAAATTCATGGACAGAGGAGCCTGGTGGGCTATAATCCATGGGGTCGCAAAGAGGCGGACACAACTGAGCAACAGAGGACACACACAAATATTTCATGTTCCCTACAACTTTATTGCTTTCATTAAATTATTTACAAAATTCTGTTTGGGGCCTATATCTTTACTGCATTCCAAGCAAACAATGAGAAAACCTACTAGACAGGCCATCACCAAATAAAATAAGAATTCAAGGACCTTCTGGAGCTGAAACGCTGTCACTGTGACTGTGCCACAGTGAATGAGGAGAAATGATCAAAATCAAGATCAAAGACATCCACAGAGGCCTGGATATTAAGGGTCTCATGAAGCAGAGTAAAAGTTTGAATTGTGTTTTTAGGTCATTAGGAAGCCACAAAGGTTTTAGGCAAGGGGTTGGGTAAAGACTGAGTATCATAACAGGTGGTTGATAAGGGCCCCTAGATTGCTCCGAGAGCCTGGCACTGCCCTGTTTTTATTTAAGGCTCTATCTGTCCCTAATCATCTGATGATGCATAGTTTAGCAGGCGTGCCTGCTGGGTAGGGCTGTATTAGCTCTAAGTGAAGAGTCAACTCATCTTTAGGGAGCCCGATTTAACACCTAGATCCCCAAAATTCAATGTGTGGTCTGTAGATCAACAGCAGCAGCATCACCTAGGAGTTGGGAAGAAATACAGAATTCCAGGTCCCCCTCTGGACCAAAGAAACTGAAGTCTGCATTTTAACACAATCCCCAGGTGACTTTGATCCATGTTAAAGTTGAAGTACTTCTATCCTAAAAGAAATCAGTCCTGAATACTCATTGGAAGGACTGATGCTGAAGCTGAAGCTCCAATACTTTGGCCACCTGATGCGAAGAACTGACTCACTGGAAAAGATCCTGATACTAGAAAAGGTTGAAGGCAGGAGGAGAAGGAGAGAATAGAGGATGAAATGGTTGGATAGCATCATTGACTTTATGGACATGAGTTGGAGCAAGTTCCAGGAGTTGGTGATGGACAGGGAAACCAGACATGCTGCAGTCCATGGGGTCGCAAAGAGTAGGACACGACTGAGCAACTGAACTGAACTGAACTGTACTAAGTGACTGAGCACACACATTATTTATATTAACATGCAACAGGTTTCTTATTTTAAACAAATCAATATTTTTCATTTCTGTTTTAATTTCTAATATAGTATATGTCAACATATATAGTCCATGTAAACAACAGCTCTGAGTCCTCAGCAACTTTTAAGATTATAAAATGTCTGCAGATCAGAAAGTTTTGAGAACTGCTACATTAGAGCAAAGTAAAATGAAGACTGAAAAGCCTCTTGTGGGAAAGAGACTTTTCAAGTAGATTGCTGGGTAAGCAGGATGGAACATACTGATAAGAAAGAAAAAAAGAACCTGCTTATAATATAAATAAACCTAACCATGAGCAGGAATGGAAGTGTCTAAATTAGGTTCTCATTGTTCTCTTTATTGTGGTTATTTCCTCTATCATAAATAACCCAACTGCTAAACCCAAGTACATTCTCCACTGAGCACCCCGCTGTTCTCTCCTCCCAGAATGCTCTTCTAACAGTTACTCATATAACCAATTTCCTCACCCACCTCAGGTCCTGGATCAAAATTTATCATCCCCAAAATGCCCACCCTTACCACCCAAATCAAAAGTGCAACCCACCCCATGCCATTCACACACATTTCCGCCTCCCTTCAGCCAGCTTGATTTCTTTTTCACAGACTTAACCACCTACTAAAATACCATGTAACACATTTGTTTAGTACATCTGCTGATACTATCTTCTCCTTCTAGAATGCAAGCTGCAAAAAGGAAACTTTTTGTCTGTTTTGTAATCTATCCCCACCAACTCTTCTAGAACAGTGTCTGGTACCTGGTGCCTTACTGTAACTATTTGTTAAGTATCAGGAGAGTGAGTTTTGCATACAGAGGTGGTGGAACTTAGAGATCAAGATCAGCTGTTACAATGAAGCAAACTTTGGACTTGAATATTGGTTCAGACAATTACCAGGCTCAAGCTCTTCAGCAAATTATTACTAATAAATGCTCTAGCCCTCAATTTTCTCACAAGTAAAATTCTACCTCCCAGGATTATGGTGAGAATAAATAAGAAAATACCTGAAAACAGCATACTGCCCGGAACTTAGTAACTGAGCATTAATCACGCTGCTGTGGTTATTGCACCATTATTCACTACTTTATCTTTTATGCTCCCAGGAACCAGTGTCCAGGGTGTACTGATTGGATTAAAGGCAATGCAGAGCCTCAGGTTCACTTTTGCTACATAAAGAGTAGCTCAATTTTTCATCACTCAAGAAGATAATACTTTTCCAGACTCAGGGATATAAGTAAAATGGATTTGATTCATTGCATGTCCATGCTAGAAGCAACATGAGAGGTTATATAGTTCAACCTTTATTTTAACTTAACAGGTAAGTAAATGGAGGCCTGAGGTGAAAAAGTGTTCTAAAGATCACATAGCTTTTTAGTACACAATAGAACCTAAAATCCAGATTTCACATTCCCAGGCAATATTTTTTATACTCTAACTGGCATAGAAACTGTTTATTTGAGTATTTAATCCCAAAGTTTTTATCCTGTGCAAGATTAGCATAGAGACATAGAAGACAATATTATGTCTGCATGGACCCAGGATGCCTCTTGAGTGCTCAGCAGCCACTGACAAAACATGCCCATTATCTTTATAACTCATTACTAATGGTTTGCACAGGAATAAACACTGAACAAATAAATCCTACTTATACACTGATACTTTATCACGGGGGGCTTCCCTGATAAAAGAGAGGTTTCCTTGATTGCTCAGTTGGTAAAGAATCCTCCTGCGATGCAGGAGACCCAGTTTGATTCCTGGGCCAGGAAGATCCCCTGGAGAAGGGATAGGCTACCCACTCCAGTATTCTTGGGCTTCCCTTGTGGCTCTGCTGGTAAAGAATCTGCCTGCAATGCAGGAGACCCAGGTTGGATCCCTGGGTTGGGAAGATTCCTTGGAGAAGGGAAAGGCTACCCACTCCAGTATTCTGGCCTGGAGAATTCCATGGACTGTATAGTCCATGGGGTCACAAAGAGTGAGACACGACTGAGTGACTTTCATATACACTGAAAGAACACTAACTTCCTTCATAGAACCATGTAGAAAATCCTAATCAAGGAAAGATAAGTCACTGAAGTTATTGCTGCAGAGAATTTTTTTTCAACTTTAGTATGTTAATTTTAGATCTGTCAAGCTGTATCTATAAGCTGCACATTTATATTAAAATTCATTAATCAATTCAGTCAACTATTTTGCTTAACTGTTTCCCTGCATATTGCTCAAAAGTGTCAGAAACAGTAAAATCCATGAGCTTTAGTTCTATTCTTATGAGTAGCATTTCCTAAATATATATTCAAAATTGTCCCACACACTTACATACAAGTAACTATAAAGCTGGCTCTCCCATTTGCACAGACAAATGACCAAATGATATGCATGAAAAGAGAAGTTGTATAAAAATTCAAATATGTGAGACAGTCTAGTCTCTGATCAGGTCTCAAAAAAACAAAAAGGAAGCTAACAAGAGTTGCTATGGAAATATGTTTTAACCACAGAAAGTGCTTTAAAGATCCCTCCTATTTGCCAAACATAACCACTCAACTCTAGTGCACAATACAGACCCATGCAAATCAACATCATAAAACAATATATGGAATGCAGTGCCATGGTAGACCTCCAAGACAGAACAAAACACTGAAGAATAGGAAAGTTCCCTCTGGTAGTTGTCTATGAAGTGCTTTACCTGAAGAATCTAATCTTTAATCCATCTTGCACTCATTCATTTAACAAACATTTATTAAGCACATGCCAAGTAGGGTTTTGAGCCTCTGGAGTTCGAAGATGAATGACATTTTGATATATTATCCAGCTTAGAATTTGGGAAAGAAAGTCCAGACCAAATCTGTTTTGAAAGCAATAGGTAGATAAGGAAATGAAAATAAAAACTTCCAAGTTTAGCTGGGATAGATGTCACACAACCCTCTCTATTGGGCAAAGGCTAAATATATAATTATCCAGGGTTAACTGAAGGAGAAAAACAACCAGGAAATGTAAACACTGTTCTAACAGATTAAATCTAAGTTTCAAGGGTTGAATAGGAAATACAGGCAGTAATTTCATCATGGCTAAACAAGAAATACATGATCAAGAAAAGGCAAACCAATGGTAAGTACATAGAATGAGAAGGGATGAATGAATGGAGTTATGAGTCTAAAGAATATTCATCCACTGAGGAAAGCAGTCATGATATAGTCATAGATGACATCCTCCTACGTGGGCAGTAGGACATCTCAGTAATAAAGTACATTTATTCCCACCACATTTCTTACCCCAAAAGATAATACTCAGGGCCAACACAAAATACACAACAGATTAGGTGGTAGTTAGCAAAATACCAAATAATATGGGATAACAAAACATCTTGGATCATTTTAGTCTTCGGGAAATCAAGTGAATAAACACTGCCTATTCATTTAGTTCTGGAAAGTTAAGCAATGGGCAGTATTTGGCAAAGCAACTTACTTTTGCCAGCTGCAAATAAAGAATTCCGGAAGGGTTCTTTATCTTTTAGGGCCCCAAATTTCTATCTACCAGCTCTGAAATCATGGCAGTCAACCAGTTTCTCAAATAATCCCATGAAAACAATTCAGGCCTATCCATTCACATTTATTTGCTTGCACGTTTCCCCAGTTTTCCTGCCTAAGGAGATACATTGCGGTCTGGGGCATACACTCTATAAAGTGGGATAGCCTGGGTCAGAATCAAACACATCCCTGCTGGTTGTGTGATCTTACAAGAGTTAATATTCTCAGCTTCAATTTCCTCATCTGTACAAGGGAGACTATGGAAGGAAACTACCACTAGAGATTGCTGTGAGGCTTAAGAAGACTACCATATGGTGAGAGCTCAATAACCTTGGCCATGATTAGCAAATGATATTCTGAGCAAAGAAGAATGTGGGGTGGACTTCCCTGGTGGTACAGTGGATAGGAATCCCCCTGAAGGGGAACACGGGTTCAATCCCTAATCTGGGAAGATTCCTTATGGTGCAGAGTAACGGAGCCCAAGCACCACAATCACTGAGCCGTAGTCCTGCCACTACTGAAGCCTGTGCGCTTATAGAGCCTGTGCCCTAAAACAAGAGGAGCCCCTGAGATGAGAAGCCTGTGCAATGAAACTAGACAGTTGCCCCCGGCTCGTGGCAAGTAGGGAAAGACCACATGTAGCAATGAAGACCCAATGCAACCAAAAAAAAAAAAAAACACACATGGCACCAATGGCTATCACTGGCCTGAAGAGACAGAGTGCAATCAGTATGGCTTTTTAATGTTTTACTGTCCTTCTTACTAGGCTCCTGTTTAAATGAATTCAAATATAATTATATGTCACTATTTAGTTCACCTATGCTATATGGCGGCTTCCCAGGTGGCACTAGTGGTAAAGAACCCGTCTGCCAACGCAAGAGATGTAAGAGACACAGTTTTGATTCCTGGATTGGGAAGATCCCCTGGAGGAGGAAATGGCAACCCACTCCAGTATTCTTGCTGGGAGAATCCCATGGACAGATGGACAGAGGAGCCTGGTGGGCTACGTTCCATAAGGTCACAAAGAGTCAGACACGAGTGAAGCAACTTAGCATGCATGCTATATGGCCCTCTAGAGGTTTCATGAGGTCTTTCTGAACATCCTCTTTCACTCTTTCACCTGTGCTGATGCTCACATCTAGAAGGATTATGCCTCCATTCCCCTCATCAGTTAAGTTCTGAGTCAGTTAGTTCTCATTCTAGCAATCCTTTTGGTGTCCAAAGAAGGAAGATCCCACAATTGAGCCCTCATCTCCAACTTCATCCAGCAGGGGCATGGACAGTGTATGTCCCTAGGATAATGCCATGTGCAGTGTGGCTCAGGGGGCAAAGAGAAGCAAGAAGTGGGGAAAATGATTCTGAGAATGGTTTCAAGAACAGTGAAAGCTTCTAGACCAAAGAGCCTTGCTGGGCATGGCTGCCTTGGTTTCCTTGTCTCCTTACCAGTGCCAAGACAACAAACTATCCCTGAATCCACAGTGGAGAACTCTTAAAAGGCACCTTAATGAGTCCTTCATGCCTGCTCAGAATGCACAAGCTATGTTCAATGTACAACAATTGATTAGATCTTCAAATTATCAAGCCAAAGATAACTATCAAAGTAGAAACAAGCTGAGAAAAAAAAAAAAAAGGTCTTTTTAAGTGAAGGAAAAAACAGTAACAGGAAGTAGAGTCATCTTTTCTGACCTCTTGGGTACCTTTTACCCTGATCTTTAACCTACACAGGCTGGAGCCTCAATACACCATGATCTTGCAACCTTGGACCAGCAGGTTTGGATAAACATCCCCAGGACCACTGTTGGAGTTTGAATTATTACTGGTGCTTAGAATACAGAAATTAAAGCCATCAAGCTCTGGGTCCCTTTAAACCAAGACTACATACATCATCAAAATATGAAGTTTTTGTAGAATTGGTCCTAATGATCCCTACTCTGTGATGTTTTGAGGGGTCCTTCCTATATAGAGAGCTGAAGGACCACTTGATGTATGAATCCAGCTTGTTTTTTCCAACTTCCCGAGTTTATTCCCAGTGATGCTGGAAATTTATGGAAAGAATACCATGTCCAAAAGAGAACTGGCTTGAAGCAAAAACTTTACAAATGTGAATCTTAAAAAAAAAAAATTGGCTCTATTTTAAGAACTGTCAGAAGAATAATTAAAATAAAGCTCAGGTGTGGTTATCTGAATATCATATAACATACTTCAATATTAACAGTATATTGGCTCTTATAAAAAGATAAATGCCCAGTGATGAGGCAAAGAGTAGTTGACGTGAATGAGCTCTAAATGGAAAGAGACTAATTGATCTTCAGCTATTTCTCCCTGAAAAGAGAAGAACGTACTCCAAATATGTAGTTGTTCTTTCAATAACAGCACCATGCATATAATATCTGAGGGCTCATGTTATGTGTTGGTAAGATTACTATCTGTGTTTTGTCTGTGGATAACCAAAGACCAAGGGAAACATATAACTCCTTAGGTAAGATGACCAACTAATATCTAAAGCAAAGCTACTCTCTGGAGCAGCTGGAAATGCTTGTTAAAAAAATCTGTGAAAGAAGGTCAATCTCACTATTCTCATGACTCTCAAAACCTCCAGTGGGAAAAAAAAAAAAAAAACCCTACAGGGGGAAAAAAACCCTTCAGTGCATATCACCTGGGAACCCTATAAAAACTACATATTCCCAGGGTCCTACCCCCTTGAGCATGCCTGAGAAGACCTAGGAATTTCCATTTACAACAAGCATTCTAGGAATAATAGACATATAATTAAAGGGTTGGAAATAGGGCCTGCAGGTAAGGGCCAAAAATGTGAGTTATTTGGAAAAACAGAGATAGGATTTCATTTGTTTCAAGTACTGTATATATAGATTATAGATAATAAAGGAGCAATTTTCTATTTCCACTACACTGAACAACTTAGAATTGCGACAGGAGACATATAGCACAGTATAGACTGAAATATACCTGTTTCTAAAATGCCCTGATTAGCACCATTTCAGAGTCTCTTCTTCTGTCCTGTTGTTTGGACATGGCAATCCACTGGCAAGGATGTGCAAGCTTTCAGAACAGTCATAAGCAGGGAAGAGAAGACCAGGAAAAGCACTGCAGATCATAACCCCCCCCGCCCCAGGAACTCCAAAGGGAGAGAAAACTGGGACAGAGCCAGGGTGTTCCCAGATGCCCATAAACTCATCCACAACCAACAGCCACAGAAAGGGCCCAGAGCCATGGCTCTTCCAACACTTGCCCTCTGCTCAGGCTGATCCTCTTCTGTACCCAGGCCTGAATGTACATAAAGGTGTGATGTCAGCAACGTATGTTTTGGTTGCCACCCTGCTAACCTGCTTTCCTCAAGTCATGGGTTTTGGATTCATACTAACAGAAGCTCAGAGTCTAGTTTACTAGATTTGTGATCTTCTAACAAATTACTTAACCTCTGCAAGTCTCAGTTCCCTCAGCTGTAAGATGAGACTAATAAAATCAACCCACGGGGTGTCGTGAGGATTAAATGAGTTAAGAATGAGTTAAGATGTAAGGCCACATATACACTCAACAAATTATAACTTTTTGTCATTTCTTTTATTGCTTTAGCACTACTGAAGCCTTTGATACTATGATCACTCACATCATTATTCCAACGGATCCTAAAGTTCTTAGACTTCAGTGAAAGTTCAGGAATTACAGGCCAGGGAACACTGACTGCTTCAGCCCATTCCCACTTTTCTCTTTAGTATCTAGGAAATCTCTACAATCTTCCAACTTAACTGCGGTAAGTGAATTCATAGTTAAGGGTTATCCTCTTTGTCACTGGCTCAATCATATTCACCAATTTTATTAATATCACTTTCATTTTTATTTTAGGTTAGAGTATAGTTGATTAACAATGTTATGTTAGTTACAGGTGTACAGTAAAATGATTCAGTTATACATATTCATGTATCTTTTCTTTTTCAAATTCTTTTCCCATTTAGTTATTACAGAATGTTTAGCAGTTTCCTTTGCTACATAGTAGGTCCTTGTTGGTTATCTATTTTAAATAAAGTGTTACCCTCTTTGTTACCGACCTAATCATCTTCACCAATTTTATGAATATCTTTTTTTTTTTTTTGAGATCATTCAATATTTGTCTTTTAAAACAGTGTTCTCTATGTCTTAAACTGAAGCCATCATCCTAATGATGGAAATTTCAGGCACTGCAACAGATTTGAAGTCAGAATGCAGGGGTTAGAAAGATCGATCAGTTATTCTTCATTCACACCAGTTTGTAAGAGATCAACTAAGAATAAGCAGAATCAGATCTTCCCATATATCCAACTTTATTTAATGCTGGGATAATGTTGAGACTGGGCATAAAGTTTGGCTAGTGATAACATGTGATTATGAACTTCCAGTTTCAACACCCCTTTTAACCTTCCACCCATAACTACTTTCCAGAGAAACTGTATACTTCTCCCTGCCTGAAAAAGCCATGTCCCCATTCTCTCCTAGAGAAATCTCAAACATTCTTCAAAGATTAAGTCAGAAGTCCTCCTCTGTGAAACCTTCCCTATAACCTGAAGTTGAAGGTAATAACACATAGAACTAAAGAGCTGAAAGAAAGTGTCTCTGATTTTATGGCTTGGATATATTCCATGTTTTAAAGATGCAATTGAAGGGCTTTTAGTAGGAAAATACTGACTGATTTTAACTCTCAGCATTCTACCGGAATTATAATCTTTTTTTAATGCTTTGGTTGTTTTTTTCATCTGCACATATTTGTCTTAAGACCTGTTTTCACAGGAAACCAAGAAAAGCCATTTCATAATATTCATGCTTGTGAGGATGTAAGGAAATGACCACACTCATGTGTTGTGTGGTAAGAACACACATTTCACAGATCTTTTTAGGGTAATTAATAGGCTATCAACATTTTTTAAAGGCATATCCTGGGAACAAGGCATTCTTCTAGAACTCTATAGTAATCCACCTAGGAGCACAGAGAGAAATATGAGGATGTTCTCTGCAGAATACTATATAATAGACAAATGTTGAAAATATCTGTCAAAATGTCTGTAAAAAACAGAACAACTAAATTACAGTATAGGCATTTTATGAAACACTGTGAAGCTGTTTAAAAGGTCAATTTAAAAAGCATGAGTTTGATCTATATTTACTAGTA
Organism: Giraffa tippelskirchi; assembly: GCF_054371585.1. Classification (NCBI taxonomy): domain Eukaryota; kingdom Metazoa; phylum Chordata; class Mammalia; order Artiodactyla; family Giraffidae; genus Giraffa; species Giraffa tippelskirchi. Next base: position 85,528,613 of record NC_137282.1, read on the forward strand.
GGAAAGATATTGATGATATACAAGTGAGCAAAAAAATTAAAATAAAAAGGCATGAGTATTGTGTTCTGTATCTGTTATTTTCTGCTCTCTTTCCAGAAATACACATACACACACACCCCTCAAACTATTAGCATGGTTACCACTGGGGAGGCAGATGCCTTAGGGGTGGAAGTGGTAGCAAAGGTACAGAAGGGGCTACAAAGGGGAATGCCTTTCTTTTTTTAAAAAAAAAAAGTGCATATTGCTTTAAAAATTGAAAAAGAAAATAAATGTATTAAGATATTAACATCTGAAACATTCTTTACCATTTTAATTTTTCTTAAACTTCACAATTAGCACTGGCAGCAAGAAAAACTCAGGGGATGTTACCAGTACATTCTCCTTCTATCTCACATATATCAGTGTAAAAATGTGTTGGGACCAAATTTAAGGGTGGAAGTAACCTAAAATGCTATTAACAAGGGAAATTATCTGCTGACACTATTGTCTTATATATAACTGCTAGCTCTTTTAAGATGAGAAAATCCACATGAACAAAATATATTTCAAACACTCATTATAATTTTCATAAGCAAAATAAGGAAAACCACAATTACAAAGGCAAACAGGAAATTAAACCCAACAATAAATGTATACCTAAACCTCCTGTATATTTTTTCTTTCTTTATTCAGGAAATTAAATGATCCTGAATGACAGTGATCTGCAATCTCTCAAGTGTTTAAGAGCAAGTACAGCACTGACTTATGAGAAAACTACAGCAAACAATGCTACTGTCGAGAGGATTCACTAGTCTTGAAAAAAAATGCTACAAAAAACTATCCCCAAAAGGCAACCCATCATGAACCAGCATGTTCATGTTTTTGTCTCCAGAATTTGCTTTCCATAGAATTCTATGAGGGAGAGTGAGTTTCAGGGAGAATCTACTGGCTAGTTACAGTGAAGCCCAAAATGCAATGAGAACGACATGGGGTGGTGGTGAGACACATGGCCCCTGCTTGGCTGTGTGATTATAAGCAAAGAACACTGAGCCTTGACTATAAACTAGGAATAAATATATAAAATGACAAGGCTGCTCTGAGGATTAACAAAAAAAATGTGCAGCAAAGCACTTTGTCTAGATACTACTACTCAGGTATTGCTTTTTGTCATCATTCCATTTCTGTTCTTAAAAACTCCCATGTTGGGATGAAAAACAGTAAGATGATCAAAAAATGTAAAAGATTTCAGTAATACACCATTTTTGTAAAACTACTCCTAATGACCTATGCCTTGATCGATATGACTGGCAGATATCTATGGAAACTCAAGAGGAACAAATAGGGCAACATTGACAAGCAGCAGCAAATAATGTCTATTAAAACTACTTGGTTAATAATACGGGGTCCATTCATTTGGCTAATGTTTACTGAATATGAACTCTGTTTCACACACTGTGTTAAATGCTATGGACAGATAGTATTGTGTAAAACCGAGCTTCTAACTAACAACTCAGAATCCCTGCAGATGAAAGGTATTGAAAAAAAACTACATAATTCCAAGTATGCAGTAGTTTACTTAGGAGGGACCCCAGAAATCACTGTGAGGAAATGAGGAAGTGAGACAGGGAAGGGAGAAAAACTAATAAAGAGTACACTGACTAGCCAGTTACTTTCATAGTAGAGTAGTCAATTATCCCTGAGGACTGAGGAGTTCCCAGGACACAGGACTTTCTATGCTAAAACTGAGACAGTTTCAGGAAATCTGAGATGAGTTGATCACCCACCTCTGTCAACAACTGGGTCTCAATCATTGTGAAGGCCTTCTGAGGGACTGCATAGAACACAACTTAGAATTACCTCAGTGAAAGGCAAGAAAGTATTTATCCACCAGCCTTCAATGGTTGAGGATCACTCAAAGGCATTATTTTTCAGTTACTGCCCACCTGACACATGCAGCGAAAAGGCCTCTCCTGTGTCCAAAGAATGCCCTCTGAAATAAAGACACAGGAAGATGCTGGCATGTTTATGAAGTATCTGCAGGCAGACTCTAGGGTCAGCCAAGGGGACATGGACAAGGCATCAAGGCCATCTGATACATGATTATTCTTTTCCAATCTGATGGGCTAAAGAATGAGCTCAACGCTGTTTTCATCAAAATTCCCTAATTAGTGTGGAGTTTTGACCTAACTTCATATTTGCATCCCTTTTTGAGCATTTGAAGACAGTTTGAGGGTAGTTTATTTTCTCAGCCTCAGACAACTACTCCCAATAAAAAGTTTCACTGAATTTATCTAGAATATGTGTGTGCTGGGGTGGGGACAGAGGTGGGGAGCAGGGCAAACTCTTCCGTGGGAACTGAAGTTGAGAACTGACAGCTTAGTCATAGCATCCCCAGTGTCAGGATCCTTGTTACGCTTCCCTTTACCTTTCAAGGAGAATTGAGATCCTTCAGTTTTATAAAGCACATTTCTTAGGTTCCCACCGAGTTGATTAATGGTCATGACTCATACTTGTGTCTCTTCCAAGGTCACATACCCATTTCCTCCTCCCAGGTATATTTGCAGATCACCCCTAATTCCCTGAAGGCCTGAAACCTGTAAGCCTGGGTGAGCACCGCCTCCTTTCACTTCTGCTGTGACCATCGTGGTCCATTTCTATTGTCCCCAGGACTCAAAATTTTGAATTAGATTCTAGCTGACTACTAGGGAAATCAGGGCTGTTTAATGGAACTCTGAGAACAGTTATTACTGACACCAACACACTCAAATCTCTGGTGTAATTTAAAAGCCATGACACTGTTTAGCCTAAAAGCTATAGTTAGAGGGACTCACTATATCATAATAAGAACACAAGCTTTGCACATTCAGAAGATAAATAAATCATAAGTTCAAACTGTAGGTTCTGTCACTTTGTTAAACTCTCAAACATTTCCCCAACTACCCAAGGCCTGACCTTATTAATTTGATGTGGTTTTATGCATTCTATCTCACCACATTTCTTAGGACATATGTTATGGCCTTTTACCAAGCTTATCCTATGATTACAGACAGTATCTTAGAATGATGACCTTTTGATGGTTTCGTTACCAAGCAAGAAGCAATCTGTATAATTCCTGTCCCATAAACTAATTGCTTAAACTTTTCCTGTTAACTTTTCATTGCAAAACTTGTCCTTTGGTTTCAAGGAATAAACCAGCCCTCATTTTACAGAGAGAGCAGCTGAGATCCAAAGATGTTAAATGACTTACCTGAGGTCACTCAACTTGCAACCACAAGTCCTCTTCCTAGGTTACTTGCCTTTCATCCACATCACACATCATGCATGTCTTCTTGCTTATCTGGAAAGAAGAGAACATGTCAGGCAGTTTCTCTCCATCCATGTGCCTGGCTCAGACCTGAGTGCTTTAGGATCTTCCTCTGTCACCACCTCTGTAGACAAGAATGAATGTCAACAGCACCTACAGTCTCTTCCAGACATTTGGTGCTCACAGTGTCCTATGCAGACAGCTATTCACAGTTTCATAAATAATGTATCTGTCTGCACAACTCAGGTTCAAGGCCCCTGAGGACACACATCATAATTATATATTTCTTTTCAGTTTCCCATCATGCTTAAATACCTGCCACTATGCATATGGAGATGTTTCACAAATATTTAATGAGGATGATAATGATAACTTCATTGATAGAACCATTTTTTTAAATGACGTTGTAGGGACTAAAATTATATTAATATATATATGATCATATGTGCATGATTTATATGTATATATCATAAATAATATATATGCATTATACACACAGAGCTTTAATTTTTATTCTTGAGATTAAAATTAATTTTGGAAATTAAAATTAATTAGGTTTAGTATTGAAACACTAATAAGAGATATTGGCTTCCAAATACAGTGCTGTCTGTGCAGAAACCAGAATGGAATCCACACTAGTGCTCCACTACAATAAGGCAATGGAATTGTTCCTTGTTATTATTGTGTTTTTGTTTTTATGTTTGTTAGAGTAATTGCATTACAGAACTAAAGAGATAAATTTGCATTTACAGAGCTGACAATTTTAGTAGACTCCTGATGTGAGATGCTTTATTCAATTTACTTCCCCAGAGATGGCGAACTCCCTAAAGCTGAAGTCCTGTTCTCTAACCATTTAAGAAACTGACTGAAATCCAAAGGCAGCTTTGTTCCAGAGTTAAAGATCAAAGGACTCTTCCATGGGTTAGGGAACAACAGGGCCAGAGAAAAGCAACTCATATTTTTTAATCTTGCCACTGCTCTGGCAAGGTGGTAGGAATTTGTGATTCTGCCTGCATTTCTTCTGTAAGGTATATATGGAGACCTTTAAAGTTACTGGTGGAAAAAAAGTTAGGAAATAAGACTTACAGGAGAAAATGTAAAGAAAAGGCAAAAAGAACAGGAGGTTTTCACTAAACAAAGATCAGAGGTGGTTTTAACCTTCAGGTATTTAAAGGTAAGCCATGGTTTTACATTTTTACCAAAGTAAGGCAAGTATGAATTGCCACAGGGAAACTAAGAATTTTAGGCAAAGAACAAAGCAGAAGAAAGCATGTAAGGAGAAGAGAATGCATTGCTAAATTCACAAGGTACTTTGAATGCTCCAAATTGGGAATTTTGCAAAGCAAGGAGTCTGAGCTGCCACACCGTGGACTAGTGCAATGAGAATAGACGTTGGTATGTCTGGATTGAAGGCCAGAGACTTCTTTGCTTCTTCCACTAGCTCAGTTTTTTTTTTTATTTCCAAACTATGCATTACAATTCATTAATAGGCTATGAAATCAAGTTGTCACAGCCAAGACTTTTAAAAAATGGTACAGGACAGATTCTATCAGAGTGTACTGCAAGCTTTTTTTAAAAAAAGATATTATTGTTCTATGAAACTTTGATCTTTGATTTGGTTATGTGTATATGTACTGAGTCAAAATGTAAAATTTTAATATTTCTTACACGAGTCCCAATAAAATGTCTGAAACCACACACACACAAAAAGAAATTGGCATGTCTGGGTAGGCACAAAATTCTCAAAGTGACAATCTTAGCTTGGATCTGTGACCCAAATCTTCTACTGCCCTAAAGGAAGATTAATAATAAGAGCCCAGTGTTTCAGAGGCCATGGAGTGGGTGGTATCCGGGGAGAACAGCTCCTGGCAGGACACTGTGGGTAATGTACTCAGCATTTCTGAAGCCATCAAAGTGTCTGTCAATCAAAGTCTAAACATTTGGGGCTTTCCAGGCTTAAAATTGTCACTCTGAATGTAGTCAACAAAAATTAATGAATTTAGTGAACTCTGCCCAACTACAAAGCATACGACACCACAGGATACGGATACTAACACTGATGCCCATTCCATCAGATAACAATTCTGCCTGTTCAGAAGCAGAGCTAGAAAGAATGAGGACTAGGAACTATCACAGAAACCACTGATCTACATGGTTCTGTGGTGCTGGAGAAAATAAAGTGAGGAAACAGGCTTTCCTACCTGAATAGAATTGGTATGGTTTGGCACAATTCCATGTAAGAAAAAAGTATCAAGCTTTTCTGTATTCCTTATGTAAGGTGAAAGAAGAGAAGAAAGAAAGTGAAATGGATCAGTTGTGTCCACATGGACTGTAGCCTGGCAGGCTCCTCTGCCCATGGGATTTTCCAGGCAAGAATACTGGAATGAGTTGCCATTTACTTCTCCAGGAGATCTTTCCAACCTAGGGATCCAACCTGGGTCTCCCGTGCTGCAGGAAGACTCTTTACCATCTGAGCCCCCAGGGAAGCCCTTATGTGAGGTGGTATTAGAAAGAGACATGGTCTGGGGTATACTCTGCCTTTATCTATAAGGAAGGACACCAAGGTCAATATGAGGCTGTGCACGGATAATACTTTGGTGTTCTGCTTCAAATTCTTTTTGGAATTGGGTAGAATATAAGACATAATTAATTTTTTTAATAATACGGAATTTACAGGTTAAACATGGCACACTGACAAGGAAATACATTTAATTCTGTCTTCATAACTGAACCTGAAAAAGAGCAGTAACCATTCTATGTGTCCTTCCCCAGAACTGGACATCAAGTTCCTAAGGCCAAAAAGCTGTCACTGATATTAGATCCCAAAGAGAATCTGATAGGCTGGACTTAGACCAGCTAAACTGTGTTTACATTCTTAAATCAAGTTTATTCTGAGTCAATGCATAAGTTATCTCATGCATTGTATCATGAATATTCCCATATGGCTACTGGTCAGATCAGAAACAGCATTTCCATAAGCAAACAAAAAAAAACAAACTTTTTTTCACCTTTCTGTGACTCAAGGAAATGAAATCCTAAAATATGACAGTACATTGACAAAGGGTCAACTTTTGAACCTTGTACTTTGGATGTCCAGAAGTCACTGATTAGAATGCAAACATCCTTGTCATACCTATTATCTTAGACCTTATCAGCAGAAAAGAAAACTGCCTTTTATCTGTACACAGTCTTCTAATCAAGTCTTCGGTATAACTCACATACATTTTTATAATTTCCTTGCTGGAAAAAGTTAACTGAAAAAAATTATTTGAAAATAACTGAGGTCTATGTATAGAAGATTTGTTTAACCTCACACAACTGAATCATTATAATCATTGAATTTAAGAAGAACTGATGATCAAGCACATATAAAATACTAAATTTAACTAAACTAAACTAAATAATGAGTAACACCAGGATGTATTCTCTGAATGTAATGTTTAATGTTCCCAAATGTTTTAAGTGCTTGATATAATTTGTAAAAAAGAAGAGAAGTTTATTTTCAATGTTTTCTGAAGTTTATATTCTTGGCCACTGCAGCATTCTTGCCTGGATAATCCCACGGACAAAAGAGCCTGGTAGGCTATAGCCCATGGGGTCGCAAAGAGTTGGACATCACTGACTGAAGCGACTGAACACACACATTCTTGGGCCACCAATGGACAGCAAAGCTCTTGTGGGACTTGAGGCCTAAGCTGAGTACAGAGGTGGTAGTTTGGGGTGGTGGAAAACAGAGACCACAAGAAGCCAATCAAGAGCAATATTTGCCTCATAGCACTCAACCTAACTCAAAGACCTTGCAAGTTTAGTTTCCAAATAAAATGAACCATCAGAAATACAATCAGATTACCTGAGAAAGGCAGGTACCAAAGTCAGGATCCTGGAAAAAGCAGGACGGAGATAGTCATGAATAAAGGAAATCTGTCTCAGAAAGGATGAGGAGACAACAAGAGACAAAGTGACCAACAAAAATAAGGGGAAGTCACGGATTTGGATGGTGAGGCAGGGGATGTTGTCAGTGAGCGGGTTGCAACCGGCCACGTCTCTTCCATCCCTTGACCCGAGCTTGTCATTCATTGCTCAGCCAGCCTCCTTCTCCACTAGGTTTCAACAGTCTCAGTGACAACCTGGGTTTTTCTCTCCTTGGCACCTACATGGCCAGAATAAAGTACTGGGTTGGCCAGAAAGTTTGTTAGGGTAGTTTTCCACAAGATCTTACTGAGAGCCCAAATGAACTTTTTGGCCAACCCATACTTAATTCTTGTCTGTCATCTAGCATATGCTCAAAAAATATTAATTGGTTTCCTTCATCCTCTTAACCACAAAATAAGAACCCAGGATCAGATGTATGTTCCAACTAAGAATTAGAATGAATTTATACATATTAACATTTCAAAAATATTTTTGAACTGTGGAGAGGGTAGAGTTATACCTGAAAAGTTTCACAGATACCGTTGAGGGCTGGGCTCATTAAACTACCTTGTCAATGAATCCTGAAAAATCACAAGTTTGGATAAAACTCCCTTGTGGTGTTAACATGCTTCAAATTAGTCACCAAGCCACTGACGCTCCACAGAAGGAATTCACACTCCCCAGAGCCTTCTTCCCACATCCAAAGAACTTTAACTGTTCATCATCGAGGCAACTCGTGGTCACCGTTCCACTGGAAAGCTTCTTTTTAAATCTGTGCAGTGTGCTACTGTGTCAAACTGAAACACTGCATGTGCTAAAATAAGTCAGAGATGGCTGGCCAGATTGGGAAAAAAACATTGTGGGCAGGCAACGAGAGAAGAATTTGGCAAGAAAGGAAGTCAGAGGGGATTTCCAAAGTCTCCACACTGAAGGATAGTGATATGGATTTCAAATAACTCAACAGCAGGTTAGTGGGGAAAACCCACCGGTGGCAGAAACCAAATTATTTTTGAAAGAAAAAGAACTTAAAGACTATAGAAAACAAATATCAAGATATTTCCCTATAATTATCAATTCTGCTGTGAAGAAACAAAGGGGGAAAATCACTTCATGACAAACACCAAAACCCCTCTTCACTCCATGTCCTAACACAGATGTTTTTCAGGTTTCTGAAGAAGAGTTTCCAGTAGTTTCAATCTCTACAATACTATACAGCATTTTTCCAAGGTTTGTAGTATCTCTATTTATGCATGCATGCACGCTCAGTTGTTCAGTCATATCTGACACTTTGTGACCCTGTGGACTGTAGCCTGCCAGGGTGCTCTGGCCATGAGATTCTCCAGGCAAGAATACTGGGGTGGGTTGCCATTTCCTTCTCCAGGGGATCTTCCCAACCCAGGGATCGAATCAGAGTCTCCTGCATTGCAGGCAGATTTTTTTAATCACTGAACTATCAGGGAAGCCATCTCTATTCATAATATCTAATAATAGTAGTGCTGTGCTGTGCTACGCTTAGTCACTCAGTCATGTCCAACTCTTTGTGACCCCATGGACTGTAGCCCGCCAAGCTCCTCTGTCCATGGGGATTCGCCAGGCAAGAACACTGGAGTGGGTCACCATGCCCTCCTCCAGGGGATCTTCCCAACCAGGGTCTCCCGTAGCCAACATGTGGACTCTTCACAAAGATATGAATCGGTGTGATCCCAGACAAGACACAAAAAGTACAAACTCAAATGAACGCTCAAAGTTCTCCAAACACACTCGCGCACACACAACAACATAGATAGGAACTAAAAATTGGTTTCTTTGGTTTTGAGTCACGGCTTCAACATAAAGAATACCCACCCACCCACCCCCGCCCCGTATATCTGCACCATAAAGGAAAGGAAAAGATGAATATGAGATCCTGGTTTTATCACTAAGATAGATCCTTTCTTTGTGTGAAAACGTTGAGAGTTTCTCATTGCCCACAGAAAATTTGCTGCCAAGCCCACAACCCTATGTGGCTTTTTAAAGAACAAGGAAGTACCGTCGCCTGTCCCTACTCCTCAACCCCCCACTCAACAGGCCACATGCTCAGACTGCCCCACGTGGGCCACAGCACCTTCTGAGTACAAACAGTCCTGACCACCAGAGGAAACGTGCAGAAAGGCTTCCAGCCCCTAGCCATCGAGGGAGAAAACAAATACCCTCTCAGTGCACACAGAGAAAGCAATTTCTCTGACAAGGGTGTGGCCTAGGGCTGCAAGAAAAGGAAATACAGTTGCCAAACCAGACCCAGGGCAGCAGAAGGGCATGAAATTGTCCTTCAGCTGGTGAACCATGTAGGGCTAGCACCTTGCTGACCTCATAACTCATCAAAACACAGCAGATAAATTGTCCTAATAGATGGAGAAATACAACCCTTTGAAAGTCCTTCCACCTCCATAAAGTTTTGGTGTATTTAAATAATATTTATATTCTGTATGTTTATCACACCTGTTTTGTGTATTGTGAATACATGGATTTTCTCTCAAAATCTCTGTAACACAAGCCAAGAAAATCATTCAAAAGTTATTTCCATTGGAAAAAATTCTAAGATTGTTCTCTCTCCTGTACAGTCATATGTAGAAGGCATCCTTTTAGATGGTTACATCTCTCTGATTTTTCATCTTCAGTTTGGAAAATTAGCCTAAATGAATGCATCTTCAGAAAACTTGGCCTTATTTCTTTAAAGCAAATAAGTACAGCATGCAAGCAACATGCCCAAGAACAGAAGATGGCAGAGAGGAGGAAAACCAGGTCCTGAGCTGACATTATCTTGGCTTGTGTATTCTTTAGCTACCTATCCCCATCCAGGGAGAGGCAGTGCTGATTTTTCTTTCTGGTGAATGAAGAAAAGAAACTGGCGTATCTTCCAAACTGTATGACGTAAGATGTCATTAAGTATATGGGAATGTACTTTAGGGCTTCCTTCCCTGACAGCTGGGGTTCACAGTGACCCTGCAGACCTCCTAGCTCCTATCTGAGGTTTGTAGGAGGCAGACAGGCTGTTTTGGGGTTGAATCACTTTCTGAAGAAGGTACTCAGTGTACTTCAGCCAGGCTCTCAAAGCTCTGCCTGGTCTAGGTAGGTCTCCTCCTTATCTGGTGGACACCTCCAGAGCTCAGAGACCAGGAAAAACAGCTGGAAAAAGATCATATGTGAGGATGACTAGAAGGGAGCTATTGTAGTTAGTCAGAATTAATAAAAAGTTAAATATCAAACTAGAAGCAGTCCATGGCAGATAGAAGATGGCCAGAAATCCTTTGATATTCTTCTCTTTGAGAGATAGAGTCTCTTTGCTCTCCCCCTGAATCTGGGTTGGCTGGTAATTACTACCAGCTGAAGAGAGCGTGGCAGGAATGAAACTCTGGAACTCAACTCCAAGAGGATGGAAGTTTCTACCTTAGTCTCTATGAGTGCCGAGCAGTCTGACTACCCTGCTGGAGAGACCCTGAGACTACACACAGAGGGACAGGGCCCAGTTGAACCCCACTTCCCAGCCATCCCCACCAAGGCAATAGGCATGTGACCCAATAGAGCAGACTGGACACAAGTTGAATATCACTAACTCCGATGGCTGCCATGTGAAGCAGACGAATCACCCAGCTAAGGCTCACCTGAATCCCTAGCCACCAAAATGAAGCCATATAACGAAATGTTCTTATTTTAAATCAATAGGTTTTAAGGTCAGTTTGCATTCAACAGTAGATAACACATACACAGCCTCTGGGAAGAGTAATAATTCTGAAAACAAAACCTTCCATTACAGAAAACTTGATATATTCTAAATTTTAGCCACCAATTAAAAAGCAGCTTATAATCTGACTATGCTCCATAACATGCAAGGAAGAGAAAAGCTAGAGAGAAAAAATAGGTACGTCTTGCCCACTGGGGGCTCCCCTGGTGGCTCAAACAGTAAAGAATCTGCCTCCAATGCGGGAGACCTGGGTTCCATCTCTGGGTTGGGAAGATCCCCTGGAGAAGGGAACGGCTAGCCACTCCAGTATTCTGGCCTGGAGAATTCCATGGACAGAAGAACCTGACAGGCTGCAGTCCATAGAGTCGCAGAGTCGGACACAGTTGAGCAACCTTCACTTTCCTTTCCTTTCCTTGTCCATTGGCAGGGCTTCCCAAAATAGGTGTCAGGTAATAGGTATGTTTCTCAAAGTTGTAACTAAGCTGGATTATTGTACATCTTTGCAACAAATATCCATAGAGCAACTACCACGTCAGTCATTGTGTTAACCACCAAGGTCATAAAAATGATTAAAATATCTCTGCCCTAGAAAATCTTGCTCTCTGGTAGGCAATCTAATATGTAAATTTTTAAATTGGTTTAAATAAGGAGTTGGCAAACTTTTTCTGTAAAGACCCAGATAAGTAAATGCCTCAGGCTTTGCTGGCCAGCTTTGTCAAGAAGTTAGTGTCAAGAAGCTTTAGATAATATATAAACAAAAGAGAGCAACTGGGTTCCAATACAACTTTTATTGGGGGGGGGGCAGACACTAAAATCTGCTGCTGCTACTGCTACTGCTAAGTCACTTCAGTCCTGTCCGACTCTGTGAGGCCCCATAGACAGCAGCCCACCAGGCTCCGCCGTCCCTGGGATTCTCCAGGCAAGAACACTGAAGCGGGTTGCCATTTCCTTCTCCAATGCATGAAAGTGAAAAGTGAAAGGGAAGTCGCTCAGTTGTGTCCAACTCTCAGCGACCCCCTGGACTGCAGCCTACCAGGCTCCTCCGTCCATGGGATTTTCCAGGCAAGAGTACTGGAGTGGGTTGCCATTGAATGTCATATAATGTTCATGTGCCTTACATTATTCTTCTTCTTTCAATTTTTTTCAGCCGCTTGAAAATGTAAAAATAATTCTTAGCTCCCAAGCTGTACAAAATAGGCAGTGGGCTAGACCCGATGTTCAAGCCATAGATGGCCAACCTTTGTTTTTTAAATTTGATCAGAAGGGCCTAAAGCAGGTAGAATTTGCAAAATAAATACATGAAAGGTTAGCACTATCAGAAGCATTTACTGTTTTGGATTGCCATAGATACAAAGATCTCCTTTCTATTTCTGATTTCTCCCATGCATAAGGGCATAAACCATCTGGAAGAGCAGGCTCAGATGGTTTACCAGGGAGGAGCTCTGGGAAGCATCAAAACCCCAGAGGAGAGGAGACGCTGGCCAAGGAGGGCAGGAACCATAGAGACCAATGGGGGAGGGCACATCAGCACAGGCACCTGAGGCTGTGTTAGCGTCAAGCAAGAAGCACTCAAAGAGCCAAGAGGGATTTGGATAAAGTGCCATACGTATGAAAAAAATCTTCCCACTTTGCAAAACGCCCAGTGCCCTCACACAGAGTTCATCTTGGAATATACTTAAGACACCTAGAGCCAGACAAATTGGGAGCACAAAGGTAAATAAAGAAGAGAATTTAAGACATTCTTCTTACTGAATGATTATTTCTCAAGTTTTCTTCACCAGGTTGCCACCCACCTTTCCTTTATTTATTTATTTTTTATTTTAATTGGAGGCTAATTACTTTACAATATTGTGGTGGTTTTTGCCATACATTCACATGAATCAGCCATGGGTGTACATGTGTTCCCCATCCTGACCCTCCCTCCCACCTCCCTTCCCATCCTATCCCTCAGGGTCATCCCAGTGCACCGGCCCTGAGCACCCTGCCTCATGCATCGAACCTGGACTGGCGATCTGTTTCACATATGATAATATGCATGTTTCAATGTTATTCTCTCCAATCATCCCACCCTCGTCTTCTTCCACAGAGTCCCACCTTTCCTTTAAATGTTGTCATTCCATTTTATGCTGAAATAAGCTTGTTTTGGCCAGAGACTTGTAAAGGTTTGAGGCTTTGCCTATTTACAGTTTTGTTTTTGCTTTGTGTTTATGCAAAGAGCCTTAAAAGTCACTGGAAAAATTTAAAATTTACAGAGTAGCTCTTCACAGGAAAACTGTTGCTCATGCCACCCCATCTCCAGCTAGCCCACCCACTCTGTCCTCCAAGTATGATCACGTGAAAGAGCTATCTCTATTGAGAGACAGAAAGAAAGTCAAAGACACACACACTTCTACCCTTTGTAGTTGAGAATGATGTGTATCCTGGTGCATATCCTTCCTGCCTTCTTCCCATGCTTTCAGCGGCATGAAAGTATGTTCTCCCCCCAAGGGCAGCAGCTGTGACCTACATTTTCACATTCTGATGCTCTTTGCGGCTTCCTCTTCCCCTCATCGGGCCTAGGATGCCTTCGTTCAAAGCACGCTTTCCAATAGCTGGTGGCTTTATGTCAGGCAAGTCCCTGACTGTTTCCATCATTCTGTGTATGTAGACACCCAAACAAGAATGAGGTAAGCACATAAACCTAAGACAGGTCTGGTCTGTTTTGGAGAGAAAAAAATAAATGAAGTCTTAGAATGATATACAGGCAGCATTTTGCATGATTTATATAATAGCAGCTAGATGTCTAATGTAGGTTTCTTTTCAATCAGAAAGTCATATGATTCTTCTCCTGAGTCCAAATTAACCACTTCGATTTTGCTTAACTGATAAAAACAAAGGCCTCCAATAGTCAACAAAATCATTTTTTAAAGTAGACTCCAGAACACCTTCCTGACCTTGCAAATCATGCTTTATTTTTTCACTTAATGCTTTAGCTCTTACTGACAGCATGTAATAAAATTTTTAAAATGAGAATGTGGTAAAGTTTTGCTTTTATATTAGTGTTTTATGTTAGAGTAAGCCTAACTGTAACCTTATGGATATATAACTTGTTTAGATAAGAACAGCTTATGTAATCATTGTTTCCCCAAACACACAGACAGCACAAATTTGAGATCTAGAAGGAGGAAAATAAGGAAGGAAGGGAGGCAGGGAGGGAGGCTCAGTTTCAATCAAAAACATCATACGTGGCTCCATCTCTTTTAGTTGGGATTTCAACTCTATAAATGTTCCTCCCCACCCATCCCTCTCTGTCTGATCTGGTGAGAAGCTTGGCTTTTTCCCTTACTGAGAGAAAAACTCTTCATACCTTCTTTCCCTACAAACATCAGAAACAACTCCATGATGTCAATGCCTAGAAGGTACGTCCTCAGCCAACAAGGATCCTTCAGCCCTTCCAGATATGATACCACCACTTCCCTCTTTACTTTGCCAACAAGCTCACCATCCTTCTACCATCGCTGTTCTTCCAGTATCTGCAGCTGCCAAGATCAAGAGGAGGAAGCTTTCCTTTCAGGTCAAACAATAGCCTTGGATGATCAAGCACCACGTCTTGGAATATGCCTCTTTTCCCCATTCATCGGAGAAGGCAATGGCATCCCACTCCAGTACTCTTGCTTGGAAAATCCCATGGACGGAGGAGCCTGGTGGGCTACAGTCCATGGGGTCGCTAAGAGTCAGATATGACTGAGCGACTTCACTTTCATTTTTCCCTTTCATGCACTGGAGAAGGAAATGGCAACCCACTCCAGTATTCTTGCCTGGAGAATCCCAGGGACGGTGGAGCCTGATGGGCTGCTGTCCATGGGGTCGCACAGAGTCGGACACGACTGAAGCGACTTAGCAGCAGCAGCAGCAGCCCCATTCATCTCTCCCCAAAATATCTATGTTCATCTCCTACTCCCTGGAACCAAAGTTATCATCCTTACAGTAGTCATGTACAGATGCAAGGGTTGGACCATAAAGAAGGCTGAGCACTGAAGAATTGATGCTTTTGACCTGCAGTGCTGGAGAAGACTCTTGTGAGTCTGTCAGACAGCAACGAGATTAAACCAGTCAATTCCAAAGGAAATTAACCCTGAATACTCATTAGAAGGACTGATGGTGAAGCTGAAGCTCTAATACTTTGGCCACCTGATGCGAAGAGCCAACTCACTAGAAAAGACCCTGACGCTGGAAAAGATCAAAAGCAGAATGAGAAGGTGACAGAGGATGAGATGGTTGGGTGGCATCACCGATTCAATGGACATGAACTTGGGCAAACTCTGGGAGATGATGAGGGGCAGGAAGGCCTGGCATGCTGCAGTCCATGGGGTCGCAAAAAGTTGGACATGACTTGGTGACTAAACAATAACATCCACATAGCAAAGAGGTTTAAAGTTGCAGACACTTAAAGTTGCTAATAAACTGACCTTAGAAAGATTATCTTCCGTCATCTGAGTGGGTCCAGCACAAGCATGAAGCATTTTTAAAAGTGGAAGATGAAAACAGAAGAAATCAAAATGATACAATGTAAAAACAACTCATCGTTCCTGGCAAAGATGGAGTAAGAGGAACATAAACCAAGGAATACAGGCAGCTGTTAAAAGGAAACTGTAAGGAAGCAGTTTCTCTCCAAGAGCTTCCAAAAATGAAGACGGCTCTGCTGACACTTTAGCTTTAGTCCAGAGAGACCTGCATCTGACCTACAGCGCTGAACATTATAAATTTATTTTAGTTTTAAGCCACTGAGTTTGTGGTAATTGTTATAGCAGCAATAGCATACTAATACAGAACCCACTGGTGCAGTGCAGATCCATGCTGCTTGGGAAAACATCCTCCACTCCTAGATCCTCCCTCAGGCTGAGGCCCAGGGACATAGCTCATCCCACCTAGGCATGTGGACCTAGTCTTCCCATTGCCCCTTCCCTGAAGGCTGAAACTAGACCACAACAATGCGGTCTAAACTCTCTAGACTTTACTTCTAAAGTCCTCTTCACAATTCTAAGGGTGTTTATGCAAATTATTGCCTTTATTGGCCTATAGAACATCCCTTTGCATATGCAGAATCCACTCAGCTCTTCATTCATTCACTGAAGAAACATTTATTTTAGAGCCAAATGATCCTTAAAGACTCTAAAGGAAGTTAAACACTCAAAACAGGCTCCCCTGAAGTGTCTGTCTGCAATGAGTGAGACCTGGGTTTGATCCCTGGGTTGGGAAGATCCCTGGAGAAGGAAATGGCAACCACTCCAGTACTCTTGCCTGGGAAATTCCAGGGATGGAGGAGCCTGTTAGGATACAGCCCATGGGATCACAAAGAGTCAGACACGACTGAGCAACTTCACATCACTGACAACAATAGAGCTATTACTTCTGACGGGGAATGTTCCAGAAAATGACTACTTAAGTAAATGCCTTTGCCAGTACTTTCATTTTTCTCTCATATTGATCTGCTCTAGATGCCCATCAGCAGACAAATGGATAAGAAAGCTGTGGTACCTATACACAATGGAATATTACTCGGCCATTAAAAAGAATGCATTTGAATCAGATCTAATGAGGTGGATGAAACTGGAGCCTATTATACAGACTGAAGTAAGTCAGAAAGAAAAACACCAATACAGTATACTAACACATATATATGGAATTTAGAAAGATGGTAACGATGACCCTATATGCGAGACAGCAAAAGAGACACAGATGTAAAGAACAGTCTTTCGGACTGTGGGAGAAGGTGAGGGTGGGATGATTTGAGAGGGTAGCACTGAAACATGTATATTATCATATGTGAAGCAGATTGCCAATCCAGGTTCGATGCATGAGACAGGGTGCTCAGGGCTGGTGAACTGGGATGACCCTGGGGGATGGGATGGGGAGGGAAGTGGGAGAGGGGTTCTGCATGGGGAACACATGTGCACCCGTGGCTGATTCATGTCAATGTTTGGCAAAAACCACCACAATATTGTAAAGTAATTAGCATCCAATTAAAATAAATAAATCAATTTTTTTTTTAAAAAAAAGCTCTTTATATAAAAACCACTTCATACAAAAAGTCAAAACATAAATGAGATTCCCAGAGAACCAGTCCTTTACTGGTGGCCCACTGCAGTGGTGGAGACCCAGATCCTGCGTTAGACTGCTCAGCTTCTCATCCACCCTAGCTCTGCTTCTCACATGCTATGAAAGGACCAGATTACTGAACTTTTTCACTGCTTCAATTTCCCCAGGTGTAAAACTAGCAAAATAAAAACATCTCCTTTATGGTATAGTTGTAAGGTTAAATAAATGAATACACGTAAGAAGCTTAGCGTAGCATAATTACCACTCTCCACTGTCACTCTGTCACTCCTTCGGTTCTCTCATCATCATCATTCTGGATGTATCCTATTAATTTCCAGTCTCACCAAAGGCCAGGCTTTTTCCAAAACATGGTTTTCCAAAAAGAAACATGATGATGTACTTTTCTAGTGGCCATCCAAATGCAAAATCTATGCTACTGCGAGGCTCCTTTTGTATTGCTAAACTCTCATTCTCCCTAACGAAGGTTCAAAATAAGTTCCTTCAATGGTTTTAAAGCACAGGTTCCTGGAAATTAACTCCCTTAAGCTGTTTTATAAAATTTCTTAGAGTGGTTCTTCAAAGTGTGGAAGGAAGGCCATCAGCATCAAAAGTACCAGGGTGTTTGTTAAAATGTAAATTCCAAGGCCTCACTTGAGATTTAATGAATTCACATGGAGGGCCATAAATTTGAATATTAATGAACATGTTAGGTAGTATGTAATTCTTATGCATATGAAAGTTGAAGAAGCATTGCCTTAACACGTTTTTAATTTAGAACCTATACTTACTTCATCATGATCAATAACCTGGCAGGTTTTTTGGACTCCAAAATCACTGCCGATGGTGATTGCAGCCATGAAATTAAAAGACACTTACTCCTTGGAAGGAAGGTTATGACCAACCTAGATAGCATATTGAAAAGCAGAGACATTACTCTGCCAACAAAGGTCTGTCTAGTCAAGGCTATGGTTTTCCCAGTGGTCATGTATGGATGTGAGAGTTGGACAGTGAAAAAAGCTGAGCGCCGCAGAATTGATGCTTTTGGACTGTGGTGTTGGCGAAGACTCTTGAGAGTCCCTTGGACTGCAAGGAGATCCAACCAGTCCATCCTAAAGGAGATCAGTCCTGGGTGTTCATTGCAAGGACTGATGTTGAAGCTGAAACTCCAATACTTTGGCCACCTCATGCAAAGAGTTGACTCATTGGAAAAGACCCTAATGCTGGGAAGGATTGGGGGCAGGAGGAGAAGGGGACGACAGAGGATGAGATGGCTGGATGGCATCACCAACTCGATGGACATGGGTTTGGGTGGACTCCAGGAGTTAGTGATGGACAGGGAGGCCTGGCGTGCTGTGATTCATGGGGTCGCAAAGAGTCAGACACGACTGAGCGACTGAACTGAACTGAACCCAGCAGGTAAAGTCAACTTTGAAGAAAGGCCAGGCTTAGCTGACCTGTACATCATTTTCTTTTAAGATTTTTTTTAAATAAATCAAGAAAGAAAAATACAAAAGACTGATGTACTCAAAAAGGTGACTCATTAACAGAAAAGCATTGTTATTTCATAGCTCAGACACCACTGAGATGAATGAATCTTAAAATGCATTCTTAGCAACAGAATTACATGTGGTTTTCACAATAAACATTCCATTATCAGAATTTTGATTCTAATATTAGAATGTTTGAAATGTACTCATATATGATAATAATATTGAAAATGCTAGCTGTGGTTATTAATTTTCCTTCAACATGTAATATAATTAACTGGCAATCATCAGCTCTAAAAAGAACATTGCCTCAGCATGTTTATTGTGAAATAAAGGGTTATGTGTCAAAAATGTGCCAGGAATAGAAGGGCTGACATCATCTACAGCTTGGTGTAGGTTTTTCTTACATATCTCCAAAGAAGGAAAAGAAAAACCATGTCTTGGTAGGCAGTGCCAAATATTTCTTAATTTTTTTTCATTTTTATTGGATTTGTTTTGTTTTGTTTTGTTTTTATTGTGATAGATTAACGTTCAACCCCAAATATTTAAGGAAATTGGTTTTGGACACATATGTCCTCAATTGGCTGTCTCTCATTTTTCAGAGGATGAACAGCAGCCCGGTTGCATCAGAATCTTCTGCTTTCCTTGTTTCTAATGTGTATGTCCAGACTATACCTCTAGTCTCTGGGGTTAGGGCCTAGAAACTAGCACTTTTAAAAAGCTTCCCAGGTGATTCCTGCACACAATGACATTTTGAAAACCACTTTTTTGAGACTATATAATGGAACTTAAACTTAATGATGTATCTCTCTTCCTTATTTTTGAAGTTTAAAGTTATCTTACTGGTGAACTCAGTAAGTAGAAATTCGGCAAGTTCACTTATGACATATCCCATTGCACAAGAAATCAAGTCTAAGACTGTAATAAGAATCAATAAATATTTTCCAAACAAAAGAGTAAAGTTAATTATTATTACGTGAGGTAATAAAATGGAGACAATGAGCGATGATTTCTTTGACTTTACCGGTATCAGAAAGATGAGTCATTAAAGCCAGATCATCTCTATTAAACCTGTACTCAAAGGCCACAGTAACATTTAATAATCTTTAAACCCACTGAGAGTACTTAAACCCTCTATCCCAACAGATAGTTTTCATTTTTTCCATTTGTCAGGGGGAAATAAAAGCCTGTTTTATATTGACCAAAAATGTGAATAAAATGGAAACCAAACCAACAAAGTTTTGCAATCTGCTATTATTTTTGTTTTAACTTTCTAGAATTCTCTTGATGCAGGTAGTGTTACACCATCCCTCCAAGAATTAATATCCACCCAAATGAATTCTACTTCATGGAGAAGGTTATCTATGGTCAGGTGTTGCAGCTGGCCCCATCACTCATGAGCCCAGTTTACTGGCAATGTAGGTAGGAATCACCAGACTGATTACTCTTCCCATGATACGGTTTGTCCTAAGCTATTTGAGAAATGACTCCTGCCTCCAGTTTGCCTCCCCTAATGCCATCCCCTAGCTCCCAACAGATGGCTGGGACATCTACAGCACTTCTTACCCAACTCTACGGATTATCTCCTTGTATTAGTGGTTTTGCTTTTAAATTACAAATATTTTTTTAATTATAGGAAAGTTACAATAGAAAAAAATTTAGATGATTTTGACATTATATCATATGCTTATTATAACTGAATAAGAATGCAATTATTAATCTTCTTTTCACTTAATATATCATAGCTATCTATTATTATAGCTATGCTTATTTTAATAATTTTGTAATGTTTCTTCAAATGGGCAAAATTTGGTGTATCTAAACTACCTCTACTATTAGGAATTTAAGCTGTTTCCAACATTTTTCTATTATAAATCATGTTTTGATGAGTATTTGTTTTCTGTATTCCAAATTATTACTTTAGAACAGATGCCCAGTTCTAAGATTTATAAAGCAAAGGTATATTTTTATTGACTTTTGGAAAAGATTATGCCAGTTAACTGACCTCCAACAAGGATATTATTGGTTTACTTTTACAGTATCCTTGTCAAAACTGAATATGTTTCTTTATTTTTGCTAATTAAATAAGGAAAAAATCCCATTGCTAATACTATATTCTGTAGTACTTTTTTTTTCTTCAAGCATATGAATGGTAAAACTTTTTGAAAACTAGAACTAGGGAAGTTGCAAACAAACGGAATCTGAATGGAAGGACGAATGCACAAAAAAATTATAACCAGTCATTGAAGAAGGTTGTGAACATCAGAGACTATCTTCAGAAAGAGGAGGATTCTGACTGAGGAGGAAAAAAGGGAGTTCAGGATCTGGAGGAGGTCTAAGTGGCCAAGTGGGGATACTACGGGGCTGGAGTTTACAAAGGAAAGGAAGGGAGAGAACTAGATTTATTGAGCACCAACTATGTGCCAGCAACCATGCTAGATAATTTACAGACAGTTTATTATTTAATCCTTGCAACAGTGCTATTCTCTCCAGTGTACTGAATTAAATTGTTGTTTAGTTGCTAAGTCATGTCTGACTCTTTGCAACCCCATGGACTACAGCCCACCAAGTTCCTCTGTCCATGGGATTCTCCAGGCAAGAATATTGGAGGGGGTTGCCATTTACTTCTCCAGAGGATCTTCCCAATCCAGGGATCCAAGCAGGTTCTACTACATTGCAGGTGGATTCTTTACCATCTGAGCTGCCAGAGAAGCTCAAATAGTATTCCTCCAAAATATTACATCCACCCAGAACTTCAGAATGTGACTGTTTGGCAACAGTCTTCACAGATGTAATTAGTTAAGACGAAGGCATACTGGATCAGACTGAACCCTAAATACAATGACCAGTGTCCTTACAGAAAGATCCTATGAAGACACAGACACTAACATACTCTGGGGAAAAGAATATGTGATGACAGAGGCAGAAATTGGAAGAATACAGCCATATGCCACGCGCCCCCAAGGACTGCTGACAATCACCCCAAGATACTTTCAAAAGACAAGGAAGGATCCTTCCTTAGAAACTTCAGAGGGAGCAGGGCTTCACTGACGCCTTAATTCTGGACTTCTGGCCTCTAGAGCTGACTGTGAGAAAATAATTTTTGTTGATTTAACACGTTATATTTAAGGTAATTTGTTACATTGGCACAAAGAAACAAATATAAAGTAGGTATTTTATTCTGGTTTTATAGATAATGACATTCAAAGAGATTCAACATTCTTCAGGGATCTTTGGCAGAACCAGGTTTCAGACTAAAGCAGCCTGACTCCAAAACGTGTTCTTTCTTCCACATTTTATGGCTTCATAAGAACCTTTGGTTCTAGGCCCGATAATGCCACCCATTAGCT
Source organism: Giraffa tippelskirchi (assembly GCF_054371585.1). Taxonomy (NCBI): domain Eukaryota; kingdom Metazoa; phylum Chordata; class Mammalia; order Artiodactyla; family Giraffidae; genus Giraffa; species Giraffa tippelskirchi. The sequence goes on from NC_137282.1 coordinate 85,550,444, forward strand.
ATGTGAAGTTAACTAAGAAGTTTATGTAATTTCAGGGGAAAGGTCAGGGGGAAGGAATAGTTAAGAGAGTTTGGGATGGACACAAAAACACTGCTATATTTAAAATGGATAACCAACATGGACCTACCGTATAGCACAGGGAATTCTGTTCAATGGTATGTGGCAGCCTGGATGGGAGGGGAGTTTGGAGAACGGATACATGTATATGTATAAAGTTCTGTTCACCTGAAACTATCACAACATTGTTAATTGGCTCTACCCCAATACAAAATAAAAAGTTTTTTTTTAAAAGGAGGCTCATATAATCTCTTTTGGTCTTAGTATCATATGTGGAAAACAGCTACTGACTTGGGTGATTTTTATACCACGGTACACGTCAGCTCCCCAGCTACAGCTCCAACCCTAGAGAGGGTGGGAGCCAACTAGAGAGGGAGGCTCGAGGATTAGAGGACTCTCTGAGCACCGCTTCACTAAAGGCACTTCCTGTGCCCTGCCTTCACCCCCACAACCCAGGCCCACAACAGCTCTATAGAAAGAGACCTGTGGAAAAGATGCTTTCAAAGAAGAAAAGGACACTTGAGAATCTTAACATGATGGAGCTTGAGTCATGGACCTGGTGTTATCAGAGAGCAAACTGTATCTTACTTGAAAAACGGCTTGAGAACAAAGTCACCACTCTCAGAGCACTCTGAAACCAACTATATTTTTCCCTGTTCCTGACTTCAGTGACAACCTTTGCCATACAACACCGTTCCTACATTTGGAGTCACAGTCCATTCCCATACTCTAGGAGTAATAAACATCTTGTATTAGACTTACTGCCTGACTCCAAACTATAACTAAAGACCATCCTGAATAATTTCAAATTCCCTGAAGCAGAGTATTTAGCATCTCTCTCTCTTTTCAATGAGAAATAAAATAGCAACCGTAATAGCATCAATGGCAATGAATGAGCACCACAGAGCCAGTATCTCAATCAACCCTCAGAACTCTAGATGTCATCATTCCTATCACTGTTCTTATTTTCTCTGGGAAGGTTCTGAACACCAAGAAGTTTGAGGCCATTTATTCACTTGTGCATTTATTAAATCAAGCACAAAGAATAGAAAGAACCAATAAGACATGGTCATGAAATAACGATTTTGATTAACTATATACACACACAAAGGGAAAAACCTGAAAGATGTGTTACAAAATGTTAAGGGCTATGATATTTGGATAAAGGGTGATTTTGATTTTCTATTTGTTCTTTTATTTTTCTACCATGAATATTGATTATATTTGTCATCATAAAAACATTTTTTAAATGACAAAATATCTGCCTTTCAGGGATTTGTAGTGAGAGAAGCAGGTTTATCAACAGCCTGCTTAGGACTTCTGCAGTGGTAAACCCTTGTGTACTACAACTAGAGAAAGCCTGCACGCAGCAACAAGGACTCAACACAGCCAAAAATAAGTAATTAATTAAAAAAAACAAAACAGGCTAAGTTTATGAGTGATGAGCACCGATTCCCACTTAAGGCTGCCAGATTACCAAATCCCATTTTGTTTTCCCTACTTTATACTGCCTCTGGCGTTATGTTCATTTGCCTGGAGTTTTGCTCATATTTATTTTGCTTCATTGAAATTAAGTTGCAGACTTGCCAGGGCAGTGCCAACAATGTAATCTGAAAGATCAGCCGTTGGAGGCCTCACCCAGGCTGCTGGGTGAGCAACCTCCTTCCCTTCTCCACCCACAGATCTTTGTACCAAAGCAAACACAGAGGTGGTGACTGTGAGCATTTCATCTGACATCCCAGCCCCCTAAAGAGGTGCTCTGGACACAATTAAATGCTTCTATTCATCTCACAAATTATATTTTGTCTGTCCTATCACTTAAATCTGAACTATACTACATGCTCTTAACAATAACTATGTCATCCACATACAAAGGCTGGTAAAATAAAGTTCAGAAAGAAACTCCACACTCTGTCTCCTTATCTACTTTCTTCATCTGCAAAATAAATACTTCAGTGAGGGTCTAAGATTTCGAAATTGTCCTTCTCAAAGACTACTCAGTCATAGGATTTGAGTCTTGATACATGTTCGCCAATGACTGATTTACTTTCCAGTCCTATAGCCAGAGTCTCATGGGAATAATTTAAATTATTTTAGTTTTCCTAACCTTATAAACATTTCTTGTCTCCGTTCTTATAATTAGGTTAGGGATCATGGCCAACATGGTCACATTCCTGACAATCGTAGTACTGAGCAGAGAATGAGTAATGGATAAACACTTGGACCAGTGGATTAATTTATTGTTGAAATTAGGCTTAGCGGATTTTTTCTAAAGTCTCAAAAAATATATAGAATAATTATTTCCCTATTATAAACCATACAATGATTAACTCTTAATCTTATTCAGCAGCAAAGTCTCTCAAATTCCCTGCTAATATGTTTCCTATGTCCCGTCTCCTCCTTTCACTTGATCCAGACAGAATTCTTAACTGCTTAGTGGAAAAAGCAACTGAAGCATAAACATGATGCTGAATCCATGCTGGGCCATTTTGTTTCGCTGTCCTCCCATAACCCTTCTTCCTTTATACAGTTCAGTGTCTGGATAAAATATTACTTGCCATTGAAAGTCTGGGTCAATTGGGGTCACTCTCTTCAAAAATAAGATGCAATGTGGGAGTCTAATCAGCACATATGATTTAGAACAAGTGTCACAGAGGGACTTGAGCTCATGTCTCACATCACAGCCTGGCTACCTCTGTACAGTGAGGACCAGCTCTTGTTTTTTTCCTTTCTTAATCACAGAACATAAAGAGAAAGAGATGAGAAACTGTGATAAATGGGGACAGGGGATGGGAAATAGAATGGGGTGGCAAGAGACAATCACTTGGTGGTTAGATTCAAGATTCAACTGAATTCGCCATGGAAATATCTCACCATGAAAATTAAACTATGGAAATATCTGCCTCATCCTGGAAGCTGCACTGGGCTTAGGTCTACATGCAGTGCTGAAAGCTGAAGTTAGCTGTTGAAGGTCTGAGAAACGGGTGTGTGTGTGTGTGTGTCTGTGCACATGTGCACACAGTTGCTCAGTCACATCAGACTCTTTGCAACTCCATGAACTGTAGCCCACCAGGCTCCTCTGTCCATGGGATCTTTTAGGCAAGAATACTGGAGTGGGTTGCCATTTCCTCCTCCAGGGGATCTTCACGACCCAAGGATCAAATCCATGTCTCCTGTATTGCAAGCAGATTCTTTACCACTGAGCCACTGGAGAAGCCAAAAGGTATGTGAGGATGCAGAAAATTCAAGATAAATGTAGTCCCACACACATTCTTCAAGTTCCCAAGTCTTTCTCAGCCACTGGCAAGTGTCACAGTGGCTGACATGCTGGCTGGCCACTGCCCCACAGGCATCCAGGCCACACACTGGTTCCGTCCCATGGTTGCTGAGGACAGTGACGATGAAGGTCCCTCCAGAGATGAGAACGCTCAGAGCATCATCTGAGTCATTCTGCTGCTTCCCATTCAGGCCTCAAGTGGTGCTCATCTCTAGGTGCCCCCCCTCATGGCCTAGGATCGCAGTCCTTCTGGGCTCCTACAGGAGCCAACCTCTCCTGCAGTCAATCATCCAGAAGAGCAAAAAAGAAAGAAAAATAAACAAGGGGTGGGAGGAAGGGAAGGGAAATATAAGAAAGAATGGAATACTGAATTCATTCACAAAATGGAGCTTTTCCCTGATCTACGCTAGGAGGATTATGAGATTCACAAAGGGTGAAGAGATTTGGGTTTTTTAATTTGACTTCAGAGAGGCAGCACACCACTGGGAATATCTAGCAGAAACCCAAGAAAAACCTTCCATCACTTTCAATGAGGGATGTTTTCAGAATTATTGTTTCTACTTTATATATTGAATTATTTGAAATGCTATGTGCCTTGGGTGAAAAAGAAAAATTGCAGCCTCTAGGAAAAAAAGATTTTATGCTACTGGTTAGGATCAAGGATGAATATAAGCTAGAATCTATTTTTAAGCAGCTATTTTAAGTCAAAGACATTTTCAAAAGCCAGCAGTACATTGAAGTACATATATATGGTTATAAAACAAACATTTTCATATTTTGCGGAGTAAGTGCATTTGGCAAATTGGGCACAAAATATTGTAGGATAATTCTGTTTTACCCGAGAGTTAGAGTTTTAAATTTCACAAATATAAGTTCACATTTTTAAAAATAGTCTTTTGTGAACTTTGTTGAAAATGACACTTAAAAAGACTGAGGTGATAGTATCTTAAAAAGTCCAAAAGAAGACTTTTTCAACATAACATAATCTCTTCTTGTTCCAACAGAATAACAAACCCATTGGCAGCCATGGCTTTTCCCCCAGTCCACCCTCAACCCGTTCATTTCATTTAGGGCTTTTCTCTGATTCAGCTCCTTTTCTTTGCCTCACACCTCCAAACTCATCCATCGCCACAAATGCCCTCTTTCCACCCTTAAACCATAAAACCTGCCCCAGACTTAGCATTCTCAACAACTATCAGTCCCCTTGAGTCCACCTCTTGTCTAGGATACCCTACATAATATAGATTAGATTTGTATGTTACATATAATATATAGCATGTACATATTTATACATTATGTATTATAAACATAAGTATATATTTATTTTCACATATAATTATATATGATATATAATGTCACTCCAGTAGTGGTTGCTACCACATTCTGAGACTCATAATTCTGTCCATTTAGGCTTCCAAGGCATGTAAAATATGCCTTCCTGTATTTATCATATATGAAATTTAAAAACATTCCATGGTTGGAATTTCTTTAGCAAAAACAATAATAACATTCACTGAGAACTTGTTACATAAGGAATAATTCCTATGCATTATCTCATTTAATGCTCACACAACCCCTTAAAGGAATACTATCATGCTGCCTCACTTGAAGTTATTCGGAAGTTTACTGCAGTTAAGCAGATAGTAAAGACAGAGATGAGCATCAGTCCGCCAACCTCTTAAGCCCCTCCTCCAACCCACTGAACAGTACCACCTCGGATATCCGATAGACAGTTGAAAACCCCACACATTCCTGACATTACCAAAAAGTCAGAACAGAGATATGTTGCAAGCAAATCAATTAAGAATAATTATCTCCTTGGCATTTCAATTACACCCTCTTTTTCCATCAGTTATAAACCGCTGGGTTAATATCCTACTTCATAACTGCCCTGACTGTTCCTTCTTCAAGCCCCATTCCAATGTAAATATTACAAACTTAAAATTCCGGAATCCTGGGGTTGTCCTTGCTTTAGGAAAAGGAACATGAGACCACTCAATCATCATTTTGAGGATAAAATGATTTTCTGCCAGAACTGATTGAGAGCCACCAAAACATACAAGAGATGACGCACCTGAGTCAGCCCCTGAAGCCATAAGTCAGGTGACTCACTTCCAGGTGCAAATCCTTACAAGGTTTCCCTGCCAGCCGAGATCAAAGTCCTCCAGGATCTCGCCCCGTCCCTCTCTCCTCGGTTTCCTCCCACCCACACTCCCTCCGTCTCCTGGGTTTTCATCAGGTTGTCTCCTGCACTTCATTCAGGTTTCCACCTACTTCTCCTCATGTCTCTCACCTAACCTGAAATTATATTTTATATTGTTCATATGTTTACTTGTTTGCTTTCTCTCCTGCAGCATACTCATGAGGTCTACCCTTCATCCTGTTTACTACAGTAACCCCAGCATGTACTAAATACCTGTTGACACAATAGATATCTACTGAATGAATGAATGAATGAATGAACTGAGCATTACAGACCTAGAAATACACAGAATACTTCTGGAAATGTATAGGATTCTTCTTAGCTGATCACCTAGAGGTAAAATTCACTAACGTTCTAATACCCTTGCCCATCTCCATACATCAAAGATCAGCCACTTTGTAATTAACACCTAAGGGTTGGAAGGTAGAAATCAAACATTTCCCTCTCACTCTTGTTTATTTGGCTCCTTCCACTTTCTGTTAAGTATCAGCATTTAGTCTCCCTTAAGCGGAAGGAGACAAAAGAAAATATACCACAATCGCATACATAATTTTACAGCTGAACACAAGGACTGTCTGTGATTCTGCAAGAGATAAAATGAAAACATCACTTGCATTAGAGAAATAATTATTACCAAGTCACCCATATCTGTCTTCAAATTCAGTCTAACTCCAGAAATAGTCACAGATGCAATCAATAGAACCATTCATGACCTGACTGGCAGGTAAAGGGAACATGGTTGTTTCAACACACCCAAACCCCAAACATGTTATAACAACCATTAATAACTACACACACCAAACCCTGCTTTTTATCTTCAAAGAAACTTGGATTGCCCACAAAAATTGACCTAGATTATAAATTGTGATAGTTGCAAAGATAAACATTTTTTCAAGTTTTTATGTCTTAGTTTCCAGTTTCCCAGACATCATGGGCTTTTTCCAGAAAACTTCATGCCTCTCTCTCAGCATGTCTCCTGGTGCAGACCAATTAAATGAGGAACACCAGGGTGATTTATCTGCCTCCCGGTGGCGATGGCCTTGACCCTCTTCATGTTGCTCACCATTGGCTCCAGTTGTGGCTCCCAAGAGAAGGAGGATGAGCCGAAAAAGCAGGCCACACACATGGCTTCAAAGTGAGCTAAACGCTGCCACTTCTTTGGATTCTCCTAAAGCAAAAATTTCTTGTCCCATTACCCTGAGCTATTCATCTTCCTTTCTGAGACAAAAGCCCAAAAGGCACTTGGGAAGTGACTTGTCTGATGATATCAACCAATCACTGAAGACAAAGCAGATTCAAAGGGGGAAAAATTATTTGTGTTTATTTAGTTTATGTCAGTGATACAGCTATCTCAAAGCTGCTCCAAGAGAGGAGCCAGTCACAAAGGAGTAACAAAAAAACATAGCCACTTAGAGTCACTGACGAGGCCCAGAGCATCGCCTTCTGGTGTGCCTCTCCATCCAGCTGGGAGGACTCGTTCCACTTTCGCTAAACTCTCTGCCCAAAGGACCACACACACTGCCTCGCCAAGGCAAAGGAGCAGGGAAATAACATAGGCTTCCCTCTTGCCCTTGACCCATGTGGCTAATCCAAAGGGACATAAAAATCCCTCACTGGAGATGTTCACCACATGGAGCAGGCCCCCACAGGGAGTGACTAAGAACTTTGGTCGTCTGTCCCCACATGCCCTTCGGGAAAGATCATCACATCAGCCAGGCAGAGGACGGCACAGCTGACCGACTACGCTTGCTCTTTCGCCCCTCAACCCTTCTTCCTTTGGTTGTCCATGGCAACCTGAGTTTTCTGAGAATTTCAAAGTGACTACAAGAAGCAGTGCTCTCTCAATCTGTTGAAGACATTTCAAATAAAGTGTTACAGTGAATTAGCCGGTTGAAAAAACTCTTTGGCGTGTATGGCAAATTGACCCATCATTTTGATCGTGCCCAGTTCTTAGATTCTTTCTGGTAGATAACGTTACTTGCTAAAAATGTTATGTCCCAGCTACTATTCCTCGACCTCTCCACCAGGTTAGAAAGAAATCAAGTCTTGTGCCTAATTCTGCCATTCTGTTGACTAATTTCATTAACAACCTAGAACAAAGGAGTTGATTCAAACTTCTCTGCTAACTCAAAGTCTTAGCTCTCTGTCCTCCTTGGTGTCAAACCATCACCTTCCATAACAGGTTTTTGTAGGGTGGACATAACATTCCAAAGACAAGGTTCTAGTACTCTGACATACCAACCAGAAATCCTTGTCAGTAACAGCTCAACATACGGTGGTTTAGAGACTAAGCCTTAAGCATTCATATAGAAGAGTCTATAGAATTCACTATCTCTTAGAATCAGCTTATGTAAAAGTGGAGAGTGTCTTTCAAAATATTTTAGCCACTCCATGTGTCTGCACGACCTTCAATTTTGTTAATGCAAGCCCGTGTCTAGTATCCATCATGCCGTGCTGTGCCGCACTTAGCCGCTCAGTCAAGTCCGACTCTTTGCGACCCCATGGATTGCAGCCCACCAGGCTCCTCTGACCATGGGGATTCTCCAGGCAGGAATACTGCAGTGGGTTGCCATGCCCTTCTCATCCATCATACTAACAAACCAAAAATTTCACCAAATAAAAAAATATTTGCTGAGGAGTGAGGTCAGAGTGACAGAGTACTATGTATATGTGTGTGCACCGTTGTGTGCGTGCATGCTGTGTGCGTGTCCGCTGCCCTGTGAGGTAAATATTTCCTTTTCATTTTTATTGTGGTTTGTTGGTTTCTTCCCTGTCTGGATTGAGTTTAACTTTCAATCTCCATTTCACCCTTGAATGGAAGAATCCTCCCTGAAAGAGGAAATAAGGCAAAATCTTTATGGTTAAATATCAAAAGACTCTAGTACTTAGAATTATAGATATTTCCACTTAAAACTGTTTCATCCTTTGAGTTTAAAAGGCAGAAAGGAAAAATTCGACAACTGTTTATGAGCATAGTATTAAGCTGATACTTAGTTCTGAGAGCATTGAAAAGGCATTGTTTGGAAATGCATACAGTATATGATCTGATTAATAAAATAATTAAGTGTATGGTGACTGTTTCCATAAATAGTTTTTTCTATAGAAGTTTTTGGATTGTGAACACATTCTTTGATCTCTCAAAACTGTGGCAAAGATAAATCTTTGCTTGGAATTTGAGAAGTTGTTTCTTACTAATGAAGGAATTTATTTGCTTTATTGTTCCTGAAGGCAAAACTGAACTCAGTGAGAAGAGATAAGCTGAGAGAATCTGTCTAACCATCAGAGCTGTCCAACAGCAGAATGTAATTTTTTTGAAGAAAATTATATTCAGATCACTACAGGTAAGTCGGTCTGAATTCTTTCTCTCTTTACCCTGTATTTCCAGATGCTTTATTTTCTTGCATTCTCCTTTTCTTCCATGCCTAATGACAGTCTTGCACCACCATCTCCAAATACAAATTCATAAACACAAGCGACTACACATCATCCTAAACACATATGCATCTTGATTTCTTCTGAGATGATTTTTTAAAAAAACCTTTGCTAACAAATTAAATGTATAGTATAAAAAGAGGAAGGAATAAAGCACAGGGACATAAGAAGAGAATCTACTTGTGAAATACACTTGGTCTGTAAGTTAAAGAAAGGCATTTTTCCAGCTCCAGTTGGGGCCTCAACACCTCTGAAATTCTATTTCTTAATACCTCTGAGATGATCATTTCTAACTGTGATATACTTCACCTACACAAACCCTGTTCTTACTTTTCCCCCCAAAGATTCTGTCTGAACTGACTACTCCACAGTTATCTTTTCTGTCTCTCTTGGAAATAATCATTCTTGGACTCCAGGACTACCCTGTCGTGCTTACTACCTGAAGCACATGTACCGGAGCAGGTTTGGGCTGATTATATCTTTTATGACACAGGCTCTTTTGCCTACTGCTGCAAGCTGGTGCTATGTAGCCTTGATGACACCCTGCCTCAAGTCTGTCTAACCACCACGTCTCTCCTTCTTTTGAAGCCATCTTCCCTTTGGGGATGCCCACTAAGTACCATTTTTCCATTAGAGCGTGTTCCCACTCTTAGCTTATTCAAAAGTTGGAGACAACTGACATATGTTGAACCCAGTTACTGAAGCCTTGCCTGACCTATAGTGGTAACTGTTAATTTCCTCAGATTCTCTTTTGGGGACTTAATCCTTGACAATTCTCAGGGAAATGGTTTACCAACTCTTTATGTCTCTTATATAAGAATACTTAATTACATATTAAGAGAAAGACACATAATTTTCCCCTAAAGGAAGAAAGAAATTTCATTACTTCACTGAAAGATGATTTCCAATGCAGCATAGTTAAACAATAAAAATCACAGCTTTTGTCTACCTAAGAGGCTTTTCACACAGGTAGAATAAAATCAATGCTAAAAAATCCAGTATGTGTATTTAAGACCAGTGACGCCCTGAGGAACATCTAGAACATGAGACCCCTGAGCTTGTGCAAATGGTTGTAGAGCAACTGGGAAATCAAATAAAGAGATTTTTCCTAAGGGGTCTGATTTACAAACCTGAGTTCCCATGATGCACAGTGGAAAGCACCCCTGGGAAAAGAGACATGAAAAGCGCCAATAAAACAACAAAGTGCCAATCAAGAACACAAGCAGCCCAATGGGACCTTCTCAAACTAAACTAGTTTTCAGAAAGAAAAGTTAGGACAGTTGTTGCTGTTGGGGAAAATGCTGGTCCTCCTTACTGCTGGAAGATTCAAAGAAAAGAGAGAAAACCCTGAGACTAATAATATTAAGAAAATTGGAGAACAAACAAAACATAAAACCCAAGAGAAGTTGGTTGGACGTACATATCAACCACAATGGCACCCAACCAGCAGTCTGAAGCAGCAAAGATTACTCAAAAAAAAAAAAAAAAGTCTAATGCCACATTTCATTCCCTCTTTATTCATCAGGGTTTTCATGAAACAGTATGTAGTACAAATGAAACTTCAGTCCCATGGGAGAAAACTTCCAGAACATTGAAGTATGTTTTCTAACTAATATTTTTGTATTGCTATGTTTCTTCTACTTTTTGAATTGATTCCTTTTAAATATAAATTCCCTTCTTTCTCCCCTCTAACATTTTATGAATGATATTCATGATACAATAAATTCAAATAATATTTAAAGATGTCTCTCCAGCGAATGTGGGGGTATTTACTGAGGGAGACACAAAAATATATTTGACAGTTCTTCATTCAAGCTATTTACACTCCAACATACAAAAACATTATAAAATAAACAGAAGTAATAAATCTAAATAAATTCAAAAAATATATATTTTATACAAAGTGCAATTTAAGAAATAAATACAATATACTAAAATAATGCAATATAAAACAAGTAAATATAACACAATAAACATAATTAATAAATGGGTACACCAACAAATCATATAATGTGCAGTAAATTCAAGTAATAAATACAAGATACAATACATTCAAGCAATTCAAGTAATTTATGCTCAAACATATGCAATGAAGGACAATGCAATGCCCACCATAAGCAATATAAAAAATAAGTTCCCCATTTCTCTCTTCCTTGATTCTAAATATAGACCAGAATATTTCTGGTCTTTGGTGACCTTATCTGTAACATGTGAAGGTAACACTGGTCTGCATTATCTCAGGTTTGTTTAACTAAATACTTTACAGTTCTACAAATATTTGATGTTTGAGGAGGAAGAGTGAGAGAGTGCAAACAGTGCTAATAGTCTACTCGATATCAGAGCTCCTTCTTACTTACTAAGAGAACCCCAATTTTATTTGGGATAGCAGTATGCATGTGCTAGAGATGGCCACGTGAGATCCAGGCAATGAGATGTAAACAGAAACTGATGAGTGGAGCTTTAAAGAAAGTCCTTTAAGACAGAGATTGGGCCAACATTCCCCCTGAGCCCTTTACACTTCATCCATTTGCCTGGAACATGTATGTGAATTTGAAGGTGCTGCAGCCAACTTGTAACCATGAGTTGGCAAGCAAAAGCAGAACAGAACTATCATCCTCCAGATTTATTTGTGTTTGTGTATATGTATGTGCGTGTGTGGAAAACACAAATAAATTTCTGTTGATCTAAGCCACTGCCAGATGTAACTCCTAACAGAAACTCAATTCAAAGTGATACAGAGAGTGAAGGAAGACAGAATCACACATGTATAATTAAAATTATATTTAAAATGAAACTTAGAATGAAACTTAGATATCGGGAATTGTCTTTGGAAACAGGGATTAGAAAAGAAAACATGAAAAGGAAAATTTCCTCTGGATCCAAAAACAAAACAAAAAAATATGCAAATATATAATGAAGCACTTGTCAAGCACTCTTACTTTTGAAACCTGAATAATAATTTTTTAATGTTTAATACCATCCCTCATTTCAATCACAAATTATGCCATCAAGTAGTGCCTGACTCTGAGACTTCAGTTATGCCAACAGCCACCATCTCCAGCAGATCATCCCCTTGGAATTAGAGCTGATTCTAATGGAACTTGAGCCCACTGTGGCTGGTCAGCAGGGGGTGGCCCCATGTGGGGGCAAAGTCTAGCAGGAGCACTAGGTTTAGCAGGAGATGCCTTTAACATTAAGACAGACTGATACCTAGGCCTCAAATTCTTAATTGCATTGATGTCCCTTCATAAAATCAGCAGAACAGTCAAAAACCTGACTTAAAAAAAAAAATTAAATAATGAAGGTTCCCTTAGTAAATCCTCTAAGCTTTATTCAGGTGTTGGGTGTAACTACAAGGAAAGCTTTCATCCTCATTTGTTCTCCCCTAGTGAAAATAAGAGTATCTTAGAGATATCAACATGTCTTATTTCACCCCTTCCCCCATACACGCACACATGCACACACATACACACACACATCCCTCCCCCAAATGGGAATTTGAGCATTTTGAAGAAATGCTTTTTTTTTTCATTTATCTTTTTACCTCTATTTCTTAAAGCTTTCCCTAGTGGCTCAGTAGCAAAGACTCTACCTGCAATGTAGGAGACGCAGGTTCAATCACTGGGTCAGGAAAATCCTCTGGAGGAGGGCATGGCGACCCACTCCAGTATTCTTGCCTGGAGAATCCCATGGACAGAGGAGTCTGGCGGGCTACAGTCCATGGGGTCGCAAAGAGTCAGACATGACCAAGCATGAGCATGAGCATTTAAGAGCGATTAGCTCAGTAAATGTTTGCGAAGTGTTTGAAAATAGTTGTGAAGACAATTGAGCCAAAGGTCCTGGATCCCAAATCTCAGTTCCACTTTGAGGAGCTGTGTGATCAAGCCAAGCTAGTTAACTTCCTGTGCCTCAGATTGCTGCTCTGCAAAATGGGGATATAATGGTTCCTGCTGCAGTGTTCTGAGAATTAAACATGTTTGGCAATCACTTAATATTTCTGTGTCTCAAAGTCTCCAGGTTGTTAGTGGATTAAATGATTGTCTACATCTGTTATACTTGGAACAATATTCAGCAAAGAACAGGTGCTCATCAAATGTCTGCTATGATTACCAAGACCAGTTATGGACAAATTAAAAAACTATTTGGGCTTCCCAGATGGCTCAGTGGTGAAGAATCCACCTGCCAATGCAGGACACTTGGGTTCAACCCCTGGATCAGGAAGATCCCCTGGAGGAGGAAATGGCCACCCACTCCAATATTTTTGCATGGAGAATCCCATGCACACAGGAGACTAGCAGGCTATAGTCCGTGGGGTTGCAAAGAGTCAGACACAATAGACACCTCAAAAAACTGAAAAATTATTGAGCTTGATACAACACTCCTTTTCTAGAATTATAAGAATTTATCCTTTAACAAGTAAGTACATATTGCATACAATATTGCTTATATATGTTTTCATAATTCATACTTAGAAACATAACTTGTTTCTAAGTTCCATATTGGATCTTCCTGGAGTGGCTACCTTTGAAAGATTTTCACCCTCCCATTTCTGGCTGAACACTATTTCAGTTTCTTTATTCCAAAGCACTACTGACCAAATTGTGTGCTGCAAACTTTTACTAAATTTTGGGTGATTGTGGACAGATATTACAACATAGTTCAAAACTGTATGTGTGTATATATATGACACAAAAACTTTAAACATGAGACTCACTGTTAAAAAACCCACTGGCCATTTCCTGCAATAAATAATTTTTCTCTGGCTTATTCCTCTCATCCACTCTGCACCTTCTCCTCAGTCTCTCTACCTTCCACAGACCATCCTCCTCACCTTTTCTAACTGCCAGTCTATTGTTCAGTAGCCAAGTCGTGTCCACCTCTTTGCAACCCCATGGACTGAAGCACGCCAGGCCTTCCTATCCCTCACCATCTACCAGAGTTTGTCCAAGTTTGTGTCTATTAAATCGGTGATGCCATCCAACCATCTCATCCACTGTTGCCCTTTTCTCCTTTTACCTTCAATCTTTCCCAGGATCAGGATCTTTTCCAATGAGTAGACTCTTCCCATCAGGTAGCCAAACTATTGGAGCTTCCACTTCACTATCAGTCCTTCCAATGAGTATTCAGGGTTCACTTCCCTTAGAAGTGACTGGTTTGATCTCCTTACAGTCCAAGGGACTCTCAAGAGTCTTCTCCAGCACCACAATTTGAAAGCATCAATTCTTCAGCGCTCTGACTTCTTTATGGTTCAACTCTCACAGGCATGACTACTTCCAATAGCTGCCAGTCTCTAATATCTTGATTTTGTTCCTTTCTTACCCATAATGTTTTAGTCCTCCACTGTCTGCTACTACTGCTAAATCACTTCAGTCATGTCCATCTCTGTGCAACCCCATGGACTGAAGCCTGCCAGGCTCCTCCGCCCATGGGATTTTCCAGGCAAAAGAGTACTGGAGTGGGGTGCCATTGCCTTCTCCCCTCAACTGTCTACCTTAGGCTAAATTTCAAGCTTGGGTTTGTACATTCAAAATTTTTAAAGTCATCTTCCTTCTACCCTTTTCAGTTCAAAGAACAGGGAGGTGCTTTGAAATTTCAAATTTGAAATTAATGAAGTTAAGATTTCCTACATACAAGTCTCTTTCACTAGAAGCTTCTGTACATCATGAGTTCTTTTTCCTCTTTCTGCCTCCTATACCTAAATAAGTAAGACCTACTTAGCACATCAGACCTTTATAACTACTCCCCAGGTAGCAGACACTCTTTCGTATTGGAGAAACAGAAAGAAAAATACACAACACCTTCTTCAAAAAGCTCAGAGTAGCTGAAGACATGGATGCTGACACACAACTAAAACACTGTGATCAATCCCACAAGAAAACTGTGTATAAGTATTAAAGAGGGCTTCCCTGGTGGCGCAGTGGTAAAGAATCTGTCTGCCAGTACAAGAGACACGGGTTTGATCCCTGGTCAGGAAAGATGCCACATGCCTGGAGGCAACTAAGCCCCTGTGCCACAGTTCCTGAGCCTGTGCTCTAGAGCCCAGGAGCCACAACTACTGAGGCCTGCACACTCTAGAGCCCATGCTCCCCAACAAGGAGAGGCCACTGCAATGAGAAGCCCACAAACCACAACCAGAGAACAGCCCTGCTCACCACAACTACAGAAAGGCCCAGGCAGAATCCAAGAGCCAGCATAGTCAAAAAAAAAAAACTTTTTTTTTAAGGTGTAGCTACCTTGGTCAGGTAACAACACTTCTTCACAAACACCTTCTGGCATATGACTGAATCTATACAATCCTTCTAACTCCTGCCGGATCATGCAAAGCGTCATAATATAAATATTGTTAAAAGTAGGAAGGGAACTTCCCTGATGGTTCAATGGCTAAGATGCTGCACTCCCAATGCTTGGGGCCTGGGTTTGATCCCTGGTTGAGGAACTAGATCCTACATGCCACAACTAAGACCCAGTGCAGCCAAATAAACAAATAAATAATTTTTTAAAGAGAATTTGTGTTTTTTTTAAAAAGTAGGAAGTAACATTTTCACTTCCGCTATGGGATTTCCTCCATGTTTCCCTAAAACAGTAACATCAGTGAGTCCTCTTTACACTCTTTCTTGTACCAAACCAGTGATGTATCCTCCACAACAGTCCACAGAGACAACCCAGGACCACAGGCTAACATCCACCAACTGGGCTGCTCCCACCCTGCTTTTATCACTTGCACAGTCAGCTTCACAAACACTGATTCAGCAGTCCTTGGTACCCTGGTGGGGAAAAGGCCATCACCCTCAGTATTTCTCAAGAGAATTGTCTGGTGGTTAGAATGCCACCATGAGTCACGGAGATGCTAATCCTAGCCCAGGCCCTGACTCATTCTGTGACCCTTGCCCTACACTCTCCACCCTTGGGTTTCCCAAGATACTGGGGTACACTCCTCTATTTACCTGTCACAAGTAAGGAGCTATATTTAGACATTGTGAATTAGCTCAAGTTGTAGGACCTTGAGTGGTAGAGACTACATGATACTATGAAACAGTGGTTCATAAAAGCTTTCAATTCTCAAACATCTACCAGAGAAATTTGTAAAAATGTTAAGTTTATAAACTAGGAAAACATTACCAAAGTATTCAAGAAGCAGTTCTGGCGGGTCACCTTTATTCCCTGCTTTTCAGGTATGTTTGTGCTGAAGCCCAGAAAGTAGAATAACCTGCCCAAGAATGTACAGTTCTGCAGTGTTCCACTCAGCATCTTACCACTGGAAACATACTGTGAGCCACAAATGTCAACCACAAGCATGATTTTAAAATTTTCTGATTCATGTCAATGTATGGCAAAACCACCACAATGTTGTAAAGTAATTAGCCTCCGATTAAAATAAATAAATTAATTTTAAAAAGTTTTCCAGTAAAGAAAGTAAAGAAAAAAACAAATGAAATTTTAAGGATAGATTTTATTTAACTTAAGGTATTCTAAATAATACTCTTTCAATATATGATTTTAAAACTTATTAACTAAGGACCACGTAACTGGTTTAAGCCTGTCAGAGCCCTATTCTGATCTTATTCCTCTACGACCCTTTTAAAAAAGAATTTCATCCTTTTAAATAACTCCTCTTCCCCCACTCCATTCTGAGCCTTCGTCACTCTGATTAAATTCCTTTGAAATTCACTTTGAAAAATTCATTTTCTGTTTATTTAGGATCCCTGAGTATGGCGGGGAGGGGGAGTATTAGAAGGGATTTTCTTATTATTTAGCTATTCTCTTTAATTTTTAAAATTTCTGCCTCTCTGAAAGCATTCCCAACAGAAACTAGCCATAGAACCAGCTTTGGTTTCTTCCATTATCAGCTGGTGATCTTGTGGGGAAAACACAGAATTGTTATTTTCATTCCTTCCAGAGGTTGATCTAACAATGTTAACATCAGGTTCATTCTCAACAATACTATGCCTTACAATGATGTCTACTTGGATTCTTAAACATAATAAGCATGTTTCTAAGTTTAGTGATTTCCAATGCTGAATATTTCAACTGAGGGGACTTATAAAAACCTAGATATCCACAGATAGTTAGGTGGTAAATGAATAAGACTTAGGGAACACATGCCTTTCTCTCTGCTCTGTAAGACAGATCACATTCCTGGAATTTTCATGTTCACCATGGACAGTTGCTAGGGCTGTAATGGCCCCAGTAAGCTATCCAATGTGCAACTGGGTTATATTTCAAATTTCCTTTGGTACTCATTTTTTTTGGGGGGGTGGGGGGGTCCACAAGCAGCAGAATGTAACTAAACTAGGCCCTAAGCAAAATTGTGAACTCTATAGGACTGGATTCCTTGCCAAGAAATTCATTTTCCCACATACAAAACCAATATCTAATCTATATTACAGATAAAATGTTGAAATCCAGCTGAAGGTCAAGTCCACAGCAGCAGGGTGTTAGTCGCTCAGTCATGTCTGACTCTTTGCAGCCCTGTGGATTGTAGCCCACCAGTTTCCTCTGTCCATAGAATTCTCCAGGCAAGAATACTGGAGTGGGTTGCCATTTGAAAAGGGTTATTTCAGGGAAGGCTTTCAAGAAGGCAGGCCAATGTGGGTCTCTGAGAAGAAACTGAAGCCATGCCCCATAGGGTTAAAAACTCATCTTGAAACCATGCCTCACAGGGTTAATGGAGACTGATGACTAACAGAAATGCCTGAGTTTGTCTTGCAGAATGGCTGGTAAGGGTACAGTTGTTAAATATCTTTCTGCTTGTAACCTGCCTTCACTGACCAAGCTTGCCTTAATTATATTTTGACTCCTCAACCACCCTTACAGATAACATCTCTGACTATGTGCCACTAAAGCAACAGGGGTCTTAAGTTGTGTTCCAAGAGCTTGGAGTCAGTTTCTGTTCTGTTTCAAGCCAGCTAAGATTATATGGGACCATTGACCCTAAAACTGGGCCTGTGCAAATGTCTGATGAATGACTGCTTGATGTCAGAGGGCCAAAAACTTGAATCATGCTAAGCACCTTCATTTTTGAACATTTATCCCATAAAGAAGCATGTAACAGATAAACCTGCACAGAACACCAATTACCTGTCCTTTTCCCTATCTCCAATCACCTCTCCCCATGCCTAAAACCACCCTGCTTCTTTATCCCATAAATATCTTCAGCCCCTTGCCTTCAGGAAGGTGGAGCTGAGATTTGTTCACTTGATTACTTCATGAATAAATCCCTTCTCTGCTACTTCAGTGTCTCAGTGTTTGATTTGCTGTACATCATCCAAACAAACCTAGTTTGGATAATGAAACCATTTCAATAGCTAACAAAATGTTTGTATGTGTGTGTTTGTGAAAGGAGGAGAATGTCTTAAAACTTCAATCAACTGAGACCTACCAACTATGCAAAATAGGGTATAGGAAGCCAGAAAAGAGGCTACTATGGGCTGTTGTTAATATAAAGACATACTAGATCGAGAACATCTGGATTCTCCTCATAGTTCTACCTTTAAGGGTTTAGATCATGCTGCTGATTTTCATTTGCAAAATTTAATCACCTTTTCAGTTCCTTTAATGTTATATAATGCAAATTTTATGAACAGAAGCATAGAGATGCCTTGGAAAAAGAAAAACTTATGAGCCAGAGTAGGGGAGATTGGCAAAAAATAAACTAGATGTTGTTAACACCCTCCCACGGCTTTCCAACCACACAACCTCCTTGGACAGAGCAAATTTTCTCTTCTGGCACCCAGCTAGGTCTTGGCAAAGTTTAGGGCAAAAAATACCCTGCCCCCTCAATTCACATCCAGCCACACTGGCTATCTCCAAGGAGATCTGGAAACATAAAGGTAACACAAGGAAGAGTGGGAGGCAGAGCTAGACAGGGAAGTCCACACTAACACAATAACCAAGCGTCTGTTACTACTGCCTCCTCCCACCCCATTCCGGGTACACTTCATGCCCAACCCTGCCTATTTACAGAATTTCTATGAAAGCACCAAACATGGGACATAAAAAACAAATTTGAGTTGTTTATAAAATTTAACTTCATAATTTTTAAATCTATAGTCTATATCGAAATATAAATAAAATAACCGCTAACCATTAAGGATGAAATCCACATTTTTGGTTATCAGCACCAGTTCTCCTTGGAAAGAGAAAGTCCACCTTAATCCTTGAGGTCCCAAAGGAGCAATACAAAGCAAGAGAACATCAAATAATACCTGTATGAGAAGCCCAAAACATCCTATCATTAAATTGTGCTTCTATTTGTTCACTATCATGATATGAATTTCCCTTCTCTGTGGTGCTGCTGACTTCATCCTAACATCTCTACTGTTTTGAAATACATTGTATGCCCAGTAATAGAAACTATGGAAAGGCTTCAAGGCAGCCGTGTTGTTTCATGAGATTTGTGGCCACAAAAGTTTAGCATTTAATCTGGCAGGAACTCAAAGTACAGGCTACCTCTAGTTTTTGAGCAAACTGTGTTCTAGAAGTATGTGGATTAGTGTTTTGAACCTCAATACAAATTGCAATAGAAACAGGGCTGTGAATGGTGGTTAAGTTCCTTGGCCAGCCTACTGTGCCCATGGTAGCTGGCACACTGTATGTTTATAATAAATGTGGTTGGAAAGAATATTATTTTTTAAATTCTGTACAATCATTCAGGCTTGTATATGCCCCTGCTTTCAATTACTCTTTAGAATACTGAAATAAACCTTCATCCATTCAGTCTTAGGATATTGTGTGTGTCAGTCGTTCAGTTTGTGACCCCAGGGACTCTAGCCCGCCAGGCTCCTCTGTCCATGGGGTTTTCCAGGCAAGGATACTAGAGTGGGTTGCCATTCCCTTCTCCAGGGCATCTTCCCAACCCAGGGATCAAACCAGGGTTTCCTGTATGGCAAGCAGATCTTTACCTTCTGAGCCACCAGGGAAGCCCCTCAGGGTATTAATTCAGTATAAACTATAATAAAGGACAGCTGCTAAGACTTTCATCTGATGTGGGACCAGGGTATGTATTTAATGGGGAAATGTTCAAAACTCTTCAGATGTAGGTCTAATAAATCAGTTAACCTGAGTGATTTATTTTGAGTTCAAGAACAAGATGCAATCATCAGTCACACGAGTGATTTCCCCAGAAATTTCCTTCAGAAGGCAGTATCAAAACGGGAGTTTCAGAAATTAGCAATTGTAGCACTCCCCTATATGCTGAGATTACTCTTAAGAAAAGGCAATGTTCACTTGAATTTAGAAATCTAGATATGCTTTTATGTTTTATTTATAGTCTCATCAATTATAAGACTATCTCAATAAGTTGTTTAAATATCTACCTTTTAAAGATATAATAAGATAATCATTCCAATGAATTCCATGACCTAGAATACTAACTTACCTAATCATATCTGTCACATTCAATCAAAAGAGGACAGATTCATCTCACACATTAACTCCCAATCTCTAACTACATAGGTCTCCTTCTTAAAAGAGGGAGGAAATAGCAAGAATTTTCAAAGATAATAGATGGCTTAGGAGTATTAGTGCCCAGTAAACACACTTATGGTACACATAGATCTTAAAAATTAAAGGGAAGGGATTAAAATACGCTGACTCATCCACAATAAAAAACTAAGTTTCCTTTTCTGTAGTTAGTTTATAACTACAAACGAAAAAAAATAAATAAACTTCTCTACCTCAAAACACAAAACATAGACACAGTTTTGTGATGCTTTGTTCTATACGTAAGAGGGAGGAAATGAATAAAATAATCAATATTTTCAAACTTTTAAAGATTTTATTTACAGACACTTTCTTCTTGGGTGATCATTAATCCAATATCAAAGAATTACTATTTTATTATTACTATTTTATTATCTCTTCCTTTGGATTTGAGTAAGAACAATGCTACCATTCACTTTATCACTTTTTTGTGATAAAGATGCTTCTTATATTTCAATTAACAATTATTCCTCTTCATATGCTTAAAACCCTAGGCAATAAGATACAACAAATTTGGGGTTATAAACTTTATCATGATGATTATATTTGCAAATGAGCCTTCAAAGTGAAGTTAAGAGTGGCCTAAATGAAAGAGTCCTCCAGCCAAAGATGTAGCAATACAGACAGAACTGAAAATCTTAATATTATCTAACTCCCTAACTCCCCAAAATGAACAGGCTTAGCTTGCCACTGCAGATTCAAAATTCAATGCCACAAAAAGAATAGTTGGAGACTTCAACATACCAGTTTCAATAATCGACAGAAAAAAACAGAGAAACAACATGGAAATCCAAGACTTAAATTAACACTGGAAACCAACTAGACATAATAGACACGTATAAAATACTCCACCAAACGAAGAGTGAAAGTGAAAGTGAAGGTCACTCGGTTGTGTCTGACTCTTTGCAACCCTATGGACTATACAGCCCTATGGACTATACAGTCCATGGAATTCTCCAGGCCAAAATACTGGAGTGGGTAGCCTTTTCCTTCTCCAGGGGATCTTCCCAACCCAGGGATCAAACCCAGGTATCCCACATTGCAGGTGGATTCTTTACCAGCTGAGCCACAAGGGAAACTGAAAAATACTGGAGTGGGTAGCCTATCCCTTCTCCAGAGGATCTTCCAGACCCAGGAATTGAACCAGGGTCTCCTGCATTGCAGGCGGATTCTTTACTGACTGAGCTATGAGGGAAGCACCAAACAAAGGCTGAATATATATTCTTCTCAATATATGTTCTCCAGAATAAAACATATGCTAGACCATAAAACAAACTTTGGCACATTTTAATGTACTGAAATCATCTATTCTCTCCAACCACAATAGAATAAACTTAGAAATAAGAAACAAAAAGAAATCTGGGAAACTCAAAAACATGTGGAAAATAAATAACATGCTCCTCAAAAACAAATGAGTGAAAGAAAAAAATCAAAAGAGAAATTTTAAAATATTTTGAGATAAACAAAAAAATGAAGATACAACATACCAAAATATGGGGTTCAATTTAAAAAGTGCTTAGAGGAAAACCTATAGTTGTAAATGCCCGCATTTTTTTAAAAAAAGAAAGATTTCAAATTAAAAGCAAACCTTCAACCTAAAGTCATCAAAAAAGAGTAAATTAAACCTAAAGCAAGATAAATTTATTTATCATGTAAATAAATAAAATGTACAATTAAAAATGGATAAAATCAAGAAAACAAAAAATGAATGAAAATCAACAAAACTGACAAATAGGTAATTAGATTTATACTCAAATTACTAGAAATAATACTGAAATTACTAGAATCGGAAATGGAAGAGGAGATATTACTAAGAACTTTACAGGAATAAAAAGGATTGCCAAGGATTGCCAATAAATTAGGTAATCTATAAAAAATGGACAAACTCATAGAAAAACCAAACTACAATACTGACTCAAGGAAAAAGATACAATCTGAATAGATTTGTGAGATTGAATCAGTAATCATAAAACTACCCACAAAGAAAAACCCAGGCCTAGATGGCTCAACCAATAAATTCCGCCAAGTATTTATCAAATAACTAACACCAATTCTTCACAACTCTTCAAAATTAGAAAAGGAGGGAACACTCCCCAGCTTTCTTTATGAGGATAGTATAGTGAATGACAAAACCAAGCAAAGAGATCATAAGAAAAGAAAACTACAGACTTATATCTCTTACAAATGTGGATGCCAAAATTCTCAGCAAAATAGCAAACCGAATCCAGCTACTAAGTGAGGTTTATCCCAGAAGTCTAAGATTAGATTAACATCTGAAATCAACTAATGTAATGAACTGATCACATATCAGTAGAATAAAAAACAAAAACCATAGGATCTTTTCAATAAAGCAGAAAAAGCATTTGACAAATCCAAGATCTTTTAATGATTTTTTAAAAATCCAACTAATAGAAGCAAACTTCTTCAACCTCATAAAGTATATCTATGGAAACCCCACAGCTAGCATCATCCTTAGTGATGAAGGACTGGATGCTTTTCCCCTACCATCAGGAACAAAGCAAGGACACTATCAAGAAAGTACAAATACAACGCATGGAGTGGGAGAAAGTTTTTGAAAATTACTTATAAGATTTGCATCTAGAATACATAAAGTACCCTTAGTAGTGCTGTAGTCACTCAAGTTGTGTCTGACTCTGTGATCCCATGTTCTGTAGCCTGCCAGGCTCCTCTCTCCATGGGATTCTTCAGGCAAGAATACTGGAGTGAGTTGCCATTCCCTTCTCCAGGGAAAGTACCCTTACAACTTAATAATGAAAGACAAATAACCCAATTTTAGAATGGGTAAAGGATCTGAACATACATTTTCTAAAAACTGGATATGAGTTGCTAATAAGCATATGAAAAATGTTCAACATTATTAATCATTGTGTTGTATGTGTTCAGCCCCTCAGTCCCGACTCTTTGAAACCCCATGGACTGCAGCGTGTCACACTTCCCTGTCCTTCACTATCTCCCAGAGTTTGCTGAAACTCATGTCCATTAAGTCAGTGATGCCATCCAACCATCTCATCCTCTGTTGCACTCTCTCCTTCTGCCTTCAATCTTTCCCAGCATCAGGGTCATATTAGTCATTGCATGTGTGCATGGTAAGTCGTTTCAGTTGTGTCCGACTCTTTGCAACCCTATGGACCATAACCCACCAGGCTCCTCTGTCCAAGGGATTCTCCAGGCAAGAATGCTGAAGTGGGTTGCCATGCCCTCCTCCAGGGGATCTTCCCAACAGAGGAAGATGGAACCAGGGTCTCCTGCATTGCAGGCAGATTCTTTGCCTTCTGAGCCACCAGGGAAGCCTGTCATTAGGGAAATGCAAATCAAAATCACAATGATCTATACTTTACATCTACTCAAGTGGCTAGAATCAAACAGTCTGACAAAAATAAGAATTGGCACAGATGTGGAGAAATTAGCCCCCCCATACTTGTATGAGAATATGGGAGGAAAACCATAGGCAGCCACTTTGTTATTCAAAGGCAGCTACTTTGGATAACAATTTGACAGCTTCTCAGATCTTTCCCAGGTGGCACTAGTGGTAAAGAACCCGCCTGCCAATGCAGGAGACACAAGAGATGTGAGTTCGATCCTTGGGTCAGGAAGATCCTCTGGAGTAGGAAATGGCACCCCACTCCAGTATTCTTCCCTGGAAAGTTCCATGGATGGAGGAGCCTGGAAGGCCACAGTCCATGGAGCCTCAGAAACTCAGACAGGACTGAGAGGCTGAGCACAAGCACAAACACACAAGCAAACAGTTCAATGGTTCAACTTAGTTACCATTTGACCCAGAATTCCACTCCAACGTATACAAGAGACATGAAAACACAGGTCCATACAAAAAATCTCACATAAATGTATAGGAGAGCATTACTCTTAAGAGCCCAAAAAATCCAAACGCCCATCAACTAATGAAAATACACTAAGCCCGTTACAAACGAACAGGTTCTGTTCCAAGAGCACATTCTGTTCCAAGTCCAACGTGTTTGAAAGTCAGACAAAGTTAGGCTAGGTACCCAACTAACACAATTGGCTGTGCAGTACTCTACTGTAATAGGTGCATAACACTCTTCACACAAATAATACCTTAAAATGTAGGAAACATTTTTATATAGAAAATATAAAGAAAACATTTTTAATCCTGTAGTGCAGTACGTTGAAAAGTACAGTAGCACAGTAGCACAGGGAGCACACAGGGGTGGCTTCGGGTGGACAGACAAGAGGAACTAACGACTGGAGGAGGGAAAGGGAATGCGAGATGGTAGACCCGAGGGTGATCGGCAATAGGAGGCGGAGCGCAAGCAGCCAGTTCACTCACACCGCGGGTAATGGCACAGGTTCCGGTTCTTTGCTCGATTCGATTCTATCTACCCTCTTGAAAAAACAATCCAGTGATGTCCGGGTAGTAGCTCTTTTTTTTTTTTTCTCATCACAGATAACACAGTTGTGCTGGGTTGCATTCGGAACGGCTGCTGCAACCTTTGTGTATCATTCTACGCTCAAGTCTTGAGCCTCAAAAACTAACAGTGCCTCCTCGAAGGACGAAAATCCCCTGGCCATTTCCTGCATTGTGAATCTTTTCTCAGCAGTATCAGCTACACCACCACTGCTTTTATGCTGGCTTCTGGACATCCTGGGCTTGAAATAAAGATACTGTACCAGTGTACTCTACACAGTACTGTACAGTAAAGTACATAAAGGCACCCCTTGTAGTGGATGCATGCATATGACAATGTACTGCAGACACATGAACATCCACGACTGTGCATGTGAATGCACATTTGTATGACTGAAAGTTCAAAACTTGAAGGTTCATATCTAGGGTACTTACTATGTAAACTGAATGTGGCATATCTGTACAATGGAATATCATTCATCCATAAAAGTAAAGTATACTACATGCTATCAGTATATCTTGAAAACATTCTGCTGCATAAAAGAAGCCAGTCACATAAAAATGCATAGTATATGATTCCACTTACATGAAATATCCAGAATAAGCATATCTACACAGAAAGCAGAGAACTGAGAGTAGATTGTAAGAAGGATAGGGAGGTATTAGCTAAAAAATACAGGGTTCCTTTCCCAGGTGATGAGATGTTTTAAAATTGATTATGGTGATGCTTGCACATGTCTGTGAGTAGTCTAAAAACCATAGAATTCTACATCTTAAGTTTGCAAATTGTATGGCATGTGAAATATAACTCAATAAAGCTTAAAAAATACCAATTCAATGCTCAACAAACATTAGAAATTTACCCAGTTCTCTGCTACCTCTGATGGTGAAGGAAATGGCAACCGACTCCAGTATTTTTGCCTGGGAAATCCCACAGACAGAGGAACCTGGAGGGTTATAGTCTGTGGGGTTGCAAAGAGTCGGACATGACTGAAGCAACTTAGCATACACACACTGCTACCTCTGAAAGCTTCCCTCTGCAACTCCCCCTCCTAGTCTCTCAATTCGGAGAAGGCAATGGCACCCCACTCCAGTACTCTTGCCTGGAAAATCCCATGGACGGAGGAGCCTGGTAGGCTACAGTCCATGGGATCGCTAAGAGTCGGACACGACTGAGTGACTTCACTTTCACTTTTCCCTTTCATGCACTGGAGAAGGAAATGGCAACCCTCTCCAGTGTTCTTGCCTGGAGAATCCCAGGGACGGCAGAGCCTGGTGGGCTGCCGTCTATGGGGTCGCACAGAGTCGGACACGACTGAAGCGACTTAGCAGCAGTCTCTCAATTCAGAATATGTGGGCAATTTGAGTTTGCATAAGCAGATTACATAGATTATAGTGAATTACAGATCTCACCATCTTTTCTATAAGCATGCTAACTTAATTCTGTATCTTGATTTCTAAAAGTCTTTAAGAGTTGTGTTTGGCTCACTAAAGGAGATTAAGCCATGTGCTGAACTGATGTGTTATAAATCAGGAGCCCTCAACCCCTGGGCCACAGACTGGAACTGGTCAGTGGCCTGTTAGAAACCAGGCTACAGAGAAAGAGGGGAGCAGTGTGTGAGCATTTGAGGCTTTACTTGTATATACAGCTGCCCCCATTACTAGCTGGGAAAAAATGGAAACAGTGACAGATGTTATTTTGGGGGGCTCCAAAATCACTGCAGACTGCAACTGCAGCCATGAAATTAAAAGATGCTTGCTCCTTGGAAGAAAAGCTATGACAAACCTAGACAGCATATTTAAAAGCAAAGACATCAGTTTGCTGATAAAGGTTCATATGGTAAAAGCTACGGCTTTTCCAGAAGTCATGTACAGATGTGAAAGTTGGACCATAAAGAAGGCTGAGTGCCAAAGATTTGATGCTTTCGAATTATCGTGCTGGTGAAGATTCCTGAGAGTCCCTTGGACTGCAAGGAGATCAAACCAGTTGATCCTAAAGAAAATCAACATGAATATTCATTGGAAGGACTGATGCTGAAGCTGAAACTCCAATACTTTGGTCACGTGATGCAAAGAGCAAACTCACTGGAAAAGACCCTGATGCTGGGAAAGATTGAAGGGGAGAAGGGGATGACAGAGGATGAGATGGTTAGATGACATCAGTGAATCGATGGACATGAGTTTGAACAAGCTCTGGGAGTTGGTGATTAACAGGGAAGCCTAGCGTGCTGCAGTCCATGCGGTAGCAAAAAGTAGGATACAACTGAGCGACTGAACTGAACTAAACCAAGGAGTGCTTGAATTATTCTGAACCCATCCCCCATTCTGTCCACAGAAAAATCTTCTTCCACAAAGCCAGCTTTTGGTAGCAGAAAGGTTGGCAACCACTGCTATAAATTAAAAGTGGAGTTCAAAGATAAATAATGAATTAATCACCAAGATTTTCCATAGTGATCTAAAGAAGAAAGAAAGGAAAGAAAATGACTGGAGGATAAAATCATTTGTGGGGCTTGCAAGGATCCTTAGCCATCTAATCCATCCTCTTCATTTTATACAAGAAAAAACTGAAGCCCAGGAGAATTCAGAGTCTGATTCAAGATCATGCATCCAACGATGACCAATCATCTCAGTCTGCCCAGGTATGGGACAGACAGGGGGAAAGGAACGGAATTCCCAGTGTTAAAACTGGGAAAGTCTTGTCAAACCGCAAGAAGTTGGTCACCTTATGTTGATAGTGGCAATTAATTAGAGTCTACAGCAGCTACTGACTCCTAACCCCATGGTTCTCCCTTCAAGATCATATTGTCTCAGAGACAGAGCTCTCTGCTTTGAGGAAACTTCTGAGCCTACTTTCCAGTGACTGCCCTCTGGATGAGAATTTTTCAAAATTCAAATTAGACTGTAAGTTAACTTTATTATATGAATATATATTTATATCTCAAGATCAAGTATTATTTTGCCCATAAATTAATCATTTACCAAGATACTTATATATGCGATATATATAATATAATATATAAGATACTATAAACTGAACATCATATCACTTTTCATTGTATCACATTAATTACAGCGAGATTTAAATTTTTGAATATCCAGAACTGATGTTTGCTATAACATGCTTCTGTGAAACACGTATGTGGTCTTCAGAGTCTTCATTATCACTGAGGTGAATCACACCAAAACACAAATATGTAAACAAAATCTATTTTGAGTGATTAATCCACCCCCTTTCCTAGATGCTGCTGTTATTTCATCACAGGCATAAAGATACTTGTATAGACTTCTTTCTTTTTGCCTACCTTAACCAACTGCTGCCCACATGTCCATCCTAGAAACAAATCTGACAGAAGAAAAATAAAATCCTTTATAGCCAAAGGCTACAGGTTTTGTAATCTGACGTCTAGGAACAGAGCTGAGAAGTATACGGAGTCAGTGCAGCGAATGAAATAGTATGTCAAAATTTTCATTTGTGCTCCATGATGGATAGAGGAGCAACAGCATTTGTTATATTCTCAAAGGGGTCATTGAACCCAAAGAAGAAATTTAGCCGTAAATCTTTCCCAGAACAATGTTATTTCATACTCTCTGCACAAGACACAAAAGCAGAATAAAATGGCTAAACCCAACTCAATAGGGAAGATTGATTAATCCTTGATTAGCACTCCAGAGAACACAGAAAAATGATGACATTCTCACAGAAAAGAAAAAAAGAAAAAAAGGATTGGGAACAAAGGTACTCAGAGGAAGAACAGAAGCAAAGCAGAAGCATAAAACCTTTTCAAATTCATATGGGAAAATAATAGAGTGAGGGGGAAAAGATCAAGATACTGTTGAGGAGTCTGTCTACCTGAAGCGACTGAAACAGTAGATGCCATCATGAGTTTAATTAGGTAAAATGTAAATGTCCCATGCACCATTACATTAAGGTCTAAGCTCAGTTTAGTTGCTCAGTCGTGTCCGACTCTTTGTGACCCCATGGACTGCAGCACGCCAGGCCTCCCTGTCCATCACTAACTCCCAGAGCTTACACAAACTCATGTCCATTGAGTCAGTGATGCCATCCAACTATCTCATCCTCAGTTGTACCCTTCTCCTCCTGCATTCAACCTTTTCCAGCATCAGGGTCTTTTCAAATGAGTCAGCTCTTCGCATCAGGTGGCCAAAGTACTAGAGTTTCAGCTTCAACATCAGTCCTTCCAAAGAATATTCAGGACTCATTTCCTTTAGGATGGACTGGTTGGATCTCCAAGCTGTCCAAGGGACTCTCAAGAGTCTTCTCCAACACCACAGTTCAAGAGCATCAATTCTTCAGCACTCAGCTTTCTTTATAGTCCAACTCTCACATCCATACATGCCTACTGGAAAAACCATAGCTTTGACTACATGGACCTTTGTTGGCAAAATAATGTCTCTGCTTTTTAATATGCTGTCTAGGTCAGTCATAGCTTTTCCTCTAAGGAGTAAGTGTCTTTTAATTTCATGGCTGCAATCACCATCTGCAGTGATTTGGGGGCCCAAAAAAATGAAGTCTGACACTGTTTCCCCATCTATTTGCCATGAAATGATGGGACCAGATGCCATGATCTTTATTTTCTGAATGTTGAGCTTTAAGCCAACTTTTTCACCCTCCTCTTTCACTTTCATCAGGAGGCTCTTTAGTTCTTCTTCACTTTCTGCCATAAGAGTGGTGTCATCTGCATATCTGAGGTTATTAATATTTCTCCAGGCAATCTTGATTCCAGCTTGTGCTTCATCCAGCCCAGCATTTCACATGATGTAGTCTGCATATAAGTTAAATAAGCATGATGACAATATACACCCTTGACATACTCCTTTTCCTATTTGGAACCAGTCCGTTGTTCCATGTCAAGTTCTAACTGTTGCTTCTTGACCTGCATACAGATTTCTCGGGAGGCAGGTCAGGTGGTCTGGTATTCCCATCTCTTTAAGAATTTTCCACAGTTTGTTGTGATCCACACACTCAAAGACTTTGGTATAGTCAATAAAACAAAAGTAGATGTTTTTCTGGAACTCTCTGGCTTTTCCAATGATCCAACGAATGTTGGCAATTTGATCTCTGGTTACTCTGCCTTTTCTAAATCCAGTTTTAACATCTGGAAGTTCATGACTCACGTATTGTTGAAACCTGGCTTGGAAAATTTTCAGCATTACTTTACTAGCATGTGGCTAGGCTAAGTCACTTCAGTCGTGTCTGACTCTGTGCGACCCCATAGACAGCAGCCCACCAGGCTCCTCTGTCCCTGGGATTCTCTAGGCAAGAATACTGGAGTGAGTTTCCATTTCCTTCTCCAATGCATGAAAGTGAAAGTGAAGTTGTTCAGTTGTGTCCAACTCTTTGAAACCCCATGGATTGTAGCCTACCAGGCTCCTCCGTCCATGGGGTTTTCCAGGCAAGAGTGAGATGAGTGCAATTGTGCAGTAGGTCGAGCATTCTTTGGCATTGCCTTTCTTTGGGACTGGAATGAAAACTGACCTTTTCCAGTCCTGTAGCCACTGCTGAGTTTTCCATATTTGCTGGCATATTGAGTGCAACACTTTCACAGCGTCATCTTTCAGGATTTGAAATAGCTCAACTGGAATTCCATCACCTCCACTAGCTTTGTTCATAGTGATGCTTCCTAAGGCCCACTTGACTTTGCATTCCAGGATGTCTGGCTCTAGGTGAGTGATCACACCATCATGATTATCTGGGTCACAAAGATATTTTTTGTACAGTTCTTCTGTGTATTCTTGCCACCTCTTCTTAATATCCTCTGCTTCTGTCAGGTCCATACCATTTCTGTCCTTTATTGAGCCCATCTTTGCATGAAATGTTCCCTTTGTATCTCTCATTTTTTTGAAGAGATCGCTAGTCTTTCCCATTCTATTGTTTTCCTCTATTTCTTTGCACTGATCACTAGGAAGGCTTTCTTATCTCTCTTTGCTATTCTTTGGAATTCTGCATTCAAATGGTATATCTTGCCTTTTCTCCTTTGCTTTTTGCTTCTCTTCTTTTCACAGCTATTTGTAAGGCCTCCTCAGACAGCCATTTTGCTTTTTTGTATTTCTTTTTCTTGGGGATGGTCTTGCTCCCTGTCTCCTGTACAATGTCATGGGCCTCCATCCATAGTTCATCAGGCACTCTGTCTATCAGATTTAATTTCTTGAATCTATTTCTCACTTCCACTGTATAATTGTTAGGGATGTGATTTAAGTCATACCTGAATGGTCAATGGTCTAGTGGTTTTCCCTGCTTTCTTCAATTTAAGTCTGAATTTGGCAATAAGGAGTTCATGATCTGAGCCACAGTCAACTCCCAGTCTTGTTTTTGCTGACTGTATACAGCTTCTCCATCTTTGGCTGCAAAGAATATAATCAATCTGATTTCGGTGTTGACCATCTGGTGATGTCCATGTGTAGCGTCTAAAGGGATGATAATACAACAAAGACCTGCTGTTATACGATAGAACTTGTTGCTGTTGTTGTTTAGTCACTAAGTCATGCCCAACTCTTTTGCGACCCCATGGACTGCAGCCCATCACACTTCTCTGTCCATGGAATTTTCCAGGCAAGAATACTGGAGTGGGTTGCCATTTCCTTCTCCAGGGGATCTTCCCCATTCAGACAGCTGGAAGCAAAGACATCACTTTGCTGACAAAGGTCCGTATAGTCAAAGTTATGGTTTTTCCACTAGTCATGTATGGATGGGAGAATTGGACCATAAAAAAGGCTGAGCACTGAAGAATAGATGCTTTTGAACTGTGGTGTTGGAGAAGACTCTTGAGAGTCCCTTGAACCACAAGGAGATCAAACTAGCCAATCCTAAATGAAATTAAACCTGAATATTTACTGGAAGGATTGATGATGAAGTTGAGGCTCCAATACTTTAGCCACCTGATGCGAAGAACTGACTCATTAAAAAATACCCTGATGTTGGAAAAGACTGAAGGCAAAAGGAGAAGGGGGTAGCAGAGGATGAGATGGTTAGATAGCATCCCTGATTCAATGGACATGAATTTGAGCAAATTCCAGGAGATAGTGGAGGACAGTGAAGCCTGGCGTGCTGCAGTCTAAGAGATCGCAAAGAGTCAAACATGACTCAGCAACTGAACAACGAAAAAATGTCCCAAAGCACAATGAGAAATTGTTAACACCTGACAGGTTTTCACTAACAAACCAGGGTAAGTGATTTCTCTTCATCATTTGAACATTTACCTCTCACTCTTGGAAAACACATTTTGATGTTGAGAAAAAGCAGCTTTCTTTTCCTGACAGTCCTGAGAAAGCAGTTAAAAAGTTTTAAATCTCATACGCAACTGTAAGCAGGCAATAAATTTTTCTTCCAAAACCAATCTTTGCATGATTGTGCCCAGAGGCAAGGGTAAAGCTGGAAGATAATCAACTTGTCCTTTACACTTTAATTTTCTTAGTGACTGGTATTAAAAAGAGTCAACCATATTTTCATCAAGTATCTCTTGTGTTCTCAAACTTAAAGCAGAGACTGAATATGTGAGTTACAACACAATAAATGTGTGGAATAATAATGATGAATACTAATCATAGTTAAGCAGGTGATATTGAAATGAAGGAAATGTTATAAATTTAACAGTAAAATGTGTCATTCTTGTAATAAAAGAAAGAAAAACATTGCTGCCCCATCAATAAGGAAATGTAGTTATGATATTTTTCTGAATATTTTACAAACCAGACAATTTTTGTTCCAAGGCCTTCTTTCTGCTCTATTTTTTCATTTTATGCTTGCCTTCATAAATCAGTAGTTTTAATTAAAGATTTTCAGCAGACATTTTCTAAAATATATTCATAGACTGTGCATCACCAGTGAGTGCATGAATACGTTTACTATACTTGCACAGTAAAATTATTTTGTGGCTTTCCACAATTCTTATATAAGAAAATATCAATATTTATTATAAACTTTGGCACTTCTAAAAAATGTTTATGCTCATTAGATGCAATGTTAGTGTAAATATAATTTTCTAGGGGGCAGAAATTTTGTCTTCTGAGTAATTTACACAAGGTTTAATTTCATGCATACTCAAGTACTTAACATTATTCAATGAGACAAAACACTATAATGATGCTAGCTCACTGTTACTTAAACATATCTCAGGCTCATACTTTTCCATGCTAGTGGATGAAAACTTTCAATGAGAACACTACCATAAAATCAAAATCTGAGGAAAAAGCACAATTCAAATTAATTTACCATTACCAGGATATTACTATTAATTAATATGTGCTGAATAGTATCTTAAGTACTATCAAGTTTACAAAGCAACATACTATATTTTATATGCTATCTAGGAGTGTGAAAGACGCTTGAAAATGCAGAAGAAACGACTGGGAAAAAAACATAAATTAGTAAAAGCCAAATGTGAGATGACAACAATAAATGCTAGAGAAATCACAGCAGAAAAACATTTCCTTGAAGAAAAGTTGAGGAAAGTTTCAGGAAAGAGGTCAAACCAGTGCTGACCTTTAAATATAAAAAAATGATTTTGAAATCTTAAAATATTACCGAGACAAGGAAGTAGAATTAGTAGATTTAGGCATGGACTTAGTTCATGGAGGAAGATGATAAAGAAATTGACTGGAAGAGATAGGCTTCACTCCAGCAAAAGAGTATGGATCAATAGGGTCCACGGGTAATACAGGACTACAAGGGGAACAACTGTTAGGAGTAAAAGATAAAACCTAATAAACAGCACTTGAAAAGAGGCTCTAATTCTCAGCACAGAAGGTGTCATAAAACAACCCTTTGTTTAATACCAAGAATATTTCACTGTGGAAATTCTACTTTATAGTAGATTATTAGTTCTTCAATCAAGAATAAGGCAAGACAGAAAGGGTGTCAAAATTACACTCAGAACTTTTTCATATAACTTGTACCTGTGTGTGGTGTCTAAAACAGCCCTTTAAACCCATGTGCCAGAATCTCTGGAGGGGAATGCAGTGCGTCTAACAGAAAACAGCTCTACATAGACTCTACTTCAGATGAGAACCACAGCAGAAGGGCTTTGAAAGACCACATAACGGCACCCTTAATCAACAACCCACTGCAGGACCAATATATTTTCTTACCCCAATACGCATGACATTTAGATGTACAGAGTAGCTCTCCCCACATCCTACTGTTCTCACCAAATACAAGGCATGGTTTAGTTTTCATTTGCTGTACCAAAACCAAACATCTTAACCAGAAGCAAGCAACTGAAATTGAGCAATGTGACACCATGGGAACATAATAATATCAGCTGTCATTTAAAAAGCAAAAAAAAAAAAAAAAAAAAACCTACCCAAAAAACAGTCAAGAGGTCAGAGACACCACAGTTTTATAGCCTATGTTAACCTTCCATGACATAGTTTTTTGCATCATCTCTTGGCATTACTATACCTCTTTAAAGATCTAGTAAATGGAAGGAAAATTCTCTCATTGAAAGGGTGTCAAATAGAAACATACAAAACAAATGAGCTCATCTTACTATTTATCTAGTAAATGAATATTTCATTTACTCTAAGGTTTAGTGGAGCATTTAGGGCTCTTGTCTTTGTCTTTTGTTTTTCTTTACAGAACTTAGAATTTTCTGGATTGAAATGCAGGGAAATACATAATTTCATAGCATGGCACATCCTATGGATACCCAGAAAATACCACATCTTGAATTGAGGACCACCAGCACAGATTGCCCATGGCCTTGCTAGTTATTAGGGACCAAAGAAACAAGACCCTCTACATAGTCCTTTCTTAGGGCATTTGAGAAGGCAGATTCAACTAGGAAAAGAAAATGGTGGAAAAGTTTTAAGCAAATACCTCACGTCCTTGCTTCTAGGATACATGCTTTCCGTATGAATATTTCTAAAATTGGGATCCCTTTTTCCATAGGCAAATATACTGGATATGGAAGCTTCTCCCTAACGATGCAATTGATGACATCTTAAAGTGTATATCATCTTAGAATCAAGAAAACTTTTTTTATAAATGAGAATATAAAGCAGAGAATTTTCATGTGGGTTTGTGAGGGCACAGAGTCAAGACTGGACAGTCCACAGTCAGGCTGATGAGTGAATTCTGTGGCTTTTTTCCCACCTCCAGCCTTCAACCACAAGCCCAGTTGATGTGACTACCATAAAGCATTTCTGACAATGCCTCCTCACAACCATTTTATGATGAGCTCTGCCTCACATATGGAGGATTATCCATGAGAGATATGAAGGGATGTGAGCAATGCCCAACACTGAAAAGCCAGAAGCATAATGCAGAGTTCTGACTTTATCCCAGAAGGAAGAATTACCTCTGCCACCCCCACCTCTCATTCATGTAGTCACTTATCAATCCATTTATGACAATGTAAACTTTTTTTTTCTCTTGTTTGTGTCATGAAAAGAAATATCAAGTCAACTCCTGGTATTATTTTGGGAACAGAATGCTGTTTTAGAGAGAAAAATGACCCGGAGAAAAAGTGTCAGGATACAAGGACCTGGATTTTCACTCTAGCTTCTTCACCTGAGTTTTATACAAATGATTTAACCTTGCCTTGACTTCTTTTGATGGTCCCTAGCTAAGAACATCCAACAGAGAAAAATAAAACACTGACTCACTTCCCAGGGATGTTTTAAGTAGAAATGAGTAATATTTTCAAAGGCTTTACATTGCTATTATTAAAGTTTGGAATTTCAAAATCAAAATGGCTTAATTTTCTTTAAGTTACTTGCTTCTATAAAGGCACAACGCTCTTGGGTTTAATAGAAAATTCATCAGAGAACAAAGCAGAATCTGCAATGGTGAGAGGGTTGGGGGAGCAGAAAAGAGCCTGTGGAAAAGGAAATAGCCACAGAAACCAAATCTGAAAGTTCATACGAATGATATACCACCACCTATGAGCTACTTTAAGCAACAAGCTTCCTTTCAAATACAAAGCTTCTTAGCCACTCTCCATAGTCAGTCCTGAATTTACATGATGGTAAAATTCACAGGGGCTTACCAGGTGGTGCTAGTGGCAAAGAATCCACGTGCCAAAGCAGGAGACGTAAGAGGCATGGGTTCAATCCCTGGGTTGGGAAGATCCCCTGGAGAAGGACACAGCAACCCTTTCCAGTATTCTTGCCTGGAGAATCCCATGGACAGAGGCGCCTGGCAGACAAGCCCACAGAGTCTCAAAGAGTCAGACACAACTGAAGTAACTTAGCACACAAGCACGCAATATTCACAGATCCAAAGCTTAGCAGCTGCCTAGATCTGAAAAACTGGGCTTTCATTTATAAGATTGTGCCAAGAACTGTTTTTGAGAAACAAAGCGAAGGGTAAACAGCTATAAATTAAAAAGGGCAAATAGTCGTCAATTGCCTTGTGACCACTTTAAAGCCATTAATATAAATATAGATTTTTCTCCTCGAGGAAAAATGTGAGAAGCAATCATGACTGGATAGTCTCCACGTGGGGAAAAAGCTCTAACTGTGTAAATTAACCAGTTATCAGTAGATCAAGAATCAGATTCAATCATGGAAACACTTCTGCAACTAGGAATGACTTTAACAAAATCAATCTTACTCAAGGTGAAGAGGAAAGTTTGAAAGTTCAAAGCACACATAAGGGCTCCTTCTTCTTAATTACTAACTTAATTACTAACCAACATAGTGGGAAACACTCTTTAATGGAATTAAAATGTTACACTAGAAACTATTTAATGCAAAAGAAGGCAGTAAAGGAGGAACAGAGAAACAGGAGCTATATAGAAAATAAATAGCAAAATAGCAAATGCAACTCCAACTATGTCAATAATATCATTAAATGTAAATGAATTAAGCAACTCAATCAAAGTCAGAGATTGTCAGACTGGATTAAAAACAAGCTCCAACTATTTGCTGTGCAGAAAACACACTGTAGATTCAAAGATAAAAAAATTCTGAAAGTAAAAGGACAGGGAAAGATACATGATGCAAAAAACAACCACAAGAAAGCTGGAGGAGCTACATTAACATCAGCCAAACTAGATGCTAAGACAAACGAAAAAGTTACTAGAGAATAAAGATTTTTTTTTTAAAAAATTAGTTTATTTATCTATTTTTTAACTTTATAATAATAAAATGGTCAATCTATCAGAAACACAATTATAAACATAAGCATTTAACAATAGAACCCCCAAAATATACAAAAACTTACAGAACTGAAGGGGGGAATAAATGACTCAACAGCATCTGTTATTTCTTTCCAGAAGGACAGAAAAATTAGAGAGAAGATCAAAAAAGAAATAGTATTGAACAATACTATGAAACAACTAAGACCTGACAGACATGTATAGAATGCTCTAACCAACAACTGTAGGGTATGCATTCTTCCCAAGTACACACAAAAATGTCTTTAGGATCCACTATATGCTGGATGGAGAGGGAAATGGCAACCCACTCCAGTACTCTTGCCTGATAAATCCCATGGATGGAGGCGCCTGGTAGGCTGCAGTACGTGGGGTCGCGAAGAGTCGGACACAACTGAGCAACTTCACTTTCACTTTTCACTTTCATGCATTGGAGAAGGAAATGGCAACCCACTCCAGTGTTCTTGCCTAGAGAATCCAGTGGACAGAGGAGCCTGGTGGGCTGCTGTCAACAGGGTTGCACAGAGTCGGACACGACTGAAGCAACTTAGCAGCAGCAACAGCAGCAGCATGTGCTAGATGATAAAACAAGCCTCAGTAAATTTTCTAAATAAAATCATACAAAGTGTGTCTACCAACTAGAATCATGGAAGGAAATAATCAATATAAATCAATAACAAAGGAATTTAGAACACTTGCATATATGTGCACATTAAATAACACCTTTCTAAATAATCAGTGGATCAAAGAAGAAAAAAGAGAAATTAAAACCTTTGAAATGAATGAAAATAAAAGCATAACATACTAAAACATGGCATGCAAATAAAGCAATGCTTAGAAGAATATTTACAGTTAGTAATGTCTATATTTTTTTTTAAAAATTTCAAATCAGTAACTTGCCTTTCATCTTAACATACTGGAAAAAGCAGATCACATAAAGGCAAAGCATGCAGAAGGCAGGAAGTGATAAGCATTACACTGGAAATTAATGAAATGGGGAAGAGAAAAGGGAAAAAGAAAAATCACGAGACCAAAACATGGTCTTTTGAAAGGACAATGTTAGCAAAACTTTGGGCTAACCGACCAGGAAAAAAAAAAAAAACATGAGAGAAGACTCAAATTGCTAAAATCAGGAATGAAATAGGAAATATCACCACTGATCTCAAAATATTCAAAAAGATTATAAGGGAATACTGTGAACTCATTATATAACTTTTAAAAATGGACAAATCATATAACTTTTAAAAATGGACAAACTCTTAGAAAGACACAAATTACTAAAACTGACTCAAGAAAAAATAGAAATTCTAAACAGACTTATATAATTAAGGAAGTTGCATTAATTACTTTAAAGCTTCCCACAAAGCAAAACTTAGACACAGATGGCTTCGGTGGTGAATTCTACTAAAGATTTTTTTAATTAATAACAATTTTTCACAAATTCTACTCCTCCAAAAAAAAGAGGAAGAAAATAGTTCCCAAGTAATTCTATGAGTTGTCATCTTGGTAACAAACCAGACAAAGACACTGCAAGAAAACTATTGACCAATATATTCTACTTATATAGTCTCAAAAAGTCTCAATAAAATAATATCAAACCAAACCCAGTAACATATAAAAAGGATGATACATGATCAAGAAGAATTTGTTTTAGGAATGCAAGGTTTGGTTTAACATTAAAAACTCAGTGTAATACTTCATATCAATTTGGAGAAAAAAGGACAAAAACCAAATGATCACATCAACAGAACCAGAAAAAACTAACACACTTTCCATGACAAAAACACTCAACAAACTAGGCATAGAAGGAACTTCCTCAATCTGATAAAAGGCATTTACTAAACAAACAAATAAAAAAACCCACAGCTAACATTATATTTAAAGATGAAAGACTGAATACCTTCCTCCTAAGATGAGAACTAAGAAAAGAATATCAACTCTTGCTGCTTCTACTCAGTGTGGTACTGGAAGTTCTAGCCAGAGCAATTAGGTAAGCAAGAGAAATAAAAGGCATATAGATCAGACAGGAAAAAGTGAATCAATCTCCATGTGTAGATGAGATGATCTTATACATGGAATACCCTAAGAATCCATTAAAAAACTGGTAAAAGTAATAAATGAGTTTATAATGTTATAGGGTACAAGAATAATATACAAAAATCAATGTGCTTCTATATAACAGCAATGAGCAATCAAAAATGAAATTAACAAAATAATAGTAATAAATAGAGTAAAATACTTAGCCATAAGTGTAAAACTTGTACTCTGAAAATTATTAAACATACATGAAGAAATTTAAAATATTTAAATAAATGCAAAGACGGCTATATTCATGGGTAAAAGACTAACTATCTTTAAGATGGCAATATTCCCCAATTGATGTACAGAATCAACACAATCTCTGCCAAAACCCCAGCTGAATTTTTGCAAAATTTGATGAGTGAATCTGAAAATTCATATAAAAATGCAAAGGACCCAGGACAGTCAAGACAAGCTTGAGAAAAAGAAGAACAAAATAGGTGGATTCACACATCTTGATTTCAAAGATTTTCACAAAGCTAATGTAAACAAGACAGTGTGGCACTGGCATAAGCTTAGACATATAGATCAATGGAATAAAATTAATAAAATTAAATTAATTAAGAATAAAATGAATCATTGAAATTAACACTTTAATAAAATTATTAAAAATAAATCCTCACATTTACAGTCAATTGATTTTCAAAAAGAACATAAAACAATTCAATGGGGAAAAGTCTTTTCAAGAAATAGTGCTGGGACAGCTGTATGTAACAGAATGAAGTTGAACCTCTTCCTTATACTATACACAAAACTTAACTTCCAATGTATATTATATGTAAATATAAAAGCTAAAGCTACAAAGATCCTAGAAGAGATAGGGTTAAATTTTAGAGACCTTGGGCAAAGCAAAGCTTAGTGCCTGAAGTATAAATGACTAGGAAAAAAAAAAGATAAATTAGGCTTCATCAAAATTAAAACCAGTTGTTTTAATTGGGCTTTGAAAGGGGCTTCTCAGGGGGTGCTAGTGGTAAAGAACCCGCCCGCCCACCAATGCAAGAGACATAAGAGACACAGGTTCAATCCCTGGGTAGGAAGATTTCCTGGAGGAAGGTACAGTAACTCATTCCAGTATTCCTGCCTGGAGAATCCCATGGACAGAGGAGCCTGACGAGATGCAGTCCTTAAGGTCGCACCAAGTCTGACAAGACTTATTAGTGCGTACGTGCTTTGAAGGATACCTTCAAAAGACAATCCACAGAATGGGAGAATATTTTTACAAATCATAAATATGATGAGACTTGTATCTAAAATATGTAAAGGACCCTTACTACTCAATAATAAAAACAGCACAATTTAAAAATGAACAAAAGAGTTGAATAGATATTTCTCTGAGGAGGCAATACAAATGGTAAATATGCACATGAAAAGATGCTTGGGCATCAGTCACTAGAAAAATGCAAAGCAAAATCACAATGACATACTACTTCATACACACTGTGAAAGCCACTCAGTTCAGTCAATCAGTTCAGTCGCTCAGTCATATCCTACTCTTCGCAACGCCATGGACTGCAGCACTCCAGGCCTCCCTGTCCATCACCAACTCCCAGAGTTTACCCAAACTCATGTCCATTGAGTCGGTGATGCCATCCAACCATCTCACCCTCTGTTGTCCCCTTCTCCTCCCACCTTCAATCTTTTCCAGCATCAGGGTCTTTTCCAATGAGTCAGCTCTTCGCATCAGGTGGCCAAAATACTTTAAAAAGCTGAGCTTTAGCTTCAGTATCAGTCCTTCCAATGAATATTCAGGACTGACTTCCTTTAGGATGGACTGGTTGGATCTCCTTGCAGTCCAAGGGACTCTCAAGAGCCTTCTCCAACACCACAGTTCAAAAGCATCAATTCACTGGCGCTCAGCTTTCTTTATAGTCCAACTCTCACATCCATAAATGACAATTGGAAAAACCGTAGCTTTGACTAGACGGACCTTTGTTGGCAAAATAATGTCTCTGCTTTTTAATATGCTATCTAGGTTGGTCATAGCTTTTCTTCCAAGGAGTAAATGTCTTTTAATTTCATGGCTGCAGTCACCATCTGCAGTGATTTTGGAGCCCCCAAAAATAAAGACTGTCACTGTTTCCACTGTTTCCCCATCTATTTGCCGTGAAATGATGGGACCAGATGCCATGATCTTAGTTTTCTGAATGTTGAGCTTTAAGCCAACTTTTTCACTCTCCTCTTTTCACTTTCATCAAGAAGCTCTTTAGTTCTTGCTTTCTGCCTTAAGGGTGGTGTCATCTGCATATCTGAGGTTATTGATATTTCTCCTGGCGATCTTGATTTCAGCTTGTGCTTCATCCAGTCCAGCATTTCTCATGATACTCATTATACTCTGCATATAAGTTAAATAAGCAGGGTGACAATATACAGTCTTGACATACTCCTCCTGATTTGGAACCAGTCTGTTCCATGTCCAGTTCAAACTGTTGGCTCCTGACCTGCATACAGATTTCTCAAGAAGCAGGTCAGGTGGTCTGGTATGCCCATCTCTCTGAGACTTTTCCACAGCTTGTTGTGATCCACCGAGTCAAAGGCTTTGGCATAGTCAAAGCAGAGATCAAATTGGCAAAATCTGTTGGATCATCGAAAGCTGCTCAGTTGTGTCCAACTTTTTGCAACCCCATGGACTGTAGCTTGCCAGGTTCCTCTGTCCACAGGACTCTCCAGGTAAGAATGCTGGAGTGGGTAGCCATTTCCTTAGGATAGGTATAATTAAAAAGACAGATAGTAACAAGTGCTGGCAAGAATTTGAAGAAATTGGAATCCTTACATATTATTAATTCTCGAGTATTTGAAAAACAGTGCAGCCACTCTGGAAAACTGTGTGACAGTTCCTCAAAATGTTGGAGTTATGATATGACCCAGGAATTCTACTTGTAGGCATATACTCTAGAACAATGAAAGCACGGTCCAAAAAAAAAAAAAACAACACAATCCACATAAAATCTTTTAGATGAAAGTTCATAGCAACATTATTTGTAACAGCCAAAAAGTAGAAATGACTCAAACAACCACGAACTTGTCAAGGGATAAACAAAATGTAATATATCCATACAATGTAATATTATTCAACATGAAAAAGTCACAATATACTGACATGCTATATAACACAGAGAAATCTTAAAAATACACTAAGAAGCTAGACACAAAAAGTCCAACTATTATATCATTTTATTCATCTGAAATGTCCAGAATAGGAAAATTCATAAAGACAGATAGTAGATTAGTGGTTGCCTTAGACTGGGAGGTCAGGGAGGAAATGGGATGTGATTGCTGACTGGTACATGATCTTTTTTGAGGGATGATGAAAGTATCCCAAAATGGATTGTGGTGACAGTTTCATAATTCTGTGAATATACCAAAAACCAGAGCTACACACTTTAAATGAGTAAATTACATGAGGTACAAATTATATCTCCATAAAGCTCTGTGTGTGTGAGAGAACTCATTTTTCACATCATATTCTAATTGTTGCACCAGTCTTTCAAATCCCTTCCTGCTCCACAATTAGATTTTACACTACCTCCTCTTTTCAAAATTGTATCCAACTGTATGAGTGATCCCTGGCTGTGTAACAAACTACCTCCAAATTTAGCATCTTAAAACAGCAAACATAATTATTTCACAGTTTGTGTGGGCCAGGACTCTAGCAGTGGCTTAGCTGCATCCTCTGGCTCAGCCTCTCGACATCTGCCAACACTGTAGCCATCTAGATTTGACTCAGAAAGAATTTGCTTCCGACTCACCCACATGGCTGTTGCAACACCTCAGTTCCTCGCTGGCTATTGACCGGAGACATCACATCAGCTCCCTGCCACAGAGGCCACCGGGGCCACAGGGCAGCTCATCACCTGTCAGCTGACTTCCTTCAGAGAAAGTGATGGTGCAACAGAGAGAACAGGTCGGAAGTCAGGCTCTTGGAAATGGAGCCCCACCACTTTTGCTGTACTCTATTCCTTAGAAGTGAGTCACCAGACACAAGCCACACGTAACGGAGGGCATTACACACGGGCATAAATACCAGAAATGGGAGTTAACAGGGCCATCTCAGTGGCTGCCTACCACAGCACCTTACCCCCTTCAATCCAGGCAGCACTATTTCCTCACCAACTCACAAGCATATTTCACTCATTCCTGCCCCCGTGCCTTTACTCTTAACTTACTTTACCCCTTTGTCTAACCCCTTTACCAATTCAAAGTCAGACCATAATTCAAGAGGGAGCTCATATTCCACGTGTTCCATGAAACTTTCCCTGATTACCCTTTATTACTCTCAACTCCTTCATGTTTTATAATTATACTACATAATTTGCCCCTTAATTATCTGCTGCCTGGCCTTATTATTCAAAGTATGTTTCTTCTGACAGCATATGCTTCACCTGAGAGTCTGAGACGTGCAGTATCTTGGGACTCTCTCCATCTCTACAGAATCAGAATCTGCATTTTAACAAGATTCCCAGTGATTTTCATGTGCATAAAAGTTTGGGAAACATCCCTGGGCTATACCATCCATCGCTTTACCTGTGTAGGTCTCATATCCCTGACTACGTTGTAAGTATTATACTTAGGAGACTATTAGCATTTCTTATATCTCTTCCACTCTTACACACACACACTTACACACACATACACACCACACACTTAAGCATATTAAACAGTCTAGTGCTGAACACATAGTAGAAGAACGTAAGTTAAACCTGCTGAAAAAGAAACACCACTGTGAACTGACTTGAGTTTTAAAAGAGTAGAACAATAGATGAATCAAAAGAGCCCAACTATAATCACCTCTGCTATTCATCAGTGTGACTTCAAGCAAGTCATTTAATTATTTTGCATTTCCATTTCTTTTTTTAAATAT
Source organism: Giraffa tippelskirchi (assembly GCF_054371585.1). Lineage (NCBI taxonomy): Eukaryota > Metazoa > Chordata > Mammalia > Artiodactyla > Giraffidae > Giraffa > Giraffa tippelskirchi. The sequence goes on from NC_137282.1 coordinate 85,594,352, forward strand.
TTATTTATTTGGCTGTGCCAGGTCTTAGTTGCAGCACATGGGATCTTTTTTTTTCAGTTGTACCATGCAAATCCTTAGTTGTGGTACGTGGGATCTAGTTTGCTTACCAGGGATTGAACCCAGGCCCTCTGCATTGGGAGCATGGAGTCTTAGCCACTGAATCACCAGAGAAGCCCCTGCATTTCCATTTCTTTATCTGAAAAACTTTTCCTAGCATCAGGGTCTTTTCCAATGAGTCGGCTCTTTGCATCAAAAGTAGCGGAGCTTCAGCTTCAGCATCAATCTTTCCAATGAATATCCACAGTTGATTTCCTTTAGGATTGACTGGTTTGATGCTGGGAAAGACTCGAAGTAAAAGAAGAAGCAGGCAGCAGAGAATGAGATGTTTAGATGGCATCACTGATTCAATGTACATGAATCTGAGCAAACTCTGGGAGAAAGTGAAGGACAGGGAAGCCTACCATGCTGCAGTTCATAGAGTCACAAATAATCAGACACAACTTAGCAACTAAACACACACACATCTGAAAAATTAGGGGTTTCTCCAATTTTCAATCCATTTCAAAATACTTACTAATCCACAGTAAAATTAGAAAGAATATAATTTGATATTGCTCAAAGAGTAAGAAAGAATTTTGGAATCAAAAGAATCTAAATGTCATCAACAAGAACATCAGTAATTCCTGCACTGTCGATGTGGAAAAGGTTGCTTAGTCCAGGATCATTTAAGAAAAACCAGGTAACTGATGTCCTGTAGTTTATTCCTCTCATAACTTACATACCATGCCAAATGTTTACTCAATTGAAACATAAATTGTTAAAGCTTAAAATAAAGTTTTGGGTGGAGAACAAAAGGCTAGCTAGGAGGACAAATGAAATCTGCCCTATCTGACACTCTGGGAATGCCCCACACTACTTAACTCTACCCTAGGAAAAAAGACAAGCACTGAAAGGCAAGGACTTTGACTCCAAAATAAAATTATGAATTTCCACCTGGGCTCCAACATCTTCTACTATAAAAAGAGGAGTTGGATTTGTTATCCAAAGCAGCAGAACTAGTCTGAGTGGATAAGAGTGGACACCAAAATAAGTTGTTTTGTTCTTTTTGTAAGGCAGTCAATTGAATTTCTTCTCCTCCCTCTAAGGAAGCAAGGTCCAATCCCACCCACAGAGTTTAAAACTGGCATTTCCCCTAAGAACCTGGACTCTTACATCTTACCTTTTGATCTCTAAATCTCTTCAAGTTCAAGGGCTCAACCTGCTCTTCAGGAATAAAGGATTGCACTTCCCCTGTCACTGCAGCTGTGTCTTGTTCCCTCTGCTTTGCCCTTCTAGCCTCCCTCCTCCTGGAGAGGGGGACACTTCCCCAAGGGGATATGTTCACTGCACACATTTTTTTAAGGTTCTTTATTGCCAGAACAAGGGCAGGGTGTGGAAAATTGGCATCACTGTGATACAAAAACTGAACATCTGTGGGTGGGAGAGCGAAGAGCTGTGGTTTGAGCTGAGAGGCTGAGTTATGGGGCCACACATGCTCCCACACTTATTTGTTTAAAATGCATCACAGCCCTTCCTTCCTGCAGGACTGCTCCAAAAGGCAGAGTCCAGCTACCTACCTTCAAATTTATGAGAGGAATGATGATAATGATGATGATAATAACAGTAATAACACTGGTAATTGGTGCTGTCGGCTGCCCCTGAACAGAAACATATTTTTGGTTTCTGTCCTCAGGCTCCAAAGTGTTTCACATGATGCAAATTGGCTAAGTGTAGTCAGTATTTTGGCATTTTCATTTAATCTAACTGCCCACTCCCCCATCTTGGCACTGACTTGCACTTTGAAATGTATTGTTGTTCCTGTGAAAACTGGACAGCAAGAACTATTACCAGACTTTGAGATCATTCAGGGCACGCAGGTTCCAAGAGAATCATTATCCCAGAAGCACAAAGTCGAGAGTAAACAAGAGAGCTCAAAATCCACCTAAAGAGAGAACTCATGTACCCTTCTGGCAGCTAAGTTGTGCCTGCCACCAAACACTGCTTTGGTAACACTGTCCTGAAATTGCTGAATCTGCCAAGCTCAGGCACCTGGTCAGAAACAGCAGAGCCAACACAGAGCAAAAACGTGAGCGAGAATAACCGTGGATCAGGGATAGGGACCTGGGTTCTAGTCCCAGTTCCACCACTAACTCTGAGCTTGAGCCAGTGGTTTCTCCTCCCATGCATGCAGGTTTCTATCCGTGAAATGAGTTGAACACCATCGTATTTCTCAACTTGTCTATAAATATCTAGCAGGACACTTGTTAAAAATACAGGTTTCCATCCTGCTTCCCTGGAGATGCTGGTTCAGTAAGTCTTACAATGAGGTCTAGAAATCTGCATCTTAACAGATGACCCAGGAAAGCCTCCAGAAAGGCAAATGTATGAGACATTGGACCACACGATAACTAAAAGCTCTCCCAGGTCTGCAGAAACCAGTTAATTAATGGTCACTATTAAGCTTACACTCCCTACAAAGCCCAGCTAGATCCTGGAGATGATAAGAATAATAGCTGCCATTTATACAGGGCCAGCCACTATTCTAAATGCTTTGCATAGTGAACTATTTTCATCTTTGCAACAACCCTGAGAGGCAGGTACTATTATTATCTTTATTTAAAGATGCAGAAACAGATGCATGGAGATGAAGTGATTGGCTAAAGGTGACCTGGCCAATCAGGAAGTAGGGTTGGGATTCAAAGTCAGGCTATCCAGCTCCAGGGTCAGGCCCCCTGCAGATGATGCACAGTTCAGAATCTCCAGTCTTAGGCAGAAAGCAGTAAGAAAAGCCCTGTAGCAACTAATAAAGCAGTCTGACAATCATCTACTTCATCTGCATGAGTGTTTCAGGAGCCACCTATCGGAGAAACAGGGAGGCCAAGAAGGTAATGCTCTGGGCCCCACCTCTGCTTCAACCTGAGCAAACTGAGTTTTACCAGTTTGATTCACCAAATTCTATGTCAGATTTCATCTTGAGGGAAAAAAAGAGTTCTTATAATTAAAAATCATTCATCGAGGCCTCCTCCTTCAGACAGATGAGAAAAGCAACCTTAAAGGATTTAAGCAACCTTTCCAGAATCACACAAGAGGGCCCCATAAGTTACCTGAAAAGCCCGGGTTTCCTGACTTCTTTCTCAGAGTTAAAATCAACTTGTCAATATGACAGACTTGAACCATTAAAATTAATATGCATTAACAAATAGCCATCAGACAACTGAAGATATCAGGGCAGCAACATTTGAAGGTGGCATTCTCAGTGACACCAATTCAAAAGGAAGGTGACCCAGATCAATGGCTGCGTCCACCCTACAGGAACTGTGAGGTCATGATCTGTAATGGTCCCCTCTAGTAGCTAGAGCATCGTCAAAAATTAGGGAAAAAGTCCAACCAACCTGTGTTGAAGTGGAAAGATGACCAGAACTGGAGTTAGAGGATCTGCATATAAACTCGAGCTATGCCACTTCCTGCTTGGGTAATAACATGAGCGATCAGACAAGCCACTAAAATGAGGCTTTCACAAGACCCCTCATGTCAATAAGTCTACCACTACAAAGATGTGCAATAAAAGGAGTCTCCCAACTCACAGCTTGGTTTTACTTGCTGGAACTTATGAAACAAAAGGAATCTAATACAATTATTATACCATGATGTTGAGAGCACGGCTGACCACTTAAAGGAGGACTGCAGACCGGAGCCCTCAGGAAATTTTCCCGGACTCCCCCTTTCCTCGAACTTCTGTGGGCATGACGATAATCATAAAAAATAATGAAGTCTGCGTAGGTACTGATGAGCTCCCAAGCAGATGCTGTGATCATTATCACTGCGATTCTGTAAATAACTCAGTTTTACCATCCAGACACCACCCAAGGTCACCAGAGGTTTAAAATTAATGGACACCTCGGCATGGAAATCAGTCTTGCTGATACCACACCCTTGCTCTCTTCTGCCACTGGATAGCAGGCATTGAGGGAGTTGTATATCAGCCTAAGAGCAGACTGCAGAGGAAAGGTACTTCTATAGAAAACCAAAATAGTGCCATCAACAGAAAGAAGTTTCACTGCAAACCAGGCCAATATGTGTCTCCTCTCTGTGCCAGACTGAGAGTTCCCAGAAGGAACAACCGACCCATCTTCCCCCATCCTGAATTTTCATCATTCATTCTGTTGACAAATGGTTCAAGTGTTGACTTAGTCTATTCAGGCTGCTATAATTAATTACCATAGACTGGATAGCTTGAAAACAAGAGACGTTTATTTCTCACAGTTCTAGAGCCTGGAAGTCCAAGGTGAGAGTGCCGGTATGATCAGGATCTGCTGAGGGCCCTCATTTGGAGCTATAGACTGCTGATTTCTTAATGTATCTTCACGTGGCAGAATGAGTGTGACATAAAAACATTTTCAAGCAAATATAAAACTGAGTATTGTCCTCTAACCATTGCTGGTTAAGGGATATATTTCAAGAACAAGGAAAATCATACAGAAAGAAAATCTAAAATATAAGAAAAAACAGTGAGCAAAGAAAATGGTAAGTATATTAAAATTTTGAACACAGGCTGTATAAAACAGTACTACTAGTAATGGGGGAAAGATAGTAAAAATCAGGATTTAGCACTAAAATAATGGACAGTATAACATATAAACCAGGAGGTTGTGATTGGCAATTGGTGTTCAAGTTTTCTGAAGTCTGTATTTTTAAGAAGTATCTGCAGTTCAACTCTATATGTCAATAAGTGTATAAGAACTTTGCTTAATAAAATAAGCTCTCAGATGCAGTGAGTAAATCCTATAGACAAAATAAATACCACACACTGGATCTCACCAAAGAAGGAAAAGAAGATAGTTGATAAGAAGGAAGTGTAAAGTGAGGGGGTAAAAAAGGAAAACTCACTCTGAAAGTTCACTTAATAACAGAACCCTTAGAAAAGAACAGTTCAGGGCATCAGCAAGGTGAGAGAATAGAAAGTTCCCGGCTCACACCCCCCATGGAAATGATGATTTGGTAACCATCCAAGGACAAAAGTGCCTTTGTGGGAGATTTAGAATTCACGTAGGAGGTTGGAAAACTATGGTGGAGCCCATCACTGAGGAGGACTGTCTGGAGAAGGCAGGCACATGGCCCAAGGGCCAGCTTTCTGACTGTGGTCCTAAATACGGGTCCTCACCCCCTGGAATTTGGCTCCAGTGCTGCTATGCCATGGTCCAGGAACAGTCCTGCCCCCCTGGTAACAGCCAGTCATCTACAAACCAGCTGTGAACCCAGAAGTAGCCCCAAGCCTAAGTGAGCAGAAGGAAAGAAACAGTAAAGATTAGAGCAGAAATAAATAAAATAGAGAATAGAAAAACAATATAAAAAATTTAAAACCAAGAGTTGGAGTTTGAAACATAAGCAAAATTGACACACCTTTGGCTGCAGCCAGAAAAAGAGAGAATACTCAAATAAAATCAGAAATAAAAGAGAAGACATTACAACAGATGCCTCAGAAATAAAAATGATCAAAAGGTACTATTATGAAAAATTATATTCCAACAAAGTGGACAGCTGAAACAGACAAATTCCTAGAACCATACAACCTATGAAAACTGAATTAAAAAGAAACAGAAATCCTGACTAGATCAAAAGGAAAAAAGAGGATTGAATTAGCAATCAAAAACCTCCCAAAAGAGAAAAGCTTCAGATTAGAGCTTTATGGGTGAATTCTACAAGCATGCAAAGAAGAAGAATCAATACGTTCTTCTCAAACTTTTCCAAAAAAAAAAAAGGGGGGAACTACTTCCAAACTCATTTTATGAGGCTAGCATCATCCTTATACCAAAGTAAAGATAGCACAAGAAAAGAAAACTATAAGCCAATATCCCTAATGAAGACAGATGTAAAAATACTCAATAAAACACAAGCAAATTGAACTCAACAGCACATTAAAAGGACTATATCTCATGACCAAGTGGAATTTATTTCCAAGATACAAGGATAGTTAACCATAAGCAAATCACTCTACATCATACACTACATTAATAGAATGAAGGCTAGAAACCTCATGATCACCTCAAATAGATGCAGAAAAAGATTCTGACAAAATTCAAATCTAATCATTCAAAAACTTTCAAACAAGTGTATAAGGAACTTAACCTCAACACAAAAAAAGAGCACATATGAAAAGCCCACAGCTAACATCATAATTAATGAGGGAAAACAAAGCTTTTCCTCTCACATTTAGTATAAGGCATGGATACCCACTCTTTCCACTTTATTTAACATAGTAATAGAAGTCCTGGCCAGAGCAATTAGACAAGGAAAAGAAATAAAAAGCATCCAAACTGGAAAGGAAGAGTAAACTTTTCTGTTTGCAGATGACATGATATGTATAGAAAACTAAATATGCAACAGAAAAACTATTAGAGCTAATAAATAAATTCAGTAGTTTCAGTATAGAAAGTCAACATACAAAAAGTTAGTGATGTTCCTATATATAAAACTAAACTAACTGAAAAGAAAATTAATAAAAGTATCCCATTTACAACAGAAACAAAAGAAGAAAGTACATAGGAATAAACTTAGACAAAGACAAATGGGAAAACATCCCATGTTCACAGACTGGAACAACTAATACTGTTAAAACGGCTGTAATACCTAAAGTGGTCTACAGATTCAATGTAATCCCTATTAAAACCACAATGGCAATCTTCACAGAAATAGGAAAAACAATTCTAAAACTCATATGCAACCACAAAAGACCCTAAAGACGGTACAATCTGAAGCAAGAAGAACAAAGAGGGAGTCATCACATGTCCCAATTTTAAAACATATTACAAAGCTAAAATGATCCAAACACCGTGGCACTGATATTTAGACAGGCATAGAGACCAATGAAATAGAGAGCCCAGAAGTAAATGCATTTCACTTACAGTCAATCAATATTCTACAGTAGTACAGCATGAAAAACATACAACTGTATGCATGTATTTAGTGGTAATGTATGTAAACAATGTTCAATGCATAGTACTGGGAAAACTGGATACCCATTTGCAGAAGAATAAAATTGAACCCTTATCTCAATCTATATACAAAAATCAAGTCAAAATGGATTAAATACTTAAAATGTAAGACTTGAAACTGTAAAATTTCTAGAATAAAACACAGGAAATAACTTCCTGATATTGCTCTGGGTGATAATTTTTCGGCTATAACATCAAAAGAACAGGCAACAAAAACAAAAGTAGACAAGTGAGACTGAATCAAAACAAAAAGCTTCTGCACTGCAAAAAAAAAAAAAAAAAACCAACAGAAAGAAAGTGAAACATAAAAAAATGGGAGAAAATATTTGCAAACTATATGTCCCATAAGGGGTGAGTATCCAAAATATATACAGAATTTATACAACTCAATAAGAAAAAAATAATGCCATTAAAAAAGGGCTAAGGACCTGACTATTTCTCAAAAGAAAACATACAAATGGCCTACACAAAAGGTATATGAAAAGATGCTCAACATCACTAATCATGAGGGAAATAAAAATCAAAACCACAATGAGATATCACCTCACACCTCTTAGGATGGCTATTATCAAAAGACAAAACATAACAAGCAGTGTTGGTGAAGATGTGGAGAAATGGGAACACCTATACACCATTAGTGAGAAATACAAATTTGTACAGTCATTATGGAAAACACTATAGAAGTTTCTCAAAAAATTAAAAGTAGAACTACCATATAATCCAGCAGTTCCACTTCTGGGTATATACCCAAAGGAAATGAAATCAGTGTCTTGAAGAGATATTTTAAAGTGAATGTTTATTATGGTGTTATTCACAAATTTTATAATTCGGCCTTTAAAAGAAGGAAATCCTGCTATTTGCAACAACATGGATGAAACTAGAAGACATAAATAAAATAAGCCACAGAAAGACCATTACATGATCTCACTTATATTTAGAATCTAAAAGGTCATACTAACAGAGGCACAGAGTACAATGTTGATTGCCAGGGCCTGGGTGAACGGAGGTGATTGCCAGGGGAATGGAGATGTTGGTTAATGGTACAAAGTTTAGTTATGCAAGATCAATAGTTTCTGGAGATCTAACACGCAGCATGGTGACAAGAGTAAGAAACAAACAACAAAAAAAATGATAACTGTAAAATGATAGAGATGTTAGCTAGCTTGACTGTGGTAATCATTTTGTAATGTATATATATATCAAAACATCAAGTTGTACATCTTAAAAATATACAATTTCTATTTGTCAATTACACCCCACCTAATAAAGCTAGGAAAAAAAGAATAATTTACCCAGCTCCTCTAAAGTTAAGTTGTTATCTCCATCTTAGCCCAGAGAACTGACATCATAAACCTCCATGTCACTCGGATCACACCTACCCTTTCATAATCAGACATATGCATGTGGATGATGATGGTTGCTTACATGCTTTTCATCTCCCAAACTCTCATCAAAAATATGTGAATCTATCTGACTGAGTACTAGAAACCTCCTGGGATCTCAGGTTTCTCGAATTGGGGAGGAGGAGGTGGCAATTTCGTAGAAAAAGTGAGCTCTGACACCCAAACTGAGACATTGTGGCTCTTACTAACTATCAAGTGTTGTAAAAGTGGTTTTACCCACACAGATCCCTTTAAAAATAATAACAACTATATAAATCACCTATTCTCTTAACCAGAAATAAATTATCTAAGTTAACAAAAATATGTAGTTGAAATCAGTTTAGAGTTATATTCTGCACATTAAAATTATGTACCTAGGAGACATTATCAAAGTTCATAAAGGTGTCAACTTTGTATCGTATAGAGTATCTAGGTTAAGGTATGAGATCTGAGGTTGGACAGGCTGGATTTGAACATCAGCTTCTTTACTTGCTACCTGACCCTCAGCATGAAATTCGTCATCGATGAAACAGAGATAACACCATTGCTTACAGCTATTGTGAAAGTAACTGAGATAGGCCCATGCATTCAGAAAGGAGCTGGCAGCAAGGAAGTAATCACTCAGTGTTAGCTGTAAGTATTAACAATGTAAATGGAGACAGCATCCGTGTGACTAATCTGTACCAGGCATTAATTTAAATGTCACTAACATTGGACTTTGGAATGCACAGACACAAAATGTTGGCGCTCAGGGACACTTAAAGTTCACTCACTCCAGCTCTCATTGTCCGCATGAGGATTTGAGACCCCAAAGACTCAGGGATTTGTCCAAAGTCACAGAGCCAGTCTAGGGAACTCAAACCGGAACCTCAGCCTCTGGGAACCAGTCTGACACGATTTCTTCTAAATCAGATCTCATGTATTTTCTTTCATCTTCCCAGTAAGAAGATAATTTTCTTTCATTAAAATGGAAAGACTTTTCCTGAGTACACCCCAGCATGGGGTCTGGCCGAGGCAAAACCAACTTTGAGGACAAATGTGTTTGGCCTCCCGGTATATAGTTCACCACAGTGCGAAGCAAAAGAATTGAAAGAAGCCAACTATTACAGGCATATTTTGTTATCTTTTAGGACTACTTATTCAGCGTGTATTCAATTTCATGGACGAATAAGTCTATCTTTTCAGCAACTGAATTTTCTAAACACAAATAAATCTGGAAACTTGTACTGACAATGAGATGAAATATCTAAAATGCAGACATACTGTTCTTGAAAATTCAGGCCACAAAATTTTACCTACCAACCATCTGCCATTGCACCTTTTTTAATGCCCCCTCCCCATAATTTAGACATACTTCTGAAAAATAGGTCATATATTGGGGCTGACCTCATTCCTTTTGCATTAGGTATGGAGAAGCCCCATTTTTAAAATATTCTCTAAACTGACTGTCTTTTTTGTGCCATCACCAAATACCAATGAGTGGCCATGAAGTCATTCTGATGGCTGTCTGATGGAAAACCATGCTCACTGTGAACAAGTCTAAACTTAGCATATCATTCTTTTCAAACTGCTTCAAGGAGGTTTTTTTTTTTTTTTCTGAGCTGCTGTGGCTACTGTAGGTTGGATTCTGTAAAGAATTTTTCCATCCTGTCTGTAGGAGCTCCCAGAGTCTTCTCATTCATACCCAGAAGGTCCTCTTCTCACCCCAGCACCTAAGATGGCTTCATTCTGCTGAGATGCAAGGCAGGTTCAAAATTTCATAGCACAGCCTCTCAGCTGACGGGATGAAGGACTGGTATATCTGGAACTGAGACACATTACATCATCTCTGCCATGGCTCCAGGGGGCAGAGGTCACTTCAAAGGTGGCCTCTTTTCCTAGATAAACCCCTTCTAGTCATAGAACAGGTGACAGCTGAAATCACCTAGTCCAACCCGCTCATGAAGCAGAAAGGCGCACCAAGGTTCAGAAGGGTGGCATTACTCACCAGAGGTCAACCCGGATCTCCTGACTTCTGATTCAGGGCTCTGATGTGGCGTCACTAAGTCTACAGCATCCCTGACAACTCTCACTTCTGCTCTGACGTCTCCGCCAAGCTCCAGGGGATTCCCTGAATCTCCCTCTTCTCTACTCACCTTTCCCCAGACTCACTCTGACTTCATTTTATACGTTGTTGCTCAGTTGCTAACTCACGTCTGACTCTTTGCTATCCCTGTGGACTACAGCACAACCTATCCTTCACTATCTCCTCATGAGGAGAGGAGAGTTTGCTCAAACTCATGTCCATTGAGTCAGTGTTGACATCCAAACATTTAATTCTCTCTCGCCCCTTTCTTCTCCTGCCTTTAATCCTTCCCAGCAGCGGGGTCTTTTCCAATGAGTCCGCTCTTCACATCAGGTGGACGAAGTATTGGAGCTTCGGCTTCAGCACGAGTCCTTCCAATGATACATGTCTTCATTATAATCTTAAGTAGCCCCAAGTCTTAAGTACATTAAAAACTGCAGCCAAATGAAATGTTTCATATAAAACCACAGCACTGCTGTGGAGGATAATAATAGTGACCTGACCAACAGAGAAATGGAGAAGTGATCAAACCACACCATTATTTTTAACTTGCTTATAATTATGAAAAGATTTGTATAAGTGTAATTGAACATGTAGTCACATGCACCGTGATTCAAAACTCCCAGGAAATTCAGATGACATTAAAGCAACTAAATTCAAGAGAGCCGTTTTTTCTGCCACTGAGTTACATATCCTGGGAGTGTAAACAAATCAATCTAGGCCTCAGTTTTCTTGACTGTAAGATAAAGTATTTGAAATGGGTGAAGGTGGTCAAAAGGTACAATTTCTAGTTATAAAATAAATGCTCAGGATGTAATGTACAGCATGTTGGCTGTTAATAATACCGTATTGTATATTTTGGGCTTCCCAGATGACTCCGGGTAAAGAACTCGCCTGCCAATGCAGGAGACACAGGTTCAATCCCTGGGTCACAAAGATCCCCTGGATAAGGAAATGGCAATCCACTCCAGTATTGCCTGGGAAATCCCATGAACAGAGAAGCCTGGCAGGCTATTGTCGTAGGGTAGCAAAGAGTCAGCCACGACTTAGCAACTTAACAACAACATAGTGTATTTTAAAGCTGCTAAGAGAGTAGATTCCAAAAATTCTCACAGCAAAGAAATATTTGTAACTATGTGTGGTGATGGATGTTAACTGGACTGTAGCTGTTATTCTGCAATATAAACAAAAGGGAATCAGTATGCTATACAACTAAAATGAATATAAGATTATATATTGATTATGTCTCTATTTAAAAAAGAAAAAAGTGAAGCATTTAGACTGCCTGATTTCTAATTTCTCCTCTAGGACTAAATGCTATTGCGTGTTTCTAAACACTTAATATGAGAGATGATGCAGGGAGAGTTTGGGGGACTGAGAAAAGAATCTGAGATTGGAAAAGCAGAGGAGACAGTCTCCCTCCTTCTTTCAGACTTACAGTCTTCACCTTCATTATGAGCCAAGAGGCTTCAAGCTCTGGTCCCTTCAGACCTATCCTTGTCTCTTCCATCATTTCACTCATCGAAATATACAAGCTCAAGGGATGCTTTACACATAAATATTCATAAGGAGGTTAAATCTGTCAACCCTTTACGCTTAATATGAATCAGTTTAAGCACTTAACATATTCCTTCTCAACATCTAGTGGATCATTTGATGATGAATCCAATTATGAAAACTAGATACATTTTGGATATCAGAGAACACTATTGGGGAACAGGTACTTGTAGGAAGATGCACGGGCACTGGGCCACAAAAGGGCTACATCAAGTAGTAAGACAATTATCTAAGATGAAGGAAACAGAGTTTGGAAAATGCTACATAAACCCTAGTTTTAGGGACTTCCCTGGTGGTCCAGTGATTAAGAATCTGCCTTGCAATGCAGGGGACACAAGTTCAATCCCTGGTTGAGGAACTAAGATCCCACATGCTACAAGGCAAGTAAGCCTGAGTGCCACAACTCAAAAGCCTGAACGCCACAACTAGAGAAACCAGTGCACTGAAACTTCTGAACCTGCAACAAAGGAAGCCTGCCTGCCACACTGAAGGCCCACCACAGCAAAAAAAAAGAAAAAAACCCTGGGCTTTACTTAAGTTTTTCTGGGGCCGTAGTATGAGCTACCTTGGGCTTTGAGCATTTGCTCCGCCTGTTCTGGGTAAGTTCCCAGATGCACAGGTGGCAAAAGGGGGGATTCAGCATTGCCCCAAGGTCCCTCAGTTCCATTTCTCCCTGGGAGGCAGGGGTAGACGAGCCCTTGTCTGAGCTCAATCCGTGGGCCAGGAAGTCCCAGAGTCCAAGCAATTGACAATATCACAGCATGTGAAGAATCTCAGACATGACTTTGAGGACTATGAAATTACCAACTGTAAGGAAAAATGGAACACTACCACTCTGATATAATCAATCATCAAGCAACAGACTAATAATAATTTCACAGATTATCTGTAACAATATTTGTCTTTACCTTAAAAAGTCATTCAGCACAATCCCAAAACTATTTTTTGAAAATTCATATTCTATTAGTGCCTTCATGACTATAAGAAACAGAAACCCACTGGGCCTAGTTCATGCCATCAAAAAGGGAGAAGAGGGCCATAATTTGTGGGGTGAACTCAGGTCCTCATTATCCAATTACCCAGTCCTTTTCTCCAGCATTAAGGCAATGGACAATGAGGGGCCTTAGCCAGGGCACACTCTCCCCACTGCCCCAACCTCCTTTTCTGGAGAAGGCTGTCACACAACCCAGTTCTAACTGAGAGGATACAAAGGGAAAACTGCAGGGGAAGCTTCTGGGAAATTTTTCCTTTCCAGGCAGATAGGGGAATAAAGCTATGACTATCCCTCCCTCTTTGAATAAGGACTAGATATTTGGAGCTAGAGCATCCATCATGCAATTATGAGGGGACAAATAAGTGGGAAAGAGAATCACAGAGCTGCCACTCTGACATCACTGAGTCCCTGAATCTATACCAGCAGTCAACTCCCTCCTGACCACCTACTTTTAAGGCAAAGTATTTGAGTAGCCTCCATAACTCAGATTTCTCATTTTTCCTGTTGCTAAAATCATACCTAACTAGTTTGGGGAATTTCATGAAACCCAAGGGAATCTCCTCAATCTAAAGTTGAAGCAACCTCAGCCTAATCCCTTGGTACCAACTGCACCCAATGACCTAGCTGAACTTCCAGTCCAGCCTCCCTTGACCATGCTGATTTCACTCCTATTTCATGTATTTTGTCATATACTAATCATTTTCTCTCTTGCTTCTGAAAAATAAAAATGTATTTACCATTAAGATCTTTCTGAATTGCTTTTGTGGGGCTTTTTTTGAAACATCAGATTTCAATTTACTTTAATTAAATTCAATATAAGATACTATTTGTTTCTTTTTATGAAAAGTACCCAAAACTAATTGAATTGGATGTTCTTGATTACAGCAACATTTTAAGTGCAATGGACAAACACCACCTATCATAATTTACCTGTACACTTCTTTACCAGTGACATTAATCATATGTATTCATTAAGGAAGTTAATTAAAGTCATCAGCCTTACCATGCTGTCATTACTATGTGATAATTTTTTAAATGAAATAAGTTTATCCATGAAAAATGTTCTTGGAGGAAAAACCTTATCCACACATTCACCTACAGCCCAGAACAGAGAATACTAACTACACAGTTCAGTTCAGTTCAGTTGCTCAGTCATGTCCGACTCTTTGCGACCCCATGAACCACAGCACACCAGGCCTCCCTGTCCATCACCAACTCCCTAAGTCCACCCAAACCCATGTCCATCGAGTCGGCGATGCCATCCAGCCATCTCATCCTCTGTCGTCCCTTTCTCCTCCTGCCCTCAATCTTTCCCAGCATCAGGGTCTTTTCCAATGGGTCAGCTCTTTGCATCAGGTGGACAAAGTATTGGAGCTTCAGCTTCAACATCAGTCCTTCCAATGAACACCCAGGACTGATCTCCTATAGGATGGACTGGTTGGATCTCCTTGCAGTCCAATGGACTCTCAAGAGTCTTCTCCAAGACTGCAGTTCAAAAGCATCAAATACAATATTGTAAAGTTAAAAAATAGATAAATAAACTAATTTGAAATTTAAAAAAGCATCAATTCTTCAGCACTCAGCTTTCTTTCTAGTCCAAATCTCACATCCATACATGACCACTGGAAAAACCATAGCCTTGACTAGATGGACCTTTGTTGGCAAAGTAATGTCTCTGCTTTTTAATATGCTATCTATGTTGGTCATAACTTTCCTTCCAAGGAGTAAGCGTCTTTTAATTTCATGGCTGCAGTCACCATCTGCAGTGACTTTGGGAGTCAGGAAATAATGAACTCTTCAAGCAATTCCTTTGAACTTGATACATACCATCCCTTGTAGCTCAGCTGGTAAAGAATCCAACTGCAATGCAGGAGACCCTGGTTCGATTCCCGGGTCCAGAAGATCCACTGGAGAAGGGATAGGCTACCCAATCCAGTAATCTTGGGCTTCCCTGGTGGCTTAGCTGGTAAACCATCCACCCACAATGCGGGAGACATAGGTTCAATCTCTGAGTTGGGACGATCCCTTGCAGAAGGGAATGGCTACCTACTCCAGTGTTCTGGCCTGAATGTATATCCATGGGGTCACAAAGAGTCGGACACGACCGATTGAATGGTAACATTGGTAAATCACTGAACTCCAGGCTTCTATGTTCTAATCAATAATAGTCATGAACAAAATCTTTAAACCATTATATCTACTACTGTGGGCAAGGATCTCTTAGAAGAAATGGAGTAGCCATCATATAGTCAACGAAAGAGTCCAAAATGCAGTACCTGGAGGTGATCTCAAAAACAACAGAATGATCTCAGTTCGTTTCCAAGGCAAACCATTCAGTATCACAGTAATCCAAGTCTATGCCCCGACCAGTAATGCTGAAGAAGTTGAGGATGAATGGTTCTATGAAGACCTACAAGACCTTCTAGAACTAACACCCAAAAAAGATGTATTATTCATTATAGGGGGCTGGAATGCAAAAGTAGGAAGTCAAGAGATACTTGGAGTAACAGGCAAATTTGGCCTAAGAGTACAAAATGAAGCAGATCATTTTGCCTAACAGAGTTTTGCCAAGAAAACACACTGGTCATAGCAAATACCCTCTTGCAACAACACAAGAGAAGACTCTACACATGGACATCACCAGACAGTCAATACCAAAATCAGATTGATTATATTCTTTACAGCCAAAGATGGAGAAGCTCTATACAGTCAGCAAAAACAAGACCAGGAGCTAACTGTGGCTCAGACTATGAACTCCTTATTGCCAAATTCAGACTTAAATTG
Organism: Giraffa tippelskirchi; assembly: GCF_054371585.1. NCBI lineage: Eukaryota > Metazoa > Chordata > Mammalia > Artiodactyla > Giraffidae > Giraffa > Giraffa tippelskirchi. The sequence continues at coordinate 85,610,165 of NC_137282.1, forward strand.
AAGAAAGTAGGGAAAACCACTAGACCATTCCAGTATGACATAATAGATTCAGGAAGTGACAAATAGATTCAAGGGATTAGATCTGATAGACAGAGTGCCTGAAGAAATATGGATGGAGGTTCATGACACTGTATGAGGCAGCGATCAAGACTATCCCCAAGAAAAAGAAGGGTAAAAAGGCAAAATGGTTGTCTGAGGAGGCCTTACAAATAGCTGAGAAAAGAAGAGAAGCTAAAGGCAAAGGAGAAAAGGAAAGATACACCATTTGAATGCAGAGTTCCAAAGAATAGCAAGGGGAGTTAAGAAAGCCTTCTTCAGTGATCAATGCAAAGAAATAGAGGAAAACAACAGATGGGAAAGACTAGAAATCTCTTCAAGAAAATGAGACACACCAAGGGAATGTTGCATGCAAAGATGGGCTCAATAAAGGATAGAAATGGCAAGGACCTAACAGAAGCAGAAGATATTAAGAAGAGGTGGCAAGAATACAAAGAAGAACTATACATAAAATAGCTTCACAACCCAGATAAGCATGATGGTGTGATCACTCACCTAGAGCCAGACATCCTGGAATATGAAGTCAAGTGGGCCTTGGGAAGCATCACTGCAAACAAAGCTAGTGGAGGTGATGGAATTCCAACTGAGCTATTTCAAATCCTAAAGATGATGCTGTGAAAGTGCTGCACTCAATATGCCAGCAAATTTAGAAAACTCAGCAGTGGCCACAGGACTGGAAAAGACCAGTTTTCACTCCAATCCCAAAGAAAGGCAATGCCAAAGAATGCTCAAACTACCGCACAATTGCACTCATTTCACACGCTAGTAAAGTAATGCTCAAAATTCTCCAAGCCGGGCTTCAACAATATGAGAACTGTGAACTTCCAGATGCTCAAGCTGGTTTTAGAAAAGGCAGAGGAACCAGAGATCAAATTGTCAACATCCACTGGATCATCGAAAAAGCAAGAGAGTTTCAAAAAAACATCTACTTCTGCTTTATTGACTATGCCAAACCCTTTGACTGTGTGGATCACAACAAACTATGGAAAATTCTTAAACAGAGGGGAATACCAGACCACCTGACCTGCCTCCTGAGAAATCTGTACGCAGAAGCAACATTTCAAGAAGCAACTATTAGAACTGGACATGGAACAACAGACTATTTCCAAATACGGAAAGGAGAACGTCAAGGCTGTATACTGTCACCCTGCTTATTTAACTTATATGCAGGGTACATCATGCGAAATGCCAGGCTGGATGAAGCACAAGCTGGAATCAAGATTGCCAGGAGAAATATCAACAACCTCAGATATGCAGATGGCACCACCCTTAAGGCAGAAAGCGAAGAACTAAAGAGCCTCTTGATGAAAGTGAAAGAGGAGAGTGAAAAAGTTGGCTTAAAACTCAACATTCAGAAAACTAAGATCATGGCATCCGGTCCTATCACTTCATGGCAAACAGATAGGGAAACAATGGAAACAGTGAGAGACTTTATTTTGGAGGGGCTCCAAAATCACTTCAGATGGTGATTGCAGCCATGAAATTAAAAGACGCTTGCTCCCTTGGAAGAAAAGCTATGACCAAACTAGACAGCATATTAAAAAGCAGAGACATGACATTACCAACAAAGGTCAATCTAGTCAAAGCTATGGTTGTTCCAGTAGTCATGTATGGATGTGAGACTTGGACTATAAAGAAAGCTGAGCACTGAAGAATTGATGCTTTTGAACTGTGGTGTTGGAGAAGACTCTTGAGAGTCCCTTGGACTGCAAGGAGATCCAACCAGTCCATCCTAAAGTAAATCAGTCCTGAATATTCATTGGAAGGACTGATGTTGCAGCTGAAACTCCAATACTTTGACCACCTGATGCAAAGAGCTGACTCACTGGAAAAGACCCTGATGCTGGGAAAGATTGAAGGCGGGAGGAGGAGGGGACAACAGAGGATGAGATGGTTGGATGGCATCACCGACTCCATGGACATGAGTTTGAGTAGGCTCCATGAGTTGGCGATGGACAGGGAAGCCTGGCGTGCTGCAGTCCATGGGGTTGCAGAGAGTAGGACATGACTGAGCAACTGAACTGAAATCTTTAAACCATATCTGACACATCTCTAAAATTCTAAGAGTCGAGGATCTTGCATCATATGGAATTCCCCAAGTTGTTTGTCTTAAACTCTCACAAAGACTAAAATTAGCTAAGGGTGGCAGTTGGAATGAGCAGACATCAAATGAGAGTACTTCCTAATTTAAAATGCACTCGAAAGAAGAAGTAAGGGCAGAAGCCTCTTCTAGCTGAAAAAAAACAAAACAGTGAACTTCAAACTCAATGTGCTTTTTTAGACATTTAATCACACAAAGGACCCTTCATGTACATTTTTAAATCACTCTCTTTACCCCTTGCTCAAAACAAGACATACAAATTAAAGGGAAAGGGAAAATCACCACTCTCCCTATGGGACACTGAAATTTGGCATTTTGGTTTTGCTGCTCTGTTAGAGGCAAGGATGAGAAGGAAGAAGGAATTTGTTTTTTAATGCTACATAAAGAGATTGAGGTTACTCAAGTGAGTGTGTATTCAATCTGAAAGCAGTCAAGCTGTTTCAGCTATATTGGAATGTTCCTTCAAAATGTTATCTCCATTTCTAATTGAGAAATTTCTGTGGGACAAAAGGAAAAGAAAAAATGTCACTTTATGCACTACTTAAGAATCCCTAAATGATATTAAGGGAAAATGCCCTAATAAATTACTATTTTGCTAGCAGAGATTTCAGAGATGATTAAAGGGAAGTGTGGAAAATGCAATCTCTCTTAAATTTTTGTTTCCCTTTTTAAAACACTAAATGTCATAGATTTTCTCCAAATTGTAATCTTGAATAAATACAATATTAAATTTTATATATGGTGTCCTGATTCTTAAAAATTACCATTTAAAAGCTAAATATGAAAAAAATACCTCAACTCACAAGCTCTTTATTTATTTTCACTTACATCACCAGATTATAGTTCATAAGAGCTTCTTCATGTGTTTAAAAACTGAGTTGGGGTTTTGGGTGTATTCAATGTCCTTGCAACCCTTTTATCTCAAGACAGGCAATTCGAATTATATGGCATAAATGAATCTTTGAAGCCATGACTCTTAAAGCAGCTTAGGTTTAAAGCTGTAACCTGAAATGTGCAGTCAGTTTTGAACTAAGCAAAATGTGACCCCCCAAGCCATTACCTGTTAGAATATTAGAGCCCAAAGACCCTAGTGATCATCAATTTCAACCTCTAAGCTGATTCTGAAATTCCTTTGTATTTCCCTTGCTGTAATTTGTTCCAACAAACAAGCTGCTCAGTTGTTTGCTGGAGCCACACTAGACAAACTGTACTGTGGTGAAATAACTCCAATCTAATGACTAAGCCCCGATGTGTTCCCAAGGGCTTCCAACATCCAAGCCCTGCTTCTGCCCTCACAGATACCAAGATGCTATCTCCTTTCATACATCTGCCCTGGGACTATAAAAACCACACTTCTGTTCCTGCCTTGGATTTCTGTTTTTCACATGAAATGTCACCTTTCCCTTCAACTCATATGACTTGACTTTAAGCCTCCTTTCATCCTCCTCTAACTCACGAGATTCCCAGTCACTTTTTAAATGATGTATACCTAGAGCTGACTACAATGATCCCAATATAATCAACCGATTCACATTCCCTAAAAGAAATGAAAAATACACTTATACTGTTGTGGTACTGATGTTGTTATTATTGTTCACCATGACAGGAACACATTCCTTAATGCAATATTTTTTCCAAAAAGGATATTCCTGCATCTGTAAAATGAAGGGGTTGTATGAGACCAATCAGTTCAGTTCAGTCGCTCAGTCCTGTCCGACTCTTTGCGACCCCATGAACCGCAGCACGCCAGGCCTCCCTGTCCATCACCAACTCCCTGAGTCCACCCAAACCCATGTCCAATAGGGGAGCTATTTTATCAATTGAAACCTCAGGCAAAGACCATTATGCTAAAAAACCAGGCCGGGAACTTCCTGGTTAAAAGAAAGAGTATGGAAAGCAATCTCCAAATGCAATGCAATCCCTATTAAAATTCCAATGGCATTTTCACGAAAATAGAAAGAACAATCCTAAAACTGGTATAGAATCACAAAAGATCTCAATAAGCAAAATAATCTTTGGAAAAATAAGAGCAAGAAGCATCACACTTCCTGACTTTAAATTATATTACAGAGCTATAGTAATCAAAGCAATATGGTTTTGGTATAAAAACATACACATAGATCAATGGAACTGAAGGCCCAGAAATTATCCCACATGTATATGGACAACTGGGCTTCCCAGGTGGTAAAGAATCTGTCTGCCAATGCAGGAGACATGAGATATGAGATATGGATTCAATCCCTGGGTTGGGAAGATATCCTGGAGAAGGAAATGGCAACCCACTCCAGTTTTCTTGTCTGCAGGAGGCTGGCAGGCCACAGTCCATAGGGTCACAAAGAGAAAGACATGACTGAAGCAACCTAGCACACACGCATATGGCTAATTACTCTAAGACAAAGGAGATAAGAACATACAATGGGGAAATAACCATCTCTTCAATACACGGCATTGAGAAAACTAGACAGCTATATGCAGAATAATTAAGCTGGATTACTTTCTCATATCATATATAAAAATAAACTCAAAATGGATTAAAGATTTTAATGTAAGATTCAAAACCATAAAACTATAAGAAAACATAGGGGGTATGCTCTTTGACACTGGTCTCAGCAGTATTTGTTTTGGATATGTCTTCTCAGACAATGGAAAAAAAAGCAAAACAAACAAATGGAACTACGTCAAACTAAAAAGCTTCTGCACAGCAAAGGAAACCATCGACAAAATGAAAGGGCAAACTACTGAATGGGAGAAATATTTGCAAATCATACATCCAGTAAAGTATTAATATCCAAAATATATTAAAAAAAACACTCACACATGTCAGGAACCAACAAAACCAAACAACTCAAACAAAATACGAGCAAAGGATCTAAATCAACATCTTTCCAAACAAGACATACGGATGTCCAACAGATACACAAAAAGATGCTCAACGTTACTAATCATCAGGGATATGCAAATTAAAACCATAATAAGATATCACCTCACATCTTTCAGAATGGCTATCATCAAAAAGACCATAAATAATAAAAATAACAAGTATTTACAAGGATGCTGAGAAATGAGAACTCTTGAGCACTGTTGGTAGTAATGTGCAGCCACTACGGAAAATAGAATGGAGGTCCCTCAAAAAATTAAAAGTAGAATTGCCATATGCCAGCAATTGTATTTCTGAGTACTGATGCAAAGAAAACAAAGAAACTAACTTCAAAAGATATATGCATCCACATGATCACTGCAGCATTCTTTACAATAACCAGTACATGGAAGCAAACTAAGTGGAGATATATATTTGTGAAACTAAGATCATGGCATCTGGTCCCATCACTTCATAGCAAACAGAAGGGGAAAAAGTGGAAGCAATGACAGATTTTATTTTCTTCAGCTACAAAATCACTGCAGATGGTGACTGCAGCCATGAAATTAAAACATGCTTGCTTCTTGGAAGGAAAGCTATGACAAGCCTAGACAGTGTATTAAAAAGCAGAGAGAACACTTTGCCAACAAAGGCGCGTAGAGTCAAATATGTGGTTTTTCCAGTAGTCATGTACAGAAGTGAGAGTTGGACCATAAAGAAGGCTGAGCACCAAAGAATTGATGCCTTCTAATTATGGTGCTAGAGAAGACTCTTGAGAGATCTTTGGACAGCAAGGAGATCAAACCAGTCTATCCTAAAAGAAATCAACCCTGAATGTTCATTGGAAGGACAGATGCTGAAGCTGAAGCTCCAATACTCTGACCACCTAATCAAAGGGTCAACTCATTAGAAAAGACCCTGATGCTGGGAAAGGTTAAAGGCAGAAGGAGAAGAGGGTGGCAGAGGATGAAATGGTTAGATAGCATCACTGACTCAATGAACGTGAATTTGAGTAAACTCCGAAAGACAGTGAAAGACAGGGAAGCCTGGTGTGCTGAAGTCCATGGAGTTGGACAAAACTTAGCAACTGAACAACAAATATATTTGTGACAATATGGATGAACCTGAGGGCATTATGCTAAATGAAATAATTCCAAGAAAGACAAATACCATAGGATCTCAGTTCAGTTCAGTCGCTCAGTCATGTCTGATTCTTTGTGACTCCATGGACTGTAGCATGACAGGCTTACCTGTCTTTCGCTATCTCCCAGAGTTTACTCAAATTTATGTCCATTGAGTCAGTGATGCTATCTAAACATCTCATCCTCTGCCGCCCTCTTCTCCTTTTGCCTTTAATCAGCACGCCAGGCTTCCCTGTCCATTGCCAACTCTCGGAACTTGCTCAAACTCATGTCCATCGAGTCCACGATGCCATCCAATCATCTCATCCTCTGTTGTCCCCTTCACCTCCTGCCTTCAATCCTTCCCCAAATCAGGGTCTTTTCCAATGAGTCAGTTCTTCGCATCAGGTGGCCAAAGTATTGGAGCTTCAGCTTCATCATCAGTCCTTCCAATGAATATTCAGGACTGATTTCCTTTAGGATTGACTGATTTGACAAGGCTGTGGTCCATGTGATCAGTTTCAGAATCTCACTATACATGAAATCTAAGAAAAAAAAATAAGCAAAACAAAAGTGAACCCTTCAATACAGAAACAGACTGGTTGTTACCAGAAGCAAGGGGTAGGGGTAGGAAAATGGTTGAAGAGGGTCAATAGGTACAAACTTCCAGGTATAAAATAAATAAGTCATGGAACTGTAATGTACAGCATAATGACTGCAGCTAAAAATACTATGCTGTATATTTAAAGGTTGTTAAGAAAGTAAATCTTGAAAGTTCTCATCACCAGAAAAAGAATGTTAACTATATGTGGTGATGGATGCCAACCAGACATTACGGTGACCACTTCCATGGAATTCTCCAGGCCAAAATACTGGAGTGAGGAGCCTTTCCCTTCTCCAGGGGATCTTCCCAACCCAGAGATCAAACCCAGGTCTCCCTCATTGCAGGTGGATTCCTTACCAGCTGAGTCACAAGTGAAGCCCAAGAACCCTGGAGTAGGTAGCCTATCCCTTCTCCAGTGGATCTTCCCAACCCAGGAATCAAACTGGGGTCTCCTGCATTGCAGGTGGATTCTTTACCAACTGAGCTTTGAGGGAAGCCCATAGTCTTGAAATATATATAAACATTCAATCATTATGGGATGTACACCTGAAACTAATATAATGTTGTTGTTGTCGTTGCTGTTGTTTAGTCACTAAGTCATGTCCAACTCTTTGCCACCCCATGGACTGTAGCTCGCCAGGCTGCTCTGTCCATGGGATTCTCCAGTCAAGAATACTGGAGTGGGTTGCCATTTCCCTCTCCAGGGGCTCTTCCCAAGCCAGGGATTCAACCTGTGTCTCCAACACTGGTAGGCAGATTCTTTACCACTGAGCCAGTAGGGAAACCCAATGTTATATATCATCAACATTTTTTAAACTTTTATACTGGAGTGAGTAGCCTTTCCCTTCTCCAGGGGATCTTCCCAACCTAGGGATCGAACCCAGGTCTCTCTCATTGCAGGCAGATTCTTTACCAGCTGAGCCACAAGAGAAGCCCTTTAAATTTAAAGTTTTTCTTAAAAGTAAGGTTATGGATAGGAAACGGAAGGTTATGGCGGAAGCTGGATGTCTGCTTACTTGAGTACCCGTGCACCACAGTTTCCACTTTTAGGCTTCTCAAATGTTCTAGGAAGCCTTAGATATTTGTTCTGAAAACCCAACCTCCCTCATGGTGCTCTAGAAAATGAAGAAAAACTTTGTAACTCACAGTGTTACTTGCCTCCAAGACAATTTACATCCCCCAGTCCTGGGTATTACACCAACACCTTACTGTTTGCTCATATTTTTTTAACAGTAAATTCAAGAAGCTTTTACTGTTGCTAGCATTTGCATTTTGAGTGCTTTGTGCAGTTTTCGCTTGGCAAATCATCTTCATGCAAGAGCCATATACATGAAAATCAATCTAACTCTATCTTCATTTAGTTTTTAAAAAAGCAAGACTTCTCATTAAAAATTAAGAGGGATAAAAAAGCAAAGAAATTTTAATAAGTAAAATAAATAGTCCCAAAATAAATCCACACACTTAAGGTCAATTCATTTACGACAAAGGAGGAAAGAATACACAATGAAGAAAAGACAACCTCTTCAATAAGTGGTGCTGGGAAAACTGGACAGCTACATAAACTGTAGCAATATTTTTTTTGGTCTATCTCCTAAAGTAAAAGAAATAAGACCAAAATTAAATAGGGCCTTATTAAACTGAAAAGCGCTGGCACAGCATAGGAAACTATCAACAAAACAAAAAGACAACTTATAAATGGGAGAAAACATGTGCAACAAGGGGTTAATATCCTAAACATATAAACACCTCATCCAACCCAATATCAAAAAAAACAAACAGCAGGATTTAAAAATGGGCAAAAAATCTGAATAGACATTTTTCCAAAAAAAGACATACAAATGGCTAACAGTTCAGTCAGTTCAGTTCAGGTACATGAAAAAATGCTCAACATCACTAATCATAAGAGAAATGCAAATCAAAATCACAATGAGAGGAATTCCTTGATGGTCCAGTGGTTAGGACTCAGCACTCTCACTGCTGAGGGCCTGGGTTCAATCCCTGGTCAGAGAACTAAAATCACACAAGTCTCACAGCATAGCATGGCTTGGCAAAAAAAAAAAAGAAATGAGATACTACCTCAACCCTGTTAGAATGGCTATCATCAAAAAGACCACAAGTAACAAATGCTGGTGAGGATACAGAAAAAAGGGACCCCTCCTAGGTTGTTGATGGGAATGTAAACTGGTGCAGCCACTATGGAAAACAGAATGGAGGTTTCTCAAAAAATTAAAACTAGAACTACCATATAATCCAGCAATTCCACTCCTGGGTTCATATCCAAAGAAAACAAATACATCGATTTGCAAAGATATATACACCCCAAATGTTCACAGCAGTATTATTTACAATAGCCAAGATATTAAGGCAACCTAAGAGTTCATCAATAGATGGATGGATTTTTTAAAAGTTCAATGTATGTGTGTGTGTGTATAGTTTGTGTATGTATGTGTATATATATGCAATGCAATATTAGTCATTAAAAGATGAAGTTCTGCCATTTGTAACAATATGGATGGTCCTAGAGAGTATTAAATTTAGTGAAATAAGTCAGATAGAGAAATATGTTCTGTTATGCCTTACATGTGGAATAAAAAATGAAACAAACAAATTTATATAACAAAAAAGAAACAGACTCACAGATGTAGAGAACAAACTAATGGTTACCACTGAGGAAAGGGAATGGGGAGGGGGCAAAATAGGGATGTGGGATTAAAATATACAAACTACCATCTGTAAAGTAAATAAGATATAAAGACATATTGTACAGCACAGAGAAATCCAGCCATTATTTAATAATAACTTTAAATAGATTATAATCTCTAAAAATACTGAATCACTATGTTGTACACCTAAAACTAACAATGTTGTAAATCAACTATACTTTATAAAAAATAATACGCTAAAAAAAGTAAAATAAGGGCTATAGTATATGTCTAAAGAATAAAGGACAAACAAAAAGAAGAAAATATAGGGGAAAGCAATGAAATGGAGCAAGAAGAAAAGACAGTCATAGATACAAAAACTCTTACACAGAAGTAAGAGAGGGAGAGAAGGAGAGGGTTGAGACAAAGGATGGTGGTACACTGCAAGGAGATGGAGAATCCAGTGGTAAAGCACAAATGGGATGTGATCTTTTTTCTCTACACACCCATCCAAGAGCAGAACCCAACACCCTGGGCACGACTTCCCAGAGGTCCATGGTAGTGAGAACCATTCCTTTCAACTGAGATCACTGCCCTTTCCACACTTGCAGGAAAGAAGTGTCCATCCCAACACTCAACCCTCTTCTTATCTGTTGACCCACGTACTAATAATGCTGACAAATTCTAGTTTATACTTTTCGGATTTCTGGGGTTTTGTGGGATATTCACTTTGTTAACATAATATACAAAAAAAGAGCCTCAATTTTTCAAAAAATAACAATTACAGCCATTAAAGATGAAATCTCTAGGGTCACAGCTCCAATCTCTCATTTTGCAAATGGAAAAACCAAGGCTGAGATGACTTTCCCAGGGTCTTATAGCCTGGCAAGGAGATAGCCATGAACTGGATTAGGGAGGGAGCAGAGTATGAGTGCCATGAACACGAAGGCAGATCATTTTCTGAAAAAAGACACCACTAAAACAGTCTGAGTCTTTGTCATTCAAGTTTTTTCCACCACACATCTGTACACTTGGCTCTGTCTTGTCACCACTTCCTGGTGTAGGGATTGTTTTCCTTTCAAGAATAAATAAACAGTACAAGCCAATAAACTCTAGAATGATAAATGCCCTCTTATCTCAATATTTTCTTCCCAGAAGATGGAATATTACAAACAAAGAAAATTCTTTTCACCAAAATAATAAATATTTATCATAAGACACAAACAGGACACTAAAGAAAGCCTAGTGGTAATTTTACTTTCTGTCAGTGCAACATTTTCTCCAAGTCCTTGGGGCTGTCAGCCCAGGGTAGACAGACAGAGAGTGAAGCTGGCTAACTGATCCTGAATACCAGTTTGGCCACATTCTGAGTCCAACTGCCCACTGAGACATGGTATTGTGGTATCAGTTCCACTTAAGCAAATTCCAAGCATTAGCTTGCCTGTCCCAAACCAAACCCTTTTCAGTCATGTCTAACTCTTTGAGACCATACGTACTGTATTCTGCCAGGCTCCTCTGTCCATGGGATTTTCCAGGCAAGACTACTGGAGTGGATTGCCATTTCCTCCTCCAGGGGATCTTCCCAACCAAGGGATTGAAACTGCATTGGCAGGCAGATTCTTTACCACTGAGCCACGTGGGAAGCCCATTCTAAACCCACCCACCAAGAGGCAAATGCAATCCCCACATTGTCCAAAAGTCCCAAGACTTCTGAGATATATCTTTGGAGATGTAGGAATACATGTGAAAATACACTGAAAACTCCCATGATTCTGACCTCAGAGCTGAAAGAATCCAAGTCAAAGACTCTTACTGCATTGATACACTGAATTGAAATAAACAGGTTATGAGCACTTATTGAGTATCTACTGTGTACAGGGCACTAGATCAGTGGTTGCCCAGGTGTGCCTGAGGGAGAGTAAAAAACAAGTACATTCTAACATAAAACTGTTTTCATTCCAATTTTGAGAAATTGTTAATTCAGATTACAACTGGCCTTTTTCTTGTTCCCACTCCTTGCCTGTTTTGCATACTGTTCTTACTAATGCCTCTTTAAGAAAGTACTATGGAAAATTTTAGGTTAAGCAAGACAATTCAAAAAATTTCTTTGCTAATATGAAACTCAAAGATGATACCTGAATATCAGTGAGTCTTACTACCAGAATCCCTTGTTACGCCTATTGATTTGGTTTTGCGGGGATAGGGGCAGGGAGCATGGTCATAAGTCATCCCAACTAGAGAACATTCCTATTGCAGCTTCTAAGCCATACTTTGGGTCTCAGTTTTTCTACTTAAAGCAGGGTGCTGAAGTTTCTTCCCCTCAATGATCCTTTCATTCTTTATGAGGAATATGTCTGCCAACCACATCAAAGTCTCCAGACATTAGTTGGAAGACCTGGTGCCTCTTCTTGCTTCAAACAGTCCTATAATAAATAGCTAATGTGCAGAGAAATGACTTTCGTAATCTAGGAGGCAGAGATGAGGGAACATGGGTTCAAGTGGGGTCCCCCATAGCGTAGGCACACATAGCTCTAGTACCCTCGGAAATTCAGTTACAATAGACTGACCTAGATGTGATCCTGCCAAAGGCAAGGAGCATACTAGGTGGCATTTGATGGATTCTTCTAGCCTTATAAATTTGATTATTGATTCTATGCCCCCAAGAGATCTGAATTAAAGAGAGCAGCATTATTGAATTTTGCAGAAAATACAGCCATAGGACTGATGCACTTAACTTCCTTTACTGGGCATTCTATTACAAAGAAAATGGATAACCATGCTTCAAGAAGCTGGAGGAAGTAGGGGGAAAAATTCAGCCAGCATCTTGTGTGTGTACACATGCACTCAGTCATGTCCAATTCTTTACGACCCCATGGACTGTAGCCCACAAGACTCCTCTGTCCATGGAATTTTCCAGGCAAGAATACTGGAGTGGGTTGCCATTTCCTACTCCAGGAAATCTTTCCAACCCAGGGACTGAACCCAAGTGTCTTGTGTTTCCTGCTTTGGCAGGTGGATTCTTTACCATTGAGGCACTAGGGAAGCCCCCAACATCTTCTACTAGAGGACAATATGAGAAATAATTTATGCTGACCCTTTCTGTGAAGTGCTAATATTTTACAGGTAAAATTTCCCAAGATTACTTCACACTCTAATATATATTAAGCTCCCATTCATGGACATCACAAGGTGCCAGGCACAGCAAGCAAGAAAAAGGATAACAGAAAGCAATTGGTCAGACTTTAAATGCCTACATTTGGCAAATGATGAGCTTTTATCAGTTGCTTAGAAATTCTCAAAGCGTCGCCTGTTGGTGTTATACAGAAATGCAGAGACCTGGTTCTCAGCTAATGTCAATGGCATGGAATCTCTGAGTGAAGGGCTTTTTTTCCAGGTCCCCTAGTGATTGTGAAGTACCCTGAAGTTTGAGACTGCTGCCACAGGAACCATCTCAAGTCTGTATCATTCAGGAGGTTCCAGTACAGGCCTCAGTGAGGGAATGACTCAATTATATGGGGCTAAAATTTACTAAGAGTCTCATCCTCCCATTTCCGTCTTATACTCAAGCTCACATTCCAACAGAATTCCTTTGGCTCTTAAGGTTGAGAGGAAATTGCTGATGTTCCTGAATTACCCTTAATAATAGCTCAGCCACACTTGAAGAGCTGAACACAGTAATGCTTGATTAATTTGAACTTGTTAAAAGAGAGATTGCACTAACTTGGGAGAAGTCAGAATCAGTAGTCCTTTTTACTAAAGATTTTTTTTTCCCCTCTGTGGAATAATAATGTATTCTAACTCAAAAACTGAAGACAAATTTTAGGTCTGGACTTTTGGCCTTTATGTGGGTTGAGATATACTTAAAATTTTCTCAACCACTTTATCTATCCCCTGGTCCATCATTACCAACTGCTGTGATTTTTCTTCCTCTGGATTAATAAGCATTTTGGTTCTGAATCCAAGTAACAAAGAGAAAGAAATAATCATTATTAAAACATACAATAGGACTTCCCTGGTGGTTGAGTGGTTGGGAATTCGGCCGCCAACGCAGGAGACATGGGTTCCATTCCTGGTCTGGGAAGATCCCACATGCCAAGGGGCAACAAAGCCCGTAAGCCACAACTACTGAAGCCTGTGAGCTCCAGAGCCTGTGCTCTGCAACAAGAGAACTGCAATGTGAAGCCCACACACCATGACTAGAGAGTAGCCCCTGCTCACAGCAACTAGAAGTCTGTGAGCAGCAAGGAAGACTCAGTGCAGTCAAAAATAAAATAAATGAACAATAAACATACAATCTGCCAGGCACTGATTTCCTCAGTTCTTTCTCACATCATTTATTTCTCATCATCATAACCCTGGGGGTAGATGTTATTACCCCTATCTTACAGCTAAGGCTAAGGAACTGCATAGCTACTAAGTGATAAAACCAGAGATGATGCCCTGTCTCAGTCCTTCGTGAAAGGAAAAGCAGGGAGCTGCCTTTATTATACTAGCATCTTCTTTCACTCCAAATCCACTTGAAGGGGGCTGCATGTTTGTTACCCTAGGGAATAAATAACGCCCTGTAGAAAAGGGGACTTGAAAGTCCATCTGACTCAGTTTGAATCAAGAAAGCATTTCTCTAACAAGATGTATAACCTTGAGCAAAGCCACTCACTCTCTCTGTGGCTCAGTTTATAAGAGATAAACATCTCCTATAAAACAAGGTACCATTTATTCCATTCTGATGAGGGGTAATCGAAATCAGATAGTAACAATGTGAAAACTTCTAACATCACAAGTAACAGTTTAAAATTAGCTCTTGTTCTTTCCTTCTTTGTTTCTTAAATATCAAAGTATTCTTCTAAAATATCACTGAGGCAGTTTATGAAAAGAATGAAGAATCAAAAAGAGTAAATCAGGGAGCAAAGAGTTTCCGGAGAGTGAAAGGAAAAGGAAATATCAGCAGAGGGAGTAAGAATATCTGTATAGAAGGAAACAACAGATGGACACCCAAACCAAACTTCTTCCATTTGACAAATGTGTGAAGATCATTCTAAGAGAAGCTCCATCATGTCTGATGAACACAGAAACCTCACTTAGCAGCATCATATCAAAAAGAACAAATTAAAGAATTCTACGTTCTCACATCCAATAAAAGTTTCTCCCTTTAAGAATGCTCATGCCCCCTTGAAATTTGAGTTTTATTATTGCTGAAACATGTTAAGAATTTTCTTCATAATACCACACATCATACTGGATGCTATGGCTGACAAAATAGTTGCAGCTTCATGAAGTTACCTGAGTAGTAAGTACCACATCATCACACCATCAGATGATAAACACACATCTCAACATCTCCTGTCTCGCCCACCACAACAAAACCCTTGCAAAGAAGTATTCCCAGCTTCCTGTTCTAAGCGAGACAGGCCCTCCTAAGGCCACCACAGCACCTCAGAACTAGAGAAAGAAGCTCTCAGAGTTCCTCTTTTTCCTGAGATGAGCACACTGATGGCTATTTCTCCCTTCCCTCGGCCATCATCCTGCTGAGAGGTGCAGCAGAGAACACTTGTCCAATGACACCACCTTGTCCTGCTTGGCCATCAGTTCTAATACATCACATCCCCTATTACCTGTTCACCAGAAACCTGAACTTCCACGTCATCCATCATCTCAAGCATTCTTTACACCTACTACTCGGATCCACTTTCCCAACTATCCTCTACCTCTAAAACTCTTCCCCCTATTGGTCATCAGCAAACACTTTTGTTATGGGTTGAATTACGCCCCTGCCCACCCAAATTGCTATGCATAAATCCTAATCCTCAGTACCTCTGAGTGTGACCTAATATAAAGATAGGGTCATTGCAACTCACAGATCAGGACAAAATGTTTTCAAATGATATGATCGACAAGGGTTTAATCTCCAAAATTTAATAACAGCTCATGCAGCTCAACATTAAAAAAAAAAAAATCAAAAAAAGGGGAGAAGACCTAAAGAGGTATTTCTCCAAAGAAGACATACAGATAGCCAAGAGGCACATGAAAAGATACTCATCAATGCCAGTTATTGGAGCAATGAAAATCAAAACTACAATGAGATTATCGCTTTACCCCAGTCAAAGTGGCTAAAATCCACAAACAATAAATGCTGGAGAGGGTGTGGAGAGAAGGAAGCCCTCCCACACCGTTGGTGGGAATGTAAATTGGGACAGCCACTATCGAGAACAGTATGGAGGTTTCTTAAAAAACTAAAAGCAGAGCTACCATATGATACAGCAATCCCACTCCTGGGCTTATATCTGGAGAAAAGTGTGGTCCAAAAGGACACATGCACCCCAATGTTCATGGCAGCACTGTTTACAATACCCAAGGCATGGAAGCAACCTGAATGTCCATCAACAGAGACATGGATAAGGGAGATGTGGTACATATATACAATGGAATATTACTCAGCCATTAAAAAGAATGAAATAATGCATTTGCAGCAACATGGGTGGACTTAGAGAGTGTCATACTGAGTGAATTAAGTCAGACAGAAAAGGATAAATATCATATAACATCCTTTATATGCAGAATCTAAAAAGAAATTATACAAATAAACTTATTTATAAAACAGAAACATACTCACAGACTTAAGAGAACAAGCATGGTTACCAGGGGGGAAGGATGGAGGGAGGAGGGAGTTAAGGAGTTTGGGACTGATATATACACACTGCTATATTTGAAATGGATAACCTACAAGGTCCTACTGTATACCACAGGGAACTCTGCTTAATGTTATGTGGCAGCCTGGATGGGAGGGGGGTTTGGGGAGAATGGATACATGTGTATGTATGGTTGAGTCCCTTTGCAGTCCACCTGAAACTATCACAACATTGTTAACCAGCTATAATCCATTATAAAATTAAAAGTTTTTAAAAAATAGGGTCATTATGCAATGATGAAAGACAGTGAAGATGACACAAACAAATTGAAAGATACATTGTGCTCACAGAGACTAGAAGAGTTAATGGTGTTAAAATGACCATACTACTCAGGGCAGATTCAGTTCAATCCTTATCAAAATTCCAATGGCATTTTTCATAGAACTATAATAAATAGCTCTAAAATTTGTATGGAAACACACAAAAAATATCTGAACAGTCAAAACAATCTTGAGAAAGAAGAACAAGGCTGAAAGCATATGTGCCCTGATTTTAAACTATAACACAAAGCTACAGTCACCAAAAGAGTTTGGTAGTGGCACAAAAACAGACCCATAAATCAATGGAACACAATAGAGAGTCCAGAAATAAAGCCACACTTACATGGACAGCTAATCTATGAACAAAAAGAGGCAAGGATATACAAAAGGACAGACTATTCAATTAATGGTATTGTGAAAACTAGACAGCTACTTGCAAAAGAATCAAACTAGACTACTTTCTCAGACCATAAACAAAAATAAATTCAAAATGGATTAAGGACTTAAGTATAAGACCTCAATCATAAAATTCCTGGAAGAAAACAGGCAGTAGCCTCTTTGATATTGGTCTTAACAATATTTTTTGTGAAAACAAACAGATGGGACCTAATTAAACTCAAAATCTTTTGCACAGGAAAGGAAATTATCAACAAATAAAAAGACTGATATATCTGACAAAGCATTGATATGAAAGGATACTAAGAACTCATACTTAACTTTAAAAAAAGTCCAATTTAAAAGTGGCAGAGAACTTGAATAGACGTTTTTCCAAAGAGGATGTGCAGATGGCAAATAGGCACATAAGGACTTCCCTGGCAGTCTAATAGTTAAGAATCTAACTGCCAATCCAGGGGACATGGGTTTGATCCCTGGTCCTGGAAGATTCCACATGCTGTGGGACAGCTAAGCCTGGACACAACTATTGAACCAACATCCTACAACTACTGAAGCCCACATGCCCTAGAGTCTGCAATTCTGAAGCAAGAGAAGCCACTGCAATGACAAGTGTGTGCACCACAATGAAGAAGAGCCCCTGCTCGGTGCAATTAGAGAAAGCCCATCCGCAGCAACAAAGACTCAACATAGCCAAAAGTGAAATTACATAAATAATTAAAAATAAAACAAATAGGAATACGAAAAGACGTTCAACATCACTAATCATCCAGGAAATGTAAATCAAAACCAAATGAGGTATCACCTTACATTTGTCAGACAAAGTATTGGCAAGGAAGTGGGGAAAAAGGAAGTCTCGTGCACTGTTGGTGGGAATGTAAACTGGCATAGCCACTAGGAAAACAGTATGGTGGTCCTTCAAAAAATTAAAAACAGAACTACCATACAATCCAGCAATACACATATATAGTTTATACAATAGAATCTTTATTGCTCAGCCATAAAAGAGAATAAAATCTTGCCCTTTACAACAAAGTGGATGAACCTAAAGAGTATCATGCTAAGTGAAATGTCAGACAGAGAAAGACAAATATCATGTAACTTCATTTATATGTGGAATCTAGAAAAACAAAACAAATGAACAAATACAATAAAACAGAGACAGTCATAGATACAGAGAACAAACAGGAGTTGCTGGGGGTGGGATGGAAGATGAGAGAAAGAGATGAGGGAGATTAAAAGGTATAAACTTGCAGTTACAAAATAAATGAGTCATGGGTATGAAATGTACAGTGTAGGGAATACAGTCAATAAGTACATAATACCTTTGTATGCTGACAGATGGTAACTAGACTTATTGTAGTGATCACCTTGAAATGTATAGAAATATCCAATCACTATGTTGTGCACCAGGAGCTAATGCAGTGCTCCAGGTCAATATTTCAAAATCACACAAACTCATAGAAAAAGAGATCTGAGTTGTGGCTACAAGGGGCAGCAGTTGGGTGAAAGGTAATTGGATGATCCCTGTAGCTCAGATGGTGAAGAATCTGCTTGCAATGCAGGAGACCCAGGTTCAATCCCTGGGTCAGGAAGATTCTCTAGAGAAGGGAATGGCAACCCACTCCAGTATTCTTGTCTGGAGAATCCCATGGACAGAAGACTCTGTCAGGCTACAGTCCCTGGGGTCACAAAGAGTCAGACACAACTGAGCAAGTAACATTACTACTACTAATCAAAAGGTACAAACTTCCAGTTATAACATTAATAAGTACCAGAAATATAATGTACAACATAAATATAATTAACTCTCCCATATATGTGAATATTGTTAAGAGTAAATCCTGAGTACTCATCATAAGGAAAAAGATAAACTTTTTATTTATTTAATCTTGTATCTATATGAGATGACAGGTGTTCACTAGACTTATTGTGATAATCAATTCATGATGAATGTAAGTAAAAATATTATGCTGTACACCTTAAACTTATGCAGTGCTATATTTCAATTATATCTCAGTAAAACTAGAAGAAACAAAATTTAAATTAAAAAATAAAATGCAAAAAATAGGATCATTGAAAATATGATTAGTTAAGCTAGAATTAAGTCATATGGGAGTTGGGAGACCTTCTATTAATAATTCAACATGACTAGTGTCCTCATAAAGAGGAAAAATTTAGAAACAGGCATACACTCAGGGAGAATGTCATGTTGGATTTATGCTGCCCGAGCAAAGAACTACCAGAAGCTAAGTGAGAGGCCTGGAACAGATTTCTCCCTGATGGCTACAACAGGAACATGGCCCTTTCAACATCTTGATTTCAGACTTCTGGCCTTCAAAACTATGAGAAAATAAATTTCTGTTGTTCTAAGTCACCCAGTTTGTGGTACTTTGCTATTCAGCTCCATCCAGCTCATTCAATTCTTCTCTGAACACCTCCTTCCCCTAGCTGTTTTGTGGTGACACAAGTCTCCTCCACAGCCCTCTTGAAGGAAGGACTTATTCTTCTCATACCCCTCCATTCCTCAAAGTCTGGAAGTGGAGTAGGTATCCATCTTGCTCCCATTGCTCCCTCTAAACGAGTCCTCTCTCTTTGCTCAAAAGCTCAGATCTTGTAAAGTTCAAGCCTAACACTCTCCGTACTTGTTACTGTCACCTACAAATCCTGGTCATTCTTCATCATTTATTGATTACATTTTATCACCTGCTACACAAGTTCCTTTCTTCCCCTGCTGCTGCTAAGTAACCTCAGTCGTGTCCGACTCTGCGCGACCCCATAGAAGGCAGCCCACCAGGCTCCCCCGTCCCTGGGATTCTCCAGGGAAGGACACTGGAGTGGGTTGCCATTTCCTTCTCCAATGCGTGAAAGTGAAAAGTGAAAGTGAAGTCGCTCAGTCATGTCCAATTCATAGCAACCCCGTGGACTGCAGCCTACCAGGCTCCTCCATCCATGGAATTTTCCAGGCAAGAGTACTGGAGTGGGGCGCCATGCCTTCTCCTTTCTTCCCCTACTCCTATCAAAAATAGTAATAATAATAATTACTGGCATCAACACTCTCGCGTCTCAGTTCCTTCACCTCCTCAAGTCCAAAGGGCCCAGACAGCATTCAATCTTGTCATCACCATTAACTGTGTCACCTTCAAAATAGCCTCAAGCTTCCCACTCTGAACACCATGTTCTATATTTTCAGTTCATTCACTCTGTACACCTTTTCCAGCAGCTCTTTGCTTCCATTTACCAAGGCTTCCAACCCACGATCATCCTACTTTCCCTCTCAATCACTCTTCTTAGAAGTCTTTCCCTCTCTTACTGTCTAGTTTGAATCCTAATAGTCCTTAATTAGAATGACTGACATGGAAACACCTTTCATTCTTTCTCTCTTTTCATTTTAGTACAATTATATGGCAAAAGCTCCAACTCTAACAAAACTCATCAATCTGCCTACTGCGGATCTCGGTCTGAGAAGCTGAATTTGCTAGAGTAAAATATACAAGTATGTTCTTTGATCTCCCTTTAAAGTTATGACTATGGAAATACATTTAGCAGCTACTATCCAACCCCATCAATTACCTACCATCCTCCCAGTCAGAACCTTTCATTCCTTGAAAAGTTGAACCCCTGGATTTTCATCACATTTCCTGTGATTTATTGGTGGTCCTATTATTAAAATAACAGACCCATTTAAAACTTTGGAACAGTATGATATGTCAGTTAGTTGACCTATTCATTACAATTGATCTTGCCTGCAACCTTACCTCAAGCACACACTTCAGGGTTTATACTCTAGATGTTTGTCATTACTAACATCATACAATCTCAGTTTCCAGCATTTTATTCTCTAATATTCAACTTCTATCTTTCCAGTTCATTTTTTCTTTCATATTCACTCCAAAACTCCCTTGGTCCTACTGGGTCATCAAATCCATTGATCCTACCACCTACCCTTCTCAAGCCTCTCCTTCACTTCTTACCAAATTTAGATCCAAGATCTATCATTTTAATCACTCTGGCATACATCCTTATCTAGCTTACTTCCTTAATACTTACCTGACAAAGTTTAAAACTGCTAAAACCTAACTCTATACCTACTGTACATCTGCAACCGAGCATTGGACTGTGGCTAGAGAAAACACAGAACCATGCTGATTGGGCTTTCAAGTACAACCTCAAGTTTCAAAAATAAGGTTGCCCAGCAACCTTCTACATTTCTGACTTTCCCATCCACAAACACCTCTTTTCACATCTTTATTTTCTCCCCAAACTTCCTCACCAGCTCCATCCTTACTCTTAGCTGAAATTCTTGCCTCTTATTTTCCTAATAGAATGATTCAGGAACTAATTTCCATGCCCTTCTTACACCAAGTTTACTAGCCTTTCTCCATCTGTACCCATACCCTCTGCTTTCCCTCCTGTCACATGGATGAACTCCTCCTACTAATCTAAAGCTAATACCTTCTTTAATTATCTTGATTCCAACACCTTATCCCTACTCAAAGACTACTTCTACAATTACTCTTTCTCCTGATCACAACATCAGTTTTCTCTTCACTATACAATTATGTTGTAATTTGTCCCATCTTAAAAATACCCATCTTGACCTCACAACTCCCTCCAGGACCTGGTCCATTTTTCTATTCTCATTTATTGAAAAAAAAAAGAAAAACTTAAATGTCTGTGATAGCTGTGTTCAGGTTTTCAATATCTCTAATCTGATGTTAACTCAGCATTCCACTCAGTTCAGTTCAGTCACTCAGTCGTGTCCGACTCTCTGCGACCCCATGAATTGCAGCACGCCAGGCCTCTCTGTCCATCACCAACTCCCGGAGTCCACCCAAACCCATGTTCATCGAGTCGGTGATGCCATCCAACCATCTCATCCTCTGTCGTCCCCTTCTCCTCCCACCCCCAATCCTACCCAGCATTAGGGTCTTTTCCAATGAGTCAACCCTTCGCATGAGATGGTCAACACCGAAATCAGATTGATTATATTCTTTGCAGCATTCCACTAAGCTCACTCAAATCACCAAATCAATTGTCAATGCTTGATGGTCCCCATCTTTTAACTCTCAGCAGCATCCAGCACAGCTAATCATGTCCTTCTTGAAACACCTTCTTTACCTTGGCTTCCAGGACAACACAATTTACACTTCACAGGCTGGTTCTTTCCATCTACTTCATAGAATCCTCCTTCTCTTGTTTAGGGCTTCCATGATAGCTCAGTCAGTAAAGAATCCACCTGCAATGCAGGAGACCTCGGTTTGATTCCTGAGTTGGGAAGATCTGCTGGAGAAGAGATAGGCTACCCACTCCAGTATTCTTGGGCTTCCCAGTGGCTCAGCTGGTAAAGAATCTGCCTGCAATGTGGGAGACCTGGGTTAAATCCCTGGGTTGGGAGGATCCCCTGGGGAAGAGAAAGGCTACCCACTCCAGTATTCTGGCCTGGAAAATTCCATGAACTTTTCTCTTTAACCACAATGTTGTGGGGTGACCAAACCTCAGGTCTAGATCTTCTCATCTCAGACTACACCTACTCCCCGGGTGCTTAGTCTAGTCCAATAGCTTCATATTGGGTCCGTATGATGATGACTCCCAAATCACAACCCCTGATCAAACTCTTGTGCCTATCTGATCACTCACAGCATACGTCTTAGTATTCCGGAAACCCAACTCATGCTTCCTACTCTACAGTTTCTAAAAATATCTCCTCCTCCAATCTCCCAGTAAATGAAAGACTGTCTCATTACTACACTATTTATCAAGTAAGAGTATTCTTTCATTTTTCCCTTTCTCAGACTCTCCACATTCAATCCATCAGAAAGGCTGGTTCACACTACAATTTCAGTACATCCATGTAGAATGAATGGATGGATGTATAAACGAGAAAGTGTGAGCAACTGTATTGTACCAGAAGTCAGTTCAGTTCAGTTCAGTTCACTCGCTCAGTCGTGTCTGACTCTTTGCAACCCCATGAACCACAGCATGCCAGGCCTCCCTGTCCATCACTAACTCCCTAAGTCTACCCAAACCCATGTCCATCGAGTCGATGAAGCCATCCAGCCATCTCATCCTCTGTCGTCCCCTTCTCCTCCTGCCCTCAAACTTTCCCAGCATCAGGGTCTTTTCCAATGATTCAGCTCTTCGTATCAGGTGGCCAAAGTATTGGAGTTTCAGCTTCAGCATCAGTCCTTCCAATGAACACCCAGGACTGATCTCCTTTAGGATGGACTTGCAGTCCAAGGGACTCTCAAGAGTCTTCTCCAACACCACAGTTCAAAAGCATCAATTCTTTGGCGCTCAGCTTTCTTTATAGTTCAACTCTCACATCCATACATGTGGATGGATCTCACATCACATCCATGTCATGTAAAGGCTACTGGAAAAACCATAGCCTTGACTAGATGGACCTTTGTTGACAAAGTAATGTCTCTGCTTTTCAATATGCTATCTAGGTTGGTCATAACTTTTCTTCAAAGGAGTGTCTTTTAATTTCATGGCTGCAGTCACCATCTAGAGTGATTTGGAGCCCAGAAAAATAAAGTCAGCCACCGTTTCCACTGTTTCCCCATCTATCTGCCATGAAATGATGGGACCAGATGCCATGATCTTAGTTTTCTGAACGTTGAGCTTTAAATCAACTTTTTCACTCTCCACTTTCACTTTCACCAAGAGGCTCTTTAGTTCTTCTTCACTTTCTGCCATAAAGGTAGTGTCATCTGCATATCTGACATTATTGATATTTCTCCCAGCAATCTTGATTCCAGCTTGTGCTTCTTACAGTCCAGCGTTCCTCATGATGTACTCTGCATATAAGTTAAACAAGCAGAGTGACAATATACAGCCTTGACGTACTCCTTTTCCTATTTGGAACCAGTCTGTTGTTCCATGTCTGGTTCAAACTGTTGCTTCCTGACCTGCATACAGGTTTCTCAAGAGGCAGGTCAGGTGGTCTGACATTTCCATCTCTTGAAAAATTTTCCACAGTTTATTGTGATCCACACAGTCAAAGGCTTTGGCATACAGTCCAAAGATACAACTGACAGCATGCATTTTTAACATAAATTTTTAAGAACTCATGAGGAACATATGAGGAAATGAAACTTGTAATAAAGATGCTGAGATTTACAGCAAGTCCTCACTTCTCAAATTTGATTACTTCCACTTAAATTCCTGGTAAGGTCTGCCTAGTCACTATTTTGGGAAATCTAATTTTCCTTATGTTAACTAGCTTAAATAAGTTCTGGCATGCTGCATTTTCACATCCTTGCCTCCAAAACATTATAAATCCCAAAACTTCCATAATCTATTGATTGCCAGAGACTGCTCAGGTGAAAACTTGGAGAACAAAACTAATTAACTTTCTAGATGAAAGGAGCAATAGCTTTGATGTACCAGAGCAGAAAGAAAATGAGTCCTATCAAATTATCTCTGGAAGCAACCTCTGAGGGTGGAATAATAAGGTATTTTCCTCAACTTCATGTTTTAATGAAACATTTTCAATCTGCTTCTCAACCCAAATTCAATTAAAAATGTAAACAATTAATATTTTTAGGAATGAAAAACATTCATTCACTTTTCTTTGCATATACAAAGAACATGAGTGCCTCTAAAAATGGCTTTGTTGTTGTTGTTCATAAGCTAAGTCGTGTCCAACTCTGGGACCCCCGGGCTGTAGCTGCCAGGCTCCTCTGTCCATGGGATTTGCCAGACAAGAATACTGAAGTGAGTTGAAAAATGCCTTGGGTCATTGCTTTTTACATAAAGGAACAAAAATATTGAGCCAGGGTTGATTCATGTAGCCCTTAGCATCTTAGTTTGCTGACCATCATCCACACTCTTTTTAAGCTCTTTTAAATTCAGAAAGGACTTACCATATTGTAAGTGTAGAAATCACACACGTTTCAAAACAATTTGTCTAAAGCCCAGGTTGTAAACCTATTTCTCACACTGACAAGTTAGTCACGAGACAATTCCTCTAGACTTGGCCTCCCACAGAGGTATCCCAGAGTCACAGGGGTACTACCCCTGGAAAATCACTTCATAACACATGAACTCGTAACAGGAAGTCTGTGGCATTATTTTAAAAACCCTCTCTCCTAGGTAATGAACCTAGTCATTTCTGTTTTTCCATCCTCAGTATAACAAAGCTAATGTACATGAAAAGATCAAGAAATTATGCTGAAAAAAGTGCAGAAGCAAGCATTTAGAGAGGAGAAGAAAGTTTCAATAAAAGATGGAAACTGTAGACCATCTGTGTCTGCTGAAGGTATGACTGAAAGTGTTTTTCAACCTTCAGGAAGAAATTGCTGAGACCAAACAGATGTTGAACAAAGCTATTAAGTAAAGCTATGGTGACCTTTTTGCTACAGTGAGACTTAATGGCTTAAAACTTGAGTTCTTACAGTTATTTATGAAAAAATTAATAAAAAAGTCTATGCAGCTGCTTCCTTCATAAATCTGGAAAAACTGCCACTTAAAGTCAAAGCCCTGTGCTCTATGACTACTAACGTAGCCTTGAATAAGTCACTTAACTTCTCTACCTTCAGTTTTCTCCCTAGGAAAATGAACAACAATAGCATCTGTCTTGTGGGGCTGATATAAAGATTGATAATGTTAATAGCCAACAGTGAGTAAGTGTTACTATATACCAGGCACTATCAAAGTACATCGGTAGTATGCTGCTGCTGCTGCTGCTGCTAAGTCACTTCAGTCGTGTCCGACTCTGTGTGACCCCATAAACGGTAGCCCACCAGGCTCCCTCGTCCCTGGGATTCTCCACACAAGAACACTGGAGTGGGTTGCCATTTCCTTCTCCAATGCATGAAAGTGAAAAGTGAAACTGAAGTCACTCAGTCGTGTCCGACTCTTAGCGACCCCATGGACTGCAGCCTACCAGGCTCCTCTGTCCATGGGATTTTCCAGGCAATAGTACTGGAGTAGGCTGCCATTGCCTTCTCATCAGTAGTATAAATTCACTTAATCCCTACAGCAACTATAGGAGGTAGATAACTACTATCATTATCCTTCTTTTGTCCAAGAGGAAACTGAGGCACAGAAATGTGCTTCAAGGACCAGAGCATCAGCATCATTTGGGAGCTTGTTGTTCAGTTGCTCAATCATGTCCGACTCTTTGTGACCCGATGGACTGCAGCACACCAGGCTTCCCTGTGCTTCACCAACTCCCAGAGCTTGTACAAATTCATGTTTATTGAGTTGGTGATGCCATCAAACCATCTCATTCCCTGTCACCCCCTTCTCCCCCTGCCTTCAATTTCTCCCAGCATCAGGGTCTTTTCTAATGAGCAGGTTCTTCACATCAGGTGGCCAAAGTATTGGAGCTTCAGCATCAGTCCTTCCAATGAATATTCAGGACTGATTTCCTTTAGGACTAACTGGTTTGATCTCCTTGCAGTCCAAGGGATTCTCAAGAGTCTTCTCCAGCACCACAGTTCAAAAGCATCAATTCTTCAGTGCTCATCCTTCTCTATGATCCAGCTCTCACATCCATACATGACTACTGGAAAAACCATAGCTTTGACTAGATGAAACTTTGTCAGCAAAGTAATGTCTTTGCTTTTTAATATGTGTCGATGTTTGTCATAGCTTTTCTTCCAAGGAGCAAGCATCTTTGAATTTCATGGCTGCAGTCACCATCTGCAGTGGTTTTGGAGCCCAAGAAAATAAAGTCTGTCACTGTTTCCACTGTTTCCCCATCTATTTGCCATGAAGTGATGGAACCAGGTGGTGTGATCTTAGTTTTTTTAATGTTGAGTTTTAAGCCAACTTTTTCACTCTCCTCTTTCACATTCATCAAGAGGCTCTTTAGTTCCTCTTTGTTTCTGCCATAAAGGTGGTGTCATCTGTATATCTGAGGTTATTGATATTTCTCCCGTAGCTTGTTAGCAATGCCCATGGCGTTTGTTGTTGTTGATATTCAGTCACTAAGTCACGTTCAAGACTTTTGCGACTCCATGGATAGCCCACCAGGCTCCTCTGTCCATGGGCTTTCCCAGGCAAAATACTGGATTGGGTTGCCATTTCATACTCCAGGGAATCTTCCCAGCCCAGGTTGAACCCACGTCACTTGTGTCCTGCATTGGTAGTTGCATTCTTTACCCCTAGAGCCACTTGGGAAGTGTGTGTGTGTGTGTGTGTGTGTGGGTGGGTTGTGGGTGTGTGGGAGATTGGATTTGGTTGAAGTTATTATTACTTAACACTTAGCACTGATAAGAATTCGACGCTCAGAATTCTAGAACTTCCATTCAAAATGGAATATAAAGAGCTAAGAATTCCTATCTCTTGGTTTATTTCTATGGAAATTGATACTGAGAGAGAGAAGGAGTAATTTGACCAAGGTCAACGAGTAAATTAGGGGCACAGCAAAGACCTGAGCTTGAGCTTCAAAGGTCTGCAATTATGCACACAGTACTGGCTTCTCTTTACTTGCTGCTACTGTACAGGTCAAAAAAAAAAAACAAAACCAACTGAGTAAGTTAGCAATTAGTAGATGCAAGTGGTTTCACATTACTGTTTAAAGTGTTCTGCCGCCCACAGAGGAAATTCTAATGTCTATGAATATAAAATATCTTCAAAATCTGTTTCTTCAGAAACCAACTGCTTACTGGCTCCATAGTAAATTGAGTATGTTTTCTCTTGGGTGTTCTCCTGGCATTTAGCCAGGGCACTGATGCAAAATTAGCATTGTGTAATATTGTAAACTCTGGGCAATAATGTAGCTAATCTTCCCTAACAAGCACTCTTTCTATCCAGCATTAATCTTTATCTTTCTATCCATTTTCATATGAAAAAATTTTTAGGAGTGACAACACTTTGATCTTTTCTAAGTTGCATCGTATTCTCCCCTACAAAAACAGGAGTCCCATCTCATAAATATTAACATTTGTCTTAGAATTAGTTCAGAAAAAGTTTGTTTTCTGCTTACTATCTCCACACTGATATTCCTTTTGCATCTGTAAGAACAGATAACTATGCTTGACTGTCCATCTCTTCTCTTACCACTACATTTCTCCAATATTTTCAACCATGCAAAATATATTCAGATTATTCTTTCAGGAAGTTACTTATTCTTTCTTCAAATTGCTCAAAATTCATTTCTTTCAAGGGGCTTCCCCAATGTCTCAGCAGGTAAAGAAACCGCCTGCAGGAGATGTAGTTGAGGGTTTGATCCCACGGGTTCGATCTGGGTCAGGAAGATCCCCTAGAGAAGGAAATGGCAACCCATTCCAGTATTCTTGCCTGGGAAATTCCATAACATGAATTGTCGAGGTAGACTAGAATTTCTTGAATATTAGGCATTTTATTAATCTTTACTCTGTAATCAGTAGTAAAGACATAACATGCATAATCCCTGGCTTCACTTCCTATACAATACTATTTGTACAGATACCAGCTATCCTTAGTCTTATTATTCAGTTTTCATTTGGCTGGTTTGCATGCATGTTCCCTGTTCCTGAGCCCTCCCCTCTTTGCATTCACTGCTCTCCTTGGTGATACAGGATTTGCTATGGATATCTGGCAAGAAGAAAGTTTTGTCTTCCTGTGGAAAGTGGGTGAATATTTATATCCACCCTTCCTAGACTGTATTTTCCCTAAAAGTGAATTTCCTTCAAGGATTTAAACAAGTAGAAAGCTTCATGTGTGTTCAATTGTATTAAAAATTAAAGAAAAAAACAGAAAACTATTCACCAAATTATTAATACATTGGACTTCTAAGGATATTTGGATTGTGGATGATATTAATCTATCTTTTTTTGCTTTTTCTGTATGTTTCCAGACTAATAAAATAGAAGATTAACAATAATTCTGAGAAGCCCAAAGTTGTTAGAATAGAACTTGGGTTCATATGGGCTCTAGACAGTAATTTCAAATATACTGGACAAACATCACTCCAAAATTCAAACAATTTTTTAAAAAATAATAAAAATGATTTAAAAAAAAGAAAATAGTCAACCCAATAACTTAAGAGTAATACACAATCACAAAACAGAGGAAATTAAATTTAGATAAACCTACATAGGTCTCTACTCACAGCACATTCCAATTTGACATCATGAAATAGAAATCACCAAAATCAAGAAGGTAGACAGGCCTTTGTTATTTCTCCCTAATTTGTTCCCAGACTCAAAGACCCAAAGAGTTACAACTGACGAACAAAGCAGAGGTTTCTTTCTACTTTCTCTATTTTACTCTGTGAAAGAAAGGAGTAACTATACCCTTTTACCCTCCTAATTACAAGGTATTCTACGCAGCTGCAAAAAAAGAAAAACAAAAACAATAAACTATTCAATTCAAAAAACAGAAATTATATGATTTGCATTATCTCACCACAAAGCATATTATAATAAATTTTTTATTAAAGTACAATTTGGAAATTAGAAGAGGAAAATTACTTTTAAATAACCCTTGGATAGAACAAAAAACCAAAATTACAACTACAGGCCATTTGGAAAACAACAAAAATAGCACTACCTATAAAAACTTGGAAAACACTGCTGCATAGTCAAAGAAAGTTACTTTAAAGCTTTTATTATTAATTTCTACAATGTAAAATAAATGGTCAAAGTACTTAACTCAAGGTAGAAAGAGTAAAACAGAACAAACGTCAAGAAAACCAACAACAATTAATAAAATACAAATCAATAAACAAATAGTAAAATAGAGGCAAAATAGAATTCATAAATAAACTCAAAAGCTAGCTATTTTAAAAGAACAATAAAAGAAAACAATTAAGACAAATAGAGTTTAAAAACAGAGAGAGAAAAAAAAAACACAGATACATTTTATGAAATTAGAAAAAAAGGTCAAGCTACAAAAAATGAAAGAAATTGGTTGTATTTGGAAAAAAATAAAAGACTGATAAGCATAGAATAAATTGGGAAATCTGTCAAAGAAATTAGTTCAAAAAATAATGAATGGCTTACATAGTCGATAGAAAAATGTTTCTATTCTTTCAAGTGACAGATAATCCCTTTGCTGTTAAATTGTTAAAAAGCATAGAAAAAAATTAAATACATCATAACTAATTTTACAATCTAAAATATTATAATCTTTATAGAGAAATATGACAAAGCAAAGAAACTACAAACACATATAACTTATAAAGATTACTGTAAGATTTATAAATAAAATAGAAGCAAATTTAAACTTTCAATGTAATGTAAACATTAAAAGAAAACCTACACACCATGGTCTTGGCCAGTTAGGAAATATTCCAAGAATCAACAGATGGTTCTTTAATAATAATAACTGATCACATCAATAAACCAAGGGAGTTAAAGTAACCATTGAAATAGATGCCGAACTAGCATGTGGAAATAATTAAATATTTACTCTTGATCATTTTTAAATATATTAATAAAGTAGAAAAAATGTTCTTGATTCAGCACCCAATGGTCAATATCATACCTACTGTCAAAACACAAGAGAATTGCCACTGACAAGTGTGCCTGAAGGGACAATTATTTATTACTGTTTTAAAAGTCTCACCAAAGCTAATAAGATAAAATAAATTATACATTTAAAAGAAGCAGAGACAGAATCACCATTATTATTTGCATGTGGTGTAATTCTTCACCTGTAAAACTCAACAGAATCAGTTTAAACATTATCAATGAGCAAATTATCTAAAAATCCATAGGTTAAAACATATTTTTAGTTACGGAAGAATTCTCTAAGATTGTACACTGTACTTCCTAAGGTTAAGGTTTCCTATACCAGATAACAGTAACAGAACATGTGATCTATTTTTCTCTATTCATGTAATAAATTTGCAGTTGGTGAGGCTGTGGTTGTAATCTTTTTTTTCTTATTTTTTCTGTTTTATTTTTTTCCAAACTTTCTTCCTGGTATAGGACTTTTTATTAATTTTTTATTAAAATATATTTGATTTATAATATTATATTAGTTTTTGGTGTACAAGATTCAGTTCAGTTCAGTTCAGTCGCTCAGTCATGTCCAACTCTTTGCGACCCCATGGATTGCAGCACACCAGGCCTGCCTGTCCATCACCAACTCCCAGAGTCCACCCAAACCCATGTCCATTGAGTCGGTGATGCCATCCAACCATCTCATCCTCTGTTGTCCCCTTCTCCTCCTGCCCTCAATCTTTCCCAGCATCAGGATCTTTTCCCATCAGTCAGTTCTTTGCATCAGGTGGCCAAAGTATTGGAGTTTCAACTTCAACATCAGTCCTTCCAATGAACACTCAGGACCAATCTCCCTTAGGATAGACTGGCTGTGATCTCCTTGCAATCCAAGGGACTCTCAAGAGTCTTCTCCAACACTACAGTTCAAAAGCATCAATTCTTCAGCACTCAGCTTTCTTTCTAGTCCAACTCTCACATCCATACATGACCACTGGAAAAACCGTAGCCTTGACTAGACGGACCTTTGTTGACAAAGTAATGTCTCTGCTTTTAAATATGCTATCTAGGTTGGTCATAACTTTCCTTTCAAGGAGTAAGCGTCTTTTAATTTCATGGCTGCAATCACCATCTGCAGTGATTTTGGAGCCCCCCAAAATGAAGTCTGACACTGTTTCCACTGTTTACCCATCTATTTCCCATGAAGTGATGGGACCGGATCCCATGATCATAGTTTTCTGAATGTTGAGCCTCAAGCCAACTTTTCACTCTCCTTTTTCACTTTTATCAAGAGGCTCTTTAGTTCTTCACTTTCTGCCATAAGGATGGTGTCATCTGCATATCTGAGGTTATTGATATTTCTCCCAGCAATCTTGATTCCAGCTTCTGCTTCCTCCAGCCCAGCATTTCTCATGACATACTCTGCATATACGTTAAATAAGCAGGGTGACAATATACAGCCTTGACGTACTTCTTTTCCTATTTGGAACCAGTCTGTTGTTCCATGTCCAGTTCTAAATGTTGCTTCCTGACCTGTATACAGGTTTCTCAAAAGACAGGTCGGGTGGTCTGGTATTCCCATCTCTTGAAGAATTTTCCACAGTTTATTGTGATCCACACAGTCAAAGGCTTTGGCATAGTCAATAAAGCAGAAATAGATGTTTTTCTGAAACTCTCTTGTTTTTTTGATGATCCAGTGGATGTTGGCAATTTGATCTCTGGTTCCTCTGCCTTTTCTAAATCTAGCTTGAACATCTGGAAGTTCACGGTTCACATATTGCTGAAGCCTGGCTTGGAGAATTTTGAGCATTACTTTACTAGTGTGTGCTGCTGCTGCTGCTAAGTCGCTTCAGTCGTGCGTGTGAGATGAGTGCAATTGTGCAATAGTTTGAGCATTCTTTGGCATTGCCTTTCTTTGGGATTGGAATGAAAACTGACCTTTTCCAGTCCTGTGGCCACTGCTGAGTTTTCCAAATTTGCTGACATATTGAGTGCAGCACTTTCATGGCAACATCTTTTAGGATTTGAAATAGCTCAACTGGAATTCCATCACCTCCACTAGCTTTATTCGTAGTGATGCTTCCCAAGGCCCACTTGACTTCACATTCCAGGATGTCTGGCTCTAGATGAGTGTGAGTGATCACACCATCGTGATTATCTGGGTCGTGAAGATCTTTTTTGCACAATTCTTCTGCATATTCTTGCCACCTCTTCTTAATATCTTCTGCTTCTGTTAGGTCCATGCCATCTCTGTCCTTTATTGAGACCATCTTTGCATGAAATGTTCCCTTGGTATCTCTAATTTTCTTGAAGAGATCTCTAGTCTTTCCCATTCTAAAACATAGTGATTCAATATTTTATATAGGTTGTACTTCATTTAAAGGTATTATAATATAGGCCTCCCTGGTGGCTCAGAGGGTAAAGTATCTGTCTGCAATGCAAGAGACCTGGGTTCAATCCCTGGGTTGGGAAGATTCCCTGGAGAAGGAAATGGCAACCCACTCCAGTACTTATTATAATATAATGGTTATATGTCTCTGTGTTGTACCATATATCCTTGTTGCTTTTTTTTTTCCGAAAGGCATTTTATTTTAAACATAGCAGTATGTACTTGTCAAAGCAATCTTGAGAAAGAAAAACAGAGCTGGAGGAATCAGGCTCCCCGACTTCAGACTGTACTATAAAGCCACAGTCATCAAAACAGCACAGTCCTGGCACATAAATGGAAGTATAGATCTCTGGAACAAGATATAAAGTCCAGAAATAAACCCATGTACCTATGGCCAATTAATCTATGACAAAGGAGGCATGACTCTAAAATGGAGGAAAGACAGTCTCTTCAATAAAAAATGCTGGGAAAACCGGATAGGTACATGTTTAAAAAAAAATGTAATTAGAACTTTCTTTAACACCATACACAAAAATAAACTCAAAATGAATTAAACCCCTAAATATAAGGCCAGATACTATAAAATTCTTAAAGGAAACTTAGGCAGAGCACTCTCAGATAAATCACAACAAGATTTTTTTTGATTCACAGCCTAGAGTAATGGAAATAAAAAGAAAAACAAACAAATGAGACCAAAAAAAACAACAAATGGGACCTGATTAAATTCAAAAGCTTTTGCACTGCAAAGGAAACCACAAACAAATGAAAAGACAACTCACAGAATGGGAGAAAATATTTGAAAATGATGCTACAGACAGGGATTAGTCTCCAAAATTTATAAACAGCTCATGCAGCTCAATATCAAAAAGACAAACATCCCAATCAAAAAATGGATGGAGGACCTAAAGAGACACTTCTCCAAAGAAGACATACAGATGGCCAAAGATGCTCAACATAGCTAATTATCAAAGAAATGCAAATCAATATTACAAAGAGATCACCTCACACCAGTTGGAATGGCCATCATCAAAAAATTTGCAAACAATAAATGCTGGAGAGGGTGTGAAAAGAAGGGAACCCTACACTGTTGATGGGAATGTAAATTGGTGCAGCCACTTTGGAGAACAGTATGAAGTTTCCTTTAAAAACTAAAAATAGAGTTGTCATACGATCATTTTTAAAACTTTCTTCACTTTAGTGCTCATTGGAGGAATTCAGGATCCACTGAATCTTCCCTGAGTTTTCTGAGAAAAATCAAAGTTTTCCTTGAGTCTTTTGAGAAAATCACATCTTAAATGGCATCATGTATTCAGCAGTCACCATGTATTTACTTGTTTTTTTCCCTCAACAGAATATGTTCCCCATCCCAGAGAACAGTGATGTACACTGAAGATACACATGAATTTGATCTTAACTGGCTATACAACACAGAAAAATACACACATGAAAATTCAAGGGGTATATAACATATAATAAAACCATATTCTGTGAGACCACAAAAAAAGGCAATTTTTACTCTTAGGCCCTTTGACATACACATTCAAGGATCTTTACACATAACCATAGACCCACAACTGTGGACTAAGAATAGTGTTGAAATGACTGAGTTAATATATCAGCTACTCCAGGGAAAAACAAAGGATGCCTTAGTGTTCAAAGTTATCACCATATTATTGTACATGGATAGTTACTTGCTAAAAAAACAAACAAGAACTGCCTGTCTGTTAGACAATCCCTTAGAAGCCATTTTGGCCTTGATTTGATGTGCTATTTTGTTGTTAACAGCCAGGTGGACTGACGCTCCTGCCCAATCAGCAAGCATACTGCTGTGGCCTAATACTAACGTGAAACTCCTTGACTTCCAACAGCACTACCTACCAGCCGCTTTAACCTTGACTGTAATACTGAAACACAGTTGAGCTGTTGAGACTGCCCTGAGCACCCTGTTCCACCAAGTTAGATTTGTGGCAGGATGCTGGAGCAGCGGCCACCTGGCAGGTAGAGAAAAGGCAAATACACAGACGGCAAGTGAAAGAACTGTTTTCATGCTATGGAGGCCCAATAAACAGGATTCAGAGATCAAGAATCAGCTGACTTTAAAACAGGCTCTGGCCTGAGCACAAGTCTAGGAGAAAGGTCACAATTTTGGTGAACTTTGCAAACAATGGCTTCAGATACGAATTACAGATTAAAATTCCAGTGCAATCTTCACATTCGTTCAGTGAGGAAGAAGAAATGTTTGATTTGACATTAATCATTTCAGCCTCAAACACAGATGGTAATCAATGAAATATTTATTAAGCTTCTAGTACTCTGTATTATGATCTATGTCAGGAGCTACAGAGAAACCCCAAAGAAGTATAGGATGTGATCCCTGACTTGAAAGCAATTATAATTTAGTTAAGAAGTCATATACTTCCATAATGCCTTCAAGTCATTCTACAAAACTCTTAATAAAATTATAAATAGTTATTAGACCAATTTTTGAAATAACTATTACTCTGAAAAGTGAAAGTCGCTCAGTCATGTCCAACTCCAGGCCAGAATACTGGAGTGAGTAGCCTTTCTCATCTCTAGGGAATCTTCCCAATCCAGGGATCAAACCCAGGTCTCGCAAACTCCAGGCAGATTCTTCACCAGCTAAGCCACAAGGAAAGCCCCAGAATAATGGAGTGGGTAGCCTATCCCTTCTCCAGCGGATCTTCCCAACCCAGGAATTGAACCAGGGTCTCCTACACTTCAGATGGAGTCTTTACCAACTGAGCTATCAGGGAAGCCCATCTATTACTCTATGATGCTCTAAGCTCCATCATTTCAAGGACAATTACCTCCTGATTAAATAAGCCAATGCTTATTTCCAATGCCTAGTGCATAGTATTTGCACAACAAATATATCTTGAAGAGATGGATATATGATGGACATGTTCAGTTCAGTCCCTCAGTCGTGTGCAACTCTTTGCAATCCCATGGACCATAGCACACCAGGCCTCCCTGTCCATCACCAACTCCCGGAGTTTACCCAGACTCATGTCCATCGAGTCAGTGATGCCATCCAACCATCTCATCCTCTGTTGTCCCCTTCTCCTCCTGCCTTCAATCTTTCCCAGCATCAGGGTCTTTTCCCATCAGTCAGTTCTTTGCATCAGGTGGCCAAAGTATTGGAGCTTCAGCTTCAACATCAGTCCTTCCAATGAACACTCAGGACCAATCTCCCTTAGGATAGACTGGCTGGGATCTCCTTGCGGTCCAAGGGACTCTCAAGAGTCTTCTCCAACACTACAGTTCAAAAGCATCAATTCTTCAGCACTCAGCTTTCTTTATAGTCCAACTCTCACATCCATACATGATTACTGGAAAAACTTTTTAAATGAGTTTTATCTGAATTGTGCTTAGTATAAATATGCACAAAGAAGGGACACAGCTCAAAGGGCTCTATGTGGAAAAAAGGTTATTACTATCTTTAACATCATCTATAAAGGTTAAGACAAAACCAAATACACTCCCATATAGGAGCTTAGGGCTTCCCTGGTGGCTCAGTGATAAAAAATCCACCTGCAAAGTAGGAGACACTGGTTCAATACACCAGTTGGATCCCTGGGTCTGGAAGATCCCTGGGAGAATAAACTGGCAACCCACTCCAGTATTCTTGCCTGGGAAATCCCATGGACGGAGGAGCCTAACAGGCTACAGTCCATGGGGTCCCAAGAGTCAGAACCAACTCAGCAACTAAACCACCACCACCACCATGCTGTGCTGTGTCACTCAGTTATGTCCAACTCTTTGCAACCCTATGGACAGAGGAGCCTGCAGGTTCCTCTGTCCATGGGATTCTCCAGGCAAGAATACTGGAGTGGGTTGCCATGCACTCCTCCAGGGGGTCTTCCCAACCCAGGGATCGAACCCAAGTCTCCCGCATTGCAGGCAAATTTTTTACCATCTGAGCCACCAGGGAAGCCCAAGAATACTGGAGTGGGTGCCTATTCCTTCTCCAGGGAATTTTCCCAACCCAAGAATCGAACCGGGGTCTCCTGCATTGCAGGCAGATTCTTTACCAGCTGAGCTACCAGGGAAGCCCATACATTAAAATTCTATTTAAAATGTCTACTTGGTTTGTTAATTAAAAGATAACACTGCAGCTCCAGAGCCCTACCAGTCAGGCCCTACTGCCCACCAACTGTCTCCTCTGGTCTGCTAAGCTTCCTTACACCATTTTGCTGAAAGTGGGAATATAGTCCCATTCTTGATTCCCCTACAACAGAGAAAACCAGGCTGTAAAATATAACAAATCTGTAGTGAATTTGGAGACAGCATGAGTATGAGGCAGAGAAACCTACACTGTTGGTAGAGATGACCACTTTGGAAGTCTGCTGAGCGCTTTCCTGGTGATGCCTAAGAGTTTGTAGGTACCTGCATAGGCTTCTCGTCCCATGTTCTGATATTTTTACAGATCCCTGAAATCTATTAAGAGATCATCCAAACACTGCCACCACGTTTAGGCATTAAATTGTTCAAAACCTGCCCGTCTTCTCCTGAGTCATGATCTGATCATTGACCTGAAGCATTAATCCTCTAGCTACATGCCTAAAAGATCACTGTTCTTTTTTTTTTTTTCTTCATTCAGTAAATATATTTTCATCATCCCTTTTCCTGATATCGCTGGTAGATAGTTCTATCCAATCGATAGTTCTCACGTTTGATTTGCCCTTTCTTCTCAGAATCATACCTACTCTGCATTCAGACATGAACTTTATTTTCTCACTTTTTTAAAAATTAGCATACCTTGATTTATCCTTGTATTTCCAGTGTAAATGCATATCCCTGCTTACGCGCATGCTCTATTATTCTCACTGCTTTTGTTCTTTTGGATCATGATGGAATTTATAATGTTCATAAAACTTGGCAAACTAGGGGGTCTTTGAATGAGGGTGCAAGTACCCCTGAGTCATACAAAAACGTTCCAAGGGTAAGCAAACATAGGTAACTTTAAAGCAATGTCTTTCCAGATCCTCAGCTTCATTCTGAGAGTATAATCTAAGTAGGGACATCTTGTTGGACCTTTTCTTTCATAACTATATACGTGAAAATCCATATTCATTTTTCACTTGAGCACCACGATTTCTGACAGCTTTCATCTATCACTTTCATGCATTTGCAGAAGGAAATGGCAACCCACTCCAGTGTTCTTGCCTGGAGAATCCCAGGGACGGGGGAGCCTAGTGGGCTGCCGTCTATGGGGTCGCACAGAGTCAGACACGACTGAAGCGACTTAGCAGAAGCAGCAGCAGCATCTATCCATCCCTTCTATGATTTCTTATTTGTTCCTATCACATACCCAGTAGATTTAATGAGAATACGCTATCATTAATACACCTTTTGGCATACCTGGTATTTTCCACTCTTTTGCCTGTTGAATTTCACTGAACCTTATCTCATTTCCATAATCACTAATACTCAGATGCAAATAAGTTAATTTCATCAGGAACGCAATTTCGTTATGAGCCCTTTTCCGAGGTTCCGGTTCAAGATGACGTCATAAGAGGATTCTGAACTCAACTCCATCCACAAACACAATGGAACCTAGAGCTACAAATGGAAGAACTGCCTGGGGAGGGGGGGAAGTAAAACCTGTCTAAGCAACTCCTATTATTCCACCAAGCAAGAGAAGGTTCACATCAAAGCTGTAGGAGAAGCAGGACACATCTCACCACAAACCCCACCCACGCAGCCCAGCGCCCCACAGTCAGGAGGGAACCCGAAACTGGAGCTTCTCTCTGAGGAGGGAAGGGGGTTTTTGAACCCCACATGGGGCAACTTCAACCTTTAGTTCATACACCTGAGGGACAATCCCCTGAAACACCCAGCTTAGAAAACCCACGGGACTTCTGCCTGACTCACCTGCACCCATAGGTTCTAGCTTCAAAGCCGCCAGCTGCTGAAGCAGCTGCTCCCGGACTTTGGGTGAGAGAAGCTCACTTGCTTGTCTTGGAGCTTCCTCCGAGGGGAATGATTTCCTCTGAGGGGAAATGATTTGACACTCATTTGAGGGCCTCTTCGGGAGCATCCAGAAACAGACTGGAGGGCGCCATGTTCGGCTCTCCGCCTTCCGCGCTTCGAGCGCCCGCATCTCCTGAGAAGCCAGGTCACGTGCATCTGCAGCTCCCGTTCTATGCCTGGAGCCCCGGCTTTTGCAACCACCGCCCAGGACGTGCCTCTAGATTGCCTGGTACTGGTGCTCAGCAGAGCTTCTACTAAGCAGTCCCGTAGACCTGTATACATCTGCGTGAGCCTTTTTCGAATCAAGTTTATGTTTACGTTTATAAATATGATGATATAACTACTAAAAATTTGCAAAATATGAACTTTATGTCATAATGATAATAACAAAATTAAATCTATTCGGCATAAAATGTTTATTACTTGCTGCTGCTGCTGCTAAGTCGCTTCAGTCGTGTCCGACTCTGTGCGACCCCATGGACTGCAGCCTACCAGGCTCCTCCATCCATGGGATCCTCCAGGCAAGGGTACTGGAGTGGCTTGCCATTGCCTTCTCCGATTTATTAGTTACAGACAGAGAAAACATGTTAATTTCAGATTTCAATTCATATACTTAATTTTTGGGAGGTATGTATAATCAATATAACACATCCAAGCATACAAGATTACATTAGATTAAAAATTTGTGGAGAGTTGAATAGAAATGAGTTCAAGAAGAAAAAGAATGATACGTATAAATTTTCTGATTATTAAAGTAATCTGGATTACATATTTGAACGAGGCAGTGTGGCTGTTGAATTGCTACTGTTTCAAGATGCCACTGGAAATTTTTTTTAATTATCTGACAATTTGTTGTAATGCTAATACTTATAATTGGCCAGAAATTACATTATTTTCAACAACTTAGGGTAAAATTATTTTAGCCATTAACCTAATGTGGAAGAAATACATAGATTTATCAGTATTACTTTAACTGATGGACAAACAAAAAGCTCAAGATCTGCTATGGTAGGCCATGGAGTACATTCTCCACCATGCATGTTGGTGCAAACTTAGCTGACATGATTTTGCTCTGAGGGTTTGGTTCATTTTTAAATTCCTCAGTTGGGGCCCTTCTGTGACTGACATTAGATTTCCCTGAAATCTAGTCCAGTTAGCTGTGCTGAGATAACGCATGGAGGAGTGAATCCTGTAGGTGTTGGTCCAAGGGAAGAAATATAAAACCAAATAAAGGAGAGTTTATGGAAAAGGGGAACCAGTTCCAACACAAAACCAGGATGCTTTCTTGATGCTTAAACATGATGGGTCCTTTGTAAATCAGATAGACATGCCAGAACTTCCTTAACACAGTAGTAAGAAAGTCGTCAGAAAAGTCAGGGAAGCTGGAATATTAGAGCAGATTTATTATGTAAGAACCCAATCCTCATCTATGTTCCCTGGGAGGACCCAGTGGATACCCCTTCGTTAGAGCAACAGAAAGCATGGGCAGGGCATGAGGAGGCTGTTTAAGAAATTCAGTGAGGGATGTCCTCTGAATTACACTATTTATAGTAGAAGGTGTTATCATACAGCTCTGCTCGCTAGTGCCAAAAGGTATGATTCCAGAATAGCAGGGATCAGGTGTTACCTTTTAATTTCTAAAAGCACAAGGTAATTACCAAGTCATAAGGTCAGAAGTACGTATCAGTCGTTTGTTGATCTAGATAGATAGAATGATAAAAATAATACATTCAGGATCAGATCCAGAAGGCACCAGTAAATTATATGAAAAGGCAGCACAGACTTGCACATCACATACATTTGTTGTTTTAACACCAATCCCTCAGTTTATTTATAAGGTCTCATGGGGGAAGGTAGGGCTGGCCCCTTTCAACCTACTTACTGACAGAGGAAGCAAAGCAGTCCTGGTGCACAGACAAGTCAGTGGAATATTGGTGCTTACAGAAATGCACTGCTCTTGTATCATAGGCTCACTCAGCAGTGGTCTTAATGGGCAGAGATGAAAGGAAATCTTTCCCAGTAGGCACAACAGCCAGCAATCTGTTTGGTTATTCATTTTGTGTGGAGTTCTTCCCTGGCAGTCCAGTGGTTAAGAGTCCACGATTCCATTTCGAGAGACACAGGTTCTATCCCTGGTTGGGGAACTGAGATTCCCACATGCTGCATGATGCAGCCAAAATAATTTTTTTTAATGAATTTTGTGTGTAAATAGAAGTGATCCAAAGTAAGATACACACTGATTCCTATGCAGGTGAATGGCTTAGATGATTGTTACTGGTCTGGAAGGAATTATATTGGAAGATTGGGGACAAAAAAAACTGAGAAGAGGTGTGTGGATGACCCCTGGAGATGGCCAAGACATGCATATTTTTTTGTTTCATGGTAATACCCATTGCCTTCACTGCCACCAGAGTAAGTCCTCTCAGTGGTAAACCTGACCTTGTCACTCCCTTGCTTAAAATTCTTCAGTGGCTCCTTACCTATCAAATGACACTAAGGTTCCTTATTCTCCAGGATAAGGCTTTCCAGGATCCAACCCTTGCTCATCTTTCTAATCTCACTCTCTGCTACTACTTGGCAATTCTTGCCTGACTCCTTTACCATCCCTCACCTCTTGTACTGGCCTTGAAGTCCTCCTGGCTAGAATGACCTCCTCCCTTTTGTACACTGCCCCTCACCTCACCCATCTACCTGAATAAATGTTATTTTCCCATCACACTTCAGATTGCTGCAGTCTTACTCCAGGAGGCCTCATCCAGCTTTCTCTTCCCAAATCATACCCCGTACTGCCCTACACTTATCTCCCTGTTGTACTAACCAGTTGCTATTTTAAGTATCAGTTCATCCACCAGTGTGCTTCTAAAGGCAAGAATCTTGTCATTTGTATCTCTTTATCCCCAGTGCATGGCTTGTTACCTGAATCACAATAGACAATATATTTTGGAGTAAATATATTTAAAAAGGAAAGAATATGTAAGATACTTTATTCAGTAAGTGTGTTCCTAAAAATTTAAACAGAATGGTTTTGGGAAAAGCCAGATCCTACATATTTGAATTTCTATGTTAGGGTAGACAGATCACTCCTGTAATCATGTCTGACTTCCTATCCATGCAATACTCAAACACCTGCTATCTAGTGATTAAACTGCTCTGACGCAAGTGTCGTCCTGGATTGAGGCCCGCCACTCGAAGGTGCCCTAGTTACTCGCAGCTCTCCGAGTCGGTGGTGAACAATTCTCACGCATGACCCATGGCACCATATATCCCAGCTTACTGGGTTCTAGTTTTCCATGTTTCTAGTGTTCAGCTTTCATTACTGCCTACCTTTTCATGTCTCTGCTTGATGGTCTAGTTCCTCCAAAGCCTATGTCTTCCACGCTTTACCTTCTGGAAACTAATCGTCTCTGAGCCCTGCTACCTTCCAGCTCTACCTGGGTTAATTGTGTGACCTTTGAATCTCTATGACTCACCTGCCCCATATCTTGGGCTTGGTTTGGACCAAAGTACATGTATGCTGTCTTTCCTGCCTGCTTCTTTGACATCCAGTTCTGAACCTTCCTGCAGATTCATTCCATTTTTGGCCTGGATTTCTTTGCCTGGATTTACAATCTTGATCTTCCCCTGGCCATTCTCCCTCTCTTAGTACCAGGATGGTACATCCCCAAATTATTAAGTTTGTGTGTAAATCCTTATTTTATTATATTGAGCTTGCTTAAAGTGAATTATAATTGTGATACAGAGCAGAACAGAGCTTAGGAAAGAATTCAAAGGTAATGACTCTCTTTGAGTGAATGCAACATTCAGAACTTCGTATGAGATGATTTTGAGGAGTAGTTGGCAAATTTAAGTCTGGACCACCTTTTAGAGACCACTGAGTGTGAGCAAGTTTTCTACATCAGGAACCTGAGAGTTTGCTTGGGGATGGCCAACAAACAAGCTCTTATGATATCATCAGAAAGTGTCCATTAACATGACAGCCGCTTCTTAGTTCATCAGACTCTTGTCTAGCTACCTGCCTTAAATTACTTCATTACCAACATGGACTTAGCCTCTCCAAATTTTATCAAACATTTTTGTTTCCCTCCAAATCTGTGGAATAATATTGATAGGAACAGGAAGCTGAAACTCTGTCCCAGATAAGACTTGAGTATTTATGTATTTATGTTAGTAATGTTTCCATTATGTTCATGATCAATTTGTTGGTGTTTCCCTAACTCATCTGCATCCTTCTTTCAAGTAATAAAAACAACTTTTCAGATGAGCAAGGCTTCCTTATTGTGCAGGATGATATTAGGTACATCATGGATGATTGAGACTGCCTCTGCTTTTATGGATACCTTGGAATTTGGCTACCTGCTCCAAGATCTCCTTCCTTGTTCTTTTTTTAATTCCCTTGAACACTATGCTTGGGATTAATATGGAAGTACATACTGTTTTCTCATCTCATCCCAGTTATTTATAAACCACCACAGAAAAGTGGTTAACCAGGTCATCTGTTGATCTTTGGCTATCTTTTTAAAGAAACATTTTCCCCTTCATTTCCTTGTTATTATTTAGTTGTTTTAAAGTCTACCAAGTCACTGAACTGTTTGATCTGCAGCTTTTCATGGAAGAGAATCATGTTTTGCTGAGTCAAGTGCAGCATGCTGCTTTCTGTATACTGAAAATGTGGTATTGATTTTTTAAAATCATATTTGATCTGGGGGTATATATTACTGCTGAATTACTATATCTTTTTGAATTGAATATTTCACAAATGGATTCAAGATGGTCCTTTATGGATTAAAATACTTCTGAACAGTACATTATCTATAACAACAAAATAAATCATTGGTATGTGAAGAAAATATTGATTATATCTTACTCTCCCCTTTAATTTGAACTTTACATCTAGTATTTCATTTTTAATGTAACAAGATGGCATTATATCCACATTGATTACAGCCTAGGAATGTTCTGAGTTAACATTTCAACAGAGTAAGTATTCTTTGTTTCAGTTAAAATTAAGCTGAAAACAAAAGCTAAAATGGCATTTTTTAAATAATTTGTTATCAACAGCTTATCAGTGACTTTTTCATGAACTTAGAACAATCTCATTAGAAAATTGTCTATCTCATGAGCTGCCGCAAATAGCTGAGAAACTAGATTTTAGGCTGGCTGCAACCAAAAAGAGGAATTTGAAAATATCCAAAAACATTTCTCAGCCTACGGAGAAACATGCTTATTTAACTCACATTCTCCCACTTAGACCATATTAGTGGACTCTTTTTCATATTGTGATTGCAGTCAAGGGTATTGGAAACAACATCACAGTTATCCTCAACACAGTCATCACCATACCACCTGTGGGCGTAACAAGGTTGAAACCAGGTATTTTCAAGGGGTTAATCCTAAAGAAAGAGGGTATAAGTGTCCAACATAG
Organism: Giraffa tippelskirchi; assembly: GCF_054371585.1. Lineage (NCBI taxonomy): Eukaryota > Metazoa > Chordata > Mammalia > Artiodactyla > Giraffidae > Giraffa > Giraffa tippelskirchi. The sequence goes on from NC_137282.1 coordinate 85,654,073, forward strand.
TTTCAAAATGAAAAGGAAAATCCTGGCCATGTATCAAGGATTAGGTTAGTTATCAGGTGTCTAATATAAAAATATTAAGGACCAAGTGAAGGGAACACAGCTGACACAAGATCCCGTTTCATGACTTTTGAGCTGTGTTTTTCATGTCTATTATCATCAACAATAACAGGATATAAAGGCTACTTTGGGGATAGATTAATATTTTAGGAGAACAAAAGAAAATGACACTGATGGTTTAAAAAATATTCCCAGGGAAGAAAAATGAGAAATAATAAAAAAGGATTGTACTTGGGGTTAAACCCCTATCAGATCCTATAAAGTGCTAGACAAGTTAGGTTAAGTTATATATTGATCAAAACATGCATTTGGAGTTGTTGACACTATCCATCCTGTATTACAGAGGAGCAATTGGGCTCAGCAAGTTTAAGCAATATGCCCAAGATCACTCGGCTGAAAGAAATGAGGCAGAATTGAATACCATGCTCACTTAATGCAAAGATCGTTTGTTCCAGTACAGATGTCAGTGGTTCTCAAACTTCAACTCATGTTCCTATCACCTAGGAATCTCTGAAAACGTATTTCTGCCTGGGCTCCACTCAGGGTCAGTTGAATATGAATCTCTAAAGGAGCCAAACATCAGCACTTTTCAGAAGTTCCCCATGTAATAACACATGTGTAGCCAAGATTGAAAACACTGTGCTAGTAGAAGGCCACTTAAAGACTGAAAATTAATAGGCAGTGAAAAGGCCACCTGTCCAGGAACAAAGTAAGCAATATTTATAAAGACCTTATTGACAGAGTTCCTGTAAGTGGCCAAAACAAATATTTTTGGGCAGAAGCATATCAGCAGATGATTCCTTTCAGCATGTTTACAGCTAATTCATAGCCCAAAAAGGAAGTTGAGAAACAATGATAAGAGGGTATAACTTCCTGATAAAAACTTACAACTGCATAGATATTTCCTGTAGGAAATGTCTAAGTTAATTGAAGGCATAAGAATTCACTTGAAAGGCCGCTGCAAGAAAATAAACAGAGCTTAAAACTTGCCCTTTCCCTTTGCAACAAGGCCCTTTTACTTTCAATGATTCAGTATCTAAAGCTTTAAGAAATGTGGAGAATACCATCAAGAGAGAGGTCAAGATGGAGTCCTAGAGAAAGCATATAGATCTTACTTCAAGACTGGAAATGGGAGACATCACTTAGAGAGGATAGAGATTAAAAAGGAAAGGTGCTTAGGACTGAACTTTAAGAACCTCAAGAGACACAGGATGGAGTGGCAAAAGGTAAGAGGAAACCAGGAGAATGTGGGGACTTGAAGCTAAAAGAGGTGAAGGCTTCTAGAATTGAGGAGTATCCATCTGATCAATCACTGCTGAGAAATCAGGGAAGATAAAGACAGAGGAGTGTCCATTGCATTTGGCAATATAGATGTCACCAGTGACTAGAGATATTTTTTGTTGACAGCTTTATTCAAAGTGTACAGTTATACTTCATTCATGCTCTGCCAAGACATTAAAATTCCTATTGTGTCTGATGGCCAAAAAAGTCAGAAATACATAAGTTTTACAACCTGCAATTTTAAAGTTCCTTTAGCAACAGCTAAACCTCCATTCTTTAGTGGGAGAGAAGCAAGAGTTAGAAAAGCTGAACTAGAAAAGAGAAAAACACATATTAAACCTTAAGTTTTTTTCTTCCACTTTTATTGAGATATAATTGACATACAGAACCGTATAAGGTTAATGTGAACAGCATGATTTGATTTATGTATTTCATGAAATTATCACAATAAGTTTAGTGAAAATCCATCATCTCATACAGATGGATTAAACAGAAAAATTAAACATATTTAAAAAGAAAAAATTAAATAGAAAAAAATTGTTTTCTTGTGATGAAAACTCTTAGGATTTACTCTCTTAATAACTTTGATATATAACATACAGCAACGTTGATTATATTTATCATGTTGTACATTGCACCCTTAGTAATTGTTAATATTTATCTTATAACTGAAAGTTTGTTCCTTTTGACTACCTTCATCCAACTCCCCCTCTCTCCACCTCTCACCTCTGGCAACCATAAGTCTGATCTCTTTCTATGAATTGGTTTTATTTAACCTTAAAATTCATCTTACCTATTTTGAAAAATAAGTCAGTTCTAAACTCCACTTACCTCTCTTGACTGATAAAAATTTACATAAAGTATGCTTTAAAATATTTTATTTCTTTACATCAAATGTCTGTAGATGACAAGATGCTTCTCAGAACACTGTGGTTGAAGGTATATTTAGAAAAGTGTGGCGTTTAAACATTTATTTTAAAAGTGAAGAGAGTCATACTGTATGATTTCAATTATATGACATTCTGGATAGTGAACAGTAAAAAGATCACTGGTTGCCATGGTTTTCAGAGGAAGATGGGGAGGAATGAGTAGGTGATAAACATGGGACTTGTCAGGCAGTGAAACAACTCTGTATGATACTGGACTAGTAGATACATGACATTATGCATTTATCAAAACTCACAGAACTTGATAGAACAAAAAGTAAACTTCAATGTATACAAAAAACTTTTTAATCATTTATTTATAAGATCTGAGCATTTCTAGAAGGAATGAAACCATGATAAACTGTGTTACAAATACATAAAAAATCTTCAATGAAGAGTAGTCGAGGAGGAAAGGTACCAACCTAAGTAAATTTAGAAACAATTAGAGCCTACAAGACTAAAGGCAAAAGGAAGTGCTTATAAGCACTGTACTTAAATTAATAAAGTTATATCCCATAGGAGAACAAAGTACAGTGATAAGGCTATTTTCCATTAGGTGCTGCTGCTCTCTATATGTACTATAACTGAACAATAAATAAATGGATACCAGATAGTGGGAGTGAGTTTTCCCAATGTTGCTGTGGGAAGTTATGGAAGAACAAGCAGAAGAGGCTGGGATGGCCCCTTTAGTAATTGCTTACAATTGGAGATATCAGTATGAACTCATGTTTAGCTCAATAATAGATATATGCAGTTATATATATAGAAATATTTACAGATGTTATAAAAAAAAAAATATATATATATACGCACATACATTGGTGGACCTTTAGGTTGGTTGCTTCTATGTACAGACTTGAAATTGTAGACAGAGAGATTTATGGTTTGGTTTGAATATGCACAACATGGAATACATTTTCTAATGTATTTTCCCTCTCAAATTCTTTTGAAACTAAAAGACTATATTCTCTCCTGGGTAGCAAATTACCTAGAACTAGCATCTTAGAGCAAGACTGAGCATTACAAGTTATCTAATTTCCTTTCCCATTTTGACTGTTGGGAAAAAATTTATCTCCATTATAAATCTCAGATATTCAGCTCAGTTCAGTCTCTCAGTTATGTCTGACTCTTTGTGACCCCGTGGACTGCATCACACCAGGCTTCCCTGTCCATCACCAACTCCCGGAGCTTGCTCAAACTCATGTCCATCGAGTCACTGATGCCATCAAACCATCTCATCCTCTGTCAACCCCTTCTCCTGCCTTAAATCTTTCCCAGGATCAGAGTCTTTTCCATATCAGTGTATGGAAATACAGTGTTGCAAATACCTTGAAATATTATTTTTGCTCATCACTACTAGAAATTATGTAGTCATCAAATCTGTGAATTAGATCTTGATTCAATGCAATAATAAAGCACATATCACAAGTTTTTGAAAATTTGGCAAATGTTTTTCAATATTGTCAGTTTTCTTTGAAGTTTCAAGTGTTTAATTCTATGCATTAAAAATGTTGTTCTGAAAAAATATATATTATTCTGCAAAGGACCCATAGACTTCACAAGACTGCCTGAAAGTTCATGGTACTAATAAGACTGAGAACCCCTACATAAAGTCATATAATTAGAAATATTTTAATATGTGATGACATACAAATTGGTTTTGTTTATTGCGTTCTGATTGAACTAAGACATAAATTCTACCAATTAATATTGCCCAAACTGGAAATTGCATAGTTCTAAAGCAATTTCTCATAATATATACTCCATGAAAGGATTTCTTTTGGGTAACTTTATCAGTCTTTCATACTTGCGTCATCAAAGAACCTCAGTTGTTCTCAGCCACTTCACCTGTTCTTAGATCCTTCACCTTAGGCAGAGCAGATCTGCATTGGGCTATAATTTCAGGAGAGATTTAATTCCTATCTTACTTCCTTTTCTACTAGACTCATGGGAATTACTGATGCCTGTAATTCCTTTAGGAACTTAGGGTTCAAAAATAGTCCCTTCAAATTTTTTTCATATCATAATTAGGGATAAGAATTAATACTCATGTGCTTTCTAGAGGGAGGACAATTACTAACCCTCGACAGAGGTAGAAATATCTAACAACAGGCCTTTTTCCAAAATGAAAGTTTTAACAGGAGAACTACACAATCTAAAAGAAGCATCAAGCAGGAGGAAGAAGAGAACAGCATGCAGAGGGAAGTCAGAAAGAGAAAACCAAATATCACATATTAACATGTATATGTGGAATCTAGAAAAATAGTACTGATGAACCTATTTGCATAGCAGGAATAGAGATGCAGACATAGAGAGCAGATGTGTGGACATGGAGCAAGGGGATACGCTGGGAGATTGGAATGGACGTATATGTGTAAAACAGCCAGTGGGAAGCTGCTGCATCGCTCAGGGAGTGCAGCTCAGTGCTCTGTGATGACCTAGATGGGTGGGATGGGGGAAGGTGGGAGGGAGGCCCCGGAGGGAGGGGATATATGTATACAGATAGCTGATTCACTTCATTGTATAGCAGAAACCAACACAACATTTTAAAACAAGTATACTCCAATAAAAAAAATTAAGAAAACAGAGCCCCAAATTCTCTCACACAATTTTGTCTAGAGTCAGCCATAAACTTCAGTAATTCATTTAATTCTAATAATTGTAATTTCCAGTTCCTCAGTTTTGCATTTATCAAACAGGAGTGATGATACGGTGCTTGCCATGTGTGTATTGACTGTGTGACAAGGACTCCCAGCCTCCTGGGTATCAAATGCTTTGCATCCATTCAAGCACATGTCACATGCCACGGTTGGTAATGGCAGAACCGTCTCTTCATTCTGACGATCTTGCCATGGCCTGTCCTTTCCTCCTCTCATACTATAGTTCTTCAATCTTTAGGCTTCCCACAACGCAGGAAGAAAGCAATTACATGTGTTTTTAGGCTGACGCATTTTCTGATGGTAACAATCAGTATTTAAGCTAATTAGGAAAATTCTTTTGATGTCTTTTATTTCTTTCACAATTAGTCTCCTGCTGTGTGTGTGTGTGTATGTGTGTGTGCTTTAAAAAATAAACTCCCAGCCAGTGGTGGGGAGGAGAGAGAATCATTTTACCATCTTTAATTTCTATCTGGTTTCAGGGAATTGTCCATCATCTGGATATTTCTCCCTTGAAGAGCCTATAAAATGGAAGATATTTAGGGAGAGATTGAGTTACTCTGAACTGATAATAGAATTCTGAATCCAGGTCCAAATGGTGGCCTGATATGAAAAAAGATCAAAAGTCCCATAATGCTCTCTTTTGTGTGGGTCAATTTCCTGTTTCCACCAAATCCATATGAAAATTCAAGTTGCATTTCCAGACTCTGTGGCACAGATGAATTCAAGTTGCATTTCCAGACTCAAGTTGCAAAATTCAAGTTGCATTTCCAGACTCTTTGGCACAGATGAATTCAGTAACTAACCAACATCAGAGAGTGAGACCCTAAGGGAGTGGACACAGGAACAGAAACGAGACATGAAGCACAGCTCGGAGCTTCTGCTGGAGAAGCGTGTGATTAGAGGTGCTCTTCAATTGAAGACAGAGAGCACAGGAGGGGGCCCAAAGTCTGCAAAGAGGCAAGTCCTCCAGAAGAAAATCTGCAGCTTGATGCTGTGGAAGGCAGAGTATGAGTCTCCAGCTGCCTGTTTTTTTCTAACAGTTCCCAGAGGCAATGATTGGGCCAATCAGTGCTGGCCTGGAAAAGGAGGGCAAGTGTGATCAGAGGCAAAATCCAAGGTCAAAATATTCACATGGTCTCCAGGGTAGCTCACGACTAGAATTCATTCATCCAGTGTTTAAGGCAAACCTACCAAGAATTCGAGAACAGGATGCTTGCCCTGAAGGTGCTCAGGATCCCGGGTGAGAAGGAAGTGCTTAGGCCACTCACAGACGCTGATACAGCTTGGTTAGTCTCTGTGGACGACATTCACAGAGCACTGCGGGTGGGCTCACCCAAAGAGCGCCCCTGAGGCCCCGGCAGGAAGCTCCCTTGACACTTAAAGATGACACCCACAGATGGCAATCACTATCTCATGTGTGCGGATGTGGCTGACAAAAAAAAAACAATAATCCTTCTTCACCACCTGTATGCAAAGACTGACACTGGGTTGACAGCTGTAGAAACGTCTCACTGCTCCGGATATTAGGGGCTTCCTCACATTCTGAGTTGGGCTCCTTTCTTTTGCTCAGACAAAAAAAAAAGTCAATTCTCTATCCAGCTAGTTGCAAGCCATCTTTACTTACCCCTGGAGAATGTCTAAAATCATTGACCAAGCTCCACCATTTAAAATTATAGGTCAAGTTCCCTTTAAAAAAAATTCTCACCCTCTCTTTTATGTAGGATCCTTTCTCAATTTTCAGCTTCTTGTTACACAACTTCCCCTCTCCCCACTCTACTTCCACACAAAATTACACACTACTCCAATATGACCATAATCCACCATACACACTACTCAAACATGAACACAACACACCATACTGCTGAAGCTGTGAAAATCACCCAGGTGTGCGATGTTCCATTCTGTTTCATAGCTCCAAGCCACAGAGCACATCACCTCCCTCAATAGAATACCTTGTTTCTCTTTTTCACTTGATGAAATTCTATTCATCCTTCAAAATCCAGTTGAACCACGCCTGCCACTGTGGCAGTGCCATCCCTAAAAGTCATTCTTCCTCTCTGTTGCCACCTTTAGCTCTTGTATCCATCATAACATTGAGATCTTTATGTGACTTCACCTTTGAAGAGTAATGGTTATTTTTGAGCATTTAGAATGGCTCCTGACAAATAAATCACTGATGAATTAAAAAGGAAATTAATTAAATTAATAAAGAACTCATAAATAATTACTTCTCTGATAACATTGTTTTTCAGCAAGCATTGATTTATTGCCGTCGTATCAGCAGTATTATGAGACATCTGAGTGACCTAAACTTGTCATTGTAAGTCATCATTGTAGCTCAGAGATGAAGCTAAAGGAAAGATTAAAAGGTTAGATGCAAATTTGTAACTTGAAGAAGCCTCAGAGTTCTCAAAAAAAAAAAAGAAAAAAATGGAGGTTCTCCTCTATAGACCTCCAATTTTTCCTGTGACTTAGATTTAACCATGGCCACACACTCTGTCTAGAAGCACAGCAAGGTCACTCTGACCTGATTCAGTTCCACATGAGCAGCTCAGAGCAACTCCCCACATCATTTCTAACCTGCACCAACCAGGACCAGAAGCAAGAGAGAAGCTCAAATCTTAATTGGTCCCTGACAAACAATACCCAATACTGCCTCAATCATTAAACGGTGGTATCCTAAGTGTTCACACATGGAAAAGATCTAGAAATCACATTTTAACTTACCCACAAAGTAGGAATCTTCTCTACAATGTCTGAGGAAGTGGTCACACATGCGTGTGTATGTGTGTGTGTTCAGTCGCTAAGTTGTATCCTACTCTTTGCGACCCCACAGACTGTGGCCAGCCAGGCTCCTCTGTCCATGCGATTTCCCGGGCAAGAATACTGAAGTGGGTTGTCATTTCCTTCTCCAGGGTATCTTCCTGGGATCCTCAGGGATCTCCAGCAATCAAACCCATGTCTCCTGCATTGGCAGGCTGATTCTTTACCACTGCGCCACCAGGGAAGTCCCTACCTCTTCTTCTCTGGACAAGAAGCCCCTTATCCTGTGAGATGCCTATGAACCTCTGTTGGGCAACTGCTGAGATTAATGAGCAAATATATTTAAGGCACATAGCATTAGTACATAGTAATTGCTCAATAAATATTGACATTATTGTCATTAACAGCTCCCAAATCCCCTTTATTTTACTGACAATTTCTTTTTTAAGATATAAAGCAATGTACAAGGGGCCAAAACAGTGTGTCTAGCATACCCCAGTTGGTATAAGAGAAAATAGACATAAGGATGTGATGTGTGTGCATGTGTATGTATGGTCATGTTTACAAAGCTTCCTGAAGAAATCCCCAGCTACTACTGCAGATGATATCCACGTAAAAACCCAAATGCTTGTGCCAAAGATGCATCCAGTCCTCTGATGACAGGAAATTTCTGGGTTCTGAGCCAAAGAGAACAAAAAACACTGCCCCCAAGCTTCTGCTGTATACTGTCACCTGGAGCTGGAAGCAATATTACTATATCCGGAGTCCCACAAAATCCACCACTCATCTAAGCCAGTCCAAGACACGGGGCAGGGAGCCACCTTCCCGACTTCTAAGCTTTCCAAAGATCAGCTGTGGACCACCTAGGTATTCCACCTAACCATCACCCAGTATCACATAACCTCAGTTAGGGAGAATGAATACACACAAAATATTCCCACTAGAATAAGTAACTGTTTCTGCATCTGCAGTAACAAATTCCCATGTGAGGAAAGAAATGATCTAAAGGGCACAATATCTACAGAGATGCAGCTCTAGCTAGCGTATAAACACCTTTCAACATTGTCACAGAGAACCACTCAGTGACTGAGAACTACAGCTCTTCAAACATATACTTTTCTAATTATGGGCTAAGTTCTGCAATTATAAAACCAACTACCCCATTCCTGTGGTTTCCTCAACAAAAGAACTATTTCTGTCAGAAGTATATTCAAGTCTCCAGTTCATGGAGATACACTTTGAATTGACAAGTCGGTTTTGCCCTCACTTCTATCATTCCCAGACAGATTTAGAAGGCCTGAACTCTAAGATATAAGAGCCAAGTTTCAGTAAGAACACAGATCCAAGGTATTTATCTTCTCCCCAGAAAGTTCTGCAAGAAGCTCACACACAAGGAATAGGATCTTAACTTGGCTACCCAGACACCTAAAATTCATTCATAAGTTCATTAAACAAACATTTAGAGTATCTTTTTTTGAGTGAACCATCTATCCTTCTCAACTGTTTTCCCTTGGATATGTTATCATTTATGGAGTACCTGAACTTGCAGTCATCAGGGGTAAGGGTGATAGGGGAGGGATAGTTAGGGAGTTTGGGATCAACATGTATACACTTTGCTGTATTTAAAATCGATAACCAACAATGGATTTACTGTATAGCACAGGGAACTAGGCTCAATATTCTATTATGGAATATTGATTTTCCAAATTTCTAATTTGGAACAGAATTTGAAAAAAAGAATATACACATGTGTATGGAACTGTACAACTTAATCACACTGGTGTACAGCTGAAACTAACGTGCCATTGTTAATCAGCTATATTTCAATAGAAAATAAAAAGCTTTTAAAAAAATGTATGGAGTTCTTATATGAAATGTGAAAAAACATGCATAGTTCCCACCAATTCCATTAAAATTCTGTTGTGCTTATTTTCCATTACCATGAAAATTTTTCTGAGTTTAAGATAGAAATCACTGCAAAGGTGCCATGTGTCTAGCACGTTAATGTCATGTGAGAGAAAAAGACTGTGCATCAGCATATGCTCGTATAGACATGAAATGCCTCTGGAAGGACATACAGTAGTTAGTGTAAGTGATGCCTGCAAAGACAGAAAGCAAGCAAGCCAGCCTGTGTGCATGCTCAGTTGTGTCCTATTCTGCACCCCATGAACTGGATGGGGTCCTCCCCAGGCTCCTCCGTCCATGGGATTCTTCAGGCTAGAACACTGGAGTGGGTTGCCATGCCTTCCTCCAGAGGATCTCGTCAACCCAGGGATCAAACCCCCGTCTCCTGCATTGCAGGCAGATTCTTTACCCACTGAGCCACCAGGAAAGCCCCTGAAGATGGAAACTACAGGGTTAAGTGACAGAGTAAAATCCCAGGAAACTAGAGGGTTAAGTGACAAGGTAAAATCCTAGGTGGTCAGGCAAAAATAAAAGTTAAATACTGTTTCTGATCTTGGAGCCTCAAGAAGCAAATGAAAAGCAAATACATGATTTTCGTTGTATGCTCTTCTACTTTTTTATTCCCAAATTATGTTCACACAGTGAACATTCAAAACATTGTAAGAAACATGTCACAACACTGGCATACTCTCCATAAACTTAGAATTAGCTTTTGAATAAAAAATTCTGTTGCAGCTTTTTCTTGACATAGAGATTCTCCTTCTACTTTCCATCAGTGACAAAGCCCTCAAGCCCTATCTCCTAGCCCACCAGAAAAACAGCAAAAGTGAAAGTTGCTCAGTCTTGTCTGACTCTTTGCGACACCATGGACTACACAATTCATGGAATTCTCCAGGCCAGAATACTCGAGTGGGTAGCCTTTCCCTTCTCCAGGGACTCTTCCCAACCCAGGGATCAAACCCAGGTCTCCCACACTGCAGGTGGATTCTTTACCAGCTAAGCCACAAGGGAAGCCCAAGAATACTGGAGCAGGCCAACTCAGGAATCGAACTGGGGCCTCCTGCATTGCAGACGGTTTTTTTTCCCACCAACTGAGCTATCAGGGAAGCCCTCAGAAAAAACAGCGAGCTCCTCACTTAAAGCAAATAAGTGAGTGTACTAATTTCCCATTGCCATGGTATCAAATCACCACAAATTTAGTGGCTTAAAACAACACAAATTTCTTATCTTATGGTAGTGTAGGTAAGAAGTCTGGCGTGGGTCTCATTGGGCTTAAAATCAAAATGTAGTAGGACCTACATAGAGGGGTGGGACGGAGAAGTGGAAGGGAGGCTCAAGAGGGAGGGGATATATGTGTACATATAGTTGATTCACTTTGTTGTACAGCAGAAACTAACACAACATTGTAAAGCAGTTATCCTCCAATTTAAATTTTTTTTTTAATGTAGTATGGCTGCTCTAGAGAAGAATCTATTTTTTGTCTTTTCCAGCTTCTAGAAGGTGCCCACAGTCCTAGGTATGTGGCCCTTTCATCCATCCAAACTTACCACGGCTGGTCAAGTCTTTCTCATATTTCATGATCCTAATGCTAACTCTTCTTTCACACATGTTTCCCCTTTTAAGAATCCCTGTGACTTCACTGAAAGTGAAAGTGAAGTCGCTCAGTCGTGTCCGACTCTTTGCGACCCCATGGACTGTAGCCTACCACACTCCTCCGTCCATGAGATTTTCCAGGCAAGAGTACTGGAGTGGGTTGCATTTCCTTCTAATCCAAGGTAATCTCCCAGTTTGGAGGTCAGCTGATTAAAAATCTTAATTCCCTCTGCAACCTCAATTCCTCTTTGCCATGTAACATATCTACAGGCTCCAGAAATTGGGGCATAGACATCTTTGGGTAGCCATTATTCTGCCTTCCATAGTAAATACATACATACATACATACATATACATATATATATATACACATAAAGTTTCTGAAGAGACATAGCCTCTTCCAAGGGATAGCTTTTATGTTATAAAGTCTAATATTCAAAATCCTTGTCTGAACTGGATGTTTTTGATTCCTTTGGCACTGTTGGCATCCATTCCAAGTTACAAGAAGGGTACGGTACTTAAGACAGTCTATTAATAAATGCTCTGCAACCTGACTTCCTAATTCAGAATCCTAGGTCCATTACTCACATTGTGTGACTTATGTCTGTTTCCCCATTTGTAGAATGAAGATAGTATTAATATCTATATCATAGGGTTATTATGAGGCTTAAATAAGTTACTACCATTTAGAACAGTGCCAACACATAATACTCAATACATGCTGCCTGGTTTAACTTGATCCATACCTGCATGACCAAGAGTGCTCAAAAGGAATCTCTCCCAGGACACCCAAACGGTCAACCCCAAAGTAAAATCCCACTTCTATCTAAGAGTCTTGAGAAAAAGAAAATTCGTTTAAATCCACCTTTGAATATCTAGTTTTTTCCTTCTGATTTGCCAGTCTGGAAAAATACCAGCCTGTCCAGAGCAATCCTAAGAACCTAGTAATCCTACTGGTTTTCTGCTATAGGTGATGAGAATGAAGACAGTCTTTGCCCTCAAGGAAACTGCCACACAATGGGAAGATGGTACAAACAGGAAACATAAGTAAACAAACTGAACAAGAAAACTGTTTTCTAGTGCCCCAGATAGATTGGCTCTAAGCAGGCAAAGGGAACAATTCCATTTTGGCCTATTGGCCACCACTGTCCTGAGTCTAAAAGTTCTGCTTAGCAATTCTCATTGCTGACACAAAGGAAGCTGGACGAAATAGTGTCATCTGAAGAATCTACTCTAGCTAGCACTGTAGTTGCATAATTGGATTGAGCCGCATTTCATTAATCTTCTGTTAAATCTTTCCACTAGTTTCTAGGGATTGTTTCTAGGAAGAGCTATAAAGAAAAGCTCATTTATTCCCCTAGATTTATTATGCTAAAGGATTATCCGGTGTACAAACTCAAAGACAATCACAGGACCACATGGTATCTTAGTTCAACAACTAAGCATTATTTAAAACATAAAAGATTACACTGGAAATCCTTTGGACTTTTACTATTAGAACTTGGTAATAGGCTATCCACATTCCCATGAAATTACTGCCAAATTAGAGTCACTAAATCTATCTCTACTTATGCTCCTTTCAAGTGTTTTGGCAGCCACTCTACCATATAATTTAAAGCACTTAGGAACTGACAACACCTGAATGTCAACACCAGAGAATAAGAGTTCAAACTTTATATTCTACACTTCATCATGATTGTCAAATGAAATTTAACTTTATATTATCAAATATGGCAATTTTTCTCCATGTAGTAAGCTGTATAATTAATGAGCTAAGGAGAAACTAAATACTGTCTGCCAAGTACGCTATTATAATCTGATTAAATCCAGCTCTCAGTCATTCCATAATTTTCATTACACCTGTGAAAATGTTCCAGGTTCATGGACTCCTATTTTAAGTAGTCTCTAAGCAGATGAAACTCACTTTAATCCAAATAATATAGCCAGATTATGAAGCAAAAAATTTAACATACTTGTGTATAGCTCCCGTTTAGAAATTTCAAAGTTATAAAGCATATTAATCAGTAAAGTCATATCTATTGAGATGTATGTTATATCAAATTATCAGTACTTTTAAGTTAAAAACATATTTTTTTCTCTTTGCTCAGAAATTGTTCAACACTCTTGGTCTAGTAAAAAAGAAAAGCAAAGATTTCTTTTTTAAAAAGTAGCCAAAGGATTTAGATATAAAGATTTGAAAAGTGTCTTAGAGATCACAAACCTTCATCCTTAATTAAACTAAGCCATGAATAAAAAAAAATTTTTAAAGAGAATAGCAAAGATTTATCAAAGAGACTGAGTCTAAACCAAATAAGATGCTGTCTAACCACAGCAAAAGACTTCATTATGACTAGCTTTTATTTGTGTCACTGTATTTGGTTAAAGAAATTTTCATGAGTTTTTTTTTTAATCTGAACTTATTCATTCATTCAAAAACTGTTAAGCACCATCCACTAAGTGTTCTAGGCACTGTTCTAGAAACTCAGGATACACAGCAAAGGGCCACCGCCCAAGAAATGCATCATCAGGATTCCAAATATTGGGCAAAGACTAAAAGTGAGTGCTCAAGAATAGCTGAAATGACTGCTGGAAAAGAAGTGCCATATTTCAGGAGTAGGGTCCCGAAACGTTTTAAAAGACTGTGAGGTTTCAAAGATCTGGTATTAAGAATAACCGGACATGAATAACAATTTGGAAGGTAAGACAAAGACACAAAACACTTAAGACAGGACCAAGAAGAAAACTGAGAGAAAGCAGTGAGCAAATATAAAAAAATAAGGACAGAATGACTGGGCACAAAGAAACCTAGACTAAAAACATCTAGTGGTGACCAGGAAGCCTCAGAGAAATAAATCTGACAACTCTGAGTGTATCAGTCTCATCTTTGTTTATAAAAAACGAAAAGAATGATGAATTTGGGATTGTTTCCCCTCATATTCCAATCAATAGAAACTTCCTTTTCGCAATGAGACTTTAAACAATTAGGGAAACATTTTGGTTTCCAGCTAATGGGTTTAATAGTGATTGCCATTTCAGGAAAAGCACTTCATCCAATTGTAGACATGCCAAAGGTGGAAGAGAGGGGAACAGAAGCATAAACTGTACTAAAGGCCCTCACAGCTGGCTTTGAGTCATTGGAAAAATAATGTTTTTCCTCTAATAATCCCTTAAAGATTGGGGTTTGCTTTCTTTGGGGATGAGAATGTGCTGGCCCAAGAACAACTGTTGTTTCAGCACTTGAGCACTGATGTTCTGTTTACTGTGCCAATGCCAGGCATTCCTGAGTAATACATGAGCATCCTTGAGAAAATACATTCATAGTAGAGGTGAAAATATTTAGATACCAGTTTTTTAGTTAACAGCATGTCCAAACCTCCCACATCTTCTCCTCTAGCTCATCTTCCCCAGGCCTCTATTTTCTTCTTCCCTGCTCTTCACCAGAGAGAAAGGACAGGTACTCTGGGGCACCAACCCTCTGACCACAGATATATCAAGCCCCATGAGTAATCTCTTAGTTTGGGGCCTGATTTTCCAAAGTTCCACCTCACATTTGCCTCCATGAGGGCTATATTATTTTAAATATATTGAAGCATGTTCTTACTTTATGTAGTCATTGATCTTTCAACTGCCCCACAAATGTCAATATATTAAAATTTACTACAAATACAGGTGTTAATGTGATATAGGAGGATGATAATTAAGCTAGGATCATTTTATCAATGAAAGATAATTGGTATGGAACTAATAGGGTACATTTATGTGTTAGGTGTTTTCTAAATTAATTTCTTATTTAGTTTATTCATGCAATATTCAAGTGTCTTCTCTACTGATTTTTTTAAATTAGATTACACCTTGCTGTGTGACTAGGTTGTCCTTATCATATAAGAGCTTCTTTAATGTAAAACTGAAAGTTCTGAAAAGCAAACTGTAATAAACAAATCCCTTATGGGATATTCTATTAATTTGGAATCGCTTTAGCTACAAGTAACAGAAAAACTTGACTAGCAGGCTTAAGCCACAAGAAAATTACTTAACAAAAAGACGAGAGAGGCCATCCAAAGACTGAATCAGTAACTTAATTATATCACCAAAGATGCAGACCCTTTCAAATTTCCTGCTCAGCCATCCTTGGTATATACTTAACATTTTCCCTTCAGGTCAAAAAATAGTTATCAAAGCTCCAAACACCCTGTCCTCACACAATAGTAGGACTTTGCCAACACACTGCTGCTGCTGCTAAGTCACTTCAGTCGTGTCCGACTCTGTGTGACCCCATAGATGGCAGCCCACCAGGCTCCCCCATCCCAGGGATTCTCCAGGCAAGAACACTGGAGTGGGTTGCCATTTCCTTCTCCAATGCATGAAAGGGAAAGTGAAGTCGCTCAGTCGTGTCCGACCCTTAGTGACCCCATGGACTGCAGCCTACCAGGCTCCTCCATCCATGGGATTTTCCAGGCAAGAGTACTGGAGTGGGGTGCCATTGCCTTCTCCGTTCCAACATACTACTTACCTTCATTTTCCAAAACAAGAACACATGCCCACCCAGACAAGTTACTAACAAGGAGCAACAAGACCGCCCTAATCTCTTTACACAAGAGATGACTTTCACCCAGGGGCTGAGTGCTTCGGCATTGAAGGTAAGTTACCAACAGAGTAGGCCATGTGTGTGACCCCTCTGAAGCCAGGATTCTGGTGGGCTACATTCCAGAGGGTAACAAAGAGTTGGACACAACTGAGCAACTGACCACCACCACCTCTAAAGCCAAGCATGTAACAGACAGCCTTCTATGTAACTAATTGGTGACACTATGAGTCTTGCAAACAGGAATCAAAGCTGAAGAGAAAAGCTGATTAACAGCTATTGCATTTGAATGTCCCTATGGCTTTATTCCCTTCATAAATCACAGCCTTGTCATGATGAAGAGGCTTGCTTAACTCAATGAAGCTATGAGCCATGCTGTGCAAGACAGACGGGTCATCGTGAAGAGTTCTGACAAAACATGGTCCACTGGAGAAGGAAATGGAAAATCACTCCAGTATTCTTGCCAGGAGAACCCCATGAACAGCATGAAAATTCAAAAAGATATGACACTGGAAGATGAGCCCCTCAGGTCAGAAGATGTCCATTATGTTACTGGGGAAGTGAAGTGAAAGTGAAAGTCGCTCAGTTGTGTCCAACTCTTTGCAATTCATGGACTATACAGTCCATGGAATTCTCCAGGCCAGAGTACTGGAGTGGGTAGCCCTTCCCTTCTCCAGGGGATCTTCCCAACCCAGGGATCAAACCCAGGTCTCCCGCATTGCAGGTAGATTCTTTACCAGCTGAGCCGCAAGGGAAGCCCCGAGGAAAAGCAGAGGGCAATTACTAATAGCTCCAGAAAGAAAGAAGCGGCTGGGCCAAACTAGAAACAATGCTCAGTTGTGGGTGTGTCTGGTGGTGAAAGTAAAGTCCAATGCTGTAAGGAACAATATTGCATAGGAACCTGGAACATTAGGCCCATTAATCAAGGTAAATTCGATGTGGTCAAGCAGGAGGTGGCAAGAGTGAACATCAACATTTTAGCGATCAGTGAACTAGAATGGACAGGAATGGATGAATTTAACTCAGATGACAATTATATCTACTACTGTGGGCAATAATCCCTTAGAAGGAATGGAGTAGACTTCATAGTCAATACAAGAGTCCAAAATGCAGAAATGCAGTACCTGGGTGCAATCTCAAAAATGACAGAATGATCTCTGTTCATTTCCAAGGCAAACCATTCAATATCACAGTAATTGAGACCATTTGACCTGACTCCTGAGAAACCTGTACGTGGGTCAAGAAGCAACAGTTAGAACTGGACATGGAACAGCTAACTGACTGGTTCAAAGTTGGGAAGAGAGTACAATGAGGCTGTATATTGTCACCCTGCTTATATAACATCTATGTAGACTACATCATGAGAAATCCTGGGCTGGATGAATCACAAGCTGAAATCAAGCTTGCTGGAAGAAATATCAACAACCTCAGATATGCAAATGATACCACTCTAATGGCAGAAAGTGAAGAGGAACTAAAGAACGTCTTGATGAGGGTGAGAGAAGAGAGTGAAAAAGCTGGCTTGAAACTCAACATTAAATAAAACTAAGATCATGGCATCTGATTCCATCATTTCATGGCAAATAGGAGGAAAAAAGTGGAAGCAATGACAGTTTTTATTTTCTTGGGCTCCAAAATTACTGTAGACAGTGACTGCAGCCACAAAATAAAAAGACGCTTACTCCTTGGAAGAAAAACTATGACAAACCTAGATAGTGTATTAAAAAGCAGAGACATCACTTTGCCAACAAAGGTCCATATTTTCCAGTAATCATGTATGGATGTGAGAGTTGGACAATAAAGAAGGCTGAGTGCCAAAGAATTGATGTTTTTGTAATTATGGTGCTAGAGAAGACTCTTGAGAGTCCCTTGGACTGCAAGGAGATCAAACCAGTCAATCCTAAAGGAAATCAGTCCTGAATATTCTTTGGAAGGGCTCATGCTGAAGCTGAAGCTCCAGTACTTTGGCTACCTGATGCAAAGAGCTGAGTCATTGGAAAAGACCCTGATGCTGGCGAAGAGAGAAGGCAAATAGAGAAGGGAGTGGCAGAGGACGAGATGGTTGGATGGCATCACTGACTCAATGGACATGAGTTTGAGCAAATTCCAGAAGATAGTGGAGTACAGAGTAGATTGGCCTGCTGCAGTCCACGTGGTCAGAGTTGGACATGATTTAGTGACTGAACAGCAACAACATGGATTTATTTCCAAGTCAACAGATCCTCTCTTGCATGGAGAAGCACCACCTCTGATGTCAATAATAAGAAATAAATACTACTGTCTACTATGTTCAGCTGGGATTTGGCAAGAATAAGTGGGAAGGTAAGAAGACAAAAAAAACAAGGATAACAGTTTCATTTTTGCCCTTGGGAAGTGCAAAAATCTATGATGTCTTAGGTCAAAAAATTTCGTTGAGAGCCCCAGACAGTGTTTTATTCTATCAGCTGCCAATCAGCCCCATTCAGCTCTCACCTGTAGCAAACTCAATGGCCAACGAGTTTCTGCCCTGTACTCTGTATCTCACAGTGAGTGTCCTGGGAAGTCTACAAGAGCTCTGATGCAAAGGTCAGAACACTGCTTCAACTTCAAGATCAAAGAGCTTAGACACAACATCCTCCATATCCTCACCACTGTCTAATCATCTTTGTAACATAATGTCGCTATTAAAATAGGGAGCAAGGAGTCAAAGGTCTGGATTAAACAATGGTTCCTACTAACTACGCACACATTGCAAACTAATTCAAAATCTGCTTTAGAGCATAAATCTGACAATCTGGTCAACTGAGAAAGAGCTTTCCAGATTTACAGTCAGAAATGTACCAAAGAGAAAGAAAAAATGCAAAACAAAAGAGAAAGAAATTAAAGCTATAATCAACTTAAGTGGAAACAATACTGTCTGTTCGTGATTGCTGTTCCCATCATCGATCAAATTAGCAAAAGTCCTGGACTGCTTGACACCAAACTAAAGGCTTCAAATGACCCTGGCCTAATGTTCAGCAGTGCTGCATAGTGCAAAAAGGACAGTAATTCACTGAGCTGGATAGCAGTGAGCCTTTAGGAACGTTGCTTAAACTTTATGAGTCTCAGTTGCCTTATCTACAAAATTATGAAAACAAAGTCTGTGCCACAGAGTTGGAATGGGACCAAGTCAAATAAAATAAAAGGTGTTCATTCATTACCATATTGATAAATCAGGGTAAGTTTTTCTTAGGAACATCTTAAATACATGGGGTACTAAATAAAATAAACGTATGGGGATTGAAGAGCCAAGGGAAAGGTCTTTATATGATATATTTTCGTGACAATTTATCTTTCCTCCAATGCAGTTGCTTTTATCAAGGTTGTCTGAGTATCCCATAAGACTTGCTAATTACAAATTTTGGACATGTCACATATTCAGAGAAACTGAAGATGAAATGACATAAAATCCCAATGCAAGTCGATAAGCCAAACGCGATTAGAAAAGTTTTGACATTTATGTTGTTGCTGTTTAGTCACTAAGTTGTAGCTGACTCTTTTGCAACCCTGTGGACTGTAGACCACCAGGCTCCTTTGTCCACAGGATTTCCAAGTCAAGAATACTACAGTGGGTTGCTATCCCCTTCTCCTGGGGATCTTCCTAAACCAGGGATCGAACCTGCAGCTCCTGCTTGGCAGGTGGATTCTTTGCCACTGAACCACCGGGTCTTCCCTTTGACATTTACACATAAATGTCAGCATAAACAGAGATTCAACATAAATCTCTGAAATTTAAGCAAATGCTTAGATGAAACAGGAATTTAAATATTAAACCAACTTGGCATTTCATACTTGTCAACCAGGGACATAATTGGTATATTGTGGGGCAAACTCTGAATTAATTCCTCTTTCCATTTTCTAGGTCTTTCTTTAAAGACGTTCTGCCTTTATCTCAGTTTCTGTCTTTGTAGCACACAACCACACACACACACAGAGGTCTGAGTTAGTAAGTGGGGCAATGATTTAGAGAGGTGGGGCCAAGAGGCTAGACGATGCTAACCAAAGCAATCCATCGATAGTTATCTCTCTGAGGTTAAGTTTCCTTCTGTATATGTGTATGTAGGACATTTGCTCTCAATTTCATACTTCATTTTTCTTTAAGTGCTGCCCTTGGTGTTTATTTTAGTCTGCAAGAGACAGGCAGGTAAGCAGGGAAAAAATTTTCCAAAGTAATCCTGCTAGTTCCTTGTAGCTATATGTTCAGCTCTCAGCTATAGGTTACCACTGCTGAACACTTTATTTGGTTTATTTCCCTGGTTGGTAATTTACCTACCATTTTCTTCCGGCCATTCTCCTCAAAACTGGCAGATTTTTCTCTGAGCTACTATCTCATTTTTATGATCTGCCAAGGTGATCCTTAACAGATATTTCAGAATCAAATTTTATTTTCTTTATGTTTAATGATAAGCCAGTTATGCTTCTACTTTGGTGACTTTTTTTCAATTCTCTGCTTTTTTCCTGATTAAAAGCATGATTTCTTTAATAAAATTTACTTTGTAATCTTAATTCTTAAACACTATGTGTACATATAGTACATGTTCCTCCCTCGTTAATGCTAAATTTGGTTTTTATAGGCATGCCCCCTTTAGATATAGACCCTTGTGAGTAGTTGTGTGCCAAAATCTACAATGCATAAGAGAGAAATAATTTGAGAGAATGTTATATATAGTTTCTTAAGATCCTAGAATTTTTATATTGAGAAGTTTACAAAGTTTAACAGTTTAACTGTTTCGCTGTTTTGCAGAATACTTCCCCTTTCCTTTTCTCCTGTCACACCCATCCAAATCTATATGTTAGGGTAAATGAGGAAATTCAATAGGTGCATTTACAGAGTATTTAAGACAATATAAATCATCCACAAAAGACAACTAACTGATCTTTTCCATGTTGGATCCTGAATTATAGCAGGTTCTGCTGTTCTAAATAGTCATACTCTTCAAGTGATATATTTCCAAGGGATTTCACACAAAAAATGAAGTGAAAAAACATTTTTTATTTCTTTTGGAGAAAATAAGGAAGTGGCATGGTTTGCCAGTAGACTGAATGTCTTTGGGCAAATTTTTCTAAGGACAGTAGGATTGTTTCATATTCTCCTAAAAGAAAAAAAAAAAAATTACAGAACCTTCACCTAAGACCCACTTTTGTTGAAGTCCTTGCCTTTGGTTCTATGAGGAAACTTTTCAATCCATTCCACAAACCCGCATCAAGCACCTGTTCTGTGTCAGGTCCTAAGCTAGGGATTGGGAAGAGTAAAAAATAGTCAAGTCTCTAACGAGCTGCTAGGCTGGAAGGAGAAACAAACATATGGACTAATAATTAAAATACTGTGTGCTGAGAAGCATAATAGAGCTTTCCACAAATTGTTTGGAGCAATACCAGTTATTCCAGTTGAAGGTCAGGGAAGGCATCCCAGGGGCAGTGGCACATTACAGAGAATAAAGAGCTCTGCAAAATCTGTGCAGGCAAGTCCTCCTTCTCCCTCCTGGTTTCGCCAGATTAATTTCAAAAAGAGCAGCCCAACAGTGTATCTTTTTAGGATGAATCATGAGAGCACTGGGCAACTGCCAGCCCTAGTAGCATCTCCGAGGAAAGCAATTAACTAGCAATTTTCCTTTATTATTTCACTCATCCACGTAATTAAATATTCTTAACATACTTATTTCATAGTATTTTATGAAGAATGATAACGCTATGTTACTGTATACTAATGATAATATAATTAGCCACCAGTTTCACATGCTTTGATGTATTCTTTCAAAAAATTATTCTAAAATACAAGTTTAATGTGAGGTTAAGATTGCACTAAGCCATTTCCTCTAAGATGCTACTGCTTGTCTTTATTTCACAGTGGGGAAATAACGTGAAAGGCTTGCCTTAAATTCTTCTGATTTTCGAGGAAACTGTAAAGGTTTATATGAGTATATTAAAAATCTCACTGATCCTTCAAAAGTCAATCCTAAGGGATTTTTGCCCCATTTTGCTTTAAAATATATGGTTATTATCATCGTGTTATCTTTGTCACACAATATGAATATGCACACATATAAAGCACATCCACACATATGTATAAACCTTTTGTACATATTAATATTTTATAAATATGAACACATATACTTATATAGTTCTAGGTATTATGTGTACGATAAAGAACGCTTTAACTTTGCCTCATATCTCATCTCTATGTTACAAATGTCAAAAGTTATTTTTCTTCAATCCCTTTCATAAAGTTTTTAATGTGTCAAGATAAAAATTCTATGAAATAATGCCATTTGCAACAACATGAATGGACTTATATATTATCATACTAAGTGAAGTAAGTTAGACAAAGGCAAATATATGATATCACTTATATGTGGAATCTAAAAAAGAATGATACAAATGAATTTATTTACAAAACAAAAATGGACTCACAGACAGAGAATGAATTTATGGTTACCAGGGGAGCAGGGAGGAAGGTGGGAGGGGAGGGATAGGTTGGGAGTTTGGGACTGACATGTACACACTTCTATGTTTAAAATGGATAACCAACAAGGACCTACTGAATAGCAGACGGAAACACGGTCAATATTCTATAATAATATAAGTGGGAAAAAATTTGAAAAAGAATAAACGCATGCATATGTATAACTGAATTACTTCGCTGTGCACCTAAAACTACACAATATTGTTAACCAACTATGCTACAATTAAAATAAAAATTTGTTTTTAAATATTTAATTCTAGATATGGTTTCCTCCAGAATTGTGCATTATGAGGCAGCACCTTGACTCTATTACTGCACTTCACATATGTGATCTTAAATTTACTTTTCAAAAAGTGAGCAAGAGTCCACTTATTTCACTTATTTTCACTGTCATTTTCTGTAGTTTTGAACTGTGTTGGAACCTAGTTCAGACTGGCTGAGGGAGGCCCACAACAACGCAAACTGTCCCCAGTTGATAATTACTCACACAGCCTGGCCCCGTCTAATATCTCACATGAGTGTCTCTTCTGAAAGTTACAGCCTACTGAGGTGAATTAAAACCAGTTCTTGATGTCCTCAATGTTTCAAGAGATGACAACATTTCACGTAATAGTATCTCCCTTGTTTGGGACTGACATGTACACACTACTATATTTAAAATAAAATGACTTTCCATGAAAAAGATAGTATCTCCCTTATATACAGAATTCTTATTTTCAATGCATTTTTATAACTAGCATCTTATTTATACCCACAAATGTTTACATGATAAGTGGTGAGAGAATTTAGGATAAATTAAGGAACCTCTTAAAAGTCAGGAGATGGGGAATTCCCTGCTGGTCCAGTGGTTAGGACTCCACACTTTCACTGTCTTGGATGTGGGCTTCGCCCCTGGTTGGGGAACTAAGATTCCACAAGTCTCGTGGTGCAGCCAAAAAAAAAAATGTCAAAGGATGAGTTTTAATAGTTGTATTAAAGGTTGTGTTATAATAATTGTTGACCCATAAGGCTGTTAGATTAGAAACGAAGCAAGACCAAGGATTTACTTTAGAGGAGAGTCCTTTGTGAAACTGAGACCACAGCCTCTGTGATTTCTTGTCACAGATTCCACTGCTTTCCACTGTGTCCTTTTCAAATATATATCTGGTGCACAAAATTACAGCTCCAGGCACTGAGCCAAAATTATGTGGTACTTTCTTGTTCCCAAATACTACAAGACAGTTAACTTCACACTTCCCTTAAGCTGGCTTTAAAGTAAGGTAAAGTGTTAGTCATTCAGTTGTGTCCAACTTTTTGCGACCCCATGGACTGTAGCCTGCCAGGCTCCTTCATCCATGGGATTTTGCAGGCAAGAATACTGGAGTGGGCTGCTATTTCCTTCTCCAGGGGATCTTCCTGACCCAGGGATTCAACCCAGGTCTCCTCCATTGCAGGCAGACTTTTTACCACCTGAGCTACCAGGGAAATCCCTCCCAAGCTGACTTTGGGGTTAAGCAAGCTGGCCAAGAAATTTCTCTTGGGTTCTTTCTTTTGTTTCGTACACAATTGTTACACTTTTTGTACTTTTTAAAAATTTTGTGGCCATGCTGTCCAGCTTGTGAGATCTTAGTTCCTCGAGTTGTGTGCATGCTCAGTCGTTTCAGTTGTGTCCGACTCTTTGCGACTCTGTAGACTGTGGCTCACCAGGCTCCTCAGTCCATGGGATTCTCCAGGCAAGAATACTGAAGTGGGTAGCTATTTCCTTCTCCAGGGCTTAGTTCCTCAACCAGGAATCACACCTGTCTCCTTGGCAGTGAAAGCGCAGAGTCCTAACCACTGGACCCCCAGGGAAGTCCCTGTGCAAAATTATAATTAAGGCCAATGCAGAACTATTTATCCAAAGAAGTCATCTGTGCAGTGGCTTAACAGAAGTTAGGCTGTGTCATTCTTTGAATACCTCATTACTCAGTGTTGCTGATCCTCCTGTGTCATTAACCATAAACCACCTGGGATTTTCCGCTCTGCTGTGTATCTCTGGTTGCCTCGCTAGAACAGAAGTACATGACACAATCAAGAGCCCATTTATTAATACCATGCAGGAGTGTAGTGCGTACACTCTACAGAACATTTTGTCTTAAGAGAAGAGGTTGGTTTTTTCAAAAGCCTAATCTACATGCTTCCGTGATTCTGAACAGTAGCAATGCAGCGTGAATATCGAGAGATAAGACACATGTGATTTCCGAGTGCTTTCTCTGTCTGTTCCTGACTGTGAATATACATGTGCTTTTTAAAGAAAAAAATGTTAAAAGGAAGATTACCAAACATGAAAGCTCTACCACCAATTTTGAACCAGAGTAGAGGCTGTGATTTCATTAAGATGGGTTTCCACGGAACAGAAAGTTATTAACATTTTAGCCCTTCTCTGCCTCTCATCATCCACCATCAGTCATCTGTCAACTCCTTCACAATATTCCTTATTTTCTTGATCCTATTTCCTCTTATTCAAGCCCTCGCTGTCAAAAGAAGCAGTAGAATAAATAGTTCTCAAGGCTTTCTCCTGTAGAACACTGTCCAAGAGACGCCCTCAGATTTCTGTTTAACTCACAGCTTAGTGGTTTTCTCTTAAGATTTTCAGGAGGTTAGACAATTAACAGATTGTCTTTTCTCGAAGGAATGTGTTTGCCCCAACATCTTTGTCAAAAATTTAACACATCTGCAGCTTGTATGTGATGGTATAATATAGTATAAGATGGTATTTATAGCACAAAATTATATTTTTTGTTGTTTTCAACTTAATATAACAGTGGTTCATAATATTGTGTGAAGACAATTAAGAGTTCTGATACATGAACCACTCTGGGCTTCTAAACCTTCTGCTTCCGGTTACTCCCAGAATCACCTTCCTAAAGCACCTCGATCTCTCTCCTCTATGAAAAAATGTAATTGGCTCCCCATTGCCTATGGAACAAAATCTGAGCAGAGCACTCAGGGTCCCTTGAGCCACACTAGAATGCAGTGCTTTTGCAAAAATAAACTTCCCTTCTGTACACCATAAGGCTTGATACACGTGTGTGTGTGTGTGTGTGTGTGTGTGTGTGTGTGTGTGTGTGTACAGTCGCATTATACTCAGAGAGAGACATACCATATTCACTTATAATATAGTCCTGGAATCTATGATTTTTTTCCCAAAAGAAGCTTATTTAACTACATGTTGTATTCTGATTCCTAGAATGTCGACGTTCACTCTTGCCATCTCCTGTTTGACCACTTCATGGACCTAACATTCCAGGTTCCTATGCAATATTGCTCTTTACAGCATTGAACCTTGCTTCTATCACCAATCATACCCACAGCTGGGTGTTGTTTTTGCTTTGGCTCCATCCCTTCATTCTTTCTGGAGTTATTTCTCCATTGATCTCCAGTATCATATTGGGCACCGACCGACCTGGGGAGTTCATCCTTCAGTCTCCTATCTTTTTGCCTTTTCATACTGTTCATGGAGTTCTCAAGGCAAGAATACTGAAGTGGTTTGCCATTCCCTTCTCCAGTGGACCACATTCTGTCTGACCTCTCAACCATGACCCATCTGTCTTGAGTGGCCCCACACAGCATGGCTTAGTTTCATTAAGTTAGACAAGGCTATGGTCCATGTGATCAGACTGGCTAGTTTTCTGTGATTGTGGTTTCAGTCTGTCTGCCCTCTGATGCCCTCTCTCAGTGCCTACCATCTTATTTGGGTTTCTCTTACCTTGGAAGTGGGGTATCTCTTCACAGCCACCACCCACCTTGGACGTGGGGTATCTCCTCTAAGAAAGGCAATGCCAAAGAATGCTCAAACTACTGCACAATTGCACTCATCTCACACACTAGCAAAGTAATGCTCAAAATTCTCCAAGCCAGGCTTCAGCAAAATGTGAACTGTGAACTTCCAGATGTTCAAGCTGGTTTTAGAAAAGGCAGAGGAATCAGAGATCAAATTGCCAACATCCAATGGATCATTGAAAATCCAAGAGAGTTCCAGAAAAACATCTATTTCTGCTTCATTGACTATGCCAAAGCCTTTGACTGTGTGGATCACAATAAACTGTGGAAAATCCTGAAAGAGATGGGAGTACCAGACCACCTGACCTGCCTCTTGAGAAACCTGTATGCAGGTCAGGAAGCAACATTTAGAACTGGACATGGAACAACAGACTGGTTCCAAATAGGAAAAGGAGTATATCAAGGCTGTATATTGTCACCCTGCTTATTTAACTTCTACTCAGAGTACATCATGAGAAACGCTGGGCTGGAGGAAGCAGAAGCTAGAATCAAGATTACTGGGGGAAATATCAATAACCTCAGATATGCAGATGACACCACCCTTATGGCAGAAAGTGAAGAACTAAAGAGCCTCTTGATGAAAGTGAAAGAGGAGAGTGAAGAAGTTGGCTTAAAGCTCAACATTCAGAAAATTAAGATCATGGCATCCAGTCCCATCACTTCGTGGCAAATAGATGGGGAAACAGTGGAAATAGTGGCTGACTTTATTTTTGGGGGCTCCAAAATCACTGCTGGTGGTGATTGCAGCCATGAAATTAAAAGACGCTTACCCCTTGGAAGGAAAGTTATGCCCAACCTAGACAGCATATTAAAAAGCAGAGACATTACTTTGTCAACAAAGGTCCATCTAGTCAAGGCTATGGTTTTTCCAGTAGTCATGTATGGATGTGAGAGTTGAACTATAAAGAAAGCTGAGCGCCAAAGAATTGATGCTTTTGAACTGTGGTGTTGGAGAAGACTCTTGAGAGTCCGTTGGACTGCGAGGAGATCCAACCAGTTCATCCTAAAGGAGATCAGTCCTGGGTGTTCATTGGAAGGACTGATGTTGAAGCTGAGACTCCAATACTTTGGCCACCTGATGGGAAGAGCTGACTCACTGCAAAAGACCCTGATGCTGGGAAAGATTAAGGGCAGGAGGAGAAGGGGGTGACAGAGGATGAGATGGTTGGATGGCATCACCGACTCAATCGACATGGGTTTGGGTGGACTCTGGAAGTTGGTGATGGACAGGGAGGCCTGGTGTGCTGCAGTTCATGGGGTTGCAAAGAGTAGGACACAACTGTGTGACTGAACTGAACTGAACTGTATTCTGAACCAAGAAACTTGTACAAAATCAATTACAGACATGCCCACAGTAATAGACTAGAAAATAAACCTGAAGGTATATATCCTTGGACTCTTAGATATAATAAAATTATCCTTCAAATCAAAAAGTAAATATGATCAAATACTGTAGATCACCAAAGGACTTGTACATATTTAGCACACAGGACTACTCTAGTCCCTAATACTTTGCCTAAAATTAATATGTAGGCTATGCGTGCATACTATGCGTGCATACTAAGTCACTTCAGTTGTGTCCAACTCTATATGACCATGCAGACTGTAGACCACCAGGCACCTCTGTTGATGGGATTCTCTGGGTAATAATACTGGAATGGGTCACCATGGCCTCCTCCAGGGTATCTTCCCAACCCAGGGATTGAACCCGGGTCTCTTATGTCTTCTGCAAGTGGGTTCTTCACTGCTAGCACCACCCATGAAACAAACACTAAATTGCT
Source organism: Giraffa tippelskirchi (assembly GCF_054371585.1). Lineage (NCBI taxonomy): Eukaryota > Metazoa > Chordata > Mammalia > Artiodactyla > Giraffidae > Giraffa > Giraffa tippelskirchi. Next base: position 85,681,903 of record NC_137282.1, read on the forward strand.
CATTAATAATGATAATGTTTATATCCTGAAAATGTATAATATTTAGTCGAGTTATTTGGACTGCTCAGATCTCTCCAAGAAAGTTTTCCAAAGAAAATTGGATGGATGTGTTTTCTAAAAATAAATTTTCTTGTTGTGAGGAAATATTCAAACTCATTCTAATTTCTTTAGAGATTTTTTTAGGCAAATATGTCAATATGGGGGCTACCCAGGTGATGCTCGTAGTAAAGAAGCTGTCTGCCAATGCAAGAGACAAGAGAAGAGTGTTTAATCTCTGGGTCAGGAAGATGCCCTGAAGGAGGGCATTGCAACCCACTCCACTATTCTTGCCTGGAGAATCCCATGGACAGAGGAGCCTGGCAGGCTACAGTCTATTGGATGACAAAGAGTCGGACATGACTGAAGTGACTTATCACGCTCACATATATCAATATGTTCATAGGTGTTATGTTGTTTCTCCACTGAAATGCATTGTTTTCTTCAAATAAGAACTGTTCAAACATTCTATCATTTCACTTTGTCTTTCTTAGTTTAATGGAAAGCTGGTTGTAAATTGGATATAGACCACCAAGAAAAAAATGGATTTTATTTAACATTTTATTGATACTACTTAGAGAGAGATCATCTCCTTTAGAAACCCATTTTTTAAAAGTTTTCATTAGTAAAGACCGTGTAACAATTATTTTAAATCATTTCATTTCTTATAAGGAATCTCACAGCAAATGCACCTAAGTGTCTACATTCAATTAAACCAAAGAGGCACAGGAACTAAGGATTTCATGAAATAAGAGCTGGGAAGAGATCAGAGCTGTAGGGATGAAAAGTGCTTCATCAGGGTTTTCCCCTTTGCCACAATCCGGTTTTACTACCAGGGCCCTTTGCTGAACCATCCTTTTCCTTTGAATCTCTTTAATACCAGTCAAAAGAACCCTAGATTGAGGGAGTAAACTTTACAACAACTTTAGAAAGCTATTTGGTAGTATTAATATCTAATAAAGCTGAATTTATGCATATCATATTGCCTAGCCACACCTAAGTATACAATGAATTCAAATACACATATATCTAGTCACCAAAGACATGTCCTAACACATTTGTAGACAAATTATTCAAATGGCCAGAAAAACAGAAATATCTAAATTCCATCAACAGTACAACTGATAAGTAAAATATATATATTTACACATTATTCACAAATGAGAATGAACAGGAACTATATGCAACATGAAGACTCTCATCAACATAATGTTGAATGAATGAAGCCTGATACAAAAGAGCACATAGCGCATAATGTCTCTAATATGACGAAAATATGATTGAAAGTATAAGAAACAGACAAAAGTAGTCTATTAATATGTTGTTAGAAATCCACATCATGGCTACCGTAGGTGGGAAGAGGAATTAGGGACTAAGAACAGAACATAAAGGGGTTTTAGTGGTGCTGGTTGTGTTTTGCTTTTGATCCAAGAGCTGGTTAGATAGGTACGTTCAGGATCTGAAAACGTAATGAATTTTATACTGATGCTATGTGTACTCTTTTGATATGTGTATATTTTACTTTGATCAAGTTTTTTTTAAAAGAAACCCAGGAAGTCAAATGTAACTTCCTGCTGCGAAAAAAGAAACATGACCATCTAAAAAATATGACCATCTAAAGAACATTCAATCCAGTTGGTTAAAGTTTTTGTTTTTGTCTTTTTTTTAGGTAAAGACTATCAGAAACCTGAAAATGAAAGTGAGTAAATATCTCACTTTATCTTACATACACCAAGTAGTTTGTTTAAGGATCACCTTGAACACAGTTCTGGTGAAAGACAGTATCTATGGTATACTACCCCAATTTTTAAAATCAGACCTAATTCCTATGAGTTAGGTAACTGATGGAGGATTAAACTTCATGGAGAATCTTAAAAGGTCAAGAAAATGACAGCTTTTCTTCCTCTGGAAATTTGCTGTGGCTTCATCACCGTGAAAATATGTTTCTCCGCCCTTACCATCATTTCCCCAAAACTGTTTTTCTTTAACAAATTGAACATGCAGAAAACACACTCTTACCAACTCTTCTGCCATTGTGACACTGATGTAAACTATACTTCCCAAGACCAAGACATGAACGTCTCGTAATGATAACAGCTGGACACTTGGAAGATGTTAGCAAACGACCATGCTGATATTTTAAATCTGGACTTTCTTTGGATGCCAAAAAGCATATTTCTGAGATCACATTATCTTCTCCAGGAGTCAAACATAGCTCAGAAAGTTCCATAGAGACAAGATACAGAACAAACCATAAACATTCAGAGGAGAGAATGTATTGACAGGTCTACTCACTGAAAAATTGCTTAGACCCGAGCAAAAACTCTAGCTTCCTTCTTTGTGGGAATAAATGCAAAATATCTCTTCTGACTGACTCCTTCTCCTTAAATACCCTTTTGCATTCTCTCCTAGAAGATCCAAAAACACAGGGCAGGCTGCTGTTACACAACATCATTTATAGTCCTTTGGAATATTTTTATTTCAGCAAACAATCTTTTTATCACCTACCAGAACACATGAGCCAAACTTGAGTATGAATATAAACATTATAAACATATGCCTAAATTATATCATACTCTTAACAACATACTCCTTTCAACCTCACAGATGCTGAGAGTGTTAAGATTTGGAAAGGATATTCAAATCATTTATATTAAGGTTTTGTTTGGCTATGTGGCATGTGGGAGCTTAGGGATTGAACCCACATGCCCTGGAGTGGAAGCCTGGGGCCCCAACCACTGGACCGCCAGGAAACTCCCTGTATTAAAGCTTTCATTGTGCAATCAGTTTAAGATACCTGGCTAAGGGCATGCAAATAAAAAAGCTTAAATTAAGACTAGAACCCTGTCTCAGCTTGCTAATCCCTAGTCTAACACTTTATGTGCTATATCAAGATGTTTTTTGAGTCACTAGAAATCAAATGACTGGATGACCATCTAGTTTTTTGGATTATGCATCGGTACTCAAGCAAAACCAAGAATTGTAAGCCACAAAGGGTGAAGTAAAACTTTCTATGAACTGGACATTCTTCAAGGAGGTACATGATCTTGAGGAGATACTCAAATCCACCAACTCGCACAGCTGTTATATCACATGATGAATACCAAAGAAGGAAATATAAAAAAAGAAAACAAAGCACACACATGCAAGTGCATACACACACGTGCTCTTCCTTTCCTTGCCTATTCCATCCTGACAGCCATTTATATTCTGACAAGAAAGGTCTAGAAAGAGATGAGCAACAGCCTCCCAGCTTTACCAGAGAGAAATAAAGGGATCAATTCCACTGCAGACAACTCTTTCAAGAATCTAAAAAGTCAGTAAGAAAAGAAAGGAATTTCCATTCATTCTTTTATTCACTCAACACATTTGTATTTCATGCCTGCCAGATCTAGGTATGGTACTAGTGAGTGAAGATACACAGATAAAATATCCTAGGCCCTGCTCTTGGGATGCTGGCAATTAACTGGGCAGCCAAGAGAAAGAACTTACAAGGGATAGAGTTTGGGTATATAGTGAAGAAGAGGGACGAGAAAGATAAGGAAAGAGTTAATGCCAAGACCTTTCTAGGAGTAACAAGCAAAAACATGAGAAACTCTATCATTTTCTTCCCTGAGGGATCTTCCCACATTCTTCCTATCTTGATGGTTCTCAAAGTGAAATCACTCAGTCGTGTCCAACTCTTTGTGACCCCATGGACTGTAGCCTACCAGGTTCCTCCATCCATGGGACTTTCAAGACAACAGTGCTGGAGTGGGTTGCTATTTCCTTCTCCAGGGGATCTTCCCAACCCAGGGATCGAACCCTGGTCTCCTGTGTTGTAGGCAGACGCTTTACCGTCTGAGCTACCAGGGAAGTCAAAGGGTGAATCCAAAAAATAGAAGCTTCAGCATTACCTGAGAACTTGTAAGAAACAGAAATTTTCGTTCTCTACACCAGAACTACTAAACCAGAGGTACTCTGTGTTGTAACAAGCCCCCAAATAATTTTGATGTGTGTGAAGTTTGAGAACTTTACTAGAACTTTACATTGTACTAGTTAAATCAAAGCCAAATTGGGTGAATGAAAGACTATATGCTCAAACAGTTAAGAACAAGTCTTGTCTGGTAATTTTCCATGTAAATGTACTAGTTTAAAAAATAATCTTTTGTCAGTAATGTACTAATCTATATTTTGAAATTTTTGGTTTTATTCACCTTTGGAGAAAGCAATGGCAATCCACTCAAGTATTATTGCCTAGAGAATCCCATGGACAGAGAAACCTGGCTGGCTACAGTCCATAGAGTCGCACAGAGTCGGACCCTACATGCTAAGACACGAAGTGACTTAGCATGTTTGGAAGCCTATATACCCTGTGTATGCTAAGATCTGCCACACAAATAAATGACTGATAAATCTGAAGTAAATGCTTTGCATTTTACCTGGAGTCTAGTATCTTGAACGGAGGTCAACATAGATGATACTTCAGAAAGCACAGGAGGGTTTTACGAAACAAACTACACAATACACTGATGGAACCACAGGGACTACAGCATTGAACATATCAGGCTATGTGATATCTGATGTTCAGGGTCCACTTATTTCTCTGCATCCCCTCTAGAATAAAGTTTTTCTGCTTCAGTTTCTCTGTAGTTTGCTACATGTCCACCCTTTGCCCCAACTCTGCTAGACCTTAGAGCTCTAGATCTAACGTGTTTAGCTACATTCTCAAAGTGTCTTGACATCTTGCCTCTTTGGTTCAAATTCTCAAGAGAAAGAATTTGATAGTCCCAATGTGGCTCAATAGTTCACTTAATTGTGACCTTGGGTATTAATAAGGCAGTCAGGGCACAACAGAGGGCTGCGTGGTCACAAAATCTAACACAGTAGGAATGATCTATTTGGCTCCAGAGAGTTCCATCTAACTTCAGGATCCTCTGAAGCAACAGTGCCTCCTTAATTTATGAATCCCCAATGAATGGTAGATAATTCATAGGAAAAACAATTGATTCTTGCAAAAGAATTTTGAAAGAGATAATTTGATTACATATCAAAACCTTATATATATAGCCTTCACCTCAGAAATTTAAATTCTAGGTTTTTATTCTAAGGAAAAAATTAAGATGTGTCCGATAAGAAATAAGCCCAGTGAATTCCCTGGTGGTCCAGTGGTTAAAACTCTGCACTTCCACTGCATGGGACACAGGTTCGATCTCTGGTCGGGGAACTAAGATCTCGCATGCCACATGATGGGGCCAACAACAACAAAATACAGAGAGGCGTTCAAACACATATATAAGTGTTCAACACTTAGCATGCAGTGACGTGCTGAGTCACTTCAGTTGTGTCCAACTCTTTGTGACCCCATGGACCATAGCCCACCAGGTTCCTCTGTCCATGGGATTCTCCAGGCAAGAATACTGGAGTGGGTTGCCATGCCCTCCTCCAGGGTATCTTCCGACCCAGAGATCAAACCTTCTCTCTCGTCTCCTGCTTTGGCAGGCTAGTTCTTTACCACTAGCGCCACCTGGGAAGCCCATAAATTCAAAAAATATAAAAGTTCAGTTTAGTCGCTCAGTCGTGTCCAACTCTTTGCGACCCCATGGACTGCAGCACGCCAGGCTTCTCTGTCCATCACCAACTCCTGGAGCTTGCTCAAACTCATGTCCATTGAGTCGGTGATGTCATCCAGCCATCTCATCTCATTCTCTGTCTTCCCTTTCTCTTCCTGCCTTGGATCTTTCCCAGCATCAAGGTATTTTCCAATGTCAGTTCTTCCCATCAGGTGGCCAAAGTATTGAAGCTTCAGCCTCAGCATCAGTCCTTCCAATGAATATTCAGGACTGATTTCCTTTAGGATTGACTGGTTTGATCTCTTTGCAGTCCAACGGACTCTCAAGAGTCTTCTCCATACTTTCAAAACAAAACAAACAATTTTTTAAAGTGAAAAAGAAATAAGCCCCCCCTAAAAAATGTTTGTCACAGCATTGTTTTTCATAGAAAAATTATAAAAGGAAACTACCTAAATATCTAGAAACAGGCTTTTTTTTAAATTAATGAAGGTCATTTTTACTATTTATTGCTTCTACCAAAAAAAAAAATCCATCATGATCTATCTTTGGTGAACTTTTTCTCCTTCATTAAAAAAAAAATCAGTAAGCTCTGACATTGTTTTAATACTAGCACAAGGAAATTGCAAGTGGATTGCCTCCCACAGTCTATTTTTCTTGTCTGGATTAGAGTCACCATGATGATCAAGCTGCAGCTGCTAGCTGATCTCTTCCAGCTGTGGATTTGACCTGCTCCTACCAGTTCCTAATTGAATTTACTTGCTTCCCCTCTTTTTTCCACTTCAGTTGAGGCCTCCCAATCATAAAGTCCAAGGCTGCTTCCTTGCCTCCATCCTCCAGTCCAACAGCAGAAAAGTCCATGTCTCTGGCCCTAAAGCTTAACTAGAATAAATTTTAGACATTCTCCTTAATAATTTAATATAATTTTCAGAATCCTGGCTAAACAGCTAGAGCCTTTGACTTGATTTAAAATACTTGAATTTCCATGTCCTCTATCTCAGTAGATAAGAGCAACATGAACTGGAATGCTACAAACATTCCAGGTGTATCTTTTCGTTAATATAAAGTCCACAAAAGACTACAGAATTATAGTGTTAGAGCACAAATAGCTGGGATTAATAGAATGATTTTCCCAACCTGGAATCTCTTCATCTGTCAGAATGCTGGTTAAGGGGACATGGAACTGCAGTTGTGTGATAATTTTTAGTCTATTGCTGAGAACACAACCTTGAAATTTTTTTACTATAAATTCAGGACTTCAGCTGGAGACATGCGTAACAGGCCCAGAGGTGTCTGTTAAGATCTGGCAATGAGGTCAATAAAGGTTAAAGCAACTTACATCATATTCAATGACTGCAATTTCTTAATAACCCCCAAAGTCACCACATTTGCCATTAGTCAGTGCCTACAACATGGACATCTGAGTGCAATGTGACTGGCTTGGCTGAGAATCTCAGAATTACAGTGAAAGCTAAACTCACTTCTAAAAGTGATATGAAAAGCATGAAGAATACTCTACCGCTCACTGGTATGGCAAATGGAAGGATCCTATTTTTGTGTTTTCTTAACCCACCATGTTGTCAACCTCAGACACTTGCTGTCCCTAAGTTTCTTCATTAGTAAAAGGAATAAACTTCAAAGGGGTCAATAAATTAAAGTTTAGAGCTGTTCTGGTTGAGGTGGACAAGATGGAAACAGAATTCTGTTATCCAGTCTCCCCTTTGACTCCCTCCATTTCTTCCCTGTTCCCAAGATGGCTGTAAGTAAACCTTGGCAGAACCTAAAACTCAGCAGAACCCACAGTGACGACCAATAGCCTATGTGATTTCTAAGGAACCCTCCCTAGTAAAACAGCATTCACTTTTATGTGACTATGATTTGTTCATAAAAGTAAACATTGATTACCCAACTTAATACACTGGCACTCATCACTAAGCAGGTGTTCCATGAGTGTTGAATGAATTGAAATTGTATTTGTTTAACTGATGATCCAGTGAAACTTTCAGAAAAGTTAAGAGTTCCAAGACTTGGCTTACTCATTTTTTAGCAAATAAAAGCATAATCAAATTATAAGCCAATTTAAAAAATAAGAGCACCTTTTATTTATTTTTGGCTCCTGTTGTTAATACTCACTTGGAGTTCCTTATATTTTATTATTCCTATAAGTCACAGAATTTATCTCGCTTTTCACCATATGCCATACAGAGTGATATCAGAGCATAAAGTGGCCTTTCTCTTTGGAGACACTCTGAGATGGTTCTAATCCTAGTTCTAACATTTACTACCTATGGAACTTCAGGCAAATTTTAACCTATACACTTTCTTCATCTAAAAAACAGGTATAGGAAAATAGGGAAGATGGAAAAGTTTTGAGAATTACATGAAATATCACAGTAACTGGCAGCTAGTAAGTGCTCCATAAATGACAATTGTGGTTATTGTTATTTTTTTTAATTGATTTAAAAAGGGGCAGATTATACAGCACGTCCTAGAAGACTATTTCTCTATTAAGGTGTTGTTAGGGAGAGATATTAAAGAGGTAAAAGAAAAATAGCTGCTTTACATCAGGAAGGGGAGTAATGTTGCATCATGTTGACCATGCCTGGTTAATGGCCTAGGGAGAGTTTAACTTGAGTTTTCCACCTCCCAAATAATCACGTGCCTTCTTGCCAGGCCAAATCTTTCCTATAATTTTTTTCTTTAGAATCTTTTGAAAATTTTATTTTGTTTTATTTTATTAGCTGTGCTGGGTCCTCGTTGCTGTATGGGCTTTTCCTCTAGTTGTGGTGAGTGGAGGGTGAGGGGCTATTTTTTGTCACAGTGCATGGGCTTCTCTTTGCGGTGGCTTCTCTTGTTGCTGGAGCACAGGCTCCAGGGTGCATGGGCTTCAATAGTTGTGGCTCCCAGGCTCCACCACACAGGCTCAACAGCTGTGGTGCAAGGGCCCAGCCATTCAGCAGCATGTGGGATTCCCCCTGGATCAAGGAACACATGTCTCCTGCATTGGCAGGCAGACTTTTTACCATGGAGCCACCAGGGAAGCCCCTCTTCAGGATCTTATTCTATCTTTGAAGGGGAAGTAAAATACTGATCTTAGAACCTTATAGTAAGAAAGCACCTCACAAATTATCTACTTCACCCATAGGAACTTCTCCATAAAGGCTTTAGCACGTAGCTTTTTTTAGCTGTGGTATCTCTCCAAAGGGTTATGTCTGAGACGTCTATTATTTTTGTCTTCCTAGTATTCTTCTGCTTCTGAGAACAATACAGAAGATCCAGAACTTCCCTTTACCCAAAACATAATGATATGGTAACCAAGTCAGCGGTCTCTTCCATAACCTTCCGCGTGACCACAGCTGATTGATGCGGGGTATGCTTCTCAACCCAGCTCATCAATTTTAGGATTTCAAGACATGAAGCACCAGGAGTTTTCAGTCTTTCTTTGGCAGCTGTAACTGTTAGATGGAAGGCTTATGAACTACCAACAGCTATGCTCTCTGCTTTCACTGGAAAGCAAGAGCAGTGATTTAAGAAAGCAGCGAAAAGGATAAGGTAGATGTGCAGAGAGGAGCAGAGGTTGGGGACAGGGAATTGTGACAGCATCTGAGGCCTTGTTCCTGAAGCAAAGCCATGTTGCTTGGGACCTGCCAGTGGTTTTTATAAATTTACTTTGGGCTTAATTGAGGTAGTTAGGTTACACTGTATCAAGCTACTAAAAGAAATAAAGCAGGAAGGAAGGAAAGAGAGAAGGAAAAAGGTGGAAGGAAGAAGGAAGGAAGAAATACAGGGTACTAATGTATGGATTAGGAGGCTAAGATCAGAAATATCCCTAGGAACGAATTTTTAAATGGAGATAATCACATTCCAGGGCAGACAAAAAGTAGTGAAACTTCCTGTACCAAATAAGTCACATGCCAGTGGCTGACTGCTCTGCCTTCTTTTAAGGAAGGTGACCAATGTATCAGTTCACCCCTAGAAAGTCCCAGTTTACTCACATTGTCCGAGAGTGCCTCTCAATTAGCTCCCTCTGTCAGAGCTGAAACTGCCCTGGTTTGAACAATCATGTCTGGGTCACTCCACTTCGGCCGGATCTGGGGTTGCCAGTGCCCGCTTCTGCCATTCCCTTCCCTCCAACTCTACTGCTTTCACTTCTGCTTCTGCCACTGTTTTCTTTCTCCACTGTCATGTGTTTGACAAAGTACTTATAAGTACAATGCCAAGAAATATGGACCATATGAGGAAGCTAAAAAAAAATCCATAAAATGGTTAAATAACAGTACCAAGTAGTAAATAATAGCAATAAGAATAAATGAGGTAGCACATGTAAAACGTATTAACAATTTTGGGGGGGTGAGGGGGGACACCGTAAGCTACCAATACAAAGCTAGTGGAGGTGATGGGATTCCAACTAAGCTATTTAAAATTCTAAAATAAGAAGATGCTGTTAAAGTGCTGCACTCAATACATCAGCAAATTTGGAAGACTCAGCAGTGGCCACAGGACTGGAAAAGATCAGTTTTCATTCCAATCCCAAAGAAGGGCAATGCCAAAGATTGTTCAAACTACCACACAATTGCATGCATTTTTGCATGCTAGTAAGGTTATGCTCAAAATCCTTCAAGCTAGGTTTCAGTAGTACGTGAACCGAAAACTTCCATATAGATAAGCTTTATTTAGAAAAGGCAGAGGAACCAGAGATCCAATTGCCAAACCTCGTTGGATCATAGAGGAAACAAGAAAGTTCCAGAAAAGCATCTACTTCTGCTTCACTGACTACACTAAAGCCTTTGACTGTGTGGATCAGAACACATTGTGGAAAATTCTTAAAGAGATGGGAATATCAGACCACCTTAGCTGTCTCCTGAAGAATCTGTATGCAGGTTAAAAAATAACAGAACTAGACATAGAACAACAGACTGATTCAAAATTGGGAAGAGAGTAAGACAAGGCTGTATATTGGCACCTTGCTTAGTTAACTTATATGCAGAATACATCATGTGAAATGCCAGGCTGGATGAATCACAGGCTGGAATCAAGATTGCCAAGAGAAATATCAACAGCCTTAGACATGCAGATGATACCACCCTTATGGCAGAAAGTGAAGAGGAAATTAAGAGTCTCTTGATGAAAGTGAAAGAGGAGAATGAAAAAGCTGGCTTAAAACTCAACATTCAAAAAACTAAGATCATGGGGTCCAGTCCTATCACTTCATGGTAAATAAAAGGGGAAAAGTGGAAGCAGTGACAGATTTATTTTCTTGGGATCCAAACTCAGTGTGGACAGTGACTGCAGTCATGAAATTAAGACACTTGCTCCTTGGAAGGAAAACTATGACAAACCTAGACAGTGTATTAAAAAAGCAAAGACATCACTTTGCAGACAAAGGTCCATATACTAAAAGCAATGGTTTTTCCAGTAGTCGTGTACAGATATGAGAGTTGGACCATAAAGAAGGCTGAGCACCAAAGAATTGATGCTTTCCAATTGTGGTGCTGGTGAAGGCTCCTGAGAGTCCCTTGGACAGCAAGGAGATCAAACCAGTCATGCTAAAAGAAATTAACCCTGAATATTCATTGGGAGGACTGATGCTGAGGCTGAAGCTCCAATACTTTGTCCACCTGATGAGAAGAGTTGACTCATTGCAAAAGACCCTTATGCTGGGAAAGATTGAAGGCAAAAGGCTAAGAGGGCAGCTGAAGATGAGCTGGTTAGATAGCATCACCGACTCAATGTACATGAGTTTGAGCAAGCTCCGGGAGTTGGTGATGGACAGGGAGGCCTGACATGCTGCAATCCATGGGGTCGCAAAGAGGTAGACAGGACTAAGCGACTGAACAACAACAACAGCATGGTCATTGTGCTGCTCAATACGATTACCTTGACCTTTCTAGGGCCATGCATAAGACAGTTACTGAAAAGGCATAAAACAGAACAAAAATTAGAATTTATCTCATTTTAACATTTAATTTGAAAAGAAATATTCCCTGATACCAGCAATCTGAAACAATTATTCTTTCTGGAACAATTGTTCTTTCTGGAGAGTGATTTGTCTGATAATCACAGTAGAATTATCTTCTTTCTGATTTTGGTGCTTCATCAAAGGACAGGCAAGGATGTTATTGTGGACAGAATGAAAAACAGAAATACTTTTACTTTGAATGTTGCTAAATAGCTTGGAGTTTTTTTTGTTAATGTTGATAAAAGGGTGATAAACAAAGGTACACAAATTGAAACTTGTAAAGTTTCTCTCTTAACATGGTCCTCAGGAAGACTACATTCTTTTCTTTTAAACAAGGACAATTACCAGAAAGGTAGAGAAAAAAGTACAGAAGACATGAGTGTATCATTAAGTCATGATGTATGCTAAGAAACAAAATCTTAGTCTCCTAGGGTGATAAAAATAACTATTTATTGATAATACTGTATTATATCTCACCAGATTCCCTCCCCTCCTCCCAGGTAGGCTCCTATTACACATATTAAGTCACATTAAGTCCTGAGTCATTTCAAAACCTAAGAGCAGGGGGTAGTTATTAATAATAAATTAAAACACCCAGCCTTTCTACACCAATTTTCCTCCCAGGAACACCAAGTAATCTCTATTATTTCACAACGTTCTTTGGAGGAAAATTCAGGTGGGTATTATTACTGCCATTATATGGTTAGAGGAATTACACAAGGAAAGCTGAATAAAAAATGTTGTGGCTAAACAGGGATTATAACCCCTGTGTCAGTAAAGGGAAAAGGAAGGATGCTGTGGGAAATATCACTGGTAAAATGGATCATTAAGTAGCTTATTGATATGCTATAGAATGGCTCATGTTACTCTTTTAACACAAGGAATAAAACATGGGACATCGCAATTTCAACCTTGTAAATGTAATTTATGCATATAGGTGTGTGTTACAAAAATCGTATCATACTGTACATATTATTTTATAACCTGTTCTTTGTGTGTAACACCATATTGTAAATAACTGACCTACATCTGAAGTAAAGTGAAGCACTCAGTCATACCCGACTCTTTGCGACCCCATGGACTGTAGCCTACCAGGCTCCTCAGTCCATGGCATTTTCCAGGTAAGAACATTGGAGTGGGTTGCCATTTCCTTCTTCAGGGGATCTTCCTGACCCAGGAATCAAACCTCGATCTCCCAAATTGTAGGCAGACGCTTTACCGTCTGAGTCACAAGGGAAGCCGTACATCTACAGTAGATGTAAATAGACATACATCTACATAAACAATTACAATGGCTGCAAAGTAGTCCATTTATAAATATATCTCAATTTTCTTATTTGGGGAAGTTTTTTTTCCCCAAAGCCAGGCATGAATATGCCTCTTTGAAAAACAAAGAAAGACATCCCTCACAAAAATTAATATAGGTTAAGCCCATCAACAGACGATTACCAGTGACTCCCGTGGAAATCTCTGTAAAAAAACATCTTCACATTCACGCACCAATAATTTAAGGAGCAGAATGAGTAACAGCCAGCAACTACAATAGTATGTGGTCAATCACTTTTACAAACTGAGGTAATATTTTCTAGAGTTTAAAGATGCACTTAGATGTATCAAAAATCATAAAAATGTAAATATCCTTTGCCCCAACAGTTTCCCTTCTAGAAATTTTTCCTTAGATTGTAATAGGGCAAGTTACAAAGATGTTTGTATGAGGATATTTATGGCAGTACGTTAATTAATAGAAAGGGTAAGCAATCTAGCTAAACATGAAAAAAACTGGATTTAAATAAATTAGGATGCAGGGACTTCCCTGGTGTTCCAGTGGCTAAGACTCCAAGCTCCCAATGCAGAGGGCCCAGGTTCAATCCCTGACCAGTGAACTACATCCCACATGCCACAACTGAAGATTTAGCAGGTCGCAATTAAATAAGCCAGCCTGCCACAATGAAGATCAAAGATCCCACAAACTGCAACAAGGCTCGGTACAGCCAAATAAATAAATAAATAAATTTTATGTAAAATAAGCAAATAAATTAGGATACATCAGGAGTGGATGCAGAAAACCTTAAAGACGATAGTGCGAATTATGGAAAAATACTCAAGATATGTTTAGACTGATTATGTATTTTTTTTAAACAGTTTACATCAACATGTGTGTCTGTATGTGCATTAGAAAGATAAAATTCAAAATTCTAGTAGTGCTCCTCTCTGGATTGTGAAATTACTGGAAACTTGTTTTCATGTTCACTGGATTTTCTGATTTATATATATATACACATATATATATAAAAGCACAGAATACTTACCCAAAGTAGAAATTAACATGATGTGGCACATGTTTTTATAAATACTAGATGTTCTACGAGCCCCTAACTCAGCCTGGAGCTTAGAGGAAGGTTGGGTATGGCCTCCCAGGTTAGTGTCACCCTGAAACTTTAAGGATACATGGCAGATAGTCAGTTAAAGACAAGCAATGATGAAAAGCCTTGGAGGAATGTGACAGCATGACCCAGTAAGTGTAGTTCACAGGCTGCAGGAAGGGTAATTAAAAAAAGAACTAAAAGTATCTGTTCAGTTTTGAAATAGAGGAACTCAATTTTGACCTAAGTCTGTAGTTTTGGTGAAAAGATGAAGGCAGAAGCCAGATGGTCTCAAGCTAGCAAAGGAATGGGAGGTGGGGAAGCATGGGGTGAAGGCGAACACTGGTTCAGGGAATTCTGACACCATGATGAAAGGGGTAGGGGGACAGCTAAGGGATATCCAGTTGTGAAAAGGTTTCATTTTCTAAGATGAGAGATCTAAAGGATTTTAACGAGAGAAAGAGCCAAAATAAAAGGACAGGATGATTTTTTTAAAAAAAGGAAAGGTAGGGTATGGGTGATAATTTGACATTTCTAGTTGGGGGTGGTGAAAGGGGGAATCCAGAGCAGGGTGGAAGGCTGAGGACTCTAGCAGTCAGGCCAGGTGATATCACAGGAACTCATCTCTTAGTTTCAAAGTGCAGACAGCTCACAGAATCATAACTGCATTTTCATAGAAGATAGGACCAGTGAGTAGCTGTGGCCAGAAAAATCCAGAAAATATCTAGTATAATCAGAAAAAGGTGGTGGAAACAAAACAGCACAGTATTATCTCACCTCTGTGTGACAACGAGAAACATCCAGTGAAATTTCCATAACCTCACCTAAAGAAAGACGTTAAGATACTTGGAGAAGTACAGAAGACAGGAACTACCAAGAGCCGGAGCAGCTGGGAAGCACGCGACAGGAGTGCAGAAAAAAACAAGATTTGCACTTTTCACCCAGAAAAAACAGAGCCTATCAAGGAACATTTCTCATTTTCTGGCTTCTAGTCTGAGTATCAAAAATCATTCTTAGTATCAAAAATGTTTGAGAACACACATTTAAATGGAATCATTTTTGATTGGGAAAAACACATTATGACAAGAAGCATTCACAAACTGAATCATTTTTTAAACTAACTTGCATTTTAATCATCTCAGCAACACCTACATATTTTTGACATGTGTGTATTTGATATGTGTGACATTTATACATTTATTCTACCAGAAACAGAGTTTGGGTACACATAGGAAACTGCAGCTCCCTTGAAATAATTCTGGTCTGCCACTCACCATTCCACACTTGTCCAGAAATCCTCAGACCACATCTGAGAACGACTATCCTCACTTATGGCATCCCACATGGCTCAGAACTAAAGAATCCTCCTGCCAATGCAGGAATGGCAAGAAACACAAGTTCAATTCCCTGGGTCAGGAAGATCCCTTGGAGTAGGAAATGGCAACCCACTCCTGGAAAATCAAATGAGAGGAACTTGACAGGCAACAATCGATAGGATCTCAAAGAGTCAGACGTGATTGAGCAACTGAGCATGCATGCCCTCATTTATAAAATCCTGAATTTGGTGAATATGTATTTTGTCACCTAACACCCAAAAGCTGAAATTTAATTTCCTTTTTTAAAAGTGAAACTTTGACAGCTGAAAGAATTATATTTAGAACACAGTAGTCTTTTGGAAGATTTGTAAGCATTATCTCAGAAACAGCATAAAATGAAAAACAGAAATTTTCCAGAATGTTTATATAAGTCACCAGATGATACTTCTGTAAGTTCTAAAGAAAATTGTTTTTCCAGAGGCCACAACCTTTCGGGTGACATGAGGGAGCGGTGCAGGTCTATGTCATGATACTTCTTGGTGCTGCTAAGCCAAATACACTAAGTCTTGTCACTGTTAATCCTCACATTTATGTCCTGATCAGGCTCAGTACAGAGGCACATGTGCACTCAAGATATGACTGATTCATGTCAATGTATGGCAAAAACCACTACACTATTGTAAAGTCATTAGCCTCCAATTAAAATAAATAAAATAAATTAAAATAAATAATTTTAATTAATAAATCATTAATTAAAATAAATAAAAGTATTTAAAAAGATATTCTTCAATAAAGAGAAAATGAATCCATGAAAACAAGAGATGGAGACTGGAAGAAAAGAAACCCAGTTCTAAGACTCAGTCATTTCACCATCCTACAAATGAAGTACAGAAATGACTTAATGGAGGGTTCTAAGAATCGATTTCATCTGGATTTCCAGAAAGATAGAAACTATAGAGTACAGTGAAACAGAGAATGGCTGAGTTCACTTTTTCATAACTGAAAAAATACATTTTGGAATTTGCATATACCCAATCCCACTCAATTTATTTTCTTGGGAAACTGGTCGGTTGACCCCTCTGCTGTTCCTTTCAGCAGATCTGTACCTGCTTTGTAATCTCCCTGTACGATCTGCACTTGAGTCTGCCGACCTCTCTACTGACCACAATCTCCCTAACTTACTCTAGAAGCCTCTGGACTAGCCACTCGAGAAGGAAGAGCAGAATGAACAAAGCAATTATAATCTTCACGAACAATCTGTATTCATGCTTTTGTCGTTAAATATTAAGAATGATAGATATTTCCGTCAGTCAATAGAATAAATAAAATTCTAAAATTTTAGTAAACTGAGGTGGGAAAATAAATTCACACAATCTTCCTTTGTGAAATGAAAAACAAGCTCTATGATGTTTTTTGTTTTGTTTTAAAGAGGATTCTACACAGCCCAGTTTCTATCTTTAACTCTATTAATTTTAATAGCTGTCTTGATTAAATTAATCACCCCCTCTGGCCCTCAGCTTCCTCTTTGAGACTATGTGCAGGTTGAGTCAGATGATCCTTCATGTTTCCATGACCTCGAAAATTTAAATGCCTCTCTGCCTACTGAGAGATTTTATCTGGTTCATATTGTTTATGTTAAGAAAGGATAGTGGTGGAATTTCTAATTGTGTTCGCCACCTTCTCATTCATTAACTGAGCCCATAAAATGTTCCTGAATTGCTTCTGGAACTAACAATTATTCTTCCACATTTTGAAACATAAAGTCAAGATTGGAATCACCATAGCTCAATCATTTTAGATCCATCTTTAGAGAAAAGTGAGTTCATTCATTATCACACAGTGCAGCGCTAAGAGGACATCAGAATTAGCAAGCACTGGGGTCACAGAGAAGAAACCTAGAACCAGCTTGCAAACATCTTAGAATAAAATAGGGACAAACTGTTAACTGAATATTTCAATTCACTATGATATCTACTAAGATGGAGCAAAGAATACACAGTTTGGTTATACATTACATTTTGAATATTTGATTATGTCTTCTTCCAGTAGATTCTAAGATCCATGAGGGCAGGAACCTAGATTTTTCTGGTCACTACTCCCCCAGAGTATAGTGTATGATTTGTATATATGTTTGGTATAAAATAATGAATGAATGACCAAAAAACATGGACTTAAAAGAAGTGAACTTTGGTCTACTAGGAAATAAGTACATTAAGGACAAGCTTAGAGGCCACATCCTGGAAATCTAGCTTGTTTCCTTGTCAGTTATATATTTTTTTTGTATTTCAGACATGAAGAACATGATTCATATATTTCCATTTATCTTGTTCATTCCAGAACACATTTTTAACATTATACAGCTATAAAATATTTATAAAAATAAAGAATTTTGTATGTGGAATTCAATGTCTAGAATCTTTGAATTAATGTAAATGAAAAATGAATACCTCAGAGGGTAACTACTGCCATTTTTGGTTTTGGTTCATTCACGTGGCAGTTGTCACATTATGTCAAATGCACCTTTACCACCACCAAAAAAGGACAAACACCAAATTAAAAAACACTTTAGATTTATTACTATCATTTTTTTTTTTATTTACTGCTGACTAAGAGTATGATTTCTGGAACCAGATCCATTTTCTCTACATGTGTGACCTTCAGCAAGTTACTTAACCACTTTTTGCCTGAGTTTCCTCATCTGAGAAATAAGAACAATAATACTACCCCATAGAGTTGTTATGAAAATTATGAGTTTAGTATGTGCAAACCTCTTAGAAGAATACCTGTCAACATGGTAAGCTCTAAGTGTTTGCTAAATATAAAAAATCAAAACGATACACTGTTAGCCTACTTCATTGGGTTAAGGCATTGTAAGCTGATGCATAATGAAGACAATTCTTCTGGAATTATGCTGAAATTTTCAAAGAGGAAGGCTGTGGATTCAGGACAACCCACATTAAAATAAATTGGTTGAATAGAGAGCTTGAAGAGGAGAAAAAAATTCTAGAACATGCTAAAATGAACTAAAACGGGTCACTTAATTGCTTCCATTTTTTCATTAGAAAATATTCGCCTCAGGGAAAATTGATGACTCAAAGTTAGAAAGAATACCAACAGTAACATTATTTCTGAAAAAGTGCATAAAGATTTTTAACGATATTAGGTTTGACAAAGTTTAGTGAAAAGGAACCAAAAACAAAAATCTATCCAATAAATGCATTTATAATTAGTACCTTAAAAGCATATATTAAGAGTTTCATGTGCTATATAAAAAAGACAAACAACAAAGATTTACTGTATAGCACAAGGAACTATTTTCAATATCTTATAATAAACAATAATGGAAAAGAATAGGAAAAAAAGATATAGGTATATACAACCAAATCACTTTGCTATAATATTGGAAAATAACACAAATCAAGTATACTTCAATTAAAAAAAAAAAATCTCTTACTCTACTGACAGTTAGTAGGTGGGCAAGAGCATATATTAAAGCTGCCGCTGCTGCTAAGTCACTCCAGTCGTGTCCGACTCTGTGCAACCCCATAGACGGCAGCCCATCAGGCTCCGCCATCCCTGGGATTCTCCAGGCAAGAACACTGGAGTGGGTTGCCATTTCCTTCTCCAGTGCATGAACGGGAAAAGTGAAAGTGAAGTCGCTCAGTCGTGTCCAACTCTTCGCGATCCCATGGACTGCATGATCCCTAAATTTGACCATGTATCACAATTTCTGGGGAGCTTTGTAAAAATTGACACCTTGGAGATTTTGATTCAAGAGGTCCGAGGTAGAGTTCAAGTTGGTTTATTTTTTTTCCCCAGTTCTCCCAAGTGATTCCAAGTACAGCCAGGTCAGGACGAATGGCTAGAACACTTGCTGCAGGGAAGTCTCTCGTGGTGGGTGGGCAGCTGACTTGTCTTTTCAGTCCCACCTCCTGCATCCTTGTTATCAAAAACGATGTCAAAAGCCATCAACTGCAGACAGGTTGAAGTCATAAGACATTGACACATGTTGCCTAACCAACCTGAGTCCAAGGTGAGCAGCAAAAAAAATGAACTATAAGTCTCATGATAAATGAACCTGCATTCAGCTTCAAAAGTCTAATGCCAAATTGCAATAAATGGTTTCACAGGTCTTCCACTGAAGTATTTCCAGACACACGGCCTACTAGGTGACACAGATGTCTACAAATGTCTACAAACACAGTCCCATTACCCTGTGCCTCAGACCAGGACCTTGTGTTCTGTGCTGGATTTATAAGAGGGAAGTTGACCAGGCTGATCCTTGGTAAGTGTGCACAAGTATGGCCAGATTAACTGGTAAAATAATGAAATACTTTAGTGTCAGGCTGCTTAGAGCCTCATTTCAGCCTCTGCCCCAGGACTTCACCCCCCTTTCCAGCAATCAAAGGGTTACTATTAGGGCCAGCCAGTGACTCCATTCTATGCTAAATGCATTGTTAATATTTTCAATTTGGAAATAAATAAGAAAAGCAACTCATTTAGCTTTTCTCAGGAGTGGGTGTGGGAAGGAGTGGGAATGCCTGGAAATTACATCAGAGGAAGAATCACTGAAGTTCAAGGGATCTTTAGCCTGGAAAGGAGAAGACTTGAGATGGAGTGGGTTCAGGAGGAATACCAGCAATGCCTTCAAATACATGATTGAGCCTCATGTGGGAAACCGCTTAGATTTATTCTGAGTAGCTCTAGTGTGGCGGAATTATGCACAATGATTGGAAGCTACAACAGACTGACGTCAGTTTCATATAAGGAAGAACTTTGGAATCCGGTGCCGCCCAACAGTGGAACTGGCTTTGGGCGAGTCGTGAGCTTCCGGAAGCAGCACAGGAAGAAGTACTGACTCTGAGAAGAGGGTGACAGCTGCAGGTGTTTCTGCTCTGGATGGTGAACTGCAGAGATCAGTGGTTACAAATCTAAGTGTTCATCTGAATCCTCAATGGAACTTTTTTTAAAAGATAAACTATATTTTTTGAGCAGTTTAAGTTCAAAGCAAATTGAGCAGAACATACAGAGAATATTCATCCATTCCTGCTCTCACAAACACACAACCTTCCCTACTGTCAACATCCTGAACAGTGGTACGTTTGTTACAGTTGATGAATCAACTACATTAAAGCATCATTGTCACCAAAAATCCATGTTCACATTAGAGTTTACTCTTAATATTGTACCTACTATGGGTTTTGGAAGATGTATGATGACATGTATCCATCATTATCAATGGAACATTTTAAATATCAGGCTTCTTAGTCTTTACTCCAAACCTACTAGATTAGTATCTCTTGGCTTTGGAGTTTGGGAATTAGCATATTTTAAAGCGCTTTGTGTGATGTCGACATGCAGTAATTTTGGAAATCTGCACTCAATGATCTGCAAGTTTTTTTCCAACGTTCAGATTTTATAATTCTATTAAATAAAAATCACAATAATTCTTTCAAAGGAGTGGGACTCTTGAAAACTGACCAGGGCTTGAAGGCAAATCTGTGGAGTATATACATTAATAGCATGTCAAGCACTACGCTAGACCCCTTTAATTCTTACAAGAACTCTACAAGGGCAGTATTAATATATATTCCCATTTAACAGAATACAAAATTGAGGCCCAAACAGGTTAAGTAACCTGCCTAAGATTACAGAGCAAGTAAAAGACAGAGTTGGGATTCAGTTGAGAGCTATTTCATCTGCCTTCTTTCTCTTATACTATTAGATCTCCAACAAACTCTCAATTACTTGAAATTAGCGAATGAAGACACATAATTTCAGATTATTAACAGTGAATTATTTTGTGTTTGTTGGTTCTTAAAAATACTATGTTCAGCACATGGGAACGATGTGTTGTTATATGACAACCAGAAAACAAGATTTTATGCAATAATCAAAGTTCCTTATATAAAGCCAGGGCTAACAGAAGCAATTCGTTTTCTCCACGAATTTGAAATGTTGGGCTATGTATACTATGATAACCTAAACAAAACATACTATGAATCATCTGAAAGGAGAGAGAAGGACCTGATCATCTCTGATCTGGGGTCCTATATGGAGAGGTGGCCAATTCTGTATTTTCACAACGGAAGACTGACCTATTTCCTCAGCCCCAGAAAAGAACAACTCATTTCCTAGAGCTGTACTCTGTCCTTTCCCATGGGACATGGAAATAGAATGTAATAGTTATTAAGATCACATACCTTTGAGTCAAACCTGGATTTAAATCTGGAATTGTCACTAACTAAATATGTAATCTTGTGGAAATGATCTAACACATCTAGATTAGTTTCCTATTTGTAAAATAGGACTGATGATATTTCAATATCTACCTCCCAGGTTACCATGAGGATTAGATGAGGTGCTGTGTGTGAAGTACTTACCAGTCTTCTGATACTCAGTAAGCACTCAAGACATATTCACATTTGTGCGTATATGCTAAATTGTTCAGTTGTGTCCTACTCTGGACTGTAGCCTGCCAGGCGCCCAGCCCATGGAATTTTCCAGGCAAGAATACAGAGCAGGTTGCCATTTCCTACTCCAGGGGATCTTCCCGACCCAGGGACCAAACCTGTGTCTCCTCTGTCTGCTACATTGGCAGGTGGACTCTCTACCACTGAGCCACCTGGGAAGCCCTAACGTTCATGTTGTTACTTGTTAATGGAAAAGCCAAGTCCAACATCATTTCTGTCTAGCTGGGATAGAAACCAATTATTGATACCTCCAAGGAGTGTGTGTATGTGTTGGGGCTGGTGGAAGAGGGCAGGGTTTAACCTTCCCTTGGGTCTTCAAGGATTTGTTCCCAACCAGATCCTAGAATGTAAAGCCATTAGGAGGAATGGAAGCAAGGTTAAGTACTGCAAATGAGAAGTTAAAAACTGAGACGGTAAGACAGAAATGGGACTATATTAGATCATGAATAAATACCCTTTCTCCTGACTAATGGATTAGGACAGGCTGAATGGACTAGTCAAAAAAATATATTCCATAACACATGACAAACACCAGTGCACACATCTTTGGTGGACACTGATTTTGAGCTTTGGAGGCCCTCGCTGAAGACTGGTGCTCCTTTCTCACTCAAAAGTATTTCCTCTTTTCTGACAATCAAAAATTACCTTCTATAAGATGAAAACTCTAATTAGAAAAGATGCGTGCACTCCAATGTTCATAGTAGCACTATTGACAATAGCCAAGACATGGAAACAACCTAAATATCCATTAGTGGATGAATGAATAAAGAAGATGTGGAATATATATATATAATGGACTATTACTCAGTCATAAAAAGAAATGAAACAGTGACATTTGCAGCAACATGGATAGGCCTGGAGATCATCATAATAACTGAAGTAGGTCACTCAGAGGAAGATAAATATCATATTCCACTCATGTGGAATATAAAAAAATGATACAAATGGACTTATTTACAAAACAGAAATAGACTCAGAGACATAGAAATCAATCTTATGGTTACCAAAAGGGAAGTGAGGGCAGGGGCAAATTAGGAGTTTGGGATTAGCAGATACATACTACTTTACATAAAATAGATTAACAACAAGGACCTACCCTATAACACAAGGAACTATATTCAATTATCTTGTAATAACCTGTAATGGAAAACAATCTGAAAAAGAATATATATATATATATACATAAATAAAACTTCCCTGGTGGCTCAGATGGTAGAGATTCCGTATACAATGCAGGAGACCCAGGTTTGATCCCTGGGTCAGGAAGATCCCCTGGAGGAGGAAATGGCAACCCACTCCAGTATTCTTGCCTCAGAAATCCCATGGACAGAGGAGCCTGGAGGGCTACAGTCCTTGGGGTTACAAAAAGTCAGACACGACTGAGTGACTTAACACCACATATATACATATATGTGTATAACTGAATTGCTTTGCTATAAACCTGAAACCCACACAACATTGTAAATCAACTATAGTTGAATTTTTTAAAAAATTAACAAAAGTTAACAAAAATCACCTTCTACAAATTAAATCACCATCAGTGTCCATTAAGAAAATAAGGCTAGTTTAGCAAAACAAAATGCCTCAGGTTTAGAAATAACACAACAATGTCTAAAGATCCACTATGATATCAAAAATTAAAGAGCCTGCTGGGTGGGTAAACAAACACATCCTGAGAAAGCCTATCTGTGTGAGAGATAAAATTACTAATTAGTTGGTGGTTTAGTCACTAAGTTGTGTCCAACTCTTGTGTCCCCACCCCCATGAACTGTAGCCCACAGCTCCTCTGTCCATGGGATCTCCCAAGCAAGAATACTTGAGTAGGTTGCCACTTCCTTCTCCAGTGGACCATGTTTTGTCAGAACTCTTCACTATGACCCATCAGAGACCCAGGCATCATGCATTGCAGGTGGTCTCTTGCATTGCAAGTGGATTCTTTACTGACTGTGTTGGTGGTTGCCAGCAAAATCACTGATTAATACCCAGCAAATAAGGAGTTCCTTCTTGGGTGATTATGCTATAAGTGGACCATCTGCTAACAACTCAAAAGGGAACCATTTCTGATTTATGGGAGCATACACAGCATAAGCTAATTTGTGAAGTCTGTTTGATGTGATAGAAGTAAATAATTCATTTAAATTCCTCTCATAGATTGTTTTATTAAAATATCTTTTTTTAACACCACTAAAATTTAAGGCAAACTAAAACCATATTGTTTACTTCTAAATAATTAGGAGGTAAATCTACAGTGAAAAGCAAGTACATGAATACTTTGCTGTCCTTGTCAGGATCCTTACTCATGGGAGGAAGGAAGAGAATTAGATTAGGTGGGGTCACTCAGGAAGTTTCCAGCAAAAAAAAATGTGCCTCTTTCTTGACTTTAGTGATGATTGTTACTGGTGTTTGTTTTTTTATATACTGATGTTTGTTCTTTACACAGGTGTTTATTTCATAATTCGTTAAACTAGTTTTTCATAGAAATATTAAGGTACTTGTCAAAGAAGTAGATATCTAACAGTAGTTGTTTCCAGTAGGGAGTCGTAGAATTGTGAGAGTCTGTTGCAGTGACTGTTATTTTCCTTAAAATACTTCAATATCATTATTGTGATATTATAGGTGCTGATTAGCTCAAATTTTAATTCTAAAGATTTTCAGCAACATGGTTTCAAGAATGCTTAGTCTAGGATTACATCAGAAAGAGCCACTCTCCAGGGCTGGCTACTCTAAGTACAACTATCCATGTCTCAATCAACAACTGATCCTTTGCCAATTAGAATGTTATGTCAAAAATGGGTTTTTATCAGTGAAACTAATGGCTATTTATCTTCATCATGAATGTAGAAATTTTCTCCTCACGGTGCCATTAAAGGTATTCAAAGAATGTAGATTGTTTTGAGTTGTTAAAAATCTACCCACACTTGCATGCACAAAAGAAGTAAATATCCTGTCCCCTTAGAGGATGGATAATCCCAAATATATCCTGTATCTAGTCATTGACTTGGTGGCATAAGACTGAGTAGAGGACAGAGAACCATGGCAATGTGGACACTGACAGCTGAAAGGAGGACTGCAGTCTCTTCATGGAGTCTACAGACAAAGTTACAGATGATTTTTGTGCCTGCTTATTATTGTTTGTTGAATACATATTTGAATATACAGCAGACCTTAGCCTAAGATATGTAACCATTATAATCTGGTAGTGAGGCTGTGGAAAGAAACCAGTGTCACCTCAAATATCTATTGTAGTGATTGACATCTACCAAGAAGGAAGAATGACTTCTTAATCACATCACTAACATGACTTAGGTTGGTTCAGAACAACAGGGTCTTTTGCTTTTTACTGACATTTTTCTGATATTATTAACATCTTAAAAATTGAGTTGAGTGCTATTTTGCAAAGATAAAAAGCAAACATTCAGTAAAAAAAAAAATGTTCAAGAGACATAAGCAGGCATTTCAAAGAATAAACCAAATATGGTCAATAAACATAAAAAGAGCTGTTCAACACTGTTAGTAATTAATCAAGTGATAATACCTTAAACCGCACAATTGCACTCATCTCACACACTAGTAAAGTAATGCTTAAAATTCTCCAAGCCAGGCTTCAGCAATACGTGAACCGTGAACTTCCAGATGTTCAAGCTGGTTTTAGAAAAGGCAGAGGAACCAGAGATCAAATTGCCAACATCCAATGGATCACCGAAAAAGCAAGAGAGTTCCAGAAAAACATCTATTTCTGCTTTGTTGACTATGCCAAAGCCTTTGACTGTGTGGATCACAATAAACTGTGGAAAATTCTGAAAGTGATGGGAATACTAGACCACCTGACCAGCCTCTTGAGAAATCTGTATGCAGGTCAGGAAGCAACCGTTAGAACTGGTTATGGAACAACAGACTGGTTCCAAACAGGAAAAAGAGTATGTCAAGGTTGTATATTGTCACCTTACTTATTTAACTTATATGCAGATACATCATGAGAAATGCTGGGCTGGAAGAAGCACAAGCTGGAATCAAGATTGGTGGGAGAAATATCAATAACCTCAGATATGCAGATGACACCACCCTTATGGCAGAAAGTGAAGAAGAACTAAAGAACCTCTTGATGAAAGTGAAAGAGGAGAGTGAAAAAGTTGGCTTGAGGCTCAACACTCAGAAAACTAAGATCATGGCATCCAGTCCCATCACTTCATGGCAAATAGATGGGGAAACAGTGGAAACAGTGGCTGACTTTATTTTTTGGGGCTCCAAAATCACTGCAGATGGTGATTGCAGCCATGAAATTAAAAGATGCTTACTCCTTGGAAGGAAAGTTATGACCAACCTAGACAGCATATTAAAAAGCAGAGACATTACTTTGTCAAGAAAGGTCTGTCTAGTCAAGGCTATGGTTTTTCCAGTAGTCATGTATGGATGTGAGAGTTGGACTGTGAAGAAAGCTGAGCACTGAAGAATTGATGCTTTTGAACTGTGGTGTTGGAGAAGACTTTTGAGAGTCCCTTGGACTGCAAGAAGACCCAACCAGTCCATCCTAAAGGAGATCAGTCCTGGGTGTTCATTGGAAGGACTGATGTTGAAGCTGAAACTCCAATACTTTGGCCACCTGATGCAAAGAGCTGACTCACTGGAAAAGACCCTGATGCTGGGAAAGATTGAGGGCAGGAGGAGAAGGGGATGACAGAGGAT
Source organism: Giraffa tippelskirchi (assembly GCF_054371585.1). Taxonomy (NCBI): domain Eukaryota; kingdom Metazoa; phylum Chordata; class Mammalia; order Artiodactyla; family Giraffidae; genus Giraffa; species Giraffa tippelskirchi. The sequence continues at coordinate 85,708,282 of NC_137282.1, forward strand.
GAGATGTTTGGATGGCATCACCGACTCAATCGACATGGGTTTGGGTAGACTCTGGGAGTTGGTGATGGACAGGGAGGCCTGGCGTGCTGCAGTTCATGGGGGTCGCAAAGAGTCAGCCATGACTGAGCAGCTGAACTGAACTGAACTATCTTAAACCCATTTGGTTGAAAAATATGTGCATGTATTAAGTCTGACAAAGCCAAGTATTGGAGAGGATGTGGATCCATAGAATCTTTTGTTCATTGCTAGAGGGAGGGTGAATTGGCTCAATGACTTTGGAAAATAATTCATCATTATCTCATGAAAATGAATGTTCACATACCCTTTTTAACTCCTAGGTATATACCCAAGAGAAACTCTTGTGGCAGCACTTTAAAAGACACACTCAAGAGTGTCTATAGCAACACAAAAGCCAAAATCTATGAATAGCTCAAAAACCCATCAACAGAAAAAAAAAAAAAACATGTTATATTCATATGACAAAATAGTATCCGAAAATCAACATGAATTAACAACAATACCCAACAATATAGACAAATCTTAGCAATCTGGTGTTAAATACAATCTTATATGATTACACATATATCATGATACCTTATTTGGGAATAGATAGAGATGCAATTAAGCTATATTAAAATAAAAGAGAGAAACCAAGGGAAAAAGAAACACAGGATTAAGAATGATGCCTGCTCAGGAAAAGAAAAGTGAGGGGTGGTATGAGAGAGACAAAACAGATAATGTGATGTAAGTTACTATTAAGAACTTACTTTTATGATGGGTTCATGAATGATGACATTATTAATAGTGATAGATAGATAGACTGAAAGCAGGTCATACATGGACCAATGGTGAGATTATATCGTGAGACATGCATTGAGATTTACCTAATTCTGTGCATTTTGAAGACAAAATCAAAATAAAAGTGAGAAATGATTAAAAATAAAATGTAAATACCTATATATAGTGTGTAACACTATTGTGTCTAGATGAAAGCTGATTATATCTCATATCAAAATACTTGGTCAAGATTTGGTTGAGTTGAATTATTTTTCAATACAAGTTTGAGTTTTTGTTAGTGTTTGGTTTTGTTTTGCATTTTCTGTTCCAGCTGTCATATGCCAAGTAGAAATCTGATAGTTCCCTGGCTCTGCAGTTTTTTAAGTGAAGACGGTATCAAAAGAATTAGAAGACACATCTAATAAAAGACTATTGTCTAAAATATACAAAGAACTCACAAAACTCAGCAACTAAAAAGCAACCAAAGAGTTTAACAGACATCTCACCAAAGAAAACGTGCAGATAGAAAGTTAGCATATGAAAAGATGCTCCATATCATATAACATCAGTGAAATGCAAATTAAAACAACAGTGAGATACCACTATGCATTCTAGTAGTAGAATGGCCAAAATTCAGAACACTGATAAAACCAAATGTTGACAAGGATGTAGAGAGCAGGAACTCTCCTACGTTTCTGGTGGAAATGTAAAACGATACAGCCACTTTGGAAGACAATTTGGCAGTTTCTTATAAAACTAAATATACTCTTACCATACAATTCAACATTGTGTTCCTTGGTATTTATGCAAAGAAATTGAAAACATATCCACACAAAAACCTAGACACAGATATTTATAGCAGCTTTACTCTTAATTGTAAGAACATGGACACAACCAAGATGTCCTTCAGTAGATGAATGGATAAATAAACTTTTATATCCAGACAATGGAATATTACTTAGTACTAAAAAGAACTACTCTGTCAAGCCATGAAAAAGACAAAGAGGAAACTTAAATGCATATTACTAAGTTCAGTCAATCAGACAAACCTACCGGTATGATTTCAATAATATGACATTCTGGAAAAGGCAAAATTATTATGGCAATAAAAAGATCAGTGTGTTTGCCGGTGGAGGAGAGATGGGGAAAGATGAACAGACAGAGCACAGAAGATTTTTATGACTATAAAGACACTCTACATGATAGTGTAATAATGGTTGGATGTCATTATTCTTTTATTCAAATGCATAAGATATACAACACCAGGAGTGAACCTGAGGGCTTCCCTGGGGCTCAGTGGTAAGGAATCTACCTGCCAATTCGGGAAACACAGGCTTGATCCCTGATGCAAGGAGATGCCATATGACACAGAGCAGCTGGGCCTGTGCGCCACAACTATCAATCCTGTGTTCTAGAGCCTCGGAGCCACAACTACTGAAGCCCGTGTGCCCTAAAGCCTGTGCTCCGCAACAGAGAAGTCCATGAGAAGCAGCCCATGCACTGCAACAAAGAGCAGACCCTGCTCACTCAACTGGAGAAAAGTCTGCACGGCAACGGAGACCCAGCACAGCTAAAAATAATAAATAAATAAATGTTAATAAAACTATAAAAAAAGAGTGAGCCCTAAGGTAAATTAACGACTTTGGATGGTTATAAGGTGCCAATGTAGGTTCATGAATTGTAAAAAACACACCACTCTGGTGAAGCATGTTGACAATGGGGGAAGTTATGCATGTGGGGGGGCTGTGGGTTTATGGAAAAATCTTTGTACCTTCCTCTCGATTTTGTTATAAATTTAAAACTTCTCTAAAAAAACAAAGTCTTTAAACATGTGTATATATGTATACATACACATAATCTTGAAGGCAATGTTAATGTGTTATTGTAAAAATTTTGCTTAATTGAAACTGTACTATATGAAATAATGCTCTTCTCCTGAGAGTTTGCACTCTCCTGGGAATACAAAACAACCTACTTAATTCAAATTAAGTAAGACTAGTCAAAAACAACCCAATGAATAAATAAAAATTATGAATATACAGACACCCAGCCACCATCTGGAGAGATATTTAAATGCCAGGTGGAGATGTGTGAGACAAGCTGGTTGGTCCAGGTTTGTCATCCATGAATCAGCACCAACTATGCATGAGACTCTGTTCTAAATTCTGAACATAGAGCAGTAAACAGCAAGATGCCTGCCTTCGTGGAGCTTACATCATAGTCACATCGTGAGCAATGATACGAACAACACATGACACGCAAATAGGGGAAAAACAGAATAATCTTGGAAGCCTCTCTGAGAAATGGGTCATTTAAGAATGACATGTGGAACCAAGTCATATCTAGGGAGGAGCATTCCAGACGAGAAAATAGCAAGTACAAATTCCTGAGATGGAAGATTTCTTCAGGTATTGGAGGAACACTAATGTCAATGTAGGGTTGAGGGAGACTGGTAGATGATGGTCCTAGGGTGAACCTATGGAGCTCCCTGGAGACCTTGTTAAGCTGCATGGAGGGGAAGAAAGTCTAACTGAAGTGGTTTTGTGAGAGACTGGGAAGGGAGGAGGCTGAGATGGCTGTACTGCCAATTCTTATTTTTTCCAATTCTTTTTTTCTAATGTTTTGAAAATCTTCTGGCCACACTACTAGGAATCTTAGTAAGATCTTAGGGATCTTAGTTCCTGGACCAGGGATAAAACCTGCAACCCCCCTGCATTGGCAGTGTGGAATCTTCACCACTGGATGCCAGGCAAGTCCCAATACTACCAATTCTTTTGAAGACTTTATTCAAAAAATATATCCCAGAGGTGAAAGACAATACTCTGAATGCCAGAGGCCTAGATATGTTTCTTGTGACTTTGAAAGAAGATTGTGCTACATGCAACACACCTTACTGGAGAAGATGGGGGACAGAGATGCTGTCAAGAGCAGGAGCCCCTCAAGGATCTCTCTTTAGCCTCCTCCTCCCTTGGAAAACCTCCTCGACCCAAGTCTCTCCCCTCTCGTTTCCTCTTCTCTCCCGTCCTCCGCTCTCTTTTCCTGTCTCTCTCTTCATCTAGGCCCACTGACTACATGATTAATCACGTATCTTCTCACCACCTCTACCTTCCCCTACAAACCACCAGCCAGGAGCTAACAAGCTGTTCCAGGTCAGGAGCCCCTTATCCTCGGCCCTCCTGAGCCTGTAGTCCCAGAAGTAGCTTTCAGGCAAAATTGTTCCCTTTCCCCAACATGGCTAAGCCAGCCTGAGTTTGAGCGACAAATCTGTTCTCTTGTCCTATCCTGTTGCTATCATGGTGGGCAGGTTGGTGCTCTCTAAGAGGCTGTCACTAAGATCGGGTCTCTGGTAACAAGGGACAGACTCTGGGTGTAGAGGCCAAGTTGGGAGTGGGAGGAGTTACCCCTGCTCTCTGTCCCTCAGTGGAGAGTGTGGGAGGTCACAGTTATTCTATGTGTGCCTTCTGAGGTCCCTAAGTGAAGCACGTGGGAAAATACCCAGGGCAGGCCCTGATAGCATATTCCCATGGAACCTGGGCAAGTCTGCACGCTAAGTCACTTCAGTCATGTCTAACTCTTTGCGACCCTGTGGGGTGTGGCTGGCGCCTCTGTCCATGGGATTCTCCAGGCAAGAACACTGGAGTGGGTTACCAAGCCCTTCTCTAGGGGATCTTCTTGACCCAAGGATCAAACCCGCGTCTCTTAGGTCCTCTGCATTGGCAGATGGGTTCTTTACCACTAGCGCCACCTGGGAAGCACCTGAGAGGCCGACCTTAATAGATAGGCTTTGGCCCTTTGTCTAAATTGTTTTAAAGGCACTGACATTTCTGTGAGGTTCAGAGCCCTAAGATACTGCTGCTTCAGATGACCACCTGGTATTGACTGTATTAGAAGGTATCTGAAAACCTCCAGGAAGTAGACAGGAAAAGGGAGGGTGAATGGGGTGGGAGGAGAAGGCAGATTTATAGATACTGCAAACAACTGGGAACATTTCTAGCTGGAGGTGTCCTCTCTGATAGTGCTAAATGGGTTAAAAAGCCATCTCATCCCATCTGTTCAGTGGAACAAATGAGAAACCAAAGCTGTGAGTGAACAGGCATTGATTTAGCCCTGTGATGCTTTAATGAAGTTTAAATGAAAAATAACCCCCCAGCTGAGGCACACAGCAACAGCAGCCAACTTTCCCGGAATGTTAATCAAGAATACCACAAATCATCTGCATAGAATAGGACCAAAGTTTCTGTTTAAGCTTCATTGAAATAGAAATCTAAAATTTTTGCAAATATAACATGTGGGTCCAGGAAATTTGTCTTTTTAATTCATTAGTTACTATTTCAGCTAATTAGATAATAAGGGCACCAACTGAAGCAGGACTTAAAGTTGTGAGTTAGCTCCAAGTTCCAGAAATTTTTTACATTGAGAAGAAATATTTTGTGTATTTTGCCCCAAAATACTGAGACTTTTTAAACACCTCAGGATCACTTGAAATTATTCTGTATCTAAGGACTTCCCTTGTGGCTCAGCCGGTAAAGAATCTGCCTGTAATGTGGGAGACCTGGGTTCCATCCCTGGGTTGGGAAGATCCCCTGGAGAAGGGAAAGACTACCCACTCCAGTATTCTGGCCTGGAGAATTCCATGGACTGTATAGTCCATAGGGTCGCAAAGAATCAGAGATGACTGAGTGACTTTCACTTCATTTCACTTCAAGGAAAAACATACTTAAATGCATCAGCTTTTTTTATGCATCCTCTATATTCACAAATTCTCTCTAAATCTAAGAAAGAATATGTGTGTCAGTATACACATACTGATAAGAAAAAAAATTTGTCAGGTCCAAAAAAAAACCCAGCAAATTTTACAGAAAGGCACTCTATCCCACTAAGAAACTGCAAGCAGAAGGACTTCCCTGGTGGTCCAGTGGCCAAGTCTCAGTGTTCCCAAAGGGGGGGCCTTGGTATGATCCCTGCTCAGGGAACTAGACCCTGCATCCCGTGACATGGGTGTGACTAAGATCTTGCACAGCCAAAAAAATAAATATTTTTTAAAAAAGAAACTGCAGGCAAAAACAGCTCCTACTATGGACCTTGAGCTGGTCAACAGGAGACAAAAGAGGCCAGAAACTGGGAAGAAGCATAGCAACGCCATCAGCCAGGTCAGGGGCGGGAATGGAGGATGGAGGAAAGCCCTTACTTATCACTTTCACAGGGAAATCCCTTGCCAATAACTTTTCTCTTTTACAGTTTTCTTTCTCCAGTTAAAATGTATTGGCTTCACTTGACCCCAGCTCCCCTGGAAGCTTCCTTGAGAACATATTAAGGCATGTTGATATCTCAAAGCCTTCTCATAATGTTCAGAAAATGAGACCAAAGCTATGGAGACCAACTTGCAAGGACAATGACCACAAAATGAAACAGGAAATGTGTTTCAAAAAGCCCAGCAGGCTGGGCTTTGCTGGTCTCTGTTATGATAAACACACACTCTAGTAGGCTAACCCACACAGAAAACATACATTCTGCAAATCACAGGGGAGGCCAGTGAGCAACCCAGTCTCAGATCACTCTGTTAACACCTTCCCCCACTAGGAAGGTGAGAAAGAGGAACTATAGGAAGACAAAGGTGGAAATCAGCCAACTATCTTTTGGTAAACCTTGAGCTTCTGCAAAGATATGAGAAAGATAAACTCTAGGAGGAAAATTAAGCTTGTCTCTCTACTAACTGAGCAGCTCATGAAAAAGCTGCTTCTCATTTCCAGGGATGTTGAAACACTTCTTCCCAGAAGTCTTCTCTCTGACTAATAGGAAGAGAGTTGTAGCAAATCACTTCTGAGTTTCCTCCCTCAAGCAAAATTGCCAACTTGGTAAAATACATTTTCTGGATTTTCGGATCCCTCTTTGATGCTAAGCACTTGGTGGTTCCTGTGACTAATGTGATCATCTCCATTTCCTGGCCCTTACTGGGGTGTCAACAATCCCCTACTCTGAATATTTTCCCACCTTTTCCCTTCCATGTAAAACGTCTCAGTCCTATGTTCTCTTTCCCCAGATCCTGTCCTCAACCAAAGCCACAACAAATTAGTCATATAAGCAAATCAGCCAGCAGACGTGCTCTACTGATGTACTACAGATTAATATCTGTAATCTTGTTTAAAGGCTTGTTTTTGTCAAAAGATATTCTATTGGGCTGGGTGACCTTCAGAATTTCTCCCAACTCTAATGTTATAAAATTTTATGAGTAACTCCAATCACAAAAATTTTAAACCTTGGACCAAGCTGGTTGACAGGTTGACCTTTCAGATCTTTTGATTAGATCATTTGTGTTGTGGATACCTGTGGAAACATGTTGCATCTGCTAGCTGCCCATCAATTCAAAAGTTTAATAGCAATTTTAGAGGCTATTATTGATTGTCTTGCTGTATATCCTATGGAGAACTGAAAATGACCCAAATCCTTTGCTGTTCCTCTCATCAATAAACTTGCCTATTTTCCCTCTGACATGTAATCTGGGCTGGCTTTGTGATTTCTTTAATCAATGTGTATGTTTATTCAGTCAGTCGTGTCTGACTCTGTGATCCCATGAACTGTAGCCGCCAGAATCCTCTGTCCATGGAGTTCTCCAGGCAAGAACACTGGAGTGGGCTTTAATCTATGGGCTATGGTAAAACTGACACTTTCCCAGCTCTGACTGAGATATGAGATATGAATGCTTATTCTTTCACATCTTGGATCCTTAAGCTGCTACGTACAATAAAGAGGTCCAGCTACTCTGTTGTAGAGGCTAAGAGGAGAGAGAGGGGAAACAAAATGATTCCTGGGCAGCCCCTGTCTGTTCTAGGCATTTCAAGTGAGACGCCAGGTTAGTTAGTGTTAGTTGCTCAGTTGTGTCAAACTTTTTGCAACCCCATAGACTGTAGCCCACCAGGCTCCTCCATCCATGGAATTCTCCAGACAAGAATATTGGAGTGGGTTGCCATTCCCTTCTCCAGGGGATTGAACCCAGGTCTCCTGCATTGCAGGTAGATTCTTTACCATCTGAGCCACCAGAGAAGCCCAGACATGTGAGTAAATTCATTTTGGACTTCCAGCCCTAGAAATCCTCCAGATAATTGTATTTTCATGAATAACCCCACATAAGACAACCAGAGGAACCACCCACCTAAGCTCAGTCTGTAGATGTTTGCTAACATTTCAAGCCACTGAAGTTTCAGAGTGGTTTGTTACATTGCAGTAAATAACTGAAAGGCATCCCTGAAAACTGGTCTAATCCTTTCTTTGAATGAAGGAGGAATAGATAACAAATAAAAGAACTGTTTAATGAAATTCCTAAACTATTATCATAGTTATTCCACCCTCCAGCATACACCTACTCCTTGTATACTATGGCACATCCACAAGTTCATTTAACACTTTCTCAACTGTACACATTTATTTAATATCTGTTGCCATCCTTGCAATCATAAATTGTAATCTCCTGCTGGCCAGGAGTCAGGAATTCTTAATAGGTCTTTCATAAAGTCTTTTTAGCAATAAGAATTTCAGCAGACATCTTCAGCAATAATCAGTGGAGTTTCCTATAAATCTTACTATTTTTCCACACAGAGAAGTCCAGAAATGGAACCTCAGAGAGAAATTGCATTTTGAAAATTCAACATCACCCTTTTGGCTTGAAAGAGCATTGAAATCATAAACCCTTTTCAGTGTGGTCCTCCCAACAATCAAATGCATTACATTGTGCCCACAGGCTTATTCTATGGGAGCAATCTTTACTGGTTAGTTATGAGGTCAGATATTCTGAAGGAAAATTTTAAATATTTTTTAAAGATTTTTTTAATGTGGACTGTTTTTGAAGTCTTTATTAAATTTTTTTTTTCAATATTGTTTCTGTTTTATATTTTGGTTTTCTGGCAAAGAGGCATATGAGATACTAGTTCCCTGACCAGGGATTGAACCCACACCACCTGCATTGGAACGTGAAGTCTTAACCACGGAACCACCAGGGAGGTCCCATGAAGAGAAACTTTAAACTCCTCTGCCATGCATTCATGTGTGACAAATATCTGATACCTGTGTGGAGACTCTCAGGCCAGAGCCTGCGTTCTTGTCTTGCTGCCTTATGCCAAGGAGTCATCCTGAAAGAATCCATGGATAAAAGAGATCATTACAATGTGCTCAGTTCAAAGGCTTAGAGTTTGCAACCCTTCACCAGAATACCACTAGGCCCCTCATCATCTTTCAAAGGTCAAGGAAAATTGAAATGTTGATTTAATTTTTTTCATAAATCTTTCAAAGTTAAAATGGTATGAATTTCTTTGGAGTAAAGGATATTCAACTTTTATTCTACATACTTCTGAATTTGTTGGGATTGTTAGAAGTGAAGTGAAGTGAAATTCACTCAGTCGTGTCTGACTCTTTGCGACCCCATGGACTATACAGTCCATGGAATTCTCCAGGCCAGAATACTGGAGTGGGTAGCCTTTCCCTTCTCCAGGGGATGTTCCCAACCCAGGGATGGAGCCCAGGTCTCCCACACTGCAGGCGGATTCTTTACCAGCTGAGTCACAGGAGAAGCCCATTAGGGATTTTTAGAATATGTATTAATTTGGGAATTTAAAAAAAAAAATAAGTACAATCAGCAGGGAAATTCAATTGTGTCTAAAATAGTTATACCAATGTTTTTTTTCATTCTCTCTGCAACAGTCATAGCTCAAGTCTAGAAACTCTGAAGTGTGATGATGGGGATAGAAAAGCCCATTATGTATGTCAACAAAGGATTAATATTGTCATGCTTTATCTTACTGTAACCACAATTGATTTACACATGCATTGAGATGTTTTGTGTCCTTTCCTTTACACTGCATTAATCCTCACATCAAATACCAAACTCTTAAACTCTGAATAATGTAAAATGCCAGTGTCTGTCTGTAATGCAAACTGTCCCCCGCATAATGTGATCTACAAGTCAAAAATCAATCATGCTCCCTAAATCTCTTCTCAACCAGCCTGACTCAGCTTGAAATTCTTTCCAAAGCCATTTTTTGGGTTAAATTGTCGTCATGCCTACAGGAGACCTCTTCAAAATACAAATAGTGATTTTCTTAAAGGAGTAGCCAATTAACCTGCTAGAATCAACAGCTTTACCGGATTAAATCATTACGACGCAAGGCCCAGTTCCAAACAATGGTCACTGCCGATAGGTCTTAACTTCCTCACCTTTTATGCAACATACTATTAATTATAGTGATCGTGATTATCAATACAATTTACTAAACACTCATAATTAATTGGACTTGCCACACATTATTTCTAATACTGGTACAATTTTACAAAATACAATTTTCCCCATTTCAAGGATTAGGCAGCCGAAACCCATGAGGCTAGGTGATTTGTCCAAATTATCATAGCCCCTAAGAAACAAAGTCAGGATTCCAACCAGAGCTGTTTGAAACCAAGACCCACATTCTTTCTTCACTATGCTTACATTACTTTAGGCCTCTCTTACAATACAAGAGAGGGCTGCGCCTATGACAAAGTCATAGATTTGGCTTATTTGTGGGGAAAGTTCCTTTTTGTCTACCATATTCTTGCCCTCTGGAGACAGTGGCAGAAAGGTCATTGCAATCACTTACCAACCCAGTCTTTTTCCTACATGCGCCCCCTCCTTCAGCCCTGGCCCTTAGTCAAGCCTCTGGTCTATCTCATCCCTCTCTGGTTTCTTTGGTCTAGGTATAGCTTTAGGAGACTCACCAATGACTATCATAATATCCTGTTGAGTTCAAACAAAATAATTTTCTAAAAGCAAGGATAACTGCACTTCAAGGTGTTTAATAAATAATAAAAAGATAACTCAAACTCCATCCAAGGGGTGCTCTTCCTTCTCAAAAACCTTTATACCCATTAACTAATTGGTGCTCTAATGTAATAGTAAATGTCTTTTAACCCATGGACACAAAAATGTCTTAAGGCAAAGTAGTTCTGACTCTTGCCTGGCAGCAAAGGGGGTTCTGACTCTCATTTTGTGGGGAGTTGCTTTTTATTAAATGTGATGAGGACAGAGTAGAAAGTAAAGTGAGAACAAAGACCGGGAATTTATGGAAATCTCTCCATTTATTAGCCATGCTGCTCACAAGGCACTTGTTTTGATAATATGTTCCTTCAGTCATATATTTGCTATTTTAAAAGGTGGCTTCCATCAATGATATGATGTGGTAAATGATGTAAGGGAAAACTGAAATCTCAGTGAACTACTATATGAGTTAACCTCAGACTGGCTAAAAGACTAAGCTAAAAGTAAACATATGTGAGTTTGTTGCCAACCAGCCCTCTAAAACCTAAGGAAATGCTTCAGACAATATGATAATTCCCTGCTTCAGTGCTGGCTTCTGTATGAAATTGTTGTTAATTTAATCTACTGTTTTACTGTAATGTGTTCTAATAGTTAAATAACAAAACATTTTTCTATTAATTTCTCTATTATTTGAAGACTTTCTTTAAGGATTTTCAAGTGATCATTATTTGCATCAAAACAAATAAGGGGTATAACTTTGAAACTAACTCTGGAGAAATACATGAGACTCTTCTTGGGTTCCTAGAGCCAAGAGACACAGAAGTATAATCCAAACTAAATAGAGTGCTGTACAGAAATGTGACCACATACAACACTCAAGAAACCAGCTCTTGGAGCCAGTAAGAAAGAGATAAAATCCAGCCCACAAATCTCTTGACAGATGGATGGGCCTTTGAAAAATTGTAACAACTTGAACCAGCCTCCTTAAGTTTTATTTCAACCTCCTGAACAACATAAAAATCCAGATTGACCTTTAGTATGAAGCTTTGGTTCTCTTTTGGCTTAAGGAGGATGCTTTTAAGAGAAATTCTGGTAATTTTTCTTACGTTCTTATTCTTCCCTTAGCCAAGAGGAACTCATCCCTTATAAGCAATCCTTAGACAGTATAATAGACTGAATGTTTATATCCCCCCAAAAGCATATACTGAATGTCTAACTCTCCACATGACTGTATTTGGAGACAGGGCCTTTCTGGAAGTAATTAAGGAACTCATAATGGTATGAACTCATGAAGGTATGGCTTTGACCTGATAGAATCAATATCCTTATAAGAAAAAGATCAGAGAGTTCAGCTTATTCTCTCTGCGCTGTGCAGAGAAGGTGACAGTTTGACTTCACAGGAACCAAATCTGCTGGCCCCTCAATTTTGCACTTCCCAGCCTCCAAGACTGTGAGAAAACAAATTTCTGTTGGCTAAGCCCCAGTCTATAGTATTTTGTTATGACAGCCCTAGCAGGCTAATACAGACACCAAATTAAAAAGAAAGTATTCTGTTCGATATTCTACTGGATAAGAACCACATAACAAAAGAATATTTGCCATTTAAAATCCACAATGCAACTCACTTATTTAGTTTTTTCACATGAAAGAATCCAGTTAAAGATCCTGGAGAATCATTATATGGCAAAAAATTTTGACTTTAAAAATTGCTTTGCATGTTTATTTTAATAAAAGAATTTCTGGCATCAAAAAAGAATAAATTACCTAAGAATAAATTTAATCAAAAAAGGTGAATGACACCTGTACACCAAAAGTTATAAGACACTGATGAAATAAAAGGAAGCAGAGTTCAGTGATGACCTAAAGGAGTGGGATGTGAGGGTGGGAGGGAGGCTTGAAAGGGAGGGGATATATATATCCTTACCGCTGATTCACATTGTTGTACAGCAGAAACTAACACAACATTTAAAGCGTATCTTACAATTTAAAAAAAAATCCTATGTTAAACTATAATAGAAAAAAATTTTAAGGAATATGTGTATACGTATAACCAAATAATTTTGCCATATAGCACAAATTAACAACAATGTCCATCAATTATGCTTCAATAAAAATAAATAAGAAAAAATAAATGGAAGAAGACACAAATATTCTGTCATCGTGAATTAGAAAAATTAATATTGTTAACGTTTACATACTACTCATACTACTCTACAGATTTAATGAAATCCTTATCAAAATTCCAATGGCATTTTTCACAGAAATAGAACAAGCAATCCTAAAGTGTGTATGGAACCACAGCATATCCCAAATAGCCAATGCAATCTTGAGAAAAAGAATAAAGATGGAGGCATCACACTCCCTGATTTCAAACTATAGTTATACTAATCAAAGTTATAGTGATCAAAATACTATGGTACTAGCATAAAGAGGGAGAAGGCAATGGCACCCCACTCCAGTACTCTTGCCTGGAAAATCCCATGGACGGAGGAGCCTGTAGGCTGCAGTCCATGGGGTCGCGAAGAGTCGGATACAACTGAGCGGCTTCACTTTCACTTTTCACTTTCATGCACTGGAGAAGGAAATGGCAACCCACTCCAGTGATCTTGCCTGGAGAATTCCAGGGATGGGGGGGCCTGGTGGGCTGCCGTCTATGGGGTCGCACAGAGTCAGACACGACTGAAGCGACTTAGCAGCAGCAGCAGCATAAAGAGAGTCACATAGATCAAGAAAATAATAAAGAGGGTAGAAATAAGCCCAAGTGTGTGGTCAATTAATTTACAACAAAAAAAGCCAAGAACATACAGTAAGGAAAGGACAGTCTCTTTAATAAGTGGTATTTGGAAAACTGGACAACCACATGCAAAAGAATGAAACAAGACTTCTATCTTACATCATACACAAAAGTTAACTCAAAATGGATTAAACACTTGTACGTAAGAACTGAAACCATAAACTCCCAGAAGAAAACATAGGCAGTAATCTCCTGACATTGGTCTTGGCAATGATTTTTTAAATCTGACACCAAAAGAAAAGGCAACAAAAACAAAAAATGAACAAGTAAGACTACCTCAAACCAAAAAGCTACTTCACAGCAAAGGAAACCATCAACAAAATGAAAAGGCAGCCTACTGAATGGGAGAAAATATTTGTAAATCATATAGCTGATAAGGGGCAAGTATCCAAAAAAAAAAAATATATATATATATATATAAGGAACTCATACAACTCATTAGCAAAAAAAAAAAAAATTGATTTTAAAATGGGCAGAAGATCTGAATTGATATTTTTCCAAAGAAGATATGCAGATGGCCAACAGGTACACAAAAGGACGCTCTATATCATTAACCATCAGGGAAATTCAAATCAAAACTACAATGAGATATCACACTTGTTAGAATAACTAGTGTCAAAAAGACAAAAAATAACTAGTGTTGGCAAGGATGTGGAGAAAAGGGAAGCCTTGTGCACTGTCGGTGGGAAAACAGTATAAATGTTACTCAAAAGGTTAAAAATAGAACTATCATATAATCTAGCAATTCCCCTTCTGTGTATTTACTCAAAGAAAATAAAAACTAACTTGAAAATTCATGTGCACTCTCACGTTCACTGCAGCATTATTTACAATAGCCAAGATACAGAAATAACCTAAGTGCCCATCAATGAATGAATAATAGTCCACTTTAAATGAATAAAGAAAATGTAATATATGTATACAGTGGAACATTATTCAACCATAAAAAAGAAGGAAATCTTGCCATTTGCAACATGAGTGGATCTTGAGGGTATTATGTTAAGTGAAATAAGTCAAACAGAAAGTCAAGTACCATATGATGTCACTTACATGTGAAATGTAAAAACAAACAAACAAAAAAGCAAAACTGAATCCACATTTACAGACCAGATAGGTGGCTGCCAGAGGCAGGAGTGGGAGCAGACAAAATGGGTGAAGGGCATGAAAGGGTACAAACTTCCAGTTATATAATAAATAGGTCATGGATGTAATAACAGCACAGTGACTATATATATGTGCGTGTGTTCGTCATTCAATTGTGTCCGACTCTTGTGACCCCATGGACTATAGCCCACCAGGTTCCTCTGTCCGTGGAATTCTCCGGGCAAGAATACTGGAGTGGGTTGCCATTCCCTTCTCCAGGGGATCTTCCCGACCCAGGGGCTTGCACTGCAGGCAGATTCTTTACCATCTGAGCCACCAGGGAAGCCCCATAGTTAATAATGCTATATTGCATATCTGAAAGTTGCTAAGAGAGGGAGATTTTAAAAGTTCTTATCACACACAAAAAATGTATAACTATGTATAATGATAGATGTTAACTACACTTATTACAGTGATTATTTTGCAGTATACACAAATATTGAACCAGTTGTACACCTGAAACTAGTGTTATCTGTCAATTACATCTGTTTTAAAAGCTAATAAATATTAAAAATTGTAAATTATTATGTTTTATGCCTATAGTTTATATAACATTGTATCTCAACCATGCCTCAATAAAAAAGAAAAAAAAGTCAAAATTTTTTTATTTTAAATTAAGAAAAAAAAGAATTTACCATAGAACTAACTGATTGGCTCATCTGTATATTTACATTATTTGCCATTCATAGCTCAAAACCTAGAGGTATAGTAGGATCCCCTACAGAATTCTAATACATCAAGGATAGCACTAAGCAAATATCCCTTGACCTCCCCTTTATCATAGCCCCCATTCTAGGTACATTTGAGGTCACATGAGTAATTCCAGCCAAAAGGACTCTGGGTGGAAAATGCATGTGACTTCCAGGCCAAGGCAGCTGAGAGAGCCTGTGCACCTCTGCCATCTCTGTTTTCCCACCCACAACAACAGAGGCTGCATTTCCCTATTCCATAGCTGCAGGATGAAATGGGAAGTAAGCAAGAAACAAGCCCCTGAGATTTCAAGGTTTTATTTGTTGTGGCTGCTAGGATTAATTATCCTAATACATCTTGGAACCCTCATTTTGCAAAAGACTTTGTGACTTCAGTGCTATTTGAAACTTGAATGCAGACTTCAACCTACCTGCCAAATTACCATAGACCATGAGCAACTGAACATGGTAGATCAACAAGGTAGATCAAGCATCATGTCTCCATGGGAACCATTTACACTCCTTCTATGTTCCTTGGCCTGAGCTATGTGATGTGGAAAGACAAGAAGGAAAAAAGACACAGTTTAGATTCTCATAATGCTGGTAGTGTTGTTCCCAGTAAAGTTTTAGACTGCTGTCTCTCCTAACCAGGATGTTACTAATTGCTGGCGCTCTGTTGCTTTAAAAATTGCATAATTATGCCACACTCAGATTTTATATACACCTAGAATGATGATCATATGAACCAAGAGGATAAGAAATGAGGATTTAATTGATACCGTTGGTTTCTACTCCAATTAGAGCAATAAAATTCATAATTTGACTTACAGTAACTTTCCCCACCACATCCCTGCCAAAGTGCTTAGAGCCTGAAAGTGTAATTAAAAATAATCAAAGAAAATAATGCTAATTAAAACCATAAGCAGGAACTAGGGTGATAGTTAGATTAATGGACATCTTAGTAATCGTACATTTTCTTATCTTCTTTCAAAAGACCTAGGAACCTTCTGTGGTCACTCACCTTCTTTTTATCAGTGGGGAAACTGAGGGACATGGAAGCTCTCTGGATGGGAAACAAGGAAGACAGGCTAGACTGAAACCCATGTGGGCCGCTGAGTTATTTGTGGACCTGGGCTCGCTCTCTCTTCGCATGCTCTTCCCCTTTGCCATTTTCCATGCCATTCGCAGGTGTCACTTTCTAGCTCTCAGAAAACTAAAAGTTTAGGTTTGTTTTTGCCTCTTTTGCCTCCATGGCATCAACCTGAAGCCTTTGAGTTACTAGGAAAGCAGGCGCACTGCCTGGTCCTTCGTGACATTCCTCCACTTGCTTCTTCGGTATCTGCTTTTGAAAAGAAAAGAGAGAAAGAATGATTCACTTAATGGATCTTCCCCCTCTCTAAGACCCAGTGGAATCCTAATTACTAAAGCCTGTTGTAGCGTTTTGTCAAGCGTATGGACTGATTAGTTTATCCTCTTGAAAGAATTGAGAGGCCAACTCTCTCTACTGGAAACTCCCTTTATGCAGAATAACTTCTTTTAAGTTGTCAACTGAGTCTTCCAGCTTCCATAACAAGCACTTCAGTTGCTTCCTTCAACTGTCTCAGTACAGAAAAAAAAAAAAAACCTTCATTAAAGAATGTAAAGGAAGGACTTCCCTGGTGGTCCAGTGGTTAATACTCCATGCTTCCAATGTAGGGGATGTGGGTTTGATCCCTGGTCAGGGAACTAAGACGTCACATGCTGCGTGGTGCAGCCGAGAAAAAAAAAAAGAAGAATGTTAAGGAAAAAAAGAGGAACAAGAATAGTGAGCACTTACTACAAGGATCATACACAGATTTATTTTGTATTATACAAGTTTATTCATCTAACTCACAAAAAAATGATGCATTACAAATATAGGCATGACATTTGTCCAATTATGATAGTTAATAAAAGTTGTCATCATGTGACATTAACATTAAAACATTACTTTTTAAAAAAGTCTTCCTCTGAGAAGATTCAGTTCTTTGATCTTCTCTGTCAAGTCTCCTGATACTAAGAATCTTAAGTTGACTGTAAAGGCGTTTCTCTGTTTGCAGTTTTCTGAAACTTGCCAGAAGGAATCAACATGCACAGCAACATAAAGGAAGCTTATTTTGCTGGGTGTTTCCTCCATACAATCACTTCTATTCCTCCATTGTTCTGAAGTGAATTACATATGAGGTGGATTGGAAAGAACTGGGAACTGGGAATTGGAACACCTACAGGCTGAATCTGGCTTTGTGCATGTGTCAGCTGCGACACGTGAGGAAGTCACTGAACCTCTTCATGAAACACTTCCTCATCTACTAGAAAGTGAGCACATTTCCATATTGTCTGCTTTGATTAAAAAAGATATATTAGCTTTTTTCCTTTTTTTTAGAGGATACACACTGTTTAGGATACATCCATTTGAGAATATTTCCCATTTCTCTTACATATCCGCATTTCTATCACTCAGCGATCAATGATCAGTCACCTACTATATGTCGGACCCTGCCAGGTACTAGGGATACAATCATCTTCTACAAATCCATAATTGGGTGGAAGGAACAGTTATGAGCACAAGTAACTCTAAAGCAGTGTTATCATTGCTGTACTAGGGAGACAGTCCAAGTGCCACAGGAGAACAGACAAGGCAGAGCAGTCAGGAAAGACTTCAGAAAGGATGTGACATTTGATTAGTGGTTTGATAGATGAGTATTTCATATTTTTGCCTAATAACTTCTCTTTCCACCTACCGCTAATTTAGTGGGGTTTTGGTCTTCTTTCATGATACATTAAACACAAAGTGTTTCAGCTAATCTAACCATGACACTAAGCAAAATTTCCTGGTTTGTTGGGTTTTTTTTTGGCTGCTCTGGATCTTCATTGCTGCTCGAGGGCTTTCTCTAGGTGCAGTGAGTGGGGGCTACTCTCTAGCTGTGATGTGTGGGTTTCTCATTACAGTGGCTTCTCCTGTGGAGCAAAGGCTTTAGCAAGCAGGGGCTTCAGCAGCTGGGGCGCCCAGACTTAGTTGCTCCCAGCATGTGGAACCTTCCCAGACCAGGGACTGAACCCATGTCTCCTACATTGGCAGGTGGATTCTTACCCACTAGACCACAAGGGAAGTCTAAAATTTCCTTCTGACCGTACAACAGCAACTCAGTTGCCAAGATAAAGACTACATGTCATCTCTCTGTTGGTACGAGAAAAAAAATTTAAACATAAGGGAATATAGATGTGGCCTGAAAACATTGAGTCAATTGAAGCCATCCAAAAATCCCATGGTTCCCCCTCTTTCATAAGGAAAGAATTTTTAGAAGACTATGAATGCCCTGTGACTCTACAACTTCTTCTACGTTAGAGACCCAAACTTCTAGATAAGAAATTCTAGCCAAAGAATTAAGCTTCTATTTCTCTTAGGGATATTCTCAACCAATAAGAACATATGCAGACCCACATGCGCTGTGGGGGCTCAGGCATCTCTAGTAGCACATCCATAGCAGCACACTCTAACCAGGCTTTGTCACACACTCACAGCAATGCATTTGAATCAAGCCAGGTAACCAATTTTCTTCATATCAATAACTGCATGAGGGTAATATTGGTACAGAAAGATTCACAAGTTGGTGTGGCAATATGCCAAAGTGAATAGAATAAAACCTTAAAGATACGTGCAAAATGGGGCCCTCTAAATGGATCTTAGATAAAATTGCCCTTTTTATATTAAAAGTAAGTTCTCATATCAGACAAGAGTTCATTGAAAGGGGGAATATGGATGTGCTTTTGTCAGGGCTGTGTGTATGTGTGTGTGTGTGTGTGTGTGTGTGTGCTCAGTCATGTCCAACTCTTTGTGACTCTATGGACTATAGCCTGCCAGGTTCCTCTGTCCATGGGATTCTCAAAGCAAGAATACTGGAGTGGGGTACCATTTCCTTCTCCAGGGAATCTTCCCTATCCAAGGATTAAACCCAAGTGTCCTGCATCTCCTGCATTGGCAAGTGGATTATTTACCGGTAGTGCCAAATTCCAATCCTTTGCAAAGTAATTTATTCACCTTGAAAATGTTCATACTCTTAGACAAGCTTCTAGGACATAACCCTATTTACAGAAAAATCTTTATGCATGAAGATGTTCATCCTAGGATTGCTTATGGTATAAAAAACCCAGTTCAATCCAGAAGTTCAACAATAATAGAGAATTTATTAAAATTATTGTACATCTATATATTAGTATACAATAGATCCATTAAGTACAACTTAAACCCTGTATTTGAGTGAAATAAATTGACTGTCATTTACATTATCTCACTTTTTAATATTTTCCAAGTTTTTTCTAGTGATATTAGGAAATAAAATTTAGTGCTTTGAATTCAATGACTCAGAATGTCCCTCTTTAGGAATAGTGTAAGCGATTAATAGATCCACAGACAGCCAGACAGATCAATGACCAACATAAGCCAACCCAAAATCCAAAAAGATGTCAGTGATCTAGAAAGCTAAGAGAGGCCGGTGATATAAAGCAGAAAAGTTAGATTCCCAGAACTTATGAGTAATAAGAAGATAAATGCAGAGCGTGGGGGAGGAACGCTATTAGAAATGCATCTGATTTTCTGAATATTTTGTGCGATTGATGAATTCAGGCTGTCTCTGCTAATGAATCCTAATTTAACCTAAGCACTGATTAATTCAAAAAATCTTTATTGAAAGCTTGCTGTATGCTGTCAATGTGTTTGGGACACAAAGATAAATATGACATTGTCTCTGCCTTCAAGAGTCTTAGCAGAGTATGGTTCAGTGCTATGGCTGTTAGTATAGCTGGATTTAATGAATGCAGGTATCTTTCCCCGAAATTACATAAAGATAAGAAATTTTAAAATATTTCATTTGAACCGGTGGGAAGAAAGAAAGATTAAATTCCAAAACACTGAATGATGAAAGAGATTAATTTTTGGAGTTAGAATGTAAGTTAAAAGTTCAACAATTCATTTACTCTCGCACAGCTGCTAAAACCAAGATAGGCAAGAGGAAGGAGTCAGCCCACTAGAAGTGAGTCAGTTGGCTTTGACCAACTGTTGAGTGCCTATTGCAGCCTGAAGCAGTGTAAAGAAAGGCACTGCAAAACAGTGCACAAAAAATACAATGTTGACCTCTTCCGCAAGAAGCTTCCACACTGATTTGGGCAACAAAACACACAAAAGAAATAGTTGAAGAATTTTTGTGTTCTAAGAAAAAATTTAAATTGAATGGGCATGTATGTGGTCCAATCATTTCATGTGTATGTAGCCTAAAACAGTTATCAGGTATTATAATACTTGTTTAATTTAGTACAGGTTTAGTACCTGTACTTGTTTAGTACCTTGCTACCTTTACCCTAGCAAAGTAATGCTCAAAATTCTCCAAGCCAGGCTTCAACAATACGTGAACCATGAACTTCCAGATGTTCAAGCAGGATTTAGAAAAGGCAGAGGAACCAGAGATCAAATTGCCAACATCTGCTGGATCATCAAAAAAGCAAGAGAGTTCCAGAAAAACATCTATTTTTGCTTTATTGACTATGCCAAAGCCTTTGACTGCGTGGATCACAACAAACTGTGGAAAATTCTTCAAGAGATAGGAATACCAGACCACTTGACCTGCCTCCTGAGAAATCTGTATGCAGGTCAAGAAGCAACAGGTATAACTGGACATGAAACAACAGACTGGTTCCAAATCAGGAAAGGAGTATGTCAAGGCTGTATATTGTCACCCTGCTTACTTAACTTATATGCAGAGTACATCATGCAAAATGCCGGGCTGGATGAAGCACAAACTGGAATCAAGTTTGCCAAGAGAAATATCAATAACCTCAGATATGCAGATGACACCACCCTTATGGCAGAAAGTGAAGAAGAACTAAAGAGCCTCTTGATGAAAGTGAAAGAGGAGAGTGAAAAAGTTGGCTTAAAACTCAACATTCAGAAAACTAAGATCATAGCATCCAGTCCCATCACTTCATGGCAAATAGATGGGGAAACAATGGAAACAGTGAGAGACTTTATTTTGGGGGGCTCCAAAATCACTGCAGATGGTGACTGCAGTCATGAAATTAAAACACACTTGCTCCTTGGAAGAAAAGCTATGACCAACCGAGACATCATATTAAAAAGCAGAGACATTAGTTTGCTAACAAAGGCCTGTCTAGTCAAAGCTATGTTTTTTGCAGTAGTCATGTATGGATATGAGAGTTGGACTATAAAGAAAGCTGAGCTCTGAAGAATTGATGCTTTTGAACTGAAGTGTTGGAAAAGACTCTTGAGAGTCCCTTGGACTTCAAGGAGATCCAACCAGTCCATCCTAAAGGAAATGAGTCCTGAATATTCATTGGAAGGACTGATGCTGAGGCTGAACTCCAATACTTTGGCCACCAGATGCGAAGAACTTACTCACTGAAAAGACCCTGATGCTGGGAAAGATTGAAGGTGGGAGGAGAAGGGGACAACAGAGAGAATGAGATAGTTGGATGGCATCACCGATGCCATGGACATGAGTTGGAGTAAACTCCAGGAGTTGGTGATGGACAGGGAAGCCTGGCATTCTGCAGTCCATGGGGTCGCAAAGAGTCAGACATGACTGAGAGACTTAAATGATATTGATACTTGTACATTTACTTAAAAATTTTTGTTTTGTTTTGATTTTTGTCATGTAGAATATTGCCTTGGTATAATGTACTCTGTAGTTTTGTAACTTTTTTATTGGAAAATCTTTAAATAAAATGTTTAATACTCCTTTAAAAAAAAAACAAAATAAATATAAACACACACACACACACACACACAAAAGAACTAGATAAAGAAAACTTCTAAATTGCACTTGTCAATAAAAACAAATCAAAGAATAATACATGGAAGTGAAGAAGGCACCACACAGAACAGGAAGCCTAATCTAGTGAAGGAATCTTAGAACATTCCATTGAAAGAGGTATTTGAAGCTACATTCTATGCATTTCTGCATTGAAAAATGGTTCACTCAATGGAAGGGGAAGTAACATGCAGAATAAGGTCTGAAGGTGGAGTTTGGCTTGACTCTAGCCCAACAATGCTCAATTCTGATTGCACCTGGGAGTTTTTCTTCTTAATTGAAGCATAGTTGATAAAGAATCTTACATGTTATGAGTATACAATATAAAGATTCACAAACATAAAGGCTATATTCCATTTATAGTTACTGTTAAGTACTTGCTACATTCCCCATGTTGTACAATACATCCTTGTAGCTTATTTTATACGTAATAATTTGTACCTTTTTATCCCCTACCCCTACATTGCCCCTCCGTGCTTCCCCCTGGTAACCACCAGTTTGTTTTCTGTATCTGTGAGTTGGCTTTTTTTTTTTGTTATATTCACTAGTTTGTTGTATTTTTTAGATTCCACATATAAGTAATATCATATAGTACTTGAACCGAACAGACATTTTTCCGAAAAGGACATGCAGATGGCCAACAGGTACATGGAAGGATACTCAGCATTGCTAATCATCAGAGAAATGCAAATCAAAACCACCATGAGATATCACCTCACACCAGTCAGAATGTCTATCATCAAAAAGGCTGCAAATAAATGTTGATAAGGATGTAAATTAAAGGGAACCTTCATATGTGGTTGGTGGGAATTGCCAATTGGGGCAACCACTGTGGGAAAAAGTATGGAGTTTTTGCAAAAACTACCATATGACTTAGCAATGCCACTTCTAGGTATACATCCAAAAACAAAAATGTTAATTCAAACAGACACTTGCACTGCAATATTCATAGCAGCATTATTTACACTTGTCAAGACATGGAAGCAACTTAGGTGTCCATCAATATATGAATGGATAAAGATGTGGTATATAAAAACAGAAAGAAATTTTACATTTGCAGTAACATGAATGGACTTGGAGGGTGTTATGCCAAGTGAAATAAGTCAGGCACCTGGGAACTTTTTTTAAAATTAATTTATCTATTTTAATTGGAGGCTAATTATCGGGAAGCTTTTAAACACACCCACACCCAGAGGTTTTGTCCTCACTGATCTGGCTAGGGCCCAGATATTAGCATTCTTAAGAAAATTCCCCAAATGATTCTAATGTTCAGTCAGTCTTGAAAACTCCTGGATAAAGGGTATATGAAACTAAACAAAGGGAGACAAGGTACTTGAAATGGGAAACAGTAGACTGTGAACATCTTGAAAGCAGGGATCATGTGTTTATTCATTTCTGTGTGAACATAATGCTAAATTAATATTTTTGAATGAATGGTTGAATAAATGAATGAATACAATAATTTTTAAAATATCGTTATAGGCACTTCAGCTAATAAATAAGACGATACTATTGTTTAAGGGTGGTTACTTCAAGATGATAGCAGAAGGGAGCAGAAATAGGTAACAGCTAACATTCACTGGGTATTTCCAATGGGCCAAACAATTTACATGCAGTACGTCATCGCATACTCACAACCAGTCTATCACATAAATGATATTATCCCAAGTTAGAAATTGAGACCCATCGTCACTCAGTGGTGATCAGCAGCAAAGCTGTAATCTGGCTTTGCAAAAATGACATAGTAATTCCTCTTGGCAGATTCCTAAGTATATATGAGCAAACAGTACACAAACCAACACAGGCTCAAATTTCTCAATGAATTTCCATCTTCTAATCTATTCTAATGATGCAAATGGCATGTGACTTAATTAAGATATTTACCTAACTACAAGATTAGCCCTCTTAACAGTAATCAGACAGGTGGGTCAACATCTGGTGTTTCTGGAAAATCATTTCTATTGCCTTGTCTCAGGTAAGATTTTTATTGGCACTGTAATAGAAAAGAAAACATATCTTATTGCACTCTGTTTTAAAATAGGAAATATAATTGCTTTATAATAGAGGAGAAATTGTTCACCTCTGTTCACATTTAAGGAAATTTTTCTTTTCATCTTTTCAGAGCTTGTCTGAAAAGAAATGTCTCTTTTCCAGATGCCATGTATTATCTAGAGTAGCAGGATTATATGCAAATAGAAATAAGAAATCAATAAATTGAAGAAGGTTTCTCACATTCATGTGTTAAAGACTGTGACTGACCTTAAAAGGCAACTCTGGATGACTATAAGAGATCTAGCCACTCCAAAGAGTAAATTTGTTTATGAAGTAAAATTGAGGACCTTTTAGGTAATGTTACCTTCTACTCAAGGATAAATAGAAGACTTCAATTAAAAAAGGAACAATTTAGCCATCCATCCCAAGGGAGAAAATGAAAAACCACCTTATCAGCGTTAGCAATAGTGATATAAACATAAGCACATTAATTTCTCTGTGATTCTTTGGAAAACCAGAAACTGGATTTTTTGAGAATCCATGTGTTTGGGTATGCTGCTGCTAAGTCACTTCAGTCGTGTCCGACTCTGTGCGACCCCACAGACGGCAGCCCACCAGGCTCCCCCATCCTTGGGATTCTCCAGGCAAGAACACTGGAGTGGGTTGCCATTTCCTTCTCCAATGCATGAAAGTGAAAAGTGAAAGTGAAGTTGCTCAGTCGTGTCCGACTCGTGTTTGGGTATAACCAAAGCCAATTTACTTGAACAATAATTTTCAGTATATTGCCAGCTGGAAACAGCTAAGTTCTTCTGTCCTTAAAATACTTTAACTTTGCAATTTCAACCACAAAAATAATTTAACCTGTACCCATTTTTCCATTCTCCCTCCTTTTTATATTAATTATCACTTGAAAACTTTGAATTCCCTATTACAGCTTTCGACTCAAACTTAGCAATTGCTCTCTGAAATATTTATTTGTTCACTAATGAAATTAGCTCATGTTTTTTAAATATCAAGCTTTTATTGTCTTTCTGGTCTGTTCCTCCTCTCTTGGATCCATATATAACTCTATCCTATCAACATCATTTATTTTTAATTGGCATCAACGCTTCAACGTTCTAATTGGAAGCTTTGTGTTTGGCTCAGACCGTGCACTGGAGATACTCAATAAACCTCTTGTAACAGTCTCCAAATCGCTCTGAAAGTAAGAAAATAGCATTATCTAGAAATTTCCTTGAGCTGTCTTTAGTAGTAGCTTGATGCCTTCTTGCAGAAAAACTTACCCTCTGGATCTCCTGAATTACCTAGAAAGATACTCAGAGGGAGTGGAAGGATCTTTCTAATTTATTAGGTATGAGACTGGGACTTCTCCATAGACCAGTCTAGGCAGGCTGCTCTGAAAAAGATGAAGGCCTTCCTTGGGCAGGGTTGCCAAAGGAAAACAGTGAAGTCTTGACCACTGGGGAACATGGGCTATCACCTTATATGCGTGTGTGCGGGCTAAGTTGCTTCAGTCATGTCCGACTCTTTGCGACCCCATGGCCTGTAACCCACCAGGTTCCTTTTTCCATGGGATTCTCCAGGCAAGAATACTGGAGTGGGTTGCCATGCTTTCTTCCTTCAGCTTATATAGTAACTAAATTCCATTTCTTTCCATTTTCACTCTGTACACCTCTCACCACTATACACACTTCATCATCATTTCAAAAAGAAAGAAAAAGGGAAGTGAACATGGTAAAATAGTTCAAAAATTGCATAATCAAGGGCAGAACTCAAACCATAAAACAAATTGCTACAGTAAAACCACTGAATCCCATTTAGATAAAAACATCACAAAGAGAGGCAGAATCTTCTGCCTAAACTTGGTTCAACTAAAAGGAAAGTATTTGGGGAAGGTAAGCCCGGCCAGAAGGTGATTCCACATGAGGTCCCAGTGGTCATACATGCTTAACACCTAGAAGAGCTTCACGCAAAACTGTTGCCATCAGCAGCCTATATAATAGAGCTCTTTGCCCAGCATACAGCCCAGATTTTTCCTTTCTCCATCAGTTGCGTACATATGGTGGTCTTCTTCTCCTTTTCCCTTCCTTAAATTACTACTTTGCACAAAGACAAGATTTTTAGTCATCTTTCTTTCATGGCAACACAATGCTTTGCAATAAATGCTCGTGGGATTCAAAATTCTAAATGGAGGCTGTACTATTAACATAGGTCTTTTAATTGCAAATAAACCAATGGGAAGATCTATTTCTATACATGCAGACCAGTTCTACAGGACTACCACGCAGGAATTTCTTTCAGCAAATTGATCCATAAGATGTCATGTATTAAGCATGTTTTAAATATTGCATGCAGATGCTATATGCCAACAACTTGAATATTAGTCTCCAAAGTTGTTACTTTATTAGATGATATTAGATGATATCTTCTAATTATTTTACTAGATGATATTTAACTATTATAGCCTTTCCTTTTTATTTCAATACCAAAATAAAAAGTGGAGCAAAAGGAGATTGATTGTGCCTCTTCTGCACAACACAAAAAAATTACTAATTTAAATACATAAATACTAACACATTTCATGTTTCAAAACTCTAGTTATGGTTTCTATTTCAACACTGAATGACAACAAAGGCTATTCTTTAATTTTTTTGAATTTTATTGGAGCATAGTTGATTTACAATGTTGTGTTAGTTTCAGGTGAGGTGTGCAGCAAAGTGAATCAGTTATATATATATATATATATATATATATGTATATACATATCCGCTTTTTTTTTTCAAGATTCTATTCCCATATAGGCCATTACAGAGTATTGAGTAGAGTCCCCTGTGCTATACAGCAGGTTCTTATTAGTTATCTATTTAATATATAGTAGTGTGTATATCGGGCTTCCCTGGTGGCTCAGTAGAAAAGAATCCGAGTGCAATGCAGGAGCCACAGGAGACGTGGGTTCGATCCCTGGTTTGGGAACATCACCAATCCCTTGGAGAAGGGCATGGTAACCCACTCCAATATTCTTGCCTGGAGAATCCCATGGAGAGGGGAGCCTGGAGGGCTACAGTCCATAGGGTTGCAAAGAGTTGGACATGACTGAAGTGACTTTGCAGGTATACAATGTGTATATGTCAATCCTCTAATTTTTTTTAACCAAACCAGATCAAAAGAAAGCAACATAATTTCCGTAGGACTTTAGTCAATAATCTTCATGGCTACTAAATTTTCTCTAAATTCATCTCTCCACTCACAAAACAGAAATTAAAGAAGTTGGAAGAATTTTTTCAAGTCAAAATATCATACCTCCAGTTCTCTGGTCAGCTAGGTTAAGTACAAGAAGTAGAGGAAATATTGCCACATACAAACTTCCGTCCCCACCTCCCTTTGCATGTGAAAAAATTCTCTAAATAGAGTAGTAACAGTATAAACAATCTGAGGTCTCAACTTTGTTCAAAGCTTTACCCACATTCTCTCCATTTGACTTCTTCAAAAGGTTTATGAGATCAGTTCTGTTGCTCAAGTTTCTCCAGGTAACTTTTTTCTTCTTATAGGAAAAGGAAGACTTGTCCAAGGTCTTACATCACAATAGGAGAGAGGGGATTGGGACCCTTTACAATTTTGAGGAAAATGAAGCTGAAAAAATTAATTTACAAGGAACCATGGATGGTGAGAATAGGTTCCTTTCTCTTATTCCAGTTGAAGATATTGTTTCTTTTTCTCAAATCAAACAAAAGTAAATTCCCCATGAGATAGTAAAGCAACCCAAGTTTTCACTAACCAGCTAGCTGTGGCTTTGGGCAAGAGCCCCAACCTTATTGGGTTTCAGCTTCCTTATCCCTGAAACAGAAATGAGAAAGACTAGTCCCTTGAGGTGGTTGTGAAAACTAAGTGGGATAAAATATAAAAAGCCCTTAGTATGTATTAATCACTCAAGAAAGAAACTTCTACTAAACCCTCAGGGGAAAAGATAAAGCCCCTGCGCTCAGGAACTAGAGTTCAGCAGCCTTTAGTCTCGGAATAATTCCATTTCCACATTCAGAAGCTACTGGCCTCTGTCAATACCAGGAAGGGGTCCCTACAAACCCACTCTCTCCCACCTTGACTCACTCCCAAGGAACTCTTGCCTCTACCTGGCTCTTAGGAACAAGTTACCTGATCCCAAGAGGGCCTCCTCTTCACCCCATTCATGGCCATTGGGACATATGCAAATACAGTTTATTACACAAAAAAACATGCATCAAAAATTCAGTGTCAAAATAGCTTTCTATTCCAAGGTGTGGACCTCCTTACCCCAACCCTTCATAGCCCTGAGCTCATAACCACAGTTCAGTTCAGTTCAGTTCAGTTGCTCAGTTGTTTCTGACTCTTTGCCACCCCATGGACTGCAGCAAGCCAGGCTTTCCTATCCATTACCAACTCCTGGAGCTTGCTCTACCTCATGTCCATCGAGTCAGTGATGCCATCCAACCATCTCATCCTCTCTCATCCCTTTCTCCTCCTGTCTTCAATTTTTCCCAGCATCAGGGTCTTTTCCAATGAGTCAGTTTTTCGCATCAGGTGGTCAAAGTATTGGAGTTTCAGCTTCAGTATCAGTCCTTCCAATGAATATTTAGGACTGATTTCCTTTAGGATTGACTGGTTTGATCTCCAGAGTCTTCTCCAACACCACAGTTCAAAAGCAACAACATTTGGGTTATTTCCTGTTGCGGGCTACTATGAACATCTGCATGCAAGTCTTTGTGATGACATGTTTTCATTTCTCTTTGTTAAGTACCCAGAAATATAGTTTCTGAGACACCTGCTAAGTATGTGTTAAACTTTTTAAGAAAGCAACAAACTGTTTTCCAAAGTGGCTCTATATTTTTGCATTCCCACCAGCAATGCTCCAGTGGTGCTGTACCCACACCAACAACTGACTTGTCAATCTTTTAATTTTAGCTATTCTAGTAGGTAGGTAGTGGTTTCACACTGTGGTTTTAAATTGTATTTTCTTATGACTGATGGTAAGTGTAAGATGAAATTGGTATTTAATGTGCTAATAAGGAAGAATGCTGCAATTAAACAATGACACAACACTTTCTTATCACTTAGAAATTGTATTTTGTAAGTCTCCTTGAAAAGCTCTCTTAGACTTATTTAAGCATAGTCTTATTATTATAAATCCTTCACACATAAATAAAAGAAGGATATATAAGCAAAATTAATTGGTGAAGAAAACCCTAAAACTTCTTCAAATTTAGAGTCCAGCTCTTCTAAATGACCTTTTGGTTCTGTTATTGATGTTAGTGTTTTCCATATTACATTGACATTTGCGTCAACCATAGTACTGGAAAAGCAGCCTTTTATTTTGGAAGTCTGCACCATTGTGGCTTCTGAGATTTTTCTCCAAGTCACTAACAACATTCTGCAAATTTTGATGCTGACACTTACTTGATTTTACCAGACTGAATTCCTTATCAGAAAAGATTAATATTCCTTCTTCAAATGGCTTATAGATTAAAATGGCAAAAGGTTTCAGCTGTCCAATCATACTACCAGCAATGATAACCAAGACTGCACATGCCCAGGCAATGATAAATGAATGAGCTGCCCAAAGGTAGTAATTGTAAAATGTCATCAATGTAAGATAACATCCCAGCCTCAGAGATGTAAGAATATGTAAAAAGATGAATCTTTTAAACATGAAATACAGTTTCAAAAAAGCATACTTTTTAAAAAATTGTCTTCTTTATCTTAGATCTGTTTATTTCAATACAGAGAACACACTAATAAAAGCTGAACATCCATCATTCTTAACCTTCATCATGCAGTTTAGCAACTAATTAATCATAGTCTTAAAATACACTCAAAGTTTTTTTTTCTTTTTTTTTTCACTCAAAGTTTTGTAAGTTGGTTTTCTGTCCACAAGGAGGCCACAAGTCCCTCTTCTTCAGGAAATTTACCTTTGATTCCTCTCACATTGTTTACACTATTGATTCTCAAATTTTATGTAATGATCCATTAGAGAGTCATAAAATCATTTTAGTGGGTCATGACCAGCAGTTTTTAAACAAAATAGAGTAGAATAAAAACCATAAAAGTGTAATACATAGTAAAGGTAAGGGCCACTTCATAAACTTTTCAAATGGTTTGAAAATGTTTGTTTTGGTCAAATACATACTTGAGTACTGGTTGTGATAGCTAATGTATTTCTTAAAGCCTGCTGTAATCAAAAATGTTTGAAAAGCACTACCATAATAGCATGAAAAGCATACAGTAATACTGATTCATTGATTTTTTCAAACAGAAGTCAATTTTAAACTTTTTTCAATGGCCCATATTTTTGGTCCAATTCTTTAAAAGTTATTACCAGATTGGTGTATTTTTACCTTCTTTCAGTGAGGGTGATATTGGGGAAAAAAAACTTAAATTCTTGTCAGTTTATATGATTACAATATCACAATCTGACATACTTCTGTTTCCAAGGGGAAGAGTTTCAATTTCTGATTCACAAATGAGATTATCAGAGTTCAGTCATCTAGACTGGACCCAGATTTTTAAGTCCTGGGTGGTTAATTATTTAGCACCCTTTCTAAACTGAAATTCTTTAAACAATTATTTAACACTTATTTGAAAGAAACCTCTCTCCTCAATTCCTCAATCAGTAAGTCTGTCCCCAAATCTGCACACTCAAACCAATGACACAAAAACCTTGATCCATCTCTCCTGAAATCAGTTCCAGGACTATTCGCAGTTTTTCAAACACACCATTTGGGCTTCCCTGGTGGCTCAGACAGTAAAGAATTAGCTTGCAATTCAAGAGATGCAGGTTTGATCCCAGTGTCAGGTAGATCACCTGGAGAAGGGAATGGCTACCCACTCCAGTTTTCTTGCCTGGAGAATCCCATGAAGAGAGGAGCCTGATGAGCTACATACAGTCCATGAGGTCGCATAGAGTTGGACATGACTGAGCGACTAAGCACATAACTTTCACGCATATAACTTATCAAAATAGCTGTTATCTCCCCACCTCCTTCTTCCAACTAAATGTGATAGTACTATAGGAAGAATTCTGGTACATATAATTTCTTCCATCTGAGTTACTTTTTCAGTAATGCACTGATCAATTGGATTGCTCCAGAGCTGTCTGGCTAACTTACCTCTCACTGCCCTTAATCTAGCTCTGGCTTTAATAAGAAAGCCTCTACCCTGGAGCCAACATACATGAATGCCTATCCTGGCCATGTCACACGACAAGTGACTTCTGACATTTTATTGGCTTTTCTGTATCAGCTTATAGAGAAATCCAAATGAACTTTTTGGCCAACCCAATATTCAGACACATTGGGCTCCAATTTCTTCATCTACAGATGAAATGAGCTCTCTGACTTTATGTGGTCTGATATTCTTTCTATCTCCCTAATTCCATATCTTTGATGAGTAGTTTTCATATCTGCTCCAAAAGATGGGGGTTATAAGAAGAGGAAGTATGGACTCAAGACCAAGCCTTCCTTTTAGCCAAGAAAATTCTACTATAATCAGCTTTGTTTGTTCAACATATATAAGGCTTCATTTGAATGAATGATTCTGTGAACAAAATAAATAAATAAATATAGGAAATGTATCCAAATATTCTCTGAGTAGCCTCTATGTGCCTGACATTGTTCTAGGTCCTAGAGTTCTTCTTATAAATAAGACAGAGAAGGTCCTTGCCCTGGTGGATATTTGAGAGAGTATTTGTGTTATTTAACTTGTAAACTTGAAAGCACTACACAAAGTAATATGCTAACTTACACTGAATGAAGATAATTTTGAAAAAAACTTATTTTATCATTAAAATATTTCTATCAGACATAGGATTGTTATAGTCCATAAGAAAACATTGAAATCATTGAAAACATTTGTATAATCAACTGGAATGTAACAATATGGTATAAAGAGGACTGACTTTCTGTAAATTATATCTCACGAAATCAACTTAAAAACATTGTTACAGCATTTCCTTTCAGACAAGGAAGTGCTGATAGAGACTAAAACTATGAGGACAGAGCAAAATAAACAAGAATATACCAATATTATTTTTACTTTTAGTAACAGCTGTCTCTTTCACAGCTGCTTGAGGACAGGAGAGATATAACTACTATATATCTGTTTCTCTCAACAGCATCTACAATAGGACTTCGTTACTTATTAGCTTAATGAACGAAATTGCCAAGCACTTAACTTCGGGAGATAATACCCCACTGCCCCCACCACATAAAGCAGAGTGACTACCCCACTCTGTTTTACCCAGGACAGTCCCACTTTAAGCCTTCTTTAGGGTAATAGGACCCTTTTCCACCCTCAGAGAGTCAGGTTTTACTAGATAAATCATATGCTTGCCCTAATTATAAGTTTCAGTCACATCATCCTGCCTTTCAGCTGCTTTTTTAAAATTTATTTATTTTATTGACATATAGTTGATTTACTATGTTAATTTCTACTGTACAGCAAAGTGATTCAGTCATACATGTATATATGTATATTCTTTTTCATATTCTTTCATTATGATTTATCACAAAGTATTGAATATAGTTCCCTGTTCTATACACCAAGACCTTGTTGCTTATCCACTTACTATTGTTTTCAATACTTAAAATAACATGTGTATGTAAGAAACTCTAGACTATTTGGCTCCACTTCCCAGTTTTATTTTACCCTGTGAACAGTGTATACATTGAGAAATCCATTCCTGTTCCCCTGTCATTATGCTATTACAGACAATGACAATCCTCTGAGGGAAAGTTTATTTTGGGGAGACTGAGATATACCACAACCACACCTTGCCCTGTGAAGTCAAGGTAACCAAGAAACTTGTGTGAAAGGCAAGAAGTCTCAAGCTTCTACCAGAAAGACATGATCTGGAGGGAACCCTTCACCTCAGTCCTGGTGATCCAACATTTCTATGAGGCAGATATGGCCCACTGCCTGCTACATCCAGGGATTTAGGAAAATAATTAGATCACGTCTGTTAATTACTTTGAGTTCCATGGAAAACAGATGCCAGATAAATTCCTGGCTTTGTTCAAGGAATGCTGCAAAAACCAGACTGTAGGAAAATTTCTCACTAGTCATAACGTCAGGGAAATTATCCTAGACTTCAGGTTCCATGAAACACACATGATGATAATAACACAATAGCACCATCTGATTTTTAATCATCTGCTCTCTCACACCAACTCCATGAAAGTGGATAGCGAGACAATACCTCAGAGAAAATGGTGGCCCACAACATTACATCAGGGATGGGCCAGCCTGAGTAGCCAAGTTGTGAACACAGAATAAGTCTGATGAGAAGTAAAGTAAGAGAAGTACACATCATTTGTATTGATATTCCCTGGTGGCTCAGATGGTAAAGAATCTGCCTGCAATGCAGGAGACCCAGGTTCATTCCCTGGGTTGGGAATATCTCCTGAAGAAGGGAAAGGTAACCCACTCAAGTATTCTTGCCTGGAGAAGCCCATGGACAGAGGAGCCTGGAGGGCTACAGTCCATGGGGTCACAAAGAGTTGGACACAACTGATAACTAGCATTACTGCACTAAATAAAGTTCAGGCCAGGGCACTGAGCCATGTACTTCTGATTTCTAATCCTCCTTTTGATCTGGGCCTAGCAGTGACGTAAGCAGCCCAAATCATGTACTAGATGCCCTAAGAAGGAGGTCCCAGAAAGGTAGTACCACCTCTCTTCTTCCCAAGGCGAAGTTAATTCCTACCCAGTTTTAGAAGTCTAAAATTAGACTAAAGATTTCTGGAGGCATTCCTCTGACCCTAGGGAAAGTCTGAAGCTGGAGGCCCACTCAGGTACTCTTAAGAACTTTATAAATTTATGTCCTATCAGTGGGTTTACGTCTTCCTCTGTTCAGTTCGGTTGCTCAGTCATGTCCAACTCTTTGTGACCTCATGGACTGCAGCAAGCCAGGCTTCCCTGTCCATCACCAACCCCTGGAGCTTGTTCATACTCATGTGCATCAATTCAGTGTTGCCATCCAACCATCTCGTCCTCCATCATTCCCTTTTCCTTCCTTCAATCTTTCCCAGCATCAGGGTCTTTTCTAATGAGTCAGTTCTTCGCATCAGGTGGCCAAAGTATTGGAGTTTCAACTTCAGCATCTGTCCTTCCAGTGAATATTCACCCTGGGCCTATATAATATAGGATATATATCCTAAATTTAATTCTGGTAACAGGTTAAAATACTTAACTCCCTTTTCCTCTTCATTACTTCCTAGCTACCCCCACCTTCTTACCCAAAATCAATTAGTCACTTGTTGTTGTTCAGTCACTAGGTCATGTAAATCATGTCGGACCCTGTGACCCCACGGACTGCAGGCTGTCCTCCTCTAACTCCCAGAGTTTGCTCAGATCATGTCCATTGAGTCAGTGGTGCTATCTAACCATCTTATCCTCCGCCACCCCTTTCTCCTCCTGCTCTCAATATTTTCCCATCATCAGGGTCTTTTTCAATGAGACAACTCTTCTCATCAGGTAGCCAAAATATTGGAGCTTCAGCTTCAGCAGTAGTCTTTCCAATGAATATTATACAGGGTTGATTTCCTTTAGGATTGGCTGCTTTGATTTTCTTGTAATCATAGGGATTCTCAAGAGATATATCCAACTGAATGCAGAGTTCCAGAGAATAGCAAGAAGAGATAACAAGGCCTTCTTAAATGAACAATGCAAAAAAATAGAGGAAAACAATATGAGAAAACCTAGAGGTCTTTTCAAGAAAATTGGAGATATCAAGGGAACATCTCATGCAAGGATGGGCACAATGAGTCACTTAAGCTCTATTTTAATTTCCTCATTGGCAAAATTGCCAGGGCAATTTGGAATGGAGTAGGGACTACATTTAGGCAACAACAACACAAAGTATTAGAAGAGTCCCATATGTTTTCATGAAGCAAAGGCATGGCTATTATTATCTCCCTATCAATCATCCTGGCCAAGTGTAGGGACCACAGTGAAAGAAATCTAAGGCACCAACATCAAAGGCAAGCTAATTCTGTTGCTACAACAAAGGATGGTTATGGTGTAATCAGAGCCCTAGCTAGGTCTATAAAGCACTTCATATACCAACAGTAGTGACTGCAGTTCCTCCCTGGGTTCTTTTCTCTTTGTCTTCAAATTGAGTTTGGAGCCAAAGCGACTTGCCTTGGGCCCCAAACAACTTGCTTCCATCCACCCTGCCTATAGAGAGGGCCCAGAGCCAGAAGTGGGGACCCTAGGATCTAGCACACTCCCAACAATACTGTGTGACCTTGACATAGGCATTTAACCTCCTGGACCAATTTGCTTCACTTGTGCCATGAAGGGCTTGGGCTTCATGAACTTTAAGATCCTTTCATATTTAAATATCTTCAGTTCCCTAAGACTCCCCCACTATTTCATCCCCTCCTTTCAGTCTTCTTACAGTTGCGCTCATGTTCCCAAGCTCTTATATATGTAATCATCTGACAGAGGCAGAATAGCACAGAGGTTAAAAAGCACAGCTTTGACACTAATATATAAATAAAATAGATGACTAATAAGGACCCATTGTACAGCCCAGGAACTCTACTCAGTACTCTGTAATGACCTAGGTAGGAATAGAATCTAAAAAAAGACTGGAGATATATATATATATATGTTTCCCTTGTGGCTCAGCTGGTAAAGAATCCACCTGCAATGCAGAGAACTGGGTTCGATCCTTAGGTTAGGAAGATCTCCTGGAGAAGGGAAAGGCTACCCACTCCAGTATTCTGGCCTGGAGAATTCTGTGGACTGTAGTCCATGGGGTTGCAAAGAGTCAGACATGACTGAGTGACTTTCACTTCACTTCACTTCATGTATGTGTATAACTGATTCACTTTGCTGTACAGCAGAAAGTAACAAAAGAATTTTCTAAAATAACCTAAGTTTACCTCTTGGAAGACACAATTTTTTGTGTGTTAACCATTTTGACAGAAATCTAGTTGAACATTACCTTCTTACTTACCTTACTGAACAGAATAAATGGACTTAAATAATTTCTTAGAGGAATTCTGGGGTTTCAGTGCTTAGGAT
Source organism: Giraffa tippelskirchi (assembly GCF_054371585.1). NCBI lineage: Eukaryota > Metazoa > Chordata > Mammalia > Artiodactyla > Giraffidae > Giraffa > Giraffa tippelskirchi. The sequence goes on from NC_137282.1 coordinate 85,744,351, forward strand.
TCTGTGCTCTCACTGCCCAGAGTCTAGGTTCGATCCATGGTTAGGAAACTAAAATCCTACAAGGCATGAAGCATGACCAAAATAAGAAAGAATTTCTTGACCACTCAGAACCATCATTATAAACCAGCAGGAGAGCTATGTAGCATTATACAGATTCCTGAGAGGGTTTTTAAGGTTTCGAAACTTTTCCTCTTGTATATATTCAATGATCTCAGACATCAACACCTGGCATGAATAACTGAAAGGAAGTAAAATAAGTAAAGACCATTTAACTTGTACCTGAAACTTTCTGTACCTGTGACCAAGTGCCTATCACTTAATATGCGTATTCTATGTATTATGGATGAAAGCTTGAAGGTAACCCCCCTTTGATCCCCAATAGCAGGCTTACATTCAGTGACAGATACTTTTCTCACTGCTTAGAGCCTTTTTGTTTTATGAATCATTAACCCCAAAATGGCTAGAAGGCTGAAATACAGTCAATGTGTAGGAGGGACCCTCTTGCATAACAGTTACTTTGCATTAATTGTGTAAGTAATTCTGGTCTTTTGGTGGGAAAATTGTAATAGTCAGAGACCTGCAAGTGAATATTAGAGCTAGTATCTCCACCTCCACCCCAATCATAAGACATAATAATCTGAATAGCCTTAAATTAAAAAAAAGAATAATCTAAATAGCCTTTGTATTGTATTGGAGATCTGTTTGGAATTAGAGAGCTATGAGCTTAGGTCATTTCCGAAAAATTTGTCCCACAAAATGCATAACTAGATCCTCGAATGTATTTGGTGACCCTCATATGATAAAGGCTCACAATTCCCTAGTTATAACCTTATATAAGAACTCCTGGAGTCTTTCCAAAATATCCATACCATCCAAAATAAGACATGCCTTAGATTTAGGCCAAAGTAAGCATTCATATCTAACATGATGCTTGTATCATCAGCTACAAGCATAAAAGACTTATTTTCCCTATTTGATAATTTTCTGATTGTTGAATTTGTGGTATTTTAATGCATGTATTTTCTTCCTACTTGAAGCTCCTGTTCCTTCTCAAAGAAAAGTAAAAACTAAAACTATTTCTGAACCTACACTGCTGTTATGACATCTTAAGATCTGTAAATAAATCCTCATTTGTACACTCTGTTGGTGGCTTCTCTCTCTCTTTCTCTCTTAATTATTGGAAACTTGAAATGAAAATGAATCAGCAACAATGACTGCTGCACTTAAGGAAATGTATGATCTGCTTCATAATTTATGAATTAGCTCCTAAAGGAACTTAAGTGCTTAACTCCCAATTTGTGATGAAAATATGAGTAACGGCATGTCTCAATTTACATCTGATTCAACTTGCTCATTTTATCCAAATCTAATGTCTAGATGTAGTTCTCATTATATTTTCATTTCACCTGCAGTTTAATCCCTAAATGTGGAATTGCAATCAAATATTTGTGTTTACCCAAAATGCCTTCTTTCTAGTTCCGAGATAATCCATAGCATGGTGTCTTTGATATTCTCAGAACACACAACTGCTCTACCTGATGGAAAATAGCATTAGACATAGGAATTATTTTGCAAGATATTATGAGGGCGACAAGGAAAGGGAGAAGAGGGCAGTCACGTAGACAGGCATTTGTTAACCTGATGTATTAATAATCAACTAAGTATTGTCAAACTTTTTTAAAGGTCACTTTATTCATTTCTTTCTTAAAAAGAAAGAAAGAAAATGAAGTCGCTCAGTCGTGCCTGACTTTTTGTGACCCCATGGACTGTAGCCTGCCAGACTCCTCTGTCCACGGGATTTTCCAGGCAAGCATACTGGAATGGGTGCCATTTCCTTCTCCAGGGTGTCTTTCCAACCAAGGGATTAAACCCAGGTCTCCCGAATTACAGGTGGATTCTTTACCAGCTGAGCCACCAGGGAAACCCTATTTATTTCTTATCCCCACATCAAATCTAAGCTTTCCTGTACGGCTTTCCAAATTTGGCATTATCCTTGTTATCTAAGCTTCCCCGGCTTAGACGGTAAAGCGTCTGCCTGCAATGCAGGAGACCGGGGTTCAATCCCTGGGTCAGGAAGATTCCCTGGAGAAGGAAATAGCAACCCACTCCAGTACTCTTGCATGGAAAATTCCATGGATGCAGGAACCTGGTAGGCTACAGTCCATGGGGTTGCAAAGAGTTGGACACGACTGAGCGACTTCACTTTCACTTTTCACTCTCATGCATTGGAGAAGGAAATGGCAACCCACTCCAGTGTTCTTGCCTGGAGAATCCCAGAGATGGAAGAGTGACTTCACTTTTCTTTCTTTTTTATCTAATCATATCTTCCACTTCCCACCAATACAAAGCATCTACCCCCTTGGCTCCCACACAAGCTCTGCTCACACCCACCTCTTGAACTGTGTGATCTGACCATCTGGAACATATGTGCATAATTGCAAAGAATGTTATGTAGAAGCTGGTGAGCCTGGATTTTATTCCTTTCTTCCTAATAAACTGGGTGACCTTAGCTATGCTACTTAACCCCCCTGAGTGCTAGTTTGTTCATTTATAAAATGAGAGTGTTAGCTTGATATGGTCAGATTATATCACTCCTTAGATCATTCTCTACATCTATCTTACAACCAAAGTATGCTTTTGATTCTATAGTTCTTATCATCATTTGATATAATATTTGCTGTTGTTCAGTCAGTAAGTTGTGTTCAACTCTTTGCAACCCCTTGGACTGCAGCAAGCCAGGCTTCCCTGTCCTTTATTATCTCCTGGAGTTTGCTCAAACTCATGTCCATTGAGTCAGTGATGTTATCTAACTATCTCATCTTCTGCCACCCCCTTCTCCTCCTGCCTTCAATCTTTCCCAGCATCAGGGTCTTTTCCAATGGGTCAGTTCTTCGCATCAGGTGGCCAAAGTATTGGAATTTTCAGCTTCAGCCTCAGTCCTTCCAAAGTACATTCAGGGTTGATTTTCTTTAGGATTAACTGGTTTGATCTCCTCGCTGTCCAAGGGATATAATATGCATTTTACTTTTTTATTTTTTCTTACATACCTCTATTAGAATGAAATCTCTGTGTGGGCAAAGTTTGTTCCCATCTTGCCCACTGCTGTATTCCCAGCACTTAGAGAAGTTCAATACATCGTAACCACTAAATAAATCTTTGTTGATTGAGTTAGTGCATTAAAGAATCATACATATTATTCTTCCTTAAATACACTCTGCGAATAAGAGCTCCTCCATCAGATTCTGCTGACTACTCCAAACCCAAATCTCCCTTCCATCCACTTCTAACACAATTATAGTTAGGGCTATAGAGTTTGGCATTTAAGAATGCTCTGAATATTCCAGATATATCAGCATCAACTCTTTAAATAGAGAATATACATTTCTTAGAGCCAAGGGCTATGCCTAGTCTTTCATACATTTGCTAGGTATTTGATTGATTGAATTGATGGAAAGTGTCAGCCTTGGGTTAGGAAAATAACTCAGATTTTAGTTATCTGCACCTCTTATCTTCGAATCTCTAAATCTATTTTCTAGACAGAGCTCATGGAGGGGTGATTAAAGCACCCAAGATACATCTCTGCAAGCAGGAAAAGAGAAGAGCAGTCAACATTTTCCTGTGCCAGTCACTGCCCATGAAAGCATGTAATAGTCTCTGCAGGTAATAGAGAGACTAAAGGGGGCAGAGTTTTGTGGGGAGAATCAAAATAAAAATACCTGGAAGGATCTCTCAAAAAGGAGAAAAAAGTCCTAGAGGACTTGAATTCAAATTTTAGAGACTGAACAGAATTAGAATTTATAGAGGTAGAATATAAAATAGAATTCAGAGATTAAAAAAAGCATCTTAGACATTTGAGATGTCTATGTTTGTCTGAGAAAATTGAAGATAACCAAAGTGAAGGGGCTTGCATAAACGTACACACATTATTAGTGAAAGTACAATGCAACACTGCTCATCAAAATTTGATTTGATAAATTGAACATTTGATTTATAGCTATTACCTAAATGCTTTCTAGAGTATACCTGCAAAGATATACAGTATATTGGAACATCTTACTTCTAAGTACAGTGTAGTTTAAATAATTGAGTCTCCCTTTGATATTTCAGGGACATACATATTACTGAGCCTCAACTGTAACTGTAGTATATTAAAGATGTGAAAATTATAGGAGCAAGAACTTTCTAGGCTCTGACAATGGATTTGGGGATACTGGTTTTTATAACAAATTGTTTTCTTTGAATTTACTTTTTTCTCCTAAAATTCAAATGCTAAAAAAAAAAAAAAAAAAATCGAAAAACCACTAAATTAGAAGGCCAAATTAGATCATTTCTAGTTCTCATTTTATAATCACCAGACAGGGTTGTTGTTTTTTTTAATATTAATTAACCATATCATCGCAGAAACTCTGATTTTGCCTTTATGAAGAGGTGTTAGTAAGTAAATCCTTATTGACTATGCTTCTGTTTCCAATGCAGAATCATAGAATCTTGGATTTGGAAGAGAATTTAAAGAACACCTTGCCCTATCCCCAAGAAATAATGGAGATCCAAAGAGGCTGAGTGACAAACCCAAAGCTATACAACCAGTTAGTGGTAGGACCTCTTACAAAACCCTGGTGTTAACTTCAGGACTGTAACCAAAGGCATTCTAGTTGCTAGCGGATGCAACTTCCCACACACTCCAGTATCTCTCAGTTGCTATAAATCCAGAACCACACACATAACATCCCTGTGATTCCATAGACCTATTGTTGAGAATATTCTCCTTAATTGCTGGACATTGCCCCTTGGCCCTAGAATGGTTGCCAAGTGAGGGCTCCCGAAGTTGTGCCAAGTCCTCCATCCTTTCTGTTAAGGGACCCACAGCATGGAAGCCACACCTGAAAAAGCTGATTCTGTGCCCTAATCCAATTTCTGACTTGATTCCTTACTAAAGAATTCTGATCAATCCTGTCTGGATTTCACTTTAATCCACTCATATTTTCTGAGCATTCATAACATATAACACTCACTGTAAAAACCAAGAAAACCATGGTTTCTGAGTGAATGGATGCAGTTTTTGCTACGATGGTAAACTCTCTCAAATTTGGTCTGGAAAGTATACATTTAACATCCCAAGTTAAAACTGACTTTACTTGTAAAGTGCATTTATCAATGGAACAATTTTATTTTGTTTGTTTAATTGAGTAACATCACAAGTTTGGAAGACAAATAAATTAGTTGGGTTGGAGGTGGGGAAAGTGTCTACACCTATTTCAGGGAACTAATAGCAATATCTCAAAATGCAAACAGTTACAGCACTTAGAATGCCCCAAGCACTCTTCTAAGAGCTTTACTCTGTCAACTCATTTAATCTTCAGAAAAACTCTTAAGAGGTAGGTATTAATATTATCCCATTGTATAGAAGAGAAACTCAGCACAGATACAGTAAGTAATTTGCCCATTGTTACTCAGCTAGTAAGTGGCAAGGCCAGGATTATGAACCCAGCAATTCATGTTTCGCCACTGTATTATACCTAACACAGGAAACTTGAGAAAGGAAATTAAAACAACCTTTTAACCTCCATTTTCTAAGCATTTCAGGTTAAATTATTTAGGTATCTGAGATAATTATTTGGACAACTGACCCAAGAGCTAAAGACACTACCATACAAATCATCTGATCATTTTTATCATAATTCAGTTTACGTTTTCACAATTTTACAGAATATAGTCAAATGTATGAGAACATTTCTGTACTACTTAACCTTGATAAATAAAATATGTCACTAGCTGCCTACTATGTGCAGGGCTTTAGTGCAATAACCATGAATTAATCAGTTCTTCTCAAGATGCTTACTGTCTTCTTGGGGGAGACAGTATTTGAACATAGAAAAATGCAGTAACATGGGCAACACATGGTATGTGTCAAATTGGGAGGCTGACGGCAAGTGCAAAAAGAAAAAAAAAAATCCCTCTAGAAATAATTTGAACATTCAGCATTTTAAACACTAAAGAATATAAAAGCCTCCTGGACTAACTCAAAGTTAGAAAATTGTGAGGCCTTCTCTGGTGGTCCAGTGGTTAAGAATCTACCTGCCGTGCAGGGGACATGGGTTCAAGCCCTAGTCTGGGAGGATTCAACATGCCACAGAGTAACTGAGCCTGCGTGCCACAACTGCTGAGCCCACATATCCTAGAGCCTGTGCTCCACAACAAAAGAAACAACAGCAATGAGAAGCCCAAGCACTGCAACTAGAGAGGAGCCCCTGCTTACTGCAACTAGAGAAAGCCTGTTCGCAGCAACAAAGTACGGCCAATTTTTTTTTAATTAATTAATTTTTAAAAAAGAAAATTGTGAAAAGCTTTTTATTTTCTATTATAATTTGTGGTGCTATTGCTTTTCAAATGTTGGTATAATCAAATAAGCATTTTACTAAATATGAAGTGTGAAAGTGTTAGTCACTCAGTCATGTCCAACTCTTTGTGACCCCATGGACTGTGGCCCACCAGGTTCCTCTGTCCATGGAATTCTCCAGGCAAGAATACCAGAGTGGGTTGCCTTTTCCTTCACCAGGGGATTTTCCTGGATCTCTCGCATTGCAGGCAGATTCTTTACCAACTGAGCCACCAGGGAAGACTACTAAATATATACTCATTAATATAATTTAATTAGGATTTTGAAGGACATTGAATTGATACCAGGTGAATATTTTCTTTATTATTGAATAACATCTTTTATTAAAGCTTCAGTATGTTTAATGTTTATACCTTCTTTCCATGTCTGCTTTTCTTTAAAAAATGATAAAGCAACATAAGTCCCTTGCCTAGAATGGTAGCAAGTTTTCAAAACAGACCATACAAATATCAGAAATACCAGTAAGTTAATTTCCCTTCCCTGTAAATGAACAATTTCGTAATTGCTGTTCATTCACTAAATGTGTTGACTAACTTTGTGTACATCTCAATGTGATCTTCAGTTTTAATCTTCTTTATTTTGCACTATGGGTTAGCGATTATCCATTGTTATTCAAAAAACTACAATTAGTTTGAATTGTTATAGTCATTCTTATTCCCAACTCATTTTCACTGAAATCTGTAAGAATAACAAAAAGCTGGGAGAATCTATTGATTGTTACGGACTGAATTGTGTCCTGCCCCCTAAATTCGTACATTGAAGGCTGAACCTCAGAATGCAACTTTAAAGAGGTAGGTAAGACTCTTTAAAGAGGTAATTGGGTTAAAGTGAGGCCATTAAGGCATGCCCTAATCCCACGTGATTGGTATCCTTACAAGAAGAGGTTAGAACACACCAGGATGTGGGCCAACAGAGAAAAGACCATGTGAGGACAACGTGAGAAAGAAGGCAGCTGTCCACAAGCCAGGAAGGGGGCCCTCACCAGAATTGGCTGGCACCTACACCTCAGACTTCCAGCCTCCAGAACTATGAGAAAATAAATTTCCCTTGTTTAAGCCACTCAGTCTGTGGTATTTCGTTATGGCCACCCGAGCAAATTAATATACTCATTTTGAGAGGTTTACTTTCCTTTCCCACAAAGTCATTTTCTTAGAATCACTGACTCGAGAACCCTGGTTTGCACATATTACCTCATTTTCTACCTTCCTCCCCATGTCATGTTTCTTCTCTTTTTCTCTATTCAATCAAGTCTAATTCTGAAATATACACTCTAGCCCTGGTGAGAGGGTCATTTTTGAAATACATGCAAAAACTGACTTCTTGATTTTTAGCAAGGACAGTATATGGGGTCAGAGTATCTTTCCAAAATTAAAAACATTTTTAATTTTGAGAGCCACAAGTTCTTGCCATCATTTTTATTATGAATGTAATTTGCACCAATTTGATTTTTTTAAAAAATCAAACAATGTGAATATACATGAAGGTAAAAAAGGAAGCTGTCCCTAATCACTGATGATCCACCAAATCCTTCTCCAATGAAATAGTCACTGTTGATAATTTGGTGTGTAAAACTCCTGCTTTGAACGGAGGATTCTCCTTTAAACACATCTGTGGTACTTGTACAAGCTACCTTCTTATTTTGTGAGTACCACTCTAGCAAATGTCTGACTCCCTAGAAGACAAGAGACTGTCTTTGTTTCTGGGGCTGGAGAACCAGTCAGGGCCTCACCACCTGGATATTTGCCAACAAGAGCAGACCATGAACCTTTGCAGACAGGCTTCCGTAAAGTCCTAATAAAAGGAGCCCAGAATCGCTTAAACATTAGATGAGTAATTGTTCAGATTTATTTGTTCCTGACACAGTATACCAACCCTTGCAGTTGAAAATTAAATGATAATATACTTCCCCCTCGGTTCCACAAAGCAATAACCTGTTTCCCTGGTGGATAATCAGGGGCCAAAGGGTGGGTAATTTATCACAAAAGAGAAACGGGAGGATCGCCAAAAGTAACAAAGGGGCAGTGACAGTCTCGCTCCTACTATATGGCACCAGTTTAATTAAGGCAAAGCTAATAAACTTTCCCAGCCATTGTAAGGTCAAGTCCAGCCTTCTCATTCAAGCCAAGGCGGCCAGCCAGATCACAGAAAATAGTAAGTAATAGATATCATGTTAATCACCTATTTTTTTAATAGTCAAGAGCTATATTCCTGGGAATCAAAAGACTACTGCATTATAATCTGGTTGGGTTCTCTAAAGCTCTCTAATATTTCACATAATTATGCAAATTGATATAGGCCATATTCCCAGGAACTAAAAGAAAGACAGGTTTCAGGGAAAGATACAAAGTCATTAAGAAAATTAAGTTCTCTTTTCCTTAAAGTTAATTTAAGAGTTATTTTTTCTGAGAATTGCATATATATTGTGAGTGTGTGTAATTAAGTGTTTGAAATTTCTGTGCTCATTCTCACAATCATGTGATAGCTGAGCCTGTTTAACAAGTTGTTGGAGATGACCCTGAGGAAACAGAAAGTATTAATAAGTATATGAGAAGTTAATGCAAATTTTGCTGACTGCTGAATTTTGTTTGAAGATTCAAACGTATGTACATGGAAAGGGTGACTGTGGCCATACACACAAAATGAAACAGAATTCAAAGTCAATGCTTAGATAATTAATGGGAAAACATGGATAATGATATATATAAGGAAGAGATCACTTACACGCCTCGTGTGGGGTAGGGAGGACACACCCTTAAAGACTATAGCAATAACAGCTACTATTTATTAAGCGATCATTATACACCAGGCATTATTAACTGTTTAATCCCCACGACAGCCCTGTTAGGTAGATTCTATTATTGTCCCCATTTTACTGATGAGAATATCAAGGCCAGAAAGGCTGTGACTTGTCCCAGTCACACCATTAACAAGAATGGATTCAGGCGGTGAGCTGGCCATTTGATACCAAGTTTCAATGTATCTTCAGGTCTTGAAATCCCCAAGCTGAACAACATCTTAAAAGTATTCTCTTTCAGTCCTCTACCAAAAACTTGAACAGGAAGTCCCCCAGCCTCCTGCGAGACAGCTCTTCAGAAAGAGGAAGCTCACTGAGGAAAGCCCTGTAAGAGCAGCTCTCTTAGAAATTTCTTCCTTCTGGTTCGAGTTGTACTTATTTCCCCCTGCAACTTTCACTTATTCCTTCAGCGTCTGGTTTGAGCCCTACCCCTAGTAGAGTGAATCCCTTCACTCACATGACAGCTTTTTTTTTTTAATTTTTATTTTATATTGGTGTATAGTTAATTAACAATAATGTGTTAGTTACAGGTATATAGCAAAGAGATTCAGTATCCAGTTATAATGAATGCACATATCCATTCTTTTTCAAATTCTTTCCCCATTTAGGTTATTACAGAATATTGAACCAAATTCCCTGTGCTATACAGTAGGCCCTTGTTGGTTATCTATTTTAAATATTGTAGTGGGCACACGCACAAGACAGCTGTGGAACGTTTGTGGAAGACTCTCACATTACCCCTTGAGACGTCCCTTTATTATTTACTGGGCTTTGTCCATCTTCAACAAGTGACTTCTAAGGTGGCCATGCATACCTGCGGTAAAATGGAGATTAGCATGTAGGAGTTGTAGACCTAGAAAGGTGTAGATAACTTCCACCCACATGGCAATTGTGAAGACTCTACCACACGGCTTCATTTAAGTGCAAAGGAAATGTGTTCACTCAGGAAGAGGAAGAAACAGCCTGGTGAGCAGCCAGCCACTCTCTGGAGACCTTACCTTCTCTTTTCTGCCTCATGCACCACCCCTTTCCCTCAAGCAACTATATTTATATCCGTCTCCACTTCCTATTGTTCTAAAGCACGATAGGTCCTCGCTTTGCTTTATGTATGCTTCTTTGCTGTATCTAAGTTCCCTTCTTAGTTTTTTAGAATCCTATTTCTACTTCAAATCCTAGTTCAAATGTCTCTCCTACACTTCCTCATCTCTCATTCCCCTGATAACTAGTGTTATTTTCCAACTCTGCTGTCTTCTCACAAAACTTGAAATGCTTATGCATTGTAAAATTTTACATATCTATATGTGTATACATAAAAAATCCACTGCATTTACTCATGTTCAGTGCTCACTTTGGCAGCACATATATTATACTCATATTCATGTTCTTGTCATTATCTTCATTATTATTTTCTTATCTTTCGGTTGCGCCATGAGGCATATGGAATCTTAGTTCACCAACCATGGATCCAACCTGTGCCCCCCTGAAATGGAAGAACAGGGTCTTAACCATTATACTGCCAGAGTTCTTCTTCATTATACTTAAAAATCTCAATGTTCTTTTTTTTCCATCTCTACAGGCCTTTAATATGTTTTATTGGACCATCACAAAAACCTCCATACTGATCTCCCTTTCTGACCATCTTCCACCTTCCACACACGGTGCCTGGAGTAATTTACCCTTAATGACCATACCACCCTGAATGCGTAATTCATTGAAACACAAATCATGCTGTGGATGCCACCTCTTACTGGAAACCTTGTAAGACCCATGGCCTGCAGAGCTGATCTTAAAATTCAGGGATCCCTGAGTCCCTTCTCCAGAGGATCTCTCTTCTTCAGAGGGTTTCATGCTGCAAGTCTAGAGTAGCATCAAAAAGCTATGGTTTTAATAAGTGCCCAAATGAATGGAGTTCTGCTGAGTGTTATGTGGCAGTCTGGATGGGTAGGGAGTCTGGGGGAAAATGGATACATGTATGTGTATGGCTGAGTCCCTTTGCTGTCCGCCTGAAACTATCACAACACTGTTAATCAGCTATACCCTAATGCAAAAGAAAAAGTTTAAAGTTTGGGGAAAAAAAATGCCCAAATGATTTAGATGTAGGAGATTGATAGACCATATTTTGAGAAATAATGAGTTATAGGATAAATCCAAGATCTTTCTGTATCATGTGTTCTATTAATAATAAGTTATGTTCATGTCCCTATAGATATGCATTTTGAGTCCAGTGTACTTCTGCACATATTCTTCCTTATACTCAGATTGTTCCTCTCTGTGTGGTCTTCCTAATGGATTTCTAAATGCTGCTTAGACTTCATCCATCCTGGAGCCTTCCCAGTCCCTCCTTGCCCAAACAGAATTTATCTCTTCCTCTAGATAATTTTGTGCCTTATAAATACTTATGTTTCTACATGTAACACATTGGCAGAGACACAACCAGCCTGGACTGAGAGGGACAAAGAGAGTGAAAAATGAAAAGAGATCATTAGATGCCTCCCCCCAAACTTCTATGAGCAGAAGCAAGCTGCAAAAAACTACTCAGCTACAGACACATACTAAACTTTAACTAAATAAAACCAACAGTCACAGGTTGGAAATAAGAGCAGAGGGTGGAGCCAAGAGTCATGAAAAATTGTTTCCAGGCCTTGCTTCCTAATTGAGAACTTCAACCTGTGCTCAGCTGGGTTTCAGAACTGCCATGGATCAGGGACGTCTGTGCACAATGCATGTTCCCCTTTCTTAACAGGAAACTCTACAGTGGTTATGCCAGGCTCATCTCACCATTGCATGTTGGCTGCCAGAGGAGTAGATAACATGTCTCCTCTGTTTCTAGGTCTTCTGATAAATGGTATTAAAGAGGTATACTTAAAGGAGTCTCTCCACACTTGGATCTGATTTTGAAGCCAACGTCATGGATTTTAAACTGATAAAATAAGTGAATGAGACTCTTAGAGGGACTTTTAGGAAAGAGGAAGGGTTTAGCATATTTTGCATGTGAAGACACTATAAGTATTTTTTGGCCAGAGAAAGAACTGTGATAATTTCCAAATATGTCCACAAGTTCAATATGCCTCCCTTCCGAACATGGAGCTGTCTTCTCTCCCTTTAAGTGTGACCTGTGTTTGCTGACTTGCTTTTAATAAATAAGATGCAGTAAAAGTAACAGTATGTGATAGCCAAAATTAAGATATAGCTGGCCTTCTCCTTAATCTCCTTCTCCCTTGGATAATCCATCTAGGAGCTTCCCCAGTGGCTCAGTGATAAAGAATCCACCTGCAATGCAAGAAACACAGGAGATGCAAGCTCGATCCCTGGGTCGGGAAGATTCCCCGGGAGGAGGGAATGGCTACCCACTGCAGTATTCTCGCCTAGAGTATCCCATAGACAGAAGAGCCTGGTGGGCTACAGTCCATGGGGTTGCAAAGTGTTGGACACGACTTAGAGACTAAGTATGCACACCTCCTTAAACTCCTTCTCCCTTGGGTCATCTCTCTGGGAGAAGCCAGCTGCCACATGAAGATAACACTCAAACAGCCCTATGAAGCAGCCCATGTGGCACAGAAATATTAGTTAGTGAGTGCCCCCCACCCCGAAAAGATCCTCCCACCCCACCCAGGGCCTCAGAAGCATATGATCTTGGCTGACACCTTGATTACAACTCAGGAGAGTCTGAACCACAGCCACCCGACAAACCACCCCAAATTCTTGGTTCATTGAACCTATGAGATGAGACATGCGTGTTATTATAAGTTGATGTCTACGTTTTTGCATTAATTTGTTACACCACAGTAGATAACTAATACGCTGGGTCGTAACAAATCTTTTCTTTTATTCATTGGACCAGGTCTTCTGGTTGGCACTTGGATATAGTAATGAATAACATGAGTGTAATTTTTCTCTTAAGATAGACTAGTGGGAAAGGCAGATATTAACAAACACGTGAATCTTTATATACCGATTGCAATAAGTACTGAGAGAAAAGAGTATGCCATGAGGAGAAAACTGAGAGATACAATTTAGATTTAGAGGCTCTCCCTAAGCAAGTCTCTGGAGAAGGAAACGGCAGCCCACTCCACTATTCTTGCCTGGGAAATCCCATGGACAGAGAAGGCTGGCATGCTATAGTCCATGGGGTCACAAGAGTGGGACATGACTGAGTGACTAAACCACCACCATCTAAGCAAGTGGCATTAAAGCACAGATCTGAAAGAAAGGCAGGCTTTAACCAGCTGAAACTGTGGGAAGAAACTTCCAGGCAGAGCAAACAGTTTGCACTAAAGCTTGTTAGTGCCTTAGAGTTAGGGAAGGGCATGGGTGGGTCAAAGAACGGTGAAGGCGTGAGGGAAGCAGCCAATGTGACTCCAGTGTCATGAGCAAGAGGGAGTTGAGATTGAGTTGAGGTTGTAAAGGGAGGCCAGAAGTAGATCATGCAGAAACCTGTGGCAGTCTGAGGACTTTTTAGCTGAGGAAAGCCACTGAGGCGGAAGAATAACATGACTCAACGTATTTTATTAAAATGACTACTCTGAAATTCATATGCAGAATTGACTCGAAAGGGACATCAATAGAATGGAGAACTGTTAGGAGCCTGTGACTGTAGATGAGGAGGGGAAGAAAGTGGATCAGCTTAGGTAGTGGAGATGGAGAGAAAGAAATGGATTCAAGCAAAGCCAATGGGGTCAGAATCAATATGATTCTGTCATAATCAAATCAAGTCAAATCAAATATGACTTTCATCCATCAAATCCAGCAGAAATTCAAATTAATAAATTTAAAGCAAAAGTCAAATCCCACATAAATTTTTCTATGAGTTATTACCTAATATTTGACTGCTTAATATGGGCTTCTCAAGCAACCCAGTGGTAAAGAATCTCCCTGCCAAGGCAGGAGATGCAAGAGATGCAGTTTCGATCCCTGGGTCGGAAAGATCCCCTGGAAGAAGATATGGCAACCTGCTCCAGTATTCTTGCCTGGAAAATTCCATGGACAGAGGAGCCTGGTGGGGTACAGTCCGTGGGGTTGCAAAGAGTTGGATATTACTGAGCACACACACTTACTGCTTAATAACCATTTCACTTTTTCTAAATTGACTCTCCACAAACATATGACCTCTAGTGTTCCTCAGTGTCCAGAGAAAGAAAACAGAGGAACAATTTTCTGAACTTTTCTTTTGACTAAATGTGTGAATTATCAAGCTTTTTATAAAAAAAATCCCTTACATAACTACAGAGGCTTCCCCGGTAGCTCAGACGGCAAAGAATCTGCCTACAGTGCAGGAAACCTGGGGTCAGTTTCTGCGTTTGGAAGATCCCCTGGAGAGGGGAATGGCAACCCACTCCAGTATTCTTGCCTGAAGAATGTCATGGATAGAGGAGCCTGGCGGGCTACAGTCCATGGGGTCACAAAGAATCAGACACGACTGAGTGACTAACACTTCTCCACTTCCCTTACATAACTACAGCATCAAAGAGGTGAACTGAGGTGTAATAGAATACTATATGGGAGGGAGTCCGTTGTTGGTTTGTTTCCACTTTATTGCTACTTGTATAGTCATGTAAAAGTCTTAAGTTATAGTGTTTTTACCTGGCTACCACAATTATACTGATAATATGCCTATAAGATTGCCAAGGTAAATAAACTAAGGATGATCCTTTCAAAAGCTAGGCCTATTCTGTCAGGTCAGTTTTAAAGATGTTGCAATCAAGGGGTGTGTTTTGAGTGGGATGTTTCCTGTTGTGGTTACATAAACTGCACCACCCCTATGTTAAATACCACGTGTGGACATCTACACTAGGAGAGGCTAGAATGGAAAAAAGGACAAAACACACTTGACTGCATATCTTTAAAACTGAGGTCATGCAATGTAGAAGGATTTTCTTAGACGGTAACTACTCCATGCTGCCTTTCTTCAATTAGAGATGTTTATCCTCTGCTGCAGGGCTTCCCTGATGGCCCAATGGTAAAGAATCCACCTGCAAAGTAGGAGATGCAGGAGATGTGGGTTCAGTCCCTAGGTTGGGAAGATCCCCTGGAGAAGGACATCGCAATTCACTTCAGTATTCATGCTTGAGAAATCCCGTGAACAGAGGAGCCTGGAAGACTACAGTCCAAAGGGTCGCAAAGAGTTGGAAACGACTGAGTACAGCACAATCCTCTAGAACAACATTCTTCAAAGTGTGGTCCAGGGGCCATTTGCATGCATCAGCATCACCTAAAGTGCTCATGAAAATACAAGTGCTTATTTAGTGAGTTTTAGCTGAGTCCTTGGGAGGCTTCCCAAGTGGCTCAGCAGTAAGGAAACTGCCTGCCTATACAGAAGCTACGTGGGTTCCATCCCTGGGTCTAGAAAATTCCCTGGAGAAGGAAATGGCAACCCACTCCAGTGTTCTTGCCTAGGAAATCCCATGGACAAAGGAGCCTGGTGGGCTACAGCCCATGGGGTCGCAAAGAGCTGAACACAGCTGAGCATGAGCTAACCCCTTGGACCTGTGTCTTAAACAAGCATTGAGGGAAACCTGATTTATATACACTAGAATTTATGTACCTGTACTACAGGATACACTATCATGGCTTGACAAAAACGCTAAGCATATGTAAAGATATCTGGTTTAATAGCCAAATGGCATCAAACCATTTCAACAGAAAGAGAGATTTTCGGTCAGAAATATAAATCCACTTTTTACTTTGAGGACAGTAACAGTGTTAAGCACATTTAAATCTTTCAAAATCCTCCATTCTTCATAATTTGAAAACTTACTGTTGGCTGTCAAAACTAAATGGGTCAAAGCAACATCAATTTTCTTTCTTTAGAGGTTTTTGCATACAAAATGGTCTTCAAACCAAAAGTGAGCACAAGGACAGTTAATATTCTTTTTTATCTGCAGACAACGTTCTGTACTTTGATCTAGGTGTTAGTTACAAAGCTGTGTTCTCTTTATAAAAGCTCTTCAAGCTAACCACTTGATATGTGGACCCTTCTCTATACAAAGTTTTCTTCAAAAACTGTAATCGGTCTTTTAAAAAAATTAATCCAAATTATATGAAAATACTTTAACATGATATTCTTGTCTTTCAAGCTAATAACCCTTAGCCGTAAAACTAAAATGGTTGTTCTCATATACATGACTTTTGGAAATACAAATTGATGTAAGCCTCCTGGAAAGCATTTTGACAATCAATATTTGTCCAAAACTTTAAAACAAATCCATTGACCTAGTAATTCTACTTCTAGAATACATCCCAAGGAAGCAAATCTTCAACATAAGAAAAGCTCTATTCACAAATTCCAAAATATAAACCCAACAAAAAAATCACAATAGAGGAATTTTACCCAAATCTTAATATATATATATATATATGGGGGTAAGTATATACTGGTGATAAAAGTAAAAAGAAAAGCAAGTAAATAATTAATACAAAATTCTTTCTTAAATTTTATTGATGTATAGTTGATTTACAATATTGTGTTAATTTCTGCTATAGAGTAAAGTGACTCATTTATATATATATATATTTCATATTGTTTTCCATTATGGTTTATCACAGGATACTGAATATAGTTACCTGTGTTATATAGTAGGATCTTGGTGTTTATTCATCCTGTATATAGTAGTTTGCATCTGATACAAAATTTTTGATGCAGCTGGAAAAAGGCACAAGGGACTCCTAAGTGCCTATTAATATCCACGTTTGGTACATATACAGATAGTCCAATTATCATCATTATTTAACTTTCACATAGACTTTATACACTAATATACACAAATATATGGTATACTTTACAATATGCACATTTTTATAAAATTCATAACAAATCGTATTTACCTAAAGTTTACCAGCATGAAACATGTTCAGGTATAATGGTAAGTGGAAATCATCTCAAAACAAAAGAAAGGAAGAATGCGCCTAAACTGATATTTTTTTCATGTGATATAATGGCATACCTAGAACTTTCAAAACAGTCAACTGACAATGTTATAGAACCAAACTGGGGTCTGCTTGCCCGACACCCAGAAAAGCCAGGTTGTGGTGAAGGAAAGTGCAACATTTATTGCAGGGCATCAAGCAAGGGAGTGGAGAAGGAGATGGCAATTCACTCCAGTATTCTTGCCTGGAGAATCCCATGAAAAGAGGAGCCTGGAAGGCTACAGTCCATGGGATCGCGAGAGTCAGACATGACTTAGCAACTAAGCCACCACTGCCACCATCAAGCAAGGGAGTGGGAGACAGGTCTCACATTCACTCCAACTTGCTCTGTGTTAGGTGTTTTAAGGGGATGAAAATAGAGACTGGGATTAGCGTCATTTTGTGACATTTCTGACATTTCTTCATTGTAGTTTCAGGAATCAGTACGTCTATGGTTCTTGGTAAAGAACCTGCCTGCAATGCAGGAGACCTGGGTTCAATTCCTGGGTTGGGAAGATTCCCTGGAGAAGGAAATGGCAACCCACTCCAGCATCCAGCATTCTTGCCTAGAGAATCCCAAGGACAGAGGAGCCTGACAGGCTACTGTCCATGAGGTCGCAAAAGTTGCACATTACTTAGCGACTAAATCATCTCATCATGGCTTGGGGATGTGTTAGTTCATCTTGCTCTGGAGAAACAACCTTAATGTGTTCATTAATGATGATGCCTATACTTGCAATTTTAGTCACCTAACTCTGGTTGATTAGTGTTCTGTTAGCACAGAATTAGCAAGGAGATCAAACGAGTCAATCTAAAGGAAATCAACCCTGAATATTCATTGGAAGGACCGATGCTGAAGCTGAAGCTTCAATACTTTGGCCACCTGATGCGAAGAGTCAATTCACTGGAAAAAACCCTGTTGCTGGGAAAGATTGAAGGCAAGAGAATAAGAGGGTAGCAGAGGATAAGATGTCAGATAGCATCACCAACTCAGTGGACATGAACTTGACCAAACTCCAAGAGATAACGGAGGATATAGAAACCAAAAGTCGGACACAACTTAGTGACTGAACAATGACAGTTCAGTTCAGTTCAGTCGCTCAGTTGTGTCTGACTCTTTGCAACCCCATGAACCGCAGCACACCAGGCCTCCCTGTCCATCGCCAACTCCCGGAGTTCACCCAAACCCATGTCCATTGAGTCGGTGATGCCATCCAACCACCTCATCCTCTATCGTCCCCTTCTCCTCCTGCCCCCAATCCTTCCCAGCATCAGGGTCTTTTCCAATGCGTCAGCTCTTCGCATCAGGTGGCCAAAGTACTGGAGTTTCAGCTTCAACATCAGTCCTTCCAATGAACCCCCAGGAGTGATCTTTTTCAGGATAACAACAAGCACAAAATTGATGTGAGAGGGGACAACATTGTGCTAGACACCAGTGGTAGTAACAACAACTAACAATTTTTGAGGACTATGTACTGAGCACTGTACTAAACACTGTTTAGTATATTTACTCCCTTAATCCTGAGGGAGATTAGCATTATTATCCTGATTTTAGAGATTAAAAAAAATCCTAAAGAAAAGTTAAGTAACTATGTGAGGTCACACAGCTTATAAGTGACAGAGCCTGGCAGAGTTTGTTCATATAACCAATATATTATATTGCACTAACAATAAGCAGTTAGAAAATGTAATAGGTCACAGGATCTCATCCGTAAAACAATAAAGGATCATTAAAAACACAAACAAAAATCAAAACAAAATCCTAGCAATAAATCTAACCAAAAAGTCACATTTTAAAAAAGTTAAAACAAGACCAGACAGGAAGACTCAATAAATTAAATGGACCTCATTTTAAAATGTGATTCCAAAATAACAAAAAACTGGGAGGCGAGGGGCATTAAAAGAAAAATAGTGTTAAGCCTTATCTTAGTTCTCTAGCCAGTCATTTAGGGAACTCTCTGAAGCTTGAACTCCAAAGTTCTCTATTCACACAAAGGTAGCTCAAATCCATCAGTCTGGTTTGACTACTTTGAGAAAAAGGCACAAGGAGGTCTCAATAGCATGCCATAGAATGAAGCATTCTGCTCCACTGCCATCAAGGATCTGGGGCATCAGCATGACAGCCTGGTTAACATGCATTCACCAAGGTGTGGTCAGGGCAACATTTGGCCACCGTTTTCCTGGTAAAGATAGCAATGCAGGTTGTAATTTTCCAGCTAGACAGGGATAAAAGAACCCTCCCTGAGTCCCAGAGTGCATGAAAGAGGCTAGCAGATCAGATCACCACAATCTTCTGTCACAGCGGCACTGTTAAGAGGAAGTCAACCATAGATCTTCTCTAATCCAGCTCTCCCTACTTATAGATAAAGAAACTGAGGTCTAGAACAGACTTCTCCTCCCACATCACGAAATTATTTTAAACTAGAACCAGAGTGCTAACTCCCCTCTTTCCCCACGTTTCCTGATGACCAGTCTGAGTCTGCACATCCAATCTGTCTATGGATGAAAGCAGCATTTCCCAAACTTCAGACATTCACCTACCAGCTTCATGATTTTGCTACACTATATATTATCTTTACTATTATTTATTTTATATATTCTTTGAATATGTTCCTTTTTCATACATTAATTTATCTTCATTCTTAGCAACGATATCCACTCAGTCATGAATGAAATGTGCATTTTCCCTAACACATCGAAATAAATATGTATCTACTGGAATTACAACATTTGTCTCTGAACTATTCCTCAGAAGAGTAAAGCATCTTTTGCTGCATCTGGAGAGATCTCCCACATGTGTTCCAAGGAATTTTAATCTGTATCAGGTTCCTAGGTGTGGGTGAGGAAAGAGTGCATGATCAAATAAACTTAAGGGATGCTAACTAAAATGAAGTTAAAGAGCTTTGAGTTTTATTAATGGTTAGACACCTCAGAGCTTTTCATAAAATATAGAATGAAACTTTCCAAGGAGGGAATATGGTGCTATATTTCCAAAATTTATCTGACCATGAAATCTTTTTTCCTAGGTAGAATCAGTATTGAAAACATATTCTAAGCTGTATTAATTTTCAAAAGGCAACAGTATTTTTGAGCTCATGTTATAAAAAATAGACATTGCACATAATAATTTACCCTGTATCCCTATTGGAACATTTAGAACATTTTTATGGTCAGAAAAGAGTGGGTAGAAAATCTTATTTCCTCTTGTCATTTTTAAAAGTTTAGTCTCTTGGGTAAAGCTAACTTACCTTGCTGATAATGAAACCATGCAATAACATTGGGCATTCTAAAAATATGTTTATCACTTCTAATAAGTCATCCAAATCTCCTACATTATTGATTGTAGTCGATGACACACAGGCTTTTTATGAAGGTTTGTTTCAGTTGCATTGGGGACTTCTAGGTGGAACTGTAACAGTGACAGGTCCATAACATCACATAAGTCTGTGGGTGTGACCATGAGAAAATGTGTACCTGATTTACCACACAGGCATTTTCTTTCTCTCTCTGTCTCCTGGCCCTTCCTTCCTTTCCTCCTTCCTTTTTCTCTTCCCTACTCTCCTCCCTTTCAAATGCTTTGATAAAAAACTAAAAAGAATTTTTCATCTTTAGGCATTTTTAAGTATTTTTGTTATCATTGGGGAAAACATCCCATAGTTACTAAACTAATGTTATAAAGCCAAAGTTTACAAATATTTCTTTTCCTGCATTTTCAAATAAAATTAAAACTAAGATTCAAAGCAGAGAAAATGCTGTAATGCCCCTTCTTCAGTATTCCTGTCAATGAAATTAAACATTAGTAAGGAAGAATGCTGATGTGTTATGATAAGATATTCCTTCATCCAACCATGCACCAAGTCACACACTATCTTGAGTATATTATTCTTAAATACTTTTTTTCCCCCCAACAACCAAAGTCTCAATATATTCTTCCTCCACACCCCTTGGAGGTAATCAAGTTATCCAGTGAATCTTTATTCTATAGAATGTTTTCTATGCACTCATTCGAAAATATGTATTAGCTAGAAAATTGTGTGCTGAGATTCCTCAC
This sequence comes from Giraffa tippelskirchi, assembly GCF_054371585.1. NCBI lineage: Eukaryota > Metazoa > Chordata > Mammalia > Artiodactyla > Giraffidae > Giraffa > Giraffa tippelskirchi. The sequence continues at coordinate 85,765,495 of NC_137282.1, forward strand.
TGAATGCTGGAGGCCAGGAAAACATTCAGAAAAATGACTCAGCTCTTGTGAGTGTCCACATTAAATACTAATGCATTGTAACAGAATTGGCCTGAATAAAGTCAATTCTCTGAAATATTTAAGGCAGATACAAACAGACTAAAAATTGAGTTTCCTCCTCTCTCTGGTTCTAGAGTCAGTTCTGCACTGCACTCATAATAGAGAAACAGTGTTTCACTTTTTCAGTAAAGGAGATTAAAAAAAGAGTTCTAAGTGTATAAATACAATTTAAAATGTCTCCTATTTTATATGTCAGAATTATTAAAATACACAAGCACCAAGAACAAAAGATAAAGCAGAGATAATAAATAAATATTTGATCCTTTAGGGAAATATTCCCTGAAGGGCTCTGTTATTATAGCCATAGGTTTCAAATAACTCAATTGTCCAAATACTCATTTTTGCATATGTTTAAACATCATAAAGTTCACTAAAGTTAAGTTTTAATGATTGCAATTAATCTTTTTTTCTTCAATTATTTGCCCCCTACTTGGCTTCCAAAATTCCATTTAAGATACTAGAAGATTTAAATGGGTCGTAAATGGTTCATAAGAGTTGAAAACTTAAATGTCATGTTTGGACCCAAATACAATCTGTTCCTACCTCTTTAATTTGTGTCCTGCTGCTCCCTGAATAGGGCTTCCCTGATAGCTCAGTTGGTAAAGAATCTGCCTGTAATGCAGGAGGCCCTGGTTCAATTCCTGGGTCAGGAAGATCCTCTGGAGAAGGGATAGGCTACCAACTCCAGCATTCTTGGGCTTCCCTTGTGGCTCAGCTGGTGAAGAATCCACCTGCAATGTGGGGGAACTGGGTTCAGTCCCTGGGTTGGGAAGACCCCCTGGAGAAGGGAAAGGCTACCCATTCCAGTATTTGGACCTGGAGAATTCCACGGATTCTCCTTGAATTACAAATGCTGGTGTTTTGCAGAAAGGTATGTATGATACTGTTAGATACATTCTGGACATTCTTGAAGTACTTTTTTAAAGTAGGTGAATATGCTTTAAAAGCAGGACGCTCTGTCCTAGGTGAGACTTTTTTTCTAGTCACATATTTAATGATCATGATTTCTTATCTACTGTACCCCTTTCCTACTCTCTTGGCAAAAATTTTACCCTCCAAAGCAAAAAAATCCTGAAGAAGGATCTTCAGAGCCCTTCCATAATCACCTAGGCAAGGAGGACCTTACCAACATACCTTTCAAGTTTACAAAACCTCCTTGTATTAAGATCTCTTTGAATCAATTCTATACACAGCATATGCTAAATCAAGCACAGCAAATAACTTCTATCTCTTGCATCGGCACTAGTAGGTGGTGGTGAGCCCTTGAAGGAAGAATGAGCTGTGGATTAGCAACGTCTGTGATGAGAACTGAGAGACAAAAACAGTAGCTATGTATCTCCCACTCCCCCCATTTTTATCTCAGTTTATGCTAATCGTTCTTGTATATGCCCACTCCTACCCCATCTTCCAGAAAAGAGAGGCACCAAATGACTGTGGATTTTTTACCTGACTTCACATCCTGATAGAGGTGCAGAAGCAATAATGCTACCTCCTCCATAGGTTTACTATAGGCTTATCTAAAATAAACACAAAGGGTTTAGCCTAATCCCTGGCACATGGTTTATACTCATTGGATGCTTTTTTCATGTTATTGACTTCACTCTCGACTTTATCTGTGCATAGGATCAACTTAAGCAGGAAATTTGATTTTGGTTGTGTGCTTGTGAACAGAATAAGACAAATAAGGAAGTATATGATCATTTATGTGTCATAGAAGCTATTATATATACCCTTGGTGGTTGCAGAAATGGAAAACTACTCTGCATAAAATAGAAAATTAAAATAAGTGGCAATAAGTTCCAATCAGAAATACTGTGAAGAATTTTCTACTTTCTGCTTTTTGTATCTGCTTCCTGAGCACCCAAGTTTGGGTGGTAAGTGGCTAATCTAAATTTACTATTATTGTTCATAGAAGTTTTACCTTTGTCCTTTTGAAGTGTGGTGACCTCTTCTTTCGTGTTTTAAGGGGTGGAGGGAAGTGTTAAGGAGTGCTGTGCTTAGTCACTCAGTCATGTCCAACTCATGTCAGACTGTAGCCCGCCAGGCTCCTCAGTCCATGGGAATTCTCCAGGCAAGAATACTGGAGTGGGTTGCCATTTCCTTCTCCAGGGGATTTTCCCAACCCAGGGATCAAACCCAGGTCTCCCACATTACAGGCAGATTCTTTACAGTCTGAGCCACCAGGGAAGCCCAAGAACACTGGAGTGGGTAGCTTATGCCTTCTCGAGGGGAATCTTTCCGACTCAGGAATATCCTGCATTGCAGGTAGATTTTTTTACCAACTCAGCTACCAGGGAAGCCTGGTTTGCAGAACAGAGAGAGGTATAAAAAGGAATCTCCTGGGCTTCCCTTGAGGCTGAGTGGTAAAGAATTCGTCTACCAGTGTAGGAGACATGGGTTCCACCCCACATGCCACAGAGCAACTAAGCCCAGCATCACAACTACCGAGCCTGTGCTCTGGAGCCCAGAAGCCACAACTACTGAAGCCTGCATGCCCTTGAGCCTGTGCTCTGCAACAAGAGAAGCCACCACAATGAGAAGGCCTCTCACAGCAACTAGAGAGTAGCCTCCACTCTCTGCAACTAGAGAAAAGCCCACGTGGCAATGAAGACCCACCATAGCCAAAAGTAAATAAATTAAAAAAAAAAAAATTTAAAGGACGCTCCCAAGAGAGTCTTAATTTGAATTATAGGAAAGCTTTTATCATTATTATGGATGTCAATGAGAAAAGAGAAGTCAACATCTGCCCAAGTTTAAAATGCCACAATTAACAAGTTAGTACAGGGATTATAAGATCGATACCGGCTTTGCGAAAGAAATGATTTCCTCAAACTCCTGAAAAACGAACAAACAAACAAAAACCCAACAAAAGTGTGCCACTAACCTCTACAGAGCAATGTAGGGATCACCTGGACAGAACTGACCACTTTCTAATAAATAGAGCTTTTAAAAGCAACAGAGATCGCAACAGAGATCTCAGGTGTCTTTCTCTAAAAGTGAATGCTTGTGCAGATCTGTCAAACAGCACATCCAATTCTCCAATCCTCCTGCATAAATTGAATCTCAGAAAAATACAGGAAAAAAGTCAAATGCAAAAGCACATTCTGTCAAAATCCAAAGAGAATAAACTAACCTTTTAAAAACAGGAAAGGGAAGTCTTCAAAAAAAAAAAATAGAGGGTACTGAATGGTTTAAAAATGTATTTTTAAATCTTTCCTAAGACCAGTCCTTGGCAAGGGCTAGAAGATTCGATATGGTGTTCAAAGCTGACTGGTCTGTCATTTGGGCCAAAAAGAGAGAACTTTGGACTTCCTTTAACAGTCTAAGACTTATGGACACTTCATAAAATGGGCATTTCTAGTGCCACACCTTCAAGCCCAGGTGACTGTGTGGTGTGTAAGAACCCAAAGGAGTCTGTAAACAGGATCCCCAAAATTATACAAATCCAGGCAAAACCTCATCTGGAGGATGGCCTCTTCCTCAAGAGGGAAATATATTTTATTTCTATATTTGGTAGTATTTTTGTTAATGTTCGATTTGGAAAACAAAATTTTAAATGAGATGCAAGTCAGGAAAAGGAAAACAAAACTAAATAATACTTTTTCTTTTATGGTTTGTTTGGCTATTAACAAGTGTTTTGGGACTTCCCAGGTGGTCCAGTGGTTAAGATTCCATGCTTCCACTGCAGGCAGCTCAGCTTTCAGTCCTGGTCAGGAAACTAAAATCCTGCACACCTTACGATGCATCCAAAAAAAAGTTTTAATACATAGGTAGAATCCTAAAGTAAGAACTGACTGCTATCAAAGCTTAAATTGAACATACATAGTTTACAATGAATTACCCTTTAGTCAGTTTAGACTGTCAGCAGATCTTTTAAAGTCCCTTCAGCACTAATGGAATAGGATCAGAGATGAAGTCAAATCATTAACACAGCAAGACAGTTTTGAGAAGTGTATGTTGTTTTTCCAGTCACGAAAAATTCACAAAATTTTACTTCTCAACAATTGACACTTTTATACTAATTCACAATTTGAGAGGAAAAGAATTTGTATTCAATCCACAGTCCTCACATTCAATATCGTCAAAATGTACTTGCTTCTTCAACTGTCCATCAATAGATGAATAGATAAAAAAAAGGTGTGATATATATATTCAACATAGTTTTGGAAGTCCTAGCCACAGCAATCAGAGAAGAAAAAGAAAAGGAATCCAGATTGGCAAAAGAGAAGTAAAACTCTCACTGTTTGCAGACAACATGATACTATACATAGAAAACTCTAAAGATACTCTCAGAAAATTACTAGAGTTAATCAGTGAATTTAGTAAAGTCACAGAATATAAAGTCAATACACAGAAATCTTTTGCATTTCTTTACACTAACAATGAGAAATCAGAAAGAGAAGTTAAGGAGTTAATCTCATTCACAATTGCAACAAAAAGAATAAAACACCTAGAAATAAAACTACCTACAGAGACAAAAGAGTTGTATACATAAAACTATAAGACACTGATGATATAAATCAAGGATGATATAAACAGATGGAGAGATATATCATGTTCCTGGGTTGGAAGAATCAATTTTGTGAAAATGACTATAGTACCCAAAGCAATCTACTAATTCAATGCAATCTCTATCAAATTACCAATGGCATTTTCCCTAGAACAAAAACTTTTCCAACTTGTATGGAAACACAAAAGACCCCAAATGGCCAAAGCAATCTTGAGAAAGAAGAATGGAGCTGGAGGAATAAATGTTTCTGACTTCAGACTATACTACAAAGCTATAGTCATCAAGACAGTATGGTAGTGACACAAAAACAGAATATAGACCAGTGGAACAAGATAGAAAGCCCAGAGATAAACCCAAGCACCTATGGGCACCTAATCTTTGACAAAGGAGGCAAGAATATACAGTGGAGAAAAGACAGTCTTTTCAATAAGTGATGCTGGGAAACTAGATGGCTATGTGTAAAAGAATGAAATTAGAACACTTCCTAACACCATACATAAAGATATATTCAAAATGGATTAAAGACCTAAATATAGGCCCAGAAACCATAAAACTCTTAGAAGAACATGTAGGAAGAACACTCTGACAAAAATGACAGCAAGATCCTCTATGACCCATCTCCTAGAGTAATGAAAATAAGAAAGAAAAAAAAAAAAGAAAGAAATGGGATCTATCTAACTTAAAAGCTTTCACACAGCAAAAGAAGCCATAAACAAGATGAAAAGACAACCCTCAAAATGGAAGGAAATAATAGCAAATGAAGCAACTGATAAAGGATTCATCTTCAAAATACACAAGCAGCTCATGCAGCTCAATACCAAAAAATCAAACAACCCAATCAAAAAGTGAGCAGAAGACCTAAACAGACATTTCTCCACCTCCATACAGATGGCTAATAAACACATGAAAAAATACTCAACATTGCTTATTATTAGAGAAATGCAAATCAAAACTACAATAAGGTATCACCTTACATCATTCAGAATGGCCATCATCAAAAAATCTACAAACGATAAATGCTGGAGAGGATGTGGAGAAGTAGGAACCCTCTTGCACTGTTGGTGAAAATGTAAATTAGTAACAGCCACTATGGAGAACAATACGGAGATTCCTAAAAAATTAGGAATAAAACTACCATATTACCCAGCAATCCCACTACTAGGCATATACCCTAAGGAAATCATAATTGAAAAAGACACATGTACCCCAATATTCATTGCAGTACTATTTAAAATAGCCAGGACATGGAAGCAACCTGGATGTCCATCAACAGATGAATGGATAAAGGAGCTGTGGTACATATATACAATGGATTATTACTCAGCTACAAAAAAGAATGCATTTGAGTCAGTTCTAGCGAGTTGGATGAACCTAGAGCCTGTTATATAGAGTGAAGTAAGTCACAAAGAGAAAAACAAATATCATATATTAATGCATATATATGGAAAGTAGAAAAATGGTACTGATACTGATGAACCTATTTGCAGAGCAGGAATAGAGACACAGACATAGAGAACAGACTTGTGGTCATAGCACGGGGAAGGAAAAATTGGGATGAATTGAGAGAGTAGCGTTGAAGCATATATCTTACCACACGGCCAGTGGGAATTTGCTCTATGATGCAGACAGCTCAACCCAGTGCTATCTGACAACCTGGAGGGGTGGGGTGGGGTGGGAGATGGGAAGGAGGTTCAAGAGGGAGGGAACATACATATACCAATTCATGTTGATGTATGGCAGAAACTGGTACAACATTGTAAAGTCTCAATTAAAAATAAATAAATTAAGACATGCTAAAAAAAAAAAGAAAACAAATAAGCCACGGGCTATAATATACAGTAAAAGAAATATGGTCAATAATATTGTAATAACTCTGATGGAGACAGATGGTTACTAGATCTGTCGTCATTTTATAATGTACGCAAGTGTCAAATCATTGTTGTACACCTGATACTAACATAAAATTGTACGTCACTACATTTCAATTTAAAAAGATGTACTTGCTTTTCTTCTTACTGCAGAAACACCTTAGGCAAATTATATAGTTCTTTTAATATATAATCTATTATTTTACAGGAAAATACAAAACAATTTAGCATCAGAAAGTCATATTTTTAAAACTGCTATTTATACAATCAAATCTCATTTCTTGTTAAATTAAGTACTACAGCTGTTTTTTAAGTTTTCCTATAAAACAAACAGCCTTATCCATTGACTTTGACTTTCATACCTTTAGACCTTCCTAAATTACAGCAAAGTTTTAGCTATACTTTCAGTTTCCTTTGTGACCAATACTTATTAACATGAAATGCAGGGAGCTGCCCAGGCCTGATACTAACTTTGACTTGAATTTTAATAGTCGGAGAAGTTGGTATTATCATCAGCAAGCAATCCCGCTTCATTTCTCCTCTACCTCACCCTCCACAATGAAAAGCTTTGAACTTCTGTTGCAGGAGTTCACAGTCAAGTGGCAGATTTTCTCAGGTCATGGGTTCCTCTTTTCAAATTTCAATGATTTCCTTTACTTCAATGCACCTCAGTAGGGTTTATTCAGCTCCTAGTTTCCTCAGTCCTAAAGTAAATTAAGCCTGAATATTCACTGGAAGGACTGATGCTGGAGCTCCAATACTTTGGCCACCTGATGCAAAGAGCCAGCTCGTTGGAAAAGACGCTGATGCTGTGAAAGATTCAGGGCAGGAGGAGAAAGGGGCAACAGAAGATGAGCTGGTTGGATGGCATAATCGACACAATGGACATGATTTTGAGCAAACTCTGGGACTTAGTGAAGGACAGTGAAGCCTGGTGTGTTATAGTGCACGGGGTCGCAAAGAGTCAGACATGATTTAGCAACTGAACAACAACAGTTTCCTCAAGATCCATTTTCTGAATTCTCAGAAACCTTCTCTGCTCTAGCCATTGGCCTATAGAATGTGCAGTTATCTTTTCTGAAGCATCAAACAGAGTGCTTGAGAAGCTCTGAGCCAGAATATGCTTAAAGCTTCCCGTACTGCAAGTGGAGGATAACCAGTTGTTAAATAAAGAGCCATCTTGAAGAGATACAAACAATCTGCTTAGAAGATACCACCTCTTCAGAATGGCCATTCTTGCTCTCAAATCTAAATGAAGCATTGATGCCAGGTTGTAAATATCTAAGTGTATGTGCTTATTTGAATGTTTCCCTTTCTGGACAGTAAGCTTTTTCCCATTACACAAAGTTACATAAGGGCAGGAACTGTTTGTTTTGTTCAGAGGATGCACTCAGAGGTTATCCTAGTCTTTTACACAAGTACTTGTTGAATGAATGAATGAATGAATGAATGGCAGGCTGAAAGGAGGAAGAAATGTTTGTGACTGGGCAATTCAAGTACAATGAGTACACCAGGTTAAGCACCTCACTCACAGAAAAATGAAAGCATCATGTTTGTCCATATCGTGGGTCAACTGAGAGATCTATGTCTGAGGATGCATGCAGGGATGTGTTTATTAGTAGGTTGGGGGCAGCGACTTGTGTGTATGTCTCTTTAGGTTGGATGTGTATGCACATAAATATTGGGACTTCATAGCTATAGACAGTACCTGGAAGAACAGGCTGAGCCCTGTCCAAGAACAGCTTCTTTCCCCATCATATCTTTGCTCACAAAGATGCTTGGTTTTTTTTTTTTTTCTATCCATTTTTGACTGAAAATGCCCCCCTCCCAGTCTTCATCCCCTCTGCAAGTTCCCCACATTGGCTCCCTGTTTCCAGGGAGAATTGCATTCACTTCTTCCAAGTAAAAGTGCTTTGGTTCTTCTTATAAATATTTCAAAATAAAAAAAAAAGAAAAGGAAGCTTATTTTGGAAGAAAACCAGGTAAATTCTGTGTCTGGGTAAAATTTACTAATATCAGCTCAATTACAGCTAGACTGTGATTACAGTCAATATTAGGTATACTCTTGAGAAATTATCTAATAAGGTTAACATAAGTAGGCAATAGGAATCATTTCTTTGAAAGTAATTCTTTCATTCTCATGAAGGAAAGGAGATGGGATTGACTAAATTATCTTATTTGTTATTGTTATTGTTTAGTCGCTAAGTCATGTCCAACTCTTTTGTGACCCCGTGGACTATAGCGCTGCCAGGCTCCTCTGTCCATGGGATTTCCCAGGCAATAATACTGGAGTAGGTTGCCATTTCCTCCTCCAGGGGATCTTCCTGACCCAGGGATCGAACTTGCAACTCCTTCATTGATTGACAGGTGGTTTCTTTACCACTGAGCCACCAGGGAAGCCCAAAATTATCTGATAAATACCTTAATTCTCTTTCTGTGATTATATATACAACCAGTCTTTGGATATTTTGGGCAAGGCCCAGGCAAAACTAAGTTCTATCAAAGTAATATATACTCAACTTATTTTGATGCCCTCTAAAACATCAGGGAGGGTAAACGCTTTATGCATAAATTTGGGGAACATAACTGTATGTAGAAATAATAACTATTTTTAATATGTGCCAGACATTTTCTTCGTGTGGATTACTATATTAGTTAAACTTCAAAAGAATCAACTTAGTAAAAACTCCTTTTCAGTAAGGTTTAGGCAACTTAACTTACTATGACCTTAAATCCAGACTTTCTTTATCCCAAAGCCAATGATACTGAGGAAGAAAAAAAGAAGACTAAGAGTCATGTGGCTGTAGTTCCTGGACTAAGAAATATAGAGGTTAGAAGATAGAGGTTTGGGGATTGGACAGACCTAGATTTAAATCTTTGTTCTGCCATTTACCAATACCGTGATCTGTAATTTACTCAACCTCTCTGTGCTAGGTGCGGTGATTATTTGCAAGCAACAGAAACTGAGCATGATCAATTTAAGTAGGAAAATAATTTATTGGAAAGACAGTCAACACACAAGGAATCAACAGGAAGACAGGCAGAGCAAACTCAGCCAAGGTCACACCCAATCAAGATGGTCAGAAAGCCTCAACCAGCAGCCAGTGGGACCCTTCACATTGCCATACCCAAATGTTGTGTAGTCTTTTAAAAAATGACAATGTCTTCCTCCACATTCCTCAACCAAATATCAGTTAGCTCATCTGTAAACTGGGCCTATGGCTATGTAGTACCTTCTTCATAGGTTTCTTGTGTAGTTAGACGACATATGCTTAAATCATTCAGCACACTGTCTCACACAAGCTAAGCACTGGATAAATTTCAGCTGGCCTGACTAATTTTTGTGCCTTTGAGCAAGTCACATAGCTTTTCTATGCCCACAGTCTCATTACTGAAGATCGATGATTCCAATCATACTGTTTTTTCAGCACAGGGTAACTGCCCAAACAAGCAGTCCCTCAAGTCTCAGTGGATTCTTTCACTTCATTTTGTTGTCCAGTGAAGGTTACTGGGATTAGAATGAGGTCCTCACTCCATGCAGGTATACAGGGACCCAGTCACCTTCTACATAGTGGTTCTGCCATACACCAGGGCCTTTTATCCTGTTGGCAGAAAAGGGAAGATAGAGGGCACAGAGGATCAGGGTCCTTTAGGGACCGGGCCTGAAAGTTATACACATCACTTCCTCCTATTTCCACCGGCCAGAATACAGCCACATGAGCCTCAGATAGCCACAAGAAGTCTGGGAAATGCCATCCAGCCATATGTTCAGGAAAAAATGGAAAAAGGATTTGGTAAAGCATGGGTCTCCATCACATCTACCTAACATCTTCAGGGGGTTACTGAGAAGAGCACATGTGAATGCAATTGTGAAAGTTCCGTGGAAAGCAGGCAACAAGCTACAGAAAATGAGGGTGTTGATGACTAAACCAGGGAGTCTCTGTGTATTTTCTGAAGTGCTAAAATATACAGCAATTCGGGGGATGTGAGAAGAAACTGAAATATAGTCAGCATGTCCATCTTCCTGTAGAAGAGACACCTGGACTTATAAGACTCTATCTCTCTACCTGTACCTTCCAAAATGAGCAACACCCCTGGGGGGGAGGGGAGGATAGTTAGGGAGTTTCGGATTGACATGTACACACTGCTATATTTAAAGTGAATAACCAACAAGGATCTACTGAATAGCACATGGAACTCTGCTCAATGTTATATGGTAGCCTGGATGGGAGGGGTGTTTTGGGGGGAGAGTGGACACATATATATGTATGGCTGAGTCCCTTCACTGTTCACCTGAAACTATCACAACGTTGTTAGTTAATTGGCTATACCTCAATACAAAATGAGTTTCTTTTTAAAAATGATCAACATTAATTAAATAATCTCCTTTCTTTGTCCACTAGCCCAGTTCACAATGGGAGTGTAGTGGAAATATCTGTCTGGAGAAAGAAGAGGGGAAGAGTAAAAAGGTAGAAAGCTGTCACTTTGAGGAGTGAAACTGTCAGAGAAGGAAGCCTGAAGCAATCACTTGTGGCGACCAGCCTCCACAGTGATAGTTCAGTCCCACATGAAGACGCTGAGGAGTCAATCCCAGTACTGACATGTATAACAGCCCTAAGCACCAGAATCAGTACAAAGCTTATGCTTAGAACATGAAAATAATCAGGTGCACATTTAAAATGCACTGCTAAAAAGGGAAGGACCAAAGCCACAATCATGGACCTCTTTTCATGCCCAAGATCAGGTTAATATCATGCTTGTAATTTATTAAACCAATTGGGTGAGCATGTGCAAGGCAGATGTGGCCGTGGGCACTGGGTTATCTGCACCAGATAGACACCTTTTTCACCAATTTGAGTATCTGTATGGCCAGTCCTGAATGAGAGAGAGCAGGTTTTGTGTGGGCTTTGCTACGTGAATGTTAGCTCTTTAGAAATGCTCTAAGAGCTGGCCAGCTTAGGCTCAGTATGGGGTCCAGGTCAGATGTGATTCATCCTGCTGCCTTCCTCCCAGGAACTAGCCCCTTTGTTACCCATTCTTTTGACTCAAGGAAGATTCACCCTAGTCAAAGGGAATGTAGTTGGTAGCCTCCAAGTGGACTCTGCTTTCAAGAGTTCCCACCTTATGATGTTGACCTAAAAGAATAGTCCAGTAAGTAGCTAGCAGAGAGCAATCAAAAGGATCATTCAGGCCATTCTTGGACTAGTGCAAACCTTCAGAGAGGATTTGATGACAGAATTGAACCAGGGACTTACAGTGTAGCGTAGAGATTGAGGCAGAAATGGCAAGAGAGGATACAAATCAATGCTTAGAATAAAAATATTTTAATTAAAATACACAATGACAAAAATCGTCCACCTAATCGTGGTGATTCTTCATTTTCTTTTGCAAAGTACATTCCCAGGAGAGTGTGAGGGACGCTGAACAACAGTGTCCCAGTTTCTCCAATAAAGAAAATAAAATATTTGTTTTCCAAATCTTCAACTTCTACTTTTGAAGGCTAAACTTAAGTTTTAAGACTCATATACCAAGAGAGGGTAGAGGCAAACCTCATAACATTTTTTCAGTCTTACGTTCTGGATTCTTATTTATTTTTATTTTCGTAAAGCTACTTTGGAAAGTAAATGTAAATGACTAGTAAGAAAAACATCTCTATTAGTAACAAGTCCAGTTTATCAGCATTGTGCTAAAATCTCTAATCCTAATTCTCTCAACAGGGTGCCTCAACTTTTATATTTAATGTACTCTTCATCATGAAAAGTTAACAAGGACCAATTCAAACTGTTTTCCATTTTAGGACCCTCAAATGCAAAGAGAATTGGAAAAAAATTTTATTAGCAGAGGGTGATTATAAGTGGAACTTCCCACATCGCCTTTAAACTCTTACTAACAACCACCTGACAGGGTGACAGTGATGCAATGTGGTCACAAAAGAACGTGCCGTTTCCTTTTTTCAATGCTTTGTTTTCAATGCTGACACAATCCTAGAGCTTACTACTTAACAGGAAGCACAGACAACAGGAGTGGTTATAGTGGATTAGGGCTCAGGATCGCCATCGGTTCTTTTTACATCGGCTACCAAATGTGTGTTTCTTTCTGAACCCCTGATGTTCATGTGGAAACAATACAAACAATCGATTGATGTTACATCAATATATCCACATGGTGCCTTATACAATTATGTCCTGTAATTAGCTGAAAACTGGAATGCTTTGTTTCTCCTATTACTTATTTGTTATTGTGTCACTTGAGAATAACTGGAGCACCAGATAAATTCTTAGGTTTGTACATTCACAAAATAATAAAGGCATGAGTGCCTGCTTTAGCATATAAAAGGATCAAGTTATTTATCTATCCTGTGAGGAGATGCATTATGTTAAAATGCATGTATCCGACCTCCGGAAAGAGACTTTCCTAGGAACTGAAATTATGAAGGCTCACACAATCTCACTTTACGGTTTAAAAAAAAAGTGGTAAAGCGGTTATAATTATGCCATAAAGTTTTACAATCATTTTTTTTTTTTAGTTTTCAGTTCTGACTTTAGCAAGTAAAATATTAATAGAACAGTTCTGACTGTAGCAAGTAAAATAGAAAGAAGGGAATAACGAGAAAAAGCTAAATTGTAATTCAAAGATTAAAAGGTAGAGCAAATAGGCTTTTCCGAGAGTTGACCAGGCAGGTAGTGACTGGACAATTCCTTTACTTGAAAACAATCCCAGTCTCTGCATCAGCCTTTCCAAGGATTTATGGTTCAGATCAGTTCAGTTCAGTTCAGTTCAGTCGCTCAGTCGTGTCCAACTCTTTGAGACCCCATGAACCGCAGCACGCCAGGCCTCCCTGTCCATCACCAACTCCCGGAGTCCACCCAAACCCATGTCCATCGAGTCGGTGATGCCATCCAACCATCTCATCCTCTGTCGTCCCCAAGAAGGTGTCTAAATCCGACTGTTAACAGAGCCCAAACACGAAGCTCAGTCTAACCGTTCTCACGGGCCGTAGAAGTTCCCCCAAGGTCTCCGCGATTCGACAGGCAGCCCTCCGCAGTCACTGTCCGTCCCCTGGAGGGCCGCGCGCCCGCTCTCCGCAGCCGCAGGTCTCTGCCACTTGCGACGGGAGACGTTGCTGTCCCGGCTCCCCCCACCCTCCTTTTTTTTTTTTGCCTCGGCACTGCCAACGAACTCCTTTCGTGGTGAGAGGATGGATTCTTCGTTGTTCCCCGCCCAACCCTGCTGCCCACCCGCCCATCCAGCCACCACGACAGTCACGCGCACTCTTACTTCTGATCCGGGGCCACTCACGCACGCACCCTATTTCTCCTCCCCGGGCCGCGCGCGCGCACACACAAACACCTCGATAGCTCCCAGATAGAGCCCTAAGCCGCTGACCTCCCTTCCCAGCACCCAGATGTTGCAACTCGGCTGAAGAAGGTGAGAGAAATGGCCCACTTGGAGAGGGAGGCAGCGAGGAAGAAAAGATGCCCGTTTCAGAGCTATCCGCCCTGGATGCCGAGTGTAAAGTAGCTAAGAGGATGCACAGGAGAATACCGGGACTCCCCCGGGGTCCCCGCGGACCGCGGGCTCTCCGCACCACCTGCACGGAGTGAGGAGGCCAAGCCTCCACCATCCCAGCCCCCGGGTGGGCTGGAAAGCTGCAGGCAAGCAGCCGGCGGAGGGGCGGAGGGGCGGTGGGACCCGCGCCGCCCGGGGCCCCGCCCTCCTGCCCGCAGCGCTTCCTCGCCGCGCACAGGAGCGAGCGAGCGCCCCGCCCACTTCACATCTGGCCAATGGGCGCCCAGGCCGCGCGCTGTGTGGCCCCGCCCCCGCCAGGGAAACTTGAAGCTGCAGAAAAGTTTGTACAGAGGCTGGACTGGCAAGAGCGGAGCTGGGAACCCGGTAGCCGGAGAGGAAGATGAACCGCCCCAGGTCAGAGCCTCAGGCCGAGGGGACCTCAAGCCGCCCCCAGGGCGTCAGAAGCGCCCTCAGCTGTAGCCGCCAGCCCCGGTAGCCGCCCGCGCTGCCCTGGGCTGGGGAGGAGGGCGGCCCGAGTCGGGTACCCAGGCCCGGTGCCACCTGCGCGTGCCGCCGCACACCTGAGAGCTGTCCGCCCAGGGACGATTCCTACGGGCTCCGCAAAGCTTGGATCGTCTTTGAAGAAACGAAGGAAAAGACGAAGGAAAAAAAGCAATCCATGATCAGGCTTCACTGACCCATTTCGCTGCCCTTCTGTTTCTCCAAGTTTTTGAAAGCTGACCACTGACCCCAGTTCCGGAAAACTGGCAGCCACCGAGAGCAGGCTCTGAGAAGGCAGAGGCTTGGCAAGCTCCACACTGAGCAGGGCACGGCTGAGGGCAGGGTGAAGGCTTGTCCAGGACATCTGAGGCTTGACCCTGGGGGCTTACGTAACTGCAACCTCCGCGGCTTCCACAGGTGAGACAGGGTTGGGGGCACTGGGCAGAGAGCGATGCGGGCGCCCCTGGAGCATAGCCAGGAAAGGAAGAGTTCTCTCTTCAAATTATCTTTCATAACTTGTTTTCAGCGAGATTTTTATTGACTCAGAATCTGTCGGGAAAACGAGCAAGCCACTTTTCCCTTGAGATGGGTCTTGTTCATCTTGGCAGTGGAATGAGTTGGGTTGGGGAGAGGAGAGAAAGACAGTATCAACGTATAAATATTAATGCCCGTAGAGTGGTGCTGCCGGCGGGACTTATCCGGAGCCTGGAGATTTCGGTAGATTTTGGTAAGTGGCTACAGTCCACAATGTTGGATCGAGTTGCCCCCCCGATCTCATCAGCATATTGTTTCTTGGGAGCGGGTCTGACACCTTTTTGCTAGTGATAATTTCTGCTCATCGCTTCTTCGTCTCTCTCCTATTCTCCACAGACCCAGCCTCTTACTCCAAGGCAGTGTACCGTCGGCCACCACCATGACCGCCCCTGGGACCAATGCATCATCCTCCCAGGCCTCCAACCCACTGAACAGCCCAGTGACCATCCCAGCGGTGATGTTCATCTTCGGGGTGGTGGGCAACCTGGTGGCCATCGTGGTGCTCTGCAAGTCGCGCAAAGAGCAGAAGGAGACGACTTTCTACACACTGGTATGCGGGCTGGCGGTCACCGACCTGCTGGGCACGTTGCTGGTGAGCCCGGTGACCATCGCCACCTACCTGAAGGGCCAGTGGCCCGGGGGCCACGCGCTGTGCGAGTACAGCACCTTCATCCTGCTCTTCTTTGGCCTGTCGGGGCTCAGCATCATCTGTGCGATGAGTATCGAGCGCTACCTGGCCATCAACCACGCCTACTTCTACAGCCACTACGTGGACAAGCGGCTGGCGGGACTCACACTCTTCGCGGTCTACGCGTCCAACGTGCTCTTCTGCGCGCTGCCCAGCATGGGCCTGGGCAGCTCGCGGCTGCAGTACCCGGCCACCTGGTGTTTCATCGACTGGACCACCAACGTGACAGCGCACGCCGCCTTCTCCTACATGTATGCGGGCTTCAGTTCCTTCCTCATCCTCGCCACCGTGCTCTGCAACGTGCTCGTGTGCGGCGCGCTGCTCCGCATGCACCGCCAGTTCATGCGCCGCACCTCTCTGGGCACCGAGCAGCAGCACCACGCGGCCGCTGCCGCCGTCGCCTTGGCCCCGACCGCCTGCCGGGCTACCCCGGCCGCCTCCTCCCCCGCCCTGCCGCGCCTCAGCGACTTTCGCCGCCGCCGGAGCTTCCGCCGCATCGCAGGCGCCGAGATCCAGATGGTCATCTTACTCATCGCCACCTCCCTAGTGGTGCTCATCTGCTCCATCCCGCTTGTGGTGAGTGGCAGGGGCCAGAGCCCCACTCGGCCCTTTTCCTGCGTCCACCTCCCTCCTCCATCTCCCGCTCCCTGCTCTCCCTCTCCTCGGCCACCGGCCACCGGCCACCGGCCACCGATGCGTCTCCTCCAGGTCGGGGCTGGGATCCCCACGCTGGGCTTCTCAGAGCTGGCCCAGGCTCTTTTTAGGCCCCGTCGCTAGCAAGGTGCAGCAGGTGCTTTTCCCCTACTTCGCCGAGTTTCTTTCCCCGAAAGCCTGGTTTCCTCTCCCTCCCGGGACAGCCCCTGCCTCTCGCTGCCTGACAGTGCCCTTGAGCCTTCCGAGAACAGGCGCCACTCTCCGTCAGATGAAGAGAGGAAACCGCTGTAGTGTGACTGAGCCCCATCCTCAGGCGGAATCCGAACCGTCGGGGCCGGTGATTTCTTTGGTGTCCACTCCTTACAGTAGTAGGGTTTTTAGTGTTCTAATTTATGTCCGTTTTGTTTTTTTTTCTTTTGGTAGCTTATGTCGAATTTTAGAGCTAGAAGGGATATTGGGTGCATTTTGGTCTAACTCCTTCACTTTACACTGGGAATGACTTGCTTAAAATAATGCCGCAGAACTAGACTATCAAGGTAAATTCCTTGCTTCTTGCCATGCAGTGAGTCCCCCGGGAAAATATCTCGGTGCACACGTGGCCCTCCACGGGCAAGGCCCAGAGCATCATTCTTTCTAGGGGCCAGGAAAGTAAGGTGTTTCAGGGGACCTGTTGAGGGCAGGCTGATGCACCTGGGGTACTGAATTCACATTCTCAACTATGAGAGATAGAGTGCCTTCCTAGAGAGATGGGGCTTTAGAGATGGTCACCTTATTTATTGCCAAGCCAAAGCTTTGCAACTTGAGATGAACCTCAGACCAATCTTAACCCCAAAGCTGCTTCTGTAATATGACGTCATGTCTCCCTCCTAGAACACTTCTAATTTTGGCCTTCGAAATAGTGTGTGTGAGTTTGGGTTTTGGTACACTTTATTTTAAGGACACCATCTTCTTTAAAATTGCCTGTGGATTAACTTTTCAAATGTTTTAAAATGTTACAAGCAGGAAGTTTGAAAGTATGCCTAGTTCTCCTCTCTTTGCACTAGAAACCCATGGGCAGATGCACATCTAGAGTTTCTCATGGAAGCAACTAGTCCTGAGTTTTTCTATATCTCAGAACACCACATTCCTGGAAATTCTAAACTATCAACTTGAAAAAGTTGGTTTTGTTTTTTTTTTAATGCTGATTGGGAACATGAGAAAATAAATGTTATAGGCTATTATTCCTTCTTTTCCCTTACTAATACTGTTCAGAGATTTTAAGATAAAAATATAATATCTGATAACATTGATATTATATCTAATAAAATATTTTAATATAAAATATTATATAAAATTACAGATGGATAAAATTCCTTCCATCTGTAAATGGAACTCCAAGGCAGCGGAGAGCCAGTGTACAGTAGCTTCTTGCCAATTTGTATAAACAGAAGTAAATATAATTGGCCAGAAGGGCCTTTAAACTGTCCCAGGACCCAGGATAATTTACAGAGTTAATTGAGCCACATAAACATATTTTATTGTCTGTAATGGCACCTTTAGAATAGAGGGAGATTTTAGAAGAAACGATTCTGGCTGGGGCCTCCTTCTGTGGCCTCTGCGTTATGTTTTACAGAACAGTAAATGCCAGAGTGAGTGGTTGTTATTTACAGAACATCCACTTTAAGGAATTGAGGAATCAGAGCTAGAGGTTTAGCAACATGCACATAACTTTTAAACTGTGTTTTGGTTGGAGGCAAGCATGCGAAGCTGTTGATGACCGCACAGTCACAGATGAACTGTTCTCTTCAAAGCCTCTTATGGGCTGAAATGGTAGATCTGATGGCAAAGCCATTTATCACAAAGCCTTTGACATTATTTGAGAAACAAGAGGCAAGAAATTATAAGAGTTGTATTTGTGGTTTGCAGACTGACCACATTTAAACTAACAAGGATTGTCTACTCTTTGTAAAGTCAGTGTTGTGTAGCGATATTAAGTCTTTTTACCCTGCAAATTGAAAATGTCTCAGCTGAGAAGTAATCACATAGACATACCTTTGTAAGTAATAAGAAATCATACAAGTAATGGTAGCTTCAGAATAGATTTAATTGTAAATTAATGATAAGAATGATGTCATTATATTACTCACCCACCCACATTTTAGCAATGACTGAAAGAATTAAATGGGAAGCATCCACAACTGTAGCCTTCCTTGGATCACTTTTACAACTTTCTTGGGTTATTTTTTTTTGCTTGTTTTTTCACATTTCTCACATTCATGTTGTAATTTGAGTTGAAAATTTCTGAACTCTGACTTATAAAACAGTCAGATCTATCTTCAGTTTCAAGGAAACTAATGAAGAATCTCTTTTAACTTTATCAAATCAAGTTGGTTGCTAATCCTATTTGAGGCAAATCAAACCCTTCCAAACATTTAAAATGCTTTGGAAATAATGGAGCAAATATGGTTTATGTGCAATTTCACAAAAATCTTGACTTACAATACATAAGGAAAACAAGCATCTCTGTAAAGCGGCCACATTTTTGTCTTTCGGATACCAGAGAAAGAAAAACGACAGTGGCTCTTAGAAGGCAGTTGATATTGAATTTAGTATAAAAGTCAATTTTAATCTGTTCTCCAAAATATATATATATCTCACAAATAGAACTTGGAATGGAAATTTGAGAAAGGTTGGAAAAATTAATTGTGGTTATATAAGGAACTGTGCTGAAGTTGCAAAATTTTCTAAAGTGAGTCATAAGCAATGAAAAGAAAAGATGTAAATACAATCAACAGGGAACATTGCATGACAAGGTTTAGTGGGACAAGGTTAATGCCACTTTGTCTGTTCTGTTTATAAGCAGTCTCTGGTTTTTGAAATATAAGAGAAGCTAAAGAAATGAAAGAGTTTATGCTCAAAATAAATAAAAGGGGATGAATTCTTTAGAAATATGCAAGTGAGACAGCCTAAGGTCCTGGTGTTAAATGCCACAGCTGGATCAATGTCTGGTGCCTAATTTTGTTACTAATGTTAGACATTATTGTAATCCAGTCTTTGGCCTCAGGGTTCAACGGTTACACTACAGGATTTGAAAGGCATTTTCCCCCATGCACAGGCATGCTATGGCAGTATTTATTGCTTACTTGTTTCCTTTATTTTCTTTCTCCTCACTCTGAAGTAGCAAGCCTTCACCTCTATTAAGAGTAGAATGGCCAGTTTGATTCATCTTCTGCCTGGGAGGAGTGAAACTTAGGAAAATAGCTTCCTTTAAGTGTTTATTTGGTTCCTTACTATAAACTAGTTGTCTGTTTAAGCCTTCATCAGTATTTGATCGCCAAAGGTTTATTAGAGCAGAGGAAAACTGTGTAAATAGATACACTTTTGTTTACTGCAGGCAGACTGGAAGTGGAAACTAAAAGAAACTGATGGGGTTCCGGATGAGTTAAAAATCACATCTAGAGGTACATGAAGAATGACATAAAGCCAGGCACTATTTCAGCAGAACCTGAAGGATTTGATTATTTTCAAATAAATTTGGCTAAATTTTTAAAAAGTAGCAATTCCCAAAAGCAGAATTTTAGCCAGAACATAAAATTGCAGACCCAGGAGTAGTTCCTTGAAGACTGTGGAGTAGCACATAGAAGTAAGGTTGTTTTCTCTGCTTCTCCTCTGAGTCTTTAAAAAAGCTCTAGGAAGAAAGGAGGGCTGACCAATATTTTCACTGCCTCTGCACCTCAGATTCCTCAACTGCAGGTAATAACTTTATTTCATGCTACTTCCTGGGTGGCTGTGAGTGAGTCCTAGTCTAAGGCTGTTTTCACCATGCTTTGCTGACCTGTCAAGACTTGATTTTATGGAACGTCTGCTAACAAGATATCCTCCCCCAAGAGCTGAAGTGAGTTTTGAAGGTTCTTGTTAGAATGTTGAAAGTTAAGGGTTCAAAGAAACTAAACACTTCAGAAGTAAATTTTCAGTGTACACACTGACTTGTAGAGGTGAAGCAGTTGGTCTGCAGTTAAATGGCCGGTCAGTGATGCATAGGGAAGGAGAACTGAGCTCTCATTCCGCCACCCACCCAAGAACTCTCTCCACTCTCCTTTACTTAGAAATTTTTGTCGCTGAAAAAAAAAGGTGGGAAGAATTTCTAGTAACAGCTGTGTCAATTTTAGACTCTTCACGGGGCAGTTAGATAACTGATCACACACAGATCTTTCCTTTCATGTGCTCAGAACAGAACAAGGAGCACATACAAATCCAACGACAGGTTCTCGTCATTTATTGGAAAGCCTTTCTGTTTCGACAGTCAACTACCAAATCAGCCTAATCAAAATTTCAACATTCCTTTTCAATTAGACATTCCCTGCCAACAGGTTAATTCATTAAACAGGAAGTATGTGTTTTAGATACCATGCACGTCATTAACTATACCCCAAAGCGAACTCCAAGCTGTGGTTTTCATATTATTGATATATTCCACAGTAGCTAAGCTTCCACATATTTGTACTAAGCCCTTTCATAAATTTGCTCATAAATTATATGGAGCAGAGAGCCAGGATTTGAACAGCACTGGGCATTTATCTTTACAACATGTAGCCTATCTTATAGCTTTCCCGTCATCACATTTAATTTTGGGTTTATCATATTTTTTCCAAGTTATGTTCCTGAATCCCAATCTTTAGCCGTCCTCAACAAGTTTAGAATATTGTCGTGTATGCCAGTTCTAACAATAAGCCACAGATGCAAATCTGCAGCTACTGAAGAAATAGACTAATAAAATTGCAAGAGACTATACACCTTGTCTGTATGCAGCAAATTCTTTTAAGGTGTTCCCCCACCCACCTCCCACTCAGAGGTTCGGTTTTCTCAGCAGCACACTCTTCCAACACTGAAAACTGCCTGAACACGTTTCTTTGTGTAACATACAGAGCCTGTTGGACAAGAATTGCAGAAAAATGCTCTCCTCCCTTCCTGACGCTGGAGTCCTGCTGTGGATGGTCCCATCTTAATCTGGGGTCTACCCCTTTGGGGAAGCAAATCAAGTAAAGCCTTTAAAGTGAGGCAGAGATGGCTGTGGTTTTTTTGAAATCTAGTCAAGTGCATGGAGCTTTTGTTCACTTTTATCTTCTTTTTCTCTATTCAAGTCAGTCTCCATTGAGATCATGCTGCAAAGGAAAGCTCCGTCTTCATTTTTTTCAAATCATTTTACCAGCTTTTGAGAATGTTTTCTTCTAAATTTGGAATGTTGCTTTTCATACTCATCTTTGTTGCTACCCCCATGAGCTCTGCTTTCCTGAGAAGACATGAAATGACCAGGTTCACTAGCTTATATTAATTGTAAGCCCCCTCCCCGCCCCCACACACACCCCAGAACACTGGAATAAGGCTCCCTGCATGCACTTATACAGTAGTTTCAATTAGTTACTGCTGAGCATGAGGTGAGCCACAGAATAATTCTCTGCTTGCCTCTTGTCACCTTGATTATGAAAGTTCACTATTAATTTTCTTTACAACACTGACTTTTCTGAAGGGTCATAGGAATTAAAAAAAAATAAATGGTAACTCCTAGTTTATTCCCTTAAATAGCTACAAATTTCATTCCTTCTATAGCCATTTCAGGTATTAAAAAAATTTCCTCCTTTCAGTAGTAAATGTGTTTCCCTCGAGGAAACGGTGGGAGAAACAACTACCAATGAAGTATTTCAATGTTAAAATTTTAAGAAATGCAAACTTTAGACTTAAAATTCTGTTCTGAAAGAGGGTCTTAAAGTGGCTGGGCAAACCTCTTAGGGAGGGCTGTGGGACCAACTCCCAAGTAGAGCAACACTGCCACCTACTGGCTAAAAGTCTCAAATTCACCCAAATCCTGCCTTGGGTTTTTTCTAGAGGCTACATTCAGGGGAGGGCCCAATACTAAATCCAGTTTTAAATCCATCATTTCTTTTACTCTTAAGAACCTACTGTGTGATGTGAGTAAAATACAGACCTCATGCTTTGTATTTTACCATAATTCCATTGTCAGGAGATAATTCTTAAGCAGAAAGCTAGCTAGCCTGGTAAAACAGAAAAAGCAACATGCAAGTCATTTGGAGACCTGAGGCCCAGGCCAGAATCAGCCACCAACATGGTGGGGATCTAACTAAAGGTCTCAAAACTTCCTGGTCTCAGTAACACTTCCCTGAGAAAAGGTCTGTAGACCTGAGGGAATCTCTGTGTCCAGGCACAGCTGAGAACCGCAATGAAGAGTATGGTAGGAAGAAACCAAGATGCTTTGTTCCATTGGTTTTTGAAAGGACAGAAGGTCAGTCATCCTTTGTCTTGGAAAAATCATTTATACAAGCATAGTTTCTAAAAATATTTTAAGAGTTGTCATCATAGGAACTTCACTGCAGGGGGGTGTGTGTTCTGTCCCTAGCCAGGGAACTTAAGATCTCACATGCTGTGCGGTTTGGCCAAAAAAAAAAGAGTAGTCATCATATACTGCTGTTCATTCTAGTACACTTTTTATTTAGCTGTCTTCCAGAGATCAAGGGAATAATTTCCTCTTGGAGCCATTTCACCATTTTATTCTATGAGAGTTACAGGGCTGTATGTAATTGCTTATCCAAAATATTTAGGACCAAGTGTGTTTTAAATTCAGAATTTCTTTGCTTTTAGAAAAGTAATTTAGTAATCTACATATAATATGTAATATCCCCATCAGAAACTGGAATGGGACCTCTGGAGCAAAACATGGGAATATTCACATCAAGTGGAATAAATAAAATTATAAATAGCATCATGGTCTAGTCAGTTCAGGTTTTGCAACTGAAAACAAAACAAATGAATATCAAAACAACAGCAACTTCTTGATAAAGGATTATAGACCTGTAGTTGATTGAGGTCTAAATTCCAGTATAGGAAGAAGTAGAAATATACTTACACCCCACTGATCTAGTATCATTTAGAAATGTTTCATATAAGTTGACTTTTGCAGATTAATGAGATTTATTTACATGTTTTAGACTTCTTTTTATCCAGTTTGTTATAAATCTTTCTAAAATATCCCTGTTCTTTCTCGGTGATTCATATACCATAAATATTAATTATTTTACTGTATGACAAAGTGGCACTGTCATCAGCTCCTCTTAATGTTAGACCTATTTGCCCTTAGTTAAATGGCTCCAGCTATGCTTTTATAGTTCATTCTTCTTTTTATGGTTTTTAATGCATCTTTCTTGGCTGTGAGACTCACCTCTTACTTCTCCCTGACCTAAAATAATTACTAATGGCAAGTAATAATTATCAAATAATTATATTATCTTAAAAACAACTATTTTTATACGAATTATTGTGAGATTTTTATAAAATGATCCTGGTAGAATTAGAAGTAAGACTCAGATAGCATCATCATCCTTTAACAGTAAAATTTTGGGTTTTTTGGTGTCTGTCTTGTGTGTGTGTGTATTTATATACACATATATATTTATTTAGATATAATTGACATATAATATTGTATTTATTTCAAGTGCATAGCATAATGATTCGATATTTGTATATATTGCAAAATAATCACTATGATAAGTCTAATTAACATCCATCCCCACACATAGTTAGAAGATGTTTTTCTCATGATGAGAGCTTTTAAGATCTACTCTTTAGGAGTAAATATGGAAGTGTATGTTTTACAAGTGCTTTTTCGAAGTAGACTCACAGATATAGACAACAAACTAGTGGTTACCAGTGGGGAGAGAGAGGAGGGTACAATATAGAGGTAGGGAATTAAGAGGTAAAACTATTAGGTATTAAATAAGATACAAGGATATATTGTACAACACAGAGAATATAGCCAGTATTATATAATAACTATAAATGGAGTATTATCTTTAATAATAGTGAATCACTATACTGTACACCTGTCATTTACATAATATTATACTTTAATTTTAAAAAAGAGAAAATAAGAAGTGCCTTTTCCACTAAGGAATAAAATGATAGTTTTCCTCAAGTTTACAAATTTATACTGTCTTCATTGAGTCTGGTCTGTCCAGAGTGCTCCTGGCTGTTTATTCTAAAATGCTCCAGAGATACAAAGGAGGGGTGGATTCCAGTGGAGGCTTCAGAATGGACTCAGAGTGGCAGATGTTGAACAGAACTATAGTTCCCAAGCAGCAGGGAGCCATTGAAGGTTTAGCAGCCGAGTAGCATAATCAAATCTGCATTTGAGAAATAATCCTCTGGTGGCAGTTTGGAGGATGGTTTGGAGAGAACAGGAAGTGGAGATGGGAAAGCGAGTTTGGTGGTTGATGCAATAATCTAGGTGAGGAATGCAGTTAGAGGGAAAAAAAAAAACTAACTGGGAAACATTTTCTTTTCTTTCTTCTTTTATTATTATTTATTTATTGACACATAATTGTTTTATGGAAAAGGTTTTTGAAGTAAGAGTTGATAACACTTGATTATTATTATAACTAGGGAACAGCTTCATATCGAGAAAATAAAATCTATTCTCTGGCCATTCTAGGTAATAATAGATTCAAATATTGGTTTAAAATTTCCAAGTTTAAAAGTTTCTCAGTATTCTGTGAGAAAGCACAGAAATGAAGTTAATAAAATTCTTCTCCAGGAACCTTTATGCCTATGTTACCTGTACACACATTGCATTATTTTATCCATCTTTGACCTAGAGAAGATATTCATAAGGTAGTTACTGATATATTAAAGTTATACTAACTTGATAAATGGTAATCGGTGGTCCTCCTGGTTCTAATTGTATATGCTGCTCTTTTCTCGGCACTTTTTTTTTCTTTTAACTTAAAAAATTTTTTTGATCATGCTCCAGGGCATGTGGGATCTTAGTTTCCTTATCCAGGGACTGAACCCAGGCCCCCTCCATTTTAAGTACCAGTCTTAACCACTGAACCACCAGGGAGGTCCCCTCTTGGCACTTATTAACAGAAAAGAGGGCAGCTAATGCTACTAATGGCTCAGTCGGTAAAGAATCCGCCCGCAGTGTGGGAGACCTGGGTTCGATCCCTGGGCGGGAAGATCCCCTGGCGGAGGGCATGGCAACCCACTCCAGTATTCTTGTCTGGAGAATCCCATGGACAGAGGAGCCTGGCGGGCTACTGTCCATGGGGTCGCGATGAGTCAGACAGACTGAGCGACTAAGCACTCACAACAAGGTTACTAAATGAGACGCTGCATGCAAATATTTTCCCAGTTGATGAATGAATGCTAAACACTAAACGTGGGCATCTCCTTTTCGCAGGTGCGGGTGTTCGTCAACCAGTTATATCGGCCACACCTGGAGCCAGTCATCAGCAAAAACCCGGATTTGCAGGCCATCCGAATTGCTTCTGTGAACCCCATTCTGGACCCCTGGATATACATCCTCCTGCGGAAGACAGTGCTCAGCAAAGCCATAGAGAAGATCAAATGCCTCTTCTGCCGCATCGGCGGGTCGCGCAGGGAGCGTTCCGGGCCGCACTGCTCAGACAGCAGAAGGACGTCCTCCGCCGTGTCCGGCCACTCCCGCTCCTTCCTCTCCCGGGAGCTGAAGGAGATCAGCAGCACGTCGCAGACCCTCCTGTACACGCCAGAACTCAGTGAAAACGGCCTCGGGGGAGGCAGGAATCTACTGCCAGGTGTGCCCGGCGTGGGCCTGACCCAGATAGACAGCACGTCGCTTAGGACGCTGCGGATATCGGAGACCTCAGACTCCTCACAGGGGCAGGACTCGGAGAGCTTCCTACTGGTGGACGAGGTTGGCGGGAGCTGCAGGGCTGGGCCCGCCCCCAAGGGGAGCTCCCTGCAAGTCACGTTTCCTAGTGAAACGCTGAACTTATCAGAAAAATGTATATAGTAGTGAAGGGAAGACGTACAGCACTATTTCTGGAAGCTTCGAAGATCCCGTGCAATAGACACATCAGTGAGCTGTTTGGCCAGTGCTGAGAGGGCTCTTTTCATCCTATCACGCGCATTAGAGAACACTCGGGCTTCTGAGCACTTTGCAGACAGACGAGTTGCTTCTTCTGGGTCCTGAGGTCTGAAGCCTTGACTGCCACCTCGCTGTAACAACAGCGTTTCGGTGACAACTTGATGGCTGGGAAGATGCACCCTCAGTTTTTCTACTTGACAGGAGGACAGCATAAGTTTTGCTATTTTCATAAAATCAAGAGCTTTATATGTGGCACACAGCAGAAGTTCATGTACAGAAGGGCTCTATTCCAATAAACCATAAAGGACTGTCTTATGGATGATTTAAGGGTCTCACTAAAGCATGAAATGTGAATTTTATTGTTGTAAATATGATTTAAGGTATTTAAAGTATTTTCTTCTCTGTGAGAAGGTTTATTGTTAATACGAGGTATAATAAAATTGTGGTAATCCCTCTCCCCCTAGTATAACCAGCTGAAGTTGCAGATGTTAAGATATTTTTCATAACCAAGGTCAGCCCAAGGTGTTGAAAATTCAGTGAGTCAGATCTAAAAAATAAAGACAAATTTTTAAAAGATTTAGCACTATTAAAGGAATAAAGCAAAATGCTATTTAAGACATGGACATTACAAGCCAAAATAGTAAAGTTCTTTCCAAGCTATGTGTAATACATAGTGAAAAATGTTTAGTGATGCTGCATGTATCTATCCAGAAAACTGTGATTTCAGGAGACCCTAACATGCTGATAAATATTTTGTACTTTTGTCTTCACTAGCTGGTCCTTTTTAAAATGTAACAAAGCTTTTAAAAAGTGTTAGTAACCCATAATTGAAGTGTGTAATATAAAAAGTAAGCAGCTTGTTTTCCCCCTTGGAAATGTGCATAGTTTTACTTTCCTAAGGAATGATCTAGAATATTCTTTAAAATTTAAGAGAAAGGCAGATTGCACCATGAAGGGTTTTACGGGAGGTGTGGAAGGATTGATTAGCCTTTCACAGATGTCACAATAGAAGGGGCACAAAACCTGGGCATGTAAGGATCATCTTCTAAAAGTTTTGTGTAATGCCCAGTCATGCTGTACACATATCTGAAGCACCTTTCTCAAAGAAATATTGAGCATGTTTTGTTGCTTACAGTGTCTTCGTGAATTGCTTGGTTGTAATTAAATTGAGCCTAATAGTAATGTGGTTTTAAGAAGCAGTTGTGCCAACTGAAATTATTTTGGAGATTACAATAAATAAATACACTCAATTGGAGTTCCATATCATCAGTTTTGGAAACTTGTGTGATTTTTGTGTGTTTGTTTCAGGTCATCTTCCATCTTTTTAAATTGAAATAGTTTTTCTTTATTTTACAAATAATGTCCAATGTAAAGTTGCAAGAATAGTACAAATCCTTGGAGCCACTTAATGAAGAATGGCATTTAGAAACCAAGATCTGGGAGCAAAGTGTGCTCAAAATTACCAGTTTGTATGGATGGTAGTGGAGACAGTATTATGCTTAACTTGCTACCTGTAAAGAATCTAAATATTTATTATTAACTCATTAGCAGACTTGTGGCCTTTCCTACTTGTAAATTCTCTAGATCTCTGCTTTTCAAACTTTAGCATGCATCAGAGTCATCTGGAAAGCTTGTGAAAATACCAAGTTCCTGATTCAGTAGTTCTGCGGTGTATCCTAGGTGTAGTGATGCTGCCGATGAGAACATACTTTGAGCAGCAATAATCTCCAGAAGTGAGGTTACAAATTTTTTTTTGCAATTTTTAAAAGATATTTTTGAATGATACCAGAAAATCAAGACTGTCATTTTTCACAGACCTGATGGCTTAGTGATTTTCAGCTAGCTCAGAAAAGGAGATCTGTTAGACATGGGGAGAGGGAAGGAGAGGGATTAGACAGATGTATGGAGAGAGTAACATAGAAACTTACATTACCATGTAAAATAGACAGCCAATGGAAATTTGATGTATGTCTCAGGAAACTCAAACAGGGGCTCTGTATCAACCTAGAGGGGTGGAACGGGGAGGAGATGGGAGGGAGGTTCAAAAGGAAGTGGATATATGTATACCTATGGCTGATTCATGCTGAGGTTTGACAGAAAACAAAATTATGTAAAGCAATTATTCTTAAATTAAAAAATATATACATTAAAAAAAAATATCCTGTAATCAACCATAATGGAAAGAGAGAAAAAAAAAAAAAACTTCTAAAGTGTTCTATTTTACCATGCTAACCAAAGACTTTGGAAGATGGTCAGGGACATGGAGGCCTGGTGTGCTGCAGTCCATGGGGTTGCAAAGAGTCAGACACGACTGTGCAACTAAATAACAACCAAAGATTAAACACAATGTTTTCAGAGAGTAGTTTACTTGTTAAAGAGGCTTTTATTTTTCTTCCATGTATATGGACAATGAAACAATATTTCATTTCACTCAGTCGCTCAGTCGTGACTGACTCCATGGACTGTAGCATGCCAGTCTCCCCTGTCCATCACCAACTCCCGGAGTTTACTCAAACTCATGTCCGCTGAGTTGGTGATGTCATACAACCGTCTCATCCTCTGTCATCCCCTTCTCCTCCTGCCTTCAATCTTCCCCAAAATCAAGGTCTTTTCCAATGAGTCAGTTCTTCACATCAGGTCGCCAAAGGATTGGAGTTTCAGTTTCAGCATCAGTTCTTCCAATGAATATTCAGGACTGCTATCCTTCAGGATGGACTGGTTGGACCTCCTTGCAGTCCAAGGGACTCTCAAGAGTCTTCTCAAACATTACAGTTCAAAAACATCAATTCTTCGGCACTCAGATTTCTTTATGGTCCAACTCTCACATCCATACATGACTACTGGGAAAACCATAGCTTTGACTAGACAGACCTCTGTCGGCAAAGACAACATTTAGATTTATATATAAATGAATATATTCATCACCCATGTTCGTGAGAGGAAAAACAAAGTCTTATTCAGAAGTTAGCAACACTAGTCAAGGTACACCCTCACTCATCCTTTACTTCAGGTTCACCACCCAGAACGCTGAATCTAGCTGATTCTTTTTTTAATTGAAATAAATCTCACATATAATAAAATTTTCCTTGTAAAGTATCATAGCATTTTCACAGAGTGCAACCATCATTCCTAATTCCAGAATAAAAGAAACCACATACCCATTTGCAGTCACTCCCAACTCATCTTTCCCCCTAGACCAGGGCAACCACCACATCTCTATGGATTTGCCTATTCTGGACATAAGTGAAATCATACAATATGTGGCCTTTACTGTCTGCATAATATTTTCAAGTTTCACTCACATAACATGAATCAGTACTTTCTGATTTATAGCTGAATAATATTTCATTTGTGTGAATATACCACATTTTGTTTATCCATGCATCAGTTGATGGGCATTTGAGTTGACTCCCTAATTTGGCTGTTATTAATAATGCTGATAGCCACAGTTGTGTACAACTTTTGGGGGGGGGGATACTGCTTTATATCTGGGCGAGATATTTCTCTATATATCTGGGAGTGAAAGTGCTGAGTCACAAATTAACTACACAGTTCAAAAAAAAAAAAAAACCAAAAAACTACACAGTTCATTTTTTGAGGAACTGCCACATGTTTTCCCAAGTGACTGCAACATTTTATACTCCCACCAGCAATGTCAAGTTCTCCACATCCTCAATACTTGTTATTGTCTTCTAAATTATAGTCATCCTAATGGGTATGGCGAGCACAGAGGGTCCATCCTGATCAGGTCAGTGCCCCCGAAGGGCTTCCTTTCCCCATGACCCTGATCCATTCACTTCCTCACTCTCTTGGATTAATGAAGTATGGCTCAGTTGGGCCCTCCAGCATCACCCCTGTTCACGCTCAGAGTTTGTGATCCACATACTCTGTCAGATGCACTTGATGAGAGCAAATCCACCCATCTGAATGTCACTGCCCTGGGTGGCACAGAGGTAAAGAACCTGCTTGCCAATGTAGGAGATGGGCCTCTATCCCTGCATCAGGGAGAATCCCCTGGAGGGGGAAATGGCAACCCACTCCAGTATTCTTGCCTGGAAAATCCCATGGACAGAGGAGCCTAATGAGCTACAGTTTATGGGATCGCAAAAGAGTCAAACATGACGATGACTGAGCACACAATGGGTATGAAGCGGTGTCTCACTGAGGTTTTGATTTGCATTTGCCTAGTGACAAATAATGTTGAGAATCTTCATACGCATACTGGCCATTTGTAGATTTTCTCTGGAGAAATGGCCATTCAAATAAATTATCTATGCATTTTTAAATTGGTTTATATGTCTGTATTAGTTTGCTAGGGCTGCCATAACAAAATACCATGAACTGGCTGACTTCAACAACAGAAATTTATTTTCTCACAGTTCTGGAGGTTGAAGGTCCAAGATCAAGGCACTGGCAGATGTGGTTTCTCTCAAGGCCTCCCCCCTTGGCTTGCAATGGCTGCCTTTTTCCTGTCTTACCATATGGGCTTCTCTGTCCACATGCATCCCCGGTGTCTCTTAAGAGGACATGGTCACACTGGATTAAGACCCACTCTTATGACCTCATTCAACCTTAATTACCTTCTTAAAGGCCCACCTATAAATACAGTCACATCAGGAGTTAGGGCTTTACCATGTGAATTTCAGAGGATACAGTTCAGTCCAAAACAATGTCTATTTATTGTTGAGTCTGGCTTATTCTAAAAAGAACAGCCAAAGGAAGAAAAACTTCAGCATTGTTCACCATCTATTCTATGTTTATTTATAAGGTTTACCAACTATGCTATGCAAAGACAGT
This sequence comes from Giraffa tippelskirchi, assembly GCF_054371585.1. Classification (NCBI taxonomy): domain Eukaryota; kingdom Metazoa; phylum Chordata; class Mammalia; order Artiodactyla; family Giraffidae; genus Giraffa; species Giraffa tippelskirchi. Next base: position 85,796,550 of record NC_137282.1, read on the forward strand.
TTTTTGTGGTAAACTTGTTTCTGACCATTCAGAGCACCTAACTTTTTCTGTAGGTCAGTTCTCATTATCTAAATGGTCAGTATTAAATCCTATCTGGTTCCAATAGGATACAGTATATAGGAAGATAACTGTAACACCACTGGCTTCCCTGGTGGCTCAAACAGTGAAGAATCCACCTGCAGCACAGGAGACCCAGGTTCATTACCTGGGTCGGGAAGATCCCCTAGAGAAGGGAATGGCTACCTACTCTAGTATTCTTGCCTGGAGAATTCCATGGACTGAGGAACCTGGTAGGCTACAGTCCATGGGGTCACAAAGAGTCAAACACAACTGAACGATGACTAACACTTTCCCTTTTTTTTTTTACTTTCATAATCTTTTAAGACAACCTCATAATCTAACCAACCAGGTCAAGTCAGAAAAAAACTTTGATACTGATACAGCAATTCAAATGGTACTTTGACTAGAAAACCATGGAATGCAAGAATCATTTCCCAAACTACAGCCACTTCTCGCCACAAGTTCCTTATTGGAGCCATAGACACAGAGGGCCATGGAAAACTTAAGGCACAGTAGTATTCCCTGTGAACTATGTCTTTGGCCTTAGACTTAGTGCAGAATATCTGCACTACACAAAACAGTGATTTTTCCTAAAGTACTTGTCAGTTTCAAAATAAAACAAACCATGAACTTTTCTGTTTTCATAGTTCCCCCTTCCCACCACCCTCATTAACTTCCCTCATAACTCAGTTGGTAAAGAATCCTCCTGCAATGCAGGAGACCTGGGTTCAATTTCTGGGTAGGGAAAATCCCCTGGAGAAGGGATAGGCTACTCACTCCAGTATTCTTGGGCTTCCCTTGTGGCTCAGTTTGTAAAGAATCTGCCTGCAATGCAGGAGACCTCAGTTTGATCCCTGGGTTGGGAAGATCCCCTGGAGAAGGAAAAGGCTACCCACTCCAGTATTCTGGCCTGGGGAATTCCATGGATTGTATAGTCCATGGGGTCACAAAGAGTCAGACACGACTGAGTGATTTTCACTTTCACTTTCCCACTACCACTGAACTGAGTCTAGGATGCTGCAAGTATTATCTCATGATTGCTCTCCAGGTACACCAGAAATGGAATCAGAAAAAAAAAAAAAAGAGACTCAGAGCAAGAGAGAACATTTGACCATACTGTTTAACCTAGAGCTGCCCTGGGTCACACATGGGGCTTTAGCTCTAAGCTGGAAGGACTTTGGAAGAAAAGTCCTTGTATTCATATCAGTATCTCTACCATTCATTCATAACCTCGTATTTACCTTTTTAGGTCATCTACCCCATTCCACCACAGAAGAGGGCAGAGCACAGCAGACATACCTGTGTCCTAACAACTTTCAGCCACAGCAAGTCCCTACATCGAAATCTGAACAAATGGGTAAATATTTCTTTCTTGAGTTCAATACAAGGAGGAAGCAAAGAGAATTCCAAGAACAATGATGAAAGAGAACTCAAGGCAACAGATCCGCAGAGGAACACAGTAAAACTGTGTAAAAGGCCGGAGAGGGGGCTCTGGATGTCTCTATATTAAAACCAAGAAAGAAAGAAAATTAATGGATTGTTTTGTATTTGGAATATTGAGGGGAGTATTCTATTTCTATTAGTCAGAAGGGATGTTTGTAATATATACTACATCGAAAACTAAGAAATGAAAAAGCAAGGCAATTATTGACTCCATGAAAGACAAAGAGACGTACTCGAAAAGTAAAACAAAAATAATAGACCTGGTGAGATCCACTATGTGTAATAATTACATAGTCATATTAACAATGAATATAGATTGAGGCCAAAATTACAATCAACTGTATTGGAAATGGATGCAGGAGTAGTAAGTAAATATATTGAGGAAATGAAAAAGAGCCAAATCATATTCCTCTATAATAAAAAATCAATACTTAATGTTGAAAATTTTAAAAAATGAATTAAGCAATGAAATCACAATCATTGTAATTTCACTGTATATATACATATGTGTGTGTGTATGTATATATATATCCTTATATACCAAGCATATTCATAAAAATTTTACAGCCTGAAAATACAAAGTATGCTTTAGAAACTCTGATACAAAATTAGAACCATTGAAAAAAATGAACTTGGCACGACCTACTGAAGTTCAGGATTATATTCATCAATATGAACAATAACTGCAAGGATTGAAACATATCATATATATATCTCAATGCATGACTTCATAATGATACAAAAATAAAACAGAACACTTACTAGTTTCCTTTGGAGGATATTGGACAACCAACCTCTTTTTTGAATAGTGCTAAATAAAGGGGGAGAACAAAGCCTCCAATACATAAACTGCCTGTACTACATACATCATTGCTATGGTACAAAACAGTTGATGAGAAGTTTTCCTTCAAAGATGTTTTCTAGCACCAAAATTCTAACAATGAAACAATAAATCTAGGCAATGATAATCAATGTCTGCTGACATTACAAACAGATAGCCAGAAATATTTAACTTCCAGTCCAAGTATCCAAAACCACCCATAATATATTCTTATCAGAAAACTGATGTTAAAGCTGAAGCTCCAATAGCTTGGCCACCTGACACAAAGAGCTGACTCACTGGAAAAGACCCTAATGCTGGGAAAGATTGAAGGCAGGAGGAAAAGGGGACGACTACAGTGGACGAGATGGTTGTATGGCATCACTGACACAATGGATATGAGTTGGAGCAAGCTCTGGGGGAGATGGTGAAGGACAGGGAAGCCTGGTATGCTGCAGTCCATGGGGTCGTTGGACATGACTGAGTGACTGAACAACAACAACAAATCATTTTATAGGAAATGTAGGTCAAGAGGAACATTAATGACATTAGGTGGGATGCAAGAGATAGAACACAAAAAGTAGAAAATTCTAAAGACAGGCAACTCAGTTTAAAAAAAAAAATTGCAAAGAGAAAAAAATGAAAGGGAACCTATAGATTATACAAGACTAAGAAATATCAACAATGCAATGAATGGACTTTTTTGGGGATCCTAATTTAATCAAACCGTACTATCACTCAATGTGACACAACTGACAAAAGCCTATGTTGTAACTACTTTTGAAACTTAATTTGTCATTTTAAACCTTCCCAAAAAGGATATGTTAGGTCTAAGTGACAATATTTGTTAGTTCTAATAAATACTATTGAACAAGATACCAAATCTGTAGGAATTCTTTGAGAAAAGAATAGGTGGAAATACTTTTCAACCTCTATTTTTAAAGAGGTCAGCATTACTCTGACTCAAGAACTAAAAAAAAAAAATATATTACAAGAAAACTACAGACCAAAAAAACAACAAAAAGAAAACTACAGACCAATATTTTTCATGAACACAGTCATAAAAATCCTTATTCCAAACTGAATAAAAAAAAGATCTAAAAAGGATATTCCATCATAACTAAATAGGGTTTATCCCCAAAATGCAATTGATTTGACATTTGAAAAATACATGTAATTCATATTAAGAGAATAAAAAATGAAAATCATATGATCTTCAGATGGATGCAGGAAATACATTTATCAAATAGTTAGCAGACTAGAGAAAGAACTTCCTCAATCTAATAAAGGATGTATATAAAAACTACAAATACCACCATACTTAATGGTGCAAGACCAAAAGATTATAAATAAGGCAAGAATGTCCATTCTCATAGCTTCTATTTAACACTGTATTAGAGGTTCTAGCCAGCACCTAAGGTGAGAAATGGAAATAAAAAGCATTCAGTTTGAAAAGAAGGAAAACTGTCTTCATTCACAGCTTGATAGTATATATGAACCGCCTAAAGAATCTATAAAAAAGCTAATGCAACTAATAAATGAGTTGTCAATGTTGTAGGCTACAAGGTCAGTATACAAAAATAGATATATCTATGTAATAGTATCAAACTGGAAAATGAAATTTTAAACATACTTCTTATAGCATTAGAAAAATATGAAATACCTAGGGATAAACAACAAAAATATAGGCAAGACTCATTCACAGAAAACTAAAAATCACTACAAAGAAATTAAAGATCTAAAACAATGACAATTATGCTGTGACCATGGATTCAAAGATGTGACATGCTTAAGATGGCAAACAGACTCAATACAATTTCAATCAAAATTCCAGCAGACTTACATGCAGATGAAGACAAATGATTCTAAAATGTATATGGAAGAAATCAGAACAGCTCAAGAATTCTTTGGGGGAAAAAAGAACAAAGTTGGAAAAATCATGTTGATTTTTACTAACAGGGAAATTTCCTGGCAGTCCAGTGATTAGGACTCGACACTTTTTCACTACTGAGGGCCCAGGATCAATCCTTGATTGGGGAACTTTTGTACTAGAGGTTCTAGCCAGTGTAATAAAAAAAGTAATAGACATATATATCAGTGTAACAGAATACAGAACTCAGACCCTCAAATACATGGTGAAGGTATTTCAACTGGAAAGCGTAGTTGTCTTTTTTTAATGAATAGTACCTGAATAACTGAAAACCAAAAAAGGAACCTAGCCCTTCACCTCATACCTTACATAAAAATTAACTTGAATCGGACCTAAGTATAAATGCTAAAACTGTAAAACATCTACGAGAAAAGAGAAATCCTTTCTGATCTTGTAAGCACAGACTTTTCAGCAAACAAAAAATACAACCATAAGGGAAATATAATGGACTTCATCAAAATTAGAAACTTCCACTCTTCAATCCACCTTCCAATGTAGGACACACAGGTTCAATCCCTGTTCAGGGAACTAAGATCCCACATGTGGCGGGGCAACTAAGCCCACGCACCACAGCTACCAAGCACTTGCTCTCTGTAGCCCACACGCCACACCTAGAGAGAAGCCCTGGCACTGCCACAAAGAAGCCCTGGCACAGCCTGGCACTGCCCTGGCTCCACAGCGTGCAGCCCTGCACGCTGCAACTAACACTCAATGCAGTTATAAAGAAACAGATAACTTAAAAAAAATGAAAAACAAAAAAGCAAGCCTCACCATGGGGACAAAGTAGTCACAATACATATATCTCAAGATTTCTATCCAGAATATATAAAAACTTTTATAACTCAAAAATAAGATAACCCAAATAAAAAATGGACAAAATATTTTTAAAGGTATTTCCCAAAAGAAGATATACAAATGTCAAATAAGCATATAAAAGATGCTTAACATCATAAGGAAAATACATATTAAAACTACAATGCGATATCACTACACATCCACTAAAGTCACTAAAGTGAAAGTTGCTCAGTCGTGTCTGACTCTTTGTGACTCTATGGACTATGGAATTCTTCAGGCCAGGAAATTGGAGTGGGTAGCGGATTCCTTCTCCAGGGGATCTGCCTGACCCAGGAATCAAACGGGATCTCCTGTATTGCAGGTGGAATCTTTACCAGCTGAGCTACCAGAGAAGCCCTAAAGTCGCTAAAATGAAAACCAACAGCAACACCAAGCATTGACAAGGATATGGCACAACAGAAAATTAATACATTGCTGGTCAGAATGCAAAACAGTGCAAATACTTTAGAAGATTCAGTTTCCTCTAAAGCTACACATATACTTACCATAAAACTCAGCAATTCAATCCCCAGGTAAACATATATTCACACACAGACTTGTGACATACGCTACAGCAACTTTATTCACAGCAGATCAAAACTTAGATGTTCATCTACAACCTAGATGTCTGTCAACAGATATGAAGAGCAAATTGTGATATATCCATACAACAGAGTAGTGCTCAGCAACAAAAAGGAATACATTACACGATAGCATGGGTGAATCTCAACATGGATGGATTTCAAAAGTATTATGCTAAGTGAAGAAGATCAGAAAGAGTATATATTGTATGATCTATTTATTTGAAATTCTAGAAAAGTCAAATCAGTGTAGTCACAGAAACCAAATCAGTAGTTGAACAGTGTTTGTAGGGTGGAAGGGAAATGATTATAAATAAACTTTAGAGAACTTTCTGGGTGATGGAAATACTCTCCATCCTGATGGTAGTGTCAAAACTCTCCAAACTTAAACTTACTATAAGTGCATTTTATTATATGCAAAATTACATTCAAGAAAGTTGACAGGATGGGCAGAGATACTGTTTCATATCCTCTCCTTCAAATTAAATCTAGAATCAATATTGTGGTATAGCACAATGCTAAGTCAATAGACCTCTTAAATATGCCAAACAAATGTTTGCATATTGTCTTGTAATTAAACATTGCCCATTTTCAATAGAATTTCCATGATTTAAAAAAAAAAATCTAAAATTAGAAAGAAATTTGGTTTTTGTCTCATGCTTACATTGAAATATAATCTACACTAATTTTTGTTATGAGGGACTCATAAAGTAACACCCATTTTCCCTTCCTGACTTCTGAACCACTTGAGAGACAAAACGTCATGCAGAGATTTAAAAGTCAGATTTGTTGCTGAAAAAGTCTAGGTTAAAGGATATGATTTAGGCTTGTGCCAACAATAGCCACCTAGTATCAAACCCAGAATTAGACAGACCTGCTCACCAAGGCATGGGCAGTCCTGAACAACTACAGGTCTCCTCTTGCAGGAACAGGCAGTCTTCGCTGCAAAACATACATTTCTGGCAAGAGACCACAACACAGGCTGTCTGTAAGGATGACACATTCCAAAAAAAAAGGCAGAAAGAGGCTTGCATGTCCAGTTCTCTATCTTTAATTTCCTTTACTGGGGAGACGGCAGGGAGGAACAAGGGGAGAGACTGGAATTCCTTGGTTAATGGATGTCCAAAGCACTGTGGGAAAAAGGCCATCCCCTTCCCCATCCTCCTGCCTTCTCAACTGCCACCACGTCTCACCCTTTCTTCCACTCTGGCACACACAGCAAGTGAGGGTCACACCTGACACACATTAAGGCACAGTTCACGGTACCCTGGCTATAGGGCCACCCCCTCTTCCACTCAAGTAGGCAGATTTAATTGCACGTAGGTAAAGTGACATATTTCCTTTTACTTTAGTAATGAGTGAATCATTAACAAACTTGTGTATTTTTATTATTGGCTTAAGAAAAACATTATTTTCTCAATTCTAAAATGTCATCAATGACAAAACACAACATCAGTTTCATAATAATCTCTAAGGAAAAACACACTTAATATACCTATTGAAGATAATTATAGAACTACGGTTCTTGTGTCAACATCCAACTCATTTAGACACATGTATGTCATGAAATCAAAGTCCAAATCAATTTTAAAAGGCTTCTGACTCATGAAGTCTGAAATTAAAGAAATTATTAACAATTTCCTGCTGCTGAGAAAGGGAGGGAATCAAGCTTTTGATGTCATTACACAAAGCACAAATTTCAAACTGAAAAGGCTATACTGGTCAGTTATAATCATAAAAACACTAGCTTTCTGAGCCAAAGCTTTAATTTAAACTCTTCATTATAGTTTTGACATATAACATCAATTTATTTTTTTTAATTTATTTTAATCGGAGGCTAATTACTTTACAATATTGTAGTGGTTTTTGCAATACATTGACATGAATCAGCCATGGGTGTACATGTGTTCCCCATCCCGAACCCCCCTCCCACCTCCCTCCCCATCCCATCCCTCAGGGTGATCCCAGTGCACCAGCCCCGAGAACCCCGTATCATGCATCGAACCTGGACTGGAGATTCGTTTCACGTATGATAATATACATGTTTCAATGCTATTCTCTCAGATCATCCCACCCTCGCCTTCTCCTACAGAGTCTAAAAGACTGTTCTATACATCTGTGTCTCTTTTGCTGTCTTGCATATAGGGTTATCGTTACCATCTTTCTAAATTCCATATATATGCATTAGTATACTGTATTAGTGTTTTTCTTTGTGACTTACTTCACTCTCTATAACAGGCCCCAGTTTCATCCACCTCATTAGAACTGATTCAAACGTATTCTTTTTGATGGCTGAGTACTATTCCATTGTGTATATGTACCACAGCTTTCTTATCCATTCGTCTGATGATGGACATCTAGGTTGCTTCCATGTCCTGGCTATTATAAAGTGTTGCGATGAACACTGGGGTACACCTGTCTCTTTCAATTCTGGTTTCCTCAGTGTGTGTGCCCAGCAGTGGGATTGTTGGGTCATATGGCAGTTCTATTTACAGTTTTTTAAGGAATCTCCACACTGTTCTACATAGTGGCTGTACTAGTTTGCATTCCCACCAACAGTGTAAGAGGGTTCCCTTTTCTCCACACCCTCTCCAGCATTTATTGTTTGTAGACTTTTTGATAGCAGCCATTCTGAGTGGCATGAGATGGTACCTCATTGTGGTTTTGATTTGCATTTCTCTGATAATGAGTGAATAACATCCCTTTAAAAGCTAATTTCATACTGAAGTGTACCATAAAATACTGCACATAGGCTCCAATTAAAGTAGATCTTGGTTCAAGAGGGGGGGAACATATGTATACCTGTGGCTGATTCATGTTGATGTATGGCAGAAACTATCACAATATTTAAAACAATTATTATCCAATTTAAAAAAATTATAAAAAAAATTAAAAAAAAAAAGAATTACAAAAAATTAAAATAGATCCAGGTTTTGTGGTCTAAACCTTGCATGTGTTTATGTAGTATTTGTTAGCACATTTAAGATAAATACTTTATAATCTAAGAACCTGTTGTCTAGAGAATAATGCTTCTCAAATTATCAGACATGGTCTGGATGTGTATAGTGTTCTGACTAATGAGTATCTATGCCACACACATTTTCAAATAAGAATACTACAAATTATGTTTAATATAGTATTAGTGTTTAGTGTTGTTTCAGAAAGTATATTAAATATTTTTAATTATATCATTATCATGAACATCAATTATTTCCCTCAGATTGAAAGAATTTGCTATTACAGTTACCAAGCTTAGTATAGATCTATCAGTATTCATATTCTTATAAAATAATGTATGCATTTTTCCCTTCATACACAAAACAGTGCTAACTAAGCATTTTGGGGGGCCTGAAGAAATGAGATCCCTTTCTCCTCCATAATTCACTATTTCGTTCTCTCCTCCATCTTGCATCTAAACTATCTTATGTCTTATCTCTGTGTAAGAAAGAGTCTAACCTGGCCTAGTGATGTCAGTACAGAGGCAACAGTAGGTTCATAAACAGAATCCAGTAGCTACATGCACTCCCATCCTGGATCTTGTTTTTTTTGGGTTGAGATATAAACCTTATACCAACAGTAGTCCCCAACTGAAAGCCATCTGTCCTGTAGTATCAGAAGTAGTGACTTCTCACTTCCAAGTATGGAAAAAACTACAAAGAAGTTTTCCTCCTTTTTTAAAATCAGAAGAAAGTGAGGTTAAATAAAACCAATTCAAGTGCTTCATAGAAACAGCTAGCATTTACTGAGTACTTCATACACAAGACACCATACAAGGTGCCTTATATATTTTATTTTCACATAAGAAATAAATTAATCAATCTAATTTTTTCAAAAGCTAACACCACAAAGTAATAGGCAGACCTTTAAAAGCAAAAAAACCTATTTATTCACAAACTATACAATCAACATCCATTACTCAAAACAACATATGAAACAGTAAGTGCACATTTCTCTACATATCCATCTACCTGCCCTTGAAGAATATGCATTATTAAAATAAAATATAATTAACACTTTTTTTTGATCTTTCTAAAACAAACTTCTCTAACCGGAGCTAACTATCTGATATAACTTTGGGGGGGGGGGGGAAACAGTACTTTTCAAGGTAAATGCTGGCTTCTCCAACTCTGAAAAAAAGAAGTAAGCATTCCACTAAAAAAAATGTTTTTCAGTCATCTCAGACCATTACATAAACATGCAAGATAAAATTCCTTAAAAAATAAAAGTAACTTACTTCCTCTCTAACAAGGATAAAATACCAATACTAGCTTCCTGAGTTTCAGAAGTAACAGTACCCAGCAGTTCTATAAAACTGTACTAAAATAATAATTAACATTAGCAATGACAGTATTGATTTGTGGATGTGATGGTGACCTTTCAGTGAAATATATCCTTCAATATGTCTTTTCTACTCATGGGATTAAAGCGTAAATCACACTTCAGTTTCTATGTATGTTGCACCTAACATTATTCACTCCTTTACTTCAATAACATAGCTTCTTTTTCCCCTCAATTTTTAGAAAAGTATAATTGAGTCATTTAAAATTGTGATTGTTTCTCATTTTACTGAGCAGTTCCATAAAAGTTAACTGGAAAAGGAATTCTAAACCATCAGCTAGGAAATTACAGCAAGAAATAAGTTGTTTTTAATCTTTTAAAAGTAAGGAAAAGAAAATACTGCTTTTGACTGGGAAAACAATAGTGCAGTTTGTTATGATGTATCTATAAGAGCCACTGTTTTTTTAAAAAATGCACATCTTTAAAATGACTCACTTGGTGCTAAGGACTACTCTATCTACCTTAATAATTTAAAAAATAAACCACGATTCTGACATTTGTCAGTATCACACATCTAACAAATACTGAAAGTGGCAACTATCATTGTTATAATGATTATAAAGTTAAAATAAAAGCACAAATCAAAATTAAGAGAAACTTCAGAAAATGTTCAGCATATACATTTGCATGCATTTTTCAAACTTTCAAGATCCTACATATGACCAAATGACAACTCTGAATCAAAATGAGTATCAAAAAGATTCAAGCTTCGTGACAGACTTACTCTAATGAAACAAGAGAAAAAGAAGAGTGAATAGGAACAGCAGTGTATTTCTAGCAGGGAAAGAAGCCTACTTCCGTTATTACAAAACAAAAACCAACAAGTCAATATTTTAATAACACTGGGCATCAAGTTATTCACTATTTGAGAACTTACTTTTCAAGTTGTATCTTGAAAATGCATTCACTTATATATTTGGGTTAAATTAAGCTTCTTAATCAAAAAACCATGTACTCAGAATTTTAATCTTGAGCTGAAATCACACCTCATCAAAGCACAGTCCAAAAACTATACAATAATTCTTTCACTTAGTTTTATATGTTTCATCTGAAAAACTTATTTTACAAGCAGGAGTTTAACCCTGTTTCTCCAGACTAAATGCCCCCACGCCTAAAATTTAAGTGGTAATCAAAGATGGATTCAAATGACTCTTGTTAAGCTTCATCGGGCTTTGATAAAAACAGAGCCATCCGGTGGTGCAGCACCATCTTCCTTCTCGGTCACAGTCTCTACAGTCCCAGAAGCTGACACAATAACCATTGTTTTATTTGCTGCAACTGTCTTCTGTTTTTCAGCAATAGCTGCACAAACAGCAACAATCTCATCGCTTTCAAAGTCATAGTCAGGAATTGACTTGGGTGAGAAATGTGTTACTTCTGCTGGTACTTCACTCTTTTTAATCCTCTCTGCTACTTTCTGCTGCTCCTGGAGTGTTCTTGCCCAAGAAAGGTCTTCTTTCCATATCTCAGGGTTCATTGGATAGATGTGAAGGGCTACTTGAAAACTTCGAATTGCCTACAGGGGAAAAAAGGTCAGACTTCTTTGTTTGCTTAGTTTTAATAAAAGGAATGTATTTAATATAATCCACAATATGTCTCTCTCTCTCTTTTTCTCACTGTATTACAATGTAAAGATGGAAGTTAGAGTTGTGCTGGAAATGATGGCTATGGTTTAAAAAATGGTAAATGTACTGGAATGATGATTATGGTTAAAAAAAAAAAGTCAAAAAGTATAAAAGAAAGTAGCTGACAAAACTGTTGATAAGGACCAAAAAGTCCATTAAAATAGAGGTATTGATATTATGGCTCAAAACAAGTCAAAGGCATTGTCCAGCTTCTGGAGATCAGCAAATATGTAAATCTGGGGATTTCCTGGGCCAGCTCATGATCAGAAAGGCATCAGGAATGCATGTCTTTGAAGCCAAGAGTTTAGATCATAATAATGATAACATGTCTTAAGTGTCACAAGAGGGCAAAGAACATTATATATAATGATAGAAGAATCAATTCACCAGAAAAATATAATAATTATAAATATATACGTACCCAATATCAGAACATTTAAGTATACAAAGTAAACACTGACAGAACTGAAGGGAGAAATATATAGCAATAAAGTATTAGTAGGAGACTTCAATGTCCTACTTTCAATAATGGATAGAACATTCCAACATAAGATCAATAAGGAAACAGAAGACCTGAACAACACTACAGACCAAAGGGACCTAACAGACAAATATAGAAAGATTCATCCAACAGCAGCAGAATACACATTATTCTCAAGAACACACAGAACATCTTCCAGGACAGATCACATCTCAGGTCACAAAACAAGTCTTAAATTTAAGAAGACATACCAAATATCTTTTCTGAACTACAAGAGAGTAAAACTATAAATCAACAGAACTGGAAAAACTCACAAATACATGGAAATTAAGCAGCACACTCTTGAACAACCGGTGAGTCAAAGAAGAACTCAAAAGAGAAATTAAAATGTATCTTGCAATGAAAATGAAACTATAACATCCTGACACTATAGGATGGTATATTTGCAAAAGCAAAACTAAGTATAAATTTATAGTGATAAATGCCTAAGTTTAGAAAAGAAAAGATCTCAAGCAAAAACCTAACTTTACACCTCAAAGAAGTAGAAAATGAAAAACAAAGTAAGCCTGTGACCATTTTCTAACATACACACTCAGCTTCACATAAAAATCTAAATTTTACTCATAGATATATATCCAACTATTGATTTTTAACTTACTGCCTATTTAAGTTACCTACATATTTTCTTACATTTTTCTCCACATGGATATATTAAGAATTGTTAGATGTTAAAAATTTTAGCTTGTTTTCAATATATTTTTTACAGTATTCCCTTCATTACGACAATGAATAAAGTTATTTTTTCTATTCCAGTGTTTCAAAATAACAGTTTAAGTTTACCTAAAAATCAAAAATTTAGATTTTTTCCAAATAGAGTCCTAAAATCATACTAAATGGGGGGGGACCCACTTTTGATTCCTCCAATAATTTCCCAATATAAATAGAAAGACATTTATCAAGGGGAAAAAAGTAACAGTTGAACCACTGGCATTCTTATTTTGAAAACCTAAAATATTGAATAATTTTACTTTTATTGGCTGATTCAAAATAGCTCTGTTGTTTCATCTGCACTTTATTTTCTTATAGGACAACCTTTGCTATATGTCCTAGAGATTTTCTCCATTACCATAAACACTTATAAGTAAAACAGATAATGATTTGTAAGATTTTAATAAAAGAGAAATGGGTAAAAAATATTATAAGCTAGACTTTTGTTTGTTTTGCTGTTAACCTGTTAGAAACCTAATTCCTTGAATTTCTTTTTCCAACTATGATATGATTTAAGTCTTCAGACAAAAGAGAGAAAAGATGACTATGCCAAATGGCAAGGAAAAAAAACAATCTCTGGTTAAACTTGTTTCCATCGCTATAAATCTTCCTTCAGACTATCATTCTGAAATTATTTCAATCAATTCTTTTCTCATCAAAATTCTATATGATTTTTGGGAATTTGATAAATACCCTATTTGGTAATTAGAAATAATCATATATTTACAAGAGTACCAGAAAAATCTAAGTTATCCACAACTTACTAAAACCATTACTAGTAATGTTAAACTCAAGATTTACCAAGAATTTTAGAAGTAACTTCTTTGGGATTTTTTGTTTGTTTTGTTTTCAACTATAAAAGGCTAATAAAAGTATGAAAAATTTTAATTTACTTGATGACACAGAGGAAATCTGGCACCACTATATTAGATTTGCAAACACCTTTTAGGAAATCAGCTGTTAGGTATATATATAGTTCAGTCAAAACAAAAATGAAAAGAAGACAGTGCTCACAGCCAACTCTGACCTACTGAGCCTTTGCTACATACAAGGTATAGTCCAGATAAGGTGAGAAATTCATTAAGTACCAGCTTATAGTAAACTTACACAATGAATACTTCAATTTCATAAGCTTCTAGCCTTTTCCATTTCTCTCCTCACCAAGCTTAGCAACTTTTCACTCTAAGTATTTATCACCATTATTCTTCTGTATTCTACTTTCTTCCTTCAACACCATCTCTTAGTGGTTTTGTCTCCATAGTGCCACTGATATCACTTTATAATGAGGGTAAACTGAGTGATGCAATGAACTAATCTAAAAGTTATTTCATATTTAAATAAGGTTTACAAAATGCCAACATTTATTGTTAATTTTTTCTAATTCCCATGATGCCAAATACCTGAAAAATACTCTGATCCTGATATATTGTAATTGACGTTTGTAATGGAAAAAGATGTTCAGTAATAAGTGAGCAGTGTTTATGGGTAATACCTTTAAAAGGTTATCTGCTATTTACCTTTTGTGTAGATTTGATAAATGACTATTTACTTTTTGGTTCAACTGATCAAAAACATGTCAAAATAAAATGTCATCACTGTAATAATCTGACTTCCTTACCAAGACTATCTCTCCTAATCCAAGTTGAGCACGCCCCAAAGTCTGCCAAGATTCCCATGAATGTGGATTTCTCTGGACTGCCATTTCTGCAGCATGAACTGCTGGGAACATTTCATGAAGAGACATTAGGACCTATGGCCAAAAAAGAAGAAATCCATCAGTAACATTCATAAATTAGCACTAAAAACTAGTCCAAAAAAATGGACAAACATGTAAACAACTCTCCACTTTTAAAAATATATTTTTAGTCTGGAAAATACAACATTTTAGTGGTTTTAACCCCCTCCTCTGCTACTCAGGGTTAAAAGTTACATTCTTCCTATCCCTGAAATAATTATGAAAAATATATTCTCTTTGCAACTGTTGAACCCTACTGCACACATACATGCTAAGCTGCTTCAGTTGTGTCCAACTCTTTGCAACTCTATGGACTATAGCCCACCAGGCTTCTCTGTCTATGAAATTTTCCAGGCAAGAATACTGGAGAGGGTTGCCACTTCCTCCTCCAGCGGTTCTTTCCAACCCAGGGATCAAACCCATGTCTCTTACGTCTCCTGCACTGGCAGGCATGTTCTTTAACAATAGCACCATCTGGAAAGCCCCATCTAAACCAGATAGCCATATTCTGGCCATGATGGCTCACAGCTATTTGAACCCCAACTCCTCTTCTATTTACTCAACTTACAATGTGTTTTTTTAGGGAACCCCAGATCCTTCTGTCAAACTAGGTAAATTTAAATTTTGGTTCAACCACCCATCTTGTTCCAGGTGAACATCTTCCTGCTATAAAAATCATTTAAACAGGCCACCAGCCTGCCCACAATTAGGTTCTCCAAATCATACACACCAGAAAAACCAAGGTGTTCGAGAACCCTCTACTTCAATTTATGGGAAAGTGCTGGCTTTTATCTGTAAAATTTTGACCATCTGCATTTCACAAGATTTACGACACTACCATTATCAGGTTCCAAATAAAACGACTCACTTCATACAGCTTGCCACAAATCCTACCTTTAATATATACATATTTAAGATTAAAAATTAAAGGCTTATCCAAATGAAGGTCCTCATAGTATTTCATTCAGTGGAAAATAACTTATTTGGGGTTTTCCTGGATAAATTAAAATCAGATCTGAAAAAGGATGTGCCCTATGTTTTGGATCATCATCTGAAAGATATGCTAGGTGGGCAGATCAGGCTGAATTGCAACTATTCCATGCCAGAAGTATGTTAGTACTCTGTCTGAGATTTTTTAAGTCTCTTGAATAACCTAATGTAAGTACTCAGAGGTTTTCTTTATGAACTTTCCTACAAAGCATTAAAAATGTATTTGTAAGTACAAATGTTATTTTTACACTATTAATAAACTGAGTCTATTCTGACCTTTTGCTATGGACCAGGCCGTTCTTAGAGAAATAGTATCATCCAGGATCCAATTCATCCTCATTCTGAAAACACTGAGTTACTGTTAAGTCCACTACAATTAATTTCCAAGGAAAGCTAACATATTTCATATTTTAAGAGATCACCAGTAACTTTTTAAAAGATACCCATCACTCATATCTTAAGCATAGTTAGGCTGAAATAAAAATTAGCTTCAATATTAAGGTAAACAAATTTCTAATTTGATGCATGAGGAAGAGCCATAAATAATAAGGTGACATATGTCTTTCTCAAATAAACAAATTGTATTTAAAAAAAGAAAATGGGAGGCAAAGTTCTTTTGGTTCGTCACTGCTCACATCACAAACAGTGCAGTTTTCACAATGAAAGGGAAATTCTTCATAACCATTACCTGTGATTTCATCTCATACAGGGTAGCATCATTTGGGGTTAATTGTAGTGCTTCATCCCACTTCTGAATCGCCTCTCGGTATCTATAGTTGTTAAAGTTATATTAGTATTATATTTTCAGTAAGTCTTTGAGAATGAAAGACCAAATTTAAAAGTCAGAAAATAAGAAATAATTGTTTACCAAGAAATATCTCTATTCAAGAACTGATAATGATGATGTTACAAAAGCAGAAAAATTTAAGAGATGAAGAGAAAGGACAGCAAATGACAAAATATGTTTTTTTAAAAAAGTACAGCAAAAGCAAAATGTAAATTAAAAAAGACCGGAAATTTTCCCTGAAAATTTATTTTCTGGGCTAAGAAAGCACCACAGAATTTCTTTTTTTCTCCAACCTCAGTGTCTGCGTTGTCACGCATTTCAGATGGATTTCAAAGGACTTCTCTCAAGAATTTATAATTCAGTTGCAACCCCTGACCCTACTGCAGCAATTTAGCTGACAGAGATGACAATTTAAGACATTGCCAGGTCATTCTGTAAACATTCTTAAGTATTTAGTTTCTCTGTCTATAAGCTCCATTGAGTCCAAGGATCACGTTTTATTTATTACTATCAATACACGGTAAGTTTACAAAATATGGGTCATACGAATGAAAACAGTATGAAGACAGTGATTTCCACCATTGTCTTTTCACTGATGTTCTCCCAATCACGAGTCTCTTCTGAGTCAACATCTCCACCTAGATTCCCTATAGACACCTCAGACTCAATATGCTCCAAACTGATCTTCAGCACAGTTCAGTCGCTCAGTTGTGTTTGACTCTTTGCAAGCCCATGAATCGCAGCAAGCCAGGCCTCCCTGTCCATCACCAACTCCCAGAGTCCACCCAACCTCATGTCCATCGAGTCGGTGATGCCATCCAACCATCTCATCCTCT
Organism: Giraffa tippelskirchi; assembly: GCF_054371585.1. Lineage (NCBI taxonomy): Eukaryota > Metazoa > Chordata > Mammalia > Artiodactyla > Giraffidae > Giraffa > Giraffa tippelskirchi. The sequence goes on from NC_137282.1 coordinate 85,813,778, forward strand.
GTTGTCCCTTTCTCCTCCTGCCCTCAATCTTTCCCAGCATCAGGGTCTTTTCCAATGAGTCAGCTCTTCCCATCAGGTGGCCAAAGTATTGGAGTTTCAGCTTCAACATCAGTCCTTCCAATGAACACCCAGGACTGATCTCCTTTAGGATGGACTGGTTGGATCTCCTTGCAGTCCAAGGGACTCTCAAGAGTCTTCTCCAACACCACAGTTCAAAAGCATCGATTCTTTGGCACTCAGCTTTCTTTATAGTCCAGCTCTCACATCCATACATGACCACTGGAAAAACCATAGCCTTGACTAGACGGACCTTTGTTGGCAAAGTAATGTCTCTGCTTTTTAACATGCTGTCTAGGTTGGTCATAACCTTCCTTCCAAGGAGTAAGTGTCTTTTAATTTCATGGCTGCAGTCACCATCTGCAGTGATTTTGGAGCCCATAAAAACAAAGTCAGCCACTGTTTCCACTGTTTCCCCATTTCTTTACCATGAAGTGATGGGACCAGATGCCATGATCTTAGTTTTCTGAATGTTGAGCTTTAAGCCAACTTTTTCACTCTCCTCTTTCACTTTCATCAAGAGGCTCTTTAGTCCTTCTTCACTTTCTGCCATAAGGGTGGTGTCATCTGCATATCTGAGGTTATTGATATTTCTCCCAGCAATCTTGATTCCAGCTTGTGCTTCATCCAGCCTGGCATTTATAATGATGTACTCTGCATATAAGTTAAATAAGCAGGGTGACAATATACAGCCTTGACATATCCTTTTCCTATTTGGAACCAGTCTGTTGTTCCATGTCCAGTTCTAACTGTTGCTTCCTGACCTGCATACAGGTTTCTCAAGAGGCACATCAGATGGTCTGGTATGCCCATCTCTTCAAGAATTTTCCAGTTTATTGTGATTCACACAGTCAAAGGCTTTGGCATAGTCAATAAAGCAGAAATAGATGTTTTTCTGGAACTCTTAGCATACTCTATACTAAATCTGCAGAAGCACATGTATATACATATATCCTTATGGCTGATTTACACCGTTGTAAAGCAGAAACCAATATGATACTGTAAAACAATTATCCTCCAATTTTATAAATCTGCAGAAGTATAGCAGTACTTTCTTTTTTAAATAAAATTAAGGAAAGATTAAGTCCTACACATTATCCAAAGCAGTCATCCTCATAGCATTGTTCCCAAGCAGTTAACGCATGTATACTTTAATATTTCTAGGAGGACAAAGTTCAAATTACTAGAATATTCTTCATTATAACAAGCTGAAACTTTCCGTCAATGCTCCTCATCCTCTCTTCTAGAGCTAAACAGAAAATATATAATCCACCAGTTTTGATGATGGATGGTGGATGATCTAGGGAGGTTTTGGAGGAGAAAAAAATGCGCGTGCACACACGCACACACACACAAACACACACATATACTGGTCCCTACCTCAGATCAATGAGAAATTTCTGGAGTAGGGCCCAAGCATCTGTATTTTCAAAAGCTTCCCTTGGTTATACTAATAAACACCAGGGTTGTGAACCACTGATAGTCTCTCTCTTGGTATATTAAGCCCTATCACGTGCTGTCCTCCTGAATCACTTCTAGCTACCCTTCATTTCCTCCATGTATTCTTGTACGTAATTTCCTACCTACTACGCGAAGATGCAGGCCAACCGTAACAACCAAACATGTGGGCTGACCTGCACTGATTATTATTTAACCAGGGAGCAGAAAACTAAAGGCAGAATTAGGTAGAAAATACAAAGTTAGAGAACATTAAAAAAGTACATTCTCTGTCTGTTTTCACCATGCTATAGCATCCCTTTACTAGTAAATAATACAAATGACAATACCATTTCCAAGGTCTCATGCCAGTGTGGCAAATCTTAGACTACATCTGCCATACAGCCAACTCCATGGCTAGCAGCGGGGTGAGGGTGGACAGGGTGGCAGGGAACTTTAGCAAGTCTGCCTTAACTGCCATATGGCTTATATCAATGGCTACTATTACTTTGTAGCAGCAGGCTACATACAAGGATAAGCTAAAGATTCACCCCACAATGGCTGGCAGTCTTTGTTTCTAGGCAAACCACATCTGAATATGAAGAAACGATGATCAGAACTACTGTTAATATCTTCTACACTAACAGGGTCCCCTGCTGAGCTCTGAGACGACATCTATTTGAAGACTGTCTTTAACTTTGGGACAAAGACCACTCGATTTTAGGAACTACTAATGATTTGAAGATAGACCATTATTCACCTCATTTTTATATGTGCTACCACAATGCTCTGTTTTCCCCTGCCTCTGCCTACATATTTTCTCTATAAGGCATGTCACAGCCTTCTTGGACTTAACAACAAACACTACAAAGCACCTCTGCACTACACTTGGGGGCCTTTTAAAACTGCAAAACCACCAAGAAAAAGCAAAAAATGTGGAAAACATAACACTAAAGAGACCACAGAGAAGATGCTTGTTTTCACTGTGAGAGCTAAAACACAAAGGCAGAAGGAGTCTTTTGACTCAGCCAAGAACTCAGCTGGGAAAGCACCTGGAAACTGATTTTGGGCTTACAAATACATTTAAAATGAGTAAGTGAACTCACAAATACAGAATCCATGAATGAAGCCTGTATTTAAGAAGCAATGTTATAGCATTTTGTCAATGTCAAATAAAATGTCACTAAACACAAATGGTAACTACTTTTCACTAAAATTATGGTAGATTTCTATCATACAATTTTATGTGCTCATGTGGAAATACCAAAACAAATATAAAAGCTATTCCTATACAGCTCTGTGCTTCATGTGTTTAGTCATGTCTGACTGTTTGCAGCCCCATGGACTACAGCCCTCCAGGCTCCTCTGCCCACAGAATTTTCCAGTCAAGAATACTGGAGTAGGGTGCCATTTCCTTCTCCAGGGGATCTTCCCAACCCAGGGGTCAAACCCACATCTCTTGTGACTCTTGCATTGGCAGGCGGATTCTTTACCACTAGTGCTACCTGGGAAGTCCCTCCTATACAGACCATTTAGTAAATCAGTAGCTAATGTAAGATTTATTTCCATATTAAAAACTATATTATCAAGAACATTAAAGTTTTCACCTTAGTTTATATTTTGATCCTAATATTTATCATCATTGTTTTCCCAAAATGTTTCATGATAGAAGTAACTTTTCCAGCTTAGTTTATCAGAAGTAGCTTACCACTGTTAAGTATATAATTCTTGAAATTAGAGTTTGCTTCTTTGATTCTGGGGGAGCTTTCACAGAGAAATTATAAAGACGTTAAAAGTAGCTTTAGACAGATTTGACTGAAAATTGTGTGATTTCCAATGAAGGTAGATCAGGTTCCAAGTTTTAGATAATGCTCAATACACTAAATTAAGCCAAAACAAAAAAATTCCATAAATTATTTTGAGTTTTTCTGTCTAGAATTTAGAATAACATTCTGAAGAAATCAAGGAAAAAATAATGTGTCGTTCCATATAATGAGCACTCATAGTAAGGAACCTAATTTCCCGCAACTTCAGGAAGGCTCAGAAAGGAAAAAAAGGAGTAAAAACAATGGAAGAGAAAAAGTATACTTTCTAACTGCATATTCTCTCAAGATAGTCATACTGAAGGAGAGGGGATTTGGAACAGGAAGAAGTACTGAGATGATGCTCGGACTACAGTCTATTTATACTGTATAGAGATACAATATAAATATACTTTAAAAAGAAATGTTGAGGGACTTTCCTCGTGGTCCAGTGGTTAAGAATCCATCTGCCAAGGCAGGCAACACAGATTCGATCCCTGGTTCAGGAAGATCCCACAAGCTGCGGAGCAACTAAACTCATGCGCCACAACTACTGAGCCTGTGCTCTAGAGCCTAGTGCTCTGAAACAGGCTGCAATTTCTGAGTCCATGCACCCTGGAGTCTATGCTCTCCAAGGAGAGAAGCCCCCGCAATGCAAAGCACACCACAACTAAAGAATCGCCTCTACTCACTGCAACTAGAGAAAGCCCGCTTGCAGCAACAAAGACCTAGCGCGGTCAAAAATAAATAACATAAAGTAAAATTAAGTTAAAAATAAATTTTAAAAATTAAAAAAATAAATTAGAAACACTGGGTTGGCCAAAAAGTTCCTTCCGTTTTTTCCACAAAATCTCATGGGAAAATCCAAACAAACTTTTTGGCCAATCCAATACTAAACTGCTCTGAATTTTAGTCACCATTCCTTATTGAAACTATGTGGACAAGGATTAGGTCATAAAGCCTACTTTCAGTAATAATTTAAACTATCTACTTACACAAAAGAAGAAACAGGTCTTTAAAAGTTTCTAATTTATTATAGACAAGAACTAACAATTTACAATGAATCAATTCACTCTGGAAACAGGAAGGAGCTCTGAAATTACTTGGAGGTGCAAACACACTGAATAAAGATCATTTTCAAAGCAAACAAAAACAATAATGCCAACTTCTAATTAGTAAAGGACACTTCTTAGTTATTGTATTGAACACAGTTGCTCTATTCTACCCCTTGCCACACTAGACGATGAGAATTTTCTCAACAACTTCTAAAAAGTAATAATTTTAATATCAGATTCTTCCTTTAATATCAATTTTTTACTTCAGATGCAAAAATCACTTAAAATGTTTTACTATCTCTGTTACTCATCCATTTAGCTTACACATACATGTCACAAAATAAAATTCACTGGCAATTCCAGTATAATTTGGATCCAATAAAAACATTCACAAATAAATGGGCTGGACTATAGCAAGTTCCTATACTTAAATGATAAACATGATAAAATCACAATAAAGGCAAAACAATAAACAGTAGCTCTTCACCTGGATGAACTCAATCACTTGTCTTCTTGCTTTCTTGGAGAAGCCTTCTGCTGAATATTGGCTCACGGTTATCTCTGTAAAACTATTTGAGGGGGTGCTTCTCTGACGGCTCAGTAGTAAAGAATTCGCCTACCAATGCAGGAGACAAGAATTCGATCCCTGATCTGGAAGATCCCACATGCCTTGGAGCAACTAAGCCTGTGCGCCACAACTACCAAGGCTTTTCTCTATAGAGCCTGGGAGTCACAACTACTGAGGCCCGCCCATCCTACAGCCTGTGCTCCGCAGTAAGAGAAGCCACCTCAATGAGAAGTCCATGCACAGCAACTAGAGTAACCTCTGCTTGATGCAACTAGAGAAAAGCTCATCCAGCCAAAAATAAATAACTTTAAAAAAAAACTACTTGAAACTTTACATTTATTTCCATGTTTATTTAAACTAAAAGCTCTATGTAGACAGTGTAATAGGTATTTTGCTCACCAAAGTATATGCAGCTGTAGCAGCTAACACAGGATGAACTGGAACTCTATGGAAGGGGCCTGACCAGAAAATATCAGCCACTGCCTAATACAAAACTGTAAATGGCATAATTAGAAACGTAGTCTTAAGAGTCCTAATGACCAAAAAATAAAAGAGTCCTAATGAATTTCAGTGCTGTGTCCGACTCTTTGCAATCTCTTGGACTGTGGCCTGCCAGGCTCCTCTTTCCATGGAATTCTTCAGGCAAGAATACTGGAGTGGGTAGACATTCCTTTCTCCAGGGGATGGATACTCCTGACCCAAGGATGGAATCCAGGTCTCCTGCATTGCAGGCAGATTCTCTGTCATCTAAGCCACCAGGGAAGCCCATATTTGGAAAACCTAGCAATGAAAAGAAACCAAACTTTTGGGCTAAGGAAAATACATTATTTGGAAAATTAATCCCAGTGATTAATGAAGAATTTTCAGTTCATAAGATAAATGTAAAAATCCTAAATAAAGGATTAGCAATTAAATCCAGCAACTTAGTCAAGTATAAAATCCACAGGACCATATAGGATACACCTCAGAAAACCATTAAAAAGATTTCATGAGATGATGGAGGAAAAGATTACATGACACTCCACAATGCTTACTATAATTTAACATCCACTTTTTATTATTTATAGCTATTATCTATATGATTTTTAACAAAAAATATACACATCATTGAAAGAAGTTAGTTCCTTGGTGCTGCTGCTGCTGCTGCTAAGTCGCTTCAGTCGTGTCCAACTCTGTGTAATCCCATAGACAGCAGCCCACCAGGCTCCTCTGTCCCTGGGATTCTCCAGGCAAGAACACTGGAGTGGGCTGCCATTTCCTTCTCCTCCTTGGTGCTATTATACACTAAATATTAATCATACTGACGTTATCTCTAAAAGCATTAACTATGTCACCCCAAAACAGTGTCATATTATGAGTGATTATAAGCTTTTCTCTAACATTTCCAAATGTTATTACATACACAATATGAAAAACTTTGGAAGTATGCTATGGTTTATCATCTTTCTCTTGAAAGTTAAATTATTCCTTCTTACTAATTCTTATACTCATAATTTTCTAATTTATACTACAGTAGTAAATTCCACAGGATTTAACAGAAGCAAGTCAATCTCTCCCAGTCTTAGCCTATCTGTCCAATCTTTTTTCTCCTACTCGTCATCATCACACCTCTGCTTCCCTCAGCTGTGTCTTTTTTTTTTTACTTTTTGGCTATGCCATGTGGCATCTTCCCAGACCAGGGATCAAACCCACACCCCTGCAGCAGAAGTGCAAAGTCTTAACCACTGGACCACCAGAGAAGTCCTTCAGCTGCGTCTCTGCCTTGTCTCTACCCACATATCTGCCCTCAGTGCACAAATGTGCACGTTGAGGTTTCCGTTCCTCCCTCTCTTCACCTAGTCAAAGGCTCTCTCTCCTCTGAGACCAAGTAAAAATCCTCTTTTCTCGTGAAGACCATGAGTACCATTTAACTGAACACAAAGTCACGCTTTTAAGTACTTTATGTTTTACTAAACACTTTCCATACAATTACTTAACACACAATTATTTTCATAGAAAGTTAATTCACTTAGTGCTCACAAAAGTTCTATAAGACTGGCATTATTTGTTCCCATTTTACTGAGAACATTGACCAGACAGTAGTTGTAGAACTAGTCCAAACACACGTGACAAACCAGGACTTGAAGATAGCTCTTAGAACTACATGACCAATGCTTTCTCCAATTACCCCAATGTTGTTTTCATTTAATTTTTCTCTAATTCTTCCATGTATTTTTATCTTCTCTTTACTAGTGAATTCAGGGACGAAAGGGTGGGTTTGCTTATATTCTCTACAACACCCAGAACATGGCTGGGCACAGGGACGGTGCTACTATCACTGATTCTGCCTATCTCATTTGTCCTTTCCTTCTCCAAGAGAAGTCTTAAAAAGCAGCAGAGAGAAGCATGGAAGATGGGAAGAAGGGACAGGAGCTAGCATGTTTCCAATACATTAAAAAAAAAAGGAAAGAAGTAAAAAAAATTCTACCCTAAGACAAAAGTAGCAAACAACTTAATTCTTATTATGTTTCATCTCACCATTCCAGGTACAGAAATTACAAGAAATTCTCAAGACCAGGTGAATGCAAATATGGGTAGAAAGAATCAAGAGATTAGAAGTACAGGTATCTTAAGACTCTGGGATATCTGAGGTTTCAAGAGCTGTGTGGCTTTGGGGAAGGGTCTGGAGGCCAAGGTCAGCATAGTAATGGTCCATCCATTGAGTATTTCAGGCTTTGTGAGCCACAGTCTCTGACACAACTACTCAGTCTGCTGTAGCACAAAATCAGTCATAGGCAATACACAAAGAAACGTACCTGCTTGTGTCCCCATAAAACTTTATTTATAAAAGCAGACTTTGGTGTGCCAACCCCTACTCTAGTTGGCCTGTGCATGCCAAGTCACTTCAGTCTTGTCCGACTCTTTGCAACCCGATGGACTGCAGCCGGACAGGCTCCTCTGTCCACTGGATTCTCTCAGCAAGAATACCGGAGAGGGTTGCCATGTCTTCCCTCCAGGGGATCTTCCCAACCCAAGGAAAAAACCCACGTCTCATGTCTCCTGCATTGGCAGGCGGGTTCTTTACCATAAGCGCCACCTGGAAAGCCCCAACTTGGTCCAACCACTGCTAAACTTTGTCACATGTCCTTTTTACTTTCAGTCCTATTTTCTTCCTAACTCAACCAAGGGCAGTTATTACCCCATGGAGGGCATTTACGGAGGACTTTTTGGTTGTCACTAAGACTTGGGGACACCAGTGGCAAGAGGATCAAGGATTAGCAGCCTGCAAAGCAAAAGGCAACCATGCACAAGAGACTGTCCTGCCCAAAAATAAACCAAGAAGTTTAAGATGACACTGACCATCACTAGTTCTACTTTCTCCTTTCATTAGGCAGGCACACAAACATGCCCACACATACAAAAATGCACACATGCAAACACAGGCACACAGATTTGAGGCAAAAAGAAAAATGTCCTCTTCCCTAGCTGCATTGCTTTGATTTGGAAAACAGCCACTACTATTAGCAGAGGCACTGCCAAATGAAATGTGCACTGTTGCTAAAGGCATACATAGGTTTAAAGGAACAACTGAGCTGCTTTCCACTGGCTAAAGAGAACCAAGAACTGGTGGGCATTTACTTCACTACCATCAGCTTGTGGAATTCCCTCCCCTCCCTCATTTCTCATTTCTCCCCTTGCTTTTTCTCATTTGTCCCCTTCCTCTTCTCCTGGCCCATGAATAAAAGGTGGTACCACCAAGCTCCTTCATTTTTGGATCACAGGAAACTTGGCACCTAATAAATCAATGGTCATTCATAAGCTCTACAGCATATCTCTTAATTCAACTTTGGTTTGGAACAGATTGAACAGACATGGCCCTAATGCAGCTGCTGGATTGGAAGCATTAAAAGATAAAAACTTGGTTTAAAGTCACTATGGTTAATAAGTGTCCAAAGTCTGATTCAGCCAGTTTAAAGACAACCTTAACAGTGTGCCACTGAACTAGCACAAAGAAGGAAGCAGAGTGAATAGTTCCAGGGACTGCCCAAGGGCTGGGTAGATAATACCCCACACTGAGGTATAAGAACAGCTGGTGACCAAGCCAAGTAAATCAGCACACTTATTACCAGATAGAAATGTCACAGTGTTTAGCTACTTTGCTCCCAATTAGATTTGTAATTTGCTATAGCATCAAGTTTAATGAGCTATATAGTTACCAACTTATTCATTTAATAAGCATTTATTGAGCACCAGAGCAGAAAACTACTGGGCCAGGCAGTATTCTAGGTACTGAGGATGCAGCATTCAACAAAATATAGAAGGACCTACCATTCTTCTGGAGTTTACATTCTGGAATGTCTGTGTGTGGGAAGAAGGCACAAAAAGACAACACATATAAATTAAAACATGGTTAAGTACCATGATGACAGACACACAGAGGGATATGATAGGGTGAAAGCATGGCGAGGAAAGGTCTCTCTGGGAAGGCATCTGAGCTGAGAGCTGAGTGACAGAAAGCGGCCAGCCAATGGAAAATCTGGAGAAGCTCATTCCAGACAAAGGAAAAGGCCAAGCGAGGCTTAAACACCGTTTTTTTGTTTTTTGTTTTTTTTTTGAGGCAAAAGAAAACCAGCACGGCTATAGGAGGAGGAAGAAGGAAGGGGATTGACATGTAAGAGAGGTAGTTTGAAGCCATGATTATGAAACTAGTAGGCCATGGTTATGAGTGTAGATTTTCTTGTATGAGTGATGGGGAATCCACACAGTTTCCAAGCAATAGAGTCATGAACTGCTTTGCATTTTGAAGACATCAGTTGGGCCCAGTGGAGGAACATGAACTGTAAGGGTGTAAGAATGAGCACAGGGAAGCCTGTTAGGAGACTTCCAGAGTAATCTAGGTAAGATGACCATAAATTAGACTAGGACGACAGCAATGAAGACAGAAATGCGGATAAAAGTGATTCAGAATATATGAAAAAGTAAAATCATCTCAACTTGGATTGGATGTGGGGAGTGAAAAAAAGAAAGGAATCCAGGATGATATGTTAGCCTGATGATATGAAGGCTAAGCTTACAGGCTAACTCTGTGGGGGAGGGATCCAAGGAAAGAGTGAGGAAAAAAGAGAAAAGTGAGGCAGTTTGGGAGAATAAACACAAGGCATATGTTAAGCTGACAACAGCTTCAAAAACAAACACAGATGATTGTTAACCTTGGAGAACTTCTTCAGACACAGTGTGAAACCTCTTTGTACTGGAAACAGTCCAGTGGGGAATGGAGGAAAAGAATTTATTTGCAGCCTCCCTCCCATATCCTGCCTCCCGTTGATCAAAGTCGGTCCCACAAGGCTTTAACCCATTCACACTTCTAGGTATGTGACCCAGTCCCTCTAAAGCACCCATAGGTCCAACCTAGCCAGCATCAAGGTGTGATGGTCTTTTCATTATCAGCACCATACATGGCGGCTCTCTAGCCTGTGCTGACAGCAGCATCTGCCAGGAACTTATGGTAATAAGAATAGTTGTAATAATCTATTATGAAAAATAATCTGAAAAAAAAAAATATATATGTAACTGAATCACTTTGCTGTAAACCTAAAACTGACACAATACTGTAAATCAACTACACATCAATTAAAAAAAAACTATCAAAAAAAAAAAAGAATATCGTGAGCTTTCTCAAGGGCAGGGATCTGAGGGTGAGTAGGGCTGATTAGTTCTGGAATGGCACATCAACCAGCAGAGATGACTTCATGCTTCCAGTTTGTTTGTTGTAGTTACCAAGTCGTGTCCAACTCTGCGACCCCATGGATGATAGCCCACCAGGCTCCTCTGTCCACAGAATTTTTCAGGCACGAATACTGGAGTGGGTTTTCATCTTCTTCTCCACAGGACCTTCCCCACCCAGGGATCAAACCCACATCTCCTACACTGCAGGTGAGTTCTTTACCATCAAAAATTGTGAATCACTATATTGTACACCTATAACTTATATAATATTATACATCAACTATAGTTCAATTTTGAAAAGGGTAAAAAAGAGAGAGAGAAGAACAGAAGACATCAAAACAAAAGGAGGGGAGACTTCCCTGGTAGTCTAGTGGCTAAGACTCCATGCTCCCAACGCAGGGCACCTGGGTTCAATCCCTAGTCAGGGAACTAAGATCCCATATGCCATAACTAAGACCTGGCAAAGCCAAAAATTCATTAGATAGATTAAAAAAAAAACAACCATTTTTTAAAAACGAGGGTGGTTTTAGGAACAAGATTCCTAATAAGGCAAAATGGGATGAGATAGTACGCAAGAGGAGGGGTGGGCCTTTGATAAAAGCAGGGGCACTTCCTTACAACACAGTGAAAGTAAGTGGCTTGGATGCAGACACACTCAGACTGGAAGACGTGGGGTGAGAAAATAAAGGCATTCTACACTGACTGCATCTATTCTCTTCCACAGAATAAGAGGCAAGATCACTGTCATTAAATACATCCAGGCTGGTACTCAACAGAATGTGTTTCACACCGCCAGATCACCCTCAAGTTCACTTTGGTAGGTATGCTTTTCTAGACAAGGAACAAAATTCATGGCAAATTATAATTTATTACAGTTTTCCAAACATACACACTAATACAAGGAAAAATGAGACCACTTAGCTACACAATTAAATATCACCATCTAGTGGTTGAAACCTTAAAAGCCAGTGTATTAAAGTTTGAACCCATCCTGTGATTCTTAAAAAGGTTTGCATGTCCCGTGCACGCTTGTGTCCTGTGCAAGTGGGTGCGTGCTCAGTCTTGCCCGACTTCTGTAGCCCACCAGGCTCCTCTGTCCATGGAATTTTCCAGGCAAGAATAATACTGGAGTAGTAAAAAAAAAAACAAAGAATTCTAGAGTGGGTTGCCATTTCCTCCTCCAGGGGATCTTCCTGACCCAAGGATTGAATCCACATCTCCTGTATTGCAGGCAGATTCTTCACTGCTGAACCACCCTGGAAATCTACGGTATGTCCTAGTTAGCATTAATTCAAGAAAAAGATGCTTGAACAAAATAATTGATAAAAAAATTTAATACTTCATGAAATGTATCAATCACATATAAGATCTTACATTATCTAAAGTATATTCACTAGTGCTTATTAGGTGCTATGTGGCATGCTAAGTGTTTATACATGGACTTGCTCTTTAATCCCTCAATAGTTTATGAGATAAATGTCACCTTCATTTTACATATAAGGAAACTACAAATTGACACTTAAAAGATTAAGAATCTGCCCAAAATTTATACAGTAAAAATGATAAAGCCAGCATGTGAATGGAGTTAAAATGACTTCAAAATCCACACTCATAACTACTAGACTTACCATACTGTCTCTATAAGGCACCAGGGCTTCCCAGGTGGCACAGTGGTGAAGAATCTGCCTGCCAATGCAGGAGACGCAAGAGACGCAGGTTCAATTCCTGAGTTGGAAAGATCCCCTGGAGTAGGAAATGGCAGCCCACTCCAGTATTCTTGCCTGGAAAATTCCATGGACAGAGGGGTCGCAAAGAGTCGGACCCAACTGAGGGACTGAGCACACACAACCGTAAGGTACAAACATACTTAGGGCCTCGGCAGAAAAGTAAACCAGCTTTCTGTTACAAGGAATCAGGAATACTACAAGGTAGAACTTCAGAATGTAAAAGCTATTCTGTTGCAAACCATATTTTCCTAAGAGTAGTTAATAGTTTGTTACTAATGAAATAAACTGGACAGGGTCGAGTCTGTGATGCTCAAGACTGTGCCTCCTTTGGAGGAAGAGTGACATTAACAAACTTGGATCACACATACTCAATGTACTCAGACAATTCTCCAAGTGCTGCTGCTGCTGCTAAGTCACTTCAGTCGTGGCCGACTCTGTGCGATCCCACAGACGGAAGCCCACCAGGCTACCCCGTCCCTGGGATTCTCCAGGCAAGAACACTGGAGTGGGTTGCCATTTCCTTCTCCAATGTGTGAAAGTGAAAAGTGAAAGTGAAGTCGCTCAGTCATGCCCAACTCTTAGCAACCCCATGGACTGCAGCCTACCAGGCTCCACTGTCCATGGGATTTTCCAGGCAAGAGTACTGGAGTGGGGTGCCATTGCCTTCTCCGAGTGCTAAATAAAGCTAAATGAGAAAATCTGCAGGGTAAAAAAAAATATATCTCAAGGAGGCAAAACAATGTATCCCAGGAAATTGAAGGAGCTCCCTCCTTTCCATCAACCTTCCCTCCCTCCTTCTCTAGCAATGCCTCCAGAGGCACCCCTACTTCTCTACACTCTTAGGATTATTACTTATTCCAAGTTCAAAGCTGTTCCATATTTTGTTACTTACTCCTTACCATCATAGCTTATGGAGAAAGGAATTAGATTCAGAAAAGAACAATAATTCTCAAGTGTCATATTCTCAGGCAGGAGGAAGACAGGAAAACTCTATTCCCAAAGGTCCTTTGTGGTCAGAATATAAAATAAAATATGTTCTCAGAATGGTGTTCCAATATGGAGTTTAAAAATATATATTCCTATAGGTACAATGTAACATACGGTAGTTAATCCACAAAAACCTATTTAGCCACAATACAGCATAACACAGCAGCCTTACAAATATTCAGTAAATATTTACTGACTGGCCTTGTAAATGATACAAATTGTTCTAAAAGCTAAAGGTAGAGTACAAAAGTCTGTTTCGACAAAGTCCCTACATTCCTGGAGCTTACATTATAGAAGGCAAAGAAATATAAAGCACTAAATAAGTGAAAAATGTAACTTCAAAAAGGGAGAAATACTAAAAGAAAATTTAAAAAGCTGATGTGATTGTGGTTTTTCTTACTTTGTTTAAGTCATAAAATTACTTCTCACCATTGTTAACAAAATACAATGAAAAGGGTCTCATTGTTGCATACAAAGAGATCACAATCTAGTTTTTTCTCTTCAGGAGTGTTTACTGCAAACTTTTTTGTATTTCTTTGCTCCAGCAATACCAAGTTGGTAGAATTTTCCTAAACAGGTAAAACAATTTCATGCCTCTTTCTACTTCCCTGTTCTGTTCCCACTTTCTTGAAATACTTCCCACCACTACTGGTTTGGTAAATACTACTCCTTTGAAACCCAACTGAAGATTAGATTTATCTGTCAGAACTTCCTTGATATACACATGCAGAATTGGTGGCTCTGATTTCCTATAATTCTAAAATATTTTGTATGGACCTGTCTTACTGCACACACTACTCTACAATGTAATTATTTGTATTCTTGTACATCTTATCAAAAGCTGAGCTCCTTAAAGTTTATTAATATATCTTACCTCTCTTTGAATGTTTTTTTAAAAGAAGGATGAATGGATGAATGGCTACTAGATTTTAATGATGACATTACACATTTCTTAAAACTTAACACATTTTAAAGAAATTGGTACATCAATAAATGCCTAACACTGTTCCTACACCTTGGTACATCAACAAGTCTTACAGCACTTGAAATAACTGCCACCCTAACAACTAATTCACTTTCTGGTCTCTCACCATTGTAGAGATCAACTTAATGATTTTCTCTGAAACACAGATTTAGAAATATAAGTCATGCTGCTGCTGCTACTAGTCGCTTCAGTCGTGTCCGACTCTGTGCGACCCCATAGACGGCAGCCCACCAGGCTCCTTTGTCCCTGGGATTCTCCAGTTTTTCAATCTTTTTTAAGGTTTATTTGATTAGCATTCCTTTCACCTAATCACAAAATAGACTTTCAAAATTCTTTTTTTAAAAAAAAGCTGATGTGATGAAAAACAAGGAAGTACAGGGTACTGTGTAGTCAGGGAGTGGTTTGCTGAGAAGAGGACTTATAAACAGAGGTCTGAAGGAGAAGACCATAAACATCAGAACACAGGAACTAAGAAGTTTTCAGATAAGAGTCATAAGACAAAGCTGCATCAACAACTGTCTTCAAAAACACAAGGAAGGACACTGTGGCTTAAAATGTACCAAAAATGATAGTGGTTTAAGAAGAAGTTGATTGGGAAAACAAGGATTGAGTTCTATTCTTTTAATTTAACTTTACTATTCTTCCTTGTATTATTTCCTACTCCTCATATTACTTTCAATCATGTTGAATATTCTCTTAGATATTCTTAAACCATTATTTCTATTTATTTTTGGCTTAGAGTAGCCAGACGACTCATAGAACTACAGATTCCTTTAATTCTGTTTAGCGATCTTTCAAAGCTGTGTATGCAGTAATCCAAAAACAAATGCTAAAGAGCTAAAATACTTAATTATCTCACAGTGTTCTCCATTCAAAATAAAGCATCCAATCCAGCTGATTTCAGTGAAATGACTCAATGTTTTGTCATGCAAGAAAAAAAAAGCTATTTGTATATCCACAAAGTTGATATCTCTCATCTACCACAGGAAATTCAGAGGGAATCCCATGGCAATAACTGAATAGCTCTTCCCTTCTACACACTAGTGTGGTCTAGAGAAAAAGATAAAAACAACAAAATTAATGAACTTTTAACAGGCATTTACAGGAATTTCTAAAGATGTTTTATGGATGTTCTCAAAATGATTTCATAAATGTGGAAAATTTATAGTTGATTTTCTTCTAAGATAGAACGGCCAATCCTGTGAAGTCCTACAAGAGAAAAATCTTTGTGCCTAAACACTACAAATGAGAATTCACAATCTAACATTAGGACACGAAGCTGTTAGTTGTCGTTGACTGATCGTCTTCCCTTCACTTCCAATTTGAGGTGCTAACATATTACACTTTAAGCATTATTTCATATTTTACATTAAAGTTCAATAAGATTACTCCCAGAATCAAAATAACGTTCCTAGAAACAAAAAGGCTGGTTCCTCAACTTTGACTCAATTAAGACAAAAATGATAAACAAGGACTCTTTTATAATCATCCTCACCAATAGGGGAAAAAAAAAAGAAGAAAAAGAACAAAGGAAAGAATTTTTAAAAAGTGCTTCTTGTTTAGCACTACTACTTCTAATGTCTCAAAAGCTTCAGTACCAGAAAGGATATACCAGTCAATGGCACACAGGCCTGACTGTAGATCTCTGGATGATCTGAAGAGCGTTCCATCCTACCAAAGACCAAAGCCATCCTCTAAAAGAAAACTCTAAAAACATACCTTTTATTTTCAGCCAAAGTGGCTCCTTCATCCTTCAGCTGTTTGCTTTTCTCCGCACAGCCTTCAAGGAGACTTTCTCTCCTCCGTTTAACAGCATGAAGCCAGTTGCCTTCATCTTTCCCAACTGCATCCTTCTCATCAGCAGCTTCAGCTTCAAACTGCTGGGACGTGACCTTTGAGACCTTCTCACCAATCTTCCTTTTCCATCCAAAGGAAGCCATTCTGGAAAAATTACAAAGAGAAAGCTCTAAATTTCATACTTGGCCCTTTATAGAAGTATTCCAACGAACAGGTAAAGAAAGGATAGAAAGATAAGGCTGTCATCATTTTTTGGCCCCTAATTAAAATAGTGGATCTAGGCGATAATCATCTAAGGCTGATAACATCCTAAAATGAAAGTGTTAGTCACTCAATCGTGTCTGACTCTGTGACCCCATGGACTACAGCCTGCCAGTTTCCTCTGTCCATGGGATTCTCCAGGCAAGAATACTGGAGTGGGTTGCCATTTCCTTCTCCAGGGGATCTTCCTAACTCAGGAATTGAACCCAGGTCTCCTGCATTGCAGGCAGATTCTTTACTGCCTGAGCCACCAGAGAAGCCCAACACAGTAAAGAAAGACAAGTTCACAATATGTATCTCCTGATGGAAGTGACACAGCAGCCATGAAGTATTCCTGCCAAAATTAACACTAAATCACATCATACCTCTACCAGTTTACAAGAAATAAGGGATACAGAGGAGTATGCTAAATAACACGTCTGAGACAAGACAGCAAGGAACAGAAATTAAAGGAAAAATAAAACTGGTTTCTTCAAGAAAAAAGGAAAAGTTGGGAGGTATCCCCTAGATTAAGAGAGACTTAAGAAACACACAAACCAAACACAATGTGTAGATCCTGTTTAGCTACAGAATCAAACAAGCCAATGGGGAGGAAAACTTTATGAAATAATAGGGGGGATCAGAACAATGGCTTCATATTTGATGATATTAAGAAATTCCTGCTTTTTCAGGTATAATAGTATTATGTTGACAAAAAGAATGCTCATCTTTGGGGAATACATATTAAAATATTTTACATGAAATTACACGGTATCCAGGAATTTTTTCAAAGTAATCAGCAGGAGTGATGAGTGCAATATAAGATACACAGATTAAAAGATTGCTATGAGTTAATAAGTAATCAAGTTAGGTGATGAGTACATGGAGTCTTTGTACTTTCTTCTCTCTTTGCATATATGCTTGAAATTTTTCATCATAAAAAGTTTTTGAAAGATTCAAAATTGGTAAATGACTTAATTCACAGAACTATGTGGTTAATCAGAATAACAAATGTTAAACTGCTTTGTAAATCTGTAATAATACAAAATATAAGGGCTGAGTGAGCAAGCATAACTGATGGAACAAAGTTAGAGAAAACCCTGGAAGAATTCAACAAATATTTATTTCGAGAAGGGATTTACTGAGGGATCAAGAACTCTTGCTAGTTACATGGATGGGTTTATAGATACTGAGAAACCTTTGGAATTGTATATGAATGTTTATATGTTTGTGTGCACCCTGCACAAGAGTCTCTAAGCTTTCATTCCATTTGTAAAGGAGCCTACAACCCCAAAGAGAGTATCAACTGACTGATCAACTATTGGGATAAGGAAAAGCAATGGACCAGAGGTCTTCACACAACTATCAAAGAATGGGCATTGTGCGAGTACCCGAGGGAGAGAAATGAAATAATAAGTTCCAGCAGATACCAAGTTCTTCATCACTGATGCACACTGAAATAAAGTATAAGTAACCAATAGGATGAAAGAGACCAAAAAATACATGTGGGTGGCTATGAGGTCACTAACATGGAAGGACCCAAGATAACGGCAGATTTTGGAGCGGTAAGAAAATTGTGGGTCATGTGCCTAAGTTCTTAATGAAGTGTCAATAAACTACAGCAATCAAGAAATGTACTGGGTGGGACTTCCCTAGGGGTCCAGTGGTTGGGACTGCATACTTCCACTGCAGGGGACGTGGGATTCATCCCTAGTTGGGGAATTACGATCTCACCTGCTGAGAAGGGAGGCCAAAAAAAACCCCAAAACAAACCAAAAAAGAATGGATAGGCTGACAGGGGTAAACCACATGCTTTCCACAGGAACAGAGATTTTTAGAAAAGCCTGCAGGAGTAATGGATTATAAACTATACTAGGGGGACTTCCCTGGTGGTACAGTGGATAAGAATCTGCCTGCCAATGCAGGGGACACAGGTTCCATCCCTGGTCCGGGAAGATTCCACATGCTGTGGGGCAACTAAGCCGGTGAACCACAACTGCTGAGCCCTTGCACCCTGGAGCCTGTGCTCTGCAACAAGAGAAGCCACTGCAGTGAGAAGCCCGCTCATCACAACTACAGAAACCCTACGCATAGTAATGAAGACCCAGCGCAACCAAAAGTAAATAATTAAAAAAAAAAAAAAACTATACTAGGGAATGAGGACAAAGCCAAATCCTCTTCCCAGACCCATGATAATAGGGGAGAATGAGTTTCCTATGTTTGAAGATTACTGCAAATAACATAGGGAAAGAACAACAACACAAAAAGCCTGAAAACGTAAGTGTGTTTACTATAGAACGTAAGTCCAGAAGTACAGAAAGAGAACATGAGAATGGATCGTTAGAAAGGTCTCACAAGATATTAGAATAAGTCATGTTAAGAAGTCTTGCATTTACCACTGTCCCTAAAGGTGACAAGAATGAGGATGATTAAGTTTTCTGGCTTCAAGTTTCCAAATCGGCAATGTGAGGGATAAAATAGTGCGTTAGGCATTCAGTCGTGCCCGACTCTTTGAGACCCCGTGCACTGCAGCCCGCCAGGCTCCTCTGTCCATGGGGATTCTCCAGGCAAAATACTGGAGTGGGTTGCCATTCCCTTCTCCAGGGGATCTTCCCGCCCCTGGGATCGAACCCGGGTCTTCTGCATTGCAGGCAGATTCTTTACCACTGAGCCACCAGGGAAGCCAACATAGTGTGGGAACCCTAATTACACAGGCATTTTACCCTGCCACAAGCTAGAGAATGCTTCTCTTCACTGCGTCGGAAAATGAAGCAACGAAGGCGAGGAAACTGAAGAACACAAACAAGGAAGCAAAACAGCAGCCTTCTGCGTATACGGGTGTATTCGGAGGTGAAGGATTATTCCGCAAGAAACGATTTACCCGAACACGTTACCGCAAGAGAGAAACCAGTACTAGCGACTTCCCCTCATTTTGCGCGCGCGCGCACACACACACACACACACACACACACACACACACACCCTGCGAAGTTCACAAGGACACACACAAACTGCGAAGTTCACAAGGGCGCACACACACACACACACAAACTGCGAAGTTCACAAGGGCGCGCACACACACACACACTGCGAAGTTCACAAGGGCTGCCCAGGACGTCACCCGCGAGTTCAGAGTCCCGCCCCGGACACGGGCCCCGTCCCCGCGGGGTGCAAAGTCAGCTACCTTCCGCTCCTCCCGCCCAGGGCGCGAGCACCAGGGAGGGCCTGAACCCCAAAACTGCTGGTCCCTAGAGACCAACCTTTAGCGTCCTGGCTCTGCCACACCCGCGGTGGGCCTCAACTCCGACTTCTGAAGCTCCTTACTCCCGTCACCCCAAGACCCACCAGCCTCGTTTTGCCCCAACTTCCGCCGACTTCCACCCCTGACCGGTAGCCTGTGTTACCCGAAGACCACTCCCCGGGTCCCCTGTTTACATTCCGCTTGCCCTTTACCCACCGGAAACGGAAATTATCGTGCCCCATCTCCTTCCCGCTTGCCGTAGGTGCCGGGTCTTCCAAGAGAGGGGGTTGGCCGACCTAGGGCGTCCGAACCGTCCGGAGCGGCGAGCTGGGAAGAGGCGACTCTAAGTGCCTTTCATCCGCAAACCTTTCCCCGGGACTAGAAGTCCCAGAAGTCACTGCGGCCGCCCCCACCCCATTATTACCCTCCGAAGCGGGTAGTCCGGGCCGCCCGGACTGGGCGCGCCCTCTAGCGGCAGACGAGAGCATCGGCGCGCTGGCGCCCACAGCTCGGGAGCGAGGGAAACTGCGTCTGCGCAGGCTGCGTGCGCGTGGAGAGGACTTCGCTGGTGGTGTCGCGAGGCCCATCCAGTCAGCAGGTAGAGCGTGGAAAACGACTTCGGGGGAAATCCAGAGCATTGACACGCGGCCCTCCCTGAAGGAATTTACAACCTAGTTGAGATCAGCCAGGCGCTGAGGACAGAGGCAAACCCAACTGTAAAAGTATATGAGGGTGGGGAGAGGACCAGGGAGGGCCGTAGCTCAACTTGGGGGGGGTGAGGGGGTCGGCGGGGGAGGGCGGCCGAGGGGGCAAAAAAGTTGGATGCAGCGTCTCTAAAGAACAAAGAACTATGGCCCGAAAATAGCTGTTTTGAAAAATAAAGTGGGAACGTGTAACACAGGGAAGTGTTTAGGAAGTTGAAAAATTGAGATTGTTGATTTCTCAGTGTTGTGGTTTCGTTTTTGTAGACCAAGTGTTCTCAACCTCAAGGGTGTAACGTTTCCAACTGGATCATTCTTTGGGGAGGGGGGGTGACTCTCCTGTGCGCAGCAGGGTGTTCAGCAGTATCCCTGGGCAGTAGTAGATGCCATCAGCATCCACTACCACATCACCAGTGGTGACAACCAAAAATGTCTCCAGAAGTTGCTCAAAGTCCCTGGAAGAAAGATGGGTACCCCTCTCCTGCCTCATTGAGAACCACTGATGGGAAACAATGATTCTGCAAAGATGAGCTTCAGACCCCTGAGGGTCCTCAATATCCTTTCAGAGTCAGAAGTATTTGGGGGACTTCTTTATGGGTTAGAATCCGCCTTGAAATGCAGGGGACACAGGTTCCATACCTGATTGGGAAACTAAAAATCTCTCATGCCACAGAGTATCTAAGCCCACACGCCACAGAGTCTGCACTGCAACTACTGAAGCCTGCCTGCTCTGGAGTCCGAGCGTGACAATGACAGATACCGCGTGGTGAAATGAAGACCTTACTTGCTGCAACAGAGACCCAACGCAGCCAAATAAATTTAAAAACAAAACTATGTTTTCATACTATCATAACATCATTTACCTTTTTCATAATGTTGACATTTGCAGTAAGAATGGAAAAGCAATTGTGGCTAAAACCACTGGCACCTCAGCACAAATCAAGGTGGTAATACCAAGCTGTACTAGTAGTCATTGTATACGCTCCTCAGTACCCATTCATTGTAAGAAAAAGAAGATTCAGTCACTCAGTGTCCTTAAAGAAGCAATAAAAATCATTTTATTAACCCTGAGTATACGCATTTCTTTTTAATATTCTGTGTGACAAAAATGGGAGGTACAAAGTACTTTTGCTCTATATTGAAGTATGATGTCTCAAGATAAAAGCACTTGTGAGATTGCATTATAAACAAATACTTTTTTTGTGGACTACAACTTTTACTTAGAGGAACTGACACACCTGCTGATTATTCAGGCTTGGGTCTGACAAACATTTTGAAAATGAAGGAAAGTCACCTGCTACTTCAAGGAGAACAATTGACAGTGTTGCCAAAAATAAAATTAAAGAATTTAAGCAAGAGATGGCTGGAGTAACAGCCAACAGTTTTGGCCTTGGAGTACAAAATGAAGCACGGCAAAGGCTAACCATTTTTTCAAGAGAGCACAGTGGTCATAGCACACACCCTTTTCCAACAGCACAAGAGATGACTCTGTGTGGACATCACCAAATGGTTACTACCGAAACCAGATTGATTATATCCTTTGCAGTGGACAATGGAGAAGCTCTATACAGTCAGCAAAAAGACCTGGAGTGGACTGTGGCTCAGACCATGCGCTGGTTATTGCAAAATTTTATCATATCCATGGAGTCACAAAGAGTCGGACACAACTTAGCGACTAAACAACAACATGCCATTTTGGAATACTTGTATTTGCCATAATTTATCTTGCCAGCTTCCTGTTACTTCCGGACTTTTTTTTTTTTTTGGCCACACTGCAGGGCATGTGGGATCTTAGTTCTCAACCAGAGAATGCACCCACAATCTCTGCAGTGGAAGGACAGTCTTTTCCACTAGACTTCCCGACAAGGGAAGTCCCCAGATTTTTCTGATGAGATCAGTGGTGGTATCAAATGTGATTTTCTTTTTTATTATTGGATTAAATGTTTCCAACATTTAGAAGGACTGCGGAAGTGAACCAATTTTTTCAAAATAATCAGTATGCAATTGTGGTAGCCAACCACCAAGATAGCCGCCTATGAGCCCTATCCCTTGCACTCACACTCTTGTGTTGTTACTTCCCACATCATACCAGGGTTGTTCTCTGTTGCCTCAAGGATATAGCAGAAGTGATAGCATATCACTTATTATCATCACTTCTGGTATTAATAAAAAGATACCACTATGGTGGTGGCAGTGTTTCTTCATCTGGGTAGAGGTTTACATGGCCATGTTGATTGCAAACCTAAAACACTGAAAATTCATCCAGGGAAATATTTGCTTTGAGCACTTCTCTGCATGTTAGACCTCTGTAAAAATCTTTAAAATGTATGTATCTTGGGACTCAGAGCAGGATTTATGCCTTATGGTCTCATTCATAGTGCTTGGTTCATAGTAGCCATACAAGAAGATACAGTTTGCAGAGTGAATAAGTAAATGGTGCTTGAAGCTGTACACCTTTCTAGGAGTCGATATCAAACCTCTCAAATAACTTTATGTTGATCCACTCTACCCTGGTAAAGGCTACCCCCACCACTTCCCTACCTACTTTGCTCTATGGTCATAATGCACCTATTGATATATTTAGTAATTTCCCATGCTGCCTATATAGACAACATGATCATCTTCCAAGTTGTTAGAAATCCTCTAAATTTGTCATAGTTTACATTTATTGTCATTCACAATAAATAGAACAATCTTTTTACAATAGAACAGTTCAATAAATATTGATTTTTCAGGCAAGAGAATTTCTTGTACAATTTTGTTCAGTCAGGGTAAACATCTAGAGTAATTTATAAGTTCCCTAAAAGAACAACCCATGTGTTGTTCATAACACTCTTTAGTACTGTTTTCTGTTGTTCAATTATCAAGTTATTTTAAAGATTCAGAATGTCAACAATCTAACACAAGCCAACAATGCCATATGGGATATAAGATTTTTTACTGATTGAATTCTAACAGTAGTGGAATTCTAACCAAATCCAATGTTAGCAGCCAAAGGTAACTGCTCTTCTGTTATATATAACTTAATATTTTGTTCAGGTGTTTAATTTTTAGATGAAACAAAAACTCACTAATTTAGATGAAACAAAAATCATAACATTCAAGTGCCAAAATCTTTTCAAGTACTATATATTTAGGCACACTGTTTAAAAGGTACACAGATGGTTGGCCATAACAAGTAACTTTTTTTTTCCACATAGTTTTCTCAGAAGTTAAACACATTGTAAACCAATGAAAAATCATATTTTTTATTATCCATTTTCCAAGTCAAAGTATTTGAAATTGTATCCTTAAGTATACCCTGGTCAAGACAAACGTGAACAAGCCTCAAAAATCTTGTACCACAGACACTGATTTCTACCATACTACCAATTTATAGTTATGTTGTATGTAGACTTTGATTCATCTAGTTAAGAAAACTCACAATGAAAATAGGATTTCTGTTATGGATGGGGGACTCGGAAGGAGTTAAGGGGAAAAGACTTAAAGCACATTTTTTTCTTTCATTCCAAAGGTGCATGGAGTTCTTCATCCACCCATAGTCCACCAATCATTCAGTGTGAATAGTATCACCGAAAGGCCAAAAGGGGCGGGGGGGGGCAGGGTGAGAGGACAGGATTTTCTGTATAAAATGATTTAAAACTCTGAAAAACTACAAAGCCATCCAAAGAAAAAATATAATCAAAGTAAAAGCAACGGAGTTTATTTCAGTGAAATTACCTTAAATTAGATATATTAAGCTCCCCAGTCCCCCAACCTGGTAGAAAAGTTCCTCTCAGTGAGAAATCATTTATTTTAATGGCAGAAATTTTACATATCAGTAAAATCTGTTATTTAAAACTGTGTACAGTACATTTCTGGCAAAAGCCTTATACATCTTTCAGTTGTCAAGACAAAGTAAAAATATGGTTGCATAAAATCACAAAAAATATAAATTGCTGAAAAGATAATAAAAAAAGATTACAAATCATTTGCATTGACTCCCTTACATCTTCAATTAGTAAGAATTTGCAAACAACAGTAAATTTGTGGAAATTGTGATGAAACCTTGACATTCTCAACCAAAAGGTGTCATTTCAAATATCCCAGCTTAAAAAGAACCTACTTGCAATAGTCTGTGTATTTATCATACTATTTGTACAAGTGCAATATTTAAGTATCCAAAATAAAACTCAGTAACTTAAAGGAATCACAATAACTTAAAACGAAGCCGTTTACAAAATTAACAGTTTTTAGAAGGTCCTGTTTAATTGGTTCCTTTTTGTTCCCCACTCCCCACAACAGATCAGAGACATTACAACAATGTCTTAGCTCTATATACAAATCTGTAGCTTTAAAAATAGTCTTCTGTTCTTAACATTAGGAACATAATGCTGCACTTAGCCTACATGAAGTCAATATCTCCAAAACAGAGGGCTACATACAAGTTATAAATACAGTTTGAACTTATATTTAAATGGAACCCCTGTAATTTTATACAGCTTTCCAATTCTAAGTTGAATAGAATAAGCCCTGGACAGAAGGAAGCAAGGTTTTCTCTTGAATTCAGTGCATGTTTTGAGGGATGCTGGAGCTACATCCACAACTATACAAGCTATCATGACATCGGAGAGCATGATCATCAGGTTACATAGGTGCCAAAAACAATACTACAATACCAAGAGTCTTAAAAGGGGGCTGGGGGGAAGAGTTCTGTTGCAGTGGAAAGATAATACCAAAAGAAGTTTCTTGAAGTTAAAATAGAAGGCAATTTATGAATGACACAGTATTTTTTTATTAGCATACACATGATACAAATTTCATCTGAGGTGGCTAAATTTTTTCTTACACCTAGTATGTAATGCATTACACTAAGAGCAAGAAAAAGAAAATATAAATCTGGGCTCTTAGGATTAAGCAACTTTGGGCAGTTCCCATAATGCTACTTTAAGTAATGAAAATCCAAAGCAAATGTGACTAGTTAGAAGAACTGATTTGTTCCATATTTTATCAAAACAATAAGGTAATAGCTAAGAGACAGCCAAATGCAATGTGTAAACTTTAGTTGCAGCCTGGTTTGAAATAAATTTGTATGACAATGAGGAAAATCTAAATATGCATGATTAGATGGCATTAGAGAATGGTATTATGGTTTTTTTAGGAGAATGTCATTATTTTTTAGGAGATGCTTTAAGTTTTGAGGAGTGATGAGTCTATCTTCAATGTCCAAATTGTTCAGGGGAAAAAAGCATATATACACACATACATATACACACATATATATATAACTGTATCTACATACAGATATATAGATAAATATGGCAAAATGTTAACAAGTATTGAATCTAAGTGGTAGATAACACATGTGATCACCTTACAGCCTTTCAATTTTTCTTCTAAAAAATGGCCGTAATGAAATTTAAGAGAAAAAGTCCTGGCTAAGCAGTTAACAGTTTGTAAGACATGTCCTATGCACTGAATCAATTTAAAAGGTACATGATTGAATGACCAGACATTCCAGCATACATTTAATACTGACTGACATGATTAGGAGAGAGGACTCTGTGATATTGGCAAATGGCAAACCAACCAATGATTTATTTACAGTATATGCAACGCAGCTCTTGTGACAAAAAGAGCAATTTATATACAGAATATAGTGGGGCAAATTGTAGAATTAAAATTAGTGCCTGGAGTATCTGAATATATAAGTTCAATTTAACTGTGTCAGGTATCTTTAATGTGACTTACCATATACTATAGAATATTAAGGAGAGGATATGGAAGAATCATCCAGGCTGTCCCTAATGTTGAAAATACTTGCTAAATTAAGGAGCCCAGAAAATAAAATCACCTCTAAAGGTCTCTGGGGAGTCTAGTCAAATATTTATTTCTTTATTCCTTTTTTGGCCACACCACGTGGCATGAGGGATCTGAGTTCCCCCACCAGGGAACCTGCGCCCCCTACATTGGAAGCACAGTCTTAACCACTGGACTGCCAGGGAAGTCTCTAGGCAAATATTTATTGAATAAATCTTTGAAGCAAATATATAACACATCAACATGTAATTAACATATGAAGGCCTTTATGGTAAATTAATATTCTACAAAGCCCTGTATACACTAAATACAAAATAGCCAAAAAATCAAGTGAGCCTGAGAGACCTATAATTCATTGCGCATAGTATATTATTCTATATGCCTACTGGACAATGAACAAAATTGTCTTAATTCATTTTTGCACATTATGCTTTTAACTATTAATCATGTTTCAACCTCTGTGCAAACTGCATTCCAAAAGGCCAACCCTCAGTTATAATTACGTATAACTTGATTATACATGGAAGCATTTGGCTATGATTTATTATGCATGCTTATTGCTATCAAAGAAATAAGCAAAGTTTTAGGTTTACTGTGCAAGAATTTTAATTAGATTCGCGCACATCTCAAAAAATTCTATTGTGTGACTTCCAGGTCTTGGAGTTAATTCAACAGGAGAAGAGTCAAGTGAGGTTACAGATGAGGTAAGAGAAGCTTCTGAGGATTTTCCTTGAGCCTCAGCATCTGAATCATTCCTTTGGCAAGCTCGATAGTTGCTAACTGAGCCCGATCTCTGTGGAGTAGCAGTCCCTGATTTGGCTTCAGTAATTTCATCTGGGTAAAAAAAAAATTCAATTTATTCTAATCCATGACACCCTTCCCAAAATTTTAACAGTATTTAATTCGCTTCTTTAAGTGAGACTAGCTATCAAGAGCGTGTTGTTTTGAATACTCCCTGTAACAGAGGCAGTGAATCTGTGTTATGCCACTTGCCTCTTTTACACACAGCAATGTATTCCCCTGATGACTTATTAAGATTGGGTACATATTTGGCTACTCACCAGTCTTGCAATCCAGGATTAAGAGCTCAATGAACTAATAATGAAGCTTAATAAACATCATTCCCTAGCAACAAAAGTCAACCTTTCTATATTAAAAT
This sequence comes from Giraffa tippelskirchi, assembly GCF_054371585.1. NCBI lineage: Eukaryota > Metazoa > Chordata > Mammalia > Artiodactyla > Giraffidae > Giraffa > Giraffa tippelskirchi. The sequence goes on from NC_137282.1 coordinate 85,841,039, forward strand.
AATAAAATAAATGCACTTAAAATTTGAATCTTGGAAATCATCTCATCTAACTCCTTGCTTTATTGACAAGAAAACATAAACCCCTAACAGTTAAGTGACTTGCCATAGGTAACAAGTGAACAAAGAGGTAAATCTTGAATCTAAGTCTACTAACTCTCATCTCAGTACTCTTACTTTGTCTTCATATTTAAGATCTTATAAAAGAGCAACAATTCCAATGAACAAAATCAAGGAAAAACTAAAATTAGGAACACAACATAAAAACAGTAAATGGTCATTCAGTTGGTAAACCCAGGTATTAATAAACCTAAGGTTACAAATTTAATCCAAATAAAATGGAAAAAAAGTTAAACCCATTCTGTATCTCAAACTGCATTGTTAATACCATCTGGACATAAACAGACAAACAGGTTTGGCCAACATATCATAGCTTAAAGCTGTGTCTTTCTGATACTATGTAGGTACTATCTTTGAGTTTATATAGAAGACAAAGCCATGGGTAAATCTCATAAGTGGACAAAAGTGGCAGCATATCTTAATTGACTTGGCCAATGAAGAATAGCCATAAACACGTCTACTTAATTAAAGATTCTGTTTGTGAGAGAACATTTATATATACACAGCTGTGTGCATGCATGCTCAGTTACATCCAACTCTTTGCAACACCATGGACTGTAGCCTGGCAGGCTTCTCTGTCCATGGGATTTCCCAGGCAAGAATGCTGGAGTGGGTTGCCATTTCCTTCTCCAGGGGAATCTTCCCAACCCAGGGAAATAACCCTGCATTGGCAGGAGGATTCTTTACCTCTGAGCCACCAGGGAAGCACTGTACTCTAATACTTAAATGAATTTTATTAAATATCAGATATTTTTTAAGTTTAATGCTGTTGACTTTAACAGCAAAGTCAACATTTATTCTAAATCATTTCATCTCATCAAAATGAACTACAAGAAACAAAAATGTAATAGAAAATTTCACTTTAGGATAAAGCTGTATAAGGCTTTAAGGATTTTAGATGATAGTCTTAAAAGGACAATAAACTATTTCCAAGATTCTCAAATATTCACATCTAAAAGGTGCTTTTATGTTCTTTTGCTATTGAATTACGAGGTACAATTCAAGAAGCTTCAAAAGACTCAAAGATTTACTAAAATGCTAAATTAAGTAACAAGGTCTAACATGTTGTCTACGTTGTTCTGTGTGATGTACATACCATCAATACTTCGGAAATCCAATAAATATGTTCTACTATCCACTTGGTATAACTGCAGACTCATTTTAGAGTATGTACTTGTCACAGGATTCTTCCTCCGAACACGCAAATAATACGGGTTTACAACCTAGCACATGGTATGGACAAAAACAAAGTGAAAAGGAATTCTTCTATAAAACATGATAGACTACAGGTTTGTCAAATGTGCTAATAATCAGAATGCTCTTTCTTACCTTCCATTCATAATCCAGTTGTTTGATTGCTCTACAAACTTCTGCCATGATATCATTTGGCCGACTTTGACTTCTAATTCCCAAATGCCATTTTGCTTTCCTTACACCTTGATGTTTGGATTTCTGTGGATTTAATTCATCAAGGGTATGGCGTGCCCTGGGAGTTTCAGCAACCAAGAATGGTACTCTTTCAGGATGGGGCCGGGTCAAGTGGTGATCGTCGAGAAACGAATCTGGTGGGCTTGTTGCCAAGTAAAAATCTTTGGCCTCATTCATTATCCTCCTGTTATCTATTATGAGGTGGTAGGCAACTGCCAAAGGGTCCTGGTGATTTCTGTTATAAAGGCAGCTGAGAACCTCCTCTTCTGAGCATTCAAATTTTTCACATACTTCTTTTAAGGCTTCATCATCAATCATGGTTGAGCTATACGATGGATCCTCAGGAAAGAGATATTTTGGAAGGTCCTGTTTAAACCATTCATGTTCCCTGAGAGAAAACAGTAGGTGTCAGAAGGGTTTGGAGGAGAGATGAGACTGAAAGTAACTGTTTGGGGGAATTGATACTCATACAATATTATCATTTATATTTATATTCATACTGTGTTATCATTTTTTTAAAACAGATTTTTCTCTTCTGGCTCATATTTCATTGTATAATGGAAATGTTCCAGCCTTCCTCTGATTGTAAGAGGGAGAGAACACTACTGGAGCAACCAGGAAAAAGTGTCCACACTTTAAATGTTTGGAACAAATGGCAATGACATACTAATGGTAAAGTCCATCTTATTTCCAGCTCAGAAAAGAACAAAATTAGTCTGTGGCTTCCTCTTTGGATATAATGTTAAGTGAAAAAAATGCATAACAACAAAAATAGACAGCTTTCACTCATCGAATGCTTACTATGCGGTAGATTTTAGGCTGAACACTTCATATCTGTTATCTCACCTCATTTTCAAACAACTCCAATAAGATAATAATATCCCCTTATTTTAATGAAGGAACTGAGGACTTCCTAATTTTATATATAAAAGGATATTTTTTGACTTGAATTATATAAAAATATGCTAAAACTAAAAACATGGAGAGGAAACACCTCAAAGAACAAAGATTATCTTCTGGATAATGGAATTAAAGATCATTTAAATTCTCTAATGTTTTTGGTGTTTACTAAGCCTTTTCCAATTGTCACATATTTCATTTAAATTGGAAAAAAATATGTAAAACACAAAAACCACCTCTAACTAAGATATTCTGAAATATAAATTTTAAAGAAGGATCAGTCCTTCTCTAGCAGTAAAGTCATGACCTGCCATTCATTCTCTTTTTTAGTCTGCAGAATATGGAGTAAATGGAATTAACCTTTTTTTTTTTGAACTGGAATATAGTTGGTTTACGATGTTGTGTTACTTTCTTCTGTACAGCACAGTGAATCAGTTACACATATATCCACTCTTTCTTAGACTCTTTCCCCATACAGGTCATTACATAGTATTGAATAGGGTCCCCTGTGCTTATAAAGTAGGTCCTTATTGCTTATCTATTTTAGGAATCAAACTTTAAGTTCTATGTATGATCTTTCTTCTTCATTGCCCTAATACCTTCTTCTTTACTAGTCCCAGATACACATCTGATTTCTTTCATCCTTTTCCCTCCATCTCAGAGAAATGTTCTATATAGCCATTAGAAGACCAAAAGAGAAATTTCCATTAACGAAAAAAGGAAAGAAAAACAATGGTAGAAGAAACAAAAGTTTGCAGTATTATCTTCATCAGAAATGACCTGCTCAAATTTGAGATTTATCATCATCACTTTTGCCTATTTAAACTTTTAGGTTGAACCACATGAAACTGGCAATATTGGTGGACTTTTTTACTTACATAACAGTCATTTAATATGTAATTCAATCTATACTACTATAAAAACAAACATGTCATTGACTGAATTACAACTTTCTCATTCCTTGAGAGGAACAAAAGGAAAAAATACAGTAACTTGTAAGATGAGAACTCAAAAAGCAACATAAAAATTTACTATGAAAAAGTATGAGAATGTGTAAAAGTCAAAAATGAAGCATATTACAGAAAATCTTAAAGAATCACTACCAAATCTAATACCCTACTAAGGTCCTTTTTATTTTTCATTACCTCTTTTTTTAAATTTAAAAAGTAATATAATGTTCACTGTTACAATTTCAAAACAAATAAAGAAGCATAAGCAAAAAGTGAAAGCCTTTCCTCCTCCTAATTTTACTTCATAAGGTAGCCAGTTTAGTGTTTTTAAATATCAAGATAAAATAAGTTTGAGTCTATACACTATTTTTAATATAAAAACGGGATTACACTGTACATACTGTTCTGCAAATTTCTCTTTCATTTGATTTATATCACTGATACTGTTAGATCTGACAATCAGGTTGCTTTATCACCTGATATCTTTGATTGTGGCTCTCTTCATGGGATCCACCTGCAGCATATGTTTCAAAAGGCTAATCACAGAAGGGTTTAAATACTGAGGGGTATAAAAGATCCCATCACATATCTTCTTAAAAAGAGTTGGCACGTGATCATCATCAAACGGAAGGGTTCCACATAATAAAGCGTAGAGAATAACCCCACTGCTCCATATATCTACCTCTGGACCAGCATACAATCTGCAACAGGAAATACCAACTGGGTTAAACAATCATTAGTAACTTAAGAGTCAATGAATTAATCATACATTTTAAATATAGATACTTCATAAAGAATTATTAGTCAGAATATGGTTTCAATAAGTCACTGCTATGTACTATACATACAGATTCTACAGTTATTCTATCAGTATTATCTTGGAAAACAAAAATTAAGAATATTTTTTAAGTTACAGACTAGAGCTAAAATTCTCTCCTTACTACCTTACAATTGTCCTCATGATATCCAACTAATAGGGCCAAACTTTGAACAAACAGATCATTACTGAATTTAAAACCACTGTTTTTTGGTTACAGATTAAGTGATCTTTCCTCAACTGGGAATGTTCTGTAATAATGGACTATAAACCCACTCTCCCCAATAACCCAAGACCTTATACCAAGGAAAAAGAGGCCTGAAGCTGTGGAAGGAAGCCCAGCTAACTGATTTGCAGAGGACTTTAAACTCTTATTTGCATTGTACTGTAGCCTGCTGACTTAACTGTTGTTGTTATTTAGTGGCTAAGTCGTGTCCAACTCAATGGACTGTAGCCTGTCAGGCTCCTCTTGTCTATGGAATTCCCCAGGCAAGAATACTGGACTGGGTTACCATTTCCTACTCCAAGGGATCTTCCTGACCCAAAGATCGAACTCAGGTCTCCTGCATAGCAGGTGGATTCTTTACCACTGAGCCACCAGAGAGGCCCTACTGACATAACTATGCTATGCTATGCTATGCTAAGTCGCTTCAGTCGTGTCCGACTCTGTGCGACCCCATAGACAGCAGCTCACCAGGCTCTGCCGTCCCTAGGATTCTCCAGGCAAGAATACTGGAGTGGGTTGCCATTTCTTTCTCCAGTGCATGAAAGGGAAAAGTGAAAGTGAAGTCGCTCAGTCGTGTCCGACTCTTAGCGACCCCATGGACTGTAGCCTACCAGGCTCCTCCGTCCATGGGATTTTCCAGGCAAGAGTACTGGAGTGGGGTGCCATTGCCTTCTCCACTGACATAACTAGCTGCACACTAATTAGATAACCCATTCAAAGTCTGGCTTCAGGGAAAGGATTTCCTTAAATTGGTCAAATAAATTATTGAACTGACTAATAAATACTGTTTTGATAGTAAATGTTTCCATACATCTAGACCACACAGAAAGACCTTATCCAAACTGGGAAAATAGACTTCAGTAATGGCCCATTATATATATGCACAATTACATATCTTTTTGTTTAGTTAATTAACAATGCCCTCAGTATCCAGGTCCTGAATTGTCTTCTTCCCCAAATAATTTACACAACCCACATGAAATAATTTTAACATTTACCTGCTAATATAAAAAGATAATGATGAACCTTGGTAAATCTAAAATTAGGTATTTTTGCCTTACTCATATGCATGCCTTAACATAAACATAATTTCTCTGAGTAGGCTAGGCTAGCTAGCTTATGAAAATAGAAAGAAAATACTACAACATTTCTGCATTCTAAATCAGGATGTAAGACATTCAAACAAATAAGGTTTGAATGAAAAGTTATTAAAAGTTAATTATAAAAACTAGTAAACAAACTTTAGCTTCTCTGTTTTCTATTTCAGTAGTATAATGAAGAACAATTCCTCTTCAAAAAAGTAAATTTTACTGTCATCTAAACTATTCAAAAATCGGCCTTATACTAAGATCTTCATGTTCTCAATGCTGGTAGTTAGTATAAATAAACTGAGAGACTAGAATTCTTATTTCAGTCTCTAGAAGATTTAAAGAATGAAAATTAAAAATAAATGAAATCTTCAGTCCAATTCCCCAAAGTACCTTATCATAAAAGCTAAAGCTAATTTGAAAAATTAAAGCTACACATTACACTTTTAATTCTTCATCTAAGCAAATAGTAAACCATTTCTTACTACTAGATATTTCTGTATTATTCAGGTTTTAATGTCTCACTTTTAAAACTTGCTAGTTTTTAAGCTTTCAATTTCTTCCACCAGGGGAAAAATGAAAGTACTCTCATTTAACTAATATAATATTAACTTGCAAACCAATATCCTCCTCTATAAATGGAGTTCTTAATCCTTATTCACTTACAATGTTTTATTTTTATAATAGAACACTTTTTGGATGAGAAAAGAATAAGCTTTAAATTTCTTTCACTAGAATTGAGTATTATACTATAGACTAACGAAGTCTAGGAGAAAAATATGATTACAAATATACTGGGCAGGGAGGAGGTGTCAAACACTACCTTCCTGAAATTACTTCTGGTGCAGCATAGTTGGGTGAGCCACAACTTGTTCTTAAAAATTCACCATCTGACATCATGTTTGAAAGACCTGAAAATGCACAAAATTCACCGCTCAAGATTTCCCAAGGACAAAAATAAAAACAAAATTCCATTAAACAATAAAACTGAGTTTGCATTAAAGTGATAAATCATCATTTTGTTCTTTCTTTCAGCAGAATCCTACATCCTTTATTGTTTCCAAATATTTTGCCTTTATGCCATAAAACCTGTAATCTGTTTCAACAGTTAAGAGTTCGTGCAAGGTCAGGAGTTTAGTGAGTACATATTAAGGTATTAGTTATTTTGCTTATTAGAATAAACTGGGCAAGTTTAAGATTCACAGACTTAGAGAACAAACTTATGGTTGCCAGGTGGGGAAGAACAGGGGGTAGAGATAGGGAGTTTGAGATCAACATGTATGCTCTTGCTATATTTAAAATGGATAATCAACAGATCCTACTGTAGCACAGGGAACTCTGCTCAGTGTCATGGGGTAGCCTGGATGAGAAAAGAGTTTGGGGTAGAATGGATACATGTATATGTATCCCTGAGTCCCTTTGCTGTCCACTTGAAACTATCACAACACTGTCAATTGGCTATATTCTAATATAAAATAAAAAGCTTAAAAAAAAAACTGGGCATGTTTTATTAATAAAGAAATTACTAGGGAAAAAATGTGGACTGTAATTAAAACTCAAAGTTTCTATTAACCCTTGATCTGATTCTTAAAAATATATATATAGTTATTTTTAATATCCAAGTTCCTTCATAGTTCTACTACAAAAATAAAAAAACTAAGAAATTCGCTGGCAGTCCAGTGGTTAGGACTCAGTGCTTTCACTGCTATGGCTCAGGTTCAGTTCTTGGTCAGGGAACTAAGATCCCGCAAATCACAGGTGCAGCCAAAAGAAAAAGAGGAAAAGAAAACTCTGCTTCCTCAAAAATACAATGAATAAAAATAATGACAACTAAAGAAGTCAAATAATTTAGTCAGTTATTAAAAAAAATCTCAGTAGCTCAGAGCTGATGGGAAATATTTAGTGAACCTCTAAAATAGATCATATATACAAAACTGAAGAAAATAAAATTTATAAGCATCTCCTCTGATCTGAACTAAAACTAAGCAAAAGAGAGTTGCAGAGATTCATTTTTATCTTAGGTTTAGTAATGTCAATGGCAATTTATATAGGAAAACAAATTCATTCCATTTTCCTCAAGCTGAAATTATGCTTTTCTATCATTAAAAATACTTTACTTTCACTTTTCAAAAATAATTTTGTTCACATGGTTTGCCTTCTGGCTTTCAAAGTCTGAGTAACTTCACCCCAGTCTCTTTCCTTTTGCTCCATAGTTGATCAAAAGAACACATGGAAACAGGCTGCTAACTTCTCCTTCACAAATAATGGTCTCTTTTCAGATGATGTCGCTAATGCTGCCAATTTAAATTGTCTGCCTAATGCAATAAAAGTCAATTTTAAAGACATAAAGCTATGAAAAGAGAATTCCTTATTTTTACTCCTTTTTGTATGCTCCTAGACTAATAGTGAGGATATACTACTTGGGGATATTCAGTTGATTATATGCAAGTTACCTGAAGAAACCTACTGATGTTTGTTAAACATAATGAATATATGAAACTATAAAAATCTCCTTACCAAAATCAGCTATCTTTGCATTCATGTGTGCATCAAGCAGGACGTTTTCAGGTTTCAAATCTCTGTGGACCACCATATGCCTGTGACAGTAATCCACACCAGAAAGGATTTGTTGGAACAGTCGTCGACTTTCTTTTTCATCCAGCTATGAAAAAGTAGAGAGGCAACTTAAAGGTGTGTCCTTCAAAAGAATGTATTCTACCTATAATTCTCTAGCCTATACAACTGTGAAAATGCAAGAACCTTCCAAATGAACCTCACTCATGAGATGCTTTTCAAATGGGGAGGTGGTATAGGCAACACAAAATGGAAATGCTAGGAGGATCTTAGAACTCAAATCAGTAACTCAATTTTCTAATATTATCACTCTCATGACTATACTCTAATAGCTTGTTCTCATCTAAATATCATGTGCTATTTCAAATGATTTCAATTTTTCCTTGAAACTGGGCATGTTTTCTCCTATAAATTACAAATACTTACTCTTTGATTCCTTTAACAAATATTCATTGAATACTTTCAATGTGCCATTCACTGTTTTAGATACTCGTGATATAGCAATGATTAAAAAGAGGCCCTAATCTAGTTAAGGCAATAGACACATAAATAAAAAGAATACGAGTGTTCTGAAGAAAAACAAGCAGGACAAGAGCACAGAGAATTATGCTTGGGTGTGGAATACTGGTTTGAACCATATGAGAAAGCAACATTTAAGCAGTTAATGAATTAGCAAGCAACCATGTTATCCTATCTTCTGAAATAAAAGGTGTTTCGATTAAAAAAAAAAACCCTAATTCATTTGTTTTATAAAATATAATGAAAGTGAAGGTTGCTCAGTGTCCGACTCTTTGCGACGCCATGGACTATATACAGTCCATGGAATTCTCCAGGCCAGAATAGTGGAGTGCGTAGCTGTTCCCTTCTCTAGGACATCCTCCCAGCCCAAGGATCAAACCCAGGTCTCCTGCATTGCAGGAGGATTCTTTACCAGCTAAGCCACCAGGGAAGCCTTTATAAAATATAACAGCATTTATCTTTACTCTGCTTACTGAAAAAATTGTATCTTATGCTGTACTACATTTTAAAAAATGTTTTTTAAAAACTTCTCTTTCCATTTATCCATATTTTCTTATTTTATGATTTTTTTCCATAAGTGAAAACCACTGCTTGGATATGCCTGCTCCCAAGAAGTCATATTTAATAAATAAGCTATTAATCCTCTAGGCAAAGGACTCTAATATGCAATTCTTTAACACAGGTCACAAATTAGCATTCTAAAACCAGGTTCCTACACCTTAAATGGTAACAGATAATTCTTTTGAAAGCAAAACCAAAACTATCAAAGAGATAAAGAGATACCTTTCCTCAAGAGCTGGTAATAATGATTAGCAATCTAATTTACTTCTAGAAGAAATATAGGTTCATTTTCTAATACAACTTCATATATAAATATACTAAATGAAAAGAAAAATGTGTTCTAAATGTGAAAGAGAAGAAAATTAACTGAGTAAACAAAATACAAGAGGTAAAATAACTATTTAGGCTACAAAAATGAAAATTATATTCAATACTATATTAATAATAAATACAGTACAAAGGATCAAGGAGGGGAAGTCTATTAAGAAAGACTAGAAGTCAAAGCATATTTCCATTTAAACATGGAAGATGGAACATCACTAAGATGACAGCATATAAAGACAAAAGAGCAAGAGAAGAGACGGCAGTAATTGAGGGGAGTCACTAAGCGAGAGGGTAGATGAACAGTGATAAACACTTGGCTAACCACAGAAAGCTGAAACCTAAGCCTTGAGGGGTGGAACTCAATGATAAACTCATCTGCACACAGACTTCTTGAAGGGCTTAGATATTGGAAGTGCTGGGAATTTCTGATGGTAGAAGTGAGAAATGGATTGAAAATAGCTGATTGAAGAAAGAAGTTTTAAGCTCACCACCCTTACTGGGGAATAAGAGCCATGATTTACTCTTTAGTAAGGCTAAACCAGCCCTGTTCCTCAAGGACACTAGAGCAGGAATGAGGCACCACATGGAGAACATGGGGCTTAAATGAATGTCCGCATAGTAATCAGTGAGCCTTGTGGACCTTTTCCCATTTAGCTCGCAGAGCACTGGCAGCTAAGCTCACACCCTCAAGGAAACTGGAAGGTTTCTTCTGGAGCAACTATCTGAGCAAAGAAAAAATATTGTTTATTATTGACATTTGGTGTTCCCTAGTAAAACAGACAGGTCCTTACCCATTCAACCAATGGGAAGGTCCATCAGTTAATAAATTCCACCCTCCTGACCTTGGCATTTAGAATTTCACTCTCAAATATGAGTGGACAACCCACAATCACCAGATATCTAAGCAAGGGTCATGCACAAAAGACAAAGACTAATAAAGTGAACAGAAAAAAGCAGGGAGCACAGAAGGTACAGAAGCAATGAAGGAAAGAAAAGGAAAAAAATTTTAAAGAAATTGGCATCCTCAAACAGATATTTATTATCTCTGTGGAATAAAAAAATAGGCTATTTAAAGAAAGAAGACTTCAGAAAACAAGAAAGAAATAAAAAATGACAGCTGGAATTTTAATATGCAATGGGTAAAATTGAGCACAATTCCCATAATGTAAAGCAAAATGTCAGGACATGAAAAATGGAAAAGATAAGAAGCAAGACACCAATTCAACTTGTGTCTTTTCCCATTTTTTTAGGCAGAACATTGGTGCCAGGGATGGGGGCAGGGGGTTGGTGGAGGAAGCAGGGGGTGAAAAGACAAATGGAATACCTGAAATTGAAATGAATCATGTTAAGAAATGGTAAAATCAAAATTAACTTGGTTAATGATTTTGATGAAAGTGAACAGATATGTTATGCAGAACAAATGAATGAATGATATAAAGAACTTTAGATTGGGAGGGAAAACAATTGGCTTCTCAGTGTTTAATGAGGCTCCTCCAGAAGAGATTTTTGCATACCACATACTCTGGGTATGAGAAAAAGTACAGCAGGGGCAATGTTCTGTTTTTGTATCTGTAACTTAAGATACTGTTCAAAATGTCTTCTAAAGTTCCTTCCAACTCTAAATTCTTTTAAGTCTAATTCCTACCTCCTCCATGGAGCCTGTTCTTACTACTCCAGGTACATCAGATTTCTGAAACCAAAAAATGAACGCAATTTAAATGTGACTAGGGTTGACTAGCAAGGCCCAGATTTCTAAGTATTAAATAATATGTTTTCTAAGAATTAAATACATACTTTAAGATATATATTACAAGTATTTGTATGCCCCCGAAGCTAAGTCTGAAGATCATGAGTTCTAGGGTCTCAATCTAATCTTATCATTGATAAATCAAGTGACCTTGAGAAAAATAAATCCATAGTCTCAGTTTCCATATCTGTGTAAGTAGGCTAAGGATATAATCTTTAAGATCCTTCCTAGCTCTAACAAGTCTGTGATTCTAGGCAAATATGTGACTAAGGGGACTGGTTATTAAATAGACCTCTTAACAGAATTGCTTTCTAATATTCTGATGCTCGTAAGGGATAAGGGGAGTTACAAAATATATACAGGATTAAATCAGAACTGCTTACCCTTCCATTTTTACAGATATAATCAAATAGCTCTCCTCCTGAGACATATTCCATCACCATGAAAATATCAGATGGTGTACTGATGACCTGGTACCTGGTGAGAGAAAACATTATCTACCAGTATTAAAACATGTATATTCATTCATTCAATAAATATCTACTAAGCACCTATAATACACCAGGCACTGTGCTAGAAGCTGGGAAAACTGCAGTGAACAAAACAGATTCTCTGCTCTCATGGAGTTTATTTTCCAGGAGCCAGGAAACAGATACTAAATAAAAAAGCAATATCTGAGGTGGCGGAACATGCTATGAAGAGAAATAAAGCAAACTAAGGGAAATCTTGCATACAGGGTGTTCAAGGAAGGCCTCTCTGATAAAGTAACATGTAACAGAGACTAATGCAAATCAGGGAACAAACTATGCCATTACCAAGAAGGTGAACCAGGCAGAAGGAACAGCAAGTAGCAAGTGCAAAGGCCCACAGGGGGAAGCCTGCCTGGCATGTTGGAGCAATGGTAGGAAGGCTAACACTGAGTAAGCTGGGAGAGAGAAAACAGGATGTGGGGTCAAAGAGGCAACTGGGTACCAGAGGACACAGAACCTTACAAAGCCATGATGAGGCTGTGGCTTTTATTCTCTGGCAGAGAGACAGCTAATGAAGGTTTTAAGCAAAGCAGTCATGTGGCCTGGCCGATTAAAAGGATAACAACTTTGATTGATGGCAGCAATGTGAAGAAGTGACTGGGCAGTAGGGTAGAAGCAGGTGGCTATTACAGTAGTCCATGAAAGAAATGAAGGGGGCCCACACCAGGTTGATGACAATGAAGGAACTGGAATCAGATCCTAGATATATTTTTGCAGGAAGAGATGGAATGGAGGTTGGGAAGTCAGAGAAATAGTAAAGTTAAGGATCGTTCCTAAGTTTCTGCCCTGAGGAACAAGATTATCAACTGAGATGGTGAAAACTGTGGAAGACCAGGTGTGGGAGGGTAATAAAGAGTTCAGGTTTACCCATACCAAGTTTCACGTGCCCCGTGAACACCCAAATGGAGACGTAAAATAGGCAGCGGGCATGGGAGTCTGAAATCCAGGGAATGAGTTTCAAAGCAGGAGATGTATACTTAAGGGCTGTCAGCACAAAGATGGTATTTAAAACCATGGCACTTCAACAAATGAGAAGAGGTGAAAGTGAAACAAATTTTGAGTCAGTCAGTTCAATACAAAAGCCTAAATGGTTTTAACTTATAGTCTGCATAATAAAGCCGAGCAGTAAATAAGTTATCTGTAGACCCTACAACTGGCAACTGTAAAACAACAGTAGTACTACTGCCTTTTGAAATCTGGATTTCTAAAATTCTATTTATTATTTGTTTTATCAGATAGGACCAGTGTAGGGGAGTGGGGGAGACTTTCTACTGTATTGTCTCTAGTGAGGCTAATTGATGTCACGTGGAAATGTGGAGGTCAGAGTTTTGTTTTGCAAATCATTGTTGATTCTATAGCAATAGGGGGGCAATGAAAGTCATCTATCAAAAGGGCATCAGCTCAGAAAATAAGAAATGTAACAGCTGATAAACACAAGGGCAAAATGTGGACTCAAGCTTAAGTGACCATGAATGGGGTTAGATAAATACATGAACAGGAAGAACTTCTAAAACTCTCAGGAATAAACTGAAGAAATGTCACTCATCTTTCTCACTTGTCAGATTAAGTAGGTTAACACAAATGATGAAAAAATGATATGACTATATTTAATATAATCAGATCTTACAGTTTGATTATATGAGGATGCCTGAAAAGCTTGAGGTTCTGAATTTCTCTGCGGATTTTTCCTACTACATCAAGGCTTCGAATCTTCTGCCGATTCAGTATCTTCACAGCAACTTTATGCCCAGTCAATTCATGTTTGCCAACTGTAGGAGAAATAATTTTAATAAATTAGTGCCAGGTTTGGTTAATAACATATTTAGAACTATTCTAAGAGTAGAAATCTTAGCATTCTCCAAAAATACTTTACCAAGTCCAAGTTCCTTTCAGTTCTGCCTGATTTACCCCTGAGTGTTTAAGAGTGATTAAGTATGGGCATCCCTCGTGGCTCAGATGGTAAAGAATCTGCCCACAATGCAGGCGACTCAGGTTCAATCCCTGGATTGGGAAGATCCCCTGGAGAAGGGAATGGCTACCCACTCCTGTATTCTTGCCTGGAGAAGTCCATAGACAGAGGAGTTTGGCAGATTAGAGTCCATGGGGTCGCAAAGAGTCAGACATGTCTGAGTGACTAATACTTTCACTTTCAAGGGGGAAGACACATAAGAAACTACTAACTGTGGTTTCTTCCAGAAAGGAAAGTTGGAAGGCTAAGGCAGAGAGAAAGAAAGCAACTTCTTTATTGTTCTCTACCTTTTTATACTTTTAAATTCTCTTAATTTACTTTTCATTTTTTAATCTGTCATACATACAAATTGAGCTTTTCTCTTTTGGTGTGCAGGTCTATGGATTTTAACACATGTGGAAATTGGTGTCATCACTGTTATAATCAGATACGAACAGTCTCCTCATTCCAAAAACCTCCCTCATGTTAGACACTTTCTCTATAAGCCCTTGAACCTTTTAAATTTTGGTTCGTGAGCATGTAGTTTCTATTTTTAAAAATAAGAAAAAAATTTAAGTGACTACCTTTCAATTTTGAATGTTATAGCCAGATAATCAGTGGTTATAACAGAATTTAGATATTTTTTATAGTGGCAAAATCTTTTCTAAGGATCTAGTGGAGAATTTATATTCCAGCGAAATCAAGAAGTAAACCAAGATGGTATTCAGTAAAGAAGGAGTCTAATATAGGAGAAAAAGAAGATGACTCCCAGTAAGTTAATGAAGCAAAGTCCTAAGCAACAGCTATGTGGAAAGCTCTCTAGTTACTAAACTTTGACTTGAACAAGTTAAATTATTTCAACTTTGTATTCAAAACAACCATACTACATACCCCATAGGGTGACATGAAGTAGGGCTTGTAAAACACTTTCCATCATGCCCAGCACAGTAATTTCTTTATGAAGAAACGATGACTAAATAATAATTATTTAAATAATTATTTAAATTATTTAAGGTTAATAAATAATAATTTATTATTATAATGATAAGAATGATAAATAATTTAAGGTTATTTTCCATTGCTCCCAAATGTCTCCCCCGTTCCTAGCTAATCAGTCCTAAAGTTTCTGAATAATCCTATATAGACAATTTTATCTCAGCTTTTTGATTTGTCCCTTTTATACAGTTAGATTCAGTACCATGCCTTTGTCCAGGTTCACAATAAGTACTAAACAGTAGCTTCCCTGGTGGCTCAGACATCTGCCTGCAATGCAGGAGACCAGGGTTCAATCCCTGGGTACGATCAGGAAGATCCCCCAGAGAAGGGGATCCCTACCCACTCTAGTATTCTTGCCTGGAGAATTCCATGGACAAAGGATCCTGGCAGGCTACAATCCATGGGGTCACAGAGTCGGACACAATGGAGCAACTAACACTTTCACTTTTTTTTCAAATAGCTGTAATTTCTATGCACCTGGCTTCTATCCCCATATGCTTCAGTCTCACTAACCTGCTCCATCCTCCCCTCCCATCAACACCAGAGATTCCTAGCTTCCAAAGTTCAACCCATTTCCTGACTTTGGTTAATTTTCAACATGATATTGCCAGATGTATATACACATAGCACCAAGTCCTTGACAGGAGATTTCACTTACTACCCAAAAACTATAGAAACACTTATTCAGTCACAGAAGAGCATAGAGGTAAAAATAAGTTTATCTGACTTAATTTGAAATCAGATTTTTTAAATGATTACTATTTTTTAAAAATATAAATCTAGTTGATTTATAATACAGAACATAATTAAGGTATACAACTAACTAATTAATATTCATGACATACTCATTTTATACCCAAACATACTGCCTCTAACTCTCCCAAGCCTGGAAGACTAGCATTATTAGCAACACTTTACAAGTAACTGAGGTACAGGAAGATGAAATAACTTGCCCAAGTTGAAATAACTTGCCCAAAGTTACATAGCTAATGACTGACAAAACAGAAACAGGAACCCGTGTCTGTCTCAAAAACTTGTCCTTTTTCCAAAAATGGTAAGTGAAATGTGATTATTTTTTAAAAGATAATCTTCAAAAGAATATTACTTATATAATAATGCTAAATAAATATCCTTTTTAATAAAATGCAAATAGAAGTTGAACATGTAAGTGGAACCCTTGATTCACAGTCTTATAATTTTGAAAATAATAATAGATTGAATTCTCCAAACTAATAAGACTTACTCTAAAACTTCATTCATTTATTTAAGAAATAGTTATTGAGTACCTGCACCCACTATGTGCCGAGTACTTGCTACTATGCCCTTTCTCCTGTATGAGAAAATAAATCTACTCTAATAGGCTTCCCAGGTGGCTCAGAGGTAAAAAATCTGTCTGCCAATGCAGGAGACGCAAGTTCAATCCCTGGATCGGGAAGATCCCCTTAAGTAGAACACTGGCAACCCACTCCAGTATTCTTACCTGGAAAATTCCTTGGACAGAGGAGCCTGACAGGATACAGTCCATGAGGTCATGAAGGATTGGACACGACTGAGTGACTAAGAATCCATGCACACGTGATAAAAACCCACTTCTTATCAATTTCAATGTTTTATAACAAGATACCAAAAAAGACATTTTATTCATTCTATTAAATCTGTTTAAAAGTTACTCAAAAAACTACAACTGATCCTTGAACAACTCAGGTTTGAACTGCAAGAGTCCACTAATACTAGAATTTTTTTTAGCAGATAAACATTTAGCCCCCTTATCCCCAGAAGTAGAACCCGAGGGTATGGAGGGCCCACTGTACCATGTCACTTAATAAAAGGGACTTGAGCATCTGTGGATTTTGGTATCCTCAGGGGCTCCTAAAACAACCCCTCAAGTATTCTGAGGGGTGACTGCGTCATAAGACAGAAATGAAGAGCATAAAACTAAAAGCACACAGGGAATTCTCCAGCGATCCAGCTGTTAGGACTCAGGGCTTTCACTCCTGGGCCCGGGTTTGATCCCTGGTCGGGGAATTAAGATCCTGTAAGCAATGCACTGCAGCCAAATAGACAAATAAAAGCACATAAAATATAATACAAGTGTACTGGGTTGAAGAGTGTCCCCTCTTCTCCACAAATTCACATCTACCATCACCACAGAATGGGATCTTATTTGTAACCAGGGTTTTTGGGGGTATGGTTAGTTAAGGATCTCAGGATAAAATCATCCTAGATTTAGGGTGGGCTCTGTATCTATTGAGTGGTGTCCTTATAAGAAAAGAAGAGAACATAGGCATGCACACACAGAGGTGACCATGTGAGACAGGCAGAGACTGGAGTTTTGTTCCTACAAGCCAAGGAACACCAGGAGGCACCAGAGGCTGGAAGAGGAAGAAGCAGATTCTCCCCTAAAGCCTTCAGAGGGATTGCATCTCTACTAAACCCTCGCTTTCAGGAATTCTGGCCTCCAGAACTCCAAAATAATTTATTGTTTTAAGTCACCCAGCTTTGTGGCACTGTTACTGCAGCCCTAAGAAACTGACAGGTTTATGATGTGTGCTCTGTTGTGCTTAGTCGCTCAGTCATGTCTGACTCTTTGCAACCCCATGGACTGTAGCCCACCAGGCTCCTCTGTCCATGGGGATTCTCTAGGCAAGAACACTGGAGTGGGTTGCCATTTCCTCCTCTAGGGGATCTTCCCAACTCAGGGATCAAACCTGCATCCCCCAAGTCTCCTGCATTGCAGGCAGATTCTCTACCACTAAGCCACGTGGGAAGCCCTAGGTTTATGATATTCACCATCAAAATCAACAAGTTAACAAAAAGTAATCTTTTTTGAAAACAGATTTTTCTGAACTGCACTACATGTGTCCAAGCATTCTTAAATGGAACACATGATAACAGGGAACCACAGGGACATCCATGGGAGTTACTTCTCTGGACAGCACTTCTTGCTCCCAGGCTATTACGTTCCAGCTCCTAGGGTTTTCTGCTTTTTGAAGTTGTGCTCATCCTTCACGGTCTATCAGGAGTCAATTCATAGCCTCTTCTCCAATGTTCTAATTTCAGGAATTCTAATTTTCAATGGGCTAGAAAAATCACAAAACTAAAATTATTAGAATAAATTTTCTAAAGTATGCTTTACAAAACACTAGGACTGGAGACTCTTCATGGGAAAAGATTTCACAATCAAGTGGTCTCGGAAAGGATGTCTCCTCTCCCTTTTAGAAACTTATCATGCATATTAACACAGTAATACCGATAGAGCCCTACTGGAAAGAAACCCATCAAGTGTTTAACCTGGTATTTCCCAGTCTTAACAGGATACAAGTTTTTTCCTCCAAGGTTTGAAAACAGTGTCCCAACATTGAGAAAGAGAAGAGTGAAAAAGTTGGCTTAAAGCTCCACATTCAGAAAACTAAGATCATGGCATTTGGTCCCATCACTTGATGGCAAATAGATGGGAAAACAGTGGAAACAGTGGCAGACTTTATTTTGGAGGGCTCCAAAATCACTGCAGCCATGAAATAAAAAGACTCTTACTCCTTGGAAGGAAAGTTGTGACCAACCTAGATAGCATATTAAAAAGCAGAGACATTACTTTGCCAACAAAGGTCTGTCTAGTCAAGGCTATGGTTTTTCCAGTAGCCATGTATGGATGTGAGAGTTGGATTATAAAGAAAGCTGAGCGCCAAAGAATTGATGCTTTTGAACTGTGGTGTTGGAGAAGGCTCTTGAGAGTCCCTTGGACTGCAAGGAGATCCAACTAGTCCATCCTAAAGGAGATCAGTCCTAGGTGTTCACTGGAAGGACTGATGTTGAAGCTGAAACTCCAATACTTTGGCGACCTGATGCAAAGAACTCACTCATTGGAAAAGACCCTGATGCTGGGAAAGATTGAGGGCAGGAGAAGAGGACGACAGAGGATGAGATGGTTGGATGGTGTCACCAACTCAATGGACATGAGTTTGGGTAAACTCTGGGAGTTGATGATGGACAAGGAGGCCTGGCGTGCTGCAGTCCATGGGGTCGCCAATAATCGGACATGACTGAGCGACTGAACTGAACACTGAGGACTCCAAACATTTTCTTTTTAAGAGAAGGCAGTATCTCCTATTATTTTTTTCCCTTTTTCTTCCCAGCAAAATCTCGCTAATTTTCCAGCCATCATATGATAATGTTATGTTTTCCTTACTTATAGGAACAATGATATGTGCCTTGAACCCACTGCCAACATATTTCAGTATTAGAATTTCAGTAGCATAATACTTTTGAAAATATAGTTATTTTATTATAGCTTAGGAAGCACAAGCTCACATTTGAGCCTCACAATAAACCTATGATGCAGGTAATATGAGGCTCTGAGAGATTAACTCATTGAAGTAAAGTTATTAAGTGATCAAGGTGGAACAGGTCTTCTAGTTAGAATAACTCCAAGTCTGGGATCTATCCACTGTACACCACCATCAGTGTGCACTGTGAAGGGAAAGAAGCCTTGACAACAATATCAAAATCTGAACTGTTACCTCAAAACTAGGCTAAAGATTCTCCAGTGACTAAACTCAGTTGCAGCCAAATTAACTGCTGCTCCATAAGTCAATCAGTGCAATACATGGACTTTGTCAGGGATATGCACTTCTGAAACATTTCTCCTTTGGTCCAAAGCTCAAAACTTTACTCTTCAGATGTCACTGTTTTACAGTAATACCAAGATGTGGCTTTTGGGTGAAATGGAAGACAGGTATTTCTGCCATGGAAAACCTGAGTCACTCACAGCAAAGGTTACCATAATTTGCAATATCTCCCTTACAACAACAGCAACAGATGAGTCAACTAAACACTAGCTAACAACCTGTAACTACTTTCTAAAAGGAACTTTGTCTAACTGTAGAACTCTGTAATCCATGCTCTTCTAATCAGATATGTAATCCTGAAGTAAAGTAAGATCATACTTTGAAAAAGAGAATTTTAAACACTGATAAAGATTGCCACAAAGATAGAAATGTCTACTAAAGATACTCTAATCACCCAACCATTTCATTCTCAGTCTAAAATTGAAAAAAAAAAAAACCTCACTGCTAAAAGTATCAGGGAAATAAGCTAATTCTGGCTGGAGAGGGATGAATTTTAAAAGCTATAGGTGGAAATTTGCGAAAGGTACCTTTTCTTAACAAAACATTTCAGGCATACCAAAAGGCAAAGCAAATACCCATGTTCCACCCAAAAGCCACTTAAGCAATAAAACATTACAGATGCAACTGAAGCCCAGTCTGACTCCTCCCAGATTCCTTCCTCCTTTCCTTCTTCCTAGAGGTTACCACTATCTTGAATGTGGTTTGTCTTTCCCAGATATATGATGAACCCATAAATGATATGGTAACAATTTTTTCATATGTTTACTTTCACAAACTTAATTTTATATATTCTTTTGAGTTCACAATGCCTGCATGATTCAAAAATATAAAAAGATACACAGTGACATGTTCTCCTACAACCTAGTTCCCCTACCCTGAACATGTATAATGTTCAGTTTCTACTGTAACACAGTTTCATGTGTATCTTTAAAGAAACACTGTATACAGATGCACATAGTTACACTTAGATACTTTAATTTGCCCCTGCTCTTTATTCACAAATGGTAGGTATGCTATACACTTTATTATCCCTTTATTTTTTTTTCTCTTAAAAATACACCTTGGAAATTGTTCCCTATATTATATAGCCTTGCTTCCCCCCCCCCCTTAATGTTTGCAAGGTATATACCACTGTATGGGTAAACCATGGAGAAGGAAATGGCAACCCACTGTGGTACTCTTGCCTGGAAAATTCCATGGATGGAGGAGCCTGGTGGGCTACAATCCATGGGGTTGCAAAGAGTCAGACACGACTGAGCAACTTCACTTTCTTTCTTTCTATAGTTCCTCTTGGAGAAGGAAATGGCAACCCACTCCAGTGTTCTTGGCTGGAGAATCCCATGGACAGAGGGGCCTGGTGGGCTACGGTCTATGGGGTTGCAAAGAGTTGGACACGACTAAGCAACTAACACACACACACACACACACACACACACACACACACAGAGGTAAACCATAATTTAACTATTGTCCTACTTGCAAGGTTACTTCCAATCTTTTGTACTGACAAACAACATGGCAATGAATAATTCATTATTCCATATACCTATAGGATAAATTCCCAGAAGCTGAATTGCCAGGTTAACTTTATAAATACTGTCATACTCTATAGAGGTGGTACCAATTTGTACTCCTGTCAGCAATGTACGAGTGTTTTTTCATGTTTTTAAATTTTATATGAATAACATGACTGGACATATTCTTCAACTTCTGTTTTTGTGGCCTAACCTTATATACTTGAGATTTACCCATGCTGATATATATATAGCTCTAATTCATATCTAGACTTTTTTACTTAAAAGTTTTTAAATAGCTTATGTGATTCAGTCAAAGAGAACAGTCACCTATTTACCTAAACTTTCAGTTTCATGTATAAAATACTCAACTTAATAAACAGATTATATGTATAAAAACTCATTTGGCAAAGATTACCCACCCTACTGAAGAAGTATTTTCTCTTAGAAAATGAGCAAAAACTGCCACCTATATTTACTGCAATAATAACTCTATTCATCCATGCTTTTATAAACGTTCTTCCTGGGAGGAGAGAGTAGACCCACAAGGGAGTGGAGACCAACCCCTTGACAATCAAGGGGGCGGAAAAAAGGTATATTGGAAACAACAAGATAATTCAAGCATAATTCCAAACTAACCCTCCTCTAAAGTTTCCCCTCAACATGTTCCCATTAAATTACCAAAGGATTTTTTTAACCTTAACAAGAAACAAAATAATGCCAATGAATCTGCAGTCCTCCCCATCCCCTCAATCAGTTTCCTATAAGATAGAATATCATATTGGGAATGATATGATATCACATCTTCTACTAGACTCTCTTTCTATGTTAAATTTACCAGTGTGTATGACTAAAAAGCTCTACCTCCTCCAAACTGCCTCCTTTGAAATATGTGGCTAATCATATAATTTGCAAGAATTCCGGTCAAAGTCTTGGCTACCGTAAGTTAACATGTCATCACTATGGTGGCTATTTCTGCGTGCTCACAGAGCATCTAGGTCCCCCTTTCTCTCTTCCAAAAAAACTCGTTTCTGTGCAGGTATCTACACTATCCCCCCATACTATTCAAGTACTTCAGAAGATGCCCTCCCACCCATACATCGGAGAGGGGGTGCTCTTCCTTCAAGGGTAATGCCATCTGCCCTATAGATTCAGACCATAAACCATAGATCACAAATACATATAGGACCAATTTATAATCATTAACCGCTCCGAAAAAAATCAGTGATCCTTTCCAACAAGATGGGCTTTTTTAAAAAATAAAAAATAAAAAAGCCTAAGCCAATGAGCCCAGAATAACCCTGGCCAGAGGGACTGACTGAGTCAATAAGACTCACGAGGGTGATGCTGGGGCTTCCTCGCCCTGGACACAGAACCACAGAAAAGACGTTCTTGGCTAGGCTGTGTTGAATTTTCTATTATTTGGGGGGCAGGAAGCATTTCAACTGTTTAACAACTTTAAAAAGGCTGTGACTGAAGACTCTGACCATCAGTTAATGTATTTATGAACAAAGGAACCCGATCCATGAAACGTATGATCCTCTAACACTGGCCTTTCTATATTTGGAGAGATGGTTGACTCTGACAGTGTGCATGTGTTATTTCGAGAGAGGCAGGTGTGGAGGAGTGAAGGTTAAGGAATAGCAATCACTGGAGGGACTCATGTCACTGCCACATCACAGATCAAACCCAGGAAATGAGGAATATCCTCTGGCTTTCCTATCTACCAAATACCGTGCCAAAAGCCACCTAGCAAATAAGAACGTAAGACCTGATTCTACTTAGGTCTGAATTAGGAGAACAATGAGCATGCTAACTAATCCAAGCAGAACCCTGGGTGGAGTGAAGGCATCAAAGCTGTCATTACTATTTGGGGGGCAATAGTGAATATTTCAGTATTTATAAACTGAAAGCAGTCTGTAATGGCTAACAAGTAAAGAACAACATCGTCAAAAATAAGTAACTTCAAAAGCACAGAAACATCTTACTGGCCCCCAAAACAGACCCACCCTAATAGCTGTAATTACCCTATTCTGGCATTTGCTTCTTACTTTCTCACATTGTTGGCCTTGCTGATTTTCTTAAGAAGTTTAGGCAGTTGCTTCCCTGTGGGCTATACAGCAATTTTCCAGTTCTATGACTCAGAAAGAGCAAGAGAAGGAAGGGCTCTCCTCTTCCATCCCTAGATAAAATCAGAAAATGTTTATTTAGCTCTGATAGAGCAAGGCTCAGTTAGTTAATTCACTGTACAGACTTTCACAAACTATTTTCTCTTTCAAATATTTACCAAGAGCTTATTATATGCAAGTCACAGGCTATTCTTTATTCAAAGCCAATGCGTAATAATTTTTATCAGTTCCATACTTCCTTGCTTTACATTCCTAATATCCAAGTCAACTATTTCAAAGAAAAAATATTTATGCCTCATAAAATTTGCAATTAAACTCTTTGTGCCAGAATTGGTGACTTGAAGGGCAAGTTTGTTATTTCCAGAATACTGTACTGAAACACAAGAAAAAGTGATTCCACGTTCCTTTAAAAAAGAAAAAAAATTCAAATGATGAACATTAAACTATTCATTAAAATGTAAATATCTTGTGAAAATAAACGGAAGCGAATTGCATCAATGAATAAACACTATCCGGAGGAAAAATCTGCCTACCGGGTTTGGTAATTAAGAAACATTGAAGACACGGAGTGTGCATTCAGACCATAAACCACAGATCGCAAATACATATAGGACCAACTTATAATCATTAACCGCTCCGAAAAAAATCAGTGATCCTTTCCGACGAGATGGCCTTTTTTTTAATATATAAATTCTGTTAACTACCTCCAAAGCAACCTTACTTCGGGGGGGGGGGCGGGGGACACATTTCACACCTGTCAGCCAGCTAGGGCAGGTAAGCCAACAGTCTCCTAAAGAGGACGGAAATACGGACAGTGCCGAGGATGGCCAGGGAGGCGATGGGCTGGCCCAGATCCGAGGGACCACAGCCGCGTCGAATAGGAGGCCGCCTCTCACGGGTTCCCGGCCGAGACCCCAGCGCCCGCACCCAGCAAAGGGAGCACTCAGCGCTGCCCGCGACTGTCTGGCCTGGGAAAGTTAGCACCTCCGCATCCCCGCCCCTCGCACGGACGAGCCCCTCCGGCCGCCGCACCGTCACCATGGCGACCAGTCCCCACCTCGCCCCCACCCGCCGTGGGCAGGGGGCGGGGGGCTGCGCAGCAGTCCAGCGGCGGCCTCGGGTTCTGCTCGCGCCAGAGCAGGACAGGGGCTGCGGAGCCCGGGAGACGAGAACGCAGGGGGCGGGGGAGGATGAAGAGGTGCGAAAGGCGGAAATCTCCTGGATCCTGGGCGGGGGGCCGAGCCTTGCCCCGGGGGTCCTCACCCTTCACTTTGCCGAAGGTCCCGACCCCCAGCGTGTCCCCCAGGATGTAGTGACCGATCTTCACCCGCCCGTCGTGTTTCTGCTTCTCGGCTGTCGCCATCTTTCTCCAGGAACTGAGTCTGCGCATGGCGCCGCGGGAGGGGGCGGAGGGGGCGGGCAGGGCCGCGCCGGGGGCGGGCGGGGCGGGGGCGGGGACGCGGGAGGGGAGCCGTGCCGCCGAGCCGCCGCCCTGCACCGCCCGCCGGGTCCCAGCAGCCGGCCGTCGGGCGCAGACGCTCCCCCTGGCGGGACTGGCGGGGGTCGCTGGGAGAGCCACCGGTACCCCTCTCCTCGCTCTGCATCCGCGTGGCCAGGGGCGCCCGCCCACCTGCGCGCGGGAGGGGGTTTCCTGGATTGCCGAGGAGGGCCGGAGCCCCTCGGCTCCTTTCCTCTGGCGAAGTCTCCACAGACAGTAGGCTCCCCTAGTTATTACTCCGGACTCGTGGGAACCGCTCTCCCGACTCCAAGAGGGAAGATGGGCTTGCTTTGGTAAGGCAGATAATGTGGCGTGATACTAGTACAGCGTGAATTTAAATATGGCTGGAGACACCACCTTGCCAGTATTTTCTAACCTTTTCATTTTTCCGCTTCGGATGGGAATTTAGCTAGACGCCACTGGGAGTTGTCACTTGCATCTTTGATGAAGTTTCCTCTTTCTCCGCCCACGCTGCTCTTTTTGAGCCAGAAAGCTGCTATCGAGCGCCTCGACAGCTCCTGTAGCGCTGTCGGTCTCTCCTCCTGCTGAATACCCTCCTGAAATGTCCTCCCCACAACAAGCTCCGTTGCGAGGAGCGGGTTGGGGTAAAGGGTGAATGGGTGTGTGTTTGGGAAGCAGGACATTATCCAGACATTGGATGTACAGGAGTTAGTATTTTTAGATCATCAGTAAAATGTAGACTTTGAACTGAAAACAAGGCTTACAGTTGCATCAACCAAATCAATCGACAAATATTTATTGTACTTTCAGTGAGTAAAAGTCTATACAAATGGGTTCATGGCATATCACAGGGGGAGTAGAGAAAGTATGCTTATTTGCAGTAGGATTTTAAGTGTGTTACCCAATTATATTCCTGCATCATGGGCAAAATTAAATGGGCACACAAACCAGTTTATGTGATCTCAGTTTTGCAGTGTCATAGCATTTGGACAGGTATCAATGGGCAAAGAGTTGGCCTCTTCATGAAAATAATGTAAAAAAAAAAAAAGGAAAAAACTAAAAATGTTATTTTTCCTTCCTAATGAAAGTTACTCAACTGTTCTGGTTTTTATATACTTTATGAAATCAAGGTAATGTGCATTAAGCACAGCTTTGTTCAAGCAAGGTACTGCATAGGAGGCAAAAAAGCCTTTGAGCTTAGAATTACATCAAATAATCAGAAGACATTAACACTAATCTTGGATAAGTCAGTTCCTACTGTAGTATTGACTGCAGTATAGTTTGAAGAGCCAAAAAGTTAAGAAATCTTTCATTACTGACATACTGGGAGGCAAGCATAGGTTATTGTTGTAGTGTTTCCTTTCTTGTTTCTTCACCTTTATCTGTTTGAATTTTGAGTGTCTGCAGCTCTGGCTTTTGTGATCTCTACAAAATAGAAAGAGCTCTCTGGATTCTCTTAGGAAAAAACCAAAACAAAAAAAAGCCCCTTTAATCCACCCCCAATAAATTACTTTAAATTTGAGTCTTGTCTAGAAGTTAGCCTAGCAAGGTTTTGTGATTTCTTTTAATCTGAAAGGAAAAAAATTGCAAGGTACCCCAGTTCTGTACCAGGCCAGTTAAGCCATAGAGCATCCAGCAAGGGAGCAGTCTGAAGCTGCATTTTGCAAACCTGTTACCAGTGTCTTCATAAAACTATCAGTTCAATTTTTAGCAGAAACATCAGTTCATTTCTGCCATGCTGTTATTTTAGATTATAATTCTATTTAATAAAATGCCACTTAAAAGTATTGTTAGGTAAATAAAACTGATAATCGTAGATCAAAGAATTGAATAGGAACTTAGAACTCATCCACTCTCCCAGTCTTTTTAAGCAGCTTTTCTTGCTGTGTTTTTTTTTTTTCCCTTATCTGAGTTAAAAACCAAATTAAGTCAGCAGTTTCTAAGAAAGCAAATAATAAACTTCCTTTATTCCTTTGGTTTTTCTGTTTCCTTCAGTCCTTTTTAAAAGTTTTTGTCACATTTCCTTCCACCTAGACACTGGGTAGACACCAAATGAAAAGTCACGGTCCCTACCCTGGAGTAGCTCATAGTCTAGGAGGGCAGTTCTCTATATCCTCCCAACCTCACAATAAATAATATTCGCAAGCTCATCTTTCTTCCAGGGTGGAAGTGAAGATAAGGTAAACTGGGACTTACGCCCAGCTTCCAGACCCATCAGTTGCACCCCTATCTCAACAAAGTATATTGGAATATAAGTGGGCAGGAGTGACTTTGTAGAAGTAACCTACAATCCAGCCTAGTTTAAGAGGAGGGGGTAAGTAAATTGTTTTCAAACTTCAGTTCTTCCACTTCTATTAATGCAAATAAGTTACAACACATTTCAGCACTGATGAAAACGAACTGTGGTGGAGAATCTTGGGTCTCATGGGAAAACTCACTAGTTAGTTGTCAGATGCTTCCTCTTTAGTCCTTCAGATTCTAAGGGAGCTGTGTCTCCTCCTAGTCTTTTCTTCTTAAGGGCACAACAGTGTTCAGTTCAGTCACTCAGTCGTGTCTGACTCTTTGCCACCCCGTTGACTGCAGCATGCCAGGCTTCCCTGCCCATCACCAACTCCTGGAGCCTACTCACACTCATGTCCATCACGTTGGTGATGCCATCCAACCATCTCATCCTCTGTCGTGCCCTTCTTCTCCCACCTTCAATCTCTACCAGCATCAGGGTCTTTCCAAATGAGTTGGTTCTTGACATCAGGTGGCCAAAGTATTGGAGTTTCAGCTTCAGCATAAGTCCTTCCAATGAATATTCAGGACTCATTTCCTTTAGGATAGACTGGTTGGATCTCCTTGCAGTCTAAGGGACTCTCAAGAGTCTTCTCCAACACCACAGTTCAAAAGCATCAACTCTTCGACGCTTAGCTTTCTTTACAGTCAAACTCTCACATCCATACATGACTACTGGAAAAACCATAGCTTTGACTAGACAGACCTTTGTGGGTAGCGTCTCTGCTTTTTAATATGCTGTCTAAGTTGGTCATAGCTTTTTTTCCAAGGAGCAAGCGTCTTTTAATTTCATGGCTGCAGTCACCATCTGCAGTGATTTTGGAGCCTCCCAAAGTAAAGTCTCTCACTGTTTCCATTATTTCCCCATCAATTTGCTATGAAGTGATGGGACCAGACTCCATGATCTTAGTTTTCTGAATGTTGAGTTTTAAGCCAACTTTTTCATTTTCCTCTTTCACTTTCATCAAGAGGCTCTTTAGTTCTTCTTCACTTTCTGCCATAAAGGTGGTGTCATCTGCAAATCTGAGGTTACTGATATTTCCCCTGGCAATCTTGATTCCAGCTTGTGCTTCATCCAGCCTGGCATTTAGCATGATGTACTTTGGCCACCTCATGCGAAGAGTTGACTCATTGGAAAAGACCCTAATGCTGGGTAGGATTGGGGGCAGGAGGAGAAGGGGACGACAGAGGATGAGATGGCTGGATGGCATCACCGACTCGATGGACATGAGTTTGGGTAGACTCCGGGAGTTGGTGATGGACAGAGAGGCCTGGCATGCTGCAATTCATGGGGTAGCAAAGAGTCGGACACGACTGAGTGACTGAACTGAACTGAACTGACTCTGCATATAAGTTAAATAAGCAGGGTGACAATATGCAGCCTTGATGTACTCCTTTCCTGATTTGGCACCAGTCTGTTGTTCCATGTCCAGTTCTAACTGTTGCTTCTTGACCTGCATACAGATTTCTCAAGAGGCAAGTAAGATGGTCTGATTTTCCCCAGTTTGTTGCAGTCTAAGCCCTTGGCGTAGTCAGTATAGCAAAAGTAGATGTTTTTCTGGAACTCTTTTGCTTTTTCGATGATCCAGCGGATATTGGCAATTTGATCTCTGGTTCTTTTGCCTTTTCTAAAACCAGCTTGAACATCTGGAAGTTCATGGTTCACATACTGCTGAAGCCTGGCTTGGAGAATTTTGAGCATTACTTTGCTAGCATGTGAGATGAGTACAGTTGTGCGGTAGTTTGAACATTCTTTGGCATTGCTTTTCTTTGGAATTGGTATGAAAACTGACCTTTTCCAGTCCTGTGGCCAGTGCTGAGTTTTCCAAATTTGCTGGCATAGTGCGTGCAGCACTTCCACAGCATTATCTTTTAGGATTTGAAATAGCTCAATTGGAATTCCATCACCTCCACTAGCTTTGTTCGTAGTGATGCTTCCTAAAGCCCACTTGACTTCTCATTCCAGGATGTCTGGCTCTAGGTGAGTGATCACACCATCGTGGTTATCTGGATCATGAAGATCTTTTTTGTATAGTTCTTCTGTGTATTCTTTCCACCTCTTCTTAATACATTTTACACTATACTGTCAGGGAGATAGTACTCTTCCTTAGTGTCTATCTGTATACATGGTGGCCAGAACTAAAAACTTTAAGTACTGTGCTATTAATACAGCCTAATATTTCCTTAGTTGCAGTTACTTTGTAACTAATATATATTATTTGTTAAACAACAACTAGGTATTAGGCAGATTGACTCTGAGGACTCAGAAAACAAAGGAACCTACAATGTTGCTTTTAACATGGCCAAGCAGTGTGATAGGTGCTATAATTATATATATATATATATATACACACACACACACATATATGTGGTCCTAAAAGGGCTTTGTGAGGGGAGGGTATAACCTTAATCTGTGGAGGTTCACAGTCTTTTGAACTTGAATATATTTAGAGAAGTATTAAGAGGTGGTACTCTGTAAGTCCAGAAAAAAAAGGGTAGCATGGGGATGAGAGAACTTGGAGAAGGCAACCCTGGTGGGAGAAAGAGAATATGCAAAATCACAGAGGGAAGGAAGCCTTAGACTTTTTAGAGAAGAAAAATGTTTACAGGGGACAAAATCTGGATTGATAGAGGGAATGGCTAAAAGGAATGAGAAATAGGATAAAATCCTGAGGGACTGTGCTTCTCAATATCACCATTTTCTTACAGACAGTGGTGAGCCAAGGGAAGATGTGACAGATGCATTTTATTTATTTTTGGCTGCACAGCGTGCCATTCAGGATCTTAGTTCTCCTGCCGCCTGCAGTGGAAGTGCAGAGTCCCAACCACTGGACCACCTGGGAAGTCTCAAAGTAGATGCATTTGAGAAATAAATACATTCTTTACCAAAGGAATTGATAGTTTTGGGTGCCTTTGGGAAGGCAAACTGGGTAACTTGGAGTCAGGTTCAAAGTGCAAACTTTGCCCTATGTACTCTTTTATAACGTTTGGCTTTAAACCTCAAGCATGTATTAGAGTCGAAAAAAAATCAACTGTTAGAAAAAAACGTTTTTGACTCTGACATTTGTATGGAGGATAGATTGCAGAAGAGCAAGACAAAAGTGTGGTAAAACAAGAGACTTGCAATCATCTAGTGAAGAAATGATGACACAGGCACCATATATGTAAAGGAAAAACTCAAGGCCTATTTAGATATGAAATTAGCAAGGTACAGAGAGTTCACACTAACCTCCCAGGTTTCTGGAGAGGTTCATGGGAGGGTGGGGAATGGAGGTTCACCAGAAGTAATAAATTCTATCCATAACATCAAGGCATCTGAGAGACAGTCACAAAAGGTATCCAGAAATATACTGGTAATACAGGTCCACTAGCCCAAAGAAAGGTCAGTCTAGAGATACAGATTCGGTGTCTTCATCAAACAAATGGCAGAGTAGGGCAGGGAATTCGGGTGTGATCGCCCCAGGTTGTAGAGTTAAGGGACCCAAGGACAGGACACTTACTTAGAGAAAATGAATACTTAAGAAGATCCAGAAGCAATATGAGCCTATGAAATAGGAAAAAAATAGTCATAAAGTTAGACTTTCTCGAGGAAATTACAGTGATTAAAATTTGTTTGTGGATAATTGTCCCCCTGTTATCTAGGGTAGATGATTCCCAATTCCTGGTTTGAAATATTTTTAGGTTAAAATGTTTGCAACCCTCTCATGATGATGAATTTTAACCTTAAATCACCCGTGTTGAAATAGGCCCAGAGCTGTTTTCTAGAGAAAATCTCAGCACTGTTCACAAGGACCCCCTCGGTCTATCTGTAGGTAACTGTTTTTGCTTAGTCCTGGATGGGTTCCTTACTTTTACTAAGAAGATGTCAGCCCTGCCCACCGCTCAGCTGATTCAGAGTATCAGGCATGTGTATCTGTCCATGATCAGTAGCACAAAGAATAGTCATTCACCAAAACAATGTAACTCCAAACTCTTTGCTGCCCTGTTCTTATCAGTTAAGGGAAATAATGGCCTTGGATCATTGCATGAAGAGTAGGCTAATCACCTAAACTGTGCCCTTGGCTCAGGTGAGACTATCAGAGAGAGGAATCATTGGGCTGTTTCTGGTCACTGTTAAGATTTGTTTTTACTAAGTTTGGTAATAAAAGGAGTTGATGACATGTGGATGCCTTGCATAGGCTAATAATTGGGCTATTTGTAGTAGTAATTTGGTCTCCTTCAAAACAGTATTCTTGCAAAATTGATTCAGAATTTAAGTGGAAAGGCAGAGAAAGAGGACAGCTGGAGTGATGTCCCAGGAAACAAGGATCCTGTGGTTACCAGACCCTAACTTTTTAGACAGCAGTTCACAGACCAGCTAAGCATGCATTCTGTGGGGTGATGAGGATGTTTCATTTGCTTATAGCAGTATGGAGTCATGAATATTTATTTTTTAGACACCGAGTTATAATCCGATACACCTTCATTTCATTGCTCAGATTGTTCCAGCTTTGGTCATTGGGTGCCCTTTCAGTTGGCTCCTGTATCTCTTTGATATGCCTCCATCAATGTAGCTTTTATTACTTTTTTGTCACTTTCTGACACTACAAGCTGGTCAGTTTGTCCTGTTCTGGTCCTAGGATCAGTCATTTCTCGAAGGTGTCCTTGTTATTTTATTGGAGAGTGATATTAGAAACCAAAATTTGCTGTTTGGAGTATATTTGCTTCTAGAGTTTAGGTAAACTCCGGGAGTTGGTGATGGACAGGGAGGTCTGGCATGCTACAGTCCACAGGGTCGCAGAGTCGGACACAACTGAGTGACTGAACTGAACTGAGACCCTCTCAGCTGACAGAGCAAAGAAATATATGTGTGTATTCTAACTAATAAATATAACCATATCTCTATTTCTCTGTGTAGAATCACCCCTATCTATATTAAGCTAAACATAACTTCATACTGATCCATACAAACAATTCTAATTTGTTGCTGCATAGATTATTCTAGCCTTTCCCTTTGCTTATCTGTAAACTCCTGCTCCAATACTGAGAAACCTAGCTTTCATTTTCTAATATCCATTTACCTAATTGCTCAGTTTGAGTTTACATTTATGGAAGTATCAGAATTATTTGAAGGAGGAAAGAGGGCTGGACTCCATCCTAGGCCAGGCTGCGAACATTAGGCTACACACACGGTCACCCTCCCAATGGACTCTGAACTTTGTACCCAGTGTCTATAGAAATGGCATACCAATGGAAAACCAGACACGCCCCCCCCCCCCCCCCCCCCCCGATAAAACAGCCTTAGGACTTGGACTTGGACTCTCTGTTGCCTAAAAGAATATGCTAATTATCTCTGTAACAGAACAAAGTCATAAATTCTATTATGTTCATCAGGATATGACCACAGGCCTATTGATAAATGTCCACTATTTATCTAGTCTTATAACACATGAATGATGGAGTTATTGTGATTGTATTTACCCTTCCTTTGTTTATGTAAGTCTCAAGGAATTTGGGGTGGTAGGTTCAGACACGTACACATGAGGTATAAAAGATTTTCACAAATGCTGGTCGGGGTCCTTGGCTAAGAGAAGACTCTGCCTCAGGCCCGCCAGTGTAATAAACTGCACTCCACTACCTGCATTGTCCTTCTGAGTGAGTTTGTTTCCCAGAACGCGTGGCTACAGCATATTAACCGTACCCCTGTGGATAACAATTTTATCAATTTGCATCCAGTGCTTGTGTGCAGTTCCTTTTGTCTTTAGTTTTATAGGCTTCACTCATTTTCAAGTCTTAGCCCCTGGACCACCAGGGAAGTCCCTTCCAGATGGTAATTTTGAACTTTACCATTTCCTTAGATAATCATCTATTTCTTCCACCCTCTTCAGTGAGGTGGTTTCATATGTGTATAATACACATAGATTATGTTGTCACAATCTGCATTCCATCCTCAGGTCCCCCTATTAATTGCCTCCTATCCAGCCTGTTGGTGAGAGAGGAGTTCCCTCTCTAGGGCTATAGGAGTAGGCAAGCAACTCCTGACACAGGACAGACGATATCAACATCAGTCTGTGGTCACATACACTTGTAGCCATGGACACCACAATACCACTCAGGGCCACAGGGAAGTCACACTCAAGAAGAGAAGGAACAACCAGAGGCTATGGAAGGCAGATTTGTAGTACCAAGAGGGCACGGTGCCCCCAGTTCCTGTGAAGAATATGATTTAATTTGAATATTAAGAATATGGTTGAATAATTCCACAAGCTGGCAGGGAACTGAAACCCACTGCTCAGGGACTAGCACTGACTGTGCCTGGTCCCTTCAATAAGGAAAGCTAGAGATTTAGCTAAAGGAACTAATTTATGGAAAGACTGGGGAGAACATACAGTTAAGCCATTCTAGGCCCTCCCAGTTTTACCAGGTAATAAATAGGACTATTAAGGCAACAAATAATATTGAGCCTTAATATTAGGCCATATACTACAACTTCCCAAATAAATTTGCATACATTAAGATTCACTCTGGGACTTCCCTGGTGGTCCAGTGGTTAAGAATCTGCCTGCCAAGGCAGGAGACAGGTTCCATCCTTGAACTGGGAAGATCTCACCTGCTGCAGGGCAACTAAGCCCATGTGCCACAACTATTGAGCCCCTGCTCCAGAGCCCGGGAACTGCAACTCCTGAGCCTGTGTGCTGCAACTACTGAAGCCCGTGTGCCCTACAGCCTGTGCTCTGCAACAGGAGAAGCCACCATAAGCAGCAGCTCATGCATTGCAGTTACAGAGTGGCCCCCACTCTGCAACTAGAGAAAGCCTGTGCAGCAG
Organism: Giraffa tippelskirchi; assembly: GCF_054371585.1. Lineage (NCBI taxonomy): Eukaryota > Metazoa > Chordata > Mammalia > Artiodactyla > Giraffidae > Giraffa > Giraffa tippelskirchi. The sequence goes on from NC_137282.1 coordinate 85,874,576, forward strand.
CAAAGACCTAGCACAGCCAAAAAAGAAAAAGAATCTGCCTGCCAATGCAGGGGACACGGGTTCAATCCCTGCTCTGGAAAGATCCCATATGCAGCAGGACAACTAAGCCTGCGCACCTTAAAACCCATGCTCTGCAATGAGAGAACTGCCCCAGAATGAGAAGCCCATGCATCTCAATGAAGAGTAGCCCTGCTTTCTGCAACTGGAGAAAGTCGTGAGCAAGGAAGACCCAGCGTAGTCCATAAATATTTTTTTTAAAAAGGCTCACTCTGTGCTATAAATTTTTGAGGGTTTTAACAGTATCATGTATCCACTATTTTTTTTTGTATCCACTATTACCATATCACACAGATAGTTTCAGTACCCTAAAAATTGTCTTGTTGCTTCATTTAACCATTCTTTTTCTTGTCTCTATAATTTTGTCTTTTTCAGAATATCATATAATTGGACTCATATAGCAATGTAGTATTTTCAAACTGGCTCTTTCCCTTAGCAATTTCCACTAAGGTTCATCTGTATCTTTTTTTGTCACCCTTAAATGCTTTTGAAACAGGAAAATATAAACTATTTTAAAAATGTAAAGAATATTGGTCTCCATTTTAAAATATTTTCTTCAAATATTTTGAGATTTTTTAAATATTTATTTGGCTGCATCGAGGTCTTAGTTGTGGCACACGTGATCTTTCTTTGCAGCCCTTGGATTTCTCTCTAGTTGTGTCCCAGGGGCTTAGTTGCTCCAAGGCATGTGGGATCTTAGTTCCCAGACCAGGAATCAATCCTTCGTCCCCTGCATTGGAAGGCAGTTTCTTAACCACTGGACCACCAGGGAAGTCCCCAAATATTTTGAGATATTTTATACTTTCTAAAAGAATCTTAATATGGTAGAGATTTACTAAGTTACGTTAAATGTATTGAGGATATACTCTAAAGAACTGAGCTTTTATATAGCTTTGGTGGATTCTTTAATAACTAATGAATTACCTAAGAGTTAAAGACCTGATTATTTTTTAGTAAGAAATATTATTTCTTACATGTGATTATTATGTGAAATTACTAATTCTCATATTATTTATATCTTATTTCTCTTAGGTAAAATGAAATACAATTAAACTCAAGTACATCATGAAATATATAGTGTTTAATTTAAAAAATTAAGTTGATTTTATTTGGGATTGGGAGTTTTTTATATTAGGAATTTGTTCTAACTTGAGTAACCCCATGGACTGTAGTCGGCCTGGCTCTGCTTCTCCAGACAAGAATACTGGAGTAGGTAGCCATTCCCTTCTCCAGGGGATCTTCCTGAATCAGGGATCGAACCCAGGTCTCCACTGCAGGCAGATTCTTTACCGTCTGACCCATCAGAGAAGCCCTAACTCTAGTATTTTTTTTTTTAATTGAAATGCTTCTAGATTACTTGACTCTGAAATTTAAACATGGAGAATGCTCTAAGTGACTTATTGGATTATGTACATTATAGTTGACCTTTACAAAAGGCTTTCCAGAAGCTTTCCCTGGACCCCCTTCTGCTGCTGCTGCTAAGTCACTTCAGTCGTGTCCGACTCTGTGCGACCCCATAGATGGCAGCCCACCAGGCTCCCCGGTCCCTGGGATTCTCCAGGCAAGAACACTGGAGTGGGTTGCCATTTCCTTCTCCAGTGCATGAAAGTGAAAAGTGAAACTGAAGTCACTCAGTCGAGTCCGACTCTGTGCGACCCCATGGACTGCAGCCTCCCAGGCTCTTCCGTCCATGGGGTTTTCCAGGCAAGAGTACTGGAGTGGGGTGCCATTGCCTTCCCCGAACCCCCTTCAGGCAGCTTCAAAACATTGTTAGGCAAGGCACATCCTCAGGAATGACTTCTCCAGCATCATGCCTCTCTGGTGGCTTCCCAGCAAGTCCCAGAAACAAAACATTTCAACATCCAGTGAATTATGCTGCACCTTCTCCAACATCTGGCTCTCAACTCCGGCAGCGGGGGAGGCCTCTTCCTTGGGTGCTCTATCTCACTCTAGCGGAAGTGGCTGCTGCTTCTTTCCGCTCTTCCTAGAGAGTTCACTTCAGTTTTTCCTTACCAGTCCCTTATTACCTTAATCCCTTAATCTTTTCCTGTTCAGGTTTACTGTGTGACTTCTGTCTCATTGAACCATCACTGATATACCAGCTATTTTAATTGGATGCTTGTATTTTTATTCACTATGTGTTATTTCTGGTATTTACATATATAATTACCATGTTTTGAGCAATAACTGGGTTTTATTTTGCAAATACTAAATTTCTGTCTACGCTTGCATCTACAACTAAATTTTAGAAGTGATCTAAATGCCAAGTAACTGAAAAATACCAGAAGGCACAGTGTGATAAAATCTGCCTAGAGTTCACCTATGCAGGTTTGAAGAGCTGTCTCTGAAGAATATGAGATTTATTAAGAATTTAAAACTGTTCAAAAATTTTAAACTATTGAGGATTTTACTCCATAGTATATTCTCATAGGACTTTTTTGGGGGGGAGAGGAGCAATCAGAAAAGGGCAGATTTGCTCTAAGATGACCAGAAAATGGCTTGCTATTACCTTTAAAGAAAATTCAGTGCTAAAGTCATGTATGTGAATGGTATCTTAGATCTCTGTACTATATGATGTATGATTAGCACTGTTTCCACATCTAGGCTATAGATGAATTAGGTTTCTATTAATAAAGACAAATTTCTACAAAAGGAACCTTACATTGTACAATGTAATAATTAAAGCAGTGCATTCCAACACTCACTGTTGTCAGACTCCTTACCAAAGGAAAAAATATATATATCTACGATAAATCTCTGTGCCTTAGTTTGTTCCTCTCTAAAATAAGGAAATTTAATTACACCATCTCAAGCCTCTTCCAACTCTAAACGCAGAGCACCACGCTGTGCTCCCTCCTAGGAGTATGTTCCCAGAGGCTTCTCTCCAGAGTCATCCCTAATTGGACAGTACTTCCCTCTGAGGCTTCCTGCTTCCTGTCTCTCCTGCCCTGGGGAGCTACTTCTCTGAGGGCTGCTCCCCTGCAACACAGGGACCATGAACAGTTTCTGCTCTGTGCCCTTTCAACTCTGAGCTGGATGAACCATTTACTGACAAGCCTTCCCTCCTCCCATTTGCCCAAGATGGTGGTGTTTCTGAAACAGTACCATTTCTCACCTGGTGTCCATTTGCTTCCTCCTCGGTCACCTCTTCCACCTGCTCTAACGTAAAGGAGCTGGACCTGTCTCCAACACCTTGTTTATCAGTTAGAAAAAAAATTTTTTTTGGTCACACTGGGTGTCTTTGTTGCGGTGCATGGGCTTCTTATTATGGTAGCTTCTCGTAGAGCACAGGCTGTAGGGCTTACGGGCTTTTGTTGCTTGCAGCATGTGTAATCTTCCCAGACTAGGGATCAAACCCATGTCCTCTGCATTGGCAAGCGAATGCCTATTCGCTGCATCACCAGTAAAGTCCTCTGTTTTTTTTTTTTTTTTTTTAATATTTATTTATTTATTTGGCTGTGCCAGGTGTTAGTTGCAGCATGTGGGATCTTTAGTTGCAGCACATGGGATCTAGTTCCCCGAACAGGGATCAAACCTAGGCCCCCTGCATTGGGAGCCTGGAGTCTTAGCCACTGGACCACCACGGGAGTCCCCTCTTGTTTTTTCTAAAAAGATCTTTCCCCTGAAGGACTTGATTATCTCCACATGGTAACTCTATATAGAGTTCAGATCATTTTAAACATTTCTGAGGGCAAATCACACACCTTCTACATGTGCTAGATCTTTTACAGAACTATACAAATCTAACATTGTAAGATTAAGGCTGTGAATACCCTGGCAGTTCAATGGTTAGGGCTCTCAGTGGGCTGGAAAAGTATCAAATCAGATAAAGAAAAGATGCTTGCTCCTTGGAAGGAAAGCTACAACAAACCTAGACAGCATATTAAAAAGCAAACACATCAGTTTGCTGATAAAGGTCTGCATAGTCAAAAGCTATGGTTCTTCCAGTAGTATTGGATGCCTTCTTCCAGTATGGATGCCTCTTCCCTCGTAGCTCAGTCAGTAGAGAATCAGCCTGCAATGCAGGAGACTCAGGTTCAAACCCTTGGTTGGGAAGATCCCCCGGAGAAGGACTGGCAACCCACTCCAGTATTCTTGCCTGGAGAACCCCATGGACCAGAGGAGCCTAACAGGTTGTAGTCTACAGGGTTAAGAGTCGGACATGACTTAGCAACTGCACCACCACCATGTACGGAAGTGAGCTGGACCATAAAGGCGGCTGAGCGCTGAAGAACTGATGCTTTCGAACTGTGGTGCTGAAAAAGACTCCTGACAGTCCCTTGGACTGCAAGATCAAACCAGTCAATCCTAAAGGAAATCAACCCTGTATATTCATTGGCAGGACTGATGCTGAAGCTGGAATACTTTGGCCACCTTATGCTAAGAGCCAATTCACCAGAAAAGACCCTGATGATGGGCAAGATTGAGGGCATAAGTGGGTGACAGAGGATGAGATGATTGGATGACATCATCCACTCAATGGACATGAATTTGAGCAAACTGGGAGATGGTTAAGGACAGGGAAGCCTGGAGTGCTACAATCCATCGGGTCGCAGAGTTGTTCAGGACTTAGTGACTCAACAACAGACACACTCAGTGGGTAAAGAATCCACCTACAATGCAGGAGTCACAGGCAACTTAGGTTCGATCCCTGGGTTGGGAAGATGTCCTAGAGAAGGAAACGGCAACCTACTAAAGTATTCTAGCCTGGAGAATCCCATGGACACAGGAACCTGGAGGGCTACAGTCCAATGGGTTTCAAAGCATCAGACACAATGGAGTAACTAAGCATGGAGACAGACACACACACACACATGAAATGTATCCAAGAACCAGGTCACAGTTTTTTAAAATTGTAGTTGGAAGAGGAAATGGCAATCCACTCTGGTATTCTTGCCTGGAATATCCATGGACAGAAGAGTCTGGTGGGCTACAGTCCATGGGATCGCAGAGTCGAACACGACTGAGCAGCCAACACTAGAGCTGTTCTACAATGTTAATTTCTGCTGTAGAGCAAAGTGATTCAATTATACATATGTACCTTTTATATTCTTTTCCACTATGGTTTATTAGAGGATATTGAATACAGGTCCCCATCCTATACAGTAGGATCTTATTGTTTATCTGCTCTCCCTCTCTCCTGAGTGGCTCACATATTGTCACAGCTTTTAGAATTCTCAGCCACATCAGTCTAAGGGAAAAATTTTGTAAAGAAATTTGAGTTGTTAAGTATTCAATCCAACCTTCTCAGAATAGTTTTACTACTTTCTCGTTCTAAACCTAGGAAACTTCCAAGTTGTTGAGGCCAGGAATGTGGGAATTTTTCCTGTGGACCTGATTTGAGCCACTCAGGAGTGAGGGAGAGCATGGGATCCTGCCCGTGCGGCCCTCAGAAGTAGAGAAAAACCTCAGGAGAAAGAGGAAATGCCACTCCCCCCTCTTGTCTACTCTTTAACCGCACTGAGTGAAACTGCAGCTCACAAGCCCCTGATCTCAGGGAGAAAGCTGACATCAGAGGGATCATGCCCCTTCTCCAATGGCTTCAGCCCAGAAGAGGCCCAAGCTGAAAGATAAGGTTAAGTCAACTTTGAATTCTGACTGTAACATAGAACCAAAAATTTTATTTCTTGAGAAATAAAACTTTTCACAACTAATCATGACTGGAGGGTATTTTTTCTTATCTTTGAGTAATCTTAAAAAAAAAAAGAGCAAAGTCTTCATCCTGGGGCATCAGGGCATATCTCCATTGCCTAGAGATGAGCACACAAAAATAAAATCTCAATCCACATACCATGCCTGTGGTAATCTACAGACCACTCGTGTACATGAGAACCATTTTTTCATTGGTTATTTTGACAAGACATCCCTTTACCTTACCATAGACAGAAGTTTTTGCTCCAGATTTCATTCGTAGTTTCTCAGTTTGATAGTCTCTGACCTATGCTTCTCTTAAGATTATGAACTACCTTTCGTTTTGAGAAAAACATTTAACTCGACAAAGGTTAGGGTTGGGATCTTAGTTCCCTGACCAGCAACTGAACTGGGGCCCTTAGCAGTCCTAACCACTGGACCACCAGAGAATTTCCATATTTATCTTCACCACCTTTCTAATGGGACCTCTACCCTATCCTATCCTCCTTTCTGTATTTTTGTCTTCATAGTTCCTTAACACTACCTGAAATTACTTAATCTGTTCTAGATATGTCAACCCCAACACACTACACACACACAAGTGCAGGCTATCACATGCTCCACTGAAACCTCTACCAGAGGAGTGTCTTATTCTCCACTTGTATCTCCTGGGCCCAGAACTTCTGGCACACAGAGGTCACTAGATAGATTTGGTTCATATGGGGCACTGTTATCATCAATAGAAATAAAAGGGAACTACAGATTAACTAGGTAACTTTCCAAAAGTGCTTTTTAAACTAAACTCTTGATTTCTCATTTTAAACTAAACTCTTAATCACCCTTGAACCTCTGGCTTTATTCCTGATGCTCTATTGAAACGTTGATGGAATGTAAACACTAACCTCAACTTTCCAAACCCAGAAGTCATTAAATTTTTTTAATTTTAAAATCTTTTCCTCCTTGGCCTTAGTCCCACAGGACACCTAGTTTGTGGGACTCAATGCTATCCTAGTCCTGGGCTATTTCTGTAATGACTGGAGTCAACTTCAACCATGTTGGTCTTTGTTCCCACTCATCACATGTACGCTGATTGTCTAAGGACATCTCCCCAAACCTTTCCTTGAGCCTCTCTACACTGTCTTCTCTTTCTAGCATTTCTGTATTTTTCAAATGGTTTCAACCATTACTGAGTCAAGAAACTGAATTTTTAAAGAAAAGAGAGAAAAATAATCCTTTTCTCCCATCATTTTTACAGCTGCCACTAGCTTTGCTCAGTTCTTCCAAGATACTTCTAGTATCCCACAGGCATCAACAACACTTAACAATTTCTTCCTGTTGCTTCCATTTTATATTCCTCAGTGAATGCACCAACTCCTTGCCCCCTAGTCCAGAACATCCAAGAACCCTATCTCTGATATTTTCTCCAACTGACAAAACCACAGTAGCTGTAACTGAAAGGTCAAATACATACACAAAACATGATCCATTCCTGGGTCTTACTTCAGATACCCAATGGTCTTACTTCAGATCAGCTGGGGCTCCTGTAGAAGCAAGATGAGACCTGAAAGAGTTGGGAGCTAAGGAAAAAAGCAAGGGAGCAATTAACTAATCTTGGAATGCATTCTAGGGCACCTTTTAAAGGTAAGGTTGTGGAGGCAGTGATGATCATGAAAACTCCTTCCAGGTCAAATTAAAGTTGTTAACTTCTTAACAAAATGGGAAGGTACAAGTTAGGACAGCACAACTTGGCCACATTGCTATTTTATGCTAGTTCCTCCAACACTTGTGCTGTTTAATTAATGTTCTGTTCTCTCACCAGTCCAACAAAGTTCGTATTGTCTTCACTTCAAAAAACTGTCTGGCAGAAACACTAGAAAGCAAGGCAGAAAAATTCAGAGCCCTGAAAAGTCAATGATCACCTAGATGAGGATTAAAAAAAATTCTAGCCTACAAGTGAGTTTATACTTGGCCTTCCTTTACATTCTACTCAATCCACTGCATTTGCACATGGCCCTACAAACGTTCTTGTTGACTCATACCTATCTGTTCACTTAGCTGACCACCTTAAATTCATTCAACTCCTGTCCTTCATGTTCTCACCAGTAATCCAAAGCCTATCACACAGGACCCACAAAGACCCCAGAAGTAACATAGTTCTTACAGTAGCACAGATGTTACTTCTTAATGTTGTCTGCTTGAAAGAATCTTAGAATTCTGCTTGTAAAGGCCTGGTCCTCTTAAGCAGTATCACAACCCAGTTCAAACGTTAGTGTTCCAAAACAGCCACTTAACACGTAAACCTGATTTTTAGTTGTCGCATTCGCAAACCTATGTAAATCACTGATACAAGCCTATTAAAAAATACCTTAGCACACCAGATCTTTTTAAAAGCCAGAACATTTATTGCGCGACTGATCGTTGAAATCCTTAAGATGAACTGGACGCTGCAACAGCCGCTCGCTTGGGTTTAGGTGTTGTTCCTTCACGGAATCCATGCCTGCATTGTGTTAAAAACAAGAATGGCTACTTCAGCAATGTCGATATATACACTTCAATCTTTGTTAAAATATATTTTTACAAGCTTATCTCAGAGTTAAGTGAGGAAATCAATATTGAATTCATAAGTTCAGACATTTATTTTTTGAACATCACTGATAAGCTGTGGTATTCTATTTACTTCCCTCTGCTTCAAAATAGCCAAGGCAACATATTTGGTTGTAGTGATCAGTATTTCCCCACCACTTATGATTCCTAAGGTTTTGGGAAAATGGGTTCTTAAATTATGAATCAGAGACCTTACTTTCCTTTAGCTAAGGAAAAATGTGATTAATGATAGACATTTTCTCAACTGCTTAACTATGCTTTACATCTTAACTCACTTAACATCTACTTGAAATGTATCTTTTGAGGAACACACAGGTTAAAATTGGCTTCAATTCATGCTCGTAACTCAAACTAGCAGACCACTGAACCCTAAGCCCATACCACTATATATTGGCCTTAAGTGTAAAGGTCACTCCAGCACACAAATACATTCAAGTATGTTGTGTTTACAACCCCCCCCAAACTGTCTTGTGGTCTTTTAAAAAGCGAAGATCTTGAATTGAGTAAGAGGTCACAAATTCTGCTGAATATCCTATAGTGCACAGGACACCCCAGTCCCCAACAAAGAAATCACCTCAATTGAGGCCTTACACCCCTCAACTGCTACCACTAAAATGCAGTTTCTCTGTAAGACTATGTTGGGGCTGAAATTAAAACTCTAAGGCCTCTCTTTAAGTACAACAGTGTTCTACAGCAAGCAGACTTGCCCAAAGCCACAAAACTGAAGGCCTCAATTACATACTATCATCTTGATGAATTCTGGCAGGAAAATGAAATGTAGGTATGTGAATAAATGCCATCATTTTCTGGAGTCTACCTCAAACTACACTCTGGCCTATTCAGTGCGTACTACTGTTCACGGATTCCTAAGTTCCAGACTGATCTGAAGGTTATGCTGGCAGAAGAAAAAGGATCCTAGCAACACCTCATCCCACCAACCAGTGTAGTTGAGTCGACCATTATACAAGCTTATAGGCCCACCTATAATTAAAACATAAAAACTGTACCTGAATCTGCGGTATACAATTTTTAGGTGCCTCATTCGACCAGTCCCGGTGGTATTTCGTCTTTTAGCTTTAGCACTCCAATTATCTAAAAAAAAAAAAAAACAAAAAAAACCTCAGGTTAAGGTTCAAATTGTTGTGCCTACACACCCAGTACACATTGTCTGTCAATATAATTAAAAATGCCTGCCCAGGCTTTAAACTCACTTTATTGGTATATGTATACAGTCCATGCAATTCTCCAGGCCAGAATACTGGAGTGGGAGGCCTTTCTCTTCTCCAGGGAATCTTCCCAACCCAGGGATTGAACTCGGGTCTGCATTGCAGGCTCAGCATACCAGCTGAGCCACAAGGGAAGCCCATACATGGAAGAGGAGATGGCAACCCACTACAGTATTCTTGCCTGGGACAAGCATTGGACGGAGAAACCTACTAAGCTAAAGATTATGGGGTTGCAAGAGTGGGAAACAACTTAGCAACTAATCAACATAGGGGTAAAGCGGTGTACAATTTTGCGAGGAACCAAATAATGTTCAAAGTCATGCCCCACTGAAGTACAAATGAAACAAGAGCCTATTCTCAATCTCAAAGACATTTATAAACATTAACTTACACTTTCTCTTTCGCTTGGCAGGGTAGCCACACTTGCCACAGGTCGACTTCTGAAGGTGGTAGGCCTTAGAGCCACAGCGGCGGCACAGCGTGTGCGTCTTATTCCGACGCTTTCCAAACGATGACGTTCCCTTCGTCTGCAAGTTAAGGGGATAAAGGTTTAACTCTAGTCATTTCTATACACATGCTCAACATTTTCAGTTAAAGTAACTACTTATATAAATTAATGACAACCACAAGGGCTGACACTGTGCAAAATCAGTGACCACTATTAGAATTGCACGTCATCTAAAGCCCCTGCAAAGGCTGCCATGTTTTGAAACCTGCTATACTAAAAAGGTAAATGAAAAAAGTAACAGGCAAAAGACGAGGTAACGTGGTTTTCCTACCTACTTTAACTCCAAAATCTAACAGCTCCTGCCCAGGGACCGTCGCCAACTATTCTTTTGTTTACAGAGCCAAATACCCCCAAACCATGCTTCTCCCATCAGTTCTCACTGGCCGGCAGGGCTGTGCGGACTCCCCAAAGGTCAGACAGAAGAAAGGGGCCTGGAGTAGCTGCAGCTCCACGACAGCAGGCTCAGCATCCCCACATCAGCGTTATAAGCCATTCTCGTGCCTCTCGAAAGCTGCCTTCCTCGCCCACAGGCTCCTCTTATCCGAAAGCTTCCAGGGCCCCCACGGGTTACATGGGGCGCAGTTCAGGGGGTGAGGATGAAAGCCGATGACGAGAGCCCCTGGAACTACTCACCATCTTGCTTCTGCCGCCGAGACCAAAGAGGCCGGAAGAGAAACCACTTCCGCTATATTGCTCTCTGAAATTTCCGCCCAGGGAAGCACTTCCGGCGGGGCGCAGTGCACTCCTTTCAAGCGTCCGTCACTGCAGTGTAGGTGGGTTCGAGAGTAGGATCGCGGAGCCAGTTAGGGCCAATAGAGAGTTCAGCGGAGCGGAATTCACAGCTTTCTGGGGGAAGGGATTGGGCGTATACTCTCCGGACCCGCCTTTCCCTGCAGCAAATTTTTAGACCGGAACTCGACTCCCTACCCTCCTGTTATTTCCCTCCGGCCTTTACGAGTGTTCGGTCAGCGCTAAAGCCACTTTGCGGATTCCGGTTTCCTAGAGGACGGGAAGTGTGGGTAGAGAGGCTCCGCTGCCTGGGATGCAGGCGCTAGCTCAGCGCTCCCGCCATCTGTGTAGGGTTGGGGTTTCGACCGGTGTACTAAACCAGGTTCCTGTGTACTCCGGCCGGAAGCTTTTGGCTGACTGATCCTCACAGGCTCCGCGGTAAAGAATCTGCCTACCATTTCAGGAGGCGCGGGTTCCATCCCTGGGTGGTGAAGCTCTCCTGGAGAATGAAGTGGTAACCCGTCCCAGAAAATCCGAAGGACAGAGGAACCTGGTGGTCTAGTCCATTGGATCGCAAAGAGTCGGTTGCAACTAAGCTACCGAGCACAATCCTCACTTGCTAGGAAGACACAGCTGGGCTCAGAATATGAAGAGAAAGGCAGAAAATACTTTTTAAACTGTAATAATAGGCATATGGTTTGATCTCCCATTTTACTATGACAAGGAATCAGACGTGGAGCTTGTTAACAAGTTTCCTAAACTCTAACGTGAGGAAATACGCTTTGACAGCTTTGGGTAGGGCCTGGACATGTGTAGTCCAAAACACGTTTTAAGTTTTAATATTGGTGGTTCCCAGACCTTGTTGATACAAACACTTAATGCAATTGCAACCTTCCGAGGAAAGCCCCCACCCTTCCAAAAGGGTAAAATACCCAAACGTTTAAGAGTTAGTAGGGAAAAACAGACACGACTGAGAGACTTCACTTTCACTTTTCATTTGCATGCATTGGAGAAGGAAATGGCAGCCCACTCCAGTGTTCTTGCCTGGAGAATCCCAGGGACGGGGGAGCCTGGTGGGCTACCGTCTATGGGGTCGCACAGAGTCGGACACGACTGAAATGACGTAGCAGCAGCAGCAGCGGCAGGGAAAAACAATCCTAAACGCGTGCTGTCTAAAGGAAGCAATTAGTGACCTAACACTTGTGAAATATTGGCAAAAGTAATTAACTACTAGGCTTCCCTGATAGCTCAACTATCAGGGAACTATTCCCTTCTCCTCCCACCTTCAATCTTTCCCAACATCGGAGTCTTTTCAAATGAGTCAGTTCTTCGAATCAGGTGGCCAAAGTACTGAAGTTTCAACTTCAGCATCAGTCCTTCCAATGAATATTCAGGACTGATTTCCTTTAGGATGGACTGGTTGGATCTCCTCGCAGTCCAAGGGACTCTCAAGAGTCTTCTCCAACACCACAGTTCAAAAGCATCAATTCTTTGGTACTCAAGCTTTCTTTATAGTCCAACTCTCACATCTATACATGACTACTGGAAAAACCATAGCTTTGACTAGACAGACCTTTGTTGGCAAAGTAATGTCTCTGCTTTTTAATAATCTGTCTAGGTTGGTCATAGCTTTTCTTCCAAGGAGCAAGCGTCTTTTAATTTTATGGCTGCAGTCACCATCTGCAATGATTTTGGAGCCCCCCAAAATAAAGTCTCTCACTGTTTCCACTGTTTCCCCATCTATTTGCCATGAAGTGATGTGACTGAATGTCATGATCCTAGTTTTCTGAATGTTGAGTTTTAAGCCAACTTTTTCACTCTGCTCTTTAACTTTCATCAAGAGGCTTTTTAATTCTGCACTTTCTGCCGTAAGTGTGGTGTCATCTGCATATCTGAGGTTATTGATATTTCTCCCGCTGATCTTGATATCCAAGAAGCAAGTGTCTTCTAATTTCATGGCTGCAGTCACCATCTGCAGCGATTTTGGAGCCCAAGAAAATAAAGTCTCACTGTTTCCATTGATTCCATATGTATTCCTAAAATCTCTATGTGTCTGTATTTCCATTATTTTGAGCCTTTTAGGAGGATGCTATGCTATACATATCCTATAATATTTGGGGACTTAAAATTTCCCCTTAATGCTATTATGATTTATCTATACTGTGGGTCACTGAAATTCATTCTTTTTGAATGCTCTCTTTTACATTATGTGAAATACTACAGTTTACTCATCCAGTATTCTGTTGATATTTATATTGTTTTCAGGTTCTTGTGAGCTATAACTGAAAATAAAAACCAACCAGATAACTTTTTATAAAATTAAATTCTGTTGATAACAAAAAAGAATAAGTAAATAGAAATGTTTAAAGTAGAAAGTTTGAATACTGCTGTTATCATATCACCATGAGGCAGGAGACAGATAGGCCCAAGGCTACAACTTGCCTCCTGTTTACATATCTCTGGGCAGAAAAAAAGTGGGCTTCAGGCCAGACACTTGCAACTAGCCTCCTGTTTGCATTTCCTGAAACAGGACAGGTGGGCTCCAGGTTAGTTACTTTCAGCCATCCTTCTGTGTGCCCTCCAAAAATGGAAGTAACAACAGATACAGGGTAAGCAGTCAGGCTTTGTCTCCAGTGGACACCTTAAGACAACGGTCACGGCAGGGACAGAGAAGGGCTAAACCTTGCTTGAGCAAAGAATCAGGAAGTCATATATATCCCATCCTTGGGGCAAGTGAGGCATTTCATGTGGGCAGAAAGGCTCCTTGGGGGTCATAAAGGAGGGGATGCCACCCCATAATATGTGATGATAACATGTGATCCCATAGGCCTCTGGACTGGAAGCCATCTTGGAAACAAGTTGCACATGCATGTCTGAGAGGGTCTAGGGGTAGGTCAGGTGTGGAAAAAGAAGAAGAACAATTGGCCAAGGGTAAAAAAAAGACCTGGAAGAAATGTCCTATACAAATGACTTAACTGCCTCTTTACTGAGCTCCTCCTCACTGGTGGGGAGGCTCACAACCTTTCTCTCCAGGTGTATCTCTGCCTTGCTTCTGTCTTAGCAAACTGTTTCTCTGTGTGCCGCCCCATGTGATGTTGTGCTATGTATGTCTCTAATAATAAACTTTGTACCTACATTTATAGTTTTTGCCTGCATGAGAAATGCTTTTTCACTGGGGCAAAAGCCAGGGAAAAATAGCTTCTAGCCTCTAGTCCTTGCTGGTCTGGTGGCTAGGAATCCTGATTTTCATCCAGGCTACCCAGGTTCAGTTCAGGGGCAGGGAATTAAGATCTCATTTTATGCCACCACTCACTGCTACCTCTCTGAGATCAACCAGAGATACCAGAGGTACAATTGTGTTATCTCCTTCCTGGCTGTCTTAAATATAATGTATATCTATATATACAAATAGTATACACACACTATACATATTACCTTTTTGAACAAAAATGGGATCTATAACTTGCTATTTTCCTTAATAATATATCATTTTTATCACTACTTGGCAATATGTGTAGATTTACTTCATCCTTTTTAACTTCATTTTGGTAATCCATTGGAACTGAACAGAACTCAGCTTGCCCCATCCCATCCCAGGCACAAAGGCCCCTCCATATCTCCTGCTTCTTGTTTATAGGAAAGCTGAAGTCTCCCAGGCTTCCCTGAGTCACAAAAGAGCAAACTCAAGCCGTTAATGATTCGGACAACAGAGTCACAGACTCAGTGTCTGATGCACATTCCTGAGTTGTTTTACAGATACTATAACTGCCACCAGTGGGAAAAAGCCAACTGCCTGATGACCAGACTATAGCCATAACATAAACTGTTCCATCTTGAGCAATACTGAATCTATGGCCAGTACAATTCCAGAACTGGCCTTAAGAGAATGGGATTAACTCTATGGCTCATAACGAGGTAGAACTTTTTAGGCAGTCAGTGTAGAGTCAGAGCCTTGGTTCTTTTTTAAATTTCAATTTTAATTCTCTCACATAAGCATTTTGCTCTGTTAGCTCAAAGCTATATTTACTGTTCCAGTTTCTAGGCATCCAGAGGAATGCCTCCCTTGTCTGGAGGGTCATAAAACATTCAGGCCCAGGACAAGACAATCATTAACTGCTGTCCAGTTTATCAAGGAGAAAAACTGCAGGTGGACCATTAGCTCCTAAACATACATTTGGTCTCTAAGTAATGGTCTGGGGTCTTGAGAAAGGGTCAAGGGATGGTGTCACAATGTCTAGAGAAACTGAGGAACTGGAAACCAATAAAAAAAAAAGCCATAAAAATGGCAAATTGGACATCACAACATTTAAACTGATTGGTCAGAAATTACATGCTTCTTGCCTGGAGCCAACCGAAAACGAACAGATCAATTCTAATTAAGATATAAAAACTGCTGTTATTCCTGTCTTTGGGGTCTCTTCACCCCTTCTCAGTGTCTATGCTGAGGGCTTTGTGTCTCTGTCCTTTAAGATAAACTTGGCCTGCATGAGTGTTTGTGAGTTTGTGAATTCCATTCTTTGGCTCTGTGAACAGAACTTGCTTCCCCGTTTCAATAATAATCTATATCTTGGTGGACATCAAATAACTGTAGGATGAAGTAAATCTACACATATTGACAAGTAATGATATCCATGATATATTATTTTGGAAAACAACAAGTTATAGATCCCAGTTTTGTTTAAAATGTTAATATGTATAGTGTATGTATACAATATGTATATGTAGATATACATTGTATTTAAAAGAAAAATAATTGTAGCTTGTTCTGTCTGCATATATAAGTGGGCAACTAAAACTGTAAGCAAAGAGATGCTACAAACCCATCTGACATCTTCCACTCTAAGAATACGGCACCCTCTGTCAGTACGAAGAAGTTACAAAAGACAGCCTTTGGCCCATAATCCCATAGAAATAGAATTGATAGGGACAGAGTTAATCCCACTAGAGGACTGTATGTAAAGAAAAAAGTATGGGAGATCCCCGTAAGTTAATGATCACTTAAGAAAACAGGTCAGCTTAACCACAAACCCAAATGGATTGCTTAGCAACAAAACCATGCAGCAGAAGCATGGATTATGCCCTAAAACAATAAAACAATGCTGTCCTGCCCAGTGAAGGCATGTTCTCTACATACATGAAGAACAATAATTTATGAAAAGGTGACATTTCAAAGTTAAGACCCTCATTGTACTGAGAACCAAAATAATATTTCCATAGTGTCATGACAGTTCTGGTTTGACCATGTAGGGACAAGAAAACTGCCCAACCTGGAGGAGGAGTTGATGATAAGCATGATGTCTACTCAAAAATGAGGAATAAATTGGTATTTTCCCCCCTCCCCACTTTTCCTTTGATTATAAAACTATAGGACTTCCTTGTTGGTATAGTGGATAAGAATCCACCTACCAATGCAGGGGACATGGGTTCAATCCCTTGTCTGGAAAGATTCCACATGCCTCGGAGCAACTAAGCCCATATGCCACAGCTACTGAGTCCCCACTCTAGAGCCTGTGAGCTGCAACTACTTAAACCTGTGTGCTTAGAGCCTGTGCTCTGCAACAAGAGAAGCCACCACAATGAGAAGCCCATGCATACCAACTAGGGAGTTGCCCCTCATCCCCGCAACTAGAGAAAACCTGAATGCAGCAACAGAGACCCACAAATAAATAAATAAATAAAACTATAGCCCACTAAGTTCACAGAGCATGCCACCACTTGCTTTTCCACTTGTAAGACTCACAGGCATCCTTTCCTAATAAATCACTTGTTATCTATCACGTTGGTCCTCTCTGAATTCTTTCTCTGCTGGGACACAAAGGACTGCGTTACTGGAGCTCTTCGGAGCCCTCCAAAATGGCACCAGTTTCAGAATGATGTGCTGACAAGTGGAGATTTGTAAGCACCTTTTGGCAGGAAAGGGCTCTTTTTAGGAAAGAGCTCTCTGCAGGAGACCCCTTTTGCCTTGTCTCTAGCCTTAAACCGGGCACCCCATGCTCTGCATGTCTCTGGCCCTAGCATGCCTTTCAAATCTTGATCACTCCATACTTGGCCTAATCTATCGGTTCTTTCTATACGTCAAAGATGTTGAAATGAAGAATAAGTAATTAACAGATGAGCAGATCTCTTCCCTAGCTCCCTCTTTAGTATAATCTTGCAAATACACTGTGTGAATAAAATAGCATTTAAAGAAAAACCTAAGAGGTTGACTGGTCTGCCCACAAGTCTGCACACAAAGGGAGATGGCAACAACTCTGACCCCCTAGTTCAATGGTTAACTGAGATTGCTTCCCCTTTTCCTTATAAAAATATCGTGGCCAACCAGAATCCTCCAAGCTGTTTTGGGAGGACACTGAGTCCACCACCTCCCCAGATTGCTGGCATTCTGATTAAAATCAACTTTCCTTTCTATCAATATTTGTCTCTCCAACATTTGTCTCTCCAGTGCTTCCCTGGTGGCTCAGCTGGTAAAGAATCCTCCTTCAATGCTGGAGAGCTGGGTTCAATCCCTGGGTTGAGAAGATCCCCTGGAGAAGGGAACGGCTACCCACTCCAGTGTTCTGGCCTGGAAAATTCCATGGACTGTATAGTCCATGGAGTTGCAAAGAGTCGGACACGACTGAGCGACTTTCACTTACTGGTTTTTGAGTGATGAGCAGCCAGACCTTACTTGGTAACACCATTGTTGATGTATCAACATCTGTTCCATAAATCCCAATTTGTGGAAATTTGAGTTACTTTCATTTTTATACTATTATAAAAATGTGGAAGTGCAGATTCTTGCACATCCATCTTTGGGCATTTGTCTCATTATTTTTCAAGATAATTTCCTAGAAGTGAAATTGCTGCATTGAATGGTTTAATTTTTATTTTTATTTGTTACATTTATTTATTTATTGCTGCATATTGACAGATTTCTCTCCAAAAGGGTTGATCAATTCATGCTCTTGTTATTGCAGATAGAGTTCAGAGCAAGGAATCTGAAGTTCAAGAGGCGCTTCTCAGAGAAAGAGTTCTTGGAGGCTAAACCATATGAAACTGAGACAAGTCATCAAAAAAAAAAAAAAACAAACAGGTAAATAATCTATAGGGATCCAGGATCTGTGGGGGCTCATGGCTGGATTCCCCTCACTGTTTGGCTTGTTTCCATCTGCTCTCTCCAACACTAAGGGTCACTGACATGGTTAATCTTTGCCAAAAAACATTACTCTGCCTTTAAAAAAAAAAAAAAGCAAAACCGAACTTGTATTTCTGCGTTGAAACAGTTTCATAGTTCACTTCCTGGTCTGCAGAAAACAGGAACAATGGCTACAGGGAGTGTTCCCTCTGAGATGATAGAAAAAGAAAGAAAAAAGTTACTAGAAATCCTACAACAAGATCCTGACTGTATCTTAGATACGTTAACCTCTCGGAAGCTGATTTCTGAGGAAGAGTATGAAATTCTGGAGAATATTACAGATCCCCTGAAGAAAAGTCGGAAGCTGTTGATTTTGGTGCAGAAAAAGGGAGAAGTGAGCTGTCAGCTTTTTCTCAACTGTTTGTTTAATACTTTTTCCGAGTCAGCTACCATTTGCAACTTAAATCACGGTAGGTTAAATTTCTACACTTTTTGGGTCGAGAGGGAGGAGACAGTTTTCCTGAAAAAAAGGAAATGATTACCCTTTATTTTCATTTGTCATTCTCCTGGAGATAATTTTCAGTGAAATATGATAAAAGGAAAAGTGTCCAAGATTTAAAAAGCAGGGAATGATGTATGTTTTTGTTCTGGACTTTTTGTTCAAACACAATCCAAAACCAGCAGTTGTTTTCTTGCTGGTACAAACGTCTCGCTGTTCTGATAGTGACATCTGAAATACTCAGAGTTGGGAAGAGACTACTGTTAGTGATACATTGGGATTTCTTTATGAAGTAAGTGAATTCATAGGTATTAACAACCTCAAGACCAAAAGCTGCATCTTTCACTTGGTATGGCCATTTTGAAAATAGAGGGAAAATAATTTTTGACACACATATGTGGTGGATTAGCAATTTCATTTTCTCTGTAAGAAGAATGACAGCTGAATCCTCATTTTCTGGAGCAAATCAAATGCTAATTTTTCAATGTTCAATGATAATTAGTGGCAAATAGGGAGCACTTAGGGCTTCTCTGGTAGCTCAGCTGGTAAAGAATCCACCTGCAATGCAGGAGATCCCGGTTGATTCCTGGGTTGGAAAGATCCCCTGGAGAAGGGATAGGCTACCCACTCCAGTATTCTTGGGTTTTCCTGGTGACTCAGATGGTAAAGAATCTGCCTGCAATGCATGAAGACCTGGGTTCTATCCCTGGGTTGAAAAGACCCCCTGGAGGAGGGCTTGGCAACCCACTCCAGTATTCTTACCTGGAGAACCTCCATGGACAGAGGAGCCTGGTGGGCTACAGTCCATGGGGTTACAAAGAGTCAGACACGACTGAGCAACTAAGCACAGCACAGAGAGGCAGAGGCTAAGATAAAAATATTAATGCTAATGGTTTTTAATGTAGTACAGGACCCATATGCTTAGAGATATAGGTCTTAGTATTTCCAGGATTTATTCTAAATAAGAGCTATTCGCTTCTTCATTAGAAATTATTAGGATCAAATTTCGTTAGTAATGACCCTAGGAAGTCTGAGCTGTTGTTGAAAGTGTTAGTCACTCAGTCATTTCTGACTCTTTGCAACCCAATGGACTACAGGACGCCAGGCTCCTCTGTCCATGGGACTTTCCAGGCAAGAATACTGGAGTGGGTTGCTGTTTCCTTCTCTAAAGGAACCTCCTAACCCAGGGATCAAGCTCAAATCTCCTGCATTGCAGGCAGATTCTTTACCATTTGAGCTACCAGGGAAGCCCGGTTTGGGGTTACAGTAAACCCACAAGTAAACAAAGAATTCAAGTTTTCTACTTCACCCACTTACCCTTTGAGTTTGCTGTGAAAGACTCAAACTTTTGAGCTGGGCAGGAGTGTGATCTGATGTTTTCCAGTGGGAGAAAGAAAGTTCTGAGCTGACTTATTGCCATTTATGTAGGTATCCCTATCATCTAGTGAAACAGAGAGATGATGCTTTGAGGTCATGGAAACTCCCTAATATCCATTAATTTTGAGAGAGAAAATAAAAATCTCTCAAACTTTCTTATTCTTTCCAGAAGTTTTGAAACATGAGTACAGAGAGCCACCTCCACCGACAGGTACGAGTAAGGAAGATGTTTTCCTTCCTGGAGAGAAACAGCCTGAGAACCCTGAGGTCACCACGTCCTTCAGAGAAAAAGAATGCTTGGATTCAGAAACCTCTGAGTCTTTCACAGACAAGAAAACTAGTTATCAGGAAACTGCTTGGTCCTCAAAGGAAAATGAGAAGGAAGACAACACATCAAAATTCCCATCGCCACAGTCAGTTGAGATCACTGAGTATGAATTTCCAGCAACTATTGAGTATTTAAAGGATGGACAGAGATATGAGGAGCCAGATGATTCTTTATACTTAGGACAAGAGGACTATCTAGAATCTGTGGGGTACTCTGAAGATGCAAACATCACCTTGGAAGAGGAGGCTTACAGTGACCCAGAGGGCAGTATCTATGATGGCAGAGAGGACTCGGTGTACCTTGAAACCACGGAGTTCTCTGATGAAGAACAGAATTATGAGGATCCAGAAACTGGCATGTCATTGGAGGAGGAAGAGGAGAAAAGTATGGAAGGTATGGGAATGATGGTTGCAGTATCATAACAGGGAGGGGACTGAGGAAGGGCACCAGAGGGAAGCAGAAAAGCAGCTCCTCAGAAATTCCTTGAACCTCTCTAACTTGAAGTCTCTTCAGAGGTGGGTGTTGACAGGGAGGAAAACCCAGGACCTAGAAATAGTGGACAGTTTGTACGTGTGTGTGAAGTTCCTTCAGTCATGTCCAACTCTTTGCGACCCTATGGACTGTAGCCCGCCAGGCTCCTCTGTCCATGGGGATTCTCCAGGTAAGAATACTGGAGTGGGTTGCCATGCCCTTCTCCAAGTGGACAGTATAAGATAAAGTAAGTATAGACTATTAACTTTTATGCTTCTGCAGTCACCTCCATCACACATGTAACAAGTTGCTAACCACTAATTTTAGCTATTGCCTTCTATACCTCAGATTAAATCTTTTAAATCATTTTAGAACCTTTGTGGCCAAAAGAATATGGGGATTATGGACCTAACTATTGAAGCAGAAACAAGAGAGGAATTTGTGGTAAATGGAAAAGGTCCCAAAATAATGCTTGGCTTGAGCTATCCAAATATTGCCATTTCAATGAGAAAGATTATACCAGTACCTTGAATTTGAATATTTCTTAATGAAAATTCAAAATATGAGAAATGCTTAATTTGGAGAGATATTGTCTGGGAAAATAAACATCACCAAGTTCTGAATATAGAAGGAGAAGGTAACTACCAACTCACAGTCAGCCCAAATCCATAATCCAATTATGGGTCAGAAAAGAGTAATTTCTTCCTCTGCACACCTTGACTTGGTTACTAGGATGCTGTAACAGAGTGGTACCACAAACTTGGTAGCTTAAACAATCAGTTCAGTTCAGTCGTGTCTGACTCTTTACAACTCCATGGACTGCTTCCCATCAGACTTCCCTGTCCATCACCAGCTCCCAGAGCTTGCTCAAACTCATGTCCATCTAGTCAGTGCTGCCATCCAACCATCTCATCCTCTGTTGTCCCTTTCTCCTCCTGCCTTTAATCTTTCCCAGCATCAGGGCCTTTTTCAATGAGTCAGCTCTTCGCATCAGATGGCCAAAGTATTGGAGTTTCAGCTTCAGCATCAGTCCTTCCAATGAATATTCAGGACTGATTTTCTTTTGGATTGACTGGTTGGATTTCCTTGCAGTCCAAAGGACTCTCAAGAGTCTTCTCCAACACCACAATTCCAAAGCATCAGTTCCTCAGCTCTCAGCTTTCTTCACCATCCAACTCTCACATCCATACATGACTACTAGAAAAACCATAGCCTTAACTAAATGGACATTTGTTGGCAAAGTAATGTCTCTGCTTTTTAATATGCTGTCTAGGTTTGTCATTACTTTTCTTCCAAGGAGCAAGCATGTTTTAATTTCATGGCTGCAAGACAATAAACAATAGAAATATGTTGTCTCACAGTTTGCAGGCTGGAAGTCTGGAGGTGTATATAGGGTTGGTTCCTTCTGAAGGTTGTAGAAAGAATCTGTTCCTAGTTTCTGGTAGTTTGCTGGAAATCTTTAGAATTCTTTGGCTTATGGAAGCACTCTGCCCCCTACCCGCTACAATCTGCCTTTATCTTCACATGGTTGTCTTCCTGGGTTCAGGTCTCTATGTTCACATTTCCCCTTCTTCTTTTGTTTTTTGGCTGCACCATGCAGTTTGCAGGGTCTTACTAACAGTTCCCTGTGCTGCAGTCCATGGGGTTGCAGAGTTGGACATGACTGAGCAACTGAACTGAACTGACCAGGAATGGAACCCAAACCCCCTGCAGGAGAAGCTCAGAATCCCAACCACTGGAACAGCAAGGAATTCTCAAATTCTCCCATTTTATAAGGGTATCAGTCATAGTACCAAGGCTCACTGTAATGACCTCATCTTAACTAATTATACATCTACAATGACTCCATTTCTAAATACCATTACATTCTGAGGTACTGGGTCTTAGAATATCAACCTATAAATTTGAGGGGTACAAGATACCAAGGGAACATTTCATGCAAAGATGGGCTCAGTAAAGGACAGAAATGGTAGGGACCTACAGAAGCAGAAGCTATTAAGAAGAGGTGGCAAGAATACACAGAAGAATTGTACAAAAAAGTTCTTCATGACCCAGACAATCACGATGGTGTGATGACTCACCTAGAGCCAGACATCTTGGAATGTGAACTCAAGTGGGCCTTAGGAAGCATCACTACGAACAAAGCTAGTGGAGGTGATGGAATTCCAGTTGAGCTATTTCAAATCCTGAAAGATGATGCTGTGAAAGTGCTGCACTCAATATGCCAGCAAATATGGAAAACTCAGCAGTGGCCACAGGACTGGAAAAGGTCAGTTTTCAGGCAATGCCAAAGAATGCTCAAACTACCGCACAAATGCACTCATCTCACAAGCTAGTCAAGTAATGCTCAAAATTCTCCAAGCCAGGCTTCAGCAATACGTGAACCGTGAACTTCCAGATGTTCAAGCTGGTTTTAGAAAAGGCAGAGGAGCCAGAGATCAAATTGCCAACATCCAATGGATCATCAAAAAAGCAAGAGAGTACCAGAAAAACATCTATTTCTGCTTTATTGACTATGCCAAAGCCTTTGACTGTGTGGATCACAATAAACTGCGGAAAATCCTGAAAAAGATGGGAATACCGGACCACCTGACCTGCCTCTTGAGAAACCTGTATGCAGGTCAGGAAGCAACAGTTAGAACTGGACATGGAACAACAGACTGGTTCCAAATAGGAAAAGGAGTACATCAAGGCTGTATATTGTCACCCTGCTTATTTAACTTATATGCAGAGTACATCATGAGAAACGCTGGGCTGGAAGAAGCACAAGCTGGAATCAAGATTGCCGGGAGAAATATCAATAACCTCAGATATACACATGACACCACCCTTATGGCAGAAAGTGAAGAGGAACTAAAGAGCCTCTTGATGAAAGTGAAAGAGGAGAGTGAAAAAGTTGGCTTAAAGCTCAACATTCAGAAAACTAAGATCATGACATCCAGTCCCATCACTTCATGGCAAATAGCTGGAGAAACAGTGGAAACAGTGGCTGACTTTGTTTTTTTGGGCTTCAAAATCACTGCAGATGGTGACTGCAGCCATGAAATCAAAAGATGCTTACTCCTTGGAAGGAAAGTTATGACCAACCTAGATAGCATATTAAAAAGCAGAGACATTACTTTGCCAACAAAGGTCCATCTAGTCAAGGCTATGATTTTTCCAGTAGTCATGTATGGATGTGAGAGTTGGACTATAAAGAAAGCTGAGTGCCGAAGAATTGATGCTTTTGAACTGTGGTGTTGGAGAAGACTCTTGAGAGTCCCTTGGACTGCAAGGAAATCCAACCAGTCCATCCTAAGGGAGATCAGTCCTGGGTGTTCATTGGAAGGACTGATGTTGAAGCTGAAACTCCAATACTTTGGCCACCTCATGCGAAGAGTTGACTCATTGGAAAAGACCCTGATGCTGGGAAGGATTGGGGGCAGGAGGAGAAGGGGACGACAGAGGATGAGATGGCTGGATGGCATCATCGACTTGATGGACATGGGTTTGTGTGGACTCAGGGAGTTGGTGATGGACAGGGAGGCCTGGCGTGCTGTGGTTCATGAGGTCACAAAGTCAGACATGACTGAGCAACTGAACTGAACTAATTCAACCTATAACACAATTCTTCCCCACCCCCTATACCTCCCCAATTCATAATTGCTTTTAGACCTCATTCTTAATTTTTTAAATATATTACAGTAGTTGTATCGGGTTGAATTACTTTTTCATTGCATACCATCAGCATTATTCTGCAAAAGCCCCTCCCCCCTTTTTAAAAATCTATTTGACTTTTTTTCTCCTTTCCTTATTCACCTTCTTCCATAGGTAACATTCCGATATTATGTGTTTCTTGCATGATATTGTTTTGTTTTTTGTTTTGCATGTTTTTTCTGTATTATTTATTTGCCATAATAAATACAATAGGCACCTCAAAATTAGTTTCACTTAAAACAATAACAGTGTATAATTGTTTATGTGTCTATAGTTGGCAGACATTCTTCTGGTCTTCTCTGGGTTTACTTCTGTATCAGTGGTCAGCTAGCTAGTGGCTGATTTCTCATCTTCTAGCAAGCTGTGCATGCATGGTTGGTTGATTCAGTTGACTCTCTGCAACCCCATGGACTGTAGACCACCAGGTTTCTCTACCCATGGGATTCTCCAGGCAAGAATCTTGGAGTGGATTGCCATGCCCTCTAACAAGCTAGTCTGGGCTAACTCTCAGACTGTGTCAGGCATATTCTTATAGTGAGAGCAGAGGAGTCAGAGAGACAGAGACAGAGTCCTGAAGGCGTGTTGAGGCTTAGACTCAGAACTATCATGCCATCTGTATGATAGATTTCCTAGGGCCACCACAGTACAAAAAGGTGTCTTAGAACGATGGGAAATATATTGTTTTACAGATATGGAGGCCTGGAGACTGAAACCAAGGTGCTGGCAGGCTTTTACTGTCTCTGAAGACATTAGGGAAGGACCTGTTCCAGTTCTCTCTCCCAGCTTCCAGTAGCCTCTGGAATTCTTTGCCTTGAAGAACATCTTCCCTCTTGTGTTTTCAAGTCATTTCCTTTGTGCATGTGTCTGTTTTCAAATTTCTTCTTTTAGTTAGGACACTGATCAGATTGCATTAGGGCCCACCCTAATAACCTCATTTTAAGTTGATGACCTCTGTAATGACCTTATTCACAAATAAGGTCACATTCTGAAGTACTGGGAGGATTAGCATTTTTTGTAGGGGATGCAATTCAATCCATAACACTGTTTGACTTCTGCCACATTCTGTTGGCAAAAGCCAGTCACAAAGCTTTAAGGGTTGGGGAAGAATAGGCTGCATCTCTTGCAAAGTAATATCACAAAAAGTGTGCATATCAGAAAGCCATTGTGTGTTAGTCGCTCAGTCGTGTCCGACTCTTTGCAACCCCATGGACCGTAGCCTGCCAGGCTCCTCCGTCCATAGAATTCTCCAGGCAAGAATACTGGACTGGATTACCATGCCCTCCTCCTGGGGGTATTCCCGACCCAGGGATCAAACCTGGTTCTCCTGCTTTGCAGGCAGATTCTTTACCATCTGAGACACCAGGGAAATCCAGGAAAGCCATTACTTGGGGCTAGTTTTGCAACCAATCTAACACGTGTTGACAAAAAAGATGCACAACATGAGAGTTGCCAGTTAAGTTTTATTTGAGTCAAAATGAAGACTGCAGCCAGGGAGACAGCACTTCGGATAGCTCTGAGAAACTGCTCCAAAGGAGTAGTGGGGGAAGGTCAATATATGTGATTTTTGGTGAAGGAGGAGTTCACACAATCAAGCACTTATTTTACAAAAGGTTTTCCGCTAGCCACCAGGAGCTGATGTCACCATGAAGGGACTGAGTGCTTTTCTGGATATGAGAAAGTCTAAGGATTGGGATCATGAAATCAGTTCCTGAAAATATCTAACCATATAAAGGCCGGTTCCACCAGTTTTCCTGCAGCAACAAAGTGCCTCATTATCTACCCTGAACCCCCTTCAGGGCATGTTGAAGGTCAATAGCTGCAGCAGCACAGGACTCAATCTCCCAAGAGGCAGATAGAAAATGCCCTTGGCAAGCGCCAATTTGTATTTGACACAGCCTTAGGAAAACAGGTCAAGAAAAGTTTCAAAATAATGCAGTTATGACTGTACATAATTCTAATGGTTTCCAATCCACTCTAGTTGACTGGAGGATAAAAAAAAATTTTTTTAATAAAAATTTATGGCTATGCTCTGTCTCTTTCCTCTTCTATGCAGCTGGGAACTGGGGGGAAAAATCAAGTACATCTGATTGAAAGGAGAAGGATCGTCATGCTTTTTGTCATGTTAAATTTTAGGCCACTTTCTTCCCGCCCCTCCCCACCCCAATCACTGCATCTCAAATTGAAGTCTCAGGAAGACTTAAGACATTGCCTGTCTGCTCTGCAATGTATAGAGTCAATTCGTACATAGGTTATGTAATCAACTCTCTTCCTGGTAGGCTACAGTCCATGGGGTCGCAAAGAGTTGGACACGACTGAGCGACTTCGCTTTCACTTTCCCTTCTAGTTTATACTATTTGGGATCAGTCAATGATCAAACCCGGGTCTCTTCTGTCTCCTTCATGGGCAGGCGGATGCTTTACCACTAGTGCCACCAGGGAAAGTCCAGGAACCCATAAATTTGTCGTTTTCTCTGCTCTTTATTCTTGCTGAAGATTCAAGTTTTTATTTGATGTTATTCCCTGTTAACCTGAAGAATTTAATTTATTTTTTGTTTATTGAAACATGTCTTCATTTTGCCTTCATTCCAGAAGAATATTTTTCCCGTAAGGAATTTTAGACTGGTGCCTCCATCATTTCTGTCATTCAGCTTCCATTCTTTCTGATGCTAAGTCTTGTTATTTTTTCATTGTTCCCTCTTGTGTTGTGCTATTTTTCTTCTGGCTGATTTCAAGATGTTTTCCTTAAAATGTTTTCTGTGATTAACTCTGATGTGTCTAGGTGTGATTTTCTTTGTTTTCATCTTATGTAGGGTTTATGAATCTCTAAATTTGGAATTCCCTCCCCCCCCAAATTTGGAAAATTTTCAGCTGTTATTTATCCAAATATTTTTTGTCCCATTTGCTCCTCCTTCTCTTTTTGAGACTCCAAGTACATGTATGTTAGAGTTTCTGGCATTTTTCCCAAGGTCCCTGAGGCTCTGTTCATTTTTTTAAAAGTATTTTTTACCTTTATTCTTTAGATTAGATCATTTCTATTACTATATCTCTAAATACACTGAATTTTTCTTCTGTCATTTCCAGCCTTTTTTAAAGTCCATCTACTGATTTTTGAAAAAATTCAGATATTATGCTTTTTAGTTCAAGAATTTAAATTTTTAAATGCTTTCTTCTTTTTTTCTGATAATTTTTATTAAGTTATTCATTATGGGTTTATATTATTGTACATTCTTGAAAATAGTTAAGATAGCTGCTTTAAAATTCTTATGTTCTATGTCTAACATCTGGGTCATCTTGGAGTGGGTCTCCATTGATCAACTGTGGGACTCAAATTAAAAATTCTGTCTCGTTTCAGTGGGTGGCAGCTAAAATCTCCAATCATTTCTTTTTGCCTTACCTGGGCTATTCTCATGAATATTTAATTTACAAAAATGGTACTGGGTTCTAGAAATTATTGCTTCTTAATTTTTCATTCATCTCTGTGCTTGTTAGACATATCACTGTACTATTCCACAGTAGCCTGATATTACCTTGTCAACATTTGGCATCTGGCTTGGGCTATGTGGGTACCAATTTCTGTGCTGAAGAAACAGAGGATGGTTGTCCTAAGGAAAAGCGGGGGATAGACAGGGGAGAGGCAAGAGCAGAACTTATATGTTTTCTGCAATCCATCTTCTCACTTCCTCACTTCTCACTTCCTCCTCTGGGGATCCTTCATGCTGGCCTCAACTCCTCCCTCACCTTCTTACCCATCAGATACACCAGTTCAAGGAACTTTCAGACTGTTGAAGGATTTCTTAGAGTTCCTTTTGTTAATTTTCGAAACCTACACTTTCTCTCATGTCTACTGTTTCTTCTAGGCTATTTTAAGAAGGGACCCAAGAAACTTTTGCTAAGTTACTATCCATCAGGAGCAGAAAATGCTCTCTGATTTTCTTTCTCTACTTAGCACTGTCTCTGTATTCTCAATAAGTGGCTAGAAGATAAATTAGAAAATGACATCAGGAGAAATTATATACAACATGTAAATTCTGAGAAGACAAAATCTTCCATTTCTCCAAACTTTAGCAAGAGTTAACATTTAATAAATAAATCAGTATCTACCTAGAGAGATCCTCATACATGTGTATAAAGAAGCACTAATAGGCTTTTTCATTACTGCATATGAACATAGCCAAAAAATTTAAAAACCTGAATGATCATCATTAGACAATGGTTAAATAAATAGTGGTTCTTCCAAAGCATTAAGTACAATGGATTAATAAAATGAATTTAGTAGTTATCTATATGTACTTACTTGGAAGAATTTGCAAGGAATCCCACTGAGTGAAAAGAAGTTGAAAAATCATTTGGTATAATATCATTTATAGAATAAAATAGCATCCATTACACCAAACTGTGTACTTCTACATATGCAAGCATTTTTATGTACTTGTATTGAAAAAGGAAGAGAAGGAAACATATCATACCGTATTGACATATCTCGTAGAAGGAAAGTAGACTTGGCAGAGTGATGAAACGATACTTTCACTTTACTTGTTTCATCTTTTTAAAAAATTTATTTTAAGTTGGAGGATAATTGCTTTACCATATTGTGTTGGTTTCTACCATACATCTGCATGAATCAGCTATACATGTACATATGTCCCCTCCCTTTTGAACCACCCTCCCATCTCCCACCCCATTCCACCCCTCCTCCATCAACAGATTAATGAATAAAGAAGTTGTGGAACATATATACAATGGAATATTACTCAACCACAAAAAAAACAGATAGATGGTGTATCACCTTTTCTTTTTTCCAAAGAAAATATCAATTACTTAATTTTAAAAGTCAGTGAAGGAAGCTTAGATGCTGAGATGACATGCACTGACTATACCTTTTTTTCCTACAGAAAGAAAAAATGTATTTAAAGATGTCCTGTCCTGTTTGAACCTGGACACAAGCAGAAAGCTTCTGCCAGACTTCGTGAAACAATTCTCCTTGGACCGAGGATGTACGTGGGTGCCTGAGACTCCGAGTGACTTGGCCTGGAACTTCCTGATGAAAGTTCAAGCACTGGATGTGACAGCCAGAGATTCAGTCCTCAGGCCCAAGGTTCTGGGTGAAGAGAGCAAAGGGGAATTGCTGACCAGAGTAGAGAACTTGGAAATTAGAGAAACAGGAACCATTAATCCCTTGGATGTCCTTTGTGCCTCTTTGCTGTCTTCAGACAGCTCTCTGCAACGCGAAGTCATGTCAAACATGTATCGTTGCTGGTTTGCGCTTCCCCTGCTACTGCCAGATGCAGAAAACAACAGAAGCATTTTAATGCTAGGGGCCATGAAGGACATTGTGAAGGAACAGTCAACACAGTCTTCAGGAGGGCCTACAGGAGATACAGAAAAGTTTCTGACTCTCATGAAGATGCCTGTCATCTCATTTGTGCGTCTAGGATACTGTAGCTTTTCCAAGTCCAGAATCCTCAATGCCCTGCTCAGCCCTGCCCATCTGAAATCACACAAAATCTTTCTTCATCAGGACTTGCCTGTTCAGGTGCTTCCCCGGCAGATCTCAGATGGCCTGGTTGAGATAACATGGTGTTTTCCTGATAGCAGTGGTTTAAGTGAAAACCCTAGTTTCCCCCAGAAGCCTGTTGCTGTGGCCAACCTTCGTGGAGATCTGGAAAGTTTTTGGACACAGTTTGGTTTCTTGATGGAGGTTTCCTCAGCTGTGTTTTTTTTCACTGACTGCCTGGGTGAGAAGGAATGGGACTTGCTAATGTTTTTAGGAGAAGATGCCATTGAAAGATGCTACTTTGTCCTCAGTCCCCAGGCCAAGGAGAGTGAAGAGGCTCAGGCTTTCCAGAGGGTCCTGAAGTTGAAGCCATCACAGCTACTGTTTTGGGAAGAGGAGGAAGCAGGACAGAGAGGAAGGAACATGGAGGGTCTTCAAGCTGCCCTCCAAGAAGTAATGTCCTCTTCACTCAGATGTGTGTCTGTGGAAGACATGGCCCCCCTGGCCAGAGAGTTGGGGATACAGGTAGACCAAGACTTTGAGAACATTCAGGGGATTCAAGTTTCCCCTAGTGAAAACTTGTCTGGAACAGCTGAAGATGAGGGATCACAAAGACACAGTCAGCCAAAAAACTCATCTGAAAGCCCCGCTAAGATGTCTGAGACTAGTTGTCATATCAGCCAAAATCATCAGAATTTCCATCTCACCCCAGTATTCATGCCTCCTCTGAGAAACTTCCGTCCTTTACCAGCCAGAATTGGAGGTAACTTTAACCATGTTTCTTTGAAAGCCCCTTGGGCTATGGGGTCCCGCTTTTGGTTACAGCAAAGGCCTAAGAAGTTCCATCCTTTGCCCTTTCAAAATACAAGGGCACCTAGTCCAGGCAAACGTTTTGGAATTCAATATTTCCAGCCCCAGAGATTTTATTCAGGTGAAACCATTATGAGATTTTCAGGAACTCCTTGGAGACATCACATGGGTAGAACTTTTGGGAGACCACCAAGACCCATTTCTCAGCATATACCGGCCTGGCCTCAGAGATCACAGACAATGGGAACCCTTGCAAGGTCTAGGAAAGTGGACTCCCAGGGAGGTCACCCCCATTCCCTGGGTTCACGGCCAGCAGGAGCGGTTGGGAAGCCTGGGCAAGTCAGTGCCTGGGGAATAAGGCCAACACAGACAATTAAAACATTCATGAGAACGAAACCCCATATTGAAAATCCTCACCATCAAGCCTTTCAAGCATCAGGAGCCACACAAAAGCCAAGAAGGACTGACTCTCAGCAAGGAGCTAAGCTGAAGACACAAGGTGGGACTTCAAATCCATCTTTCCAAACGGGATTCCAGCCTATGCCCTACGGCACGTATTTGCCCAGCTCTCAGTTCAAATCTAATCAGCCCAAGTCACCCCAGGTCAAGCAATCCCAGCACAAACCCTCCCAACCTGTGCCCTTTCAACCCAAACCCACTCAAACCAAACCCACTCAGCACCAGGCCCCCCGAGCTGAAAGTTCTCCATCCAAACCCACTCAGCCCAAGCCATGCCAGCCCCAGTCCTCCCAATCTAAACCTTCTCAGCCCAGACTCACTCAACCCAAGTCATCTCATACTGGTCCTTCACAGGCTAAGGCATATTACCCAAAAGCAGGGCCCAAAAAGGGAGGGAAGCATTAAAATGTTTACTCTAGGGACCTATGAAATGTATCCTTTGCCCAGGCCTTTCCTATCATATATAGGGTAACCTGAAGGAGAGTGGCAGTGTTGGTAAAAATGTACTATCATTAGCATGACACAGGAAATAAGATATATACAGCGTAACTGGATATTATAAAAATATCTATGAGAATTATGTCCCTAAAGAAAAGGGAAAAATATGAAAAGAATAAAGAATAGAATCAAGCAGTAAATAAATAAATTGAATACAACCTTGAATATTTGATAATATTTAACTTGAACCCCTGGTAGCTTAGCTGGTAAAGAATTCAGACTCTGGTTCAATTCCTGGGTCGGGAAGAGCCCCTGGAGAAGGGATAGGCTACCTACTCCAGTATTCTTGGGCTTCCCTGGTGGCTCAGATTGTAAAGAATCTGCCTGCAATGCAGGAGACCTGTGTTCGATCCCTGGGTTAGGAAGACCTCCTGGAGGACGGCATGGCAACCCACTCCAGAATTCTTGCCTGGAGAATCCCCATGGACAGAGGAGCCTGGCAGACCACAGTCCATGGGGTTGCAAAGAGTCAGACATGACTAAGCAATTAAGCACGCACAACTTGAACCTAGAGGGTAGAGCTTATAAAACTATTTCACTTGGAGAAAAGTAAGGATGAAGCCTTTAATTTCAAGGTGACCATAAAATAGGGCACAAATAGCCTCAGTGTTGCGAGAAAAACTGTCCTAAATGTTGGCTGCTCTAGAGATGTTTTGGTCAAAAATTTTATGTTTGATATCAGTCACTAAGCAGATAACCCTGTTTGTTTGGAATTTTTAAATCAATTTGCTTGCAATGATAGCCCCAAATTGCTTGGATGATAAAGCTTATTTGCCCCTTACATATAGAAATAGTGAACGAACAACCAATAAAGTTAATTATTTTGCCTAAATTTTGGGAGTGATTGTGTATGTTTCATATTTTAAATATTTAATATTTGTCATAGTTAAGGTGATTTGACTAATTAGAGGATCTGATATATTAGCCTCATGACTCCGACTTAAAATGTAAAACTGAATTTTTAATTTTAGAGGTGTGATTTTATTAAATTGAAAAGCTTAAGATATGTTTACAAAGTTTGTAAAAAGCACTGAAATGTATAAGAGAACTTAAGAGTTGCAGAATTTTCAATTTTAATTTATTAGATTCATCATTGTCTAAACATTAGGTTAAGTTCTACTATTTAGAAGCATTAAGTAGAAGGAATATTAAACTTAAAATATTTAATTGCAATGCCATGGATTGACCTAGAGATTGTCATACCGACTGAAGTAAGTCAGGCACAAAAAGACAAATATATGATTCCTGTTATCTGTGAAATCTAAAAAAAGAGTACACATGAACTTAGTTACAAAGCAGTAAGAGTCACAGATATAGAAAACAAAGTTACAGTTATCAGGGGATGAGGAGGGAATAAATTGGGAAATTGGCATTGACATATACGTATTACTATGTATAAAATGAATAACTAACAAGAACCTGTTGTATAGTACAAGGAACTCTCCTCAATACTCTGTAGTAGCCTATATGGGAAAATAATCTAAAAAAAGAGTGAATAAATGTATATGTATAACTGATTCACTTTGCTGCATGCCTGAAACTAACACAGCACTGTGGATTAACTATATCCTAATTAAGAATAAAATCTAAATGAAGTTTAATTAAGTTTATGAGTGACACTAAATATTAATAAAAGGCCACATTAAAGGAAAATGTTAGAATTCAGTAGATTAATTTTAAATCTACTTAAATTTAAATCGAATATTTTTAAATCTACTCAATTAAACTTAGAAATAAAATAATGAGTTTTATCAGTTGAATTAAGAGCCCTGGTTTTTGAATTTGTAACTTTTATAAAATTAATGTTAGTTGTAAGTATTAAAATAGCCTCTTGTTGTCTTTTCTGGGGGAAAAAAACCCAAAACTGTCTTCAAAGACACCTACAAAGAAATCCTACTGACAAACAGATGAGAAATGATCTTTTAAAAGAAATAATCTATGAGAACATTCTCATACTGCAATAGGTATCCTTCTTTTGTTTGTGCATGTATTAAATAATCAACATGGAGTATTTAGAGTGTGTTCAACCTCTCTCAAGATTTCTGCAAAGGTGAAGAAAGAAATAGAGGACAGCACATATGAATTTTTGTCTTTTGGCAGGCAAAAAATCTTAACTAGTTCATAACTACAAAATGTTTGGTGTAAAAGTGAAGTTTCTCACTGAAAATAAATTTTTTGTTGTTTAAACATCTAAAATGAGCAGTAAAGTCCTGTTTTTAAAAACTTTTCTCCATATCCTTCTTCAAGATTAGTTCCTGTAGAATAGAACTTGTTGGGTTATTGTCACCAACAAACTGTATCTGTCTGGGGTTAATGATACATATAGGGTACATTCAAACTGGACAATCGGAGGAGAGCTTAATAAAGGGACTATTTATAAAGGGTTAGGCCAGATGTAAAAACAGCACAAAGGACTGGATCTAGTAAAAGCAAGGCACGTCATTACTCCAAGGTCTGAAGGGAAATGGGAGGGTGTGCTTTACCCATCAGAAGAGCTGTGTGGGAAGGGTCTTGGGTCTGGGTGGTTGCAGTGATCCATGGGGAGGTATCTGAGGTGATAAATATCTATTCCTACTTCTGATGTGCCAGGGTTCTCCCCCTTGGCGGCATAACCAGAAAACAGAACAAGGAGCTCACCTAGGCTATTCATGTAGGTCAGTCTTTTAGGGTCCAGAGCAGGGTGGAGGATGGATACAGAGGGGCAAATAGAAGGTACTCAAAAGACACCTTTTCCCATTCCATTCTTCCTTTTTTCCTCTCGTTTACTTTCTTCTCTTATATTTATTTATCAAGCACCTATTATGTGTGAGTCATTGGCCTCAGAGCTGAGAAGACATGAAAACAGAATGAGAATTCTACTATAGTTGTGAAATCCTATAAATCTGTGTTTCCTCCCTATCGTGAAACTGTAAGCTCATTATACATGGTTTTGAAAATTCAAAAACAGACAAAGAAGAAAGGAACATAAAAGTAACCTGTAACCTCATGACTCAGAATGACTAGTAGAATAGTCCTCTAACTCACTAATAATATTTTCGTGTACTTTTCCTATGTCTGTGTATTTACAGGCAGCATTCTATTTCGTTTTTGAGTGTGCACCAGGGTTGAGGTGGCAAAGTCAAACACAGTGTTAGGGGCAGGCAATATAAACAGCATGAAATACTTGTTTTCCTCTATTTCTTTGCATTGATCACTGAGGAAGGCTTTCTTATCTCTCCTTGCTATTCTTTGGAACTCTGCATTCAAATGGGTATATCTTTCCTTTTCTCCTTTGCCTTTAGCTTCTCTTCTTTTCTCAGCTATTTGTAAGACCTCCTCAAACAACCATTTTTCCTTTTTGCATTTCTTTTTCTTGGGGATGGTCTTGATCACAATGTTACTCCTGTGCAATGTTACGAACCTCCATCCGTAGTTCTGGCACTCTGTCTATCAGATCTAATCCCTTGAATCTATTTGTCATTCCCACTGTATAATTGTAAGGGATTTGATTTAGGTCATACCTGAGTGATCTAGTGGTTTTCCCTACTTTCTTCAATTTAAGTCTGAATTTGGCAATAAGGAGTTCATGATCTGAGCCACAGTCAGTTCCCAGTCTTGTTTTTGCTGACTGTATAGAGCTTCTCCATCTTTGGCTGTGAAGAATATAATCAGTCTGATTTCAGTATTGACTATCTGGTGATGTCCATGTGTAGAATCTTCTCTTGTGTTGTTGAAAGAGGGTGTTTCTATGACCAGTGTGTTCTCTCGGCAAAACTCTATTAGCCTTTTCCCTGTGCTTCATTCTGTACTCCAAGGCCAAGTTTGCCTATTACTCCAGGTATCTCTTGACTTTCTACTTTTGCATTCCAGTCTCCTATAATGGAAAGGATATCTTTTTTGGGTGTTAGTTCTAGAAGGTCTTGTAGGTCTTCATAGAACCGTTCAACTTCAGCTTCTTCAGCATTACTGGTCGGAACTTAGACTTGAATTACTGTAATATTGAATAGTTTGCCTTGGAAACAGAGATTATTATGTCATTTTTGAGATTGCATCCAAATACTGCATTTCAGACTCTTTTGTTGACCATGATGGCTACTCCATTTCTTCTAAGGAATTCTTTTATACGTGTACAGTGTTTATATGTGTACAATTTACTAAGTTAATAATGTTCAACTTGTAGGCGACCTTTTTTGTTGTTAGCAGACTGAAGAATCTACCCAATGATTTACCTCTTTTAACACCTGAAAATCCTTTCTTAAACACCTTAAGGCATTTTATATTCTGTACAAGAAAGCAAATAATGATTACTTTTAACATTTAAAAAGTGTGTTCTTTGTTGAGATTCTAGAAAGGAGTGTACGCCAATGTAATACAAAGACTGGGCACAGGGACAAAGGTGTCTCCTTAATTGTTATTAGCCTCATGAATCTAGGATTTACATTCATACATGGTGACCTCTTGCATTTTCTCATGTCTTGGAATTCTTTGTAGTCTCCTTTTGTGATTAAGGTATAGTACATTTTCCAATATTAACTGTTTAGGATCCATGTAAACAAAGCATGCATTTGGGAGGATAAACTGACTGCTAAGGTTTCAGGCATTTGATTTAACAGGTGGCTTTTGTAGTGCTAATTGGAGAAGGAAATGCAACCCACTCCAGTATCCTTGCCTGGAAAATCCCATGGACAGAGGAGGCTGGCGGGCTACAACCCATGGAGTCACAAAGAGTCCGACATGACCTAGTAACTGAGCATGACCAGTCCATCCTAAAGGAGATCAGTCCTGAATATTCATTGGAAGGACTGATGGTGAAGTTGAAACTCCAATACTTTGGCCACCTGATGTGAAGAACTGACTCACTGGAAAAGACCATGATGCTGGGAAAGATTGAAGGGAGGGGAAAGGGACGACAGAGGATGAGATATTTGGATAGCATCCCCGACTCAATGGACATGAGTTTGTGTAAACTCTGGGAGTTGGCAATGGACAGTGAGGCCTGGCGTGCTACAGTCCACAGGATCGCAAAGAGTCAGACATGACTTAGTGACTGAACTGAACTGATTGTATCTGGTTAAATCTAAAAGATATCCTTTTATTTTTCAAAATATACTTCTTTCTATATTCCATGGCTAAGACTTGAGTTTTTGCTCAAACCTCAATTCTTTATTCCTATTGTCCAATGTCAAAATATTCTGTCACTAATTGCAGACAACTTTAGTACAGATTAATGAACTATAATTTTTGGCTCAGTCCTGATCTGACACCCCTGCATCTCTAAGCTTTGTACACTAGATTGATTTCCCTGGAATGCAGAGGCAGAGAGAAGGGAGAATAGATGAGAATACTGGGATGAGCATATTCTCCAGAAGGGCCCCTGCTCTTTGTCCCCAATTCTCTGTAAACCCCCATTCCTACCCCTAGGCCTCACAGTGAGCAATAAAACCCAAAGAGAGATTTGAGTACTGCCTATCTTTAGTATCTATCCCACTTCCCATAACTGGATGGGTGAAGGGATGGTGCAAGATGAGAGGAAATTTTATTTTAAAAAGTGCATTAGTTAATATATCAAATATCATCCCATCAAAACAGCAACCTGGGTATTGGAGATAGAGTGACTGGACAGCTTGAGGAAGGACAGAATTTAAGGGTCAGGCAGAGGACCGATGATGAATCCCAAAGATGAGGACTGGATGGGGAAGAAGAGCCAAGAGAGGAACCTGAAAGTGCTGGGTGGGCTGTTTCAATAAGTCAGCAAAGACTGTCTAGTGCATTTTATCAAATTAGGGCCAATTTTCTTTTTTTTTTTTTGTAGACTAGACCTATTTTGGGGCTTTTAAGATAAGGAATGAGATGAAAGTTTCAGAAGCTAAGAGATAGAACTCTTAAAGGATTATTTTGGTTGCCTCTTTCTAAAAATTACTTTTTTAATGCTTAATTTTATTTTTTTTTAAAAATTTCATCCTGTTGCCTCTTTATTCTGCCCAAACCATATTCAAATTATTCAAGTACTAAGCACCAAGTTTCAGTCCTGGCCAGCATGGGAGTGTGCTGCTTGGGGATCCTGCTATGAAGAAGGTCAAGGGCCAGCAGCCCTCTGTGGGGACCCACTGTAGGGGTCCAAAAACCCCACTCTGGGCAGGCTGCTTGGAGCCAGGGACTCAGCATGGTAGGGGTTCAGAGCTGGGCCAGTCCTTCCCACGTGTGGGAGCCCCTGCAGGGCAGTTGGCCTGGCTGAGACTTTCTCGAGTTGCACTCTCCTCTGATGCTACCCTCCTCAGTCCCTCTCCCTTCTCTCTTTCCTTGCAGTGTGAGGCTCTCCCCGCCCCCTCCTGCTCCCTCCTCCCTTTCTGTGTCATAGATTTCTCATGGACTTGAATTTGATCTTAGCATCTGCTTCCTGGAGGACCTGAACTGACACAAGCTATGAAATATTTGTAAAAAATTATTTCCTTTTTTTTTTTTTTCAACGTTCAAGCTCTCTTGGACACCCCTACTTCCCCCCTCTCCTTTTGTGAGAGAGCAGACCCAGGGAAACTTCTCTACAATGCTTGAGAGTCTGCTTCAAAAGGGAGAAATGTTTTGACTCTTTTATCTCCTTTAGGACATTAGTGGACATTAATTTTGGATATGGAGAGATTTTTAAATTTTTATTTTTTTTTGAGAGATTTTTTTAAAACAAGAACTTTGCATGCGTATATGTTTCATCTGTTGCTAGGTGTCAATAAGCACTCTTCCCAGTTTGATGACAAAACAGAATCGTTCATAATTTACTATTATCCTTTGTAGTCAACAAGAAAGAAGAAAAAAAAATCATTAAAGATATGGTGCATGCTGGAATATTGCTTTAGTTTCCCAAGACCTCTTGCAACATTGGTCAAAGATCAGTAAGGTAAGAACTGAGACATGGCCCCTTGCATCGTGTGGTTATTGTTAGTACAGCTTTAGAAAGAAAAGGCACAGAAGCCAGGCTCGGGAGGGTCAGATGTGAATGGAAAGTGGGGAAGTGGACTCTTCAGGAAATTTGATTGAAAAGGAAAGTGCTATATCTACTAGGTCAAGAAAATGTTTTCTTCCTCTGTCTTTCTCCCCTCCCCCTTTTCTTCTCTTCTTCCTTTTTTTTCCTTCTCCTCCTCATTCTTCTTCTAATTCCCTTTTTTTTTTTTTTTTTTAAGTCCAAGGTAATATAATATTTGGGCTTCCCTGATGGCTCAGTGTTAAAAAAAAACCTGTCTGCCAAGGCAGGAGACATGGGTTTGATCCCTGGGTTGGGAAGATCCCCTGGAGAAGGAAGTGGCAGCCCACCCCAGTATTCTTGCCTGGGAAATCCCATGGACAGAGGAGCCTGGCAGGCTACAGTCCATGGGGTTGCAAAAGACTTAGTAACTAAAGCAGCAACGATGTAATATTTGGCAAAAACTTCAAACACTATAGAAATGTATGATGTAGAAAGTCCCTTGTAATTCCACCCCCTGGATAGTTAAGAGTTCTCAATATTGTCTGCACATTAGACTCACCAGGGGAGGTTTTAAAAAATTCTAACGCTCAGCCCATGTATGTGCGTGTGCTTAGTCGCTCAGTCAAGTCTGACTCTTTCTGATCCCGTGGACTACAGCCCGCCAGGCTCCTCTTTCCATGCATTGCAGGCGGATTCTTTACCGATTGAGCCACCAGGGAAGCCCAATGTTGAGTCCATATTCTGTGTCAAGGGTACCAAGATTTCTGGGAGTGGCACCAGATACTAGCATTCTTTACAGCTCTCTAGGTAACACACAGTCAAGGTTGAGAACCACTGCTACAAGTGTGGTCTGTGGACTAGTGGCATCAGCCTCAGCATTCAGGAGAACCTCAGCTCTGCAGCCTCTCTACCTACTGAATGCTAATCTACACGCTAGCAATATCCCTTTATATTTCACATGCACAATATTGTTTTTTTACATTTATAGTAAATGTAAAAAATATAGTTAATTTTTTAAAACTGAAGTATAGTTGATTTTACAATGTTGTGTTAGTTTCTGGCATACAGCCAAGTGATTCATATATATGTATATGTATATACATATATGTTCTTTTCCATTATAGGTTATTACAGAATATTGAGTATAGTTCCCTGTACTATAAGAAGGTCCCTGTTTATCTATTTTATATATAGCAGTGTGTGCATATGTTAATCCCAACCTGATTTATCCCTTCCTCCCCTTTCCCCTTTGGTAACCATAGGTTTGTTTTCTATGCCTGCATATCTATTTCTGTTCTATAAATACATCCATTTGTATTTCATATGCACAATAAAAACTGAGCAGCACTTTTTAGAGAAAAATCACTAAAGGAAGACTTTTTTTTTTTAAAGGTGGAATGAACTCATGCTTACAGACTGAGAGGAAGAATCTACACAAGGGAAAGAAGAGAAAGTACAAGACAAAATGTCGTAATTGGTAGGGCAATGCCCCAGAAGCAGAGAGATAGAACTGGCAGGCTGTGAGGGAACAATTACCTTTGAAAAGGGAGTTTGTCTTCTTGGGACGCTGGAAGGAAGAGGGAGTAGATGATAGATTCAGCAGTAGGTTTGAGTTGTGAGGAAAGCAGGAAGTTGTTGATGTGTTGGCTCCTGACGGCCTTTGTTTTCTGCTTTCCCCAGGGAAGTGAGAGGAGAGGGCATCTGTGAGAAACAAACGGGGCAAAGAGGGATAATGACTGTTGAAGCCCTACTATGTGCCACAAGGGGTTGTTGTGGTTTAGTCGCTAAGTGGTTTACATACCAAAGCATATCTAGTCTGCCCTGTAACAGTCCTGTTCTACAGAGGGGACATCACTACTCTGCTGGCTTCTCCTTTGTTCAG
This sequence comes from Giraffa tippelskirchi, assembly GCF_054371585.1. Lineage (NCBI taxonomy): Eukaryota > Metazoa > Chordata > Mammalia > Artiodactyla > Giraffidae > Giraffa > Giraffa tippelskirchi. Next base: position 85,914,892 of record NC_137282.1, read on the forward strand.
TCTCTATACATCTATCCTGAGGTTACCTCTCTATTTCTTCACTCCTTTGTTGACATCACTTAGTCCCCTGACAGTAGATACTATCTAACAACTCTGCCTGCACACCCCACTACCTTTCTAGTCCTGACCTGTATTGTGAACTACATCCAGTTGTTTATTCAGCATTTCTATAACATGCCTGATAGAAATCTCAAACTTAGAACTCTTTCCAAATTTGCAGCCCCCACAGTCCCATCCCCCAATTGTAATAATGCCAAAACCTAGAACTTGTGGTACTTTGTCTTCCCTCCACCCCAAATCACCTCTTCCCTCCCAAATCATCTCCACAGTATCCTGAGCCCATCCAGTTTTCTAAGATCTCCAATCCCACCAGTCCTATCTAAGCCACCATTACCTCTATGTGGACTACTGTAGTATCTTTCTCCCTGCCCTCTCTGCTTCCACTGCTGCTGCCCTGCAACCCAGTCTCTGCATTTCATCCAGAGTGATGCATGTGTGTATATACATGACAATTTAAAACATATGCACAAATAGAATAGCATCACCAATCCCCTTAACCTTATAGCAACTCCAAGAATTATCAATAACTTGTCAATTTTGCTTTATCTATCACTCTGCCTCAGTTTTTCTTTTTTAAATGAAGCATTTAAAAGCAAATTTAAGAAACGATATTATTTCAGGCAGTAGATATCTCTAACAGAGGAGGATTTTAAAAACTAAAGCCACAATGCTCATGATATTCTCAGGGCTGCACACACCTATACATTTTATCTTATTTAATCTTTATAATAGTCTTGTGGGGAGGGCATTACTAGATGATTTCACCTACAGATAAATGTTGATTTACAGTGTACTGGCCCAAAGGGCTGAAATTTGAAGCAAGAGTCCTCAACTTCCCTGTCCATCCACCACGACTGCTCTTTCCTAAGTGTGAGGGCTCCTCTACTCATTCCTTACTGCCTTACATCTCATGATCTTGCACCATTTTAAGAAAAAAGAAAATAAAAATGGGAACAATCTGCAGTTTCCGATATTACCCGCTTAAATTTTTCTCTAGAATTTAAGAAAAACATCAGTATACTGCCATCTTCTGGATCTTTTGAATGCTAACACATCTACGACAATACAGATACTTAAAACCGGGTCTGCCCAACTCTTTGTATTCTAGGGCTGACGTATTAAACTTTGTATAATTAAAATTATTTCTTTAGCTAATTGGAAACTTTTTAAAACAACTTAATACATAGTAAATATAGAAGCTAAAAAGTAGATGTAATAGAGGTAAGTTATTTTTGCTTGTAGAGGATGGAGGCAAATGTACACAGTTAAAATTGACAAGTTACTCAACCTCCACCTTTGGGCATTAATTTCAACCTTTTCTAATAACAGTTTTTAAAATTAACATTAATAAAGGTATTGGATAGAAAAGCAATTCCGTTGCTGGTGACAGTATAAATTATCACAGTCTTTCAGGAAGGCAATTTGATTGCGTATGTAAAAATGTCCATAACTTTAAAAAAATTTATTCATTTATTTTGACTTTGATTTTATTTATTTTTTAATTGAAGGATAATTGCTTTACAGAATTTTGTTGTTTTATGCCAAATATCAATATTAAATTTATTTAGTTTTAATTGAAAGATAATTGCTTTACAGTATTGTGTTGGTTTCTACCAAACATCAACATGAATCAGCCATAGGTTTATCCATGTCCCCTCCCACTTGAACATCTCTCCCACCTCCCTCTAGCTGTAACTTTTGAACCAGTAAATTTACTTTGGGAATTCATCCTACACATATTCTTGTTAATATATGCAAAGATGTATACCTCAGATGTGAAAAATCTTGTTTATAAAGTACTAAAAAAACTCATAATCTTTAAATGATTCTACTACACCTAGGCAATGTGGTTGTATGAAGGTGTTTAAAAATAGTGGGGTAGCAGGACTTTCCTGGTGGTTCAGTGATTAAGATTCCTCGTTTCCAATGCAGGGGATGTGAGTTTGATCCCTGATCAGGGAACTAAGTTCCCATGTGCTGAGTGGTGTGGCCAAAAAATAAAAACTGAATAATAAACAATGGTGTAGTTCTAAATATACCAGTTATAATAACTGACATTATAAGAGGTTTGTATAAAATATTTTGGCCTAGAACTGGAAGATTCAATGCAAATTAAGTACTCTTTCATATATTTTTTTGACTAACAGATGTTTATGTAGCAAACCAAACCAAAAATTACGTTTGGATTTCTGACCCTAGAACAGCGATACACTCACCTTTTAAAAAATGGAACATGAAGCAATAAAGTTCTCAATATTAGCTTCATAACCTAGGGTACAATAAATAAGATAAAGATAATTTGAGTGTAAATTATATTTTGTGGTTTCTACTCAAAAATTTAAAGTAACAGAAAGGAAAACTTAGTGCTCTGTGAAATCCATACCTTGAAGCTAAGTTTACAGGGTAATGTCTTTCTACTTATCTTTATTATTTAATAATAAAATATTGACTAAGCATAGTACTCATGACCGGGATTTATCAAGTCTTTTCTATGTGCTAAGTGTCCTAAATGTTAGCATGTGAGAAGTCAGTTTATTTTCTTCATGACTCTGGAAAGACAGTATACAGATAATATTTCTATTTAATGAAATCCAGAGTGAAGAGATTTAAGTGAGTCAAGTTAAGCACGTGGTCAAATCAGGAACTGAGTCCAGATACTCTCAACTGGGCTACAGTGGGCTCTGGGAAAACCTGATGAGTGGATGAAGAAGAGCGAAGCGGCTGCAGCTGTTTCACCAAGGACCACTTTGCCAGCAAAATGCCTCTGGTGCTGTGTGTACTTGTGTTCCTGCTAAGAAAACCCCTGCTTGCAGTTTTCCTTTAGGCAAGGTGAAGGGCTCAAGCATGGAGATATCTGTTGACACTTGCTGCGCTGTCCTTGCAGAAGGAACATATCTCCTGCTCTTTGAGAAGATAGAATATACAATCCCCTCTGCCTTTGTACATGGCATCAGCAGTAATCTGTCTGCTCACGTGCTGCAGCTTCCTTCACTTGATTGAACCACACTGCAGCCTTGAAGATGGCAGTGGTGATGCTGCAGTCAAGAAAGTCCTGGTTTGTTTGTTTTAAAATATGTATTCGTTTATTTGGCTGCACCGGGTCTTAGTTAACGGCATGTGGGATCTTAGATCTTCGTTAGGGCGTGCAGGATCTTTATTTGGGGCCTGTGAGGTCTAGTTCCCTGACTAGGGATCCAACCCAGGCCCCCTGCATTGGGAGCACGGAGTCTTTTTTTTTTTTTTTTTTTTTAATAAATTTATTTATTTTAGTTGGGGGCTAATTACTTTACAATATTGTAATAGTTTTTGCCATACATTGACATGAATCAGCCATGGGTTTACATGTGTTCCCCTTCCCGGACCCCCCACCCACCTCCCTCCCCATCCCATCCTTCTGGATCATCCCATTGCCCCGGCCCTGAGCCCTTGTCACATGCATCGAACATGGAATGGTGCTCTGTTTCACATATGACAATACACATGTCTCAATGCCATTCTCCCAGAACGTCCCACCCTCACCTTCTCCCTCAGAGTCCATAAAATTGTTCCATGCATCTGTGTCTCTTATTCTGTCTCGCATATAGGGTTATCGTTACCATCTTTCAAATTCCATATATATGCATTAGTATACTGTATTGTTGTTTTTCTTTCTGGCTTACTTCACTCTGTATAATGGGCTCCAGTTTCATCCATCTCAGTAGAACCGATTCAAATGTATTTTTTTTAATGGCTGAGTAATATTCCATTGTGTATATGTACCACAGCTTCCTTATCCATTCGTCTGCTGATGGACATCTAGGTTGCTTCCATGTCCTGGCTATTGTAAACAGTGCTGCGATGAACATTGGGGTACACGCGTCTCTTTCAATTCTGGTTTCCTCGGTGTATATGCCCAGCAGTGGGATTGCTGGGTCATATGGCAGTTCTATTCCCAGTTTTTTAAGGAATCTCCACACTGTTCTCCATAGTGGCTGTACTAGTTTGCATTCCCACCAACAGTGTAAGAGGGTTCCCTTTTCTCCACACCCTCTCCAGCATTTATTGCTTGTAGACTTTTGGATAGCAGCCATTCTGACTGGTGTGAAATGGTACCTCATTGAGGTTTTGATTTGCATTTCTCTAATAATGAGTGATGTTGAGCAGCTTTTCATGTGTTTGTTAGCCATCTGTATGTCTTCTTTGGAGAAATGTCTGTTTAGTTCTTTGGCCCATTTTTTGATTGGGTCGTTTATTTTTTGGGAATTCAGCTGCAGAAGTTGCTTGTATATTTTTGAGATTAATTGTTTGTCTGTTGCTTCATTTGCTATTATTTTCTCCCATTCTGAAGGCTGTCTTTTCACCTTGTTTATAGTTTCCTTTGTTGTGCAAAAGCTTTTAATTTTAATTAGGTCCCATTTGTTTATTTTTGCTTTTATTTCCAATATTCTGGGAGGTGGGTCATGGAGGATCCTGCTGTGATTTATGTCGGAGAGTGTTTTGCCTATGTTTTCCTCTAGGAGTTTTATTGTTTCTGGTCTTACGTTTAGATCTTTAATCCATTTTGAGTTTATTTTTGTGTACGGTGTTAGGAAGTGTTCTAGTTTCATTCTTTTACAAGTGGTTGACCAGTTTTCCCAGCACCACTTGTTAAAGAGATTGTCTTTTCTCCATTGTATATTCTTGCCTCCTTTGTCGAAGATAAGGTGTCCATATGTGCGTGGGTTTATCTCTGGGCTTTCTATTTTGTTCCATTGATCTATATTTCTATCTTTGTGCCAATACCATACTGTCTTGATGACTGTGGCTTTGTAGTAGAGCCTGAAGTCAGGCAGGTTGATTCCTCCAGTTCCATTCTTCTTCCTCAAGATTGCTTTGGCTATTCGAGGTTTCTTATATTTCCATACAAATTGTGAGATGATTTGTTCTAGTTCTGTGAAAAATACCATTGGTAGCTTGATAGGGATTGCATTGAATCTGTAGATTGCTTTGGGTAGAATACTCATTTTCACTATATTAATTCTTCCAATCCATGAACACGGTATATTTCTCCATCTGCTTGTGTCCTCTTTGATTTCTTTCATCAGTGTTTTATAGTTTTCTATATATAAGTCTTTTGTTTCTTTAGGTAGATATATTCCTAAGTATTTTATTCTTTTTGATGCAATGGTGAATGGTATTGTTTCCTTAATTTCTCTTTCTGTTTTCTCATTATTGGAGTATAGGAATGCAAGGGATTTCTGTGTGTTAATTTTATATCCTGCAACTTTACTATATTCATTGATCAACTCTAGTAATTTTCTAGTAGAGTCTTTAGGGTTTTCTATGTAGAGGATCATGTCATCTGCAAACAGTGAGAGTTTTACTTCTTCTTTTCCTATCTGTATTCCTTTTATTTCTTTTTCAGCTCTGATTGCTGTGGCCAAAACTTCCAAAACTATGTTGAATAGTAGTGGTGAAAGTGGGCATCCTTGCCTTGTTCCTGACTTTAGGGGAAATGCTTTCAATTTTTCACCATTGAGGATAATGTTTGCTGTGGGTTTGTCATATATAGCTTTTATTATGTTGAGATATGTTCCTTCTATTCCTGCTTTCTGGAGGGTTTTAATCATAAATGGATGCTGAATTTTGTCAAAGGCTTTTTCTGCATCTATTGAGATAACCATATGGTTTTTTTCTTTCAATTTGTTAATGTGGTGTATTACATTGATTGATTTGCGGATGTTAAAAAAACCTTGCATTCCTGGGATAAAGCCCACTTGGTCATGATGTATGATCTTTTTAATATGATGTTGGATTCTGTTTGCTAGAATTTTATTAAGGATTTTTGCATCTATGTTCATCAGTGATATTGGCCTGTAGTTTTCCTTTTTTGTGACATCTTTGTCTGGTTTTGGAATTAGGGTGATGGTGGCCTCATAGAATGAGTTTGGAAGTTTACCATCTTCTGCAATTTTCTGGAAGAGTTTGAGTAGGATAGGTGTTAGCTCTTCTCTAAATTTTTGGTAGAATTCCGCTGTGAAGCCGTCTGGTCCTGGGCTTTTGTTTGCTGGAAGATTTCTGATTACAGTTTCGATTTCCGTGCTTGTGATGGGTCTGTTAAGATCTTCTATTTCTTCCTGGTTCAGTTTTGGAAAGTTATACTTTTCTAAGAATTTGTCCATTTCTTCCAAGTTGTCCATTTTATTGGCATATAGCTGTTGGTAGTAGTCTCTTATGATCCTTTGTATTTCTGTGGAGTCTGTTGTGATCTCTCCATTTTCATTTCTAATTTTGTTGATCTGATTCTTCTCCCTTTGTTTCTTGATGAGTCTGGCTAATGGCTTATCAATTTTGTTTATCTTCTCGAAAAACCAGCTTTTAGTTTTGTTTATTTTTGCTATGGTCTCTTTTGTTTCTTTTGCATTTATTTCTGCCCTAATTTTTAAGATTTCTTTCCTTCTACTGACCCTGGGGTTTTTCATTTCTTCCTTCTCTAGTTGCTTTAGGTGTAGAGTTAGTTGATTTATTTGATTTTTTTCTTGTTTCTTGAGGTACGCCTGTATTGCTATGAACCTTCCCCTTAGTATTGCTTTTACAGTGTCCCATAGGTTTTGGGTTGTTGTGTTTTCATTTTCATTCGTTTCTATGCATAATTTTATTTCTTTTTTGATTTCTTCTGTGATTTGTTGGTTATTCAGAAGCGTGTTGTTTAGCCTCCATATGTTGGAACTTTTAATAGTTTTTTTCCTGTAATTGAGGTCTAATCTTACTGCATTGTGGTCAGAGAAGATGGCTGGGATGATTTCAATTTTTTTGAATTTACCAAGGCTAGATTTATGGCCCAGGATGTGATCTATCCTGGAGAAAGTTCCATGTGCACTTGAGAAAAAGGTAAAATTGATTGTTTTGGGGTGGAAACTCCTGTAAATATCAATTAAATCTAATTTGTCTATTGTATCATTTAAAGTTTGTGTTTCCTTGTTAATTTTCTGTTTAGTTGATCTATCCATATGCGTGAGTGGAGTATTAAAGTCTCCCACTATTATTGTGTTATTGTTAATTTCCCCTTTCATACTTGTTAGTATTTGCCTTATATATTGTGGTGCTCCTATGTTGGGTGCATATATATTTATGATTGTTACGTCTTCTTCTTGAATTGATCCTTTGATCTTTATGTAGTGTCCTTCTTTGTCCCTTTTCACATCCTTTATTTTAAAGTCTATTTTATCTGAAATGAGTATTGCGACTCCTGCTTTCTTTTGGTCTCCGTTTGCATGGAATATGTTTTTCCATCCTTTCACTTTCAGCCTGTGTGTGTCCCTAGTTTTGAGGTGGGTCTCTTGTAGACAGCATATATAGGGGTCTTGTTTTTGTATCCATTCAGCAACCCTTTGTCTTTTGGTTGGGGCATTCAACCCATTTACATTTAAGGTAATTATTGATAAGTATGATCCCGTTGCCATTTACTTTGTTGTTTTGAGTTCGTGTTGAAACATCCTTTCTGTGTTTCCTGTTTAGAGAAGATCCTTTAGCATTTGCTGGAGAGCTGGTTTGGTGGTGCTGAATTCCCTCAGCTCTTGCTTGTCTGTAAAGCTTTTGAATTCTCCTTCATATCTGAATGAGATCCTTGCTGGGTACAGTAATCTGGGTTGTAGATTATTCTCTTTCATTACTTTAAGTATGTCCTGCCATTCCCTTCTAGCCTGAAGGGTTTCTATTGAAAGATCAGCTGTTATCCTTATGGGGATCCCCTTGTGTGTTATTTGTTGTTTTTCCCTTGCTGCTTTTAATATTTGTTCTTTGTGTTTGATCTTTGTTAATTTGATTAATATGTGTCTTGGGGTGTTTCGCCTTGGGTTTATCCTGTTTGGAACTCTCTGGGTTTCTTGGACTTCTGTGACTATTTCTTTCCTCAATTTAGGGAAATTCTCAACTATTATCTCCTCGAGTATTTTTTCATGGCCTTTCCTTTTATCTTCTTCTTCTGGGACTCCTATGATTCGAATGTTGGGGCGTTTCATATTGTCCCAGAGGTCCCGGAGGTTTTCCTCATTTCTTTTGATTCTTTTTTCTTTTTTCCTCTCTGCTTCGTTTATTTCCATCATTCTATCTTCTACCTCACTTATCCTATCTTCTGCCTCCGTTATTCTACTGTTGGTTCCCTCCAGAGTGTCTTTTATCTCCTTTATTTCATTATTCATTCTATATTGATTCCTTTTTATTTCTTCTAAGTCCTTGATAAACATTTCTTGCATCTTCTCAATCTTTGTCTCCAGGCTATTTATCTGTAACTCCATTTTGCTTTCAAGATTTTGGATCATTTTTATTATCCTTATTCTAAATTCTTTTTCAGATAGAGTCCCTATCTCCTCCTCTTTTGTTTGGCTTTGTGGGCATTTCTCATTTTCCTTTACTTGCTGAGTATTTCTCTGCCTTTTCATCTTGTTTAGATTGCTGTGTTAGGCGTGGCCCTTCTGTATTCTGGTAGTATGAAGTTCCTCTTAGTTGTGGAGGTTCCTCACTGCGGTTGGGGTTGGACAGGTGGCTTGTCAAGGTTTCCTGGTTGGGGGAGCTTGTGTCGGTGTTCTGGTAGGTGGAGCTGGATTTCTGCTCTCTAGAGTGTAATGGAGTGACCAGTATTAATTTTTGAGATGTCTATGGATTTGGTGTGCCTCTGGGCAGCCTGTATATTGATGCTCAGGTCTATGTTCCTGCGTTGCTGGAGAATTTGCGTGGTATGTCTTGCTCTGGAACTTATTGTCTCTTGGGTGGAGCTTGGTTTCAGTGAATTTATGGAGGCTATTGGATGGTCTCTTATTAATTAATGTTTCCCCTGGTTTTCAGTCTTATTCTTGCAGTAGCCTCAAGACTTCTCCTTCCATACAGCCTCAATAATAAAACTTTTAGGTTAATGGTGAAAAGATTCTCCACAGTGAGGGATACCCAGAAAGGTTCACTGAGTTACATGGAGAGATGAGGTGGGGGGGGTGGGTTGAGGTGACCAGGAGGGGAAGAGGGGAATTCAAATGTGGAGAGAGCAATCTAGCCAGTAAGCACTTCCCTCTGTGCTTTCCACAGTTTGGAACCCTCAGAGTGATTCACAGAGATACATAGAGAGGGGGGAGGAAGGTAACAGAGGTGAGCATGAGTAGAAAGGGAGGAATTAAAAGGGGAGAGAGAGATCTGGGCAGTATCCTGTTCCTAAAGTGTTCTCCGGTACCCAGAACACCCTCAGAGATTCACAGAATTGGGTTGAGAAGAGAAGGAGGAGGGTGGGAGATAGAGGTTCCCTGGGGGAGAAGAAAGAGCATCAATAGGGGGAGAGAGTGATCAGGCCAGTGATCACACTCCTGAGTAAAAATGGGTCCTAAAGATTGGGTTCTTAAATGTACAAAGTTGATATCAAATATGTAAAACAAAGATTAAAAATCTAGAGTAGAGGTCAGACTCTTATAAAACTTACAATCTAAAAAAAAAAAAAAAAGAAAAAAGGAAACAGTGTAAAAAGAAAAAAAACAGTAAAACAGTAAAAAAAGAAACAGTAAAAAAATGTAGAACAGGAAAAAAACATTAAAAAAAAAGAAAACACAAAAGGTATAAGATATATGTATGTAGTTTGCTTCAAAAATAGGTTTTTTTTTTTTTTGCAAGTTAATAGTGGGTTATGAAAATGAAAGTTAAAGGTGTAATAGAGGACTTGAAGAAAAAGGAAAGAAGAGAAAAAAAATTTTTTTTTAATTAAAAAAAAATTAAAAAAAAAATAATAATAATAGTAAAAAATATATATATCCCGGACTTTCTCTGGAGCTGTTGTGAGCAGTGTGGGATCTGCTCAGTTTTAGATAGATCCTTATTCCTGCTTATACTTTTCAAGATCTATAGGTCCTTTTTAATGCAGTCGGTATTAACTACAGGGATCTTAATCTGTTGGCCTGTCCCTTCCAAAGCGCTTCCATCTGTTTATTTGGCTTCTGTTTGGAGATCTCTTCAGTATCTAATTTCCGCCCTGCAACAAAGCGGTGGAGGTGATCTCTTTAGGTTCGCTTGTTCAATCGTGCTGTGGGGAGGAAGGAACACTGCAATTCTGGCGTGTGTGTGGTAAGCTCGCAGTGTCTCGGCCGCACTGGGTTCGCCCCCGCTCACGGCGTGTGTGCTCTCCCCGTCTACCCTGCTCAGGCTTCAGGTTACTCGGCCGGGGAGCGGGCCCTGAGCTGCGTGCACTTCCCAGGTCTAAGCCGCTCAGGTTCAGGCTCCCGGTTACTCCACAAAGGCGCAGACTCGGTTTCGCCCGCGGCTTGTGCCGTTCCCGGTCGGAGCTGCCCAGGCGGCCAGGAGTTTGGCGAGGGCGCTGTCCCCTGTTGGGGCGGTGCGGCTTATCACCTCCCTGTTCCCCGCCTCGGTTTACGCGCGCGCCCGGCTCCGGTGTGCTTTGTGTCGGTTCTGGGGAGCTGGTCTCTGGCTGCGACCCTCCCGGCGGCTGTCGACCCGCCGGGATCTCAGGCAGTCTTTGCTTAGAAACTGGGAGCCTGTTTGCAGTTTGGTAGGGGGTGCCCTCTCTGGAGCCGAGTTTGCCCCTTTCCGGCTCTGGCGGGCCCCGCCTGCCCGCTGTGTCCGGCGGGGGATGGGGCGGTCCGCAGCCGGCTAGCTCTCCTCTGGTATCGCTCAGTCCTTTGTTCTGTGAGCGGGCCGGCAGTGCCTTAGAGTTGGGCTTTTCGCGGGATAGTTCTCTCTCTCTCTCGCTGTCCCACAGTTTAGGTTACTATCTCACGTTAGCTCCCTCAGATTGCCCTCGGGGCACTCGGGCCCGGTCCTTACCCTAGGCAATGCCGCCCGCTCCTCTCCGTTCAGCCCCCACTTGCTGGTGGCGGATGATGCGAGCGTCTGGGGTTCTTTGCTGGGAGTTGCTTTAGGCACGTAATCTGTGGATTTTATTTATTTTTTCCCTCCCAGTTACGTTGCCCTCCGAGAAAAAAAATCCTCCCCCACACCCGCCGGTGAGAGGGTTTCCTGGTGCTTGGAAATTCCTCCTCTTTTACGACTCCCTCCCCGGGACGGGTCTCCGTCCCTAACTCTTTTGTCTCTCTTTTTATCTTTTATAATTTCTCCTACCTCTTTTGAAGATAATGCGCAGTTTTTGTGAAAGCCTGACGTCCTCAGCCAGCCTTCAGAAGTAGTTTTGTGAAGTTTGGTCAGCGTTCAGATGTTCTTTCGATAAATTTGTGGAGGAGAGAGTGGTCTCCCCGTCCTATTCCTCCGCCATCTTCATGTCTCCCCGAGCACGGAGTCTTAATCTTTTTTTTTTTTTTGGCCACATCACACATCATGCATGATGTTACTTCACCAACCAGGGATTGAACCCATACCCCTTGCAGTGGAAGCTTGAAGTCTTAACCACTGGACTGCCAGGGAAGTTCCAATTTTTAATCTTTTTTATTCAGACATAATTGATGTAAGTTATTGTATAAATTTAAGGTGTAAAGCACAATTGTTTGACTTATACCCATTATGGAATGAATATCACAATAAATATAGTGAACACTCATCATCTCCTACAGATACAAAATAAAAGAATAATAAAAAACATCTTTTTCTTGTAACCAAAACTCTTAAAATTTACTCTTTTAACAACCTGCATATATAATATACAGCTGTGTTAATTATATTAATCACATTCTATATCACATCTCTAATACTTCTTTATCTTATAACTGGAAGTTTGTACCTTTTTACAACCTTCATCCAATTCCTCCTCCCCCCATCCCCTAACTCTGGTAACTACAAATTTGATCTCTTTTTCTATAAGTTTTCTTGTTGTTTGTTCTTGAAGTATAATTTACCTTTGTTAGTTCCCGGTGTACAGCATGTGATTTGATATTCTATACATTTCAAAAGCAGTTCCACGACAAGTTTAATTCCCACCTGTCCAACTGTCACTATATGAAGCTAGTGAATGACCTGTTTAATTATGGCATCAGGGTGGGTTGGAGGAGGAGCTAAGGCCATAGTGGGAGCTTTGAGACCCAGGATTGTTGGTATCACTGGCTCTATCCTGGCACAAACTGAAAGGCTAATATGCAGCTTCATTTCTTTTTCATATCTTTTTCTTTCCCTTCTTTTCTCTTGCCTTTCATATAGTCAGTATTCTTTTTAAGTAGGACTTTTAAATTGCCCAGATTAGGGGTGGATGATTTGGAGCAAAGAATAGATTGTTAAAGCCATAATTTCAGGTGTCATGAGAGATGAATATTGGGATTAAGGGTATGTGGAAAATATGCCTGAAAATTGACATGGGGGGATTTTTTTTGGTTGAAAGAGAAGTGAAAAACAAAAAGGCAGATGACAGAGGCTGGGGCACATGGAAAAGTCTAGGCAGTGACCTGATGTTGCCACTAATTCACAAAAAACACTGCTTTAATGCATTGAATCTATCTTTGAAGAATCAGGCTCAATAGCTCCTTTCAATACTTGGGAGCTTACATCATCAGTGGCATTTTTTTCCATTTATTTTTGAAAGACGCTCTCATATGGAATATGAAATGGTTTAGAAATTCAATTTTATTTATAGGCAGCATCGTATTTTCTATACTCTTGCTGAAGAAACTTGGGGTAAATGGAGGGTCGAGTTCATCATTTTTTTTTTTTAACCAAAAGTGCACATCACTCAGCAGAGTGCTTAGTTGTTATAAGAGTGAAGAAAAGTTCCTCCAGCATGAGGTGTGGGGAACTTATTGGATTAGAAAGGATAATAAGCTTTCTTCTTGAAATAGGCCTTATCAATCTACTTTATTGTACTTTATTGGGGTCATTCATCAGTAATGAATCAAACACTAGGCAAAACTTTTCCTTAGAGAGTTAGAAAATCTCTGGTTGGAGCTGAACCCTGGGATCTGGGGTTGTGTCTATGAATGTTATTTATTCTGCAAAATGCTCTGAGCACCTTCCATGGGCCCAAATGCAAAGCATTGCTGGGTCCTGAAAATGTACTTGTTTGGGGCCCATGTAAATATCTCTGCTGGAACAAGGGCCACATAATCACTCCACTATGCAACGCTTTATTGTAGAGGGAGTGGGGATGCGCTCTCACGGAGTGCAGGATTGTTTCTAAGTAGAATTTTTAAGAATAATGAAGGCTGGCTCCAGGCTCTAACTGCGAGTGAACAAGTTGGAGTTTGGTTAACAGTTGGTGAAGTTGGCTCGGTTAGAAGCTTGCAGAGCTCACCTGTGGTAACAAAGGATAACAAGACTGTTTGGGCATGGATGCTAGTAAGTGCGTGGATGCACAGTGGGAGTGTGTAGAAGTCCTTTCACATGGATTCTTTTTTTCAATGAAATAAGAAGGCCATTGATTAAGAACAAATGTGAGATAGTAGATATTGAAAGCATGAGGGGGAAAGTAAGGATGAAATAGTTATCCATAAGTCTTTCAGTGGAAGAATTCTTTGATTCTTTCAGTCTAAGTTATACTTATCAGTTTTCCCCATTGTACCTCATATCTACCTCTAGCATCCCAGTGATCAATATTAAATAGAAACCAGTAAAGAAAGAGTCAAGACAAGATGAACAAGAGACGAATGTCATAGGGGATAGACATGCAAAACAAACACTGGTTAAGCTCAGTGTTGATTCTATTAAGCTCTATGATGCTGAGAGAGCTCTGTTTCTGCCACTTAAAATCTTGTTAGCTTCAACTCACCAGTCTTTACATCCATCCCAGTGCCCCTGGTTTCAGGGCTGAGGGTTGAGACAGAGGCTCTGTTTTTGTCTAGAATGCCTGCCTGAGAGTATTCTGAATTAATTTATTGTGATAGGTATCCAGGGATTCTGGAGATCAAAAAGACTCAGTATGGGTCCAAAGTTATTTTCCTTCTCTTCAGGGCTTCTAGTAGAGAAATGTGAGGTAGAATTTCCAGGTACTGAATTAGGAGTATAAAGAAGCAATGTACTATAACCAGAGAGAAAGCAGAGTACATTGGTTCAGTGAGGGTGTGTGGAAGTTTCTCTCGTGGTTCAGTTGTCTCAGTGAGGTAAAAAAGAAAGTTATTACCAGACACTGAGTCTGTGGAAAAAAGTTTAGAAAAAGAAGTGTGAAATAGGGTGAATAGGACTAGGCAAAGTAGTGTGATTACCATTTAGCCCTGGAGGTTCATGGTCATCAACTTAAAGTAAGACCAATCACAGGGTACAGGAGGAAAATAGACAGAGTGAATTTAACAAGGGTTGTGATTTTGACATATATTTTAAGGATAATTGATGGGGTGGGATGGAATATTGGCAAGGGTAGTTTTGATTGTAGGAATCCAAGAATTCTTACAGTGAAAGACATGTGGATAACTGTTCCTTCCGTCCAATCATAAGAACATATATTTGTATTTCTTATATTTGCATAAAAGAAACATTGAAAGGACATCCCAAGCAAATAGAAATTGTTACTTATATAAATGCGTACTAATAGGAGGGTAAGGAGACAGAGATGGAGTCTTTCCAATCCTTCACAAACTTTTCCCAAAAATGGAAGAGGAGGGAACATGTTCCAGCTCTCTTTAGGAGGCCAGTATTACTCCGATATGAAAAGCAGAGAAAGATATAACAAGAAGAGAAAGCTACAGATCTGTATCCTTTATTAGCATAGACACAAGTTTCCTCAAGGAAATACTAGTATACTGATTCTACCAAATATAAAAAGGCTTATATACCATGGCCAAATGAGGGTTTCTTCAGGAATGCAAGTTTAGTTCAACATATGAACATCAATCAAGGTAATAGATCATACTAAATGAATAAAGGACAGATAACCCACAATCTTCTCAACAGATGCAGAAAAAGCTTTTGAAGATGTGGGAAATGAAAACTTTCATATGTTGTTGGTGGGAATGTAAAATGATGCAGCTGTTTTCAAAAACAATTTGGTAGTTTTCAAAATGTTAAACAAAGAGTTACCATATGACCCAGTAATTCTATGCTTAGGAGTAGTCTCAAAAGACTTAGAGACATGTGTCCATATAAAAACTTCTATAGGAGTGTTCACAGCAGTGTTATTTATAACAGCTTGAAAGTAAAACAACACATATGTCCATCAACTGATGAATGGATAGACAAAATACATCATAGCCATAGAATATAATTCATCCATAAAAAGGAATAAAGTACTGATATATATCATAACATGAGAAGTAAAGTAAAGTTGCTCAGTCGTGTCCGACTATTTACGACCCCATGGATTGTAGCCTACCAAGCTCCTCCCATGGAATTTTCCAGGCAAGAGTACTGGAGTGGGTTGCCATTTCCTTCTCCAGAGGATCTTCCCCACCCAGGGATCGAACCCGAATCTCTCGCATTGTAGGCAGATGCTTTACCATCTGAGCCACCAGGGAAGATATTAAAAACATTATGCTAAGTAAAAAAGTGAGACACAAAAGCCACATATTGTATGATTCTATTTATATAAAATGTCAGAAAAGCAAATCCATGGAGGCAGAAAATATATTAGTGGTTTCAGGAGCTAGAGGTTGTGGGAAATGGGAAATGAATGCTAATGGTTACAGGACTTCTAAAACAGTGGTGATGGTTTCACACACAAGTGAAAATTTTTTAAACCACTGAATTATACACTTTGAAAGGGTGAGTTGTAGCTCAGATGGTAAAGAATCTGCCTGCAATGCGGAGACTCGAGTTTGATCCTTGGGTCAGGAAGATCCCCTGGAGAAGGGAATGGCTACCCACTCCAGTACTTTTGCCTGGAGAATCCCATGGACAGAGGAGCCTGGCGGGCTGCAGCCCATGGGGTCACAAAGAGTCAGACATGACTAAGTGACTAACACTTTCAAGTAAGAATACCAGACAAGAATATGGAGCAAGAGAAACAGAGGGCTTAGCTATACACCAACAGTAGAAAAGAATGAAGGAATGTATAACTCAGAAGTACATTCTATAGAACTTGTTGACTAATTGGGTGTGGGAGACAGTGAGAAGGAAGAAAAAGTCTAGAATGATTCAGGGGTGCCTTATCACCTTGTATTACACTGATGTACTTATGTATTTCTCAAACTACTCTGGCACCCATTAAAATATGTGTTTCTCGAACTACTCTGGCCAAAAACACAGGGTCTATTCTGGGGAAGGAGAAGTAAGGGACACACTTTAGATAAAAATCAACTGTATGCCCATTTTCATAAGTCTGTTTTATACAGTTGAAAAGTGTTGCACAATTTCCCCAGTGAACTGAGAGGTTACTTCCTGTGTTTGCACAGTGTTGAAAGGTAACTTCTCAATTTGAGGTTTCCGCGCTTTAGTCTTGGGCTTCCCTGGTGGCGCAGATGGTAAAGAATCTGCCTGAAACGCAGGAGACCTGGGTTTGATCCATGGGTTGGGAAGATCCCCTGGAGGAGGGAATGGCTACCCACTCCAGCATTCTTGCCTGGAGAATCCCTTGTACAAAGCAGCAGGCTATAGTCCATGGGGTTGCAAAGAGTCAGACACAACTGAGTAACTAACACACGCACACACACATGCACTTAATAGGCTTGATGGGAGAAGCCACTAACCTTTACTGACTTTATGTTAAGCGCTAAACGTTCTGCCGAGTTCTTCCTGATGTTTGCACAAATGAGGTGCCCTCTTCATTTCACCCTGCATTGGGCCACATGTTTTGAAAAATTCTTTTGGACAATAAAAGCACTTATTAACATAATTGGTTTCACTTTTTGCCTCATCAAAGTTACAATAATGCAACTGTCAACTGGACTTTCTCATTGGGTGAGCTGTACCATCACTATCACAATGCTTGTTGCTTTACTTTCAATCTAAAGGAAAGGATCTCGATACTTGGTTAAACCTGTACATTCTTATTTTAAATCATATTAACTTAGACCTGTAAAATAGCGCTAGGTTCCCGAATGACTATTTTCACAGACCCATAAGAATCTAATGTCAGATAGCTGGTAATCTCCCTGGAAATTATTAATCAGGTTCCTCTTGAACTGAGTGTTTCTAAGTTGATTTGATTGTTCTCAGGAAGTTTGGCGCCCAAACTTGATATTATTGGAGAAATATCTTTGAATCAACTGTTTTGTTAAAATTGCTTTGGCTCACATTTGCTTATGCATATATTTAAGAAAAGAAAGTGTTAGTCCTGCAGTCATGTCCAATTCTTTGTGACCCCATCAACTGCAGTCCACCAGGCTCCTCTGTCCATGGAATTCTCCAGGCAAGAATTCTGGAGTAGGTTGCCATTTCCTTCTCCAGGGGATCTTCCCTACCAAGGGATCAAACCCAGGTCTCCTGTACTGAAGGCGGATTTTTTACTATCTGAGCCACCAGGAAAGCCCCACAGATATTTAAAAAAACTCACTTATTGCCCATTGCCTATGTGTGTTCAAGATGCTGCAGTGTGTATTTCATACATCCTGAATTTCATTGACCCTGTAAAGAAGTTTTCACTATCCTTTAAGTAAGAAAATTGAGGCTTAAGAGAATAAGACAGATAGCAAAGATAAAGCCTACATTTGAGACAAAATTTGTCTGATACTCTTTCTGGCGAGCCACATTTTCTCCCAAGAAGTAGGCCCATACCAGTAGAAGCTGAAAAAGGACCAGGAAGAGAGTGAAACTGATTTCTTTATGAATATGAGTAACTTATCATATATATGCGTGTGTGTGTGTGTGTGTGTGTGTGTGTGTGTGTGTAAGTGTATTTGTTTACTTGGCTGTGTTGGGTTTTAGTTGCAACCTGTAAACTCTTGGTTGTGGCTCTAGCTCCAAGAGCAAGGATTGAATATGGGGCCCCTGCATTGGGAACTCAGAGTCTTAGCCATTGGATCACCAGGAAAGTCCCTATATGTATATTTAAATACACACAATCATTGCCCTTCATACATGCGCTCCCTGTTAAAGAGCATACACTGGAAACACGGTCATGTAAATATCAAGGAAATATACCAGCAGTGCACTAAAGTGAAGATCTAGAAATCACAAGATCTGCCTTGGATCCAGATCGTCCTTTTGGCCCTGGTGCCCGTGAACCATTTCAGTAAGATTCCTGTTTCTATCATGGCTGTGTGTATCCCTACCACATACCCCAGTTCCTTCAAACAAATGAATGAACAAAGAAGCGTGGCACTGGTGGTAAAGAACTTGCCTACCAATGCAGGAGACTTAAGAGACAAGGCTTCAGTCCCTGGGTTAGAAAGATCCCCTTAATGAGGGCATGGCAACCCACTTCAGTATTCTTGCCTGAAGAATCCCACGGAGAAAGGACCTGGTGGGCTACAGTCCACGGGGTTGCAAAGAGTTGGACACAACTGAAGTGACTTAGCATGCACGCATGAATGAAAAAGTAATAGAAGCTAACAAAATCAAATTAAATAATTTAGAATTTCTTTTGTGAATAGGTAATGCATTCATCAACATATTAAAAATATATACTAATGTAAGGTATAAAGCCTTAGTCCCATCTCTTTTTCATTCTAACCTGTTTCCATCTTTTCACTTTGTGGATGAAAAACGTTGCCTGCCTTATCAGTAAAACAGGATTCTGCAGCTAGAAGCCAGCAGCCCCTGCAGTCACCCCCAACTGTGCACACTGAGGGATTCAGGATGGAGTAAAGCAGGATACTGGCTCTAGATAGCTAGGTGTATATCAAAGGAATGGTTTCAATGAGCCCAGACTCTTGAATCTTCCCATACACAGAACATACACAGCTAGATTCAATAACTTGAGATGTCTAGTTTTCTTTAACAGTAATCTTTTGATGTTCTAGCTACCTGGTTTGTGTTGCAGAACTCCTATACATCCTCCCCTACCTCTTTGGAGCAGTTCCTCAGAGCCATCTGAGAGGCTGCCTTCCAGGCTTAAGTCCTACAAAATCCTCTGAATAGAAGATAATCCTCAAATTTTAGGTTTTGTATTTTTTTTTCAGTTGACAACTTAGTCCCTGTTTCTATGCATCCCCAGTCAGATCATAATTTTTATTAGTTTCTTGTGTATCCTTTCAGAGTTTCTTCATGCAAATACAAACATGTATGCAAATATATTCTTTCTTTAAAGAAAATACATTCTTTTAAAATCAATTAGTATAAAATGTCTTTATTCTTCTGTTTTATTAACATATAATTGATATAAAGCACTGTATAAGTTTAGGGCATCCCAGGTGGTAAAGAATGCTCAGCGGTAAAGAATCTGCCTGCCAATGCAAGGAGACACAGATTCCATCTGTGGGTGGAGAAGATCCCCTGGAGGAGGAAATGGCAACCCACTCCAGTATTCTTGCCTGGAGAATGCCATGGACAGAGGAGCCTGGTGGGCTACAGTCCATGGGGTCGCAAAGAGTCGGACACGGCTGAGCGACTGAGCACACACACACTGTACAGGTTTAAGGAGTGTAGCACCGGGATTTGACTTACATGCGTCATGAAATGATTATCACAATAAATTTAGTGAACATCCCTCATCTCATATAGATAAAAAGTAAAGAAGTAGAAAATATATTTTTTTTCCTAGTGATGAGAACTCTTAGAATTTACTTTCTTAACAATTTTCATATATAGCAAGTAGCAGTGCTGATGATTGAAGGGGGTAACCACCCAAGGTGGATGAAAATCATCTGGGTACACAGACCAAACTGAAGTACAGTCCACTTCAGCAGTGGTGCAGAGCTCTGCTCCTAACTCTCCCTGGGCACTCAGTGAGCCTCACACACCCAGAGAACAGCATTGCCCTGGGGATGTGCAGAGACCCTCCTTCCCAATACATTCTTATTCTCCTTCCTCCTTTTAACCCCAAAGTAACTTATTGTTCTGCATCTTTCTTTTTCTTCTTGTGCATTTTGTAGATCTTTCCATATCATTGCATAGGAAACTTCATTAATAGCTGCAAAATATCTCATTTAATATGTATCAGTTCAGTTCATTCGCTCAGTCGTGTCTGACTCTTTGCGACCCCATGAATCGCAGCATGCCAGGCCTCCCTGTCCATCACCAACTCCCAGAGTTTACCCAAACCCATGTCCATCGAGTTGGTGATGCCATCCAACCATCTCATCCTCTGTCGTCCCCTTCTCCTCCTGCCCCCAATCCTACCCAGCATTAGGGTCTTTTCCAATGAGTCAACTCTTCGCATGAGGTGGCCAAAGTATTGGAGTTTCAGCTTCAATATCATTCCTTCCAATGAACACCCAGGACTGATCTCCTTTAGGATGGACTGGTTGGATCTCCTTGCAGTCCAAGGGACTCTCAAGAGTCTTCTCCAACACCACAGTTCAAAAGCATCAATTCTTTGGCACTCAGCTTTCTTCACCATCCAACTCTCACATCCATACATGACTACTGGAAAAACCATAGCCTTGACTAGACGGACCTTTGTTGGCAAAGTAATGTCTCTGCTTTCAAATATGTTATCTATGTTGGTCATAACCTTCCTTCCAAGGAGTAAGCGTCTTTTAATTTCATGGCTGCAATCACTATCAGCAGTGATTTTGGAGCCCCCAAAAATAAAGTCTGACACTGTTTCCACTGTTTCCCCATCTATTTCCCATGAAGTGATGGGACCAGATATCATGATCTTAGTTTTCTGAACATTGAGCTTTAAGCCAACTTTTTCACTCTCCTCTTTCACTTTCATCAAGAGGCTCTTTAGTTCTTCTTCACTTTCTGCCATAAGGGTGGTGTCATCTGCATATCTGAGGCTATTGATATTTCTCCTGGCAATCTTGATTCCAGCTTGTGCTTCCTCCAGCCCAGCGTTTCTCATGATGTACTCTGCATATAAGTTAAATAAGCAGGGTGACAATATACAGCCTTGACGTACTCCTTTTCCTATTTGGCACTAGTCTGTTGTTCCATGTCCAGTTCTAACTGTTGCTTCCTGACCTGCATACAGGTTTCTCAAGAGACAAGTCAGATGGTCTGGTATTCCCATCTCTTTCAGAATTTTCCACAGATTATTGTGATCCACACAGTCAAAGGCTTTGGCATAGTCAATAAAGCAGAAATAGATGTTTTTCTGGAACTCTCTTGCTTCGAGTTATTTAACAAATCCACTGCTGATGAATATTTGGCTTTTTCTAAACTTTTATATGCTAGCTTACGTTTATTTGGACTCAGTTTACTATATTCCAGATGCAGTGCTGATTGCTTTACTTGGATTCATTTAATATAGCAACTCTTTGAGTTAGACAATATTATTTCCACTTTTTGGATAAGGAAGCAAGAGGATCAAGGAGGTAAACAACTTGCTCAAGATTTGAACACAGACTGTCAGCCTTTAGAGCACATACTTGTACTAGTGAAACACAAATTAGTACCTTTTATTGCTTTCAGGAAAATTCCTACTTTTTAAGTCTCTAGTTATATGTTTATAACTGTTTTCCATTGGTTTCTAAGATTTTATTACAAACATTTGAAATTCAGGATTTTATTCCTTTTCACCACTCCATTCTTTTATTCTTTCTTAACCTATGGAGTATGTAATGATGAATGATATAAAATTATATCTTTTTAAAGACTGTTTAAAGACCGTTTAAAGGACTTCCCTGATGCTCCAGTGGTTAAGACTCCATGCTCCCAATGTTTGATCCCTGGTCAGGGAACTAGATCCCACATCCAGCAGGCCACAACTAAGACTCATTCTATCCAGATAAATGAATAAATATTAAGAAAATAAAGACAGTTTAAGGAAGTAATGCTTAAAATTATGGGATAGACTAACATTTTCTGAAAGTGATTGACTTGCACTTTAGGGCATAATATACTGAACTCTTGGTCTGAAAAAAAAAAATCACCTTTTTTACTTGGGCATCACAAGTTTAAAGTGAAGATCAAAAAATGACCTTGCCCTTTGATATTCACCCTTCCTCTGCAGGATTTTACACAGTAGAGCCACGGAAATCTTTTTCTTTTCTTTTTAAAAACTTTTTTGAAATTACTTTTATTGTTAAATGAAACGCACGTACAGAAAATCAACATATGACCTGATACATTTTATGAGTTGTTACCCTATAACCCCCATCCAGGCAAAAAAATTCAGTCATCCAGTAGCCACTCCTTGTGTCCATCTCAGTCATACCTGCCTCACCCACCAACGCAACCTCCAACTGATTTCATAACAATCTCACCTGCATTTCTCTATAGCTTTACCACTTAAAGGGCATCTCTGGACATTATCATTTAGTCTCATTCTTCCTGCACTGTACGATTCACAATCTGTTAAAGGTCCTGGGTGTTTTTTTTTTAATTAATTAATTTTTTATTGAAGGATAATTGCTTCACAGAATTTTGTTGTTTATCTGTCAAACCTCAACATGATTGAAACTCCCTCCCATCTCCCTTCTCATCCCACCTCTCTAGGTTGATACAGTTGCTGTACGGCTCAGGAAACGGTCTCTGGATCCTGGGTGTTTGACTTGTAGTTTCTCCTAGTCTGCATCTTGCTGTTTGCACACTGTGGTGCTGTTTTGCTTGCTTCTCTGTCCTCAGAGCTTTCTGCAAACTCGTTGAGAGGCTTGATCAGATTCAGGTTTGGTCCCTCCGGCAGGAACATAGATGGTGGTGGTACGTTCCTTCATTAGGAGGCACCTCATGCCTAATTTGTCTTTTGTGATATTAGCAGCTGTTGATTAGCTGTTGATCACAGAGATCTTTGCATTTCATATCATCTTTCTTAGCGCTGTTTGATTTAATTCGAATTTAAACTGAATGAAATGTTTTTTAGACTTGCAGTCTTCTGCCACGTACTGCAGAGAACTGAAAACCCCAGAAGTCAGAGAAACACAGGTCCTCTTCTAAGTTCAGCAAGCGCTGAAAACCATCATGACAAAATGTCTTATCACCTCCCGACTGTTATTTTGATCCTGGCCATTTGCAGCCATTGGGACCACCAGAGCAAAGATGTGTCCAGTGTTGTAGGGTCAGAACCTCTCTTCCAAAAGGGAGGTATGAAGCCCTGTTCATACTCTTAATCTACTTAAACCTTAACATCCTTATGAAGGACTTGATACCAACAGAGGATATTCATCTAATGACCTCACTTTTAGGAACAAATCACAGTATTTAGGTGTAATGATAAAGCATTTAACAGTAAATATTTTGCTGAAATCCTTCTTTAGCTAGGGCATTGCCTAGCAATCATTTTCCATTCTCAAAGTATTCACATAGTGACACTGTAATGGAAAAAAGAGATTTTATTAGGCTTTGTTAGATTTTATTAGGCTCCTATTAGGAGTACTTATTAGGCTTCACAAGCCCTTGACTTAGAGCCTAAGAAGATTCAGTTTCTCATTCCCTGTGAATGGTTTGACTCCGGAGCCTAACGTTATTGCTCGACTCCAGAGACTGGAGCATGCTTGCCACTAGGGGGTGCTGTTGCTTCTTTATGCCCACCTCTGGCAGTTTCCATTCTGACCTTATCAGGCTTAACAGAAAAAAGGGAGGCTTTATTATTCCCCAGTGAGTTTGTTCCCCAGAGTAAGTGGAATCTGTTGGAACAATTCAGAACAAAACAAAATGGCTAGTAAATGAAACACGCTTGTTAAAATGTTTTCCAGTATCTCTCTGAGATGGAGCAGAACTGCTTCTTGATATCATCGGTGGTCTAATATTAATAGTTTCATGAGGGTTTGGGGATAGTAACAAGTTTTAAAGTGCCACCGCAGAAACTGGGAGCTAGTGGGAAACAGAACACAGAACAGACACAGCTAACTCTTGTGTCTAGCAGGAGAAGGGGAGAGAAGTCTGCACGTGTGACTTGCAGACTCTTCCATAGTCTGGCAAAAATCTGCTTTCCCTTTTATCAATTCAGTGTTGGCCCAGATACAATTTTGCCAAAGCCTGTCACATTTACCAGCTTTGAGCATTGTTAGAAATACATGTTCTGTGGTCACATGAATTTGGGAAATTCTAGTTTTAAAAAGTTTTACTTGATGTCAGACTTTCAGAACACTTAATTGACATTGCCCTTTGCACGGCACTTTGTGAATCTAGGGCCGAGCATTTGCTAGGGGTAGACAGTAACAGTGGTTCTCAGTGGAGGGTCGTGGTTTTGCCTCCTGGGGACATCTGACATTGTCTGGAGACATTTTTGATTGTCATGATTGGGGAAGGGTGTTATGGCCATTGAATGGGAAGAGACCAGGTTAGCTGTTGTCTTCCAATGCACAAGGCAGATCCCTCACCTCCCTCCACCAACAAAGAATGATCAAGTTCCAAAGGTCAGCAATTCAGAGATTGAGAAGCCGTGCTCTATAATAGATCCGTGAGTGATAAGTTGCTTTAGTCGTGTCTGACTCTGTGTGACTCTATGGACTGCAGACCGCCAGGCTCCTCTGTCCACGGAATTCTCCAGGCAAGAATACCGGAGTGGGTTGCCATTCCCTACTCCAGGGGATCTTCCCCACCCAGGGATGGAACCCACGTCTCTTAACGTCTAACCTGCATTAGCAGGTGGTTTCTTTACCGCTAGCGCCACTTGGGAAGCCCAAAATATACACAGCTTGTTACATTCAGCTGCAAAATTATTTTTTCTGAATGTGTTTTGTAGCACTAGAGTGGAAAATGTGTGGGGAAGCTCTGCCTTCAGTTTATCCACAATGTTTACATTATGTTTTAATTGCTGAGCGGTGTGGTCTTCCCTTAACACTCCTTCTCTTTGACGTCCACTCCATATGGCACCTGTCTTCATTGACTGGCCTGGCCTTGAAACCGCCCTCAACTGGCTTGACAATGAATTGTTTGGTTTTCCTTCTCCTTCTGTGACCTCTCTCCCTCCGTTTTGGCTTTTCTCCTTCTTCCTGCTCCAGAATAGGGGCATTTCTTGTGGTTTTATTCTTCATTGTGATGAGTTTCCTATGACTTTAGTTATGTACCCTCTGCCAAGATACTTTTTTCCCAAAGACATCTACATTTCCAGTTCTTTGTTGCATACTTTCTCCAAAATAAAACAAAGTCCCTTTTCTAAAACCACTTTTTTTTTCTCTTCAATTGCCTATTTCCCTCCTTCATTAATTTGTTCTTAAATTCTTCCAATTTTCTCAGTCAATCAGACACGAGATTACTTTCAATTACTAAGCCCTGTGAAACCTCTGGTCCTTTGTCTTTCTCTTCTCAAAAGAGGTCTCAATTGCCCCTTGTCTGATTACTGAAATAAATTCCAAATCACACTTTCTGCTTCCCCTCCTTATCTTGTCCATGTAGCCTGCACACTACCAGTGTTTAAATCATCCTAAAATATCACTTTGATTCTTTCCTTAAAACTTTCAAAGGGTGAGTTCCCATTATCCTTTGAATAAAGTCCACACAACTTTTGCTGGTAATCAAATTTCCCACAGTGTGGCTTCCACCTATACTTGAAACTTTTGTTCCAATGGCTCTTCACTGAAATTCTAGAAAGAAGAAACACTGTTCATATGACAGCAAAGCTGTGGAAATGGGCGAGTGCAAAGCCCTTGATGAAAAGGAGTTTTTGTAAAGTTTTTAGATTTAATTTCTGCAGTACGGCCTTTGGAAGCTGAACAATACAAATTCTAAATTATTGCAGATGCATTTGTATATATGACTCATCCTCTGTACTGAGGATACGCTATGAAGATAAAGAAGGATGTTACTCAAGGCTTCCATCTGTCAAAGCCCTTAGCCTATCATATTATGCACCCTTTGTAAATATTTGTTGAATTTAGAATGAACAAATGAATGAATGCATGCATGAATGAATGGAAAAACTACTTGGCAGATGCTGTTGATATTCTGCAAATACCTGAAAATACTGAAAATACCTGAAACTTTCTACTGGAAGTCTTTTTTTTCCCCCCTGGCTATAGATGTGTATTCAACCTACCCCTAGTTCAAACTGGAAGTGTCAGAGATTCAATGAGTCCAGAAGCCACCCTTAACCATTGATGAACAGGGTGTTGGTATATACAGCCTAACCCCTTCTTTAGAATAACTGAAATGTGCTCTTCAGTGTCTCCCAGATTTCCTCATTGGGACTGAGCTATAATTGTCTCAGTATCTTGCATGCTGGGCTTCCCAGGTGGCACTAGTGATAAAGAACCTGCCTGCCAATGCGGGAGACAGGAGAGATGCGGATCCAATCCCTGGGTCGGGAAGATCCCCTGCATGGCAACCCACTCCAGTACACTTGCCTGGAGAATCTCATGGACAGAGGAACTTGGTGGCTGTGGTTCATAGGGTCACACAGAGTTGGACATGACTGAAGCAACTTAGCACACACATGCATCTTGCATGCTAAAACACCTTTCATTGACTTCCTTTCCTCCTCAGTCTCACTTTCTCATCCTTCAGCAGTGCTTTCTAGGATCACTTCATTTCATAAAACAACCCCCCAAAACACAGCAAAACCCCCAAACTGAAAAACCCCTCAAACCCCTTGCAATTTAATTGTTGTCTCAGAATGTGCTTCTGGGGAAGCTTAAACTAAGACAGCCCCTGAACTTGGAATTGCACACTGTGTGCTTAAGGAGAGTCCACAACATTTGGAATTCATGCAGTTGGAGCTGAATTTAAAAAAAAAAATCTTTCAGGAATCAGCATCACCTTCTCTGTGGCAAAAAGTTTTTCCACACAAATCTCTAATAGTTTGAACAAAAAATGGGGAAGTTTTGTCTCTGGAAGACCACCATTAATTTATAAAGGGAGAAAGTGGGGGGGGGTCGTTCTTTATTATTCAAACTTTTTGGATAAAAAAGAAAAAATATTAAAACTGGAAAATAGTCACTAATGGTATGTTTAATTATAAAATTACTCTAAATTCAAATTTCCTTTCCCACTTCATGCTTATGTCTCTCCTCCCCATAATGTCCTAACAGCAAGTATCAGAATATCTGGCCAAATCATGCAAATAAAACTGTAGCTCAACTTCAATAGAAAACCTGAAATCTTGCAAAAATGCAGCCTTTCGTGATATCTGTGAAAATGATGTTGGAGAACTGCTAGAATCAATGCAAAGCCATGGAAAGTGAGGATCTGGCACAATAAGACAAGACAGCTGAAGAAGACAAAGTAGACATAAATGATGACTGTGACCAGAACTTTCCAGCGGAGTGATCTGAATATCATAGAGTTAAGGGAAATTCTTGGGAGTAATTAGTGATGCCTTTAAATATGTTTGCAAAACACAGTGCTCTTTTTGATCATTCTTCACATGAAGAAATGATATTATATTGTGTTAGGCCATACACACACACACACGGTTCCATTCCAGAATTGCCATTTCCATTTTGAATGACAGAATGGCATGTAAGTTTTTTCTTCCACAGTGTCTAATCACAAATTCTGCTGTATAACCCCCTTTTAGAGAATCATGAAAACATCTGCTTTGTGTGATAAATTGAAACAGGAAGGACGCTTATTCCTCGCCTTACACAGAGTCTCCTTTGGTTGAAAACCACTTAAACATTGAAGTGAGAATATTTTCTGCTTTTCTTGATTTACAGATGTTTCCTCAGAACTATGCTTCCAAACAGTCCCAGCTGAATGTAGCTAAGGCCTGTGCAAATTGATAAGATGCATCTGGTTTCAAGACATAGACTAAGTACGGGGCAGGTTCTCAGTGTCCCTAGAGAACCCAGTTGGGGTCGGAGCAAAGTCTTGGAACTGCTTGCCCTATATATGAATGCCAAGTGAATCCCCAGCAGGGAGAGACAGGCGAGGAGTAGACTGCTGGCCTCTTCCCGCTGTTGAAAATTCACTGGGCACTGGAGGAGGAAATTTTCCTTTTCTCTGCTGCCCTGAATGTTTTCCCAAACATGAAGGTAAGATAATAACTTCATTACTTTTGTGAACAAAGCTAACTCTAAAGGGAGTAAGGTTTCACTTAAATAACAAATGAAAAAAAAAAAAGAAAAGACATGGGAAAATAGAAAAGAGAAAGTTCTGAGAGTGACTTTTTAAAAATCCATAATTAAATATATTTAACAATTCAGCTGAAGTGAATTTCTTTTTCTTTTCTTGTAGTTTATTTTATTGGTTTAGAGGTCTGGGAATCGGAGATTGGAAGCAGTGTTTATGAAAGTCCCAAGAAAGCCATTAAGAAATACAATAACACAACTGCTATTTCTTAGGGAAAAATTCCCTCCAATGTATTTTGTTTGATTTGGAGTCATGCAGTGAACCCCTGTGATTTGACTTATCTAAGAGCTTTATAGAAGAGTGAATTTGGAAACTTGGAACTTTAGAATTTGGAATCTGGATGAAAGGATCAGGATTGTAAGAGCAGGAGATACAGATAAATGGAATGAAGCTAAAGAGTTACCAAAAACTGGTAAAAAAAATTGGCCTAATGCAAAATGGCCGAATGTTAAGAAAAAAAAAATTCAGGACCAAAGATAGATATAACTATCATAAACTATATTTCTGGGATGTAAACATAGGTTGAACCTGCTACTGCAATTTTATTATTGCAAAGTTTTATACTTAAACTTTTAAAGTTTTACATTATAATGCTGGAGCAGTAATTTCTCAGCCCTGTCAGCTGCTAGATTGCTTTTGCTGTCACTATGCTACCTAACTACAATACTGAATCTGTGCTCGCTTTCCAGGGGGATGGAGGAGGACTGAAACATGAGTCTTGAGTATTTAATGTGTGAAATTGCATTTAATTAAGTCATTGAAAATTAAACACAAATCACAAAGTTAATTTGTCTAATGTTATAATGCTAGAATGCCAAGTAACCATACAAAGTTAGAGTTATGATATAATCTAATCTCTATCAGTCTGTTGTGTATTTTTATTTAAAAATTTAGAACATTTGCTCACTTAGAATAGGATGCCTTTCCTAGAGTCATCTAGCTAGTATACTTTCTCCTAATATTTGTATTAACTATCAATCAATTTCCTTACTCATCTTATGATGAGACATCTTAATAATTGTTTTGTGTTTAAAGATGGGTTCATAGTCATTGATTATTATGATATTTTTCTAACAGGGTAATATATTTATTTTTATCTTTCAGTTGGTTGATAAAATATCAACAAATAAATGCTTTCTTTCTTTGTGAGCTGCAGTCAGAGTTCTCACCTATATTTGAAAGCAAAGACTCATATTTTTACAGTAAATCTGAAGGGTATGGTTTTGTGATACACTATGGTTTCCAAGTCTGGCCTTTAAGAAGGAATATTCTTTTGTCTCTTCCCCCATTCATGTGAACTGAATTCAGAGAGGTGGTCCCAGAATTCCACTGGTACTCTTTGTATCACTTGGATAGGATATAATTGGTTCTGAAGTGTTTCAGGACTTCAGAGCAAAAAGGATTTCCCTTTGATCTGACTGTGGTCCAGACCTTCACTCTCTCATCCCTGGCCTGAGATGAACCTGGGGTTTGTAAACCTGAAGCATGATACTCATGGGGCTGGGATGTGGTCAAGCGCAATGATGTCTCAGATGACGGTCTCTCTGCTCCCTCACCACACCCAGAGCTGACCTGACAGTATCACCCATCTTCTACCAATTATACTGTGATGGTCTTTGTGTCTTTTAAAAATGTCCTTTTCCAGATTATAGTACTACCATCTTGGTAATTAAGTTCAAAAAGAAGATAGTATCTATTATTTCTCCACTCAGAGATAGCCATTGTTAACATTTTAATCTATTTTTTTTCAGACTTTAAATGAATATGTATAGGATATATTTTATGACATTTTTATCAATATAGATCTGAATCTTTTTACTCATTATATCATAAGCATGTTCTCCTGTCATTGATCAAGCTATACATGCTCCAAATGGCTACTAAGTACTCAATCATATTATTATGTCATTTTGCATTTCTTTATTGCTAATGTTACAAATTGATGTTAATTTCTAATAAAGAGGCAAGAAGATTTATTTTAAAATCTACCTCCTTCTTCATCTGTGCCCTATGTTCTAAATTTACTGATCAAGATATTAATTAGGTTATGCTAAGAAATTAGATTGAATTTTTCCACAGTTTTTTCCTCTGGCATCTGGACATTTGGAACCCAGTGTATGCTACAGAAATTAGTGTTTTATTTTTACCCTAAATGGGCTCATGGTTCAACAGACAAATGTAAAAGGCCAGATGTGGAGAAATTAGAAGCATAGAGACAGTGGTTGTAGCTGGAAAATGTTCGAGGAAGGAAACAGGGCTAATGCTTATTCAGTCATCAAGAAGAAGAGAATTCTGGGAAATGTGGCCCTGGTTTAGCTACATTACACACTGCCAAGATACCATATCTTTTTTTTTTGAATTTTATTTATTTATTTATGTCTGTGCTGGGTCTTCGTTGCTGCGTGAGTGTTTTCTCTAGTTGTGGTGCACAGGCTTAACTGCCCTTTAGCATGTAGGGTCTTCCCAGAGCAGGGATTGAACTCATGTTCCCTGCTTTGGCAGGCAGATTCTTAACCACTGGACAACCAGGGAAGTCTGGTATTTTTTCAACTAAGGAATTCTTTTATAGAGTTAACTCAGATGTATGTCTACTTCTCTCATTAATTTGTTTATTAATTTGTAATTGTTTTATCATGTTCATTTGATGAGATGCTCTTTCCAAAGGCAAGGAATGATAACTGCTTCATTTTCAGGTACCCAGCTAGCCAATTTTCAAGAAATTTTTTTGGTTAAGAGATTCAGCTTGTATAACTCATGAACTCAAGAAATTTTTTTGGTTAAGAGATTCAGCTTGTATAACTCTGCTTATCAAGAGATAAGCAGATCTGCATGGGTTATAATATGTATATGAGGAAATGGGTTTCCCTGGTGGTTCATTTGGTAAAGCATCTGCCTTCAGTGTGGGAGAACTGGGTTTGGTCTCTGGGCTGGGAAGATCCTCTGGAGGAGGGCATGGCAACCCACTCCAGTGTTCTTGCCTGGAGAATCCCCATGGACAGAGGACCCTGGCAGGCTGCAGTCCATGGGGTCATAAAGAGTCAGACATGACTGAGCACATAACACATGTGGAAAATAGTGGCAAAATTAGTTCTGGTGAAAGTGTATACCCTAAAACTTCATTGACATTAAAAAAAAAATACGTGGTAGAATGTTAAGATGGATGTTTTTTCATGATGCCTGTTTTAGCTGAGAGTCAAAGGCCAAGAATAAGAGGTGCTCAGTAGTCTCACATTTTAAAGTGAAATATTGCACATGCAATGTTACCAAAAAGCAGCCCTAAATTTGTTTGGTGACCCTTTGGCCATCTCCATCCTCAAGAGCAGGCAAGTTTATGTCTGTTGGAGGATGGGGGCATTTGAGAAAATCTAAAAGAACAGACTGGTTGACTGCTCTGCCTTTAGCAAAGTCTACATAGCAGTACCAGTTACATCCTGACCGGACAAGAAGATGTACAGGTATTCCATGGGTCAGATGTGGAGTTTTGGAGAAGGGCTAGGCTTGGGTTGTCAGGGTGTCCCTGGGAGACACTTGAAGGATGAAGCAACCCCAATAGGTAGCAACAGTAAGCAGACACTGGTGCGAGTCAGGAGAGGCGAACAAAGGGACGAATCATCTGTGGCAGAGGACAGTGGCTGTAGATGTCCAGAGGAGTGATATTCAAAGAATGACGAAAACACTACGAGGGATAGACTGGCGTTCAAACATCCAACACAATCTGACTTACCATCACCAGACTCCAGCTGCACCGATCGAGCAAGATCCTTTTTGCTCTTGCCCTCTCACTCCTGCTGCTCTGACTCTGAAGAAGACAGAGGCATCCTGGGGAGGTGGGGAAGGGAAGCAGAAGAATAAAGGGGAGAAATTTTGAAGTGGACGCCACCCCTCCCACAGGAACTGGGGAATAGGAGAAAAATTTAAAATTGGATGATAAATTGAAACTTTACTATTAGATTGTTTCAGAATTTTTATTTTCTGAAAATGTGATGACATTAAAGGCTGAAAGTGTTAGTTGTTTGGTCATGTCTGACTCTTTGCTACCCCACCAGGCTCCTCTGTCTATGGACTTCTCCAGGCAAGAATACTGGAATGGGTAGTCATTCCTTTCTCCAGAGGATCTTTCTGACTTAGGGATCAAACTCAGGTCTCCTGCATTGCAGGCAGATACTTTGCTGCCTGAACCACCAGAGAAGCCCCTATTAGGGACTCGGAGTGACCAATAAAGTTGTAAGATAGACTTGCCCAAGGGCAGGAAAAATGAGTTGACACAGCACAGGTAAAGATATAGTGTTGAAAAGGAAAAAAAAGGTATAGTTTAAAATTAAAAACAAAAGAACCTTTTAAAGGTGTTGCTTTATATTATGTGCTTCACATATTTGTTGAAAAATCAGAAAAGTATCTATAGCCTCTCCCACCATTGACCACATTTCTGGGGCACTCATGGCTATGTTACTTCTCAGCCCTTATGGTTATGCTAATCAGAATATAAGCTAAAAGGTTTGTAGAACTATAAAGGGCAGAAGTAGGCAACTAGGATTTTATAACTGAAAGGAAGATACCTAATAAGAGGATGAGTGATTTAAGAAGGTGAATGGAAGGGTCTGGAAGAAATGCTGAGAAGCCATTCTACAACTACCGAGAGAAAAGAGGTTTGGAGAGGTCAAGAGGAGAGAAAGAATACTGGCCTGTTAAAATATGGGGTGAGATGATTTAAGGACTTTTATCCTAGGGTATGGACCTCCCCAGTGGCTCAAGGGTAAAGAACCCTCCTGCAATGCAGGAGACATGGGTTTGATCCTTGGGTTGGGAAGATCCCCTGGAGGAGGGCGTGGCAACCCACTCTAGTATTCTTGCCTGGAGAATTTCATGGACAGAGAAGCCTGGGCTGACTACAGCCCATTGGGTTGCAAAGAGTCGGACACAACCGAAGCAGCTGAGCACAGCACAGCACATATTAGGTAATGAACTGAATGCATTTAATCTTCTTAGAGTCTCTAGTACAGATTTGAATAGTATTCCCTTATATTTTCAGTTGTCAAAGTAGGAAAACACATAAAAGTAAAAATGAGATCATGAAAGTCACCTATAATTTCAAAACCAGAAACTGTTTTCCTTTGTTGTTTCTTTCTAGGTTTGTTTTCAAGACACATTTGATTTTCAAATGAAATGTAATTATATTTTACATACAATTTTGCAGCCTGTCAGATGCTCAGTAGTCAGGCTGCCCTATCACATAAAGATGATTATAAATGGCCTCTGTTGTGTTTGGGTTCCACCTATAGAACTAGGGATTGTGATGAGCATCTTGGTTCCTCTGGCTTTTTCACCTCCACTTTTGATTTTTCCATTTAGGAAACTGGTTCCCTTTTACCTCCTCAACCCTTGGAACTGCTCTTTCTAGGCTTTCTCTACTCCAGCATTCTCATGGTACCAAAGTTAGAGGGGAGAGTGGATTAAGGCATAAAAGATGATGGGACCCTAGGAAAACGTTTGTGAATATTTAACTTTTAGGGAGTCTTTTCAATTTATTTGTCTATGACATCACTTAGTGCCTAGTAGTCTTTACAGAAATGAGCAGTGGGAGGTGAGATCAAGATAATTGTAATAAACTTTTATTTAAAATGAAAAATTATAAGACGAGCAGAATCATCGAGGCTTCTCCATGGTTCTTTCACTCTTTTAATTCCCAACTCACAAATCTTAATTTGTACAAATGTACTCACTTTTGACTCATTAAAGTAATGCAAGCTCAAATATTGCTTTATTTTTTTTTTTTCCCTCCTAGGCTATAAGTTTATTCTTCTTGGTGGGATGTATAGGAGAGTTTCAAGTTTTTTCAAGGTGAGAATTTTTTTGGATTGTGTGTGGAATCATTAACAGTTATTTCTTTTGTTTTGAGGAAACTATGGTCTGATTTTCACATTGCAGTGTGAGCATGATTTTCCCTTGCACACTTTTTTTCTTTCCACATTTTTAGAAAAGACAATGATAGAGTAAGCATGTTTTATTCTTATTCCTACTTTATTTTATTCCCTGTGAGGAAGAAAACTGAAGACTAAGGTTTCTTCAAGGTTTCGCCTCAAGGTTTCCGGCATTGTAAGCATTGTGAGAGGGCTAGCTCACCATTTTCCACATGTATTTTATCTGAATGGAATTGTTTGAGCTCAATTTGCCCCTGTTGTACTTGAATGTGTGCTTGAGAAAATGGCCTAAATAGACAGGGGGAGCATGTAAAACTAAGTTCTCGTCCATTTAGCCTTTGCCAGATTTTGGTTTCCTATCTCTCATGTGGTCATTTTAGAGCTTATTGTCTCTCAGTTAAATTTCTGTATAACTCTTCATCATCCAGAATCACTTAAAGGCCATAACACCTTCCTTCCATATGTTCTCACTTAGACTCTCACCTCTGGACACTCTCCTGTCTGTATTTCCACAA
Organism: Giraffa tippelskirchi; assembly: GCF_054371585.1. Taxonomy (NCBI): domain Eukaryota; kingdom Metazoa; phylum Chordata; class Mammalia; order Artiodactyla; family Giraffidae; genus Giraffa; species Giraffa tippelskirchi. The sequence goes on from NC_137282.1 coordinate 85,949,195, forward strand.
CACATTATAATGTATACAATTCTGTTAGTAAATTTATCTAATTAGCTTTATTGTATTGTGATCATGGGGCTTCTCTGGCAGCTCTGTGGTAAAGAATCTGTCTGTTAAGGCAGGAGACCCAGGTTCGATCCCTGGGTTGGGGAGATTCCCTGGAGAAGGAAATGGCAACCCACTCCAGTGTTCCTGCCTGAGAAATCCCACGGATAGAAGAGCCTGGCAGGCTGTAGTCCATGAGGTCACAGAGAGTGGGACATGACTTAGCGACTGAGAACGTGCTGGTGGTCACGGTCACATTGTGATCATATTATTTTGTTGTAATTATTTGTTTACACATCTGTGTCTTCATCCTTTCCTTTATCCATGGTCAGTATCCCATCTCATTTTAAAACCTTATTTCCTTATTCATTTTATTTTTGTCTGCTCTGGGTCTACGTTGATGCACACAGGCTTTCTCTAGTGGTGAGCAGGAGCTACTCTTCGTTGGTGTGCTGAGGCTTCTCATTTCGGTGGCTTCTCTTGTTTCAGAGCACAGGCTCTAGGCACTCTGGCTTCAGCAGTTGCAGCGCTCGGGCTCAGTTAGTTGTGGTTTGTGGGCTCAGCAGTTTCCCCTTGCAGGCTTAGTTGCTCAGAGGCAAATGGAATCTTCCCGTACCAGCCGTGGGACCTGCTTCCCCTGCATGGGCAGGTGGGTTCTTATCCACTGTACCTTCAGGGATGTCCTATCCTATCTCTTTTATGTCTATAGCTCTAGGGTCTAAATAGTGCCTGGAACATTCTAGATATCTTATAAATGGTATTTAATAAATCTCTGAAAAAGTGAGCCCTTCCTATATATTTTTTAATGTATTTTGAGATCCTTTTGGTGAAGCATAAATTGCTTCACAATTTTTGACTGCTTTTGACTATTCTTGACTATTGTTTATGTCTTCTCTCTTACCTTTCTGTTGGTTTTATAATGGACAATTCAACACGATGACAGTGCCTTCTCACCAGTCAACTGCCAGTGGGATTCCTATGCTCCTTGGTCAGAATGCAATGGTTGTACCAAGACTCAGGTAGGACCATGTGAAAACTTTGTATTTTTTATTCATATGCCGAAATAGCTTAGGTATGAACAAAATGACATTAACTTTTGAATGTTACTTTTTATGGCTTTTGAAAATGTAATTAGTAATTCTGAAGGGGAAAAGTATGATTTATTGAATAATTAATATTGTAGCAAAATTGTTCTGCATTCTTATTTTTCTTGAAGGACTTTTCTAAATCTTACATTTGAGCCTAGAAATACACGTGGGAGAGAAGCTAAAAGCTACTCACTTATTCTTTCATTATCAGAGAAATAGAATAGCTTGAAATGAAGTCAGTAAATAATTCAAAATTTCATATTTCCTGGATTCAACTTTTCATTTGAAATAAACACTAAGAGTAGCAAAATTGTTGCTTCATTTTACCTAACAAATAGTGAATGACCATGGAAAGTCAAACATTTTTCAATGTTTTAAAGTTTAATACAAAAGTAATATAAATAAAAAACCTGACTTGACTTGGAGTTTATAGAGCACCCCTAAAATGTTTGCTTTTTCCTTATTATAAATTATTCATTGGAGAGAACATAGAAGAGTATAAAGAAAATGCTACTCATAATCCTACCATTTAGAAGAAACCAATATACTAGCATTTTAATATTTATTCTTTCAATTGATTCTTTCTGTGTGCTAATGATTTTTAAAATAGGATCATTTGTTCATGATTTTGTATTCTACTATTTTAACTTAATATTATGCTATCAGCATGCATTTTGACAGCATGCATTTTGAATTCCATTATATGAATACACCAATCTTCTTTATCCATTTTCTTATTGTTTGAGATTTAGTTTACTTACATATTTTGTAATTATGAACGAGACTTTAATGAACATTTTTATATATAGATATATCTTTTTTCTGATAATCATCTTAGTATAAATTAAAAAAATATAATGCTGTTTCAAAGGTTCTGAACATTTGAATGGCTAAATTTTTTTTTATTGAGATACAGTGACATATAACTTTAATTTCAAGCATACAATATGATTTGATATTTGTAAAGCATTTTAAAAGTGGTTTGGTTTAGATAAAAATGCGTGTTTAAAAATCATTTAGAAGTACTAAAAGAACCATATTATAGAAGATAATTTATGTTTGGAAGCATCATCATTATCACAATTTTCAAACATTTATTTAGTATCTACATGAGGGGTATTTACAAAATAAATTACACAAGTGTAGAATTTGGCTTCTGGCAAATACAATAGATGACAACTCTGATTACAGGCAAACAGGTGCATGAATAACAAGACAAAATTCAAACAAACACCAACCTCAGAAAACATTTTCAGAATTTAAAAACAAGTTAAGAAAGAACATTAAATAGAGGTAGATAGAAGGTACTTTTCATATGAGTAATTTTTTTGAGGGAAGGTCATCATGCTCAGATTATAAAAACAGAATTTTTATCCAGAAGGAGACAAGTGAGAATGAAAATGAGGTCATGAGATCAGAAATTGACAGGTGAGAATGAGACGCTGAGAGTAGGCAGCCATCAAGGTCATGCTGGTGTCTGTGGAGAAGGAAAACATTACTTACACAACAACACAATCTATGCTCTGAAACTTCAGAAAAGCACACATTTCTAAGCCACGTATAACAGATGTCTTCAATTAAACACAGAAACTAAAAACTTAACTGAGAAACTGTACTGAGCTCCATTCCTCACTCATTCCTCCGTGACTCCTCTGCTTAGATGCAATGAAATGTGCCAGAACCTGGCCCAGGCTGATACGAACCTGCTCAAAGTTCAAATTACGTGTCGTCTCAATTTAGGATGAATGAATAGATGCAACCTTGGTTTATATATATATACATATATAGTCTTCCCTGTTGGTCTTTGCTCAAGGTTTAAACTTTCTGGAATCTCAGATTTTGCCCATTTTTATTAATGGGTAAGAGTAATAAATGGATAAAAGGCTTAGAAGATGTACCTTTGATTGCCAGTGGAAAGGAAAAGGATTTTGTAGATCTTTCTTTTTGTTTAAACACTAGATACATGTCTTCACATTGAGTAAATGAAGTTTAAGATGAATTAGTTTTCACATTTGGCTTAGTGATTTCCCCTAATTATTTTTACCCCCACCCCCAGCATGTGCATTTGATACATTTCTAATTTCTCAGATCAGTGATTTTGGATTTCCAGTGAAGTTTCATTGTAGATGTACTTTCATCTGTGGACCACTTAGGCTTCTGTTTTGTAAATTTGACTTTCACGGTAGCCTATATCTATCTCTCTCTGGACTGTTTTGCCTTCCTGAAGAAGGCTTAAGGTTCAGCTCAAATCAGTTTCCACCACTTTTCTAAAGGTTTCCCTAACTCCACTTCATCTTAGCTCCCCTTTCCAGTACCCTTACTTTCCCTCCAGTAAAATTCACTTCACCTTTTCTAGTTAACCCTTGGTACATTGCTTTGGCGAAAAATGAGTCATTCTGTACTGTGATCTATTTGCTTATAGTTCTACCCAGAATTCTTTCTTAAAGACTCACTATTTTTTTTCCACTCAACCCTAAGCGTAAATATAAACTGGGAGTGCTCTAGAAATAATAACCCAAGAGTCACCAGACTCAAAGACAAGTGGGTTTCTGGATTCATTGATTTTGGACATTTTACTTCTGTAGTACACCAGAAAAATTTTATGAATGTCATTTCTCCAAATGTATTAATTTATCTCAGATTTTATTTCTCAGATAAAAGAACCTGGAGATACTGGAAATCTATTTGTTTTGTATTTAGACTCGCAGACGGTCAATTGCTATTTATGGACAGTATGGCGGCCATTCCTGTGTGGGAAGTGCTTTTGAAACACAACCGTGTAAACCTACAAGAGGATGTCCAACAGAAGAGGGATGTGGAGAACGTTTCAGGTGTTTCTCAGGTATTTGCTTCTCATATGCTCAGCATGCAGAGGGTAAATTCAAATGCTATTTGTTTAACTTGCTCAGTATATACTTGTTGAGTTGTACTGCAATTATATTAACTTATACCAGTTTTCCCCCAAATTGGTTGGATTTTTATTGGCATATTATTTGCATACTCAACTGTCATTCTTTCAAATGTATGCATAGCATCTGGTAATAAAGATGGGGATACTCTTTGAAAAGAAACATGGCTGTTGACAGACCCAAACAGTTCTTGACATTACGTTTTTGGTTAAGATGTAGAAGGAGACTGGAATAAAGACTAAAATCAGCCAAAAACAATATTACTGCCCAAATTATTTTTATGTTTACAAGAAAAGAAACTCTAATTAGTTAATTAAGGAGTGATGCAGGTCATCCCTATGCATAGGGGACTGAAACATAGTTTTGGATTGAATATTATTTTACCTCTTGTCTTGGGCTTCCCAGGTGACACTAGTGGTAAAGAACCCTCCTGCCAATGCAGGAGATGTAGGAGACATGGGTTCGATCCCTGATTTGGAAAGATTCCCTGGAGGAGGGGCCATGGCAACCCACTCCAATATTCTTGCCTGGAGAATCCCGTGGACAGAGGAGCCTGGTGGACTATGGTCCATAGAGTCACAGAGAGTTGGACACAACCGAAGCAACTTAGCAGGCATGCACTATCTTGCATTTGTGCAGACAGGTTAATTCAACAATTTTAAGCAAGCATTTATTATTCTTGTTATGTTCAGGTACAGAAATGAGGGTTATGGATGTAGAATGAAATAGCCTCTTCCCTCAAAATTCTTAGTTTTATGGGCAAAACAGTACATAAAAAATTTCTGTGTTAGAAGTGTTTCTCAACAATATCTCTCAAACTATTTTAATTTCAAAACCCAAGTCAGATGATGCCTCCTTAGGGAAATCTTCCCTAAACACCCAACTAATAGAGCTACTTAACAAACTACTTTCCATGTTTTCCATGTGCATTGTATCATCTGTAATCTGAAGTATATATTGCCCTGGGTGTCTCTTGGTAGACTGTGAATTCCTTGAAGATGTAGATTCTATTTCTTTTATTTTTTTCATCTGGAGTGTGTAGCACACAGTAGACTCTCAACAAACGTTTGTTGCACTGGATCAATTGACAGCATAGTGGGGTGGGCTATCAGGACAGTTCTGTGCCATGCTTGCTATAAGGACACAGATGAAGGACATACATCATAGTTTGTGGGGGAGGGGTGGTTTTTGAGAGAAGATAATACATGATCTGATTTTTGAAGGACAAGTAGATGAGAGGTAGAGAAACCCCTTTGAGGTTGAGCAAACTATCTGCAAAGTCAGTGGAGATGGCAAAAAGATTGACCTTTGATTTATGTAAATGATCCAGTATGACTAGGGTGTAAGCAGCTGGTAAGAGAATGGCTGGAGATGATGCTGGGGAGGGAGGCAGGGGCTAGATCATCTGGTACCTCTAGTGTTTCCTCTCATGCTTCTGGTACTTTCAGCTTGTATCTGTCATGACAGTCATACTGCTGAATTGCAATGATCTATCTTCACACTCTTTCCTATTAGATTGTAAAGTGTATGAAAAGCCTGGTGAATCCCTTTTTACATGCATCCCAACACCCAGGAGTGTCTAGAACAAAGAAGGTGCTAAATAAATGTTGAGTTTTATTCTTTTAATCCAATCCCCACACTCTCAAAGCGTATTTATTTAAAATACCAAGAAAGGCAGGACTTCAGCATCTTGGTCAGTGATTTCAGAAAAGAAATCAAAAGTTTAAGAGCAGGAGGTCAATCTGTCTTCCCAGTGGTTGACCTTGTATGATTTTAGGGAATTTAGACAAAGTGCTTGATGGTTATGGATAAGAGCCTGGAATTTGAATTTGGGTTCTATTTTCAATTTTATTGTTCATGCAAGGTCAGAATCAATTTTGTATGTTGCAAAATGAGGACCAAAATAATCAGCATTCCTTCCTTGGGCAGTGAGGATTTATCTTAAATTCACACTAGAGTTTCAGTACTGTGTTGGGAATCCAGTCTGAAACTGTTTGATCCCAGGTAGTGTTTTCCTTTTTTCCTCTTTTATTTTTGTGTGGTGGCTTGTCTTGCGTTCAGGTCAGTGCATCAGCACATCTTTGGTTTGCAATGGGGATTCTGACTGTGAAGAGGACGGTGCTGATGAAGACAGATGCGAGGATGCAGAAAGCAGACCTGCCTGTGACCATGATAAACCTCCTCCCAACATAGAGCTTACTGGACTTGGGTAAGGTGCTGGGCGGCTTCCTGTACACATCTACGGGCTGTAGTTTCCATTTTATGTTTTATCCTGTGGTTTGGTAAATCTAATAGCAAATCAACTAATAGTCAACCTTTGCTTAGAACTCTTTGCCACATCCTGAAACATTTAAAAAATTCCTACATATACACCTGTAAGTATATGAGGTAAAGCATAGAAGGACCAGTTGTCCCTGGAGTGTCCCGGGTTTAGCACTGAGAATCTTGCATCCAAGGAAACCCCTCAGACCTGGGAAAACCTGGCCAGTCAGTTACCCTGTGGGAGAGGGAGATGGAGAGGAGAACTAATTCAGTGATGTGGCACCATTTAAGGGAATTGAGAGACCACAGAATGAGAGCAGTGGAAGAAAAGAGAAAGTGTGTTGGGAACTTCGGGATGAAAAGTAATTGTCTCAGCTAGCTGGGAACTTTCAAGTAAAGTTGGAGTGATCCTGTTTGCCTTTTCAAAAAGAATTCTGAAAAACTTGTAAAGGTCAGGCTCAAGTTAAGGTTTCAAGGTTTTAAGATAATCTCTGAGACTGATAGATGTGAAATCTGTTAACAGAGAAGTGGTAAAATTACTCCAAAGAGTATACTAGTTAGCATGCTAAGGGGCCAATTAGTTGAAATTCATTTGTAGTGAGTTCTGTCTCAAGAGTAATCCTAATGGTATTGGTTTTATCTAAAGATGCAACTCAAAATCAGCTGTTGCCATAGATACAAAAGAGCTGTGTGTTTCCTAAATCTGTTCTTAGGCTAAAAGGATCTTGGGTTTCCCCATCTATTAGTGTTAGCCATTATACCAGTCAGGGGGAGTTGGTAATGTATGGTGTGCTTTAGGAGGCTTTTATTTGAGATCGCCCAGAGATACTTAACTGTAATGTGTTTCAAGACTATCCAGAGTTCACTAATGATGCCTGTTTCAGCAACTGCTATTTCTGGTTTTTAACAGCCTTTTCTTCTTTCTCTCTCTTTTTTTTTTTAACAGTTACAATGCGCTCACGGGCCAGTTTAGAAACCAAGTCCTCAATACCAAAAGTTTTGGTGGTCAGTGCAGAAAAGTGTATAGTGGAGATGGGAGAGATTTCTACAGACTGAGTGGAAATATCCTCTCCTACACATTCCAGGTAGTTGATTACAGATTTAATTTCTTTCTAGTCTGTAAATTGTTACCAAAGATCATTATTTATGATATTGATCTTTTTGATATTTTGTTGAGAGTTTACTTGTAGCCTCATATGCGATCAGTTCTTATAAATGTCTTATATGAGCTTAAAAAGAATACATTTTCCTTTTAAAAATGTTTTATTTATTCATAAACATTTTAAAATTTTTATACAGTTTTTAAAGGTTACTTTCCATTTACAGGTGTTAAAAAAAATACTGGCTATATTCCCTGTGTTTTACAATACATCCTTGAGTCTATCTTACACCTCCTACTAGTTTGTACCTCCTACTTTCCCCTCCGGTTTTGCTCCCTTTCCCCCACCCCTTCCACTGGTAACCCTCAGTTTGTTTTCCTTATCTGTGAGTCTACTTCTTTTATGTTATATTCTCTAGTTTGGTAAGAACACATGTTCTTTAACTCTGGGGTACAGGGCAATAATACTTTTAATTTCTGTCATTCATGCTGAAATATCTATTGTCTCATTTTCAATTCCATGCTCCCAGAACCTGATGGTCTGTCCCTGTGTGGGTGTTAAAATTCAAGACTCTGGTCATAACTGATTGTGATAATGTCCTAACCACTGCCATGGTTAAAAATACATTTATTTTTTTACACAGATGTTCATGGCAGCTTTATTTGTGATAGCTAAAAACTGCCAACAATCCAATTATAGATCAAAAGTGAATAGATATTGCATCCATACCATACAATACTACCCAGCAATGCAAAGGAATGAGCTACTCATACACACGACAACATGGATGAATCGCAAGTTATGCTGAATTAAAGTAGCCCACAAGTACATACTGTATGATACCACTTATATAACATTACTTAAAAAAGCAAAATAAGGAATTCTCTGGTGGTCCAGTGGTTGGGATTCCATGCTTTCACTGTGGAGGTTGGGGGGGGATCAGTTCTTAGTGGGGGAACTATCTTTAGCTGCAGGGAACTATCTTTAGCTCTGATGTGGTAGATCCCAAATTACTTCTGTATCTGCAGCCTCCATTTGGCCACCAGGGTAATGATATCACCCAGTGGATTCTCTTCCACTGTTCAGAGTGCCAGGAGCACCTTGCCTGTAATATTCAGGATATCCCCTCCCAAACAGAGCACACGCTCCAGGATGTCACTAATGTAATAACTCCTGAAGACCAGCGGATCGGGAAGTAGCACTGCCAATGGGGCCTCTGCTGGCCACAGAGTCTCCCCCTGGTGACGGCGGGTCTGACGGCCAAGTGTGCTTTTATTTTTAAATTATGAAATATTTCATATGTACAGAAGAGTGTGAATAACATATACTTGCAGTTTGGAGAAAACTAATAAGATCAAACCAGTCAATACTAAAGGAAATCAATCTTGAATATTCACTGATGCTGAAGCTCCAATACTTTGGTCACCTGATGCAAGGAGCTGACTCATTAGAAAAGAACCTGATGCTGGGAAAGATTGAGGGCAGGAGGAGAAGGGGACAACAGAGGATGAGATGGTTGGATGGCATCAGTGACTCAACGGACATGAGTTTGAGCAAACTCCAGGAGATAGTGAAGGACAAGGAAGCTTGGTTTGCTGCAGTCCATGGGGTTGCAAAGAGTTGGACATGATCTAGCAACTGGACAACAAAACAATTATACAAATAGGACTCATGTATGCCCAGCACCCACCTTAAGAAATAGAGTATTGCCAGTGACTTAAATGCTCCCATCTATCCGTCTCTGTCACATCCTCTTCACCTGTACAGCCTGTGTAGCCACTATCTTACATTTTGTGTTGATATTAATCACTTCCTTGTTTTCCTGTATATGTTTATCCCATATGTCTTTGTCCTAAAGAAAAATTTGTGATTTAGTTTTGCTTATTCTTTGCCACTTATACAGATAAATCATATAGTATGTTTTCTTCTGTTAGTCATTCTTTCACTCAAGATTAGTTTCGAAATTTATTCATGCTGACGTAGATGGCATTTTTACTACTTTTCCTTTTTTTTTCTTATGAGAATACCTTGAATGTTCTCGTGCATGAGTTGATCCATGCTAATGAGCTAGAGCTTCTCTGGGGCAAACACCTGGAATTCTAATGGCTGCCTTGTTGGTTATGTATAGGTTATATTTTACTAAAGTTTCCAAAATGGATATATACATATGGTCCGTCTATACCCCACCAGCAATGTGGAAGAGTGAGCTGTGCTCCATATCATTGCCAGCATCTGTATTTCAGGCTTTTAAACTTCATTTATGGCCTCGAGGTCTCCTCTGCTTCTTGTGGGCTGTTTCTGTCATACACACTACCTAAACGCATCCGGTTCCTAGATTTCCACACGAAATCTACTCAGACAAAAGCGTAATGGCTTTAGGGGAAATTCCTGACCATTTAAAGGGAACATAGAGATTTTCTGCTGTAGCAATGCCAACGCATTAAACAAAAACAGTTGCGATCTTCCATCTTTAATTGTCTGTCCTTCCACAACCTCAACAAAAAGAAGTTTCTGGTCTCATCCTGTTTTAGCCTGTTTCTTGCTCTTCTCTTCTGAGGTTTCCTCTCTCATGCCTTTCCTTTCGTTTTCCAAGAACTCAAAATTTTCCAGTTCAATCCTCTTTACTGATTACTCCCAAGTTCGTAAAGCAAAACTATTAGAATGCTCAGAGGGAAGGACCTTTAGTTTACCAAAATTAACCATCTTCAGAAAGCAGTTCTGATTATAAGGAGCAAACCCACCAACATCCAACTTATAATGGAATTAAATTACATTTAAAAATTATTGAATCATGAAAACGGAAAGTGGAACAGATCTGAAAAATGATCATAGCTACCAAGTTTTGAATATCTCTGGTGGCATCTGCACTATTTTAAGAAATTTGTATAATTTTAATCACAGTATCTATGGAAGGTAAGTAATATTTTACTGTTTTATATAAGTAGAAATCAAGGCTCAGAGGACTTCAACTGACTTGCTCTAAGTCACTATATTAGTAAGTAGCAGGGCTTAGGGCATAGTTCCAGCGTGTCCCAGGTGGTGCTAGTGGTAAAGAATCTGTCTGCTAATGCAGGAGATCTAAGAGACATGGGTTTGATCCCTGGGTTGGGAAGATCGCCTGGCGGAGGGCATGGCAACCCACTCCAGTATTCTTGCCTAGAGAATCCCTTGGACAGAGGAGACTGTTGGGCTATAGTCCATAGGGTCAGACAGAGTTGGACATGGCTGAAGTGATTTAGCACACACACCAGTATGTCAGACTTCACAGCCCTTCATTTTTCTAGTATATTTTACTTTCCCTGTGCCGTGCTTAGTTGCTCTTTGTGACCTCATGGACATACGAGTAGCCCACGAGGCTCCTCTGTCCATGGGGATTCTCCTGGCAAGAATACTGGAGTTGGGTGCCATGCCCTCTTCCATGGGATCTTTCCAAACCAGGGATCAAACCCAGGTCTCCCACACTGCAGATTCTTTACTATCTGAGCCACCAGGGAAGCCCAAGAATACTGGAGTGGGTAACCTATCCATTCTCCAGAGGATCTTCCCGAGCCAGGAACCTAACTGGGATCTCCTGCATTGCAGGTATATTATTTACCAGCTGATCTACCAGGGAATCCCATTTTACTTTCCCAATGTATTGTATTAAATGCTTTTTCAACTCTAGATTCTAACATGGTGAAAAACATGTATTGTAATTTATCCTTTGGCCTAAAGGGAGAATGTGAGGTAGGTATATGCAGAAAGATTTTTCTCCTCTTATTCCTAGGGTAACGTGTTGATAATTCTTTCATTATTATAAGGGGGAGAAGTGTGTGTGTGTGTGAGTGTGTGTGTGAGTATGTATACATACATATATAGAACAGAGGAAATAATAAGGGAGAGGACTTTTGACATGGTTGGAAGGAAGACATGTTGGAAGCCTGCTGCTTCTGAAGAAGAAGAATAATTTAATAACAGCATAATCCTGTCATATGTTTTTCACAGCATGGCTTGGTTTTTGGATTGACATCTGAAATGCCTTTCCAGTCACTGAATTTGAAGGAATGTTTGTCAGAGGTAGAGGGAAATTATAGCCTGTTATTGAGTGAAGAGTAGAGATGTTTTGAGAATCCAGCCAGAGTGAAGTGAGGTGGAAGTAGCAGGCAGTGAGTCAGTCAGGGAAGCGTGAAACCCAGGTGCCAATATGGAGGTCGCTGACGTTCTCCTCAGTTCAGACAGACTGGGGGCCACAGCAGATTCAGCCTTCAGGTAGAACGTGACTTTTGGCTTGTTGGAACATAAACATTAGTAGATAAACAGAAAACAGAATCGGTCAATCTCTCTTCTAATCTCTGTTTTGGAAATCAGCTTGATAGCTTATCCAGGACAAACCCCCGTTTCTTACTGAGTAGGCCGCTTACTTTGAAGCTGTGCATGTCCTCTGTTTGCTCATGTTTTTCATACTGCAAGGAAGCCTTTGAAACTCAAGCACATTCCTGCTCCGTGGTCACTTTGGGAAGGTGCCGCCCTGCTTAGTTCAGCTTGGGAGATGCTGAAAGACAGTCTTGTTTGTCTCAACTCAGCATGGAATGAGTTGCAGATGGGAGTGAGCAAAGATCAGGGTGGAGAAAATAACTTTCTGAATCCTCCTGTTTCGGTCTTGGATGTATGTCATAATATTAAAATTTTTATTGAAATATAACTGATTTGCAATGTTGTGTTAGTTTTTGGTATACAGCAAAGTGATTCTTTATATATATATATGTATATATATTCTTTTCAGATTCTTTTCCATTATAGTTTATTACAAAATATTGAATATAGTTCTCTGTGCTATACAGTTGGACTTTGATGTTTATCTATTTTAATATTTAGTAGCTGATATCTGCTAATCCCCAATTAATTTATCCTCTCTCTCCTTACCCTTTGGTAGCCATAAGTTTGCTTTCTATGTCATAAGTCTGTTTCTGTCTTATAAACAAGTTCATTTGGGTCATTTTTTTAGATTCCATATATAAGGGATATGTGATATTTGTCTTTGATTTACTTCACTTGGTTATTTAGAGATCAGATATGTCTGTCAAATTAATAGCAAAAACATATTCTAAAAGCAATTTTAACTAATGCTTAGTTGTCTGATCCTCTGCATTCTCTGAAGGTATGAGTCTAGTTGTCCGAGATTTCTAAATCTACTTTGTTAACAAAAAAATAATTTGAATGATGATAAAAATAGCTCATATATATTAAGAGCCCTTTGTATACTAAGCACTGTTTCAAGTGCTTTAAATGTACCTTATTTTTTCTTTATAATAACCTAAGTAGATAGGTAGTATCATCTACTATTTTTACAGATGACAACTATAGAGTGTGAAGGCCAGAAGTGTGACTTTGGAGTCCTTGTAGTGCCTTCTACTTTGGCAGGATTAGAGTGTGTGTGTGTGTGCGCGCGCTAAGTCACTTCAGTCACGTCCAATTCTTTGCGACTCCACGGACTGTAGTCTGCTAGGCTCCTCTGTCCTTGGGATTCTCCAGGCAAGAATACTGCAGTGGGTTGCCATGCCTTCCTCCAGGGGATCTTCCCAAAGCAGGGATCAAATCCGTGTCTCTTACGTCTCCTGTACTGGCAGGCAAGTTCTTTACCACTAGCACCACCTGGGAAGCCACAGAATGTGTGTAAATGTTAATACAAATGAGCCAGTAGAGAAAGAAAACTTGAAGCTATAAGAAGGAGTAATCGATTTAATTGGTCCTTTGGAGAGATGGGAAGAAATGCAGTATAGAAAGAAGTCAGAGAAATTAGCCTTAGATAGGAGGAGGAATACATGTGCAGAAAGGAAGTGAAGGTGTTCGTAAGTTTATAGATTTGTTAGCCAGAAGTACGAGAAGTCTCTTGTCTGAGAGAGGAAATATTTGTAAAGAAAGAGGTTAAGGTTATCTTCTAAGAGTGAAAGAAATGGCTGTAAGAGTGAGGGATTGAGATGGGTGCAGAACTTTTGAAACCGATGCTGTAGGGAATGGAAGAAAGAATTGGCTAGAGATTTAGGATTGCTGGCATGTATTGAGGGTTCCACTGAAGTTAGAAATCATGAATGAACTTATCATAACACCAATTGATAGTTGTGTGATTTTTCTGTAGTAGTGCTAAGCTGCTTGGCTGTGAGGATTGGACTAGGGTTGGGTTTTTGCCTGGCAAATACGGTGGCAGGACATACCTAGACAAGGCTCATTGGCAAGAGTTAGGTTCATTAGCATGAGAATGTTTGAAGTCATGAACCATGAAGCTTACCTACAACAGGAAGGTAGTGAAAAAATGAAGGTACTGATAGGGAAAGAGAAGGGAAAGGAACTTGCAGAGCTTCTTTCTATGAAGTTGAATAATAAGCTTTGGCAATAGTAGAATGAAAGTCAAAAGAGTAAAAAAGTGAGTGTAGGGTGTTTGAATTGTGATTTCAGAGGAAGACTCAGTCTGAGGGAATTCAGGATCTTAGCCAGAATGAAGAGGGTATTAACTGAAGCAAATTTAAGATCACACTACTTTGAGAAAAGATTCCTGGGGCTATGTGGAGAGTTCACAGGAGTGAGGAGCTGTTGAATTCATGTTCTGAAGAGGCTTATGTGCATAAATCATGAATCAAGTATTTGAATTGTGCATTTGAAGATAAGAAAAAATAGACTTTTTTTTTTTTTTGCTTTGACAGGAAGGTAGATAACTTTTCTTTCTTAAGAAAGGAAAAACGAACTTTTGTGTCTATCCAAGATCAAATATGACTGAGACACTACATAATGACTCTAGTAATCTCTAATACATTTTTAATAATGTCCTTTTTGAGACTTGCCTGGCGGTCCAGTTGTTAAGACTCTGAGTGCTTCCACTGCAGGGGGCTCAGGTTCCGTCCCTGGCCAGGGAACTAAGATCTCACATGCCAATGGTGCAGCCAAAAAAAATAATGTCCTCTTTGTAGTCAATCATAAAAATAATAATATCCTCTTTGTAGTCAAGAATAATAGTGTATTCTTCATTTTGACTTGAGCTGAATTTTTGCAGTTGAATTTTAAGCAAGTCAATTGCATAATATATTGAAAATAATGCTGAAATAAAAGGCATAGCTAAATCCATTTTTTCTTCTCTTCTGGCATGTTTTTAGAAGGCATGCCTAATTTTTAATATGGGTAGTAACAAAAGTATTATAATATTTCCTGGCATTCTGCTGCTGAATTTCTTTCTAGTCTTTTTTTTTGACTGGGCATATACTTGCATATTTGTAGTTAATAGGATTTCTAAATATCACATTTATACTTGCTTTTTCATTTAACATGAATAGTTTGTCCTCACAAGCATCATTTACGATGGCTGCATAATATTGTATTTTATTTTTAGCTTTGTTTTAAAAATGTATCATGAAAAGTGAAAGTGAAAGTGAAGTAGTTCTGTCATGTCCGACTCTTTGCGACCCCATGGACTGTAGCCCGCCAGGCTCCTCCATCCATGGGATTTTCCAGGCAAGAATACTGGAATGGGTTGCCTTTTCCTTCTCCAAAAAATGTATCATATTCATCACTTAAGTTTTCTCTGCATTTTTTATACCTTGATTTTAAATACAGATGTATATAAACATACAATAAAAGACAAATACTTGTGAAAGGAGAGTTACTGATTTGAATATTCATACAGAACAGACTGAGAGTCATATCACATGTTTTGTTTTATTCTTCTGGTGACTCACATTTTTAGCAAGTTAGTTGCCTATGATTTAAAAAATTAAAGTTTTTCTCATGAAGATTTAGATATATATATATCTTTTCCTGAAACATCAGATATCTGTCAATGCTAGAACTTGTAGTAACATACAAGACTGTCTGATGGGTTTGAATGTTTAGACCCTCTTAGATGGGATGTAGGAGAAGGCAATGGCAGCCCACTCCAGTACTCTTGCCTGGAAAATCCCATGGACGGAGGAGCCTGGTAGGCTGCAGTCCATGGGGTCGCTAAGAGTCGGACACGGCTGAGTGACTTCACTTTCACTTTTCACTTTCATGCATTGGAGAAGGAAATGGCAACCCACTTCAGTGTTCTTGCCTGGAGAATCCCAGGGACGGGGGAGCCTGGTGGGCTGCCGTCTATGGGGTCGCATAGAGTCGGACATGACTGAAGTGACTTAGCAGCAGCAGCAGCAGCAGCAGATAAGCTGTATGCTCACTTCTTCGTTACCCTACCTTCCACTGGATGCTTCCAACATTTATATTACTTGACAGACCTCATTTTGACACCTGATCTAGAACCAAATAAAGGATAAAGAAGTGATAGTCTTCTCCATGAATGCTGGAGCTGTCACTTCTCAGCCACATGTGACTATCCTGTTGTCTGTTTTAAAATACTTCTGGGATGGCTTTTTCTTCTGCCATCTAGCAAAGGAAAAACAATTCCAATCTTAGCATTTATTTAAGTCTAACAGAATTAGAAATTTAAATCCACTACAGATCATATAGAACATTTCAAAAACAAACCCCCAAAGATCTAATTAGTTCATATCAACTGTTTGTATCTCTGTGTCCCTCTATTGGATGAAAAGTCAAGAGCCAGGTCTCTGTTTGTGTAACTCTGGTAATTTGCTAACTTCTGGGCTAAATGCTGGCATTAAAGGAAAATGCAAAATGTTTGTATACAAACATATTTTGTGACTCACATGGGATTGCTGTTATTAACACTATGTCTCCTGCTTGACAAGGAGTAATTCTAATAATGCACTAATTGTTATAATAATGGACTAAGTAATTATTATAATGAACTCTATTCTTTACAGTCATATAGGCCTGGTCTTAGTGAGAATCACTGTTGTTTTGCATTAATGAAGAGCTTTGTCTTTTGGAGAAGATCATGTGAAGAATGTATACACTTTAAGGGACCCATGATGAAAGATTCTTGGTTCCATCTAAGGCTTTAATTTGATAATAGCAAAATTTTTCATTTTCTTTATGGTACATATTTAAGGTGTGGTGATTGTAGTTTAGTCACAAAGTCATGTCTGACTTTTACAACCCCAGGAATTGTAGCCTGCCAGGCTCCTCTGTCCATGAAATTTCCTAGGCAAGAGTACTAGAGTGGATTGTCATTTCATTGTCCTGGGGATCGTCCCAATCCAGGGATCAAACCCAGGTCTCCTGCATTGCAGGAAAATTCTTTACCCTCTGTGCCACCAGGGAAGCCATGACAAATTATTCTTGGTTACATCTAAGGCCTTAATTTGCTCATAGCAAAAACTTTCATTTTCTTTATAGGTGAAAATAAATAATGATTTTAATAATGAATTTTACAATAGTACCTGGGCTTATGTAAAAGACACATCAACAGAACACTCATCATCTAGTCAAGGACGTATCCTCTTTTTTCGTTCTTCATCTTCTTCATACGGTTACTCTTCAGATACGAATATACTCATTAAGAAAAAGGTTAGTGTGAAATGTTCATTAACTTTTCCATATTTTGCTGGTTTAAGTATTTCTAGCATTAACAAAAGTATATTTACCAAAAGAATCAGCTATCATTTTTTAATAAGGGCGTAGTATCTTCTTCAAAGAGATAATCCAATATACTTCTTTAAATGGTATAGCTTTTGTCTTATTAATTCTCTTTCATATTGTATTTATTTACACCTTTTATTTTCTCATTATTTGTTCTTATTTAAAAATCTAAAAAGCTTATAACTTTAAAATCTTCTAGTTAAAACTACCCTAAATTTCTAATTCACGATTACTGATGGTACTATAGGTGTTATATACAATTTCGAAAATCCATTGAAGATGTGCTTCTGAAACACTAATACTAGAGTTTTTCAAAGAAGGTGTATTACAACAAAAGATGTTAAAATATTTTATTACTTTGGAGAGACCAACATTTTCATCTGAGGAGTTAAAAGACTTAATTTTAGATATTCTGTTGTTTTGAGATACTATGAGTTCCATCATGGGCAACCCGAATAGTTGAGATGAATTGTACCAGTTGATATATACTTAGTGCTGAAGGATTTTTCAGGCTGATTATCATTCATAATATGCACAATTCATCTCATTCTTAAAGTCAGTAACTTGATAGATAAATCACATAAGCAAGATATAAAGGAATATAGATATTGTTTGTTTTATGACTAAGAGGAAATATGAGTGTAAAACAGTGGAAATATGAGTGTAAAAACATTTATCATATCCATATTATATTATTTATATAACTGAGAATTTGTAAGTTAACTCTGTCTTGGATATCATGAAAAGATGCATAGGAAAGGTTTAAAAGATCTCATTATAAAGTGGCTTACCCTGTGAATACCCCAGTATGAAAGAGAAATTAGATGATTATCCTACTGATAAGATATTGTCAAGATGTGGCCTCTAGGGACATTATATCCCTATCTGTGAAATTATTTAGTAGTTAATGATGCTGATTCTTTTTTGCTAGTTGAGGAGGGCATAACAAGTTTGTCTTGGGGGTTTAACAGTTAGCTATACAACAAGTTATGAAGTCATCACTCAGATGTTATTCCTGTTTGAGATTCCAAAAATTCCTTAGATTACTTCAAGTGGATGGGCTCAGAAGAGACCTCGTTATGCATCAAAAACAAAAATTCATATAGTCTCCATTAATGTAGGTGACTGTTGATGGAGACATTGGACTGGAAACTATTTCTATTGCCTTTTAATCTTCAACCTAAAATGCCTTTTACTCTTTCTTCTTCCTATAGAGTTATCAATTGTTGGTTCTTCAGAACACTGTTGAAGTGGCTCAGTTTATCAATAACAATCCGGAATTTTTACAACTGGCTGAGTCATTCTGGAAGGAACTCTCTTATCTTCCCTCTCTGTATGACTACAGCGCTTACCGAAGATTGATTGACCAGTATGGGACACATTATCTTCAGTCTGGGTCCTTAGGAGGAGAATACAAAGTTATCTTTCCTATGGACTCAGAAAAAGTCAAAAAATTTGGTAGAGTATTAAAAACATTGCTATATATAAGCATTGCAAGGATTTTAATGAGGGAATAACCTGTAGTTAACTTAAACTTTAGAGCTTTAAAATATGACAAATAGTGGTTAAATTGCAAAGGAATCCAAAATTGTATGAATCCATTATACTCTACACAAAATCTTCCAGGCCTTAAGAAAAAGCCTGCGTACTCTTTTGGATAGTATCCTGAAATGAGAGTTAAGTCATTATCATTGTTGTTATCTCTAGAGGGTGTTGATTGGATTTTTATAATACTTTTTGATCTCCCCATTTCTCAGATTAAGTAATATTCCTTGAGGAAAACTGATGAGGATTTTACTAATATTGCAGAAATCAAAATGTTTCAATGAAGTATTTTTTTTATTTGCCTCTGTTCTTTACCACTCACATGCCTTTAAAAACAAATCTGCTCTGAATATCACAAGTTTGCTTACTACCTAAGACTTGTAACAATAGCTTAAATTTATTGATTCCTTCCCATCAGGTGAGTTGTCTATGTCAGCAATGATCCTCACTGCTACCCAGTGAGATGTCCACTAGGGCTCCTGCCCCACAGACTGAGAAATGGAGACTCAGTGCTGTGAAGAGACTCGTCTCAAGGCATATAGATTGTAAGGAGGGCTAACTGGCTCCAGCATCAGCTTAGCTTTATCCTTATGTTATGTTGCTGCTGGAATTGCCTGATTCTTGTTAGAAACTGGGCACCCTACTGAGTTCACGCTTGGTTGATTCCACAGTGAGAGGATGTCCCTCACGAGCTACCACCATGTTGGAGGAGCATGTGAGTCTTAGGATCCATTTCTCCTCTCCAAAGACCTTTTGGCCCTGGTTATTTATGGACCAAGTCCAAATCTTCCCAAACTTCTTCTTAAGCTCATGGCCACACTTACTTCTCTATCCCAATTCACCTCTTCAGTGCCTTATTCTTCAGTCAAGACTTTCTTACCACTTTGGAGGAGAGTAAGACTTTTCAGATGAGATTCAGAGAAGGAATATAGCCTTCTCTTGTGGGTAAACCACAATATTTTTTGTTTTCATTGACTATTTTCCCCCCTTGGGCTTAATTTTTTTTTTTTTTTTTTTTTACCAATTATGGTTCAATTAGAATGTGAACTTCTCCAACCTCAAAGGTTGGAAATGAATGTACAAGTACAAGTACAAGTTTTTGTAGCAACAACAGAGGCAATATTTCTTTGGGGAATTAATCCAGAAAACGGCTTGATCTAAACTCAGTTTTATGATGATTTTTTTTCTTTAACACTTAAAAGAAATGAAGCGGATTTTTTAAAAAGCCTTCTGAGTTGGTAAAAATTTTGAGTAAAAATTTTACTCGAGCAGTTTCTGTTCTTCCCCAAAGTTTTAATTGAAATTAATCAAGGCTCCTGGGATATGATACATACAAGTGTTCTTTAAGAAATATTGAGTTTATTATAATATTGTTAGTAAAATTATATTAAAAATGTATTTCTACTCTTTATTATTTTCTATCCTCTTTTTTAAAATTACATTGGCAAAATTCCAATTGATAATGAGTAGAAATTATAACCATCTAAGATGTCATTGGAAGAAAATGTAGAAACCAGAGATGTTAAAGATGGAGAGACTGAGGCACTAGAACTGGGGTTTTAGGAATTAATTACTATAGAACCAGAACCTAGTTTTTGGTGTCTCTAGTAGGTGGACTGGAGGCCATTGCATATTGACTTTTACCTATTTTCCTTGTGCCTGAGAAGCTGACTGTGGTTGAGTGAAAGATATCAGACTTTGAGGTGTTCAATTTTAGTTCCCTCCGCTATTTCATATATAAATCATCCATGTAACCCCACCCTCTGGTCAAAGATGTTAGAAGCCAATATCGGCTGAATCATTTGAAAGTGAGACAGACACTTGGTGCCTTATCCCTAAATATATGCATGTATCTTATTTTGTTTATAACAAAGATCAAATATTGCTTTTTCTGACCCTTGATCCTTCTAGAGCACTTGAAAATACACACATCATATTATTTTTGATTATATGGCCACAGTGGTAGGAAATGACCTCTTCTCCCACTTTCACACCTGGCATCTGCAAAGGAGATTTTCAACAAATGTGGAAACTAAGCACGTTTAAAATTTTCCCCCCAGATTTCCATTCAGAGGATGAGAGGAAATGTGCTTCCTCACATGTCAAGTTTTTGTTTACATCATCAAAACAAAAATGCACAACGATGGAAGAGGTCTTAAAATCAGTTTCAGGTAAGTGAGAAGGCACAACGATGGAAGAGGTCTTAAAATCAGTTTCAGGTAAGTGAGAAGGCAGTAATTTTCATTACAAGTTTACCTCCATCCCTCTTGTGGTTAATTCCTGGTCTCGACATTTCAGCAGGTGTTCTATTTTGCATTTTTCAAATACTTGGCTATTTTACCTGTGATCTCTTGGTCGGATGTCACGGCAGTGATCCCTCATGCAGAACAGAAGGTTCACTGAGTGTGTCCTGTGCACTGTAACTATGTCCTCCGTGTACACCACCACTATCTGCTGTGAGGATGGTTGGCAAACCAGTCTAGAAAAATGACACCAAGAGGGGACGCTTCAGTTTCACTCTGTAACGTGGATGCTCAGTGCAGGCAATGATTCTGGTGCATGGTGGTGGTGGTGATGGTGGTGGCAGAGTAGGGGAGGTGGTGTGTTGGTCTTTGAATGATTGAGAAAGGAGCTGGCAGGGCAAGCTGATTTAGACCGTCTGGACACCGTGTCAGGGAGTTTGGGTTTCATCCTGATGGCGAGGGATGCCGTTAAAGGATTCAATACAGGGAGCGAATAAATGAAAGATGACAAATATAAAGTTGTAGTGAAACAAGAGGGATTGAAAGGGAATAATCTGATAGGATAAAAACCAGAAGAGATGAGTAAAATGGAAGGTAGACGAGAAGAAGCTGATAGCAAGAAGTGCTAGAGTGAAGTTAAGTAAGAGAAAG
Organism: Giraffa tippelskirchi; assembly: GCF_054371585.1. NCBI lineage: Eukaryota > Metazoa > Chordata > Mammalia > Artiodactyla > Giraffidae > Giraffa > Giraffa tippelskirchi. The sequence continues at coordinate 85,970,527 of NC_137282.1, forward strand.
TCTGAAGGTTCTTCATTGGATTTGGTGATTAAGACTTAATTGCCTAACATGAAGAGATTTTTAGTGTGGTAGGGATGGAAATGAGACTGTGCCGTGAAATGGTATAAGGCCGTGGAGTGATATTGGGGCTCAACTTCTCTTGGGATGACGGCAGAAATTGGGATGAAGGAAAAGACTGATGCAGGTGCTAAAGTCCTCAACAAGGAAGTGAGGATTCTTTAGCAGATAAATGCAAGGAGGAGGGAGACACTCTTAAGCCAGGCTTTAATTCCTCATTTACTTACTGTATTCATCAACTATTTATGGAACCTATAGTGTCTGCAGAAATTGTTCTAGGCACTGGTGAGGCAGCAGTGAACATGCTAGAAAAAGAGCCTGTCTTTTTAGAGCTGACAGAACAAAGGAGAAGGAAAAGTAGTTGAACAACATGGAGATACAATGATCTGGAAATAGAAATGAAAGTGGGAGCTTTGAAAAGATGTTGACATCAGCCATCAGCTGGGTTGGTGATTAGAAGAAGCTCATCAATTTTATTTTGTCTCATTTTTTCTTTCAGGCTTAACAAACAGGTAGCACTTACAAGGTGCCCAGCACCATTTTGAGTGATTTACAAGAATTAACAAATATACTCCCACCTCAGAGTTGGATGTTCCTCCATATTTCTATTTTGCTGGCAAGGGCAGAGCCACAGAGAGGTTGCCTAAGACTACAGTTGGTGTCAGGCTTGAGATTCCAATGTCTGGCTTCATAGGCTGGGTCCTTCGCTGTTGTCCTGGGCTGATTGTCTAGGGGAAGAGGGCCAGCTGAGCAGAGAGCTCACTGAGGTGTAGAGAGAGAGGCTACAGGCTTAAAAATAAATATGAAAGCTGATTTCTTAGACTCTGTATCTTGTAAACAAGCTTATCAGTTAAGGTGGTAATTCTCACACTTTGGTGTGCGTGAGGATTACCTGGTTAGCCTGTTCAGCTTTTCTCCCAGCTATTTCCTTCTAGATATCCATCTGATATCAGAAATCTGCATTCGTTCCAGGTGATTCTGGTAGTTCAGGGACTGAACTTAGCAATACACTGCTTTAAAAGAAGTGGTTCTATTTGCATATTAAAAATGTAACTAACAAGGAAGATGAGGACACACTCAGATATTTTTATTAAAAATATGAGACTTAATAACTTCTGATTATAAAACTGTAATTTTTAAATTGGTAAAATTGGATGAAATTATAAAATTTGATTAAAAAAAGGAAATGAAAATTAACCTCTGATCAGCAAGTTAGGAATTTCCAGTCATGATCAGTGTAGAAATCAACTACACATGGAGATGAAAGTATATTTCTGAAATTATAAGGCACAGATACGAAAAAAAAGGGATTTGATTAGTATTTGAGTTTTTTAAAACACTTTTTATGTGTTAATGTATGCCTGTTAATTAAAAGCATTTTGCTTATTATAGTATTCCAGATGCAATGAACTTTCCCTCCTGACATTTTCTTATGAAAAATTTCTAATATACAGAAATGTTGAAAGAACATAGTAATAAACACCCATGTACCCATCCCTTATATGTAATAATTATTATTTTGATATATTTATATATATATCTATGTATAGTATTTATAATGTTGAGTGTTTAGCAATACAAAAATATGTATTTAAAATATTTGTAATATTTGCTGAACCACTTGGAAGTTTCAAACAACATGATGTTTCATCCCTAAGTATATACATGTATTTTCTTAGAAGCAAGACAGTCACCTGTGTAACATATTCTTATTACACTAAGAACAGTAAGAATATGAATAATAATCTCTTAATAATTGTCTACTGTTAGGTAATGATTGTGTCTGTTTTATTTTCTCTCTTAATAGATATTGTTTTCAGAGTAATTTTAGGTTCACTAAATGATTGAGCAAAAAGTGCAGAGAATCCCTATATCCCCAACCATGGGCACAGCCTCCTCCACTATCAACATCCAGGCCACAGTGGTCCATTTGTTACAATCGATGAGCCCATACTGACACGGAATAATCACTCAGAGTCCATAGTTTACATGAGGGTTCTGTACTCAGTGGGTTCGGACGAATACATAATGACATGTAAACATTATAGTGGGCTCCCCTGGTGATTCAGTGGTAAACAATCTGCCCGCCGATGCAGGAGATATAGGTTCCATCCCTGGATCAGGAAGATCCCCTGGAGTAGGAAATGGCAACCCACTTAAGCATATTTGCCTGGGAAATCCCATGAACAGAGGAGACTGACGGGCTGCAGTCCATGGGACCTAAAAAGAGTCAAACACGACTTCGCAACTCAACAACAATCCATTATAATTTCATATACAGCAAGTTCACCGCTCTAGAAGTCCTTTAAAGATCTTAAAAATCCACTAAAAATCCCTCCTACTTGGCAACCACAGGTATTTTTACTGTCTCCATAGTTTTTCCTTCCCCAGAATGTCATACAATTGAATGGGTTGTGTTAAAATACTTGATAGATTTTCAATTTCATTTTCTCATTCTCATTTCATTTGTACATCTGAACTTATTTGATTTTTCCTTGTTTAGAAAATGAGGGCAATGTGTTGCGAGGGGTCCCATTTGTCAGAGGGGGACGTTCTGGCTTCGTGGCTGGCCTTAGTTACCTGGAACTGGACAATCCTGCTGGAAACAAATGGCGATATTCTCGCTGGGCAGGATCTGTACCTGATCTTCCCGAAGTCATAAAACAAAAGGTATGTGGTGTTCAGTGCTATGTGGTGGCCTGGATGGGAGGGGAGTTCAGGGGAGAATGGAAACATGTTTATGTATGGCTGAGTCCCTTTGCTGTGCATCTGAGACTGTTACAACATTGTTAATGAGCTGTACTCCAATAAAAAATAAAAAACTAAGACAAAAATAAGAAGAAAGCACCAGAAAGCAGTCATGTTTATTTGCACTGGGAAAGTGAGATTAAATCAAGGTGGTTAAACAGAGAAGGCTGTAATTAGCGTTTTCTGTATCCCGATTATGGTTTGTATAGTGAAATGAATGCATACATAATGGGAAACAGAAGGTTCATTATCTTGTATGTCCATATTTCAGTTGCAAAGGTTAAATGTCTTGTAAATCCCAAGAGAAATTAATGCTAAAATTTGCATTTCTAGCATTTGACCTAAATTTGGTTGTGCTTTCCTGGTCCCTGATTCAGAGGAGTTACAGATTCTTTCAATAGGAAGGTACTTAGGCTTGTCGAGTATTACGCTTGTCAGATCATCTTTCCTCCTGTGCCCATGGTTTATCGGTTCCTGGAGTCATGCAGGTTAGTTCTAAAAAGATAGTCAATTTGGCTGGCAGAATTTTAGGATGTTTTATTGGTATGGTCAGTTCTTGTCTAACACAACATATGTGTTCCTAAAAATCAGAGAGTTAGGCAAAACTGTGCAATAAAGACCACAAGGCTTATGGGGAAAATGGTGTTAGGAACACAACACACAAAAACTTGATCTGTAACACTCATTAAAAAAAAAAAAGACAGGCACCAATAAAAACAGTTGCAGATTTATACATGTTAAATTGTTAAGAAATGCATGAAGTGAAGTGAAATTGCTCAGTCGTGCCTGACTCTTTGAGACTCCATGGACTGTAGCCTACCAGGCTCCTCAGTCCATGGAATTTTTCAGGCAAGAGTACTGGAGTGGGTTGCCATTTCCTTCTCCAGGGGATCTTCCCAACCCAGGGATCGAACCTGGGTCTCCCGCACAACAGACAGACGCTTTACCATCTGAGCCACCTACAACAAATGTGGCACATCACCTTGAAGAGAACCTGAATCTTGCAAGGGTGGAAATGTGTGGTCTTCAAAATAATCTTTTAATAACTAGAAAATGAAGGTCCTATTGGTTTTAAAAAATTTTATGCATTCACACAAAATGCAAAAAATATTCCTTCCTTATCTGGTTCTAGTTTTCCCCAGGTTTGTCTTGTAAAGAAAGTGAGTTGCTTCTTTTACTTGAACAAGAAATAGTTGGAATGAAGATCAGTAGCTTTTGATTTTGTTTTAACGGAGTTGAGCCAAAATGGTAAAAGGAAAATATTCTTACTAAAACTCTGATTACTGACCATGTGATGTCTTTATCTGTGTAGCTAACACCTTTGTATGAACTGGTCAAGGAAATACCCTGTGCCTCTGTGAAAAAGCTATACCTGAAACGGGCCATCGAGGAGTATCTGGATGAATTTGACCCCTGCCATTGTCGGCCTTGTCAAAACGGTGGCCTGGCTGCTGTTCAGGGAGACCAGTGTCAGTGCTACTGCAAACCAAACACGCTTGGTGTGGCGTGTGAGCAAGGAGTCCTCTTAGGGGATCAAGCAGGTCAGTGTGCTGCATTTATGGTGACCACTTCCCCTCTGGCCTCTGAGATCGTGCTTCTTCATGTATAGATAGGCGGAAGTCTCATCAGGCTTTGAAACTGACTCTCCCTCTCTATTCCACCTCCAGATTGTAGCTACTGGGGTCAGGGCCCTTTGCTGTCTCACTGATTTCCCCAACTAACAGAAAGTGTTGGTTGCTTCAGTTGTGTCTGATTCTTTGTGATCCCAGGGACTGTAGCCTGCTGGGCTCCTCTGTCCATGGGATTCTCCAGGCAAGAATACTGGAGGGGGTTGCCAATTCCTTTCTCCAGGGGATCTTCCTGACCCAGGGAATGAACCCGGGTCTCTTGCACTGCAGGCAGATTCTTTACTATCTGAGTCACCAGGAAAAGCCCTGAACTAACAGACCTGCCTTCAATCCTCCACTCTCCATTAGAATAGATTTATCGCCTGAAACATGTTCCATCCTTCCATGGTTATCTCAGTAAAGTTTTATCTTAACTTAGGTCTACAGAGCTTTCGTCTGCACTGACTAACCTTTCTGGTGGGAAGCCTTTGGAAACACCACTGTTTTTATTTTCCATTATGTCCCACCAATTAATCATTCATTCACAAATATTTGTTGAACAACAGCTGTGTGCTCAACAGAGTATTTGGTGCTTTAAGTATTTAGCACATGAAGTTGACTTTATGAGTACACAAAGTATGAGACGATTTGTGTATATTTGTTTTTATATTTATTTATGTGGCTCTTTCATCTCGAAAGTTCATTTCTTAAGGTCAGAACTGTTTGCTTCCTTTATTCTTGGAGCCTGACATAGGGCTTGATTCATAAAGTTACTTAATAAATAAATGTTTGATAAATGAATGAATAGATGACTAAACCATGGTTGCTTATAGACAAGCATCAGGAAAGCGTCTTTGCCTCCTAATATCTTCCCAAGAGACCAGTCAATAAATTAAAATACCACCTCTGTGATTCATTCCTTTGAAGGTTTGATTTACAGCTATTTGCTAAACTGGAAGCTCCCCCTGCTGGTGAGGAATGGAGTAACAATCATAAAACATCAAGCTCTTATTACCTACTATTAATACTGATGACTCAGATGGTAAAGAATATGCCTGCAATGCGGGAGACTGGGCTCGATCCCTGGGTTGGGAAGACCCCCTGGATGAGTGCATGGCAACCCACTCCAGTATTCTTGCCTGGAGAATCCCCATGGACTGAGGAGACTGGCGGGCTACATTCCATGGGGTCGCAAAGAGTCGGACACGACTGAGCGACTAAGCAACTAAGCACACACATACACACAACTCAATTTATAATTGTGGAAGAAAGAGTAAGGAAGATTGGGGGAAATTATTATACAAATTATTTTAGTTTCGGTGTGTACAATACTGAGGAGTGAGTGTTGGGGGCGAGAGGGGAAGAGGGATGTAAGTCACGCAGTAGAAATAGCTGAAGAGCAGTGAACACCCCCTTCTATTAGCAGAAAATAATGCTTTGAGGGAGTGGTTCCTGAGATTAGTTTGTAACTAGGAAAGCAAAGTTCTTAGAATATGCTTCAAATTCTCTCTTCCCTCCCCCAAGGAACATGATGGGGGAAATACTAAAAACTGTGAGACAGGAACCAGCCCTGAGGTGGCAGGTGGCCAGGGTGAGTGAGGAGGTGCCTGCAGGTTAAGAAGGATGCTGACAGGAGGTAGACACACTTCTACTTGCGTATTTCCTCATGTTATGCAGCTCCAACCCTAGGGTTGGCAACTTGGATACCCAAGAGACTATGTTCTTCTCAGGCCCAATCACCGCTTTAACAATAGGACCTTGTGTGCTTTTATTGAGAGACTGTGAGGTGATAAAAAAAAAGAGCCTGGATTCAGCTGTAAGACCGAGTTACAGTCAGGATGTGGCACTCGGCTGCCAGTACAGCACTGGACATAGCATTTAACCATTTGATTTTGGATTCCATGCCTATCAAATGAAAATGTTAACAGACCTCTTGGCTACCTCCATTCATTCTTGTGAGAAGTAAAACAATGAAAAAATGCATGTGGAAGTGCTTTGAAAATAGTTGTAAAATAATACACAAATTTAAGGTATTGTTGCAAGAAGTTTGTTAATGCAATCTTAATACGGACAGTCCTGGTCAGTGTGCAGGGACAGTCTAGCCATTGTGGAAGACCTCAGTGAACAGAGTGAAGGGAGTACACTCTGGATTGTCACCTCCCTCAATAACCACTTAGCAGAAAGCTTAGTATTAAGCTCAGAAATCTTTCTCTCCAAGTGCTCTCCAAAAAATCTCTCTCTTATTTGCAGGAGGGGTGGATGGAGGGTGGAACTGCTGGTCCTCTTGGGGTCCCTGTGTTCAAGGGAAGAAAACAAGGAGTCGAGAATGCAATAACCCACCTCCCAGTGAGGGTGGGAAATCCTGCCTTGGAGAAACCTCAGAAACCAGGCAATGCGAAGACGAGGAGCTGGAGCATTTGCGGTAATGGAGTCCAGACCTCCTGGCAATTACATAAAACTCAATGCCCTCTGCAGAAGCATGGACTACAGAGTGGCTGCTATTGAAAAATTTAAACCCTAAATGATGATTTTATCAGGGAGTGCTTGGTTTTTAACACTGGGGTCAGCTGAACGGGAGAGGCATGTGGGAAGTAAGAATCACTGAGAGTGCCTTGACATATAGATGCCATTCCTCTATTCTTTGGTCTAGATGTGCTCAAGTCGCTCAGTTGTGTCTGACTCTTTGCAACCTTATGGACTGTAGCCCTCTGTCCATGGGGATTTTCCAGGCAAGAATACAGAAGTGGGCTGTATTTCCTACTCCAGGGGATCTTCCAGACCCAGGGATTGAAACTGTATCTCTTGCAACTCCTGCATTGGCAGGTGGGCTCTTTACCACTAGCATCACCTGGGAAGCCCTCATGTGTGTGCTTCAAGTTTTCCTGATGCAGCTGTTACAAAAGGCTGGGGAACTGGGAGGCGGTCTGGCTCAGTGGATGTGAGCAGCAGCTTTGGCATCAAGCAGATCTGCCACCTGCCTGCTCTGAGACCTTGAGCATGTTACTTGCACACCCCTAAAATCAGGATAAAAATAGTAGATACAGTGATAACCGAAAGTTGTCAGAATTAAATGAGGTTAAGAACGCAAAGTAAGTAGTACAATGCCAGGCACATAGTAGGCAGTCAATAACAGTTATATTATTTTCAGATTTACCACCCCCTCTTATTTATTTTCTTTGGATGAAGCATCAAGCACATATTTGAGATGACTAACATCTTCACTGATTAACCCAGTTGTCTGATACCGACTTCCTATTGGTCAGGATCTAGCAAAAGCTATCTTTAAAAATGCTTCATTGCTGAATTGTTCCCCTGGGTTGGAATTCTTTATGGCACACCCCATTCTTTAACACTGTGCTTATTAACCTTTTCTGATCAGGGATTAGCAAACATTCTACAAAGATAATTTGAAGGTCACGTGAGTTGACGAAAATGTAAGATGCTTAGGTGTGTGGTATTAGCATAGGGAGATGGGATGCCTTATTCCTAGGTCTTGGGTGCCTCCAGCAAGAATTCTGGAATGTGTTGCCATGCCCTCCTCCAGGGGATCTTCCCCACCCAGGGTTTGAAACTGCGCCTATTACATCTGCATTGGCAGGCAGGTTCATTACCACTAGTGCCACCTGGGAAGTCCCATCTCTTGGCTGTGGCAGCTGGCAAACATAGGTAATCTGGAAGGAGGAGAAAGCTGCATTCAGGGTACAGATTTCTGGGAAGACGAGGGTCTCTGAGGGAGCCTTGGCCCCAGCGGGTGTATTTCCTCACCCGCAGACATAAAACTGGATGGACAGGAGCCTCCTAAGGAAGCTCTGAGAGAATTCTCACTCTTCTTGGTGCTCAGAAGAGAGAAAATATTCTCTTTCTCCTTAGTACAAAAAGGAAAATTATGCTTACTGCTTCACACTTCTGAGTTTCCTCAGTTGTGACAAGAATATAAGGAACTTAGCTCAGAAGGAGGTGACATTCAGAGGCTATGTGTAAGGCTTCCCTTCAGATTTCATGTTTCTGGAGTGGAGTTAATATTGGTGGAAGAGTGACCTCAGAGGCACTGCTGATAATCATTGCCTAATGATGGATGTCACTCTAAGCATGATTATGATGCCGAAGACTCGGCCTCTCTGTGCCGGTGCTGAATTAAATCTCGGAGACAGTGTTTTGGGTGAAGTAGAAAAGGATAGCTTTATTACTGTGCCAGGCAAAGGAGGACACAGCAGGCTCCTGCCTCAAGAAACTATGTGTCCCAAGCCCAGAGGATCTGCTGAGGGGGTTTTATAACAAATGTCCAAGGGTGGGGTCTCTGACAGGATCAGGGTGTGTACCTGGCTTGCACTCTCTTCATCTCATCTCAGGTGGTGGGTCTCTTTAGTCTTGCCTCAGCTGTTTTCTTGGTTGCTTCTCCCTTGACGAGCAACTATTTAAATCTGCCCTTAGGGAAGGTCATGGAGGCTGGAGTCTTGCCTATAAGAAACAGGGGACAAAAATAGGCCTCCCTGCCTGGGAGCCCTACAGGGACCTGCTTGAATTCAATTATTTTGAGCCCAGCCAGAGATTGCCTTGTGAGAGGTAGAAAGAGCATAAGTTTAAGGAGCCTACAGAGGCTGAGGTGATTGGATGGCATCAATGGGCATCAGTTTGAGCAAACCCCGGGAGATGGTGAAAGACAGGGAAGCCTGGCATGCTACAGTCCATGGGGTTGCAAAGAGTCGGACATGACTGAGCGATTGAACAACAACTGACTAGATGTGAATCTAGTCCTGGTATTTTTTACTCTATAACCTTGGACAAGTTACTCAGACTTTCTGAGACTTTTCCCACATATCTCAGGGGGTTACTGTGCATGTAAATTGAGCTGAGGCACATTTGTAGAAGATCTGCCATGGTGCTTAGCACTTAGTGAGCCCTCAGTCAAAAGTGGTTATTTTGTGTTACCTCTCTTCCAGGATCATGAACTTGAATTACCTTATTTTCAATAGAGAATTAATTCTGTGTTTAAAGTATTTAAGAGACAGACAGCAGGAGAAAAAGTAGTGTTAGATGGATGTCCTCTAGAAGTCATATAAAGATGTGTGTTGTCCAATCACTTTTATTTCTTTCTCTTTTCTTTATGCTTATTTTCTGCACTGCTGACCTGGTTGTTATCTTTTAGAAGCTCAAGTTTGTGTTTGTATTTTCTATCATGGATGTGATCAGGTGTTTGGTTCTGAGAATGACAAAAACATCACATCAACTTACTTACGTGATTGAGTCCCTTCGATGCAAATGAAAAATTCACTGTAGTGTAAAATATTTATTAACAGTAGAAAATCCATCACATTAATTATGTTTTATTTCCTTTTCCTTTCAGATTGCTTGAACCACATTGTTTTCCCTTGTCTTTGGTTCCAACAAAATTCTGTTCATCACCTCCTGCCTTGAAAGATGGATTTGTTCAAGTTGGTTATGAAAGAGATTTTTTTCTTTACATATCCTCTTTGCTCCAAGTTCTAGCTCTCTACTGATGTCCATAATCTATTTCCTCCTCCTGTGATGAAGCAGTGCTAAAAACGTTTTATGTGTGAATTTTAGTTTTTATCGGTGAGGGTTTTAGTTTGTGACTTTTCTTCTTTGGCCCAAGGTGATTAGAATTCTGCAGAAGGCAGTGTATCTCTTATGGCAGGGGAAATCAATATCACCACCCAATGAATTAGAAATGTAATCATACCAAAGGGCTGCTAAACATTTCCATTCTGAACATGAAAGTAGGAATCTATAAGCAAAGTTTTCAATATAGAGAACTTTCCATATTTTTTCCACTGAAAGGAGTCGTTTAAAGTTTTTCATAACTACCAGGGCGGGGGTGAAGCATTCCATGTATTCCAGGAGCCAGTAGACATTTAGCCAGTGTCTGGTGAGATATGGGTCATTGTACTTTGAGCAGTTTTCTTGTTCAGGAAGGAACACGAGTCATCTGCCACTGTCACTCTGGAGAACTTTCTTGCCTTTGGGATCACATTAATTTGTGCTCTTCTCACCCTTGTTATGATGAGACTTGGGCTCCAAACCCCAGTAAGTGTCTCTTTGTGCTCACACAGGAATTACTGTTCATCAGGATTTTCTCAATGCCACCAGCCTTGCTTTCTCCATGACAGCTTCTGTCTCTCAGATGCCAGGCCCTTGAACATATACCCACCGAGTGTTTGCTGAGATTTCCCCAGATGTAGGTACTATTCAGAGGTGTGTATGCTGTCTTCAGCTGCAGTGCCTGTGGTGTCCTGTAAAGAACTGGAGGTTCTAAACACTGTCCTGTGGACTGGCTACCTCGTAGGCACCCAGGGAACTGAACAATGCATTATTACTTGACCTTTCTTCCTCCCCCCCCACCCCCTATTTTGTAAGTTTGGGGTAGAGCATGAGAATCTTTTTTCTTTGTTTTAAAATTGCTGCTAGTGATTCTGACAGAGATGGGCAGGTTTAGACACTGTTGAGTTAGACTTTCTCATATAGACGTCCCTTCTGCAAGAAAGAGGAAGGCTTAGGGACTAGAACCAAAGCAGATTAAGTATCTTTCCCCATTTTCTACAAATCTCAATGCCAATCTGGGTGCTGTGTTTCCTACCAACTCCCATAATGGAGCCAGAATGGATCAGGATGAGTAGGACTCTGAGAAGCAGGCTCCATAGAATTTTGTTCTAATGCCTACAGCAGAGTTGTTCCATCTGCAAGTCCTCTTCCAGGCCGATTTTCTTCACCATCCCCTTGAGTAGCAGAGAACTAGAAGGATAAGGAAAGGCACCAATAGAGAAACCAAACAAGCATGATGACTCCCTCGAGGCTCAGACTTCAGATTCTTCCTTGCTTTACCATGAAATCTCACCTCTTGACATTATAGGCTAGTGACTTGCCCTCAAATCTGACTCAGCTCCAGCAACACTTTCCTTATAGGATGGGGCAGGGGAGAGTAGTGGGTGAAGAGCAGCATTATGCTTCTCTGAAGAGTCATCAGTGGGAAACTCAGACTTCCATGAACATGTTAATAAGATGTAAATATTTCTCCCTGTTCATAATGGCTTTTGTAGGGTATGATTGCTGGTGGACAGCCCGTAACACCTCACTAGGAAGAGTTGACTGACAAAGACATTTCTAAAATCTGATAACAGACTTTCCTGAAAGTATAAGAGAAGTTACTTGGCCACTAAAACAATTTTGATAAAATGTTTAGTACAGTGCTTCATTTGGGGAGCAGTCAATAAATTATAGTATAGTGGCATTAATATCTTTATTTCAATTAATGATGGTATCAGTATTGTTAATTAGGACTGTATAGGAAAAAATGACTTTGTGGACAGTCTTCAGAGTGAGCTATTTGAATGTAGGTTGCCTAACGATTACAGAAGTCATGGTTTAAAGGCTGAATATATCTAAAGAAACAATTTATTAATGCAAAAGAGATGTATTCTTCCTCTCTCCATCTTTTATTTCTGTTTAGGATGAAGGTGCCACATTTCCTGTTGGGAAAAACATAGTGTATACTTGCAATGAAGGATACTCTCTGGTTGGAGATCCTGTTGCCAGATGTGGAGAAGATTTGCAGTGGCTTGTTGGGAAAATGCATTGTCAGAGTGAGTGGTCTTGGTTGTGTTATTTCATTTAAGACAAGTGGAAGGGAATAAGTCAGAATAACTAGCTACTCATCGTATGCTCTTGTCTTGATCTTTTTTTTCCTGAAAGGCTCATATGATACCATTCAGGTTTCAGGAGTACCTTGAAAAAATCCTCAGCTTTCTCTAGCTGCTAGTGGTCCTGTTAGGTGAGGCATGTTTTACTACATTTTTATTCCTTTTTTTTTTTTCCCCAAATCTTTTTTGGCTGCACCACATGGCATGTGGGATCTAATACAGTATCCCTTGCATTGGCAGCATGTGACTACTGGAATTTTAACCACTGGATCACCTGGGAAATCTTAATTGCAATTTTAAAGTTTCTGGGGTAAATCAGAATAGGTCAGGGAGCTCAGTTCTAGCCAAGTTCTAGCCAGTTCTCAGTTCTAGTCATGACATTCTTCAGAATTCAGTTAGCAGGGATTTACTATAATCTACTTCCTCAAATGCTTTGTATCCTAGTCTGTTTAGATGTCAGCATCTGAGTAAGTGCTTCTGCATGTTGTATCACCCTAACACTGTTCTCTGGTTCCCATCTCAGCTGTACTATAATGTAAGATTCTGCAGCAGATGGATAGGCAGCACTACTGGGATATATTTTTCCTATATTGATTGTTTTGTGCTATGTGAGGAAAGTCTGAGTGCACACACATACATTTTGCTTTCTTGGGTACATACCTATTAGTGAAATGTCTGAGTTATCAGGCACACACACATTTAGATTTGGTATGCTACCAGTTTTGGTAAAGAATCCACTTGCAGGGCAGGAGAACATTTTCAACGCAGGAGATGCGAATTCCATCCCTAGGTCAGAAAGATCCCCTGGAGAAGGAAACGGCAACACACTCCAGTAATCTTGCCTGGGAAATCCCATGGATACAGGATCCTGGCAGACAGTCCATGGGGTTGCAAGAGTAGGACATGACTTAGCAACTAAACCACCACACCAGTTTTCCAAGTGGTTGTACCAATATACATCTTGGATAGAATCTGAGAATTCAAAATTGCTCTGTATCCTCACCTACACTTGATCACATCTATCTTTAAAAATTTTTTTCGCCATAGTGGTGAGTGTGTAGCAGTATCTTGTTTTTTAATTTATATTTTAAAATTTGTATTTCTTCTGATGACTAACGTTGTTAAGCCTGTTTTCATATATTTATTGCCATTTGCATACTTTTTATGATGAAGTGGCTGTCTAATCTTTTGGGCATTTTTTCTGGAGGTTTGTTAGTCTTTTTCTTAATGACTTGGAAATTCTCCTGTTTTCTTTGTCTCTGTCTTCTCCAGAAGAAATAGGATATCAATATTCCTGAATAGAATGTATTAATAAATATTCCCTAGCTAGGAGTAATAAAGCTAAAAGCCGATTCTTTGAAAAGATTACTTTGCTTGAAGAGCTTCTTTTTCTTTATTGTGTATCTACTGGTGAGGAATTGTCCCACTCTTTGTTCATCTGAAATATTCTTGTTTTATCTTTACTTTTGAAGGATATCTTTACTGGGTAAGGAATTCTAGGTTAGCAGTTATTGTCTTTAAACTTTTTAACATTTTTTTACATTGGCTTCTAATTTCATTATTTTCTAGTGAGAAGTCAACTTTCAGGTTTATTGTTTCTCTTTTGGAAATCATATACTGTTTTGGTCTAGATGTTTCTAAGAATTTATTTATTTATTTATTTATTTTAGAAGCAACTGCCTAAGTGTGATTTTCTTTGTCCTGGTTGATCTTCAAAGCAGTTTTTAACCTACCCTTTAATGTTTTTGGTCAATTTTAGAAAATTACTCACTTTTGTCCTTAAATATTGCTGTCTAATTCTTGCCCACCTCTGCTCATGAGACATAGATGAGACATTTTTTGCAATGTATACACATATACATACATGTATATATATGTGTGTGTGTGTGTGCTACATTTCTTTCTTTTTTTGCTTACTTTGTGATCTTAGTTACTTGAAAGTGAAAATGTTAGTCACTCAGTTGTGTCTGACTCTTTGCAATTCCATGGACTGTAGCCCGTCAGGTTCTTCTGTCCATGGGATTCTCCAGGCAAGAATATTGGAGTGGGTAGCCATTCCCTTCTCCAGGGGATCTTCCTGACCCACGAATCAAACCTGGATCTCCTGCATTGCAGGCAGATTGTTTACCATCTGAGCCACCAAGGCAGCTGAAGCCCCTTAGTTCCCTGACCAGGGATCAAATCCAGGCCCACGGCAATGAAAGCGCTGAGTCTCAACCACTGGACCACGAGGAAATTCCCTATATTTCTTTGCTTTACATCAATTTTCCTCTTTCTGTTTCATTCTAAGTATGTTCTGTTAATCTATATTCTAGTTTATTAATTCTAGGTACTCTCGTTATAATCTGCTTTCAAGAACTCTATTGAATTCTTAATTTCATTTTCCAATTCCATATAAACCATTTGC